>NC_045138.2:31084324-32470885 GCF_008831285.2 Nymphaea colorata
GTAATTAACTAGAGTAGAATAAAATTTGTGGGAAATGTTCACTGTTTGAAAATTAGAGATGGAAAATATCACATTTTTTATATTATAAAATAATACAGATAAATTGATAAAGTATGGGTGAACTATCTTGTCTGACTGTGGTGACTGAATTTTTATGTTATAGTGAAAGTCAATCTGAAGCCAGTTACTTTGGTTGGCTTGATACTGGCTTTGGGCTGCAAGTAGGTCTCTGAATAAACTAGAGCTACATGTAGGCCCTTGCCTGTAGAGAATGAAAGTGAGGCAGGTCAGTCTGACTTGTCAGGAGTCCACATGATCAAGTCATTTACAGCAAATTTGTTTCACTTTGTCTCGTGATTTCTTGATAGAAGTGACACACACACACACACACACACACATATATATGGCACACTAATATTTTAGAAACTATTGTCAATAAATAGTCTGTACACAAAGAGTAGCAAGTGCTGATTTGCTTTATATTCATTGATCAATGAGAGTAGCTTGATCAGTGGATTAATGAGGTCAATAAGACATGAGGCGCTGGTAAGCTAGTTTGTTTTCTTTCTTACGTGCGAGAATTTGTTCTTGCATTGCAATTGAGAACTACTCCTATATGGCCATTTCCATTTTCCCAGTTCATCTAGGTCAATATGTTTTCCTTGCATCCTCAGGCACCGCTAATTTGCACACTGACACTTAGTTTTTCTGCAAAGAGATTTTATGTCATGCTTTAAAATGACAAGTAGGAAAGCCTGTCTTTGATTTAGTGTGATATACGTCTCAACTTGTTGTTTGTTGAACTTTAAGTTTGTTCAGGCGTCATCTTTAAGCTGCACAATTGCAATTCTTCTGTTCTCTATTTTGTCCATGTTTGGTCATGTTATATCTTCTATAGTCAATTTGCTAGTCCTATCATGCATGACAGGGCTATGACCACAGCCGACCGGGTCTTCTACAATCACAAAAGCCATTTATACAGTCATCACAACAATATCAACAACTTCAGATGATGAATCCTCAACACCAGCACTTTCTAATGCAACAACAGAATATTGCTTCACCTTCAGCATCTGATCTTGAGAACAGAAGGCTGCGGATGCTTATGAGTAATAGGACTGCTGCCATAGCAAAGGATGGTCAGTCAAATTCTGTTGGTGATATGGTTCAGGGTGTTGGATCTCCAATGCAAGCAGCATCTCCTTTTCAACGAGGAGATCCAGATGCCTTGCTTAAGGTGCCTCATTTTCTCTCTCTTTCTCTCTCTGCCACTGACACACATAACACACTATTCCATTTCCCTGTTTGACCTCTCATTGGTAAGATCATGGCTGTTTTCCAGTTTGAATGTTTAGATTCTACTTTTGTTTTTTTTAATCATCAAATGATATTAATTGTTCCCTTCGTTCCCTTTATGTTGTGGGTTCCATTTCTTTGAGCAATGTTATGCAGCAATAATTAAAAGTTTTGGTGATGGCTACTCTATGTTGTGCACTGATAATGGTTGTTTAAAGCTTCTCTTTGACTTGTAATGAAGTTGATATATTCACTACTTGTGCTCTCACACATTTGTTAGATCACCTGATGAACCCCGTGTTTCTGGCTATCATACGATCAACATTTCATAGAATTCCATCTTTTAGGGCTTTATGCCTTTTTTAGATGCAGTACATTCCAATCACTTCAAACTTTATCCTTCTACTGCTACTGATTAAAGTTTTTGTGTTCTGATCCTAGTGAATGTTAGGAGGGATTTTTTATTCTAATAATAAATATAATGGTGGATCCCACATTTATTCTTTCACAACTAAACTTGTTTTATTTGCCTTGAGATTTGAATTTGCCATGAGATTGAAATTGGAGATTAAGGTTAATGCATATTGTTGTTTTGGTTACTGACCATTCTTACAAATTTTTGTTCATCAAACGACTAGTCAATTATTTATGAAACAGGTACCTGAAGATATAATTATGAAAATGTGTGGTTGTTTTAGGAGTTGCCGAGGCAATGTGTTTTTTTCCTTTTCCATGCATCTTTTATGAGTCCCTGCCTGTGCTATCTGCATAACAATGTCCCAGTTAGCCCTTCAGCTGGTGAGCAGCAATTTCTTTTGAAATCAGTTTGCCCTTTAGTGGTGTCTGCATAAACGCAACCTTTCTGTAGATCAAATACTACTATTTCTTTGTTGTTATTTGGTCTCAGGAATGTGATTTCAATCATGATGACAGAGACGTTTAAGGGGGGATGCTAATTTATTTTCTTCAGTATTCTTTCTCTTTCTTGCTTAAATTTTTTGAGCCTATTTACCTTTGAGTGACATTTTTGACCAAGTCACGTGGGTACTTTAATAAGGTCGCCGTACACGTACACAAAGTGGGTACTTGGGTACTTTTTAGTTTCGAAATTGATCCAAACTGTTTAATTTTATCTGATTTAATTTTTTCCAACTCAGTTTTCATTATATTTTTAAAGTTATTGTTCATGAACATGTAATGTTTTTATTTGAAAGCACTTGTTTATTTAAATGTAGTGTTCATTTTGATTTTTCTGTGTTATTTGTTATTTTAGGGGTGTGTGTGTGTGTGTGTGTATATATATATATATATATATATATATATATATCCTGCCATACACCGGTACCTACATTTTCTAAAGTTGCCATGCCCATACCCATGTGACTTAGCATTTTGATGTAAGTGTATGTAGTATGCAAGTTGACCAAAGGATCAAGTGCTTCTGGGCTATCAGTTCATGGTAGAAGTGGGAATAAGTTGTATTTGTAGGCTTATAGCTATTGTATTTTACTATTATTTAGTACAATCATGAAATTCTCTAATGCACTGGAGGATTTTGATGTGTTTCATGTACCTTTCAGAATTTTCAAAATTCATTTCCACTACAAAGTGACCATTAAGACTTTCTAATTTTTCTGCTGCTTATTGTATTCAAAACGGTGTTTTCCAATTATATGTACAAATTCTCTATCTGATCAATGAAATAGCTGCTTAGAGCTTGCATATTCCTCACCTTGAGGAGTTTTTTCTTTCCACCTCGTAAGTTTTCTAATGAGTTTCTGGAAGTTATAACCCAAACCCTTGTGTCTGATTCTATAGTTGAGATCTGCAGGATTATTCTTTATGCTAAATTGCAAATGGTTTCTAGTCTTCGTTTGAATGCTTGTTTGAATAGTGGATGCAAGACTTGCAAGTGAATGAAAATTGTTGTCTGATGCTCGTTAAGGTGACCTAAGTTTTAAATTTGCATATTAATGAGCTTATCTCAATGTGTCCTTCTTAGTCTTAATAGTTAGTCTAGATCAAATTCTTTTATCAGGTCATGAAATAGACGTTGCTGACATTTGACGTATTCACATTAAATGAAATTGCTTCTAACGATTGTGAATCTCTTCACTGTTATAATGTTTCCCTTAAAATTTATAATTTTTAACCCATATGGTTATTATGTTATCTGTAGATGAAGCTTGCACAATTACAGCAGCAGCAGCAGCAGCAACAACAGCAGCAGCAACAACAACAAAATAACACTCAACAACAGCTTCAACAGCACTTGCTTACAAGTCAGCAGTCTCAGAATAGCAATCATCAACTTCATCAACAAGATAAAGCTGTCAGTGGTGGTGTTGCCATGGATAGCAGCATGTCGAATTCCTTTCGAGGAACTGATCAGGTTTTATACTTGTTTTTCATGATAGCAAATTGTAGATTGACCATATTGGTAGGTTGGATTCTATTAGGCAACTTAATTGTAATTTCCCTTGATTTTCTGCCCCTGGCCCCTTAGGGGCTCTGTCTCCATTAGAGTCACAAATAGGACCAATATGCTGCAAGAGTTTTGCCGCTTCTCTCACGGAACATATTCACCTATACATTTCTCAGGCTAATCAGCCTATTTGTATCCTATCCGGTTGTAAGCTGACTTGCTCTCAGTTTAATCTCACTAATATTTAAAAAGCTTATTTTTCCCTTATGTGGATGAAGGCGGCTTCCAAGAATCAGAGTACAAGGAAAAGGAAGCAGCCTGGTTCCTCATCAGGTCCTGCTAATAGCTCAGGAACAGCCAACACTACCGGACCAAGCTCTGCACCTTCTACCCCATCAACTCATACACCAGGTGATGTAATATTGCAGCATAGTGCAAGCTCATCTAAGCCTCTAATAATGTTTGGTTCAGATGGAGCTGGAACGCTTACATCTCCATCAAATCAACTTGTAAGTAGCTTTTTGCCAAAAGGTTGGAGCTTGATGTTTATTAGAAATAGGCAACCTTTTTCTTTTCCAATCATGGCGTGGGTACCTCATACGCATTCTCATTAGCACTCCATTTTGTCAGTGGGATGACAAAGATATTGTGCAGGCTGATATTGAAAGATTTGTGGATGATGGCTCATTGGATGACAATGTGGAGTCATTCTTGTCTCATGATGATATAGATCAAAGGGACACAGTTGGGCCTTGCATGGAAGGCACCAAAGGTAAGCAAATTTCAATTGTTTGTTCAATTTCTTGCTGTGCCAGTCACATTGTCGCTGTTGTTGCATTCTTGTCTTATATTATTGACTGGTGACAAATGAGCTAACATGCTTTCTTCAATTTGTGAAACATTTATCCTGTCAGGCTGTACATTTAGTGAGATTAACCATGTTCGTGCAAGTTCAAGCAAAGTCACCTGTTGTCATTTTTCTTCGGATGGAAAACTTCTAGCAAGTGCTGGCCATGAGAAGAAGGTCTAGTCTGAAACTTTATGGTATTTAACTGTAGTAGGGATGATAAATATGGTCTTTAATTGGTCAACGAAGTTTTACATGAATGCAAGTGAAAATTATGAACCTGGAACAGTTGACCAATTTATTTTCTACCTTGCTTAACTTGCTATTCAGGCTGTCCTGTGGTATGCGGATACTTTGAAGCAGAAGAGTTCGTTAGAGGAGCATTCCTTGTTAATTACTGATGTTCGCTTTAGTCCAAGCATTCCACGTTTGGCAACCTCATCTTTTGATAAGACTGTCAGGGTCTGGGATGCAGATAAGGTATATATGCTATTCTTTTAACCTCCATTTGTCTTTTCTTTTTTGTTCTTGATGATTGCTGTCATTGAGGTGCAATATGGTTAGTATTTATTAGTTTGATCATGTTGCCTCGAGATGCTTGCCCTGCAATCATGTGGTTGCATATGGCATCTGTTTCCAAATCCTTCATTAGACTAAACACTACGCACGTGTGTGTGTGTGTGTGTGTGAGAGAGAGAGAGAGAGAGAGAGAGAGAGAGAGAGAGAGAGGTTCACCATTGCAAATTATCGATGCTTCAGTTAATTGTCTGACTTTCATATGTGCAGCCTTCCTACTCGCTCCGAACTTTTACAGGCCATACCATGTCTGTCTCATCCGTGGATTTTCATCCGAATAGAGAGGATCTCATCTGCTCCTGTGATGGAGATAGGGAAATTCGTTACTGGAGCATAAACAATGGCAGCTGCACAAGAATATTCAAGGTCTCATTTCTTCTTTTTTGGGGACATAATTTTACTCGGTAATATTTTGTTCTTTATCATCCCCATCAAATGTTGTGCTTTGCTCCAGGGTGGCTCAAGCCAACTTAGGTTTCAACCTCGCATTGGAAAGTATCTTGCTGCAGCTTCTGAGACTGTAATATCAGTTCTTGATGTTGAGACACAAGCTTGCCGCCAGACTCTGCAGGTTTGATTATCTGACCTTGTATTCTTTTTTTGAAGACAATTTGAAAACAGCGTTGTTGAATGAATTATTCTTTTTCCACCTGTGATCATGATCGCAGGGGCATACGAAAACAATTCATTCTGTTTGCTGGGACACTATGGGTGACTTACTGGCATCTGTGAGTGAAGACTCTGTGCGGGTGTGGAGTCTTGGTTCTGGAAGTGAAGGGGAATGCATTCATGAGCTAAACTGTACTGGCAATAAGTTTCATTCCTGTGTCTTCCACCCAAGTTATCCGTCATTGCTAGTGATCGGATGTTATCAGGCATGTGTCGCTATCACCAATTTATTTCCTTTTTTGGTAGTCTCTATTGTGTCTGACATAGTTGTATTTCTTCAGTCCCTGGAGCTTTGGAACATGGTAGAGAACAAGCGCATGACACTTAATGCTCATGAGGGCTTGATTGCAGCCCTGGCAGCATCGAGTGTCACAGGGGTGGTTGCTTCTGGAAGTCATGATAAGTCTGTGAAACTCTGGAAATAACAACTTTCTCATGTATCTCGTTCTTATAATCTATAAAAGTATATCTATTTACAGTCTCTAACCTCTTAGTTGCAGTTCTGGTTGCATGGTTTCTTGCAGGAATTTACTTAACATGTTGATTGGCTTTTCAATGGAGTTGGTCAATGCTATTCCCAGTTTAATACATATAGCTGTTGTATATTTTGAATCGTGCATGGAATGAATTATTTTTGTAGCAAACTCTTTTGCAACATTTTCTTTTCTTCTTTAACATTTTCTCAATCAATGCAGTGCTAAGGGGTTATGATTTTTTGCCACTCCACTCAACATCAGGATGATGCGTTATGTACTCTTCTGTCCGTTTGATTGTATCCCTTACAACTAACCTCAATGTTGCGTTATATCCATTTCTTTCGTATCTACGTAGCTCCATTACTGTGTCATGAACTTTTGTTTTGAGCAACATTTTCTTCTTTCCCCCGAAAGTCGGCCAAGGACGCAATCTCACTTAGTTTACTGCTAAACTCTGTTCTTCGAAACGCGATGATTCACGGAATCTGCTCTCTGTTCAGGAAAGACAGGTAGCAAACTGGGTTTGGCATCTGTCATTTATGCCTAGTGATGCATTCTGGGTATTAAGCTCTTGTACCCTTTTTAAGCTTAAAAGGTCTAAATGGGATTCCTCGGCTGGATGAAGCTCCGTTGGCAAGTGGGTCGTGATTTTATAATAGAAGAGACCTGCTAATAAGACTTGTGTCCACTTCAATGCTGGAAAACCGGAAAATTGAATCAAGTTGGCAAGGCTTTAGCAAATCAGTCGAAAAGAAAATATTGCAGAAAAATATAAAAAATTTTGTAGTACTTTAAAAATAATAAAAATGAATAATGGACGCGTGCTATCTCTTGGCTGATTATTTTAGTCAAGTTGCCAATTCAGAACAATTTTATTTCGACAACATGCATCCGCTTATCTAAGGTTGGCGGGCCTTCAAACTCAATCAGGTTAACAGATTAGCCACTTGGGTATAAACTAGAATTGGTCTGCCTAACACAATCTTGCCTAATCCTGCCATATCTGAAAAAAAAAAGGAAAGGCGACAAGGGAAGGACAAATATAATAATATAATAACGTTTCTCGCTAACCCCACAGACCAAAATAAATGTGGGTCAATATCTATAAAAGGGCAAATTGAGAAGGTGTAACTTCAAAAAGGACAAAGCTTTCTCTCTGTGTAACCCAACAAAAATGCACTCTCTTGAAAAATTCTTACATTGAGATGCTTGCATTAAATATGAAAGGGAGGGGTAAATGAAAGATTTTTTGTAGCTTCTTTTTCTATTCATGCACCACCATGCCAGCAAAGCATCTCTCATTATTATTCTCTACCATCATAAAGCAGCCTCCCCCTTTTTTTAGCTTGTTTTAGAAGCCAAAGAAAACTGTATTTTGTATTCACCATGCATGGCACACAGAGAGAGAACAAAGGAAAGGGAAGCCTCTCACAAGGCCTTCTGAAATCATGCATGCCTCCAGCTTGACATGCTGGAATCTGGACGACCCATGTCAAGTCACCAACTTAAGGGACAGTTGAAGCGTGTGAAGTTTGTCAACTATAACCTAATCTCTGTTTTCTTTTTCTAAAAAAAACCTTTGTTGAGAATCTAGAAGAGCCATCGAATGGGAAGATGCATTAAATAAAAAAGTTGGGTGATAAGTTTTCATCGGTTTTAGAAAGTTCAGCAAAAGAAAACAAAAAAAGCAGGAGAGAAGGGAGAGACAGAAAGAGGCTAGTTGGCAGCATGGCCACAGGGGTGGGCGTCACTCTATTATAGATAACGGAAGGAAATGGACAAAAAAAGGGCAGGTTTCATTTCTTCCTTTCACATGGATCATGTGTCCGATAAACTTGGAACTTACTGAACCCAGTCATTTTCTTGAATCCGTTTTATCTGATCTGGATGGAGAACTCGGGCAACGATCGGTTCAGGTAGAAGCTGAACCTCGGCAAACACTACCCACGACAGGAAATGAAAAAAGACAAAAGAAAATTGAAAATTTATCCTTCTAATTTCTGTTTTTATTGTTACTGCTGTATCCATTGTTGTTTTTACAGAAAGAGTTTGAAGAAATTGGTCAAGAATCTTCTTCGGAATCAATAATACTATGTTCTTGTTATAGAAACATAATGTAATCACAGATATGATTCTCAGATTCGACAAGCAAACACTGTTTCTTATTAGATGGTCAGTTTGAAACATGTCTCCCAGGAACATAATGTCATAGATTCGACTTGTTCAAAATAATACCGACACAATTTGAACCATGACTACCCACATGGCGGCGACGACCTTTATCGATTTCCATCACATACATAACACTACATGACGAAGATCTACAAATTTCTTTCCTATATTGTGTTGATAGGTCGGTCATGCATCGAAACGAAGTAATGGACAGACAACCAGAAACAATTCAATCCCTTTCATTTACTGAAAATGATAAATCCACCTTATCTTGAATATTGGAATTTCCAAAGGTAGCTGCAGATTTTACAAAATTTCATGAACTTAAAAGGTTGATCTACTGTCTTTCCGAGCAGGTCTGCTTTTAGTTATTTTAATTGTATGTCGGCCGTCCTTGTAAAAGTAGTTGTTGTGGATCATATCACAATAAATGAAGCAAAACTTGCATAGTGAATTTGTATCATGCTGCCTACATGGCCGAATCTATTCATAGATTCTTGTCCGGTTTGTCAACAGTGTGTAGCATATTTTCAACTTGGCAAGATAAACTCATTTGAAAAATTTTAGCTGCTTTTCAAACATTAAGGAAGCCCAATAATGTGCTCAAGAGTTATGTTTATTCTTATTATTCATGTATTATATTGACTTCCTAATTCGAAGGATGGATTTATTGGCTACAACCACAGCTAGGCAAGAAAAAATTAAATTTAGGAACCCAAAAGAGGGAAAATGAAAGGGTTTACTTCTGCTAACATATTTATGAAAGAAATGGATGGACATGAGAAGAAGTATGTACCCCTTTAAGAGATAGATAGGTTTGAAAAATGGAAGGACAACTGTAATGACCACTTATGACCATGCACTACTAATACCAATTCATATAGGCCATTAGGAACGTTAGGGGACAAATGCCAACTAAGTCAAGTACCCTGCAGGGAAACTGCCAACCCAAGAAGGTTGTATCAAGGTTCTTGACTTCTTGTGGCTGTCAAATTTATGAGGGGTGGCCTTTTTCTCATGAACATGAATTGGAAAATGTAAACGCTCCGCAAAATGTATGAAATTTAATTTCTTGTTTTTGTAGAGTTTTAATTTTTGCCTTTGAGAACCTTGTGTATGAAATTCAACCCCTCGTCCCTCTTCTTCATGAGGAAAAAAAATGCGTAAAATTATTCAGATGCATGTGTGCTGGTTTTGGCTTGCATTTTCTGCCAGATTCTATATATATATATATGTGTGTGTGTGTGTGTGTGTTGAAGGTCACATATTTCAGTATTATCACTATCTGCGAGAGCTTGATATCTAAAGCATGAACTCATTGAAATTAACCTTTTGGGTACATCACATTCGGTTGTGCTTGGGAGGACACCAATATTGCTGACAATTTGTGATATTCACTGGTGAATACGTGGGTTCATGCTTGTGGATTCTTTTCCCTTCGTCTTGCTTTTCTATCAAGAAAGGTAAAAGTGCTGCCATGTTGTATAGATTTAATGTACAGCTTTTTGGGAGGTTAAGGCAATCAATCTGGTTTCCAGCATCAATCCTCAATTGTTATTCTTCATCTCATCACCTCTAGAAAGGATCTAGTACTCTAGACTTGGACGACCCCAGCCATCTTCATGATCTCCTGATCTGCAGATAGCTTTACTGCTAGCTGGATCAAAAATTCCACTTTCGAAGTCATCAAAGTTCCAGCTGCCAAGCCAGAACCCGTACCATTGCCAGATGTTCGAAGCACCTTCTTGACTGATCATCCCAATTAATCCATCTCATGAAACTTTCACAACACAAGCTCTAAATGCCATCGACATCTCCCAACCTTCAGAAGCTTTCCTCCATGCCTAAAACCTGTTCCTCTACGGGGTTGTTTGGTAGCAAAAATACTTGGGGAGTATTCAATAGATCTGCGTTAAATATTAGAACAGATTTATAGAATACTAATTCCATGAAGTGTCCTTACTGCCAAACAACCCCTATGCACTACATTACAAAAGAAAATCAAGATGCGATCACCGACACCTTGTATCGCTTCAATGTTATTGAGAGTTTTAACATCATTGAGAGTTTTGTTAACAAAAGCAAGATCATAAATCTCCCTTCCCAAAGAACAGTTTTTCTATAATAATCCGAAAAGAGGAATGGCAATATTTCTTCAAGAAGATACATGACAACCAGTCCAAATCATAAAACATTGAATTGCCAACTGCTACCTACTCAAGATAAGATCATGGTTTCGAGGGAGGACCCATCTAATTTATTAGCAAGTCCAGCAGTTTTCACCCTGTCGGTCCTTTGTCTGATACATCTTTTTCTTAGTGTTGTCCTCGTCAGGGCTGACGTCTGGCCGTATAAAAGAAAGATCAGCAATCTATTTTTAATACCTATCTAGCAGAACCACATTACGCACGTTTTAATTTAGAATTTCTTGAGAGACCTGTATGTCATGGTTAGAAGAGAGTAAACATGAATCTGAGAAATAAAAGAAGACGCATAAGAGAGTTTCTATTGAAATGAACTTTGAAGAAAAGCCAAGTCCAAGTGTAAAAACCACCAAATTCAGTTGCTTAAAAGGAAATGTAGGATCATATGCGTTACAAACGAAGGAAGCCTAGAGCAGTAATTGTTGTACAATTTTTTTAAGGCTCATCTAGGACATTAAGACAGCTATTAGTGGTGCTTAGCAGCTGTTCATCGGTGCGGATGAGCTGCGTCCGGTGAATTTCTGACCTGACCACCTTATAAAATATTGTTCACTAACTTTAATACCTTTTGCGCGAAGAACGAAGCATTGTAAATTAATCTGATCTCTTGAATTTAATGGTTTGTTTTCTTTTTTCTTGCTGAAAATCGTGTCAACATTGGTCTAACTTTTTCTACAAGAAATTTTAGGCACCTAATGCATGCATTTTAATATGACACTCAAGGCACTATTGTGAAAATCAAATCGAATCCGCATTAACTGGCCGCCTGTCTGGACCAGCTCACTAGAAACATGATACAGGCGAACATCATTTAAACTTTTTTAATTAGCTTACAACTTTGTAGTTGTTTGACAACTCAAATTGCTTCTTTTTATATTGGTTCAAACTTATAATCCTTACTCACTTCACTTCCATCATTTTTTTACAAAGTAAACCTTTTGATTAATTTTATATCCATAATGACTTTGATTAATAATTCAAGATTTTAAACCGCTTAGATTAAAGTAACTTGAATCCCATATGAATTTAGATCGTTTTGAAAAAAGAATGCAATTGAAAAAAGGGTTTGCACAACACTTGGACCGAAAACGGAAACCTTGCCTCACACAAAAAAGGCGGGAAGACCCCTCCAAGGTAGCTTTACGTGCTCGGGATTAAACCACAACTACCTTTCTCAGAAATTTACGTATTTCAGGAATCGCCCTTTCTCTCTCTAAAAAACACTGGTTGGTTTGTGAATGGTATATATTCACATGATACAGATACATATAGAGCAGACGCATTATATGTGTGTGTGTGTGTGTGTGTGAGAGAGAGAGAGAGAGAGAGGGAGAGAGAGAGAGAGAGAGCAACAATATATTACACTTCAACGTCCAACAGAGAGTTGAAACAAAACTCAGTACCGCAGAACACAGAAGCAGAAGGGAAGATCCGGGAGAAAGAGAGAAATGGGTTCGTCAACATTATCATCCATCCCCTTGATAGATTTGAGCAAGAGCATGGTGCCTGGGACGGAGGCATGGCGGAGGACGTGTGAGAAGATGAGAGAGGCAGGGGAGAGGCTCGGTTGCTTCATGGTGGCGGGGTACGACATGCCGGCGGGATTGGTGGAGGACGCCTTCGGAGCTGCCAGGCAGCTCTTCGACCTCCCCACTGAGACCAAGAGGAGGAACACCTCCCACAAGCCATACTGCGGGTACGAGGGAAGGACAGAGGTCATTCCCCTGTTCGAGAGCCTGGGAATTGAGGACGTCGACCAACCCGAGGCTGCTCTCCGCTTCACCAACCTCATGTGGCCTGAAGGCAACCAGAGCTTCTGGTACACACATCACCATTCGCTCTGTCTCTCATAAAACTCTCTATTCTTACCGGAAACTTCCATCTAAACGGGAACTTCCCTTCTTCAAAAGCTAGCTTGTTAAAAGAGGCAGAAGATTAAGAAACCCATTTCATTTATGTGAACAGTGGACTAAGCATGTCGTTTATTTTCTTTATCATTTGTTGATAGTAAGGTTATCAACCGCTTCGGCCAAGAGCTGTTGACATTGGGGAACTTGATTCAGAGAATGATTTTGGAGAGCTACGGACTGGAGGCGCTCGTTAGATCACATATTGATGAGAGTCATTGTATAATGCGCTTAATGAACTATGAAGCAGCAGCGGCAGATGGCTCCAATAGTAGCCCCGCCGTCGGCCTCTGCAACCATACGGACAAGAACTGGCTTACGGTATTGTGTCAACAGGGGGTTGAGGGTCTTCAGGTGGAGTCCAAGCAACGCGGAGATTGGGCTCATGTTCCGTTCATTCCATCGACGTTCGTAGTGATTATTGGTGACTCTCTGATGGTACGCACTTCATCGCCTTTATAATTCAATAATTCTCTCTTTTCTGTTTGATCGTTGAGAGGCCCTTTTCTCAATTAATGAATGCTAATAATGTGCTATTAAAACAACATAATACTTGTTCTCAATGGTGTTCAAGGCGTGTTTGAGTAACAGTTAGAACTGATCAGTTTGTGAAAAACTTGTTTTGATAAATCGCTTTGAAGCAAATAGAGAGATGATTATGTGGATCACGGCACATTCTTAGGGGCATGTCATGCATATGTACTTGTGCACGGTATACAGACTTATGCATATAACCAACTTAGAAGTAAATAGTTTGCCCGTTGAGCTATTCATAGAAAAAGTCTTTTTTATTACCACCCATGCATACAAACCATGTTTTAGAACATGCTAAAAAATGACATTATCACATTACCTGGTTTCCTTATTTGGAAGGTGTGATCCAAACACAACATAAGCATATTTTGTTTCATTAAATGTTGTTGATTATAAAGTACCATAAATATCAAAACTCTTTTGGAACCCTGGCCTATGCAATTTATTGGCAAATAAACTTGATACCCATTAACCTATACACGCCATGATTAGAGTACATTATTTTACTTTTTAGCTTTTAGTGTATTGTTCAATAAATCACAAATTGGAGAGAGAGAGAGAGAGAGAGTGTGTGTCTCCTCTTTGCGCTTCCAACCCACCTTGTTCATGCCTTATTTCTCTCCATTTATTCAAAGGCTTTCCAAGATTATGAGATAAAAGACGAGCAAGCAATCTCCCTTCTCCCAATTCTTTTGCAAGGGGTCTTCTTCCTCGTTCTCTTTCCTTCTTTCAAGGTTATGAGGTTCCTAATTCTCCTTCATTTAAGTTGCTTCAGTTCTATACTAGAGCTAGCTAATCTGGTAGGATTAAGACACAAAAGAAGCCTTAGAACACAGCTGATAGAGTACTGTAACTACGTCCTGACCTCCGCCATTGATGGAGAGTTTTCTCGAACTGCTGCAAGACGCAGGAGAAATCGTGAGCAGCGATTGCTGTCAGTCATGAGGCCGCCATCATCTAGATCAGCCTACAACACATCTTGAAATATTCCTTCCTTAACCGCCACACCTCCATCTTTGGCAGTCCTTACAGTTGGACGCCTCCAATATCCCTTCTCAAAGGAAAGGAAGAAGGGCAACATGCCCATGACAGCGCAGTACAGGCGATACTGTCGGATATAACCTGGCAGTGCAACGTGTAATCAACCAGTATGAACCAATAATAAGACGATGCATGTAAAATGAACACTGGCTGATACTTAATGCGAAGAGAGTTAGATATATTAACAAGCACTCGATGAAGAGAGATATAAACTTATTTTTTTATGAGTGGGTTCTAGTAATGATTATATATTGTATTCTCTAATTAAGCGGCCCCAATAACTTTTGTTCATCCTCGAAGATGTAGGGCCTTCTTTGGTGTTTAAAGTGCCGCCTTTGCCACACTTCAAGTTGCACCTTGATGTCTCCTTTTCAAGTTGCACCTCGATGTCCCTTGTTTACAAGTTTACAACAAACAACACAATAAGTTCAATATTCAAAAGGATTACTGTTGTTTTGTTTTCACAAATTTTTGTTTTCACAAATTTTATCATATCCATGACGTGCACATCTCCACCATCGTAACACTAGAAAAAGAAAGGAAGAAGCGACTGATGTATACATCAAATTTGACGAGGATTTAAATTGTTGTTTTTTATTTTTTTAACTTACAATACTTAATTGTGGTTTTCCCCTAAATTTTTGACAACTTTGACAATATTTTTCTGCAATTGGATTTATAAAAGAAAAACATAAAAAAAAATATCATAGCACATGTGTGTAATGTATGCATAATATGTATATACTTCAGTTGGTTGATTCAACACTAGTTGCAATGAATCCAAAAACGAAATGTTTACAACCAACTGCGGAGACAACTCAAACAACTAACTCTGTTTCTTACTTCATGAAATTCTCAACTGAGCATTTCATAGCAGAAACTGAAAGCTATTTAAGTTATTAGTGGGATTACGTGAAGGTCTATATAGTTCAATAGCAATGTCGACTTAAAAGCAAAGTGCTACTTATATATAAGTTGAGTGGCATTTTCTTCAAAAGTCACCTTATAGATGCACATGATTTAATTTGTGATTTACCCAATCACATTAATTAGATAGCTGAGATTGGTAAGGGTGACTTGTAGGCGCTCATATTCTAAATGCACACTAATATGAGTTGTATGGGTGAATAAGATTGATAGCCACAAGTTGCAGCTTGTAAAACTAAATTTCTTAAAAATGGAGAGGGAAAATAGACTTCTACTTAAAAAATAGCTTCATATATGGCAACTCCTATAGTACTTACGAAAATTAAACAAAAATAAAAAATAATTTTGTTTACACCTGGTGATTGCTACAGGCATGGAGCAATGGCAGGCTTCACTCTCCCACACATCGAGTCATGGTGTTTGACAAGGAAAGGTTTTCCATTGGATTATTTTCCACCCCGAAGGACGGGGCGATCATCAAGGTACCAGAGCAGCTTGTCGATGATGGACATGCCTTGCTCTTCAACCCATTCAACTTCTCGGATTTCCTGTACTACTTCAGCACCACAGGCGTTAAACTTTCAGAGTCAGCTATCCACGTGTTTGCTGGGTCACACGACTAGAAGATCATGCGATGGTTGGAGTTTGCGGTGCCTTTCTCTTGAGATATGAACGACATGCATACAAATATATATAGCACATATTAGTGGAAAATAAGCGTTTGAGTACAAAGATATTGTACATTAAATTAATAAAGGGTGCTTTACGCTCCCAAAAACATTTGGACTGTTCTTCGACTTCGAAGTTCTAAGAGCATGTTTTGGTCTGTTTGATTGGTAAGTAAGCTAGATCGTATGTCAGAGTACCCTCACGGTAAAGAAATGGAAACCAATAAGTTACTTAACCTTCTTTCCTTTCTATGGGACAGTCCAGTCCACGCAAGTGTGCGTGTATGTGTATGTGTGAGAAAGAGAGCGAGTCTATAATCTTTAAGAGAAGTATAGCATAATTGGTTGAACTGAGAGACAGACTAATAAAAGTTCGGTCTTTAGTTTGACTCTCAAGTGCTACTCCTTTATACTGCACACAATGAACAGATGATGCCTAGTTGACAGATGTCTCACTCTCCACTCTAATCCTGAAGTAGCTCGGCAAAGACGAAACATTTCTTACGATCATTCTTAGGTGCATTTGTGCTCAATCGCCAATTAAAGGCTTAATTTGTCGCAGAAACGATCAATACAACACCAATTACCAAGCTAAGAAAGTCGAATTGCAATTAATCTTGAAGACACGATTGGCAACGAAAGTTTCTTTGTGTATTGGATCGTAAGCGAGGGCAACCACTAATGCACCTAAAAATGGCTCAATCTTTGTAAACCTCAAAGCATCCAACCAGTGTTGTATGTATCATACGGTATGAGACCGTATAGTACGATATGTATCGTATCGTTTTAAATTTACCACACGATACACCACCTGTGTCACAAACATGTGCATCCAACACATTAGCAACCTTCGGCACAAGTGAAATGGTTGGAAGCAAAAAATTGTCTTTCTACGCACAACCAAAACATACATTATTCTTATTGCGATGGATTAAAAGAAAAAATAATGCAAATCAAGGAGCTGCAAACAACCATGCTAGTAGAAATGAATATCATGTGGTTCAGGAAAAAAAAAAATCGCCGGGCAAAGATCATCAACGAAGAGAATACAAACCCATAATCCTTGCCCATTAATACTACAGGAGCAATATAGGAAGAGATTTTTGAGATGAAGAAAGAAAAAGATACCGGTTACCTTATTCATGGTCTGCCAACATGCAGTCTGGTTGTAGTTCAAATTTTTCATTTGATTGATCCTTGGAATATCCATGTTGAACTACAAACGTAGCTCGGATGCAATCTGATTACAGTCGGATGCTTGGAAGCCGCCGTGGGATTAAGCATCACTATGATGGATTGATGGCCGTCCATGATCTGACCCGAAGTCCTCGCCTAAGGCGGTGTGATCCCCTTTGACCCAAGTCTAACACACACACACACACAGTCTCTCTCTCTCCCCCGATGGAGTTTGAATCCGATCTCCCGCAGAAAATTGTCGACCTGTTAGCTTCCGCGGGTTATTCGAGGGCATGCGACTCTTCTCTCTCAGTTCTTGACAAGGTTACCGGTGGTCTGGCTTGGTGCATTTCCCGCTGCAATACCAACTCCGATCTCTGCGTCGCTTCTGATGGCGCCGCCTGTCTGCAAGATCAATTGTGAATACTAATTTCATGTTTTCTCTGGTTTACTCACTGGGCATCTCTTGTTCCGACCCTCATAAATGTTTATTCTCTACTATCAAAACTATGACTCCTTTGAGGGAGGCGAAACTGTTTAGTGAGGACAGTTGAATTGATGATGTTATTGTGATGAATACTCGTCTTTAGGTTTAACGTCTATTCTCTGAATTATGGATGATGTCTATAACCGTATGGGGAGTTTTTAGGGTTCTTACTTTTGTAGCCAATGATAGCTTGTGGGCTTCTTTCTTGTACAACGAATCACGTGATTTAGATAGTTTAGTTTGTCGGCTTCTTACTCATACGACCAATACAGCGATTTAAATAGTTCTTCAGTGATTAAATTCAATATTTTTTGATGCAGAAAAGTCGGTGAGATTATTGGGGTTGCGCTGCGGTCCGTTGGGTGTCCACATCCTCTTGAAACTCACCAGATTCAAGGCCTGGATTACGATCACGTCTATCCTGTTCTAGAATGGATCGTCAATCGGATTACTTCGATGCGGGAGAATATGAGAGATGAGGTGAATTTCCTTCATGTTTGATTCATAAACTAGGATGATGGCTAATTTTGAGAAGTTGGACGCTCATTTACGTTGTAATTTCCAAGACTATTGTGTTAAAAAAGGTGCCAACGGATTTTAGGCATTTCTGGAGAACCTTCTGGTTATAAACGTTCCAAGCAATTCTTTTAGAGTGACGAGGGATATCCAATCTTTTAGAGTTGGGTTTCGTTTTAAAGAACAAGATGTTGACCGCTCAACGATGTTTCAAGCTTTCCTTCAAATAATTGTGGTTTTGGTGTTGATGTGAAACACCAGCTTCTCAGACATGAACCACAACTTCTGAGTTGGAGAATTGTGGAAGGATGCTATAAGTTTGCTTCTACTTCTGTCTGTATTCAATAAATTGCTTCATGAAGCTAATGGTTGACTCGTGGACCCTTTAGGACCGAGATCATATTTCCTGGGAACGTTGGGAACTTTTTAGCAGTTGTATGCATGACCCTTTACGCTATCTTTTCAACATGTACCATAAAAGTTTTAAAGTGTGGAGCCCTATGAATCCTATTTTCTTGATGAGTCAGGCTTCCTGTTGGCATTGGAGATCTTTGAAAACAACACTACTTGTTGAAAACAAGATCTCATCTAATTTTCTTTCTATTGATAACCTAATCCATTGAAAGCCTTTGTTTATCTCTATACGTGCAAAATGCCAAATGTTAGCATCAAGAAACATTTGTTTACACATTTAGGCGTAGTTACAAGTTAGTCAATTGGAATATAGTATTAGCCCTGGTGTCTCTTATCTGTTGCAGAATCTGGACTTCTCCACAAGCTACAAAAGATAGTCTAAATACTCAACTAAAAAACTACATTGTTTCCCTGCAACATTAGGGAGTCTGGGTCTGATGCCTGATTTCCACATTTTCAGAATCTAGTCAATGCAACTAATCTCAACTGGCATCTGCTTATGCAGAAAAATGCTGATCCACATGCACAATCGAATGAAGCAGGAGAAAAGCTTCATACAGATGAGCATTCCTCCGATTTTGAAGGTCTAGAACGTTTGTTCGGTGCTGCAACAGAAAAACGGGATAGAGCACAGCAAGTAATTGTTTTAATCATAGACCCTTGTTTATTGAGATTTGTTGCAGTACTTTGTGAATTATTTGGATGCTACTGTCACTTGAAGGTTGCTTATTGGGAAAAGAAAAATGTACTCATCAGTTGGAATTCCAGTTTTTTCTTGTCATTCATTTTGGTGCTGTACTTCTTCCATCTCATTCTGTTAGATAGATAGAAGGCTGGAAATGCATAATGCATGTAAAGCATGTTATCTATTTGTAAGGAAACTTTTTTCCGACAATACAAATTCTTTTGTTACCTGTTCCTAGTGACATTTCAAAGTTCAAATATATATGATGCTGGTTCTGTAAGTCAAGAGTAGAAAAGAGTTAGATGCATAAAAAGAGGTGCTTACAGGGAAGGCTTGGTAACAGTCAACCAATTTCATTTCATGATCCAGGGCTCAAGTGGTGTTTTGGTGTTTCCTTTGCATGCCTTGTTCTTGCCAAAATCTTGAGGTTACAAGTTTGGACAAATATGGAGAAACTACTTGCACTATGAAATGTTGCAGGAAGGAACAAAATATGCTAGATACAAGAGGATGATTGGCAATGTAAAATGGTCTTGTATGTAAGCAAGTGAATATATGCCATAGTATCTCCATGAGTACCCATAATGCATTTATGGGCTGAAAGAGGTCTGCTTCACATATATGGTTTCAGAAAGTAGATTAAAATAGCACAATGCTGCATCTCAACACCAACAGCTCTTTACTATAAAATGTTTTGTTGCTATATAGAATAGGAGACGGCAACAACAACAGCGAGAACATGGATGAAACCTAAAAACAGAGATGCTAAGGATGTCTCCTTCCAATAGTAGGAGCAAACTTTTCATGCTTTTTGCTTCCAAGAGTTGTCCATCAGCATGGTGAAAAGGAAGGAAAGGAGAGAAAAAGGAAAGCTAAAGGAGTGTCTGGAAAATGAAAACATTTCCGCTCAATTCAAAAGGAAAGTAAATATACAGGAGGGCAGCAGTGATCATGAGGACGAAGACAATGATAGTAGAAAAAGTAGATTCTGTTTGCCAATTGGAGAGGAAAAATAACTTTTGTCTTATGGTTCTTGAGGAACCTTTTTTTTTTCTTTTTCATCAATGGGAAGGAAAGGAAGGGAAGAGGAAGTAAATGTGCTCGAGGATAAAAAGAATATTTGCAGTAATATGCTAAAACAAGGCAATGGACATGAAAAGGAAAGGTGGCCTGATTTTATGGGTAAGGGTAAAAGAGTTGGACGAGGTTTCTTGTTAGGTCTCCTGGTTAGGATTTTTATATGGAAGTTCTTCCAAGATTGATCTGGGCAGATAGGAGAAGCTTGAAAACTTGATAAGGTAGTTTTCCTTTTGGTTAATTTTGCTTCTTCTCGGGTGCAGTCTCATAAGCAGCTTATGCTCTTTCTATTAAAAGTAATTTTGCTCAGAATATTTTAAAATGTTATTAAAGAAAATATATAGAGGCTTCATATGCATGCAGGAAAACTAGCTGTTGGTTGCATGTTATGTGCCATAGGTGGTCCTCTTTCCTCATCAATTATTTCATGAGCAGCTGAATTTGAGTAGGTGTTAGCTGCTTCAAGCATGATAGTGGTTCAATTACATATAAAAATGTTGTGGCTGTTGTTGCTCTGCCTTCTCTAATTTCTGCCATTGGTATGCTGTTCCAGTTCTTATATAGCATCTTATATTGTGTTGTAACCTTATGTAAATGATTTCCATAACCATCTGTATGCAGCTACTTACTTCCAGGTTAAGGAAAATACTACATTTGAAGCATCAGGTTGATGATATGCCTACCCAGATGGAACTTATCCAGTAAGTAAATCATTTGCTTAGTAGACAAAATGATCTGGCTCATTATAATTATTCTTTCGTGTTGTTAAGAATGTTCATCACTTTATATACCTCAAGCAATTGCCATACATCTCTAATCATTTGCTTAGTAGACAAAATGATCTGGCTCATTATAATTATTCTTTCGTGTTGTTAAGAATGGTCATCACTATATATACCTCAAGCAATTGCCATACATCTCTAATCATTTGCTTAGTAGACAAAATGATCTGGCTCATTATAATTATTCTTTCGTGTTGTTAAGAATGGTCATCACTTTATATACCTCAAGCAATTGCCATACATCTCTAATTAAAATTTTTGATGAATATTATATACTTCAAAATTTTGGTCGTGATGTTTGCGCATCACTTCACCTCGTTTCACATTGCCTCGTTTCATAAACTCTATGAATCGCCTCATCTCATTGCATTTAACAACATTGGTGTGGATTTCAATGTAAGGTAATATAATGATGGAGAATGATGACTGTCAAGGGTAGTGCTTGTGGGGAGAAGCACTTGCACAAGGAGAAGAGTGGGAAACACGCTGTGGAAATAAGAGAGGTGGACTTTGAAAATGTGGGAATGAAGCAATGACGAGGAACACACGGAAAGGAGGGAAAGTATAACATAGAAGGGAAGAGTGCAATGAGAATGCACATAGTTCAAGGTGGTGCTCCCTCCAACATCCTTAGGTTAACTTAATTGAGCACAAGGTGAATCATTATAGTGGCAGTCTCTTTTTAGAGAGGTAAATTCCATGAAACCACTTGAAAAACTTTGGTTTAGACAAAATCACTTTTTTTGTGGAAGGCACATCCATGTGCACCAGCATTGCAGGAATTTACTGTCTTACCAAAGAATGCCCTGTTGACTGGCCCTAAGGTTCATAGTAGCTATTTCACCAGAATGGTCCTCCCGTATACAAAACCTCTCTATTCGGTTATCAAAAGCGATGCCTCCCCCTGCCAGCCTAAAATGCTTGCTTGCCTCTGTGTCATCCTTTCAAGGGTCAGACTGGACCTGTCCTCAATGTGGCACCACCTTGGTGAATCGGGGCGTGCCATGGTAGCCCTGCATGTGTGACCTCCTCCAACAATAACCCCTTTCCAATGGTGTGTTCATTTTTCTGTGCAGGCCATTTCTCTTTTTTGTTTCACCAGGAATGATGATCATGCTCAGTCTGCCAACCCTTTTGTTCAGTCAGCCGGAATCAAGTCCTCCATGTCATTCTTTTCTGAAAATGTCCAATAGTAGATTGTTCCTAGTTGCCCCTTGACCACGTGCTCCCATTTCAGCAGCTCACATGGGCTTTCTCTGTCACTCTGATTGAAGGCCGTAGCACACACAGTCTTACCCACACTTTGCACCTTGTCTGACCTATGATGCACACTCCACAAATTGCTACTATCCTGGGAATTCGGCTCAGAAGCTTGTGGTTTATTGCATACCATAGCATTAGTCTGAGTAGCCTCAATGTGTAAGATGGGTCCTAGGTCCTAATTCTTGTTAAGACCAATTCTTTATCATGTTTACATTCATGTGAATATAAAAAACGGTTAAGTGCACATTGGGTAAAAATGGTTACTTGGTGTGGCCTGAATTGGCCTATACAAAGAGTAGAATTTCCATGAGTTGCCATGTAGTCACTGAATTTTGTATCAGATCTTTAATTAGATCCAAGCTGAATTGAGCATCATTCGAATGATTCTCCAACCATTATTTAGGTTTTTTGGATGATGAACTGACTGCCATCTATTTTATGGGATGCTGGGCCAACCATTATCCAAGTCGTTTGGATGATGCACTGGACGTCATTTAGAGAATTTGAGTGATGAAGCAGCTGTCAATTGCTGACTGTCACCTGTTATATTTGGTAAACACCAGCTGCCACATAATCCATTTGGTGTTGTTTCTTCCCTGGCTTAGCGCTTTCAGCGTCAGACTTTCTGTTAAGCCATTACTTAGCATATGTGAAACGGTTATGCTTGTTGGCCTTCTTCTGGTAGGGAAATGAGATAGTGCCTGCCAGATTCACTGATGACATGGTTGTTATCTGTCATGTTATGTTTCAGATGGTTGTAATTCAGGCTTTTCCAGGACACGTCAAGGCAATTCACCATATTTTTAACTTTTCAAGACTCGTTTTTCATTAAATTTTTCTGGGGTTGAAGGATTGCATCAACTTGTATTGTAGGTCCTCCCAACAATCACTTGTTCATAAAAGAATGTCCTTTTATGGAATAATTTCTGCAGCAACCACCCATGCAAAATTTTCATGTGGGTTGTCATGCAATATGTTTCATCAATAATCAAAAGATAGGTCAAGGGCACTTCTTTTGCTGAGAAAGATTAGTATTGTACTATAAACTGCGGTTACAAATATGGGCAATATTTTCAAAATATCAAGATATATTACTAAAAAGTAAAAACAACTTAAATAAGTAAAAATGGAAATATTTTGAAAATATTGCCAAAACGAAAATATCATAAGTCTTCTAATGTATTATAAACTTTCTTGGTTTTTATTAGCATTGTAATAATTATTTAGAATTTTTTGTTTGTGTTCATGTAAGAAAATTAGTAAAATTCTCATAAAAATTTCATAATTTTTATTTTATTTTATATGTATTATTTTTTGAATCACTGAAAATTTTCTGACGAAAACAAGCTTTTTGGTTATTGCCTGATATAGCCTTGCTGATAAAAAGCTGAGAACTGTACTTATGACTATGCAATGAACCATGACATAAGCAACTGTATGTTTATGGTATTACTTGTGAAAGATGGTTGAAATGTTAAATTTCTCTTGTTTTTCTTCTTAACATTTCCCCCAAAATGCTCTGCCTTTGCGTGGGTGTATAACTGCCTCTATTTTGTTCTTTCTGATAATAGCATTCAAACGGATTGCTATTACATTGTTGTTGTTGTCATCATCATCATTTTTATTTGGATAAATGGTTAGAGATGTGATATTTTAGGAGGCTAGATGGTGCTTAAGGACTTTCTTTCAAATTGATATTCCCAGGTATGAACGGCGGTTTGCTGAATTGTACATGCAAATCCAGGTAAAGGAAATTACTCGATAATTTGAGTTATATGTGCATTTCCACATGCATATGTGGAGCACTGTCACATTGGTTTCCACTTTTTCAGCATATTGCATTAAAATTCAGAAGGAAGAAGAAGAAAAAGAAGAATCATGATATTTTGAAAATATTGCCAAAATGAAAATATCACATTTTTGTTGTGATATTTTTCATTTGAAAACAAAATTTTAAGTGTTTTTTTTATAACTATTTTGAATTTCTATGAATGTTTTTGTAAGAAAATTAACCAAAATTTGATAATTTTTAATTGTTACTTATAGTTTTATTTTTTTAAATCGCAAGAAAAGACCAACTATCCAATTAATGTTTGAAAAATTGTCGCCTATAAAAACTTGGGAATGATATTGTGAGTCGGTGACAATGGTGTAGAGAGAGAGAGAGAGAGAGAGAGAGAGAGAGGCATTATTTTAGAGTCGAACCCAATGCACCTTAGTTGTGTATCTCAGCTTTGAGTGCACTTTTGGCAAAAAAATACCTGGATGTGCTCTCCATGTTTAAAATCCTTAAAATTAACATAAGATTATGGTTTTACATCTGATGTTCTTGATCAAAAGGAGGTAGTATTACAGTTTTACTTCACTCAATGTGATGCTATATAGTTTAAGAAAGCTTTCGTTTGCAGCAACATTGACCTGGAGGGAAGATTGGTCAGTCACTGAGCAAGGCAAAATAACTCATTGTATAAGTCTTTGATATGCTCTAACTAGCCAATCTATTGCCACTTGCAAACAGCTTTTGCATTTGCCTACTACCTTATGGATTGCAATTCCGCATTTTATATTACTTGACAAGTGAAAAGTGGGTGAGTTACCTCATGGATTGCAGAAAATGGATGAGTTACCTCATGGTGGGATCCCACACTTCGGAAATACTCCTAATGGTCCTGAAGGGGATAGGGTAAAAAAAGCATCTTACCTTTTCCATAGAAGTATGCCACATGCTTAGTGGAATCCACATTAACACTGTCCTCAATTTTAACTTGATATGGAGTGTATTTTGTAGGATTTAGGGTCTTTTAAGAATCTTTAAGCTTCCTGATGTGGAAAAAATTTTTAAAAACTAGTCTAAAATGTGATCCTGCACATGAATTTCAAAGGAAAGATAGCATGTGATTGTTTGATTCTGGATAAATGTACTTGTATGGTGGCAATAAGATAAAAATAGTGGATACCTGTAGGTGAACAGAGAGCTAGTGTAGTGATGTTTCGATATCTGGTGGATTCAAGCAGGAGAATGAAGTTGAGTTGACAATATCTGCTGCTCCCAAATGCAAGAAGCTAGATATGAGTGCTTAGCCAAGTAGAAAGTCTAATGGACGACGATTGGGGCTACACACCACACTGATGTTTTGGCAAGTGACTTGGCGGGCCATGAGTTCGAACCATCCTACAGCTCAACTAAGAAGAAAAAGAAAAGAAGTGCAAATAAAGAAAAAGGGAAAGAGAAAAGAAAAAAATTTCTGCTCAAAAAGAAAAAAAAAAAGTGAAAAGTCCATGCATAATTGTGTGAGAAAGATTGAAGGAAGAGAATGAGATAGTGCTTGGTTTTGAGAATGAAGTATGAAAAGTCCATGCATAATTTTCACAAGTCCTCATTCATCTACTAAAGTGAAACCTACGGTTTAAAGAGCTTATTGCATACACTAAATGCCACCACAATTCCTATGAAAGTGAGTTAGGATAGTTAGGATGTTGATAATAGTTTGTGTGCATTATCTTTGCTTTCTTGCCTTATAGTTTGCTTAGTTAAGTTGTTTATTCTTTTATATAAGCTTAGTGTTGCTCAAGGACTAGCAACATTTAAGCATAGAGGATTTTGATGATGCACACAATGCATTACATATTACACTTAATTGCAAACATTTATTATTGTTTTAGTGTTTTTACACCAATATTTATGTTGTTTTAGGTTTCATGGAGTTGTTGTTCAAATTGCATCAGACTTAGGGTTAAAATGATTGAGTTCGTGCCAAAATAGTGTATTTTGAAGGTTTAGGGGCAAAATCATCTTTTTACAAATGAAACAAAACATATAGAGTAACCCAAACTTTAATTTACCCTTAATTTACAATGTAAATTAAGTGAAATTATCCTAAAAGTCCTTGGTTGTGGCTGAAACCTAGTTCATAAATAGAAAATAACGTAGAGGTCGATTGTAAATAATTCCTAGGTATGTTTCTTTTAGGAATTTCATGAAATTTTAATTCCTAAGGCATTTATTAGAAATAGTAATATTAGCTACAAATTTTGCATCTCATTTGGTAATGTTGCAGCCTTCATCCATCTTTTCGCATACTTTGGTGATGCATCTTCGAGAAGATCTCCCTCAACCATGCTGCCCTTCTTTGTTCCTTATTCTCTATACTCTGAGACCTATTGTTGTGCTTGGAGGATGCAACCTTTGAAAATTTAAAATTTTGAAGATGATTTCATTGGATTCTGGCAGCAGCTGGCCCTTTCTGACCATGGGCAAACACCTAAGACACCAATCTGCACAATCCATATGATTTTTAGATGAAATAAAAATTGAAACATGAATGGAAAATCGATTTTGAACAAGAACATGCACATCATGTTCTTATGTTCTTGTCCCTTCTACACAAAGCATAATTAAGATAATCAAATCCTAATTCTAAATCAAATCAAAACTAAGCCAGGCTAACAATGCTGCCAAATTAGAGGATGTATTGTTCTACACTAAACACCACAGAAAATATGCAGAGGTGCAGCAATTTAAAAAAAAGGAAAAAACCTACCTATCAATGCATAATGAAAGCAAATATGCATGCATGAATTTTAAAATCTAAAGGTGAGAGGACTTGCCTACAATTGGGGGTTTGATCTCGACAAGCGGCTGCCACTCTCACCATCCAGCCACTACTAAACATCCGTCTTTAAGGGCTGCACTCCTCCACGCACTATCAATAGGTTTTGTGTGTAGAAAATGAGGAAGAAGGGACTCCATGGTTGAAAGTGCTCTTCTCGAAGATGCATCACCAAGGTGTATAAAAGGATGAATAGGGATTTTAGCATCACCAAGTGAGATGCAGAATTCGTAGATAACATTACCATTCTTAGTAAAATACCTAAGGAATTGAAATTTTAAGAAATTTTAAAAAGAAACCTATTTAAGAATTATTTAGTATTTACGATTAACCTCTGCTTTATTTTATAACTAGAACTAGGTTTCAGCCACAATCAAGTACTTTTAGGACAAATTCACTAACTTTACATTATAAATCAAGGATTGGATTGTTCTGGGTGTTTTAATCTACTTGTAAAAAGATGATTTTGCCCTTGAACATCTAAAGTACACTATTTTGACTTAAACTCAACCATTTTAACCTTCATCTCGGTGTAATTCAAACTGGAGATCCATGAAACCTAAAACAATATAAACATAGGTGTAAAAACACTAAAACAATGACAAATGCATGCAAATTATGTGTAAAATTTAATGCATTTCATGCATCATCAAACACCTCAGCCCACAAAGTAGTAAACATCAATTTTCCTCTGGGACCCCATTCTATTTTTTCCCAATGTGTAGTGTGGAACTATTCATTTTTGAAAGCTTACAAAGTTTTTATCTCACATCTAAGCAGTAAATTTACAAAAATGCACTCAAAGCAGAGACACTCAACTAGGTTGCGTTTATGACCTAAAATTGGATTTTTATCAAGTTTGGTTTGCTGGTCTTGCTTTTTTTTTTTAATCAAATTATTTGTGGCCTTCATAGATGCATATATATTGAAAGATCAATGTGAACTTCAAATGAAAGAAAGAGAAAATTCCAATAAATATGCATTTTATGTCTGTTATAAACATTTTGGGTCTAACTAACTGCCAAATTTAAGTCATAGCTTCATTAACTAGTTTTGACAGAATATATGTAACCCGGACTCATTTTTCTGCACCTATACTTTTTGCAGGAAAAACTTCAACATACGCGAAGACTCTATGATACTTATAATGCTCTGCTAGAGACCAAGGAATTGGCATCAAAAGAAATTTCATTGTTGAATTCAATAAATCAACAGGTTTGTCGAATGTGATCTCTTTACTTTTCTTGAGGGTTGAACTTGCTCAAATTTTTGCTTCAGCAAGTTTCACGACATCTGCAACAGTCTTGTAAAATTTGACGAAGTGCACAAACCGACTTATAATGTATTTCATGCCTAAACTAAGAGGCTACACTTTCTTTAGCTACAGTTGTGCACATTTCTGGCCTTGATGGTTCAGTTCGATGTGTTTTCAGATTTCACTTCATGAGTTTCAAAGAATCATCACATAATGCACTTGGAAGTACACATGACTGCAATTCATAAGAAATGGTGAATCTTGTACAATAGCAATTACATGGAGATATGTAAACTTGGAGGTGGTGATTGTAAAGTGTAAGGACAAATAAGTGAAACAGAAAAAGTGATGTGTAAAGATAAAAATGAACTCTCTATGTTGTTTACAAAATTATTCCAATAATTACATGGGGATATATAACTGTGGATATGGTGATTATGAAGTGTAAGGGCAAATAAGTAAAATATGAAAGCAGAAAAAAAAATGTGTAAATGAAAAAAATTAACTCACTATGTTGTTTACAACATTATTCCAATAACTAGCAAGTTCATAATATAAACTTGTAGAATTGATAAGGCTATTTTATTTTCAAAAATAATTTTATTAATTTATGCAAATACGTCCACTTCAACTAACCTTTGTCAAATGTAATCAGCTAGTGACATGGGGTTCACTCATCCAATATCACTAATCACTTATTTTTTTGGGGATCTAAGTGATTCACTTTTAGTGAGAACTTTTACTAACATAGCAGGCCACAACAAAGACTTCTGAATGCAGAATAGTTGATTTTAAGAAAATTGACAACTAATGACAACCTAAGTCACGTGGGTTCGAGTACGATTCGGGTATGAGTATAGAGATATGGGTACAGACACAGTAACTTTAGAAAATGTGGGTACGGGGACACAACATGATATATATATATATATATATAACTAAGTTAGAAAAAATTAAATCAAGTAAAATTAAGTAGTTTGGATCAGCTTCAAGCAAAAAAGTACCCAAGTATGTCCAAGTACCTATTTTAGGCATGGGTAGATACCTTTATTCCCATGTCTTCCAGCTACTTTATCGCCCACTTTGATTTTACGTTTCTGTGAGATATATACACGAATCATTTCTGGATTATAAATGGAACCCCCCTTTTTCTGGCCCCACCTGACATCAATAACTCGACCTCTTCCGCCTATAGGCAACTTTAGACAAGTTTCTTTTGCAGTGGATACCTGAATGCCAAGTATGGCTCGTAATAATCTATCTTCTGGAGCATAGGATGATTCTTTCGCTGTCTGAGGCGTTAATTTACCTACTAAAACATCACCAGTTTCTACCCAAGATCCCAGCATCACAGTTTCGCTGTCTGACACGGGTACATGGACCTTACTGAAGTACCCATGTGGTTTAGATGATAACAATCTAGAGTAATTAATATAG
This sequence comes from Nymphaea colorata, assembly GCF_008831285.2. Classification (NCBI taxonomy): domain Eukaryota; kingdom Viridiplantae; phylum Streptophyta; class Magnoliopsida; order Nymphaeales; family Nymphaeaceae; genus Nymphaea; species Nymphaea colorata. Next base: position 31,113,769 of record NC_045138.2, read on the forward strand.
AATGTACCTTGTGTTATAATAGGAGGGTCTACGTACATGCTTGTTGAACCGTATGGTGTCATATGATAAGAACAATGTCAAAATCTCAAAATCTTACTGCAATATCTTAGTCTCTTGTTAGTCTTTAGTTACATGGTTTATCACTATGTATATGTTTAATTGTTCATCCTTTAAAATAGTTGAAAATGCGTTTTTTGAATTTTTATTGCATTCTATGGGTTTTTCTTGTTCTCATGGGTTTTTTACTGTATGCGTGTGTGTGTTCGTATATATATGTCCATGAATTGCTTTTCCCATAGGTTCTTACATGCTTTTATTACAACATTAGTATTGCCATGAGAGAAAAAAATGCACCTAAGACAATGAGATGTTGGCCAATTTACATACTTTTTCTGTAGTTTTGAAGAGATTACTGACCTTGTCAAAGCTGTTGATTCCCTTTCGTTCTTTCATGGCCTAAGTGCCAACTTGATTTTTCATTTTTCATTATCTTGTCCATTATGCTATTTTCATGAACTTTCCAAATCACTTTTTGTATGCAGTTTCAAGATGCCATAACCAGTACAAGTGGCCGTATTAAGCTTATAAATTCCTTGGAGAGCATCTCAAATGGAACTCAGCAGGTGTCTCCTGTAACTTTTGATAGTGATGCCCACATGATTTAATATGCAAATTTATTAAAACCATGTAATTAATTCTATGTTTAACCGCAATTGCAACTCCGAAGTTCATTTTTCTGCATTTGTTTCATAGAATTTAGTCAATGACATGAAAACGGGCATGCAATGGTTCTGTAGTTCTGTCTTATTATTCACTTCTGTTTGTGTTTATTTGTTTGTCAAAAGGGCAGCTCTTCCTTTGTGTGGCCTACCATAGTGATATTCTTGAATTTCTGCTGTCTTTCTCATGAAATTCAGTTTATATTCTCTCTTAAGCAATTAAGATATCTTTTTGTAAATGAAAGTGTAATATTGAAACAAATGAAGACAGATGTGAAATTTGTTTTTTTAACCTTTTTCCTTTTATTTGATTTGATTTTATTTTATTTATGGCTGTGAATTTCAAACTTTTTTTCTTGCACTTACAAAATGGTGCTTATACTGCAGAAAATAGTTTTATTATGTTTGTTGATTCTCTGTAAAGCTAATGCTCATTTTTAGACCATACTTTAGCATTGGTTTGTCTGTTTGCTGTTCAAGGCCTTTTTGCCCATATGATTGAGAAGAATCTTCCCTCTCAAGGGGCACACTTCATTGACTGTCTTATATGCTGAACACTACAACTGACTAGTAGTAATGAGAATTTTGACTTGTATGCATGCTCTCTTGAACCCATTTGGATACGCATGCAGCCATGTGAATGCTGACTGATGCCCTCACATGACTAGAAATTGGACAAACTTCGGCTTAGTTTGGAAGAGGAACAAAAGATATGTTCAGGCCTCAAGGAGAAGTTAGCTGCAACAACTGAAGAGCAGCACCGTTTCTCTTCCCTTTTAAAATCTTTCCAGGTTAGTACAACTTTATTTCACCTTACAGTGTTATTCTGCTCGACTTTCTTAACCCTTATGCATCTTGGGTAGGATGAGTACGCCAAGAATGAAAGTTTAAGGACTGCAAGGGCACCAACGTAGAGAATTGTGAAGAATGAATGATTAAGAAATGCTAGGGAACAAATCCAACTTGCTACTGATCTATTCTTGGGGAGAAATATGATGTCTGGTTCAAGTGATGGACTGAGGATGCCGAGGTGATATTGGACTACCTATTAGCTTATCCTCTGCAGAGGGAGGCTGGCTTTGGGGAAAAAAAAATGCCTACTGCGTCCCAAAAAGTAAAGGAAAGAAGAGCTAATGGTCACCAACAGCCTGTTTATTCTATTCTTGTGAACATCAAGTTCTCTAGAAGCCATTCTTTGTAACTGTAATACCATTCACTTTTACGGCATGTAGCTCTAACTGTTGATTATGCCAATACCTCGGCATATCATAACTTTTTCATGCTGTTAGTATATTTTCCAATTTATCAAATCATGGGCTCATTAAACAAGCGTTTATGTATTGGAATTGTTTGAAAGTAGTTCGATATCGGAAGTTTCAACGAGATAGATGGTCCTGCATGTAACAGATAGCTTCTTGGCATCACAAAAGATTTATGAAATATAGTTTTAACCTTAAAAGTTCTTGAACTCTACCGTGTTTTTGTAAGTATTGCTAAGATATTACATCAGAATTTGCAACTGATAATACATGTAAAAAGTATACGACTTAGTCTTGCTCGTGTTTCAAATAAAACGAAAAATGGATGTCCGATGGTTACAAGATTCGTAGTCAAACTAAAAGTTTAAAATAGTTCAAGAACTAGTGAGATCAAGGTATTATGGTTATTGGCCAGTGGCAAGCTTATAATTTTCTTTCATGACCAGGGGTGGATTGAAATAAATTATGCCAACAGATTAACTTTAGCTAATGAGAGTTAAGGATTTTAAATACCCAATTAATGATGGATTAGAGCTCTTAAGCTAAAATTAGACATTAAACTAAGCCAGAATTGAAACTAATCATCTAAATCTAATTAATTGAATATACCTCCTCAAAATAATATATTATTGTTTTTCTAAACCTCCTCTCTTCAAGATAAAATAATAAAAAGTATAATAAGTAATAAAAAGATAATAGCTTTTGGCTATAAACAGGGGTTCCCCCCCTCTTGAGATCTAACGTAAGGAAGACAAGGAAGAGAGAGAAGAAAAAGAGAGGAGAGGGGAAGGAGGGAAGAGAGGCAGAAGAGAGAAAAGCAGAGAAAGAGGGAGAAGATGGAGGGGACGAGGAGAAAGAGAGAAAAGAGGGAGAAGAGAGGGTGGGGGGGGGGGAGCGAGGAGAGAAAGGGAGGGTAGATAGAGAAAATAGAGGATAAGGAAAGTGTCTATCAGCGATATTGGAGTAGAGATTTCACCAAAATATTAGGTATGATGGAAGTCATCGTAATTTTTTTAATCACATGTAAAATTTTAGATTGTTTATTGTAGAAATTTTAATTGCTTCTCTTACGCTGCACTTTGCAGCTCTTCTCTACGATAGACGAGATGCTGCTAAATTTTTGTTAGAAACCTTGAACCCTCTCGTTTTGCACGTAGCATATACAAGCAACGAACAAAACTGTGCAAACAGTGTTTACGTAGCTCTAGGTTGCATTGAAATTCATGTCAACCATGCATCAATTTACCACATCATGAAACTTGACAATGGGCTAGGCTAAGCCGTGAGACTTAGCTTTCCTTAATCAACCATGATTACTAGTAAATCTTGGTCAGCTACGATCCAACTTCAGTTAGACTACCTTGGCCATGCCTAGAATCGAGATGAAGCCAGGCGGGCGATTGACCATACAAAATTTTAGTTAAGATTTAATGTTAATAATACATAATTAAATTAATCATGTAGTTTATAAAAGTGCTTAGACCAGCAAAGTTGAGATTTAGTAGACTTGAACTAAGTTGCCAATTTAAGCAAATGACTTAAGTTAATTAAGTTCAGCTTGATTCTTTGAATACATGTTTATGCATGAATGCATGTATGTTATTTAGTTGTATCTGTTTTTAAAAGTACGTGCCACACTCAAATAGGGAACTTGAGCTTTGTATATGGCAGAGGCTCGATAATGAGTTTCAAGAGTGAATTGTTTAATGATAAACTCGTGCTTTAGCTTTGATATGGACATATTTGATAAGGCAAATAGGGTAGTGATGATAGATATAAAAGTATGCTCACACATTAGATTGATTGAGCATGATTTGTTGCTTATTTACTTTATTTACCTGCAGTGATAATACTCATTCATTATTATTTTAATAGTCAATACAATACATGAACTTTACACTCAAACGACATATAAAAAATCTTCTAATAATTTTCATTGTATTTAGCAGTAGTGTTGATGCCATGATTATCTGCCTTTATTTGGTTCTTCCTATGTAATAGATAATGCCCGATCAAATCTTCTAATAATTTTCATTGTATTTAGCAGTCGTGCTGATGCTATGATTATATGCCTTCATTTGGTTCTTATCATGTAATAGATAATGCTCGTTGATCGGGCGCCCGAAGGGATGAGAGATTGTTGCGAAGTAATGCGACAATGTCATATACGTTTTTCTTATTTATTTTTGTTGGTGTTTGAGACTAAGACTTGAGAGCTGTGGCTCTCCAACATATATATAAAAAGTAATGTGTTTTTTTTAATAAGTATTTTTCATTAGCAACATTAATTGCTAGGACAGATCATGTTGTGCGCTAATTACGCCCGACGCCAACTACATATGTGTGTGATTGTTTTGCTTTCGCTACCAAAAAAAAGAAAAAAAGAACTCTGTATGTATTTCTTTTACACTACATTTCGTCGCCATACGGTTGAGCCTAAGCTGGTTTTGGAGGTATATATATGGGGTTCAACCAGTCCCATTTGGGACTGTTTTAGTCAACCATTTTTTCTCTCACCTACTTTTTCTCCCACCTTTTTCTACTTTTTCATTTTTTCTTTCTGTAACCGCTTATCCACCCTAATTTTGCAGGATGCATTGCATTGGGCAGAATGGTAAATTGGAAAACTGCAAGGTTTAAAAGCGGTACGTGTAAAGATATTTTTTCAAAGTGTAGTTGTCTTTCATCTTTTTGAAAAATAACTTTTATTGGTCTCATCAGATGACTAATAAGCAATACATAGTCTTTATATTCACACTACTCAAGTTGGTTTTTGGTCAGGCCATTTTAGGACATAATAACCATCTTAATCTTATTTCCACTCAGGCTAACTTTATTGTGCAAATGCTAACCTTGAACTTTGCATACATGCATAATCTTCCATCACAAAAGTGGGGTTTACGACATCTACGTGCTCTTAATTCCTGAATTTTACAGTATAAATTATGGCAAGCTGTAGTACTAAATAGTTATGCCAAACTCGTGCCCGAATAAGCTTAAACCCGTCCCACTCACATTGCACTATCATTTATTGTGACTGGTAATATACGTTATTTCCGGAACTCTCTTGTATGTTCATAATTTTTTATATTTAGTGTTGGCTTGAGTGAACTTGCATCCAACTTATAACACTCAAAATCTGTGGCACAATAACGTTACATATATATATATATATATATATATAGTTCATATCAGCAACTCATAACTTGGGAGAAATTTTTTGCTTCTAAGTTAACCATGTGTTCATGGTCAGTGTCCTCAGGAAGGAAGTGTTTTCCATGGTAAAAGATTCTAAAAGAAGTAACACCAAATCAAGCGTTCACCATCAGTTTTTACTATCCCCCACCATGAGAGTAGATGAAGATTTAGCAGGCTGGGTTCGTGTCGTATGTGCAGAAGCCATGCCCGCATCTCTGCGCACATTTTTTTATTTGTTTCCTTGTTTTATATGGCCATTTATTTATTTTTGTCCTTGCTGATGATCTTAATCCTTGGCAAATATGCATGACATTGTCCGTTTCTGTGCCACCTTCCGAAATAATCAATTTGATATCTTTTTATGCTTCCCTTGGCCAAAGACAAGAAAAATGAACAGCAATCTTTTGTTTGCATGTGGATGCATGATTTGATGTAACTTAGAGGGATAGAGCCTTGCTTCTAGGAACTAACTCAATCTCTTACATTTTTATCCATCCACAACAATCCAAATGATGGGAGCCCCGCCCCACCACCACCCCCCCATCCTGAAAAAAAAAAAAAAAAAAAAAGGCAGCCATTTCCTTTTGTACTTCTTCCTCCATGACAAAACCAGCGTATTTACATCATCAAAACCCTCTAGCACATGAATTTTCTAGGAAAAAACAGATCCCTTCTACGCTGTTCCTGGTAGCAGCAATGACGGCAGTGCCTTGTTGAAGAGCTTGGCCTTGAGTTTGAGGTAGTCATGCCATGTAATGGACTGATAGAGAGGAGGATTGTTCAGGCTCAAGAGACGAGGGTGTGGGAAGACGTTGGTATCTGCCGGCGGCCCCCAGAAGTAGGCGAACGACAGGCGATGGTGGGTTTGGCTCACCAGAGCACGGTGCAGGGGGGCGGTGAAGCATGCATTGGAGAGGATGTGAAGGAGGTCGCCTAGGTTGATGACCATGGCGCCGGGGATTGGAGGGACTGTGATCCAGTGCCCGTCTTTCATGACCTGAAGGCCTGCGATGCTGGTCTGATAGAGAAGGGTCATCACTGATGAGTCAGTGTGTGCCGCTAGCCCCATGGCTGTTGTTGGTTGTGGGCACATGGGATATGAGTTCATCTGCAGTACGCCATTCGTGTGTTCGAAGCCGTTCTTTGCCCACTCGACGTCGTCTTTCCTCAGCCCCAGCGATGAAAGGATCAGCTCCATTAATCTCTCTGCAAAGTGCTTCATCTCCGTCTCGTACTCTTCAATTACAGCACTGAAAGAAGGCAGAAAATGTTAGTTAGATTCATAACTAGCGGTTTCCACAGCTCTGAATTAAGTTGGCACATTAACAAGAAATCAGGAAAGAAAGATCATAGCGAGGAGAAGAAAACTCTTAATCTTCACAGTACCAGAACCGATCATAATTGTCCGGCATAAGGCGGCGAGCGTGTTCTAGCGGTGATCCGACGACTGTGAAGCCTTCGTTCCACATCATCTTATCAAAGAAAGGCGATATGCGGGCGACGCCATAGCCGGAGATGCTATCAGGTGCGCGCAGGGCCTTAAGCTTCTGTTCCATGGGAAGTCCAAAAAGCTGGTGCCCCAGTGACTCTAGTTCTGCAAAAAGCCGCATAGGGATGCCATGGTTTACAACCTGGAACATGCCCCAAGTCTTACATGCACGTGAGACTTGATTCATGACAGCAAGTTTGGGCTCTGAGAGGCTGATCACAGGTATGATGCCATCCTTGGAGGGCACATCATCAAGGTAGTCTTCTAGGGGTGGCCATGCATGAGAGTCTGGGACCTTCTCCATTCTGGTGAGGTCCATGATAGGGTTAGGCAGGGTCAGAGGCTGATCTTTGTATACTTGGGAAAGGGAAGGCATGATGGGCAATGAGAAATAAAGAAGAAGAAGAAGAAGAAGAAGAAGAAGAAGAAGTTGGGTTTTGGTGGGAGGAAAGTAGAGGCAATGTATCCACTTATATACAAGTATGAAGTAAATACGGTGGTGGAGGCCAGATAAGATTAGGTTGGGAACCGTTACATATCTGATCCAATGTCTATAGTATTGGAGCGGATCGAGGATGGGTACAAATGGATTAAATTCAGACAGGTTCTGGAAATTTAAGATCCAATTTCATGCATATTTAGGTACAGAAGGAACTTGGTTTGAGATTTGATGTTTATTGGACGCTGTCCACATTTTCTTTCTGTATTGCACGCATAGATAAGGTGGTGAAGGTGCAATTTGGAGGGAAGTAGGCAGTGGGGAGAGCGTTGTTGGAAAGAAGACAAAGAATGAGAGGAAAGTGCAGGAAAAGAGATGGAACAAAAATAAGAAGAGCTAAGAGACATGCATGGCCCCCGTCACCCTCCTGTTTCTGGTTGGACGGTATATAGAGACAGAGAGAGAGAGAGAGAGAGGGAGAGGGAGAGAGATAGAGAGAGAGAAAGAGAGAGAGAGAGAGAGAGAGAGAGTGTTTCTTTATAGTTTCATTTAAAAAAAAATTCCCATGTGGCGATGTCTTGTCTTCAAGTAGGAAAGACTTCCAGTCCGTGCTTTGGATGGCCCTGTTCCTTTATACAAACTGGAGAAACACAACCTTCGTTTTTGCTTACAACCATATCCAGCTCCTCTCCCTCTCTTGCATGAGAAAATGACCTTGCTTCCTGGCATTTCCAAAAGACTACTAAAATTCTAGATTTTACCCTTTCCAGCTTTTCCTTTTTGTAGGCCACCAGATGAGTTTCAGGTTTCCTCATCGCCCAGTTAAAGAAACAATAGATTTTGTTTGCTTCTCAAACAAAACTTGTGGAAAACAATCTTCCTTGTTCCAAATATACATGTACCTAAAATAAAGGCTTTGAGTTGGCAGATTGCAAATAACGTAAACAAAATCGGGTTTTTCCTCTTATGAAACTCTAACACTGTGTTTGGATGGATGGATGGAAAGCAAAAGCAAATGATTGTAAAAGATGAAAAAGAAAAGGTAGAGATTAATGATAGGGAGGAAAAGGAAAGGAAAAAAATGAAATACAAAGAAACAAAGTTTGTATGGGGAAAAAATTGTCAAAAATCTTGCTTGTTTAACTATCATATATATTTTTATACTAATTAAATAAACGAGCCCTTTCTTTCCTATAAAAAAAGAAGAAGATTTTTTTCCTTTCCATTCCCTTCTTTTCCTTTTTCTTTCCATCCCAACACACTTTTCCATAATTCTTTCTTTTTCTTCCTCACTTCCTCTCGATCCAAACACCTTCACCTCTATCAATCAGTGGCTTAAGTGCTTATTTTTCTGTTTACCACAAACATGAAACCAAAAATTCGAACAGCTAGACTCCAACAACATGTGAAATAACCAAGTTCTATTTCGAGAATGAATCTTTTAGAACTGGGGACAAAATTGAAGTAGGTAGTGCCAAGATGCCAAGTTTACTTAACTTGATGTTTGACAAGTGTGTAAGCACATGGGAAGTGCATATATATGGCAGGGCATCCTTCTCATGCATCACAAGGGTTTTTCATGGCAAGGACCTTGATAGGAACCCCAATGTATCTCAAACACCAACTCATTGATTGTTGTTCTTTGTCCTGTAGAAGTTCTGTTGTTTTCCCCATGACACACACACACACACACATATATATATATATATATATATGTATGTATATATGTATGTATATATATATATATATATGTTTGTTTGTATGCATGTACTTGATACTTGTAGCAGGGCTTGGCCAGACAGCATTCTCACAGCATGTTCCCCTACCCCGATGAATGCATTAGGGCACATGCATGAAAGGAGGTTGTCTGATGAAAACCATGAGTGCAACAACAGATTAAACAATTGCAATCATCCATGGCTGTCTACTTCACCAAGTTAGTTAAGGGCTTGGGATCGACTAATGCAGTTTCTTAGTGACCTTAAAAAGAAAGTTATGTATAACCAACTTGGTAGCCATATATTACTTAACGGACCCCTGGGCCTCTTCTCTTTGTTCATGAAGATCGAGAGCCACGCAAGTAAGAGAGCTGACAGTCACCATCTGAATATCTTGTCCATTGTTTAGTCACACGAGCAAGAAGAAGAAGAAGAAGAAGGCCGACTAGAGGAAGGGGCAGACCCCGGGCTCGCTGCCATCAATGCATCAGAGTGGTGGAGCCAAAAATTTCTAGTTATTGACTACTTTAAATTTAAATTTCAAATTTTAAGAGGCATTTATTTATATGTACAAAAAACTAAAAATTAATGAAGTTTTCACTTGTAAATAAAGCAAATTTTGCATGCCGTTGTGAGCAATTACCCACAGGAGCGGCGACAACAAAGCTCGGCCACAGCCTGGACATGTGAAGGGACGGTGCTGTCAGCTTGTGGGCTACCCAAGTAGGGGCAATACTTCCAATGATCAGCAACTGCCCAAGGCAAATACGGCCAACATGGACTTGGTAAATCCGCCCAATGGGTCCATTCAACTCTCACTTAATCTCATTCAAAGGTTTGGCCGATCTTGTGATAAAAAATTCACGACATTCCATCAACAAGCCATGGCATACCTAGTGAACGCTTTTAGCGGGCATCTTTCATCGCTAGTGATGTGTGGGTCACTGATATTGGTGCAACATACCATCTCACTCATGTTTTTTCCCTTAGCCAATCTCCTCTTGTTTCTTGTCCACCAGTCAGCTGTTATGGTGCGAGGAAAAAAGTTAGGGGCCCTATAGACACATTTTACATATTTTAAGCTGGGGATTCTTTATATTTTCATGCATTTAGAAGATGTCAAAGAAAATCCTATTGCAAATATTGAGAATTTTTGTGTGCTGACAGGCTACCCACTTGGTGATTTTGATTGGGATGGATAGACTTAATCATCAACAACTTGCACGTCTTTCAGGAGGCTAACATCAGTGCCCACATCCTGATCAAGCAAATCTTTGGCATCTTTTATTGGGTGGAGATCTTAGGGTTGAAGCCATGTTTTGGCCTTTAAGACATGTTTAAGGCGCAGATTGAGTTGTCTGCTCATCTCTGTGCACACAATAAGTATGCACCAAAGGGATGTGGATATTGTTGAAATTTTTATAAAGTAAGTTGACATTTTAGACTTTTTCACAATCTTTTTTTTTTCCTTCTAAAAGTTTTTTTTTTAAATTTTTAATGGAGGCATTTTGGTCCATGCACACTCCTGTGCACAATTTTTTCTACACAAGAGTGTACACATAACTATATTTGGGTTACCTAAACGGGCTTTAAAAAAAAAAAACAAAAACAAATTTTTTTTTGACAAAATAACGTCTTCAAAAGGGCATAAGTACTCCTCTGGTTTTTTCATAGAAGACATCATTTTTTGTTCTTGTCACACAAACACAAAAAACCAAGTTTCAAAAATTTGTTAAAAAACCAGGTTGTCATGACACTTGGACTTCACAAATGTCCATGTTTGATGAAGTCATTCTAACACAACCTTACAAATATTTTAATATTTAATTTATTATCTTGCTAAAAAATCCATATTACTTTTGGGAAGAAAAGAGAGCTTAAATTGAAAAACATAGTTGTGCACAACTCCTGGGTTAATTCTAAATGCAAACATCGAGATGTTCTCAATATGGCCCATGCCAACTTTAACTTGCAAGCAAACCATCCGACTATACAATTTTGAGGTTGTTTTTAATGAAACTTTATCTTTTAAATTGTTTTTTACTCACGCCCAATTTCAGTCACCTTAAAAAAAAAAACATAATCAAGTATTTATGTTATGATAAAAATATACACGAGTCACATATTTGATAGACGGGCTATAAAGTGCGTGTTTGTCTTTGGTCCATATATTCAAGCTGCTTTCAAAGTTTATGATCTTGAAAATGGCAAGGTTTTCACTAAAAGGGATGTATTTCTACTAAACATGAATTTTCCTTTCAAAATATCAATCAGCATAGGGAGGAGAACGTCATTATTCCCCTTCTATCTCACGATCACGACATGATGGGTTTCCAAAGACCTCTCGCTATCATTGAACGCCTTCTTGCCATTCCTATGAGGCCATATACATAAGTTGATGTGACCTCACGACATAAACAATCACTTTGACCATTAGTTACTTTTATTTGACTAGCCCAATTTTAATTCAAATAATTAAGTTATGGAATTGCACACAGAAATGTTGCACATTATTTTGTGACTTATTGTCACGAATAAATTTCACTCTCGCAAGAGTTTCTTGGTTGGCTCAGTCCCAGGTTGAAAAGCCCAACACTTTTTACCAAACTATGCAACATGCAAGATGCCATGAAAGCTGAAGATGTCATTATGTATAAATTTGGCGAGTTTAAGAGGTATAATATAACTGGTCAGACATGAAAGCACATATGAGGCACATCGTCTGTTCAACTCCTGTGGGTGTTATTCATCAGAATTGTAAAATGTAGAAGCACGATACTCTAGTTGATGGGTGTATTGTACTTCATTAAAATCCGAATACAGCTCAAGACTTTAGAAGCAAGGGGAATGAAAAGGGAAATGAGATCTTTATATCTTTTTGGGTGGTTGGTTGTTAACCTCCTACTCATGGGTGGTTGGTTGTTAACCTCCTACTCACTCCGACTCACACGAAGAGTAAACGTAACTAGAACATATGCCTGATATGATGGTTCTATAAAACATTAAGGGTTGGATACAAATAAGAGTTGAGTACGACAAGACCTACACGACCAGGGTTTTCTCGATAGGACGACAAAGTCTGCTATTGAAATAAGTCTTTAACGGGTTAAAGCAGTCTTTGTGCAATTAGTTTTCAGAATCATTAGATTTTCAAATAAAAAGTTCCGTTTATTTAGCCAAACGCTGATTGCTCTTCTAGTATATCAATAATACTAGCAAAGTCTTTGTTATTGCCTATGTAGGTGGTACTTTTATTGCAAGGAACAACTATATATGTAAAGATTCACTTATGATCCATATACATAGGAATTGAATTGTACGCTCAAAAGGATATTCCTCTTTCAACAAAAATATGCACTTGAAATTTTACATGATGTAGGTTATATGTGCAGGACTTTGTGAGCTTCTAGCACATCTGCATAAAGCACGACAACCAAGTAGGAAAAATCCTAAAAAAGACAAAACCAATATGGAAGATTTGTTGGACAATTTATCTATTTTGACCAGGACCCGCCAGCTTGATATTGTTCACAGCGTCTACATGCTTAGTCAATTTATGCGTCAAGTTTGCATCAGGATCCAGCCATGCTCAAGTTACACTCTGTCGTACAAGTGAACAGTGAGTTCTGTTCTGTGCTCAAATTGGGCATCTTGGAACTCACTTGGTTTAGTTGCTCATTTGTGATTTAGGGATGTAGCGTGATAAAACCATGAAACTATATTGCGATAATCAAGCAACAATGTACCTCGCAGATCCAATGAACATTCCAGGCAGACCAGACACATTGAGATTGATCGTTACATCACTCAGGATAAGATCTAAAATGGAGAGATTAAAACACGTTTTATACCCTTTGCACAATAAATTGCAGATATTCTTACCAAACCAATCTTTGGGTTGTGAAGCTTTCGTCCAGTTACCTGGCAAGTTGGTGATATGATATGTCTTGAATCTGCCACTTGAGTACTGCAAAAAAGCTAAATTTACCTTCAAAAGCAACTTGATTTCATATAAGTGTATACACACATAACAAGGGCACATTTATTGGCAAGCAATATTCTTTGCACGGTAGGCATCCTCTTGCATGGCAAGAGTTTTCCGCGGTAAGGATCCTGTTGTATCCCAATCCATCTCCTTAGTTGGCCTTCCCCATCTAGTAGAAATCCTGTTGCTATCTTCATTTGATTGTATCATATACTGTAAAGTGAAAATGAACAGAAAAAGTTGTTGCCTTCACTTTTATTGTCTTCATCCCACTTCACTGTTAACAGTTAGTTCCACCGAAAAAACAGTACCATGAATAAAATATGGGCCACAACCATGGGAGTTCTCAGTTTTGAATATATAGGAGATTTGATAGAGCATAATTATGTGCCACGCCATGCAAGTTGAGTAAAGGACAGATTTCAACACAAATATGAGAAGGAAAATGACCAAAAGAAAAGGAACATTAAAGAACATGAATTTAGCAAAATCCGTGGCATTATTTGTCTCAGTTTACAGAAAATTTTCTTCAATTATTTGTTTTCAAAATTTATCAGGAGTGGAAAATGTTGGCGGGGAACGACAAGATGAAAAAATTGGAAGAGCACATACATATGTTTGGTTTCTTTCTCAGTGGCACTGCACCAGAAATTGTGCAATGATCATGACTGAAAGGAGCATACAAAATTATATTTTCTACCTTTTGGGCCTAACTTGATTGAGGAGAAACACCTGTTGGAAGGCACTTCTCTTCATCAGCTGATGAAGAAAGTGACCGTGCCTTGTTGGTATTCTAAGTAGCCACACAATGTGTTTAGTGTTAGTTCCACTAGTCACAAGATATGGGGATGATGCGTAGTTGGCGGCCGGCCTACATTATCTAAATACACCCCCATGATTTACCTTCCAAAACCAATTGTCGGCATCAACTTTGTAAAAGAAGAGATCTAATATGGGTTGACAAGAAGATGTTGGTACAATAAGATCCAAACCTGACCCACCCAGCTTGTACAACAATCTTAATGGGCCAAATTTGGTAGGACCAAGAGCATAAAATTGATCAATCATCGAGTTACAGTACACCATAGAGGTAAACCTCAATATACAAGAAGCAGGCAGCTTACCCAATTGAGCAGGCTCCATGCTGTACAGATGGACGAAATTCGGAGTTCGATATAATACGAACTCTGTTCGACCCGGTTCCAATCCCTATGGTCTGTGTGCCATCATGTTGGTTCTTGGTCTTTCCTGTCTTATTTATTTTGTTGGTTTTCAGAAGCCAAGCATGGAAATAAATGGCTACTTTGTCAGTTTATGATACGAAAAATTATTCTGTGCATGCGTTCATGTGTGCGCATGTGCTCATGTAGGCTTGCCCTCTAACGCCATGTACAAAAACTCAGTCTTCCATACTTGTTCGTTTCCTCCTCTGATTGATTGGTGACTATATGATTTTTTGTTCTATTCGGTAGAAAATATCGTTTTCCCTTGCCATCCAAGGTTTCTTACAGTTCCTTTGTCCTCACTAGCTTACATAAACAGTGACTGAAGCAGTAAAATCATTCGAACAACGTAAAAGGGAAGAAGTTGCAAATCAAAATATTGAAAACAGATCGTGAAAACAGCAAGTTAATAAAATCCTAAAACCTAGAACGTTGTCTTCACCATGCCGCTGGTCATAAAAATTTTTTGAGATCAAGATCTAAGATTCATCTCGAGTTTGATCCACATTGCAGTAAAATTGAATGTTATCTTGTGATTGATGGCTGGTCCTGTCACTGTCTCCAACCATGCAGAAGATTGTAAATGTAGTACCATTTACGTGTCCAATTCTGTGCGAAACTTATTTTATGCATATGTGGGTAGATGAATCCCAATCCACCATTTTCCTTGTGTCAAATGTATTCAACTTTGGCTCGTTCTACTATTTTCAAGGACAGCACCGGGATCAACCCAAACAACGTTGTCGTTTCATTTGCATGTGAACCATCATCCCTTTCATTAAGCCCATGATATCTCCTATTTAGTATGAAATCATTTCCGATCTCCATGAACAGACCACCATTTTTGGGAGACCATTGAATATTTTGTTCATGTGAGGTACAGTAGCAACTTGTTATTGTTGCCAAACGGGTCCTTGGATTCCCAAATTGATAGGTTGCATGTACTTATCAGTGTGGTTTCCGCTCTTAAAGGGAACAAATTTTTTGAAAGACCCTGGGTTGTGCTCTGGTGGGCTGGTATCCGAGATCCTCTCCACGACCTATGTTGAAGCGACATTTATATGATCTGACTGATTGCTAGCACCACAGTAGCAATGGGACTGAGCAAAGTATACAAAAAAAGACAGTCCTTTTTTATTACCTTAGTATTAGTCAGGATCCCGCCGCCATAAAAATTTAATTGACAGTAGCATTTTTTTTTTCCTTTCACCAGGGAAGACATACCTGAATATTGAACTCGCAACCTCATTCAAACAACCAACCCAGCCAGATATATAGGGCCTCTGCAATCATGGAATAGAACACTTGCAGTAGTAAAGTTCTAGATACAGATGTTTAATTCATATAGCATGTGCTCTTCTAGCAGGATTGCTTGGAATGTCCATAATCTAGTTACATTAGCCTAAACTCTTGGCCACAGACTAAAGGTTCAGTTGGCCAATGTACATCACAACATTTAAAGTTTCACATGATGATAGGCTTGTCCTAGAAGCATTACCATTCTAGACATATCAGGAGACTAGCTAGCTAGAGCTCCTCACAGCTACAGTCAAGATCCCGCAAAATCTGCAAAAGCTAAAAGAAGCCTAAGAAATAAACCTTAGTCTTATTCATTGATTGAACTCACTGTCAAACTGCTTGAACAATGACAGATCTTGCCTGAACTTGTTATCTGGGTCTAAAACTCAAACCCAATCATGCTCCTGATGGGTTGTCTTTCAATGTTTGAACTGAATTGCAACTTTTACCATGTTGAAGTTACATTTACTCAAGTAAAAAGACGAATAAAAGAAGTAAAAAAAAACTTGGAAAAGGAGAGACCAAGGCAGAGACGAAACAGGATGGTTGCATATAGCCGACAAAATTCAATCTATCGTCTGTTGTCGTGACTAGGGCACGAATCCAATAGTGAATTTTGGTATTATCAGACCAACTCAAGACAAACTCAAGCTCTGAGAATGAAGGCTTGGGTTCAGCTCAATATTCAATGAGACAGGAATCAGAAGAATATAATGATAATGCAGGCATCAAGCTCTTTTATGAAGAAATAATACAATTTTAGAGAAGAGTGCCCTCAACAAGTTGATTTGAGTTATTTTATCATGGAAATGATAAACAAATATATAACTAGAAACAGCAACAATCAGTTTCATGCATTACAATTACAGTGCTTTCTCAGAATTTTGAGTTTTTTTTTTCTCTCAATTTCAGCTAATTAAGTTTACAATATTCATACAACCAACCGTTTCACCAGATTTGGAAAAGGAAAATTAAAAACAAAATTTCCACGAATGCCCTTTCCTCTTGAACAAAGCTGAGATGAGGGAATGAGGATGAATGGATGATTGTCCAACTTGATCAACTGCGCCTGTGTTTCATGAAAGGAGCTTCCTACTGTTTGTTATCTGCTACAGAGAGTTGGAAATATACAATTAATTGCAGGACAAGAACGATGGGAGTAGGTCAAAATTCTTTGGTTAATGGTTTGGTGATTATTTGTCCGCACCTAACCATACTGTGATTATCATGATAAGATAAACTAGTACTTCAGCAATTCGTGAAGCACCTTGAACATAAACATATTTTCTTTGTCTTGAGCGATACTAGTTTTTCATGAGCTAATTCAGCATTCCATTCACTGTGAAGAGTTTTTTACTTCGATTTTGGAGTCTGAAGATCTTATGTTTCCATGAGAAGTTTGTTTTTCCAGGTTTGACTCACCTCATGCTATACACTATTCTGCTTTATCCCTTACGTTTCCAATTTTCAAGTTTATGCTAATTTTTCACATTTTTATTGCACTGCATTATCCTTGGTCTTTCGGTTTTTCTATCTTCTTTGTGCCCAAGTCATGGAGCTCGATCCAGTACATGGATTGCCTTCTTCGCTTACGTAATCAACATCTGCATGATTGTGTAATATTCTGGTAAAAATTTCATGCATATCTACTTCAGGATTTGTCAGTTTTGTCTTATATCTATAATTGGATGCCATTTTACTATTCTTTTTGGTTATGATGATATCAACCCCTTATGCACTGTGGTGATGATGCTTAAATGCATGCTTGTCCTATTCTTCCCTTGATGATTTTTATAATCTGCAGATTAAGGCCATTTTGTTTTATTGTCCTTTTTCATTGTGTCCTTTTTGATATAGCAAGTTATTGACTGATTACTCCTGGAAAGGACGCTACAGTTTAATCTCTAAAAGTTTTGGCATCATTAATGGCGTGATCAAAATGGAACCTTGACCGAAAGTACTTCTTTAGCATTTTGGTTTTATCTGATACAAGTTGGCGAGGAAAATTATATTTGTTTCAGCACTTTTAGTCCTTGTACCTATGTATTGAAGGGGATAGGTGAGGAAAGCCGATGTTTGATTTAGAGGACAACCACCAAACTAGTGAAAAGGCAAGATGGGAAAAGAACAGAAAAATAACGTTTTCCTACTGCGAGCAGGAAACTACATTCAGAATGGGCATATATATATATCAAATAATGGGAAGTCTGAGAAGTGAGAACATCTCTGCCTAGCTATTAATTAATGTGCCCAAATAATATGAGATTAATGGCCATGTTACATCATTTAGCACTTCATATTTCCACTGCGTGACCATAGAAATGCATATAAGTACAAGCACTTGTATTCATGCATCATCTATGCACATAAATACGTAGGTTTCCCTTCCATTCTCTTGAACATATAGTTTATTAAGATAGATTCTAAGAAGACTGTACTAGAATTCAGCAATATGCATATAAATACGTAGGTTTCCCTTCCATTCTCTTGAACATATATAGTTTATTAAGATAGATTCTCGGAAGACTATACTAGTATTCAGCAACAGGATGAGAAGAAAAAACCCCAAGTCTTGATTAAATCCTCTAAATTAATTTGTTGGCAGGCTGCGAACGAATGCTATTTCCTCGACATGAAGAGGGACCTCCCATTATCCAACTTTTCCGACCAAGGTACGATGTCTTCTAGCACGAAGTTGAAAGAAAAGTGGAGAAAAAACATACAGAAAATCGGAATCTCACCAATCTTTGAGATCTTCGTCTTGCTATATATCAAACTCAACGTGCGAAGCCAAAGTACGAAAGAAACAAAAGAAGGGCACCAATTGGCTGAATTCAGTGGAAGCTGCACTCCCCCTCTCCCTCCACTCTACTAACATAAAAGTTTGTCTACAAGTTGGTGCGGTAATTGCATTCCGGGCAGTGTTTGAGTCCAGATCGAGTGGTCCCCAGCTCCATGTTTTGGGGTGTTGAGTCATCGCTCAGACCTTCTTGATCCTGAGGTGCTCATGAGGCCTCAAAGTGCCTCAGCCCATGTCACTCATCCTGGTGTCAGGAGAATCTTGGGCAAGGACAATCCTGCACTATTTTTTATCAAAAAAGGTAAAGAAAAGAATACATGTAAATGCATAAAAATCCAAAAAGAAAAGGCATCGTGATAATCTTGAAATTTTAAAATGGGTACCTTGAAACTATTTGTGGCGCAGGAAATAGTATATGACGAATTCGAGACATGTTCATATGATTGCTGTTATTTGGTCTGCAGGGCCTGGAATTCATACCAAATGGGCCAAGTTGGTCTTTAACTTTTAGCGTTTCTTTCTCAGTGAGCCAGGTTTGGCAGATGTCAGTATGGGTAAGAATCTACGATCCCCAATCCCCACCCTCAGGTCACAGAATTGAGTGTGAAAGAGCAGAAGAATAGATACAGTAAGCTGGTAAAAATTATTGTTACTCGAAGCTAATTGCCTTCCATGAGGAAACTTATTTTGAAATGTGAAACTATGCTGTTCACGTTTTTAAGACTTTATAGCAATTTCACTACTGTGGTGAGCGTAAATGGCAACAGCAGATGTCAAGTCGAAGACTCTGGTTCAAGTCGAAATCCTGTCATTTTGCTACCTACGTTTTCGTATAATGTTGTGATTGTAAGGCTTAGTGGTCAGGCTTCATCCTTGTCATAAGAAAATGAACAAACTTTTACAACAAATTCGTCCTCAAAATATAAAGTTGGGTTTTCTAACAGTCATACTTCCCTTCTGTCTCGTGAAGAGAGTTCTCTCCTCTTTCTAAAAGCTTAAGTTATTATCATGAAACATGTGAATTCGGTATACATTTCTAATACGAATCCTCTTCCACTTAGAAAAGGACAAAGCTTTTCTATGTTATTCACATCCATTTTCTTTGTTAGTCGTATTATGGGTTTCCACTTGCGCTTCATATTCACACCAGCATTTCTTAAGCGCTTAGCTTTCTTTCTTCACTCATCACCATTTACTGGACAAAGCTTCTTCCAGTAGTAAACCATGTGAGCAAGACAATGTCCAGTTACGTCCCATCTCTTTTATTGTTCGGGAGTGATCAGGAATCTAGATGGACAAGAGTTTGCCAGGTTTTACAGTAACCAGCATACTGGTCGTGAAAATTCTTTTCATGGACCTTCTGCTTCCTTGGCTGATTGAATAGTGTTGAACAATGAAGCCAGGAAATGCTTGACCAAAAACAAGTTAGAAGTACGCATGAGGAGGGCTCGCCATGGATTCCTTGTCCTGATCTTTAGAAAGATGAATGCATTGTGTCCAAATAGTTTGTCATGTGTTTTAACTGATCATTTCCTTATGTTCATGTTATCATATATGTATTATATGGTTATATATACATATATATGTATAATATGTGTATGTGTATATATGTATTATGCATACAAATTTTTATATATACATACGTATATGTATATATACATTATATTATATGTTATATGCATATGTATAACATATACATATATATACAAAATATTATATATGTATGTGTACGTATATATCATATGTACTATTCAGTTACAAAGGGGGTTCGCACGGTGGGGCTGGCCGTGCCTGTCATGTGAGCAGATGACTCAAATTCTATGGGCGTCACTCTTTGTGCAAGCTGAAGCTACTGGCGTACAACCAAAGGGGAAGTAGGTAGGGCCATGATGTTTACCACTGTGCTCCAAAGAGGGTTCAATCCAGCTCTCTTCCGAATGTGTTTCAGAGGACAAGTAGATATTGTTGAAAATATGAATAAGCAAGAGAAGAGAGGAGGCTTAACGTGGTTTGTTGAAATGTTCACCTATGCCCATGGAAGGCACATGTGTTCCATGACATCTGGCATGATTTTTGAGGATCATGCTTTCTTGAATGATAGCACGGCTATCACTTTTAGGTATATCCAAGGGGTTTTTACCGCTGTACTCCAGCACTAAGTTTCCCTTACTAACGTGTACCTCGAAAAAGGAAAAATTGCCAATGTGACAAGAGAACCACCCACTGTGCCCCTCACTTACAGAGGTCCTCTGGTAGAATATTTAGGTGGTTAATATCCTTTTGGCTTTGACTTGAGAAATTCATATTTTTCCTTCATAATCCTGATCATAATTGTTTCACTGCAAGCTTCGGAGACTGCTGCAGGCACCTTGGTACTTGATTTCTCATTACTCATATCTGAAGGCGGGCTCGAAGAAGCGATATGTGAGGCAGAAGTGAGAAAGCTTAGCTTCAATATATGGTTCTTTCATCAAATTCAGTCCTGAACTATAGGCAGTTGACAAATACATTCTTGCTTAATCTTAGTTGACATATCCATCCATGAAATTTGCGATTTCGAAATAAATTCAGCCTTTCTCTAGTCGAATCATGATTAGAAACCTACTATGGTTCTGTTATAGATGTGCATATTTGTGTCATTTCTAATTTCCTAACATTCATCAAGGTGCATCATGGCCCTCCCTTTTTCTTCGAATATATTGGACGTCCACACATGAACCTCTTCTCAGAGCACACAGAGGACCTCTGGGGATGAGTGTCAAAACCTTTAGATTTACCACTTCAGCAGACTCAGAGAGCAGTGGTAAAACCTTTGGATTTACCTCCTCAACCGAAGTAAGGGGCAGCAATAAAGTCCCAGCATTTTACCTCTTCAACAATCCAAGTGAAGGAACAATGATGAAACCTTTAATTTACATCTTTAATGCAAGCAAGTAGGCTTGCTTCAACTTTTTAAAGACAACCCTCATGATTTTCCAATTATAACTGCCAGTTTGGCAGCCATAGTTTGCCCCACTGTCCCAACTCCTTTAGGTCTATCATGGGAAAAATAAGTGATCAAGAAACTAAAAGAACCGACTTAAAACCAGTTGAAAACTGACTTCCAGTTAATTTTGCTTTTACTTGCATACTGCGACAAAATTCTTGCATAATAGCACAATCAATCATAAAATGGTTGGCATGGAGGGGAGATCCATGATTGTTTTTGTTTCTGTTTTAGATATGGAGGAACTCTTCAAAAGGTAAAAACCTGAATGAGTTCAAGCCACTAAGCCTTACAAGGAAAACACCATGAAAAGATTCAACCAGTAGAATAGCAGGTTCATGGCCTGTAGTGGTAGGTGGGCCTTAAAAATTTGATGGGTGTACCTCTTGAGTTTATCACTCATAGAACTGCTTCCATAAGATCTGAAAACAGGGTTTCTCTTCCTGTCCTTTGCGATGATAAAACAAGTGTTCCAATTGATTCATCTTCTCCTCTTTTCCACTTTTGTGTCTACTGGACTTAAATATGGGTAAAAAGGATAAGGTTTTTGAATAAAATCAGACATGCATTTTGGTGAGAAAGTCCATGAAGGAGTAAGGGAAAGGCTTTGGCACAGCTGAGTGCATTATTGCAGAAACAAGTTGGCAACAAAATTCCTCCTTTGTTTGATGCTTCCTGTACACCTACTATTTGTATGTTACACATCTTATTATCCTCCATATATGCCGAAAGGTTTTACTGATCCACATTAAAAACACCTTTAGTTGGCAAGCTAGCTGGCACTTGTTCCACAGCCAAATTGCAACTGAATTACCAAGGAAAGAGAGAGAGAGAGAGAGAGAGAGAGAGAGAGCGAGAAAGAGAGATCTTGGCAATATCAAGTACCAAGTGGTAGGCCGAATGTCATAATTCCTCTAAAATATTAGCAATCACACATTCCTAAGAAAAAACAGAGCTAAGGGACCATTGGCATGATCATTAAGTAAAACATTTACTGTTAATGAAAAGTTCCCACGCCTAAATGAAGTGGTTAGACCCTAAGAGAAAAGGGGCCCTAGTGACTCAAAGCCATTGGGGGTCTGAGGGCCAAGGGCCCTAAAGGCATAGACTGGGAACAAGAGAATGCTTCCTACTTATCTACCTTGTCAAAAAGTCCTTAAGACTAGTCATTTCATATTGGTAGTTGCATGCATGAGGACAAAGGGTCCTGAGCTTGCCAAATCCAAGACAACTAATAATGATCACAAGCAAAATGTCGCTTTGGCCTTTCCTCTTCCAACCATTACAGTGGCTTCACATGCAGTTGGGCCTTTTATCTGCTTTCTCAGCTAAGTTCCTGCCCATGGATGTCTCCCTGATCAAGGCAATGAAGTTCCAATCAATTCCAGTGTGGGTTACACATGGCTTTGTCTCAATGTTTAGCTCTTTCTGGTTATCCATGTAAAGCCTGGCCTGCAAAGACCATACCACAACATTCACAGACACGATCCGCAACAAGATAAGAATTCGTGAATGCGCAAACATAATTTCGCAATACAAGATTTTCTTGGTTTACTGATTCTAGTTTATTGTTTATTGATTTAATTTCCAAGTAAATTCTATATTGTGGTCTACTCAGTAACCAATAAAACCAGTAAATGCTTGCCTATATGTGTCAAAAGCTTGCATTTCATTTATTTTGTCATGCGGTAAGTATGATGCTACTCTGATGACAAATCTTTACTTGGACAACGTTTATTTAACATGCAAGTGTGACAGCCTGGTTCTGAGCAGGTCCTAGTCTTTCCTTTTCTTTCCTTTCGCCAGGGAATCTGGGTTATGCCAGGCCCCTTCCGGATTCCGCCAATAGAGATGGAGACTAACTATTGAACTCTTTACCTTTTCCAACTTGAACGAGCACTCTAAAGTCTAACCCCTTAAGCCAAGACTGAGAATCTTTTTGACTGGACCATGCCTAGTTGTGAGAAATATGTAATGTTTTTCTAGATCAGGAATGTAGAAATGGCTGTGGCTTCACAAGGCTCTATAGTGTAAGCTTTTGTCAATCTCTTTGTGTTAGGTGTATGCTCTTTGGATGATACAATACTTGAAAAATTAAACAGGGCATAGATGCAATCTAATGAAACCTAAAACTCTAGAGAAGCATAAGAGAGGAAAAAATGTATATAACGTTTAGCAAAACAGAAGGCAGTATATGGTGTAAATTAATAGAGGATTAATAATTCTCAGAAATTTCAATATTATGATCGTTGATATAACAAGATGATAGAATTGATGAAAACATCATTAGAAGCATTCGACTCATCTTAGAATGAAGACGGGCAATCAGCATCCCATGTACCTGAGAAATTAAAAGGGAAAAAGAGATGTTGCCGCAATACTGCTCCTAGTGCTGCTTTTTAGATTATCGACACTATCAGATGAAGACAATATGAGCAATTAAGAAGCAACCTGAAGAATGAAGTTATGAGATTACCCTGATTAGCAATGAAGGTAATAGAAGTCATATAAAGACTTCACCGGTAACACAAAAGAAAAAATAATACCATTTAAGGTCGTTGGGAGATACGGTGCAAAGGCTGTGCAATTGGACCAACAAAAAAATTAAGATGAGATCAGTGGAAGGAAAGGGAAACAGCAGAAACGTTCGATGGCATGAATACTTCTAACAGAGCCAGCAAGAGAGAGAGAGATATTAAGGTTTAAAAACTTTGATCAGCCATAAAAAGTTTGTCTAGTCATCCAAACAAGTCAATTCAGACAAGTATTTGTAGGGTTTAGAGTCTCAGACTATGCAGATGATATCAGTATGATTAAAATTTTTGAAAATGGGTCTAAATATTTGACTTTTGAAATCTAGTTGTGCACTTTTTATATTCACATCGCACCTGATTCATGCTCAACTTTTATGGATTAATGTCTTCTCGTATTCTAACAGCTACAGCAATTTGCAGACTACCAAAGCATTCCTTTAAAGAATTGCAGCGTAAAATGGTATACCAAGAAGATGGTGCCCCTTTCTGTTACTGCATAGAGACGGATGCTTCTTCTGGTGGTCAGGGCCGGAGTTCGCTCGAAATGATATAGATCCCTTGCCAGTTACCCTAGCTCGAAATGGATTCACATGCCAAGAGCCTGACAAATGCTTGACTTGTTGTGCATCCCCGCAACATATTGTTGCAGATAAATTTCTCATGACCAAGGCACCCATAATCAGGTGTGAGTGAAGTTTCACTAACATGTTGAAACTTTGAATTCAAAGGGTGGGGCTCAGCACCTTTCAGACATTGGTTTCATTCAGCACTAGTGTGACTTGGTTTGGTGGGGCTTGGACTTGGGTCCAGGCTTTTGTTTTTATGTTTCCCCTTTTCTTTTCTGTACTGAATCTGGCTTAATCTAAATTTGAACAGATGACATCCATATTCACCACCTTTTTTTTTAAGGGCTGAAAGAATGGTACAACATGGATGCATTAACATAACAAAAGAATCGGACTGACCTGTTCATTTTGCCGCACCAATGCTTGTACAGTTCTTTCCAGGGGAGGATCCACATCTATAGGTGTCATCTCCTCCATGACAAGATCATGCATATACTGTTCATGACTTAGCCATGCCAAAGTCACGTCTGGAGATGTGATGAATCATATAATTTTGTCCTCTTGAAATCAGGACAAGAGCAGCAGAGCTTATTTGAGTGCTACCAAAGCTTATAGAATCCAGCAATCATATCGATCTTTCATCAGCCAACTGGATCAAATTGGTGCACATTTTACGAGTTTTCCCCTCCATTTGACTGTCTATTTGACATTGACAACGATATGAAGATTGATCCACCTAGTTGTTGTGATATTCTGCACAAACCAACACATCGTACCTAATTGACTAATTCAGGAGAAATACCAAAATCTGTAGTGTATTTTGGATATCTCCTTTAATACCACAAATTTCGAGAACATAGCTTGACGCCTTGACCAGAGGGAAAGTTGCTTTTTTCAACATTTTCACATGTTGATTTATGAAGTATTCGCCATGCAGCTTGTAAATTCTAGTTTTGATTCCAGAATCATGCTGGCTTCAATTTCTGTGTAGCTTCCGACATTCAGTTCCCAGAGTAATAACAGAGGACCAACTAGTTTCAGGCTTAGCACTTGGAATCCTGCTTGTCTGTAGTTTTTGTAGCCTGTTTGTCAATGCCAACTTGGATACATCTCCTTCAGTAAGTCTAGTAGCTGGTTAACTGGGTTAACTCGATAGTTGGCAGAAATGTTTCATTCAGAATAAGGTTTTTGTCCAGAACATAGCAAATTCAAGGTTTTTTTTTTTAAAAAAAAAAAGCAGAACTCAAATTTTTGACCTGAACATCTTCAAGATCCAAATAAATTTCTTCGATACCAGCGCTCTGAACACCTGGCTAGGACCGGTAGGTAGATCAGATTGAAGGAGGTGTAAACTTCAATCCTCGAGATATGCATCCTTGGACATAAGTCCTCAGTAATAAGGATCAAGTCTTTCCTGGTGGTCAAAAAAAGAAGTATCCGAGAGTTCTACAACGAAGGACAAAAGAGAAAACCTGGGTTGGTAAGCAAGGAGTTCCTGAATCATGCAGCATAAAATGTGGTGCTTTTGTTACTTTAAACCAGTTTTCCACTAGCTTTTATTGTGCAATAGCCAATGGAGCAACTAAAATCTACATTTAGTGCAACCTATGACTTGCAACGGCTGAAGAGCAGAAAAGAAATGAAAAACCACTACTGCCTGTCCAACTGAAGAAAAGGAAAAGAAATCAGTAGATGACGAAAAAAAGAAAGAAATAATATATGTCTCACTGAAGAGAAGGAAAAAGAAATGAAGAGATGTCCTAAACCTGAACTGTAGGAGCATGATGTAATACAGCAAATTTCCTGCATATCTATCATGTCTGATGCTCTATTCACTAGAGCTGTCGTTTCTTTAGCCCTCAGTTCACACATGAAAACAAAGGGGTTCACATGTTAACTACTGTTGCAAGAAATTACGTATGACAACAATGGTGAAGGTAAGATCTCTTGATTCACTTCTCCCTTAACGGTAAAAGCCATATTAACAAGTTCAAATGGAAATTGGTCCTTGCAGCCTTTTCTCAGTTAAGTGCTGCACACACTGGGTGTCCCACAGAAATGAGGCAACGAAATGCCAATCAATTTCTAGATGTAGGCCATCGTGGAACATGTCTGCACATCTGTCTCTTTGCATTGTTCAGGTTGGACAAGAAGATCATAAGTAATCGTTGCAATATCTGCTTGAATTGAAGGTCCAAAAATTCTGTGGTTGCAACATTGCAGTTGATTTGGTCCCCACTAGGTGCACATGTAATGGGTTAAACCTACCAAAATTTCCATCTTTGTCTGTTTCTAGATTCATGTAGAGATCGAAGTTGGCATACAATTTATTCAACCAGCACCATAATTGGCATCCAGGATGGTTTTCTTTTCGGAATATGGACATCCTAATAATACACCAAAGTTTTTTATGCATGCCGAACTTTTTGCTAACTAATAATAACCAATAATCGACACTAGCCCAACTTGAGTCTTGAGCTAACGAGTTAGAATATCCAAAATACTCCAAAAATCGGCGTTTCTCTTATCCATTGCTTTACGGCGTGTTTAACTACAGTACAGGTTTGGAAGGTGCTTTTTATATTGTATACACGTATCTTTGAATGTTTTCTCAAAATTTAGGTGCATTTTCTGTTATCGACAAAACTTAAAGGTGCATTCACGTGAATCTCCTTTTAGCTAGATTTAGTAACATCAATAGGGATATCACCTGAGGAATGTGTTCCTTGGTGTTCTTCTTTAATTCTTCCCTGCTGTAGTCATAGAACCAAGGCTCTTTCTTTGGTGGATGACACCCTCATAAGAAACTGTTTTGAAAAAATTGGTTTTGTGAAAAAATGGTTTTTTTTTCATTTTTTAAAAATTGGTCTGTGTGTATGGATCGCACACCTAAAACTTTTTTTCTTTTGTATATAACATGCGGGGAACAGGGTTATTCAATCCCTTTTGAAAACCAGGTTTTGTCAAAAAGCTCAAAAGTTTTTTGAGAAAAAATGCTTTTGGTGTCCTCCAAACGTTCCGAAAAAAAGCCGTTTTGGAGGCCAAAAGTTGGTTTGCCTTCAAAAATATGTTTTAGAGTGTCATCCAAGCACTAAAAGTTTTTCTAAATATTAGTATGTAAACACAGAACACAAATGTAATGCCTCTCATGGCCAGAAGCGTGCAGCAGAGCTCCTTGAGGGTCAAATTAGAACTTGGGCTCTTGCCTTCCACTAATGAGTAATGACCCATCTCTTCAGATCCCACCTAAATGTTTCTGGTCTATCCAAAGATTCAAAACCTTATTATGATGTGTCAGATCTGTAGAGCAAAATGCAGGTCAGTATATCTTGTGCTAATTACGATGCACTCTGCTAGTACTTTTTTCTGTCGCTCGATATTTTACTGGGACTCTGCTGTGCTGCAGTAAAGCGGAAGAAAGAGACGGATGGAGTTTCTCTCAGTTTTGGCGGCCTGCAGGACATGGCGGCATCAACTTGGAGCTTATCATCAATTTAATACACCAAGCAGTAGTTTTTATGTATGATTGATGGAGAGAAGGATAGAGGCGTAGGGATTCGAGGGATTGAGTAATGACCCATTAATTTACCATTGAAGGTGCTTTTGGTTACCGTTTGCTCACGTAGATGACCAGCGTCTGACCACCACCCACGAGGAGGTCCCTCATGCTTTAAAAGTTGCTGAAGCCTCCTTAATCATTACGTGGGAGCAGAGTGAGCAATCCTCTGCTTGCCTCTTCTTTCTCAACCAGCCATGGAACTGATGACCGGACTTTAACTGGCTGCCAGTCCGACCAGCTAAGCTACGACCGAACTATCCACTTAACATCTTTTAGCCATCAAACTGTGCTGGTTGGATTATCAGATTGCCCCATTGTTAACCTCATGTGTTCTGTCTTTATTGATAAGGCTAAACCTAGTCCTGCAAAGTTTGATACATCCATGTCCTGCCTTTTTGAGATTGAAAAATCCATATGCGACATTTGCTCTGTTAGACAAATTCGTCTTTCTGCTATCTTAACCATGATTAGCAGCTTACCATGGCCATGGAGTTACCACAATGAGTTCACGTCATTCAGTCAGTTACTCTGTTCTTTCATTGAAAGAATCTTAGTTTACAAATTTATTCTTAAGGGCTAACTATTTGAAACCTACAGGTAAAAGGCAGGAACCGTTTTGCCAGTAGAAATTAAGCATGAATGGATTTGTCAATAGCATATATGCATGGATAGAATTTGAAAACGAAACTAACATGTAACTTCTGTTTTGGGCAGGAGCGTAGTTCTTAATTATATAATCCCAATCTTGTTCTGGAGTTTGTCCAGACCCAAATTGTGGCAAGCCTTTTTCATTTCCAATCTTCCATGCTCCTTCGCACCTCATATGACAAACTAAATCAGGATTCGGCCAGATATTTTATTCTCAATTTCCCTCGTTCTTCATTATATCCGAGGCGATCAGAAATTCCAGTGGATTTGAAAACCCTGGATTTCAGACCCATGCACCTGAAATCCACTGGTTAAGCAGTGGATCTCTCTCAACAAGGATCTTAGATCAGTTTCTTATCTTAGACCCGAGACTATCAAACACCCCCTTTATTACATCGAGTTTCACAAGACCTGTATTAATACCCCCTTCAGCAACCAGATCTTATATGGCACAGTCCCTCCGTTAAAATTTCATCTCTACCATTTATCCAGAAGCTCAACCAAGAATAGAATCGATGAAGAATCTTCCTATGCATGGGAATATTTGGAAAGTAAATAAAGGGTAACCAGATGACCATTGCAGACTCCTAACAAATGCTTATCTTCTCTACATATTTCACAGTGTTTGACAGCCTATAATTGGATTTACGCCTATTCAGTGTCCATCAAGAAGGCACTGGGTTGTTTTTCAATAATATGCTACGCTTAAGAACCAGACCACTTGATAGGCATTTACTTCGTGAAAAAAAACGGTGGGGCGATCCCCAAAATATAAACAAGCACAACCCCATGGAAAGGTGAGACCAGCTGCAGATTCAAGCTCCCTTACGTTTCCATCTTAACTACTATCTTAGAAATGAGAATCCTGACTAGCTTTTTTTGACCCTTGAATCTTCCGGTGAATTTGACCCTTGAATCTTAGTTAGCTCTTCAGAGATAGCAAAAACATAGTTTCTATCCGAGGGATCACAGTGTCTAATTCATGCAAAAACTACATGTATATGGTTTATCAACTTCTTAGAATCTGAAGGAAAGCTTCAACTATCATACATCGAAAAAGGTTGAATATCATAGAAGCTGAGCTCCGAATATTATAAATAGATGGCAGAAGTTATGAACTTTAATAGTGGCACAAAAAGACTTTATCAAATGGACTCGAAATTCGTTTGACAAAATTGCTTTATGCCACTGTTTTCGAGATGGTTCAAGTCTTCAAGACAATAAGAACAATATAAACTGCAAACCTGCCTTTTATTGATCTATTACAACATTTTATTTCATGTTAAGGGGAAAAAAATCTCCTAAATTAATCATTTGTAAGCATACTTTGTGTATTTATTTAGTAAAATTTCAAGTTAAACCAAAATGTGTGAGCACTTAAATCTTCAGCTCTTGACTTTCATCTCTCTCTCTCTCTCTCTCTCTCTCTCTCTGTGCGTGTGTGTGCGTGTGTAAGCATGCCCCTGACTAAAGCAATGTGAAGCAGGATTATGATCACAAAAGAATTCCTTCATGAAC
This sequence comes from Nymphaea colorata, assembly GCF_008831285.2. NCBI lineage: Eukaryota > Viridiplantae > Streptophyta > Magnoliopsida > Nymphaeales > Nymphaeaceae > Nymphaea > Nymphaea colorata. The sequence goes on from NC_045138.2 coordinate 31,143,709, forward strand.
CAAAAGAAAATCACATGAAGAAAGTGGATTAAATAAGACTCTAGATGCAGATCACTTGGAAGCCAAGGATCTGGGTGTGATTGAATCATTGCATGAAAAGAACTAAGAAAGCACGTAACTGATGGTGACAGTGGGTTCTGTCTCATCTCGCTTGCTGACTTGTTCAACTATTCTACACCATTCACAAAATTCATGTTACATCTGACCTAATGACATACAAAATCAGATTTTACTTTACAATGTATATCTTCTTACACTTCCTTTTTGTCCTGATTTGCAGGAGTGTCTGCTTGCACCATTGCGAGCTTCGCATCTTTGTCAGAAGCAACATCTTGAATCCCTAAGTTGCAACAAGTAAAATGAGAAAATGATAAGAGTAGAGGAGAAATGTCCAAGTAGTCATAATATTTGGTTAACTAGAAGATTATACCAGGTACAGCACTAGGAGCTGACAAAGATGAACCCTGGCCACCGTGGCTATAGCCACGGGTAACAGTGCTGGCCATAGAGGGCAGCCTCCCTTGAAGATCATGAGAAAGTGTCCTTCTACCACTTGTTTCACTATCACTGCCCATTTTACAAGCTTCACTTAAGGACACAGGCCTGCTACTTTTGGAAGAATATGTTGTAGACCACGATCGCCCATTAGATCCAGCTAAAGCCATGATAGCATCAGCCTAAAAGTGATCACATTAATTATTTTGTTAAGAACCTGAAAAGGCAGAAATCAAGCCAACAATGATAGAACTCCGACCACACATACAAGGAGTTGTTACCAGCTTATTTTTTAGTCTGTAACTGAGAAAACTGCATTCAGGAAAAAAAGCTTTGTCGCTTGCCAGGTGGTGCAAAACCTCAAGGCAAGCACCTCTACCCCCATGTCCGACACTTGCTTTAGCTTATGCAGGGCGCTGACACCCAGAGAAATTGAACTAGCAACTGGCCTTTTACCAGTCGCTGGTCCAACCAGCTATGTCAAATCAAACCCCTAGGGCCACTGGTTGTTTTAACACTTTACTATCCTGGCATGCACCATATCTACGAATGTGGACCGTGCCACTTTTTCTTCCCATTTCTACAAGAAAAACCACTCACAGGACATGAGACCTAGTCACACTCTTCCTATGTCACCTGGGTGTGGGGTGCAGGTGCGGGGTGCGACAAGTTCCAAAAAAAAATTGGGTGCGGGTGCGGTGAGAGCACATATATATATGTTATTTGTTATATAAGTAATTTTATTTGTCTATATTTTTAAACTTTTTTTATCATAATCTCATACAAAATTCAAAGTTTTATTAAATAAAATAAAGGAGAGAGAGAGAAGAGGGAAAGATAGGAGAAGGAAAAAAAAGAAAAAAAAGAAAAACAAGAGGAAAGAAGAACGGGTGCGGTCAGCAGCACCCAATTCGGTTTGACCGAGTCGGGCGCCGTGTCGCGATGCACCCACACCTATGTGACTTAGCACTTCTCACAGCGTGAAACCACATGGCTAGACCTACTTAGGCTTGTGAAAACTGTCGAGCCAGTGAAATTTTTACTTTGACTGCTTTCCTGAAAGTCAAAGCCCAATCTGCTGCACCAACACCCTTGATGTTTGACCACATCAGTTGTTTACTAATATGTTTTGGATCCTGGAATTGAGACTCGTAAATTAGCCTGAAATTTTGAAAACAACAGCCCCAAAGTAATGTGAAGAGAAAACAAGAAACTTGTATCAAAATAACAATTGAAAGTGTGCTTCCTGCTAAATTACATAGTGTCAACAACATTTATGGATTAGAACAAGAAAATAGTAATCATAACACTCATTTTCCTAACTAAATTTGTATTGGTGATGTGGCCAAAAACTAAAGTGTACACGTACCACCACTTAAGATGAATATAGAGGCCAATATTTCAGTTCGTATGTATAAAAACTAATGTTCACGGAAGAAAATAACCAACAAAAAGACCCAAAATGCATCGTCCAGACCTAATTATTCCAGTATCCTTTTCAAAAGTTGATTACCAAGTTAGATACGCCACCATTTTGGATGCCCATCAATCTAGTTTTCTTTACAGATCGGAGGAAGTGCCAGATTATACTTATGATACTGATACCTTTAAAATCCACCTTTTCAAATGTCCTATGCAAATGGAAGTGATAACGGATAACAAGCAAGAGCTAGAAAGATGAAATAAACTTCATCCAGTCTTCTTGGATAAGCAACATCACGTTGGTAGAGAGAAACTGATGTTTCAAGTTCTCACATGTTAGCAAATTGTTGGCCATTGAGTGGTTGCCAATCACTTTAGTACTTCAGTGTCAGCCACCAAAGCTATAAGAGATCAACCTCCTACACTTCAGCACTCTTTTTTCTGCCTTCAAGGTTTTCACCAACTCGTGGAACTATGAATATGAGCAAGAAAGTGTGACAAGAGAGAGAGAGAGAGAGAGAGAGAGCTCAATTACATGGGGGAGGCATTCATAATTCAAAAATATAACCTGCACATAACTGTATTCCTTGCAAAATTAGGCCTGTGCTAGATAAGGTGCAAACTGCAAAGCCTACAAAATTAGGCCTGTGCTTTGGTAGTTGGTGTTTTCTGTGAGCATTTACATCAAACTTGTCCACAACTGCAATTTCGTTGGGTTCTCCCAGGATTCTCTAAAGTTAAAATTCAAAAACCATTGCATAATCTAGTGAACATCTACTATGTGATAAGGTCTTAAAGATATTTGGAAATTAAGACCAAAAAAATCCTAAAATTGGTTAGCTAGATTAGCATTTCTTTTGCTAGTATCACCTTTCAATAAACCCTTTGGAAAAAGATAACCTGTGATACTAACCTGAACATGTCTCTCTAGAATTTTATTTCAGTCATTAGAGATGAAAATTGAGCTGACCATATGCTAAAGTACAATTCAATAGCTGGCATCGAGATACCATAACCAATATATGTGGGTGTATCGATCTACTATGTTATACGGAAATTGAAAATGACCAGGTTAAATCATTTACTTTTTAGTATTACTAGAGACTGCACAGAATACAGTAGGTCATGTGTCACCTTTGCTTCCTTAAAAATCACAATATGGCATGCCAAATATGCTAGGCAGGAGGATAAGCAACACCCCTTGTCTAAGACCTTTTTTCTCATAAGCAACTACTAGACAGGCTCTTAAACCATTTTCCGCATAGTGTTTGCTGATCATCTTAACTAAAACTGCAAGGTATAAACCTGTGCAATCAGCATCCCCTGCGCATTAGAAGTGTCCACCTTTTTTGACTAATGCAAACTCAGATGGTACAAAGAATGTCCTCATTACTGGTAGAAAAGCATCCCATTGAAGGAACTGAACATTTTCTCAAACCCGTTCATCAATAAGAATGTATATATGGAGCAATGCTTCTTGTGGTCCGTATCCAGCATTATATTAATTTCAATGTCTTGACTGTAGGATATGAACCAAAATTTTAGAGAGATGAAAAACAGTAAAAAATAGAAACAAACAGAGTTACATTAAAGCTTTTAGGTGGCCTGTTAAAAAAAATATGTGACAGTTAACATTTAGGTTCAGATGCAACATCTTTTGTCCAGCATCCATTGCAATTTCTATCTAAGGAAAGTAGGATAGGATCCCTAAAAATGAAGTATCCCTCTCATATATGTTTTTGAACAAAAAGTAAGTACTTTTGATCCTCCAAAATTTGATTCATTATTTAGCCGTTGATTTTGGACGTCCAAAAAGTCCTGCTGGTCCATAAACATTGGATCCTGGTAACTCAATCTCCACAAAGACCAACCCTATAGACAATATCTGTAGTGCTGGATATAGAAAAAAAAATATTGAGAAGGAAAACTATAATGCAAACTAGTTTTAAAACCTTTGTTCACAGCAAGGGCAAATAAACTTTTCCATGTCCACACCTCTTCTTATTTGACATAGCATAAGATCCACCTTCTATAGAGTGCATGATAAAAAACCAAGGGTATGAACAAGATTGAGGCCACGTACAGAGGTATCCATTTCATACTTGCAGAATTGAATTTGCTACCCAGTGTCTATTGGTCACATTGTGATGCATCCTTTAGCACAAATGTGATCCAAGAGATTGAATTTGATATCGACAATTTATTGGTCATACATCAAATTAGAAACTTAAAAGTCATAAAATAGTCAAAAATTTACAATTTCAGTGGCGCAGAGGTTTTATGTTAGAAGATTGCAGGATACTTCAATCTTTCTAATTACCAGATTATATTTCTTTCCACACAAACCTACATATTTGTGTTCCAATCCTCAAGACTGGGTTGTTCTTCATATCTTAGTGCATGCATCCCCCTTTTTTGGAGTGTCATGAACTGTTCTGCTTGGTCGTTTGTTTGGTGACGCGCTATCATTTTCCAACATGTATTGCATACCTTTCTATCAACTTTTTTGGTGACTTGTAGCATTCATTCATTTCTTACTCTAAGTTATGAACTGTTCTGCTTGGTGATTTGCTACCATTTTCCAACATGTATCACATACCTCTATCAATATATTTTTTTTGTGACTTGCAGCATTCATTCATTTCATGCTCTAATGCCTTCCTTTGCTTACATAATTTTTCATGTGGGCATTCAATATTCCTCTCTAACTGACCTACCTTCTCATGTGTGGTACCACTGTCAATTCTTTTACAGAAAAAACATCTCATCCATTTTACGTATCTACTTAGTACAAGAAAGAATATAGTGGACTTTTCAGATGTTTAAACATTAAACAAATTTATGATATGCTTGCTTGCATAAAGATATCTAAAATAAAGAATTCTAATGGCAGTAAAATAATTGCTCAAGGAAAAAAGTGAAGCAGTTAAAAAGAAAATAAAAGAGTGAAAAGATAAAGCATAACTGAACAGCTAGAGCACAAGCTTGAATCTCGACAGGCAACAACATGGTCTTCCCAAGAAGGTCCTGTGAACAGGTCCACCCCAGCTACATTGAAGTTAAGAGGCCAAATTTTGAAACTCAAATAGTAAAAACACTTTCCAGGGATCCTGTTAAAGAAATATTCTAAAGGCTAGCACCTTCTGAAGAATTATGGACTATGACCTTGAGACAAAAAGCATCTGTGTAAGCCCTATAAAGGTTCTAAGTCTTAGGCATGTACTGAAGATATTCAAGATCCAGGTTAGCAAGTTAAAACGAAGAAAAGAAAAAAGTTCAAGATTAGAATCTTTAGAAAAAGTAATGGCTTTGGTTCTATGTAAGCAGTTACAGATTCTTGTTTCTTCCATTGTTTAAAAACTCATCCAAGTGAGTAAATTGGGTTCACTCAGGCTGACCTGGTGACTTGGACCTCAACCTAGTCGAGAAAAGGAAAACCAGGAAATGGAAGAACGCCAAGTCATAGAATGATTACGTTGAGTACTCGAGTTTTTTCTGAGTCAAATGGCTTAATCAAATTATTTGTTTACATGATAATGTGTGTATACACAAGAAACTAGGTAAATGACTACATATATATAGGCACGCACGCACACACACACTCACACTACAAAATTTTCACTATAGTAGGGTGGGAATGAAAGGAATGCACCAGCTTCTGCCGATCCTCTCACAATAGACCCAGATGCAGACACATACACATATACTGATAACATAAGTATAGTAAATATATTACCAAATTTTGCATTTATATGTGCATATGCATTATTATATGTAATATATCAAGGTTACAGTAAATTAAGAAATTATACATATATACATATATACATATATACATATATATATATATATATATATATATATATATATGTGCAGATATACTTTCTGTGAGAAAATAAGTTGTCAAAGCCAGGACGAGCCACTGAGTTGACCAAGTGAATCACAAGCCAATTCACTCCTAATGGAATCTTGAACCACTGGATTTTAAAACTTTGGTTTCTTTTCCTTATTGACAGAAATCGTCAAATAATCGAAGAAAAAATTTGTAGAGGTATAAAACATCTTTGAGCATCTTCAGATACCAGTCATCAGCTCGTCAGAGAGCCACTGACATGTTGCCTACAGTTTCACATAAAGTAACTAGCAGTTGCGAACAAAAGTAGTGATTTCTGTCTAGGCCCTATTAACCAGGTGATGATGGACTTTAAATTGGCCAACATATCAAATATGCTTACTATATTGAATCCTGATGTTTCAAGTTAATTCAACAACTTACCCTAATTTCACAAAAGCTGCTGCATCTTGTTTCATATGGGTATCCCTTTCATATGGGTAATCCCTTCATATGGGTATCCCTTCATTTAGCATCATAATAGCCTATTATAATTCAGGGAAATAATGCCATGAGCAAAATTTCATGCAATAAACTTAGTTCAGCATGGAAAACTTACAGAATAAAAAGACACTAGAAACGGAATATCCACATAAAGATTATGACACATAATGCTGGAAAGAAATGTAGAAGCAGTGGCTGAGCCAGAGAAATTTTCTGGAGAGACACTGCTTCACAGGTTTTCATACTTGAAGGGGAACTTACATGTACAACAAAGTAAATATTAAACAATCTTAATGTAAAAATGAAAGAAAATTGAAAAGCTGGTGTGGGCAACTGCCCACACCAGCCTATATGTGGCTCCGCCACTGTGTAGAAGCGTTAATGGGACAACCAATAGCACAAAGAACATATAGAACTGGCAGCAAGATACCTTTTTTGGATGAACATCATCAAATACATGTGCTTGTCCAGCATAAAATATGGTCATTTGGCGATTAACTGATGATAGAACCTTGTGACTGTGACAATAAGAAACAGAAATCAGATGGAAAGTTTCCTTGGCCAACTCCTTCATTTTTTTCCACAGACCATAAAAATTACAAGCTTCAGACAAATCTTCAAAAGTTTTAAGTTCCACTAACACATACCTCGATGGACCAACATATTCAAGCTCAGTAGTTTGAGGTCCAAGCTTTTGTCTACTGCAGCTTGGTGTCATGCCTGTTGGAATCCGATCAGCTGCTCCACTAGCTGAGGTGACAATATTTGCAATCCCGGAACCCTTCATTCCAGTTCTTGAACCTTCATCTGCAGCAGGCTGTGTAACAAGTGAAGGACCTCCGCTGCTGTCCCCATAAACACTTGAGGAAATCTTATCAGCAAATGACCCATACTGGGTGTACTGACTAAGGCGAGGATGGAAGTTTGCTGCAGGCATTGCATTGGCCGGCATGATTCTATCCAAGTTTGACGCAACAAAGTCTCTCACATTCATTGGTGGCTGAGAAAGAGAAGAACCACCAGAAACAGTTTTTGGTGGTTGCATAGAAAGGAGAACTTCTTCATGATGTTGCCTAACTAATCTGTCGTTTCTTGCATCATTGTGGGCGATCTGTTAAACAACATGAGCGTTACCACAAAAATAAATTATCAGTTTCATTCAAGCTCACAACGGTTTCCAAACCTAAACAAGGAAGCCGCTGAGTTGATGTTTATGCCCTGTAAAACCACGAACCGTTCCCAAACATCTCTAAAGCTCTATAATAGTTAACGATGACATACAGAAATGGAAGAAGCCAGAAAAGGATGAAAGGCCGGCCAAGTTAAATTGACCGTGTTTTAGTCAGCTCTACCTTCATAAAATGCGCCCCTTCTAATGAATCTGCTCCGATTGGTAACTTTCTGCCGCCCACTGATCCGATGAAGCCCGAGTCCGAATTGCTCCTCTTCCTTCCGGAATATCGGTCGAGCATTGAAGAGCTACTCATTTGTCCTTGTAACTGAACTCCAATGTTACTTACACCTTGCCTCTCTGCTAAGAATAGAGAACCAAAGAGAGGAACAGTAATCAGATACCATCAATAAAAAGGTAAATGACAATAGACACTTCCGATAGGCATGTACAATTGAGAGCCACAAGTATGAGCTAGAAGAGGCCTACATAATTCTCTGTGCATGACAAATACAAAAGGCCCCAATCATGAAAAACAGAGCGATAACAAACAAAAATACGGATACCACGCTCTCAACCCAAAAACTAAAGGGAAATTTTTTAGGTACCCATCAGAAAATAACACTTAAAACAGAAAATTTGAGGTTAAGAGAAAACCAATTCTCACGCACCAACAATCTCTCTAGAACGAAAGGGTCCAAAGGGGGCATGAAAACCAATTTGCCCAGCACCAATGAAAAACTTGAACTCAAAGAAACAAAAAGATCAGAAGAAGAGGCAGGAAAAGGTGGTACCGGGAGAAAAGCCGGAGGGAGGGCAAGCAAGAGGATGGCTAGAAGATGCTCCAACTGACGAGGCCTCCGGCGGATCCCCAACAATGTTCTTACTTGTGGCCCGCAGCGCTGCCGAGGAGTCTGTACAGCTCATGCCAAGGAAGTCGTGGAAAACCGGCTGCTGCTGTTGTTGCTGTTGCTGCTGCTGCTGCTGCCCGTCGCTCGCCATTATCACACTGCTCGCCATCGGCCACACATACGCAGTCCGCCTAGCACGCCAACACCATCCTTCTCTGTCTCTCTGTCTCTCTCTCTCTCTCCTACCACGCTAACACTATTCTTCCTTCCTCCCTCTTCTTCCTCTCTCTCTCTCTCTCAATCAAAGGAGAGAGGATGAAAGGAAGGTTTCTGCAATCAAAGTAATTTAAAAGGAAAAAGCACAGGAAGGGATTCAGAAACAGAGACAGACCTTTCCTTTCCCTCAGAGCGCCATTGCCATTCGCCAATAGCGGTGTTTCATCCTCTGCACCTCTTCCCGTTTCTATTCTTTTTCTTTTTCTCCTTTCCTCTCAAAATATTTTCTTTTTCCACCTATTCCACGTCGCCGGCGAGAGAAAGCGGAGCTACTGGCGTGTCGCGTCTGATCGTCTTAGCAAAATTACGGGTCTTTACCGCAATCATTGACTAGGATCTCGTTTCTTTAGTCTCCCGAATCTGATACGAGCGGCAGAAAAGAAAAATCAGGAAGCGTCCATAAGCGATAATAAGACTCGGTCGACTTGCCTGTTACCGTTAACTGCAACCAATGTACTTTGGAAACATACATGCCGCTTAAACCAGTGCTACTTAAACCAGCAACCAACCATCCACCAGATAGGTACACTCAACCTTTTAAACTCTTAACCCTTTCCAGCATTGGTTTATGAATCTACTCCAAAGATTGAGATACATTTATATGTCCAGGTAATATAATGTTCTAAAAAATTTTGAAACAATAACAAGTTATTACTATTGCTAGATGGGCCCTTAAGGGCTATACACTCACTTGGTAGTAGAAAACTTAGCACTTGAGACTGGTTTGTGTTTGGACCAAAATAAAGAATTTGAGCCACGATGGGCACATAAGCATAATTTGTTGAGATAAATAATTCTTTGCCGGGATTTTGTTTGTGACACACAATGGGCGGAGTTGAAACCCATGTGTTAGCTTTGGAACACCAAGGTTTTCATGAATGAGATGATGAAGTGGTGCTAGTGCTTGGGTAGTGTTGGTGAAATCAGAAATTTGTAGTTGAGAGACAAATCCTTTGAAATATCGCAAGAGCATCAATATATGAATAAATAAATGAGATTATCATACATCAATGCATACAAATTGTGTGAGTCAATATGGACATGCCCATGCAAGCCCACCACTCAAAACATTTGACTCAAGCATGAGAGACCTGATGTCACTTTATTCGGGTGAGTAGGAGGTTAACAACTTATTGCCTAAATAAAACTCGAAAACTCTTTCATTTTTCATGTTTTTGAAGTCTTAGATTGTGTCGGGATCTAGGTGAGGTACGGTACATCCTTCAACTTGAGTGTCACAATCCCACCTTTTACGGTGTAAGATAATAGTACCCATTAGAATTTAATAGGAGATGTGCCTTGTACACGTCTACCTACCTGACCAACTACACTCCTTAAGGCAAAAGACCCCGTACCACTTAAAAGTGAATATGCTTGGAACATGCTTGTTCTTGTATCTAAAACAGCGTATCCTACCCTCAAGTAATAAGCTCTAGTGCTTAACTCTCTAATATAAAGACCTAAAAGAAACTCGATTTGGGACTTCAATGTCCACCGTTTGTATCTTCTATTCTGTTTGTACACCAAAACGACGAACCGAACATATTCTATAGAGTTGAGCTTTACACCTCAAAGGAATGCACCATGTTGTGTTTGTCTTCCAACCTTCTTTCTTAACTTGATTTGAAAAAGTCACTTTTAAGGTGGATTGAGAAGTTAATCTAACCAGGCACTTAGGTTAGCGTTAATTTTTTTGCTAAAAAAAATATTTTGAAGAACATATAAACATCCTAATGTGTTTATAAAACCTATTTTAATATAAAACATGCTTTGAATCAAGTTGTTTCTTTGAAAAATGTTGATATTTCTATGATCAAAATATAGATGTTACGAGAGCCCTTCATTTCTGTTTAATATAAAAATACTATTAAAACCCAAAAATGATAAACTTAATATACATTTTGCATCAAGATCATATTGGTAAAGGTTAGATTTTCAGAAACAAATATTTTAAATGGCATATTTGATGGGTTTGGTTTTTGTCCTTGACACAAGTCGAATAATCCGACCTGTATCGGGGGGTCCGAATCGGGCAAGAAACATAGGATATGTGGGCCGCCCTTCCCCTCGCGCCGGACCACAGATTTGTATGTGATTGTGAAAGTCTACCGCTTGCTTCCGCCACGAAACGAACGTAGAGCGGACGGTACGGTGAAGGGGAAGTTTCGTCGCTATAGTATGAAATCTACAGAGCCGTTGCCGTTGCCGTTGCCGTTGCCGTTACTTTTGAGACAGAGAACCCTTTTAGTCCTTGACCAGAAAAAGTAAGGGTATTTTAGTCAAGCGAGCTAAGACCGGCGGGGAGGAGAAGAAGTTGGTGAAATTTTGCACGCGATCCTCATGCACTTCTGCTTCGCCGCTATGGCCGCGCATTAATTCTGGATCCGAGATTCGGATTAGCTCTGGAAGAACCGAACCTGCTCGTTAACTAGTCTCCTTCTTAGGCTTTTCTTTTTCTTTCTCCTTGTTCTTAACTTGGGCTACAACTACAATACAAGCAGCTAAAAGCTGCAAAACTTTGCTCCAAGATCCGATCCATTTGCATCCTTAGTTAGAACATGATTAAGTACCAAAGATTATATTAACCATGTGTACAATACAAGTTGACTAAAGCAATATGACAAAGCTTAAGCTTTGAAATGATGATTAAGGTAAGACTAGCAGATGAACAAAATAAATATAGTTTTCTTTCCCTGTTTCTATTGCTTTTTTGTGTCTTCCAGGCCCTAATCATATTGTTTTCTTCTTCTTGTTTCAGTTTCCTATGGACATCTTGATTCGTGTGCAGCTTATGTTAGATGATCAACAAGGTTCTGACTTTTGCGAATTGGCTTCTTCCCATCGTTGTTGCTTATCCACCAGTTAACTCCTAAACACTTTTCAATAACGGAGAGACAATTAGAAAGCAACCATCTTGTCTCATATATATATATATATATATATATATATATATATATATATATATATATATATATATATATATATATAGCTAAATGTAAATCTATTCAAACGTAAGTGCATTTTAGTTGTTTCGTCAAATTGCTGAAATATGTTCTGCTGGTAAAATTTCTCTTAAATATAAAAGTTAGGTGGCTGTAAATTACTTTACATAAACCAGTCGTGTTCCTTTTCAGGCATTATGAATCTACTAGAGTCAAATTCCTAGAAGGTGTTTTGTCATTGCCTCTTCACATTTGCAAAAAAGTTAAATGAATTTTCATCAGATTCACATGTGAATCCTAGTTACGTGTAGTTCCAAGAAACTCACCCTTTGTCTACGAGAGGTAGACACAATGGTGGGGGTGGGGGTTGGTAGGCGGTTATTTTCTGATTTTCTTACATTAGTGCCTGTCGGCCGCAAATTTTGGTCACGTTTTCATGTTTCAATTGAACACCTTCCATTTTGAATTATGATCGAGGGAGAAGATTATTCTTTTTACCAAACAAGCATATGCGGATCAAATCACGATCTTACCGAATAGGTTAACCTTTTGAACTGCTTCTGAATCCATGGGCAGGCAAGAAACAACCTGGCGAACTAAAACATCTTAGTAGCCAGAGGAAAAGAAAGCAAAAGCGATTATTCCCGTAGTAGCGGCGAGCGAAATGGGATGAAGGTATGTTTCCGCAAACTTCTCAATGTTTAGCATGATCAATTCTTATATTTTGAGCCTGCCTGAGGGAACAGTCCCCACCTTTTTTTATTTCTGGCTTCACTGTTAAGAGCTGTACATGACAATAGAAGGCATATACGGTCAAAGATATGGGGAAAAGCATCGCCAAAACTTTAGTTACTGTCTCAAGTGGAAAATCAATGCCTCGCAACTAGTAATAAACTACAATATCGTTCCTTATTAAATTCCCCACTCCACTGGAATTCAATGTGCAAGTGAGTGGCTGCGCATTCCTACAAATTAAAAAATATGGAAGAAAGGAATTAGGCAACCAAAAGGCGATCAGCTTTTGTATTAACATATGAAAGGGAGAGGAATGCTTGTCATTTTCACAACTTGGAATTTGGAAGATGATGATTGCTCGAAGCATTAATCTATGTGATTTGTTTTTTTTATTTGGGGCCTCCAACGAGTTTGTCGTTGCTATATATATATATATATATATATATTATAATTAGATGCTGTTGGTCTGTGAGAATAATGGGGAGGAAGGTTTTAATTAAGCTGTTGTGAAGAATATAAAACAAAATGGGGTCGGATTGTCCGGATTCGGTTCGATGATCACTTCTCCTTTTTCAAACATTCCACCATGAAACTCATCCGGCATATCGCCTTTTCTTCAACAAGAGAAGTCAGTTTTCAGAAACGCACTTATGATTCGGTGATATTAAAAAGTAGACCTTACTGTTAAATATTTTGCGGCTTACACTTAATTTTTCCCCAAGTATAAATTGATCCATAAACTAAAAAACTTTTGCTTTGTATTTAGATCGTTTTATGATATCAATCTGAGGTGACCTAAACAGGCCCCGTTTGCCTGTTTGAATGCATGGAACTAAATACCCAAGCTTAAAACTGTTGGGTATTTAGTACCAGGCTCCTTCAGTTTACCTCATTTGTTTGATTTCATAGAGTTTTTATTTCGGGTATTTGGGAGTTGACAAACAAAAGATTTCTTACAGTATTAAAGTTAAAAGTTTTAAAAATGACTCCAAAACTCTCTACACTAAAGTTCCATGCTTGCTTGTAGCTGGCGCTTTTTATCGGATTTGAACTAAAGTTTCAAGTATGTAGTAAACTTCCATGCATTCAAACGGGCCATCAGGGAAATCGAACCAACAACTGACCTAATACCAACCACCGGCCTAACCAGCTATCCTAAACTCCTTGGGTTTGTTATTGAATGATGATCACGTCAGAGCTATTATTTGAAGAGAAGATTTCATTTCAGTGTGGGCAGGATGGAGCCAAGGGAGGCCGCAGGGGCCCCGGCATCTCCCTCAAAAAAAAAAAAAATTTACATGTAAATATTAGTAAATTTCACTTGTCCTACATAAAAATTTTGAAAAATGATATTTCAGCCCCTGTTAAAATTTAGAAACTTTTATTCGACTCCCTTCATGACTTCAAACCCTTCGCATTTTTCCTCAAAGAAGCGGTGAATATATCCACAAGTTGAAGAAGAAAAAGCAAGAGGATGAGCTTCAATTATTTAAAAGGCAGAGAACCAATTTGGAATCGCTAATGCGGCGGAAACTATCCAAGAACAATACGATTAATTAATTACGGAAAGAAGACCTTGTTTATCGACGTTTTGTTAGGTTAAACAAGGTCTGTTTTGAATTGAAGTAGATAACAACAATCTCGAGGGATTTGTCTGACATGAGATTGGACTTCAGGCTTTCAAGATTTGCATATTCCAAGTATGTCTTTATCGGGGTCTTCTTAGACTATATAATTTAACTTTGAAGGTTTTTTTATTTTACTATGCTCAAGAAATCCACGAGTAGAGAAAATATTCAATACATGTACAAGAGCCAACGTCATGTATAGAAAATAATGCTATTCAATTATCTTGGAAGCTGATCAGCATACCACAAAACTCTAGGAGTCCAAACTAAAAGTATAATTATAATTATACGCATGCAATGAGTGTGGATTTGGAAAAGATATCGTTGCTGCTGTCGCCCGTGAAATGATGTGAGGGTTTCGTTCGGCGCGTGCTTGTAATTTTTCTTGGTTACATGCGCTTATTAAAATATGATACTGCCGATCTAAGAGGTACCTTTGTAATCGTCACTCACTATATTTCATTACACAATACCTATATATACATCAAAATCACCTTGACTCAGAGTGGCGAATCGCTTTCATTCATTGGCCGGCCGATTCCAAAGTGCCTCGTGCATGCATGTATTACTATTATTATTAGCATTATATATATATATATATATATATATATATATATATATATATATATATATATATATATAGAGAGAGAGAGAGAGAGGGAGAGAGAGAGATTGGCGGATCCCAGACCATTAGGTCAGGGGTAAAAAAAAAAATCAGGCCCTTCAAAGTTTTGCTAAAAAAGTATTTCAAACAAAAATTCTTTTGGTATAAAAAGTGCTTTGATGTAAGTTGTTTCTATGAAACATGTGGATCTTTTTACTATCAAAATGTTGATGCTATAGGAGCCATTTATTTGTGCTTATTATAAAAATACTATTAAACTACAACAAATGTTTAACTTAATAGAAGTTTTGTCAATATATTCTTAAGATTGTACAGTAAAATTAGATTACAAGAAAAACACTTTAATCATCACATTTAAGCGATTTGGGTTTTGTCTTCGACCTAACCTACCAATCTTTATACACACATATATATATATATATATATATATGAGAAGAGTGCCTTGTGGGGTCGGGCGCGTGCTACTTCTTTTGTGTTTTGTAAATCACCGTTCATGATTGTCATATGGAATGGATGAGGATATTGGCATTGACAGGAAGTCCACTAGAGAATGACCTTATCATATATATATATATATATAAGGCCAACCTATCATTATGTCACAGCCTCTATGTACCTGGAGTGCTCTGGAGACCTTTTAGCGGCACTTTCTTGTCCGTTGTGCCGCTGGAAATATGTGAATTTGCACATCATTATGTAAGCCACAGTTAATTAATGAGCCTCCCAGGAAATTTATCTTGCTTTTTGAGTCTCTTGATTAGTTCACAGTAATTGTAATCTTATTCTTTTACAAATTAACCATATAAGCGAATGTAAACTTACCAAATTTATATGACAACAAAATCATAAAGTGCATAAATGATATTTTATGAGGTCTCAAACATTGAAGTTCTCAACTTTCTTGGACCATAAAATCCAATCTAGACATTGAATTTCATGATTCATGTTATTAATTTCTACATTTCAATATATTTTTATATTCGGAGTGCCCAATTCAATGCATTTTTTGTTAAACTTTGATGGCTAGAGCAGATTTTGCAAGGGTGCAAGAAAATTGACTAGCCTTAGATTCAGTAAGACATAAAATCTGAATTACATATTTGATTTCTGTGATAATTTTGAACCTATATATAGTTATATATGGGTTGTCAGCCTTTTGAAAAACAATATGAATTATACTTTTGTGACTAGCCTAACTAAACCTTGTTTTTATTGGCTTCTGAAAATTAATTAGTAGTGTGTACTGATCATTTGCATATTCAAAAACATATAAGCTAATGACATAAATATTATGTTTTTAAATAAAAACAAGATGAGCCTTAGAAGATTAAGAAAACAACAGTTTCTTTTAAGAATTGTAAACTCTTATCTACTTACATTTTGAACAGCATCATTTTTTTATTGACGATAATCATCTAATTTAGTGAAAAACACACTAGTTAAATGTAAATACTACATGAATTGATAATTAACCGTATGTTAATCAGTATTCCGTTGATGATTTTCAAAATGCCACGTTATTTTCAAAAAAAAAAGGATGACATACTTATATTTCACACCTTTAAATTTATCAGTCAACTATTGTCTATTGCAAATATCTAGATCTGGTATCCGACTGAACCTCTCATAAACGAAATAGGAGACGAAACTAATTTTTACATCCGGTTAAAAATTAGATCGGATTCAGATATATGTAAGAACCGATATCCAATCAGATTTGAATTCACATTCGAATTTAAGTAAATTGACTAGGTTCAAATTCAAATTCAGATTCAATGTAGTTTTAAATAAATATACTACACACAATGCCTATAATACGGCTTGAATTCAGCTTAAAAACCAGACTCTAATTCAAATGTTAATCTTAAAATCAGATTCATATTATGAATTTGGATGTCGGATTCTGATATGGTATAGATTTTTCTTTAATAGAGTTTGAATATGAATTCAAATCCTGATTCATAGATATATTTAATTAAAAACAAATATCATAAAGTATATATCTGATTCGAGTCCAACATCTATCGATATCTCTAATCAACATGAAAAATTTATATGAACATAGATTTATTATATTTACTTAGTTCATGTATGTCATTAACAAGATATAAACAGAAAATTATTTATGTTAAAACAAATTCATATCTTGGTAGATGTCGATTCAGCACTTCTAAATTAAAGAGAATATTGTGCTCAACTTTAGAAATTATTTGAACAAATTTTCTTCCTTTTTTCATGCAGTATAATTACAATACGTCACACGTAGAAATGGACTGAGGTGGAGCCTACGCCAAAGCAAAGGCGGGACAACATTAAATCATTGTAGCATTGAAAGTTATCTCGAAATTAAAGTACATATCTTTTGTTACAGCAACCCCAATCTCTTCTTATCTCCAACAGCTTAATATGTCACAATAGTCAACAACAGTGTTCGATGAGTATGAAGCAACTTTCCCTTACCATACATTTACTTTTTGGCTGCATTTTATGCCATTATTTGGGAGGTCGACTCGGCAATGTTCGAGATTGACTCGATTAAGACTCGACAAACTCGTTTGAAAAAAATTGATGTTCATCATTACGTGCTGAGCTCGAACTCGACTCAATTAAAGCACGACAAACTCGTTTGAATAGAATTGATATTCATCATTATGTGTTGAGCTCGAACTCGACTCGATTAAGGCACGACAAAATCGTAAACTTGTTTGAATATATTGATTTCGCTCGACTCGGCAGTTACGTGTTGAGCTCAAACTCAACTCAATTATTTGAACGAGTCAACTCATGAACTCGAGTTTGACTCGTTAAGCAAATGACTTGGCTCGAACTCGTTCATGAGCGAAGCTTTAACGAGTCAAGCTCCTTGTTCATCCCTAGTTATGAACCTATGCCACTCATATCAGTGACACAACCGCCTACCAATCACAGGTCCAAACAAGTGCACCTAAGGGCAAACTTATTACCAACTAAGTTGGAAGGGGATCTCCCAGATGTGTGATTGCCTAGTAACTAATATTGTAATTCTTCATTCAAATGGTTTGGACAATATGGCTTTTCTTCGTGCCAGAAAAAAGTAAAAAGGCAAGAATTTATCTGGATCCAACACAACACGTGAGCGCAAATCCAGATAAAGCACACATGGATGGATCCAAACACTAAAATAGGCCAGAAACTATATGCTGAATTCAGGTCGTGTCGGCCGGTAAAATATCCAAGCCAATTGACATGAAAGTGGCAATTAAGTATGATTTTTAGGGGCATATCTATAATTTTCGTTCGGAAAACCACGTCTTTATGTGCCAAGCTTGTATCTTGTTCTTAAAAGAAAAAAAAAAGAAGTCTGAGGGACGGTGGCCATATTATGGTTAATTTTCTGTGAACCATGCAAAATTGATCTCTGTAATCGGTATTAGATCAGTGTTCTTGGCCATATTAGCTCCAATGCTTCCTGAGTCAGAAGCCAAAGAAGCTTCCATCTTACCAAGTTCCTTGACCATTATTACTGCAACTCTATACATATCCTAGTCCAAATTTGACTAAAACTTAACCTACCAAATTTGAAAGTGAGATTTTTTTTATGAGAGCCACTGGGCACCCATTTTGGTGGATGGTGCTTCGAGTTCAACTTCACAATGAGCAAAATCAAGTTGAAGAAAAAGGAAAAGGATAGCCACCATTTATTTTAGGTGAGCATAGGAGTATTTCATCCTATAGCTTAAAAGTGAGTCAAAATTTCTCACCTAACTGCTTGTCCTTGTCCTTTTAGGGTAAAGAACATGCTTTCGGTGCTTTGAGATGCTGCTTCTACTGCGTTTCAGCTTTCACGTCGGTGGCCTTCCTTTTACAGTATAAGAGTGTGAACATTCTTGGGATATGAATCCAAACTCATTACAAAATGTTAAAAGCTGGCTTTCAAAATGTACAAGCTTTGGATTTAGGATATCCATTTGAAGCTAAATCTGATCTGAATCTGAATCAGAATATGAAACTGATTGGCAATTTGTAATCTAAATTTGAATTGGAATTTTAATAAGATTAGAAGCCAGCTCTTAAATCTCAATCCGATTTCTTAATTGGATCATATCTGATTTTCTTGGAGCAACATAGTTTGATGTTGGACCAAAATCGGATGTATTGACAACCCTAAGTGTGTGTTTCTCCACTTTGAACCTTCTCCTAGATAAAGCGAATAATGGCAATCGGTTTCAATGTATTCTGTTTGCTCATGAAGACAAGACACAAAATTAGCTGAGACGTGTATTTTTGCACTATGATCACAAAATAACTTGTTTGTTTAACAATATGAAAGCACATTTTAGTGAGAATCTCCCTAGCAAAAATGATTTCACTTGCAGTAGTAGCCCAAGGCATAGCATTCAGCATCTACACTTGATCAAAAAACATCTTCATGTTTTTTTTTTTTTTTTCGTATAATCCATTGTAGAAGAAATAAGACTTTCTTGGGTTGAGAAATTTTAATTGACAGAAGATATACCTTGGAGCTATTTAACATCTTTCATATCGAACATCTTTTTTCCAATATGTTTGCGTGTCTGAAATGATTGCCTGTAATCACAATTCCATTAACATAAACTAAGATCATAATAACACATTGTTGTTCTCCCCAACAAGTCAATGACCTTTGCTCTGCCTCATTCACTAGCACTCGAGGTTGACTAATGCAACTCCTTCTCCTTTTGCTTGTTACACAAATTTGGCTCTTGTTCCTAATGTCTGTGATTCTTGTGGATTTTCAGTGTATTTAGGTGCAACATTCTGACCACAATACAGTTCTCCGGATTTTTACATAGCAAGAGAGAATAAAGTTAGCCATTGCATTATGTATGATGAATAGGCATCCGATTTGGATTGGATATCCGACTGAACTGTTTAGAAAAAATCAGAGAAACAAAAAAAAATAATATCTGATTAAGAAGTCCGATTGGACTTGAATTCAACAGATGACATCTAATCACATATGGATACACATAAATATCTGATCAGATTTGGATTTGGATCGGATTTAAATTTAAATGTCATATAACCAATGCTTGTACATTCAGAAGATTGGCCAGATTCAGTTCAAAATTGGGAGTTTGATATGAATATAAAATATCAAATTCAGATTGGACTCAGATTGTGAAATTGGATTTCAGATTCGGATTTGAATATGACATTTCTTTCTTTGTATTTGAATTCGAATTCCAATTTCAATCCGAAAAATAGATATAGTCAAAATATATCCAATTCAAATGAAATCCATTGACATTCTTAATGATAAATATAGAGATGCTCACATTCTACAATTCGGGATGGCCACCGTGACAGATTTTTTTTTTCTGAGACCTGTTTTCGTCGTTTTTCGTCGGAATTGGGCTCATTGCAAGATTCTCTTGGCTAGGATTCTCTCCGTCACTGCAATTATCTCCATGCGTTTGTCCTATGGAACCTCAATTTAATCTTGTATGAGTTGTAGATTGGCCAAAATAGTTTTAAATCTATTAGCCATCTTACTTTTAACTAATTAAATCATTGATTGTAAAAAATACCTCGAAAATCAAATACATTTGAAGTTGAAACAACCGGAAAAAATATAGTATTTTTGCCTTTGATATTGTTAGAAAGGACAATGATAGAATAGATAAAAAAAATACAGAACTCCAAGACAAGGGGCACAATAGAAAACGTCTACAAAGAAAGTGATTGAGGCGAGGGATCCACAATCTTGGAATGTTCTCCCCCACCATCTCAGTTGACCCTCCTGCAGTTTTGTCGAATCTGGCCATTGGTCCCAGTGAGGGGGCTTAGGTTTCCCATCTTAACCATCGCACTAGCAAAATCTGCAGAGAAAAGACGAGGGTTGAAGCTGTAGCCTCTCACTATCTGATCCGTCGTTCCATTGTTGAAGAGCTCCTGATCTGAATGCAGCAACCCTCTCCTTGACATCAAGTTCCCAAAGTATGCCCCGTCAAATCTCGCGGGCGTCAAGCGATCCAAGGGAGAGAGGTTGTTGTCTCCGCCAGAGGCAGGACACGACGCTTGCAGCGAGCTTGCGAACTGAGGATCAATGTTGGTGTCGTTGTAGATGCGGGTTCTGAAGACCCTGCACTGTGCTTGGCCAATGGTGTGAGCTCCAGAGAGTGCAACCAGGTCTCTGGCGTTCAGGCCTTTGCTCTGGAAGCTGGAGATGAGGGTGGCGAGGCTGGAGAAGGGAGACGGAAGGTTGGTGTCTGCAGCATCTTTGCTGGCAGTGGTGGAGTCTCTCCTTCCCAGTTGCACCCGCCATGATGGTCCTCCTAGCTGCACATATATTCACGTGTATATAAGTTAGTTTAGACTCTAGAGACCAAGACTTTCTCAAGTCAAGTGGTTTAGTGTACATTTTCCTCATGGAATCAAGTGGACGCTCATGATCAAAATGCTCCACCATGATAATTAATAAGTTTGTAAGGGCGAGGAAGGAGTACTCACAGCGACGACGGAATCACGGGCAGCAACGGCCAATATATCAGCACAGGAGACGACGCTGCCACCACAAGCACGGTCGACAGCCGACTTGATGCTGTCGATGACCTCAAACCCCCTGGCCGAATTGGCGTTGGCCAGGGAGTTCTTCTCCCCTGTCATGGTCGGCGTGTCGTCCAAGAGGACGGAACCATCGCAGCCCTGTAAACACGGAGGCAACCTGTTAAAGTCATGTCCGACTACTTTTCCGGCAAAAGTGAACCATTAAAACAATATTCTACGCAGGATTTGCAGTAAAGGAAATGGGATTTTGGTGTTCAGTTTATGGTTGAGAAATGAGAGCGTGTGTGAGTAGAAGTACATTGACAAAGCAGTCGTGGAAGTGAAGGCGCAGCAACGAGGCTCCCATCCTTGGCTCCTTTGCGACGGCAGAAAAAACTTCTCTCCTTATGACAGGCAGAGCCTGTGGGCAAGTTCTGAAGTAGAAGAAGGGGGAGAGCTGTTGACAAGTAACCCCTGAATCAAACACCAAAGCCATCACCACCACTAACACTGATAATAGAGAAAACTTGGCCATGGTTGCCAATTAAACTCACAGAGAGGGAGGGAGAGAGCGAGAGAGATGTTGGCTATGGGAGTTTGTTGTACTCCTTGGATGTGGTGAGTATTTATAGACTGAAGATTACAGTACTCTTGACTTGCTTTCTTGAGTAAAACAAAGATAGGTCAGCTCGGAGGCATTTATTGTTCGACAGTTAGCCGACAAAGTGACGCTTTGATCGTATTCACGGGAGTACTCGGCCGCCACACAAATTTTCGTTCGGTCAAACTTTGAAATGTTCAACCCTTCACTCGATCATCTACTCGTTTGTCCGCGGCATGCATGAACCACAAACTGTCAGTTCCTGGAATTGTTCATCATCGGCCGGTGCTCTCCGCGGCCGTCAACACACCAGGTCGGTGCACCGTCTGAGTGCTCCACACTGTCAACGAAACGGAGCAAGTTGGTAGGCATTTCCTAGCAGCTGGCTACTCACTTGCTAACGGACAGTTGTTCGTAACAAGGCAAAGAATTCGACGTTACTGACATTATCAGGTTAAAGTATATTTTCACTTGTAACGTAGAGTCTACGAAAATTATGATGAGCATGACGGTATCGCGTCCCTCTACACATTAGATACATATATGCCTTTATACAAAGATCTTTAGCTGCTTTGCATGCCAGAAAAACATTTGCATATGAATCATGGAGTGGGGCGAACCCAGTAAATTCTGACTAAAGGGTAATACACATAAAATTTTATATTTTTAAGGGGCACCAACATGTAGATGATAAAATTTTGTTCAGAAATAACAATATAAAATAATAAGTTTTTATAGTCTGCGTGGGAAATTGCCCACACATAATCCACACCTACCCGAGAGAGAGAGAGAGAGAGAGAGAGAGAGAGAGAGAGAGAGAGAGAGAGACGATAAAATGAAAATATATAGTAAAATTGAGGGACAAGAAGTCCCCTAAGTATATAAGCAAACTGCAGAAACGAAATATAAGAAGAGAATATACAAGTTAGTATCACAATAAAATGTAATAAGAGAGGTGGAGAGAGAGTGGACAGACGGAACAACAGAATCACCCAGCAGTAGACGAAGGACGGCGCCATAGCCGAATAGCAAAGTGAACATCTCCCTGCACAAGGCGTGTCACAGACTCCGACGTTGGAGAGAGAGAGAGATGTTACTCTTAAACTTCTCAAAACAAAGTTAAAAGTTAGAAAATGCATCTCCAGTTTAGAATAAGAACATTACTTTTGTTTAAGCATTTTATGTGTTGAAAGTGGGGCTCCTTATTTCTTAGCAGCCCACTTCAAAGTCTTATTCTGATCAGCCATACAAGTATATGTATTAGAAAGGACAGTAATCCAGAATCATGGTTATCGTTATTTATTTTTTCTATGTATTAGAAAGTTTTCTTCTGATCCGCACCATTCTTTTTGCTTCCACACAAGTGGGGATCCAGTGAATGTCAAATAAAGTCGGAAATTATATCTGCTCGCCCAGAAAAGTCGACAGAAAACGTTATATAGAAATCTGTATATATTGATAATATATTGTATATAAATTACATGAAGAACAAAATGTTCGGTTGTCAGTGCACGGTAAGTGTTGCTAGCCAGCTACGCCAGCTAGAAATTAAAAAGTCACACACACACATATATATATATATATATATATATATATATATATAATATATATATATATATATATATATATATATATATATATATATATATATATATCATTTCTCAGTAATAAAGGACCAAATCGATAGTCACTTGGATAAGCAGGTCATTTAGTGTCCGCTACTTTACTTGGACATGAAAAAAAAAAATTAACATTCAATTAAGAAATTGGATTGGATTAAGTTTTATGAAATGACATCTGAATGCATTTAGATTTAGATTTGGATTATATTTACCATAAGTAAATAAATCTTATATCCAATGTTCATACATTTTGAAAATTGTTCCTTAAAATATGTAATGGGGTTTTAATTTTCAGATTGAAATATCCATTTAAGAATCATATTTGAATCGAATTCAGATCGTGCATTCAAATTTGGATTTAGTTATGGTATTGGTCTTTTCTTCGTTCGTATTCGAAGCCAAGTATATGAACATTTGAAAAAGTAAGATATATAACATGTAACTTAAGCCAACCTCCTGATTGTCATAGGTGGCCTAATTTTTTTCCCTAATGTTTGAATGCTAGGTTTTTTTTTCAAAGCTGGGTTACATGCAAATGCATATGTACTTGTATAATGTATATTTTTATAACTTATATGCATGACATATACCCCAAAAAGTAGGTCAAGGAACACATGTCATGCACTAAAGGCTGTGTATTCCAAAACTTTAAGTTAAAGCTTTCTCACTCTAAAGTCTAAACTACAACTGGCACGAGAAGTTCTTCCACAAAAGGCATTTCTCATTTTGAGTACTAACAGGATGAGAGGTCTCCTTCACAAGATTAGTCAGCAGCTACGACGGTCAAACTTTGAAACTTCAACTCCCTCCTCTCCTCGAGATCTCGTGAAAATTTTTACTTCACGTTGATCGGCTACCACTTACAGTTACAAGCGATGACTTTAATAGTATTTTTGGGGTTTTCCGTCCAAGGGCTCCAGTTTTGCTAATGTTACTGACGAGGTACGTCCCGAATTTCTGATTTTCGAAATGCATTTCTCACTTGGGTTGTCGTCAAATTAACAAAACCAAAACTCTTAGTGTGGGATTAAGTGGTTCCGAGTCAGGTCGGAGTCGTTGGATCCATTTCTTACCGGATTCAATTCAAACGAACCTTATGTAATGGGATCGAGTTGAACATAGATTCATATCCTGGTTCAAAAAAATTAACATCTTAAGCATGCTTTGGAATTTAATTAGAAGTAGAAAGTGAGACTTTAAATGGAAGTTGCACTTTTAATTAATTTTCATAAGAGGCTCATGAAGTTCAATTCAACATATGACCCACTAAGAGCTTAGAGCTCCCTTCAAAAGTCTAGGGTCTTGAGTTTGCTTTGGTGTTCCAGCGGGGTCTCACTCTTTACGGATTATTGACTAGGCAGGCAAGTGGTACTAGGGCCAACTTTTAAAATGTTATGGATGAAAAGAACAGTGTAAAATTAACTTCATGTGACACATAAAAACAAAACATATATGCAATAAGAAGAAGCAACTATATAGTAAATATTCGGATGTTGCGTAGAAACTTGTCCATCTAAGTCGGTGGACGGAGGCGCCAACTGACTTGGTTGGCCCTACCTACAAGAAGTCAGAATCGGCTTTTCGGCCGGCGATGATGAGAAGTTCTTCAAAAGTCGGACCACAAATTGTGGGTTCAAGCGACTCTCGTCCTCTTACAGTCACGGGCCTTTAATAAATGGCGTCTCTTCGTCAACACACTCTTTAAGGAGTCCAGGTGATGAAGTCAACAAAGTTGTGCCATAATGTTCAAACCTCAAGGTCATGCTCTCGTGAAGCATGAACGTGGCTTAGATTTTCCTATAAATATCGATTCCTTCATCTACTGAACCGCATCACCATCACAACTACAATCTCAATCTCCCTCTCTCTCCGTCTACTACATTCTCTGTCTATCGGTTGCTCCTTCTGTTAAGCATTTAGCATGGCCAAGATTGCAGTAGTAACGATGATGGTGGTGGTGATGGGATTAGTGCTTGCTGCTGGAGTTAACTGTCAGCAGCTCTCTCCTTTCTTCTACTTTAGAACCTGCCCGGAGGCACTCCCTGCCATAAGGGCAGCAGTTTTCGCCGCTGTTGCTCAGGAGCAACGAATGGGAGCCTCGCTGTTGCGTCTTCACTTCCACGACTGCTTCGTCAATGTACCTCATCTTCTATCCAGAGTCAAACTCCTACCGTAGATCAAGTTACGCTTGATCTTATACTAACATGGTTGCAATTTTCTGCTGTGTGCATCTACAGGGATGCGATGGTTCCGTCCTTCTGGATGACACGCCGGCTATGACTGGGGAAAAAGGCTCCCTGGCAAACGCCAATTCTGCCAGGGGGTTTGAGGTCATCGACAGCATCAAGTCGGCCGTCGACCGTGCTTGTGGAGGCAGCGTTGTCTCCTGTGCTGATATATTGGCCGTTGCCGCTCGTGATTCCGTCGTCGCTGTGAGTACTTCTTCCTCGCCCTTACCATCTTATTAATTATCATGGTGGAGCATTTTGATCATTTTCCACTTGGTTCCACTAGCAAAATGCGGGAGTAAACCACTTAGAAAGTCTTAATCCTTAGACTGAACTATGTACACGTGAATATGTATGCAGCTAGGAGGACCATCATGGCCGGTGCAACTGGGAAGGAGGGACTCCACCACTGCCAGTAAAGATGCTGCAGATACCAACCTGCCGTCTCCCTTCTCCAGCCTCGCCACCCTCATCTCCAGCTTCCAGAGCAAAGGCCTGAACGCCAGAGACCTGGTTGCACTCTCTGGAGCTCACACCATTGGCCAAGCACAGTGCAGGGTCTTCAGAACCCGCATCTACAACGACACCAACATCGATCCTCAGTTCGCAAGCTCGCTGCAGGGGTCATGCCCTGCCTCTGGTGGAGACAACAACCTCTCTCCCTTGGATCGCTTCACGCCCACGAGATTTGACGGGGCTTACTTTGGCAACTTGATGTCAAGGAGAGGGTTGCTGCATTCAGATCAGGAGCTCTTCAACAATGGAACGACGGATCAGATAGTGAGAGGCTACAGCTTCAACCCTCGCCTTTTCTCTGCAGACTTTGCTAGTGCGATGGTTAAAATGGGAAACCTAAGCCCCCTCACTGGGACCAATGGCCAGATTCGCCAAAACTGCAGGAGGGTGAACTAATTACAGAGAGAAAGAGATCGGAGAGTTTTTGACTTGTTTCGACAAAATACATCCCTCTTCGACTGAGTGTTGACACTGTGTCTAAGCTCATAGTAAGCGTGGTTTGTTATTGTGAAAGCAAGTGCTGTGCATGTTCACATGAACATTTTGTTCCGTTGTAGTTCTAATTAATGGCAGAGTGTTTGTGGACTATAATCATGAAATCAAGGAACTTTGTGTTTATCACCTTGTTGCTTCTTTTGGAATTGTATGAATCAACGTATCTCAATATGATGTTATATAATTTTGTCCAGTACTCTTTATCAATCTTCTTGAATTGCATGCCAACACTTGACCATCATTTGTTTCGGATTTAGATCAGCTACATGGTATATTTTCTTAGTAATTTTAGACATGAAACAAAATAAACCTCGGGGTTATTAGATGCTTAAGCTTGCCTTGAGAAACAAAGGAGTTGTTTGGGGGACATATAATAAGAAGAAAACAGAAGATAAAGAATGACTCTGGCTGTTGTGAAAATGATTGATTATGCGAAGGTTCAAGCGTATCATGTGCCGAAACGGATTCAATCCACCGAGTCGATCCGCAGAGGCCCCTCCCACCTAAAAGACACAACGTCCAACGAAGGCGCCGTGTCATGCAGTGCGCCGGTCGACGACGCATCGACATCTGCAGATCAACAGCACACTGATCATGTGTTTGGCCAGAGCTTTCATTAGGTCTGAACCGCATGTTCAATCTCAGCCTGATTCTAATTAAGCAAAATTTGGTTAGGCTCAAGCTTGGCTCATTTTTGGGATCAACTGATTTACAGAAAGATTTTTCGTTTGTTTTTTCTTCTTTGGTAAGAAGATGACAACTAAAAGATAGTAACTACTGTTTGAAGAAAACGATACTGTCATGCGTTTGTAGGTAAACAATCTTGTGATCTCTATAAGAGCGTGGGTTAAAGCTTTTCGAGCTCTCTCTTTTGGTCCTTCACATCAACCCAATGAAAGTGTTTTACAAGGTGCATGATGCGATGAATTGATTCAAACTAGAAGAAAAAAGAAGCACCGTTTGTTAATATATATTTGAGCGGATACTCTTCAAATATAGACGCAGATCCTAGATGAGCAATAGAGGGCAGTACATATTTCGACATTTGTTCTAAAAAAAAAAAAGAATGCCTAATCCGTTCTTCGTAAAGAACACCCTTTTAACGTGTGATATTTATATTTGGAAAATGCATCATTCTCGTAAAGGTATAATCGTGAAGGGAAGAAACCTAATTGGCTTAATGGGGGTAAAAACGAACCTGGTGTGACTGACCTGATAGAGCACCAGCCATATGATGGAGGAACTTTTCAAAGTTGGACATATTCACTTGTTACTGTATTACAACAGAAAATCTGATCAGTTTTTATTCTAGTTTTTTGTTGGTGGATTCTAAGAACAACTATCAATGTGTGCATGTCGCGCAATAAATCCCGACTCTTGTGAAGAGGGCAATGCAAGCACAATTTGTGGATAGAGAGACTGCACGCCGTCGTCGGCAATAAATGCCTCGAGAACTGACTCTGCCGCTAAACGCGGAGTTGACTGTCCATTTGGCCGGTCACTTCAGCATGTCTAAATCATTGAACAGTATGATATTATATTAGTTTTCTATTCAACATTGCATTGGTCAACCATTGCTAATTAATTGCAACATTTCTTCCAATGCAAAAGGTGGTCGACGGACTTACTCGAAGATAATTCCGGCCGCTTCATCTTCCTTCATCGGCAGTCAAATCGTTAAGCAAGCTTGTTGAGGTATAGCGTTTCACTGGTTGTTGTCGATACAACCATGCAGGATATATATGCCAACAGTGTGAGTGAAAGATTGTTTCGCGTATTAACATAACCCCTTCATGATGACGTGCACAATTGAATGTATTCCTATTACTGTTTTATATAATATAGTGATGTTGACTAAAGACATCTTAGTTAATTAAAGACATCTTAATTTTCTCTCTGTGGTAGGTAATTCATAAACCAAATCGTCAAAATTATATAGTAACTAGAAGTTAGTAAAGAGACACTATTACAAAGGGAAGCAAGATGACATGCATCAGGCGCTTGGGTACTAGTGCAAAGTGGATATGTTGCTCCAAAAATTAAAGTTGACCTTTTCTGGAGCATTTTCTTTTTGTTTCATGATACTTTTTGCATTGCAAAGGTAGCTTTGTCTTTTGCAAAAAGGCCACTTTTCCATTTTTCCGATTGTCTTTATAGGGAGGATCTTATTTCTCAAAAAAGGCAACGAAAATCAGTTTAATATTAGAAAATGACCCAAGATTGAGCGTAATTATAACAAGGCTTTGCTTAATTAGGACATTTAAACAGGCTGATATTTGATATGAGATTCGAAGGAGCTTCTAAAAGCCTGGCAAGAACACCGTGATATATATATATATATGCCTGCTGATAATAAACCAATTGTTCGACAGCCATCTCCTGCTCCTAAAGAAAGCCTGAATCGTAATTCCATGTTCCTTTTTTCTATATTAATTATATATCTGCTAGCTAGATTCACGCCTAATATGCGCTAGCTACTTAACTCATACAATTCAAAAACCACCAATGAGGTGATGATCGAACACAAACTTCCTTGATTTCATAAGTATAGTCCACAAACAATTTCCCATTAATTAGAACTGCAACAGAACAAAATGTTCATCTGAACATGCATCGCACTTGTTTTCACAATAACAAACAACGCTCAATAAACTTAATTAACACAGTGTCTACACTCACTCAAAGAGCATATGTCTAACTTTTCCTTTCATTGAAGAAAATGTACGTAAAACCTTTTGTGGGGAAAGCTAAGAGTTGTATTTTATCGAACTCAGAAACTCCCTCTCTCTCTCCAATTAGTTCACCCTCCTGCAGTTTTGGCGAATCTGGCCATTGGTCCCAGTGAGGGGGCTTAGGTTTCCCATCTTAACCATCGCAGTAGCAAAGTCTGCAGAGAAAAGGCGAGGGTTGAAGCTGTAGGCTCTCACTATCTGATCCGTCGTTCCATTGTTGAAGAGCTCCTGATCTGAATGCAGCAACCCTCTCCTTGACAGCAAGTTGCCAAAGTATGATCCGTCAAATCTCGTGGGCGTGAAGCGATCCAAGGGAGAGAGGTTGTTGTCTCCACCAGAGGCAGGGCATGACCCCTGCAGCGAGCTTGCGAACTGAGGATCGATGTTGGTGTCGTTGTAGATGCGGGTTCTGAAGAACCTGCACTGTGCTTGGCCAATGGTGTGAGCTCCAGAGAGTGCAACCAGGTCTCTGGCATTCAGGCCTTTGCTCTGGAAGCTGGAGATGAGGGTGGCGAGGCTAGAGAAGGGAGACGGCAGGTTGGTGTCTGCAGCATCTTTACTGGCTGTGGTGGAGTCCCTCCTTCCCAGTTGCACCGGCCATGATGGTCCTCCTAGCTGCATATATATTCATGTATGTAATGGTTAGTCTAGAGACTAGTACTTTCTCAATGAATAATGATCAAAATGCTCCACCATGGCAATAAAATCGTATGGGCGCGCGAGGAGGGGGTACTCACGGCGACGACGGAATCACGGGCCGCGACGGCAAGTATGTCGGCACAGGAGACGACGCTGCCACCACAAGAACGGTCGACGGCCGACTTGATGCTGTCGATGACCTCAAACCCCCTGGCCGAATTGGCGTTGGCCAAGGAGCCCTTTTCCCCTGTCATGGTTGCCGTGTCGTCCAAAAGGACGGAACCATCACAACCCTGTGGATCATCCATACAGCAAAAAATGCAGTCATGTTAATATAAGTTCTAGTGTGACTTAAGTTACAGTAGCAGAGGGCTATGAGAATGGCAGTCTGTGAGCAGAAGATGAAGTACATTGACGAAGCAGTCGTGGAAGTGAAGACGCAACAGCGAGGCTCCCATTCGTGGCTCCCTGGCGACAGCGGAGAAGACTGCACTCCTTATGGCGGGAAGTGCCTGAGGGCAACTTCTAAAGTAGAAGGAAGGAGAGAGCTGTTGACAAGTAACTCCAGTAGCAAGCACTAATCCCATCACCACCACCATCATGGTTAACACTGAAATCTTGGCCATGATTGCTTAATTAACACAGAGATCGAGATCGAGAGATTGCAGTAGAGAAAAAGAAAGAGATTGAGATTGTAGTAGTGTTGGTGGTGTGGTGGAGACGATGAATGAGTGGATATATATAGGCAAATCATGGGAAGCTATGTAACCGACACCATCTTCTCCGAAGCTTGACTTCCAGGTCTGAATACGATGGCACAACTTTGTTGACTTGTTCATAATTGGGACTCCTTGTGTAGAGAGAGAGAGAGAGAGAGAGAGAGATTCATTAAATGCACAAGAATACTCGCTTGATCCCTCAAATTATGGTCAACTTTTTGGAGAACTTCTCATCATCCATTCGTTCCGCTCTACTGAACTTTGAAGAGATTCTCATCATCATCCACTCCAGTTAACTGGCCTCCACCCGAAAAGCAGATTCTGACTTCCCTTATACAGGGCCGACGATCAACACCTAAGTTATGGCGGACTTGGTTAGGTTTCTCGTTGAGCACCATCCGGGTGATGGAACAATATTTAATTACTATATATGTTCTTCCTGCCTAATATATATATTGTTGTTATGTGTTGCATGCGTTTTTACACTGTTTTCATCATTTATATCATTTTCCTCTGTACCAATATCTTTTGGCCAAAAAAAAAAAAAAAGAAAGAAAGACTAATCTGCTCCCCTGTCAAGGTCAGAAAGATGGTGTATCAGAGAGAAATCGAAACTCAAAACAACAAATTTAGTGGTGCACTTTTTTAAACTTCTTTTGTTTTAGGGGAGCGCAACATACTCTGCCTCCTATTCCGTACTTATAATGTGGAAGCAAGGAAAAGCTTTGCCGTATAATTACAAATAGCCAGGAAACAATATTGCTCACTTGATTTAATAAGTTACAGAAGAAGAACTAAAAGCTCAAAAGGCAACCGGATCCATTGCTCGTGGCCGATAGGGATGTCAACTGGTTAGATTCAGTCAGACAAAATATAGTCCTTACTATATCCAGTTTTTGTCATGTTCATACATTCATATTTGGATTTGGATTTGAATACAAACGAAGAAAATCTATGCCATATCTGAATCTGAATATAATTTTTGAAATTTGAATTCCGATTTTTTTATTAGTATCCGAATCCAACGTATTTAAATTAAATACAAACAACATAACGTATGTCAAATACACAAGGTTTAGTATTTAAAACTACATTCAATCTGAATTTGAATCTAATCAGAAATGTACAAATTTTGAATCCGATTGGACGTCATTTTTGAAGTCCAAATTCGATCCAATGTCTCAACCAAAGATTGAATTTTGTTCCATATCCATTTCTTGTTGAAACAATTTGGTTTATTAGATATTGAATCTGAATTGAATGTACAATTGACATCGCTAGTGAACGATCAAGTACCCAATTAATGTTCAGCCGGTGCTGTAACATTAGTCTGCCGATCCGTGAGTCGGACAGGCAACTTTAATTAAGGTTTGGTCGGTCGGCAGGAGGTCAAACATAAATTGGAAGTCAAAATTTGAAGAGCTGGCTAGCTCCTCACGGTTCACTCTCAAGCTTGCAAGTTCTCTTGAGTTCGTTTGAACGTGAGCACGGTCAAAACGCCAAGTTACTTGGGGCCGACATGATCTGACTTTGTTGGTCGGTCTAATTTAATTCTAGTTGTGCCCACCTTGCAAGACTCAACCCGCATTGACAGCAGAACATTTTCTAGACATATAATATATTACCTACTTCTTCCTTAGCTCTCTCTCTCTCTCTCTCTATATATATATATATATATATATATATATATATATATATATATATATAATATGTCATCAACATACATATTATGCCTAATATTGCGTAGATTCAGTTCTATGCAACCCTTTGCCTTGTTAACAACAATTGCCATTGACTAGGCTATTCTCAAGTTCAAGCTGAGTCGGGTCAATAAATGGAACCCGATCAAATGCCTTAAGCAACAACTCAAGCTTGAGTTGACTAACTAGAACTAGGTTTGGTTAAGCTTGGATATAGATTTGCCTTGAGGTTAGCCGATCTTTTTATTAAAAAAAATTTTTTTTTAACATGAACAGCTACAAAAAGAATTGAACCTGCAAACTCGGGTTTTGCTAGCTACAGTCAAACCCATTGAACCTGTTAGCTTTTTGTAATTATGTAGATATTATCTTACCACATGCTTAACCAAGTATAATGAGACGACTTTGTGAGTTTGACTCGTTTATTTGTTCGAGTCTATTTCTTAGCTTGAACTTGACCCATTTTTTAAATGAGTAGGACTCGAGCCAAGTTTAGCCAAGCGAGTTGAAGTCGAAAATGAGTTGAGCATGAGTTGTGTTTAGCTAAGTAAATTCAAGGCGAAGCTAAGTTGGCTTGACTTGTTGAACATCTCTACCATTCATCCACAAGTTAGTACCTAGCGAGTTATCTTTTTTTTTCAAAAAAATAACAATGTAAAAAGAAAAAGCGACTACCAACTTGCTTCGTTGACCTAAACAACAGTCAGAGCGCGCCAACATGGTGTGTTGACCGCCGCATGAAGCACCGACGGATCATGAACAGTGCGCGTAATTGAGACGAGTAAATGACGGAGTGAAATATGGTTGAACTTTTCAAAGTTTGAGGGCGAAGAATCATTTGGCGGCCGACTCTTGCGAAGAAGATCAAGCGTCAGCAGAAGGTAGTAGCAGCAAGTAGATCGTTGTCAATCAATAAATGCCTCGAGTGCTGACTTAGCCGTTTTCTTTTTACTGAATAAATTAAGGGAAAAGCAAAACTCAGGGTATCGTAAATTTTCAGTCTATAAATACTCACCACGTCCAAGGAGTTCTACAACAAACCCCCACAGCCAACATCTCTCTCTCTCTGTGTGTGAGTTGTGAGTTTAATTGGCAACCATGGCCAAGATTTCTGTATTATCAGTGTTAGTGGTGGTGATGGGTTTGGTGTTTGCTTCAGGGGTTACTTGCCAACAGCTCTCCCCCTCCTTCTACTTCAGAACTTGCCCACGGGCTCTGCCTGTCATAAGGAGAGAAGTTTTTTCTGCCGTCGCAAAGGAGCCAAGGATGGGAGCCTCGTTGCTGCGCCTTCACTTCCACGACTGCTTTGTCAATGTACTTCTACTCACACACACTCTCATTTCTCAACCATAAACTGAACACCAAAATCCCATTTCCCTTACTGCAAATCCTGCGTAGAATATTGTTTTAATGGTTCACTTTTGCCGGAAAAGTAGTCGGACATTACTTAACTGGTTGCCTCCGTGTTTACAGGGCTGCGATGGTTCCGTCCTCTTGGACGACACGCCGACCATGACAGGGGAGAAGAACTCCCTGGCCAACGCCAATTCGGCCAGGGGGTTTGAGGTCATCGACAGCATCAAGTCGGCTGTCGACCGTGCTTGTGGTGGCAGCGTCGTCTCCTCCCCGTGATTCCGTGGTCGCTGTGAGTACTCCTTCCTCGCCCTTACAAACTTATTAATTATCATGGTGGAGCATTTTGATCATGAGTGTCCACTTGATTCCATGAGGAAAATGTACACTAAACCACTTGACCTGAGAAAGTCTTGGTCTCTAGAGTCTAAACTAACTTATATATACGTGAATATATGTGCAGCTAGGAGGACCATCATGGCGGGTGCAACTGGGAAGGAGAGACTCCACCACTGCCAGCAAAGATGCTGCAGACACCAACCTTCCGTCTCCCTTCTCCAGCCTCGCCACCCTCATCTCCAGCTTCCAGAGCAAAGGCCTGAATGCCAGAGACCTGGTTGCACTCTCTGGAGCTCACACCATTGGCCAAGCACAGTGCAGGTTCTTCAGAGCCCGCATCTACAACGACACCAACATCGATCCTCAGTTCGCAAGCTCGCTGCAGGGGTCATGTCCTGCCTCTGGTGGAGACAACAACCTCTCTCCTTTGGATCGCTTCACGCCCACGAGATTTGATGGGGCTTACTTTGGCAACTTGATGTCAAGGAGAGGGTTGCTGCATTCAGATCAGGAGCTCTTCAACAATGGAACGACGGATCAGATAGTGAGAGCCTACAGCTTCAACCCTCGCCTTTTCTCTGCAGACTTTGCTCGTGCCATGGTTAAGATGGGGAACTTAAGCCCCCTCACTGGGACCAATGGCCAGATTCGACAAAACTGCAGGAGGGTCAACTGAGAAAGGGAAAAAGATTCAAAGCTTTTTGAGCCACACCTCAATCATTTTCTCCATGTTAAAGTGTATTTTCTTTTTCAATAATGAAAGGAAGAAAGTATTATATATTTCCCGTTGTTTCAATTTCAAGTGTATAACTTGAAGTAAAGTCATCCCTAAACCATCTAGAGCAAAATAATTGAGAGAGAGAGAGAGAGAAAAAAGAATTGGCAGGTGCTAAACACTTAAATGCTTGACTGATAAAGAACAATCCCAGTTATTTTTTTTTTGTATAAATAGTTGAAAAAAGAACAAGGAGAAAAAAATGGTAATGAGGTACTTTTTTCATATAATATTATTAGTTCATATTTTTTATTTTTTTCTCTTCATTGCGAATTTAAGAAAGATCAAGAGCTGATATTCGTTAGCAGGGTAGCATTTAAGCGTTATATATATATATATATATTGTAATGAATGGTTGAAAGAAAAATACGTAAAAATGTGTGAACTAATATTAAATGATGAAAATGTATATCATTTTTTCTCATTATTTTTCTTTCAACTATCTATCTACTAAGATAACTCATACATCTCTTAGGGGCGAACTATGTGACTCTTATGGCTACTGTTCAATTCTCTCATTCTCGTATATATACCAAATAGTGAATATTTTTTGACAACAAACTTTTAAGGCTACTCATGTAGCATCTAGCCGGATTGAATTGTGTGTGTGTCTATATATAGCCACACACACACACACACACACACGATTCAATCTTTTCAGATTTTAGATGAGTAACATATAAAATTGTGTTGTTAAAAAACAGTTATTACACTGGCATATATTACTTATGTGATTCACCTCTCTTAAGTGAACTTAATTGTGTAGGACAAGAATGAACGCACAATCATATAGTATATAGACATGCCCATGAGTTGAACGTTAACCCCTCAGATGAGGACTGACCACAAAATCTTATGAGGACAATAGACCATGAGCAATCTGAGAATGCAGTGTACCGAGGAAACGAATTAACGCAATCTTAAGTACGTCTACAATGCTCTCTACAGTACTGCAGCTCTCTTATTTACATGCAATTAAAAGTGGGCTGACTACTGAGATAACGTCCCAGCCATAAAGACAGAGCTCATCCCCAGCATGGCTTCCTGCTCAACCATTTGCACGGCTGAATTTATCTGGAAAATCAAGTAGGTGGTGATCAATTAAGCGCAAAGCATAATCAAGCAGCATACTGCTGCATATTGAGTTAATGTGAGTTGAAGCATATATTCAAACACAACATTTTGTTACTGTCTTACGAATCTGTTCCAAAAAGTGGAGCACATTTATAAACACTTGTTGCCATGTTTTATGAATCTGCCTTACTTGTTAGGGCAGGTTCATAAGACAGTAATTGAGTGTTACTATTACCAAACAGCCATAAAATATATATGAAGATCTTTTATGTATGCTTTAATACCATAGAGGTGTAAGTTTTTTAACATAAGTTCTGATCATTCAAAATGGGGCCTATCTTAAATTTATAGTTCTAACAAATTATGGATTTAGGACCGTGGATTTAAGATCTTCATTAGGGATCTCATGGAACCCAAGGATCTAAAATCAAAGAAAGGGATGTTTGACTTGGCATGTATGAATTTCATGGTGCAAGGTTTACAAATTGAACAATATCGGCCGCATTAGATCTCCAAGTAAATCCGCGTTGTCATTAATCAGGGGAGGACAATCACAATCTATGTCTATTAGTGAGCATTATCTATTAATTATGTTTCTATTCGTTTCGTGACCTTGCCGTATATTATTACAGTTTAATTTGTTATTTTTAGTAGTTATTTTAAATGTAATTACTAGATCTTTTATTGTCAAATGCTGTTCTTAAAACAAGTACTCAACACAAATTAGTTTTACCAGGCCGGTGCAACATGAGCACCGCACGAAACATATTTCCTGCAGTATCAAAAGTCTATTTCAGTGTTTCTTTGCCACTTACAACCAATTCGGCTGATCATTGAGTTGAAACATTGACTGAAATGGGAGACCTGACTGATTTGATTTTCAAACTCTTTTCATCAAAGAGAAGATTATATATATATATATATATATATATATATATATAACAAAAACTTGTAAAGAACATTACACCAGTCATTTTCCAAATTGTAATTATAAAAATTTTGCGTAATGGCAGTTTATCCATCCCAGCTCTAATTTTTTGTGAGCAGGTCCAGTTCATGGATTCTAAAAATTTACACTAGATGGCAGTACAGAACAGTGTCGCTTTCATTTTTTTATTAGCTTTATCCGATATCTGGCACACAAAAAAATTGTGTTTTATGTTAAAAATATATATATCAACGTAGTAAATAGATCTTTAATTAGAAATACTTTCGCTTCTACAGTTAAGTTAATTATGTTGTTGTGTGTCGAATGTTATCGAATAGTTAAAAATTAAAAATCTATCACTAAAGAACAATATTAGCCAAAGGTTTATGATGTATGTAATAACGGATCATGATGTTTGAGCAACCATTCCTTGTGATTTTAACTATCAATTTCAAATTTTTAACCATCCGATGGTACGAAATTCTCCGCGTAACTGTGAACTATGCTTTGAGAAGCATTTACCGTGTGTAAATAATCATACAAATCTTTCGTTAAACAATATTGCAAACCATAGTTTTTTTCTTTCACTCAGTCCACGTGTTTACTGCTTTAGTAGCCGCCACTCATCAACGGCGGATCGAGCTCTTCGTGAGCGTATCCATATCTTGGGTATGGAGACTTCCACGGTTCCCCGTTCTCTGTGGCAGAGCATCTGCGGTGGACCTGAATTGCCTTTACTGCCAGTTCTCGAGACTTCCTTCCAGAGGACCACAGCCACACACGCACATGGAAGGCGAGAGTCTACGGCCAACCATTTTCAGTGTCACACCATCACCCAAGAGAAGGAAGACAAAGAAACGGCTTACAACAGAAAAATAACCAAAAGAAGGAGTGCAGTAGAAGAACGGGAAGAAAATGGCTTCTTTGATTACTCAATCTCCATCTTCCGTTCTGCAGGGAAAAGTAAGCCTCAAAATCCCACCTGCCCATAGTCCTGCAACCATACTCACTCCCACCACCAGCAGCAGAAGAAGAAGGAACGGATGCCCCATGAGACTCGCAGTCAATGCCTCCTCAGTTTCTGCTTCTCCTGAAACAGCAGAGAAACCAATCGTCGATCTCGAATTCATTGGGGTCTCTCTCTCTCTTTCTTTCTCTCAATAGAATACTTTTATGTTCTAATTCTTGGTTAATGTGGTGGTGACGGTGGTTGATGTGATGACCAAAGAGCAGGAGCAGGCAGGGGCAGATGGTTCGTATCCGGTGACGAAGGCGTCGGCAGTGAGCGGCGAGAAGGTGCTCAGGAACCTCATGCTCGAGCACAAGATCGACCTCTACGCCGCCTATGTGAGTTATTTATCTCTGCTCCCCTCCTCCCATTTTCGGTTTTCTAAATCGCTCCACTTGATTTGGGCTCCCGTATTACGCTGAACCAGGGGCTCTCGTTAACAGCCCCTTCCGACCTTTCTCACCTTTCCCTTCGTTGTTGGATTTAGTAGTAAATATAGTTATCAGGGGGTCGGGGTCTGATCCCAGTTCTTCGTCGGACCTTCTTTATCACTACCAACCCTCTGGTCTTATGGGATTTAGGACGGCCCGTGTTTAAGTTGAGAAAACGATTCCTCTTCCATGGGAAAATCCTTACATTTTCCTGCGACACCAATTCAGATTAAACATGGAAATGGACGATAGTGTGATGGTGATTCAAGCTCGGACCATTTGAATGTAGCAGATGATAGAGAAGGGACTCGGCAAATTTTAGTTGGCGTTTCTACCGATTATCGTGTACGTCCTATCACCCACAGTCGGATTCTCTTTCACAGGCCTATCTTCACTCTGCATGTCCTGTATCATGCAGTGTTTTGGCTAAGGTCGCCGATTCCTGATTTCATGGTTCTGTGTTATTCGTTAATTCACAGAGTTCATGAGCATGCTTTCATCGGTTCAATTATCTTTGTTTCAGTCGTCAAACAAGCTGCAATGGCTTTGCAGGGAAAAGTGATGAACTGCGGGGGTGGTGGAAGCTGCGGCACTTGTATTGTTGAGGTAATGTGGCCTGTTCCCCATCTGCATCATATTGCTTTCTCTCTTTCTCTGATACATACACGCGGACAGGCATATTGCCATAAAGCCCCTGTCAATAAGTTGCTTTTCTTTCTTGGTATTACGAAAATGGCCGATGAGTTCTCGAATTTTCTTGAGCTGTTCTAATTATAGGTGAAAAGCTCTTAAAAATGTGAGGAGAGCATGGGAAAGAAAGAATAAATTTGGTTTATTGCATGCCCTGATCGTGATAGCTTCATTTTAATTGTTTTACCACGTCAGGACTGATGTTGATAAGCAACATCAGGTAGTTACTTTAACCTGCAGTTGTGGTGACAGCAATTGCAGAAATGGAAAAATGGCATTCTTGGATAGACTATTGTTAGTTTGGTCTGCAGATGCTTTGAGGAAAAAAAAACAATTATCTTGTAGTCACAGAAAATGTGTTCTAGTTTATTATTTTCTGTACTTATTCAAACCCTTTTGTTTTTGTTTAGTATGAAATTTCCTGTATTAGATTTTCTGCCGTGCTGACTTGGCTGATTTTTATTGATCCCAGATCCTTGATGGCAAGGACCTCCTAAGTGAAAGAACAAATGCTGAGTTGCGGTATCTTAAGAAGGTACTACCTTGAATTCTTATAATAATCTGAAGAAACCGAAAACCATCTCTATTTTTCTTTCTCATGTGAATCCATGATTTTAATGAAATTGTGGACATCAGCAAGAGTTTCATTCGTGTTTTCCACTCCAAATTAATTTTCAGAAACCGGATTCCTGGAGGCTGGCTTGTCAAACGATTGTTGGGAATAAAACTAATTCTGGAAAGGTATGCATTTCTGATTTTCCTACTGAATTGAGGTGTTTATTCTTTGTATTTATGAAGCTATCATGCAAAGAAATATGAACTTGGTCATGTACTCTGTAGCTTACGCATACACCAGGGCTGGTCAGGTTGAAGTATTAATTATTATTTTGACGATTATAACAAATCTTACCTGCTCAAGAGACTATGTATCCACCCAAAATCTGATGTAAACTATGGACTCTTAAGCACACCACAAGTGACAATCCCAAAGATGAAGATTACCCTATTTAGACACATGAGAGATATAAAAAAAGCCCTGATGCTTTTGTAAAGTAGTCTGAAGCACTTGAACTTGTTAGGACTCATTTTTTTCTTTTTCTCCATTGCTTTTCTCTCACTTGGTTGCTAATCTAAATTCAACACAAGTTACCTTGTCAGCCAGCCCTGTGTGCCTAACTGCCTATACTTTCACTAATCTTTGACATGCCAGAACCCTGCCTGGGACCTGTGTTTCTCAGAGGAAAAACAGATGAACTTCTGTCTAAACCCCATGTATCTTTTCTCATGTGGTAATGATAAAGGAAAAAGTAAAAATAAAAAATCTTTAAACTATGTTCTTGCTAAAAGTGTAGGGAATACCGAGTTTCCTTTTCAACTCTTTTGTCAGAAATGGTACTATCGAATAGAGATGTTGACACAAGCATGTAACAGCAATAGACACAGTGATGAATAATTCTGATTCCTTGTGATCTAATACAAGTTATTTCAGCAGTTATCTCTGATTCTTTGTTATTTAATACGATTTATTTTGGCAGTTGAGCAAGTAATGATTGCCAATTATTTGTGGAGTTAGTAAGGCAGTAAAGCATTGTCCAATACTCTGTTTTCTGTTAGACCTTCCCATGGCTTATTGCCTTTATTACTCTTTGGCACTACTTACCTAAAGTACATTATTAAGTGGATTGTAATGGCATCCAGTCTCCTAGTGGCTATGCTTTTGTGTGGTTGTGAAATTGAACTTAAACATATACCTAACCATTATCTTGGAGCATCTTTCCTGGAATTCATGCCCCTCTTGATTCCCATCCACACCGGGTGGACAATGCTTTAGGAGTCATTGTTTTATGGTGGCACCATTGTAGTGGTTTCCAGCCTATAGTGGTTATCCTGCACGTCGTGTACTGGTTTTCAACCTTTTAGCAGTTTGAAATAGGAAACATGTCTACTGGTTTTCAACCTTTTAGCAGTTTGAAATAGGAAACATGTCTAAGGGTCAACACCGTCTCATGTATACATCATTCTCTTATTGAACTTGTGGGAATTTTACTGTCAAGAATCAAGAACAGGCACCTATGGAGTACCATTTGCAAATTCAACTGCTCTGTTTGTTTGTAGGTCATGTATAAGTAGTCAATTTTGTGGTGTTTGTAGATTTTTAGAAACTAATAATGCTCAAGACACAAAGTTTTATTGATAGAGACCTAGAGGGCCTTGTCTTTTCAATGGCAATGACTTGTTGCAAAAAGCAGGATAACTTTTGAAGCAGTTTAGCTTAGTGAACTATTGTTACTGTGGCACTTGATTTTCTGTCAAAAATAGAACTAATCTTTCTTTTTTGATGTAGGTTATTGTCCAATGCAAACCACAGTGGAAGAAGTAATTACAAGAAAAAATGATGAGTATGCTACAATAAGTAATGGTTAATCTTAAAGAACTATGTCATTAATCTTTCCTTT
The DNA here is from genome assembly GCF_008831285.2 of Nymphaea colorata. Taxonomy (NCBI): domain Eukaryota; kingdom Viridiplantae; phylum Streptophyta; class Magnoliopsida; order Nymphaeales; family Nymphaeaceae; genus Nymphaea; species Nymphaea colorata. Next base: position 31,185,004 of record NC_045138.2, read on the forward strand.
TTTATGCTATATGGAACTATAAGGAAAAACAAATCTTGTGCATTCTTATATGGCACTGACCTTTCCAACTGCCTAATTAGTAGTTATATGATCTGTTGCTATTCTAGGTTGGCACCCATGATCCTCTACGGATGAAGTAATATAAGAGCTCGTGGCACATTCGTTGGCATTCTTATGAGAATGAAAAGAAGATAATCACTTACCGAGCTGAATGTATTTAGTATCCTTAAATATCTTTAGTTCATTTGGTTTTCTCCTCCTTTTTTATCTCTTCTTCTACTTAAGGTGACTGAAGTACATTATCATATCCATTCTTTGATTCATTTGTGTTGTTTATGCTTGCTATGTCAACATTTACATATCGTGGTGGTCAAGAGATTTCCTTTCGGATTGAAATACTTGAAGTTCTTGAAACCTTTATTTTGGTGTCTCAGTTTGGAAGTGGCTACTTTGGGAAAATCTGGCTCTGGTGGTGTAGCTGGTTAGGAGCCCCTTGTTATTCACTCAATAATTGGCTGCTTTTATATTAAGCCGGTCATGAAGAGCATGAAAAGGCGGCAAAGAATAAGCAAAAGAAACCGCCATGCATCGTCGCCATTCCAAGTACAAAGAAACAAGTGAGGAAATAAAAAATAACAACCACACCTTCATCTTAGAATTCCGAAAGCGATGACCATTGAGAATATTGATTCCTTTCAGTTTGCTCTTAAATGGTGCCATTCCCGTCTCTCCTCCCGAAAGTTTAGCTATTATACATTATTATTTATCAACAGCATAAAATGATTCAAGCAGGATGTCGGAAGGGAAAGGGCCATGATAAAATTATTAATGTCATCAACGAATTGTATACATAGAAATGAAAAACGAAAGGAAAATTTGTAATAATCATAAAACCCCTTTAACTGGAATTACTTTAAAAGAAGGACACTAAGGAGAGTAAAGAGAATTCAAATAACAGTAGCTAGCTAAACTCTAAGTGCCAGTTTGTTTGGGGTTAGGCCTCTACCTTTATTCCAACAAAATGGTTATGTATAATATGGTTATGTATAAGGGAAGACTAAAACACGAACAACAAAATGGTTATGTATAATATGGTTATGAATAAGGGAAGACTAAAACACAAACGAATTGACACAACCTTTTTACCAAAAAAAAATTATAAAAAACATAGCTTACAAGCTATGCATATATATATTCAAGTAAGCAAAATAATAAGGAGGATCATTGGTATGATCCATGATCAAACGTCCTATGTTAACTGTGCACTTTACTCCACAAAAATTCTCATTTGAATTTGGTGAAGGCACTCAGTCTAGCCTGCATGTGGCAGACGTTCTTTCAGTCTTTGTCTAGTTTTTCACACCCAATCTTGGATAAGGAAAACAATTACATAGTCACTACCATATTTCTTATGAAATCTGAGAATGCACTCCAAGACTTTTATTTCTCCTTCATGAATCCTTTCACAATCCTTGATAATGACCACACAACCTAGTTGGCCATTATCCACATAGTTCAATCCAACTATTTTCGGTCCATGCTTGGTTCTACACTGTAGAGCTCAATTTCAATTTCCATCCAAATTATCAGTTTAATTTTTGTCTCATAATGCCACTTGATAATGCCACTTGATAAGATGTAAAACTATCCATGTTGCTCCTCCAAACTTCTCTTTTGAACCTGCTAACTTGGAGTTCAAGACTGTTACAAAAACATCTTACTTTTGAGGCACCACATATTTCAGCAAACAACTCAGAAGGCCATCCTGCAGCGCCAACGCCTTTACTTTTCTGGTATCCTAGCTTGTAGTCATCTCTTGAACTCATCTGCAATTTCTCCTTGAAAAAACTTCACTCTACCAAACTTTGCAGCAATATACCTTCAAACTTCCTTTACTACCTTATATTTTATTAAGACATGAGAATTTGTCTCCTCTCTGCATAATGACAAAAAGAATAATGCTTTGTTAGCTGAATCCGAGCCTTTTGAATCCTATCAAGGGTTGGTAGTTTGCCTTCACAAGCAATGTAGGAGTGCGAACAGCTCTTGGCCGGGGCCTGGCCTAGCGTGTCCAAATCTTCTTCTGCCACCAATCTTTAGCACCCTCAATTCGATACTTCTTGATAATCTCTCCTGCCTTCAAGCCCACCTTACCATCATTACTTCAAACTAAACTATCCTCAGTATTCCTTAGCCTAATGTTAGCAATGGACATTCCAATACTGATATTAAATTCACTTCAAAGTGCGAGATCCAGAGACCGAAATACCACGAACAAATTGCAGTACTTCATCGCATAGGTTGCGTGAGTGAAATGAAGAAGAAGAGGCGGACGTCGTGGCCGAGGTGGAGATGCTCCATTCGGAAGGGAGGCAAGGAAGATGGTGGTGGTGGCAGAAGGTGCTCAAACCCACCATGCCTTCTTCAACTAAACAAAAGAAACCAAAAAGAGGGAATTCGCAGATTTTTCATGAGAGAGGTGGAGAGTGCGGCGGCGATGACAGATCCAAGCGGAGTGTATCCAGTCGGTCTTTGGAGGGAGGTTTTACATTTCAGTACTTCTGGTCTAAGTAACTACAGATTGAAGCTTAAGTACCAGAAAAAGTTGGAGTTAAGTTCTTAAGCAAGACAATGTTGAAAATGGATTTCGCATTGCACTCCACTCAACCCGCAAGGAAGGATTAGCTACCACCTTATTGAAATTTATAGTACGTTGCGTGCACAAACATCAGAGGTAAGTGAATAAATTTTAAAATAACATCGAAAAATCAAGGAGCAAAGAGAATTGAGTTCCTCAGATCTGAAAGGAATTTTGAGTTGCCCGTCTGAGAAATAGCTTCACAAGAAACCAGTTCTTATCTGTACGTAAATTTCTGGTTAAAAAACTCACAAATATTCAGTTCTTCAAGAATACCAATCGTAGCAACACTGAACTCAATCATGCAAGTCTTTCGATCTAACTGATTACCAAATTGAGCTAAAGACCTTCAGGTCAAGAAAGATCAAGAGCTTAATACTCGAACGTAATTGATAGTGGTACGCCAAATATCAGGTTCCTAATAAAATAAAATAAATAACTCAATCCAATATGATTTTGTATCGTCAGAGAGAAAACGATGAGAATTAAGAACCACAGTTAACACGGTCTCCGTAATTTATGCAGACCAGACTGACAGTTGTGGTTAAGGCTTTCAAGTTGAAGAAGGTTGACGAATTTAACATGTGAGGTTGAACCAGTCTCACCAATTACAATCTAAACGCCAAAAAAAAATGGTTTCCAACAGTGCTCTTTTAGATTTTTGAACACCAAGCCCACACTATGCGCCGTTGCACGTAAACTATGACGGTTTTAGAAGTTTCGGCTTCACAGATTCAATTCTGACCTGAATCAGACCAGGAGTTGACCTATTCTTTAGCTATAATGCCATTCCATCTAGGAAGGTTGATTATGACTTCATACAGTTCGCAAGAAAAAATATTTGTAGGTGCTTGCGACCCTTTTCTGGAGAGGATGCCTGAAACAGAGGTTGCGTTTGATCCCAGGGTATATTAAAAGGTGTATTTTGGCTGTGTTTTGAAAAGATCCTTAATTTAAATCTCCGCAACATAGATTTTAAATTTACGATGCATGTTAAAAACTGTGGACTTAAAATTTGATAAGAGAGGTTCAATCTTAACTCTGTGGATCTGAAATCCTAGCATATTTGATGATGTCAGACAAATACAAACTAAAGGTGAGCATATGGTTATAGGGCCCCGCTCAGGCTTCGGCTTTAAATTTGTCTGTCGAGCTGGCCCAATGAATTATTTAAAACATTATATTATTTAAAATATATATATGTTATTATAATTAATTATGTTTATATATTATATTAATATACAATTTTTATTATTACCCATTTTTAGTCCTTAGCCAGGCTGAAAGAAACAGGTTTACAAATGGCAAAAAGAAAGGCATGTTCTGACTGACCATTGGTAAACCGTAAATCTGTTTCGTCCATTATTTCTGTCCACTGCTTGGCCAACAGTATCATCCACAAGCGTGTCGAGCCAGAAACTGACTTTTAGCTCTATGGTGGCAACACCTGGCTTTGAAAAATTCGATTTAGGGGAAACCAAGACAAATTCAGCTAAATCTAGTTTTACATGTTTAACCAGGTTTCAAGACGAATAAAGGTCCAAATACAAAGGCCTCTTAACAAAATCAGATTCGGATTGCGATTGAGATAGAGTCAACCAAAACGAATCCTGATCCACTTAACATAGGGTTTGACATTTGAGTGACATTTATATCTTAGTTATGGATTCAAAACTAGGAGACATATACAAAAACCACACATTAGATCTGAATCTGTACATAAGCTGCATCTGACTTTGACATCTGAGTCCAACTAACTACACTTATCTGTAACAAACAGAAATTTAAAAAGCATTTTTACCAACGTCATTCATTAGAGACGGGGTAAAATGCCACTATCATGTTAAATAGACCCATCCAACCATCAACAAAAATTTGGCCTTGCAGGCACGGGCTCCGCATAATTTTTCTGGCCAAAATCTTAGCTTACCCCCATAGTCTACCATGACTGAGGAAACAGACAAAAAGTTGGAGGATTCATCACCAATTTATTGTTGTTGTAGAGTTGTAAACAATACAAAACACAAACACAACCATGAAATGGCAGAGAGAGAGAGAGAGAGAGAGAGAGAGAGATCCCAGCCAATTAAACAGCAATATCGCTTGTAGAGACTGGAAACTTATCTGCAGAGACCAGAAAGAATAATTTCTGAATTATCAAGATTTTCCTAATATTTGAAAAAGGTGGCATCTTTAGACCCTTAACAAGCTTTGGTGGTTCCACAAAATATAGGAAAATAATCAGGATCTGCTTTGCTCAAGTGATTCCATAGCGCCAGAAGATGATAATCCAGTATGCTATTTGATATTGGAAACCAGTGTCCATCTAAAACTGAAGAATCCTAGTGAAAAACTTGAGTTACAGAATAAACGCTTGCTTAAAAACATCACCCACTTAATAGAAACCTAAATCTCAAAGTATATCAATTGAAACTGAAAACATAATATTTCCAACGCTCAATGTTCATGCCCAGACCTATAAATATGGTCGGCCTGCCCACTTAGTGGTACAATTTCAAAGATTACAATGGTATTTCAGAAAATATAGAGACAGGCAATGGACGTGAGAAGAGTTGACAGTAAAATAGATACAAGGTTAACACCATTGTTATCGAGTATATGTACACCCGCTATCTTCTTCACTGTAGGACCAGGCTTTCCAACAACCTACAACACAAAAACCATAAATTTCAAAAGTTGTATACTGGAAATGGTAATGAAAATAAGTGGGAATTATGTGAATGCTAGTTGTGAAGTTTATACAAGATTTGTTAATCTTGCCATGACAATTTCTTCCTTTCCATTTGACTAATCAAATATCAGGCATATCAAATTAGACACTATAATAACCAACCAACCAATATAAATCACTTCAAAGACACACAGACATGCACAGATTATTTGTCACAATTGTTTGCACATGCGATCTAGTTTACTTTTAAGATTTTTCAAAATATTTTATTAAATCTGACCACAGAAGTGTCTGGATCTAAGGAACCCAACAAGTACCAAGGACTTTTTGTTGACCCATGATCAGTGGCTGAAAATGCATAAATGTTAGGCTCAAGAATCACAATGTTTTTGGTCGTAAAAACACAAGGATTCTTAACTTCAATCCTGAACACACTTATGTCAACAGAATTGGACTAGAATGGTTTGGACCACAAAGTGTAAACTAGACCTTATGCACAAACCATTATAGCTTAATGATTTTACCAGGAAAATCTGAGGTATTTAGCAGCCCTCAGAAGTCTTCAAAGTTCTATTTTTATCAGGGAAACATCCCCTAAGCACCATTTTATTTGCATGAGCAAGTCCAAAGATGTTCAATGCATTTTAGACAGTGAGGCTCACAATTCTCCAACACTAAAAAGAAGTCTGGACATTTGTGTATGTGCAACTGCAATAGTCCCAGCTAGCTAAGCATGTCAAAGACCACACACTAGAACAGTGACAATAAAGACCCAATTTATCTAGTCCAAAGAGCTTCAGTTGAATCAATTTAAATATAATCAACCAGACCCAATATTTGAGTTAATCTGGTTGAACATAGTCAATCATAATTCATAACCATCAACAGGTATGCATGATAATTGACCATAAACACGATTCTGCTGAAAAAGGAACATAGTTATTGCTCATATGTTTGTCTAATTCAGAGTTGTCATTTGTAAGATGCGACTCAGACATAGTAACAGCAAACTTATTAAAAAGACATCATGCAAGATAATTTTGCTCAAGCCACTACTCCAGCTTGACCAGGAGAATGCAGCAAAATTGGTTGTTGGAACCCATGATCAACGCAAGGAAGGAAAATCTAACCCTGGTAATATCAACCCGAAATGAGTCCATTATTCACCTATTACTGGTTGAGAGCTTTTAACATGATTAAAGACAACCTAAAGCTTCTCAAAGATCAACGACCTACAAGCAGGTCAAATATAATGATTTACTAATTACCCACCATAGCATACCGGAGTACACTTAACTTATAAAAAAGATTTAACCTTCTTTATATCATGTTTAGCTCAGTTCATTTTACCAACAAATATTAAGCATATTTCATAAACTAGTTCAAATTACTTCTGGTATGGGTGTTCCAAATATTGTCAAGCCCACCTTGTTTTCAAGAACTGTAAGCTTTTGATCTTCACTACCTTGAAAGTTGAAAATCATGATCTACAAAGGCAATAAATGTTTAGCTAAGCATGCCTTTGCGCTCGGATCTAAATTCATGATGAGACTTATACAAACAGGACCATGTAGACCACCAACCATATTGCACGAAACTACAAGTCTCTACTTGACATGCCTTTGTAATGCCATTTGCTCTCAACCAATATTACAAATATCATTTTCGGGTATTAAACGGCAAGGTTGTTCTTAGGCATAATGTGGCAGAGTTGTTTTTCTAGGGAAAATCTCCAGAAAATCTCAGCAAGTTTTTAAAAAATAAAAAAAAATCCTAAAAATAACATGTATAAAATGTGAAAATAAAAATCTGGTGACTAAAAAAATGTAAAATAACGCACAAAAAAATGCAACAAAATGGAAAAACAGAAAAAAAGAGTTTTTTTCATTTTGATGTTTCTTCAAAAAATGTATTTTTTTCCCTTTTTTCGGCTTGAGATGAGCTTGGGCAACTTAAGCTTGATTCGAGTCTTGAAAAGCAGCTCGAGCTTCATTTCACCAACTTGACTCAACCTGCTCAAACTTGAGCCTAGCTGGAGCCTGGCTCAGCTAAGCACAAATTTGAGCCCACCTCGGCTAAACCAGAACCAACTAAGCATTACAAAAAAAAAAAAAGTTTTCGAAGAGAAGGACAAATACCACTTTGAAATGGAGGCCTCCTTTTGAAAAGCAAATCAGATGACCAGTACACCAATGGAGTCGATTACTTTTGATTCGAACTCAACTCACTGTACACCCTTTCGCACAGTTGATTTCAGTAAAGAATAGGTTTTGAGCACATGGATGTGATTTTAAAATGACTATCAAAGACATAAAAAATTAATGGAAACACTAAAATCACCAAAACTCCATGTCGAGAAAATTTGTAACTTTATTTTTTGAAAAACAAGATACAAAGTAAAATTCCTAGCAAAGAAAACCATGCTTCTGCATCCCTAACATCAGGCCGAGTGAGAAGTGGCAAAGAGATGTAGAATAAAATCTCATGCAACGCCCCACTCCTGCCAGCACCCAAAGAGATTCAGCTGAGCACCTATGAACCATCATTGGGTGAAAGAATTTGGACAGTGAAGTCAAATTAAAATTCCAGACACACTAAAGCTTGTGAAAAATGTAGGCAGCTCTTTTACATACAATCATGGGCAAATGAACCCATTTGGTGAAAACTCAGGACAGCAAGCATGAGGAACATACAGCTGGTCTATTTAACTTTTAACAGCTGTAGACAGAAAAAACATGGATAAATACTTTACCTTCTTGCGGACATAACAGAAGCCACTAAACTGCATAGTCGCACCCAAGAGAGAATCAATAAGGCTACCAATAACCCCAGCCAACATACTGAGAGGCAAAACCAACAGCTGCTTCAGAGCCACATCCACATTACAACTTGCTGTAAGAAGTCCAACAAGAATGAATGTCAAGCCAACAACACTTCCAGCTGCTGCTGCAGCAATAAGACCTGATACAGTCACAGCCCCATTTGTACCCTTTGGGACCGTCTGAAAAGAAAGCATCAATAGGTTCAGAAAAGACCGACGTAGGGAAAAATAAACAGAAAAGCATATAATGTTACAGTGTTTTACTAAAAATTGTAGTTAGGTCATGTCACTTCAAGAACTAAGTGCCATTGATAAGAAGTGCTGTTTCTGCAAGCAGGAATTGAATGAAAGCAGTCTTTCCAAGCATGACATAAGTCAGATGTGTAGATGAATTTGGAGCATCAGCAACAAGCTTACATTGAATGTGTAACTGGATACACATTTCATCCAACTAAACAAATTCTTCGCAGCAGTATAGGTTAATAGATTCGGTGATTTCTACAACACCAGAGAACAAATCCAGAATACTAGAATATGTGCACTTCTTTTTCTTTTTTCTTAACTTTGTCTTTGTCTTTTGCTTCCCTTTTATCTTTTACAATATGTTCATGCATATTTGTATTTTTTATTCATCTTTATATATGTCAGATGCAGAAAAATTAGTTTGTAAACTTCCATAGGGACATGACCAATGATTATGTGGTAAAGAATCATTTAAACAATTGTTAAAAATATTATTCTTAGGTTGTTACTGGCAAAGTTTTCCTGGATACTAATCAGAAATTTTCTTGTCCTCAGGAAAATCTTGGGAATTCAAAAATTGAAAAATACAAGAATAATGAATTTTGAGTTTCTGGAGATATTGTTACAAAGATATTCTTAAAAAATCAAAATAGTTATTACAATGTTAAAAGAGGCCTTAAAATATTAAAATTTATTAAAAAAAATTGGAATAAAACATGACAATGCCGCAACAAAACTGCTATATTTTCAAAATATCATGCATTTTTCACCTTTTTCTTTCGTCTTCCCTCATTTTCAGTTTTTAATGCAATGTTTTAGGAAAAAATGGCAAGGTTTGTGACAATGATTTACACCAATATTATCTCATGTACAAGAACCTGAAAATTCATAAGTCATAACACATCTCATAAATCTGCTGAAATGCATCCATCTTTGTTTTAACATGATAACACTTGCTTGTTAATAAAAGCTACTTTACACATGCTATTCTTGAGAAACAAAAAACAGATGGCAGCAACTAGACATAATTTGAGGCAGTTCACAACTAAACCAAAAGAAAATCTGTGAATATCATGCTTACTAACTCTTCCTACATATAACCAATTTTTTAGTGAAGAAATGTGCCAAATTGGTAGAAAAAGCGGGAAAATCAGAACTACAATAGGAATTTATTAAAATATAGTGCTGCCCAGCTAAGTTATACATAAATCGATTTAACTTATCTGACCAATGTAAGAGACTATATGGTACCTTAAATGTTGTTATAAGACGAGGCTGCGCATCACTAAGCATCCCCAACTCTGATGACCAAGTATCTCCATTGCAACAGGCGTAGTGTCCAATTATACCACCCATTAAACATGTTACCAAGGATGATTCTTTAGAATCTAAGCAAACATCTTTCCAACCCGTCAAATATCCAACTGCAACCAACAGAATGGTTGCAATTCCACTGTTTGATAGAACCTGAATCCTGAAAGATTAAGAGATTTTGAAGAGAACATGATATGATGCTGAAGATAAATGAAGCCATTATTATTGCTCAATCTTAAACATATAGCTGAGCTTTGAAGAAAGCTCAGGATTTGCTAGATCAAAATGACTAGGAAGGATTGAGAAGGCCACTGCATCACGACAAACTTTCTGAAAGTGACATGATGCAGTACAGATGCAGGCCAGCTGACAATGCAGGAACATCTGCTGTGCCAGAAAGAGCAGGATAGTTGAATTCCCTTAATCATTGGCCCTTGTTATCTTTCAATATAAGATGATGGACAGAGCAAATTTTCAGAAGTCTGATTAATACTGAATCCTTGGGCCTTAACATAATCCTTTTCAAAAAAGAGAAGGGAGAACTAGAATAATCTGAAAATTTTAAACCACATTCAGTTACTTTTCATAAATGAGATCAAACTGATGGGAGCTCATCCTGATAAAATCTCCATTCTTCAGCTTATGTTTAACATGCATGTGTGCATGTAAAAGATACAGTGATGATATTGGTAGTTACACAATAAAGTACAATATGAGACAGTTTGGCAACCTCTGCAAGGATTTCATTTTTCATGTTGACTTGTTTACAAGAATGCTTCTGAACCCTGCACCAACTAGCAGAATTCTAGTGGTTGTAAAGCCTGCTGTAGACTGTGCAGTTTCTATCAGGTAAGGGAGGTTGGCTGGAAGAAGCAAGCTAGATAAACTCCCTGACTATTAGCATGATTCTTTTCTCTAGGAGAGAAATGCATTCTCATGAATTTAAAGAAGAGGTGGCAAAGCAATATCAACTAGCAAAGAATGCAATCGAGTCCAAATCATTATGGATGTGGATTTGTCAAATTTGTTAAATTGGATGTACCCTAATTGTATAGTGGCTTTCAGAGATTTGATGAAAAACAAAATTTCATAACAAATTCATGGTGCAGTCTGCCGCTTTTTTTGTGTAAATAAATCCTATCAGAAAATTGTTGATTCAAAAGGTCTGAAGTTTGAACATTTTGTCTATATCTACAGACTGAAAAGAAGAACACTCAGTTCTTCTAGCAAGTTTCTTACTCTGGTGACACCTGTCATTAGTTCCAAAATTAGTAGTATCTCAACTACATTTGCCATTTTTTCAGCTCTATCATCACCATACTCGGCATAAATATTGTGGCTGATTCACGGTCATCATCTGCACTAAAACTATTCCCTTTCTGGACAATCATTTCATCCATGATTATAGGATACCTTTAGTTGTCCATTTACGAGATAATAATGAAAGGTAAAACAATGAAGGCGTATTGGGCCTTTATCCGATGCCTTTCTTTCCCCAGTAAGGATATCACCATGTGGTCACTGGGCGGATTGAGAAACCGTTCCTGAAATCTTCCTTCACCTTATCCCCTGGTCTAGACCTTACGCAGAATTGTACCATAAATATGTAACTATGAAGTACTATAAGCTTCATCTAGAGCTAACTATACCCGGCAAGGCCAGCCAGCACATTCTCATTCTCTGTCACACTTATTTAAAGTAGGCCAAAATATTGATTCATTGATCTAGTCACATACTAGGAAGAGGAAAACAGAACAAGAACAAAAACAAGAAAGCATAAAAATAGAAAAGAGACGAGGGATATACCAATTACGCTGCCCTCCCACTTTGAATGAGTCATCAGCCCCGCGCTTCTTATCCTCTCCCATCTTCGTCAACTTCGAAGAGGTGAAAAAGAACGCCAATATAATCGCCCCAAATCTTATGAAACAAGAAACCAAAGGTAGGAATACTTCAATTCTCGACGATAACGAGACCCCAAAAAGTATAACTAAGAACAAAGGAGGAATACAACCAGAAGAAGCAGAAGACGCTCTCTCACCTGTAACTCGCCGCTATGTGGATCGACAGCACGAGAAACCCCATGAATGCGCCTGATTTGCTCAAGGACCCATGCTTGAACGCCCTGATAGCTACCAACAAGGAGACGACGACAGCTATGGCTCCTCTGATCGCTAATCCCTCCATCCCCTCTCTCTTCTTCCTCGTTCCTCCTTCTCTGCAAGTTGCAACAGACCCTGGTGACGGATTTAGCATAGGAGAAGACCTCCCGCCATTTTCTTGTCAGCTTTCTTTTTTTCTAATTAATTTTCAATTAAATTTCTTTTTCAGTTATTTGGGATTCACAGTAACAGCTACCGGTTTTGGTAGTATGAATGCCAGGAAAAAATCGTCAGTGTCACTCTCAAGTGCATCCTTGAATCAAGCCCCGGAGCTCGGATCCAAACCAAGAATTTCTTGGGTCCGTCTTGTTCTGGCCTGCCTGTTTGGATCCGGGCTCGGATTTGGAGAATCTAAACCGGACCATCTCATTGTACCAAGATCCTAGATTTACTTGAATCGGTGAACTTTGTGGTCAGCATTTTATCTGGATTGGATTTGGACTGAAATTCAAATTTCCTCACATGTTGGAATCTTTGTGTACCTTATTTTTAAAAACATTTATTTACATACCTAATTTCAAAAACTATAATTTTTCTTCTTCTTTTTTTTTCCTGCTCTTGATATCAACTTGAGATCAAGTAAAGCTTGTCTATTTGTCCAACCGAGCCTAGATTGAAGGACCTGGACTTGGCCCTGACCCGGTTTGTCTATGTCTCCAAACCACATATTTACATATGGCAAACTAGAGAGGTGAGGGCTTCATATTTGGGTGTTGGCTTAATTTTTCTAAACTTATTTCTCTCAACTTAATCCGTTTCGAATGGACTCTCTCTCCTAGAATTGACTGGGAACATGCAAGAAGCATGTGCCTCCGTTTCTTCTTGGCCAAATATCTTGCTCACCAAAGCAGTGGTGATCCCAACAACTTCGGTCCAAGTCTTTTCCCTCGTTAAAAATGCCGTTGGTTGTAGGGATGTTAATATATTTGATCTGGATCTAATATCTGATCGAATTGTTCTGAAAAAAAAAATCGGATATGAAGAAAAAACCTTAATATTCGATTAAGAAGTCAGACCGGGTTCGATTTAAGAAAGGACATCAGATCAAATTCGGATTGGATTTAGTTTTAAATAAATATCTTGTATCCACTGCTCTTACGTTTTGAAAAAAATCTATTCAAAATAATGTGAAATCGGACTTGTTTTGTGTCCAATACCCGCCTGTTCTAGTTTGGTTTAGTTTTGGGTCGAGCTGGTGTGAGTCAGGTCCGCCTGGCTGCGCCTATTTGAAAACTATAAAACCTATAATGTGTATTGCAAGTTAGAGTAATGCAATATAAATCACATATTAACAAATTTATCTTGGTAACAAGAATATAACTGCATGAACATGAGAAGGTAAAGAAGAAAATGAATGCATATTAAATGGGTGACAACAATTTAACAACAAAGATAAAACAAACTCTCAAATCCGGCCCCTCGCCCACAGGCAGCAAACTACGTGACCGGGTCCTACCAGATATTATATCCAGCTGAGCCAAACCCAGAAAACAACAGCCCGTGTGTCAAATTGTGGATCAGTAACTGCTTCCAAAGGAGCATTAGTGACGGTTTATAGTATAACAACGGTTTACAGTATTTTTATCAACGGTTTATAATGGCATCAAAGACATATTTTTAATTTTTAATCATCCGACGATTATTCAGAATATATTCAATTGTTACAAATTTTATTCTCAGGTTTTGAGATTTGAAGGGAAGAACAAGCATGTCTGAGCATCGGATTCAGTCAACGTTGACAGCACACGTCTTTCCTAGAACCAAGAAGCTTCCTTACCCGAACATCACAAGTTTCTTTCACTTTGAAGATGCCTTCTCAACTCAAGGATCATCATGCCTGGCTAAGCCAGAGAATCATCAGCAAGCGTTCTCTAGTTTCTAGAAAGAAATGAAGGCCAACTAAACAAGATCATTCGCTTACACTTGCTAAAATATATAATCACCCGGAGGAACAGCAGTCTTCAGTATTTCTCTGGTCTAGCAGTTAAATACAGCTACCCGTGAGAAGTTAAAATACTGAATTCCAGGGCAAATGATTTTCAGAAGTTTTTGATACCTCATCTTGCTTGGAATTAATAATAATTCCTTCAACAATTCAAACTTAATAAATGCTTGAAATTATTTATTTTGTCCAAAGTTTTAGATCAGATGTTTTGCAGTCAGATCCACATACAGTTTAGATTTGAATACGAATTCCAATAGAAGTTGCACAGTAATAATAATCCCTTCAACAATTCAAACTGGGCAATTAACTGAAACACCATTCTCTAGCATATTTTAAAATAATAAACTTAAAAAGCATTAGATCAAACTAGCCCCCATGACAGACAATAAGCCAATTTATAATGTACAGCATACTGAAGATTTAAAACTTGAAAACAAGAAAAAGGGTTTACATACAAGGGAACACAGAGAAACAAGCAAAACCAAACTACCAAAGCTCAGAAGGATTAAAAGTGGTATGGTTCCCCCAAGCTTGCATCCGAAAAGTGGTATGGCTTTTTTCTATCCCGAAAAAAAAGCCTAGTGTACAACCGAAGCACTAAGTCTCCTTTTAGATATGATATGAGGACGGTACCTGTTTGCTCTCTTACCAATGAATAAATGCAGTATATGTTATATGTGTGTGTGTGTGTGTGAGAGAGAGAGAGAGAGAGAGAGAGAGAGATCTCGAAATATTTCAAAACAAGTGGAAGATACCACCTTGCTGGAAAGAGTAGGAAGAGAGGAAACATGGGGTTATAGAGCCTAGAGGACCTACTCAAAAATTGCTACAAGGACAGGAGGGTCCAGCAAGGACAAGTGCTGCCGGTGCCCTTGCAACTCTTGCGACATACTTCCCAAATGCAACCTAAAAAAATATCAATCACATGTTGTTCTGTCAACCGAATCTCCGTCTACCTCTTCCTCTACCTCTACCTCTGCCCACACGTCCACCTTCAGCTTGTATTCCTTCTCTTCCAAAGTTGAACATACTCATGCGTATTTTGTCTGCTTCAGATTCATGACACCCTGCAAACTGAACATAATCAAGCAGCAAAGAATGATCAGGAAAAAGAAAAGCTCATTGAGAAATATAAAAAAAGAAGATGCTCACATTTTGATCTTCCAAATTTAATTGTCTCTGTAGCTGCCTAGCAATTTCTTCATCACTTCTTACATCTAAACCAGTCTCAAGTTTGCCTGAGATCCCGGTGGTGGATTTTCTTTTCTCCCATTCATCCAGCGTAAAAACTGCTGGTTCTTCAGCTTTTCCTTTACCACGCTGCCTTGTGCCTCTCCCACGCATAGGTTGCCTGCCATCCTTGTCTGGTTTGTTCATTCTTCCAAATAGTTTTTGGGCAGCAGCTTGATTTTGAATAGGGACAGCATCTGAAACTGCAGCAGATAGAGAGACATAAGCAACAGAATAGTTGCCACAAGGCCATGAAGTGAACAGGCAAATAGAGAAGGGTGGTCTCAACAGGTCAATCCAATATTCTGAGTGCTACAGAGGGACTCTACAATGCTCAAGCAGTCCAACTTGATCATTAACCTACTTTGGCGAGCAAATTTGTATCAAGATTAGCATCTTGTACCCCATTAGACCCAGGCAAGTGCAAAGAAAAATATACAGAAAGCACACTCCCATATACACACACAAAAGCCTGACCAAGATCACTTGAAGAAAAGATTCCACGGTGACTGTCACAGTATCCAACTAAATCTGGTCTAGATCTGATGCTGATCCATAGAGGTATCCATTAAACTACTATATTAGGCTTTCTGGAAGCTTTGGATCAAACCCTAAGCAACCCCTGTAACGCCTCCTAAACATAACTAATAAGTTGACGTTAGACAGTTACATGTGCAGTGCTTAATCAGGTGATGACTTTGAAACAAATTGACTGTTATGTGGCTGATGTTGCTCATCAGGGTCGAAGGCAACCTTGACAGCTTCCCACCACAATAACATGCATTGGTCAAATTCCTGCTTTTTGAAAGGCTAGATAAGGTTGACATCCTATATTACTGGAGTTAATGCTAGGAATCAAAAACATACTTTCTTTTGGCCTGGAACTGGAGGAAGCAGACTTCTCCTCGTCTCTCTCTGAAGTTGACTCTGTTATGCAAGAGCGACCTTGAACAGTAGCATCAGAAACATGAGTTTCATGGGCACCACGATAACCCTCAGTGCCCCTAGCCCTTATTGCATCAGAACATCGTTCCAGATGAGGTTGAACCATATTCTTTGCAATAAACTCTGATGAACCTGTAAAAACAACATCAACTTCAGACACTGTATACAAGAAATCATTTACCATGTGACCACAGTGACTCACTGTTCAGGAATACAGGAAAAGTTGTGGCGACCTAACTTCCTATCATACCAATATGCTTTTCGTAAAACCCTTTCCTTGAACAAATTTGCTAGCTTTGCAAGCATAGTCTGTGGAATGAAGTACATGATATACTGATCAAGCATCCTTCACCCTTCGATTTATGACACAAAAAGAGCAAATTTTCTTGTGATCTTTATTCTAATCTTTCCAAGTCAATAGGCAATCTACTAATTTTAATCAGATTTGTTTAATCCAAAGAGCTCTGGAGCAGCTATCTAGAATGTTGCTTCATGTGCATCAAGAATCAACACATCCCCAAACTGAAAATTTTACCTGGATGGAAATTCAATTTTAGCATTTTCTTGACATGCAAACAACTTTTGACGGAGATATTAAAATCATCAAACTAAACAACTGGACTCTCAATATGCTCAAACATGGAAAAGGACCTGAAGCCCAGAAAGATTCACAAAGCAATGCTACATAATGAGCAGAATCCACGTCTCAATTGCAAGTTCCATTACTTAATTTTGATGACTGTCATAACAGAAGGGATACTTGGGACGAAGTTGCCTTGGAGTCTTTAATGCAGCTGATGCATGGGCATGGCTGATTAACATGTAGGAGACACAACATAGGATATCCATTTAAAAATTCAAAACTGACATTTTTTTATAAACATGACTATTAGAAAATGGTAACTTCAAAAAATAATTCAGTGGTAACTCTACATCTCCACAATACTTGTGAATTGGTAATTTGTTGGTGTGTGACTCCATATAAAGACCCAGTCACAAAAAAATGAGAGACAGATCCAATTCTTTATTTCTTCTAGCTGTAAGTTGATGATGGATGGGAGTTTATTCCAACTCCGAACATATTTACATGCGTTGGTAAGCTGAGAAGCGTATGCATCAAAGGTCAAAAGATAACCAATAGTTTTTCAAGAAACTTGAAAATGGATAATACAGGAAACAGAAAGAGGCTATGCATATGACATAACTGCTCTGTGGCTTGCACCCTTGAAGGTGAGAACTGACTTGCAACTTCTCAAATGGTGGAGGACCTACAGAGTCCGTATTTTGAGACAGCTTCAAATGAGAACGAGAAAATCCAGAATACTTCCGACTAATCTGCCACTCTTCATAAAGAGATTGCACCAGACCACCTAGCACGGTGATCATTTTGGATTCCAGGCATAATATGCCACTGTGTATTGGTATTTTGTTCTCCAACCGAACCTACATAATAACATTTATTAAAAAACATAAAGACCAGAGCAAAAAGAAGTTTAGATCAGTTTAATGTAAGTATTAGAATACAGATCTTTTAAAGGCATGCCACACAGATGGCATCAATAAAAGAGCAAACTCAACATGTGTGAGAAACGATATCTGGATATATAATTGAAAAATAGTAGCCCAAACTTCACTTCTGACATCTTTAACTAGATGGCCTTTAGATTATTAATAAGAAATAAATTGCCAATGCAAAAAAAAAAAAGGGAAAAAGAGAAAACCACAGACATTAAAATAGTGGAGGCAATGAAGCATAATACAAAATCCCAGGGAAGACTCAAAAAGATGCAGACAGGGACATCCATTTGACGAATTCCATCAAATAAATCAGGAACATTGATGATCATTCTAAAAATTACAACGCACATGCCCTAGACCTACGGCACATGGACACATCAAACAGCTGCCACATCAACTCAACTCAGGTGTGGATGTGGGTGCAGTGTGTGTTGGTCTGGATGTTCATACATATGCTATATATATTTTGAGTATTGAGAAATATGAGCACTAATATGCACTACCTTCAAATATCTGATTTTATTTAATTATATGGTTATCAGCACCACCAACTGAAAAAGAGAGAGTTAACCAGCTTCCATCTCAAGAAGCTAACTGTCACTTTGTCAAAAAGATACTTTACAGGTCTCCATTTGTGGACCACCTCAATGCTGTTACTTAGACAGTTCATGGGGTTGCAAACAAGTACTTCTATTCTAAAAACCCTGTATACATAGACACACACAGAGACATGCACACACACATGTGCCACATCTGCAAAATTTTTCAGAAGTGTGCTGCATGTGCATTTAAGATTTACTGAAAACACCACACTCACATCAGCATTCGTGAGACACAGCTATCAACGTCTTCCAAGACCTATGAGGGGAACTAATGACCTTTCCAAGATCTATGATCAGAACCAGTGGAATCACCAAATCAGTCACCTTTTACTTTAGTATGTGTTTCATAATGGAGCAGATTCCTGACTTATATGATGATCAATATGACAAACTAACTTTTTCTACTTCCTTCGCCTGCAGTGGTCGATGCAAATAGGTGGAAACCAGGCTCGAGTTGAAAACTATTCATAAGGAAGAGAATTTGCCTTTTTTGCAAGGTCTGACTTCTCATAGCAAGCCTCTGTCTGGAAATGCCAACTACCAAGAGGAAGGTAGAGAAACCATCATTCCTTGCAAATGATGCACTAAAAAGAATATATCAACATGGAGAAAGAATAACCAGTTTGGGAGCCGTGGTTGCCTGTTTTATGTGCGACATACATGAACAAAGCTTGGATTTATCTGGCCTTGCCTTTCATTCTCATGTCAAAAACTGTATGAATTCAAGCGATAAAAGAAATCTTAGTCCACATTTCTCCAAATTAGAAGGCAACTGAATTTGTCATCCACCTTCCTGAAAGCATGGACATGCCATGTGATCACCTCAGATTTGAGGCTCTGCCATTCTGTGTTGTTCTTCATTCAATGGTGAGACAAGGATGACATCTTATGGTCAAAATCAAGGATAACAGATCCATCCACCAGGACACTTCAAATAAAATTTTGGTAACCTGGAAGCTTATTAGTTAGAGAACTAATTCAAGTGAGCAGCTTAGCAACTATAGACCTGGAATCTTAGTAGCTAGAGAATTAATCCAAGTGAGCAACTTAACCACTCATGCCTTCCATGCATCTAGAAGAAGCCTAGAACACCTTATGGCACTATTCTTTACATTAATGAATGCTCTACAGTCAACACACTTAAGAATAGCAATAACATAAAGAAGATGCTCCAAATTAAGTTAATTACAGAGAAACTTACATAAGAATAAATAAACAAATAATCTATGTGAATTATTAGTGTTCCTGCAGAGGCATAGTAGGAACTTGATCCACCAATGCTATTTGTTGCAATTGCAATCTAGAAAACTAGAACTTCCAATGTGAAGCTTGGGGGAAATCATAAAAATTGAAAATTTTTCATGACCAACATATCCTAAAATAGAATGTAATGACAAAAATAACCTAAAACAGAAGGCCACATCATCTTTGTTTGCATTCAGAAATAGGAACTAGCCATTTGATTTAAATAGACGATATGTAACGATATGTAGCATTATCAACCTTTGTGCCAGGAATAATTTCTTCTGTGATTGATAATAATGGAGTATACTCTATGGCGGTTACTTCTGAATAACCATCAGTAAGACAAAACATCAGAAGCCTTTTAGAGTTTTTGAATGATACTTCAGTGCTACTTTGATGAACATCTCTGACAGACATAACCTGCTTCAAAAGAAAAACACAAATTACAATTACAGAGAAGCAGACCTGTTTAAGATAAATTATATTTTATGTACGAACACAACCAGCACATCATTGCTCAGGTTGTCACAAAATGACTTCCATCATGTAAAAATATGGGGGAAAAAATAAAAAGTTATAACTAACAGAACTCTAAAACTGTTGCCTAAGGCCCTAAACATGATTTACAGAACTAAGTACGCCAAAGAATGTACTTCCACAGAGTATTCTGGACTACAATAGTTCTTCACTTGTGGGTCTGTGTGTGCTATTCTTAGTTTCTGATGTCGCTAACCCTTATGTGACTAAGGTTAACCATTATAAGCTCTGTTGTCCTTTTGTCTCTTGTGGTTGATTTATGCACTGGGAAAGAGATTTGTAAGAGAGTTGTGAGACGAGAAGTTCGACATTCCCCTGAGGAATGTCTCACTGGAGCGAGGATGCCTTAAGGAGTGAAGGTGTAAGCATAGTCCCCTGAAGCCGAGGATTCTAATGGCCGAGCTGAGTTTCACAAAGGCAACTTCGATTGGTTATCGCCTAGCAAAAGAGGAGGACGAGTTAGACAGGTGAGCATTATGATGAACTCAGGAATCCCCAGAAGGGCTAAGCCACAATGATTAGACTTCACTTCACAAGTTGTGTGAAGAATAGTAGCCTAGTAGGTGGAGCTCAAAGGGAGAAAAGTGCTTCAGTTGTTGCATGACATTGACAGTGAGCATTCTAATGCAAGTTGATCGCAATGAGGAGATCACAGCAACCTAATCCGGTGACCCTGCACGCCCTTCGCTTGATGTCTTCAAAAGATACATATAGCCCATACAAACTAAGCATAAAATGGTACGCTCCTGACCATAAATTCTTAGTGTGCCAATTGAAAGGGGTAGACGAAGAGGATGAATCAGCATGGGAGGTCGTGATTGTAGTCATTCAAGTGGTGATGAGGATACAGTTGGAAGCACACACTGTAGTAAGAAAAGCAAACCGAGCAACAGTCTTGAATCAAAGGGAAAGGCATAACGGAAGGTGGTACAGGACAATTCAGCTATATAACCTCTTCCGGTAATCTAGGGTAAGAGAGGCAAAGAAAAAATTACCACAAAAGAGGTCGAATCGAGATCGGACAGACCATCCACATCCTCTACAACTTCATACCGTGCATGAAAGAACACTAACTTCTGAACTTTACAAACTAATAGATATACCATGGCTTCTGCAACTTCTTGCCTTCGGCAAATATCGTTTTTTTCACTCAACAGAATAGAGATGTAAACAAAAAAGAATAACAAAAAACCCATTGAATGACAGACTTACCACAAGAACGTCTCTTTCAGAAACTAGGAATTGGCCAAAAATATCAAATGATTAAATTGGAACTGAAAGGGAAGAGCTATCCAAATTCCAGTAAATCTTCAGCGTTTGGCAGAAACTCGTTCACGAATATAAAATCCTTACAGGGAAAAAAGAAGCAAACGCAAAAACCGAAAGCAGGTGGACGTGGGCATGCCTGCAAGACTTTAGGGCCTTGAAGATGAGATGATTTCTTCAAAAGGGAAGGGTCGGGCAGTGATCTCCCACCGATTTCTCTCAGATCCATGTTGAGCAACTCTGCCTCCATCGTTTTCTCATCAACGACACCGGTGGTCGTGGCAAAAGCAGATAACGCGCCGATGGTTTCGTCGGCGTCCCTGAAGCACCATCCCGCCGACGTAAGGGATCTCAAAATGGCCTCCATTCGAGCTCTTCCGTCCATCTTCCCGGGGCTCTCTCCCTCTCCCGCTCTCTGCACAAAAGAAATTAAACACAGTTCCAAAACCGGTAAATATCGTGCAAAATATCTCCATATTTAAAATAAAATTTGCCTTTTCGTTGAAAATATAAAATAAAGGTGCAATCACCCGTTTTTTTTTCAAATCCAAAGATCACATGAAAGGCCATAAAAAGAAAAATATAGAAAAGCTCTTATACATATAAGAAATCAAAAGCCGTGTCGCATATTCTTTAAAATGAAGGATCGTCAAATTATCTCATGCACATTTAGTTTGGACAATTTATCTTTATGCAAGTAAATTTGGACAACAGTTCAGTATCATCGATGAGATCAAATATATAAAACACTTTCTACGCAGGACTCCATAGTTATAGTAGCAATATATCAAATGCTTTCCAAGTGAACTCAGATATATTCACCTCGAACCTCTGCATAAATAACTTTACATTCAATAATACTTCAGGTCGAGCAGTACTCAATTGTAGCAGTTTTATGGTATTTGTCAAACACATAATAAGGTGTTTTGATGATTCCCTTCTGAGCGTCCTCCACCAGAAACCATGGTTAGCAACTAAATTGAATGCATGTCTCTTTTATTTAAGAACTTAAATGTTGTCATTCTTAATTACTTTTATGTTAAGAAAAGGTGCCATGCTAATTCTCCTTCCTGTCATATAAACTAAATATCATAAGAAGCATTTGACTGGAGGGAGGCTCATATATATAGTCTGGACGTCCGGTGTATCTAAGGCTGGGCACCGGGCCGAGGCCGCTGTCGGGTACATGATACCTGGTCCGACTCGTGCCCCGGCCCGGGAAAAAGGAACCCAGACCGGCCTGACTCGTTATCAGGCCAATTCGAGTGAGCCCGATTTAGGCCTGATAATTTATTTTTTAATTATTTTATTAATATATATTTATAATATTTTATATTAAAAAATACATTTTTAGCTGGACCCAAACCGGGCTCGGCCCGATTTTTGGATGTTGGGCCGGTCCGAGTCTTACTCGTTATCGAGTCAAGCCGACCCGATGCCCAGGCTTAAGCGTATCTAATGGATTGCAGTTCCCTTCTCCGAGGGGGCGGCCATGAAAAGAGAAAGGGGAGATTTTCCGACGTGGGTGACGGAACACCTCACTGACGCAGCTCCCTTCTCCCTCATGCGGGCATTCTGATGGGGCTTTCAACCAATTCTTTGATGTAGCGATGACAAATTTCAATATCCTTTGATCAACCATGAACTGTGGATTCTTAGTCATGGCAATTTTTCTAGATCTCATTTTGAATAACTTGTTCAAAATTTTGTGGTTGACAAAATAACAATGTAAAATCACATTTTTATAAATTTCATAAAATTTTCTCATACTTTTAGAAGGACAATCTGCTTCACTGCTCAAGTTTTTCATGCTTTTATTGCTTGATCCTGACCTTGTAGATATGATTTTGTTGATTTTGAGTCTTAACTCCATTCACTTGATTCATCAAAGAATTAGGTCTCTTTAAGTTACAAGGATGAATTTTTGGATTAAAGAGATGAAAAGTGTTAGAAATATCACCTAATAAAAAAAATACTCATTTTCCTTCTCATCAAACTTTATCAGTCATGAGATAAGATTTTCTTTTTTAATATACGCAATGCAGCCAAAGACTTTCAGATAATTTTCCCTTAGCTTTTGCATGGTTATGCTTCATAAGAAGTTACAAATGGGCTTTGTAAAAAATATGATCAAGACGTGCACTGCAGTATGAACAACTCCAACCCAAAAAATTATTTGGAAGGTTTTTAAATTTTGGCATGCTTCTTGTCATTTTAACAATTATTCTACTATCACTTTCAATGACTCTATTCTACTCCAAGTTTTTTTTTTTTTTTTCCAGTTGTTAACAATCTTTTAACGTCATACTCGTTGCAGTAGTCTCAGAATTCATTTGATATAAACTGCCAACCTCAATCTGTTCTCAAAATTTTTAAGTTGAACTTGCTTTCATTTTCTAATATGCTTTGCACTATTTGAACATTTCTGACTCGAGATGAAAAAAATAAACTCACATCATTCAGCTTACATTGAAATGCTTATTCTAAATTGTTTGGCTTAGACCTAGATATGTGCTTTTTATGTGCCTGTAAAGAAATCATTAGTTTGTATAACAATAAAGGCCGAAATACGCTTTGGTTTTTAATTGCCGCAACAATATAAATATTTTTAGACGAAAAGCTCCGTAGAACTTTTTTCAACAATCTTTTTATCTTTAAAGAGAATTTTTTTTTGTTCTCCTGCTTAAATAGCATGTCAAACTCTCTCCAAAGATATTGGAGTTTGATCCATATGACTTCCCCAGAACTTCAGAAACTTTTTTTCAAGATATTTCATATTTATTTTGATTTTGAATCAAAGGCATTGGAGTTTGATTGATAAGACTTTCTCAGAGCCTTCATTTTTCTTTAAGATATTTCATATTTATTTTGCTTTTGAATAATTCACAATAAGATGAAATCTTGACTTATTTAGCCCTTGTTGAATAAAGAGGAATAAAGAGAGACTCCCCAAAATTTAAAGCGTTCACCGTCATATATTGCTACTTGATTTTTGAGAAAAGTTGAAATCATTATTCATTATAGTTGGTGGAACTTGATACCATGGAATTGTTGAAAGCATTTCTTTCTCAAGCCAAGCTTTTATACCAAACTCGTTGGACCAAAGTAAGCATATAAAGCAAACATTTCGATACAAAAATATTCAAGAAATGTTGAAATACAATCATCATATTCAAGAAATGTTTACAATTTTCAAGGTATTTTTGGAAGATCAAGAGGCCTTCTTTCATTCAACCCTACATATTTTTTCTTTTGTTTGGATTTGGATCTCAAAATTTTGGAGGATGCCAAAGTTGAAGAATGAAGACCAGGAATCAAAAGTCTCTTAAAACTTTTTCCACGACTCTTTAAGTCATGAGTACAGCTTGTCACACGGGAAATTTTTCCACGAACACGAAAGGCATAACTTTTTCTTCGGAAAAAAGAGTCGTGCCGTTCGGGGAAACACCGGGAGCCCCATAAATTTCCTCATTGCTTTGTGGGCATATTCCTCAACGATAAGATTCCACCAAATCCATTTTCGAAGGCTGTGACATCCCTGTCAAAAATCGATCAGATGATATTTTTCTGGTGTTGGCGGTATCTGGGTAAGTGGAAAAAATAAATTTTTTTTTGGCAAAATATCATAAAATATATATTTTTTTAGTTTTTGTAAATTATTTTAAAATACTTTTTGTTTTCTTGTGGATGCCGTCTCCCATCACGTAGTGCCAATTTATGATCGAAACTAATCGCACGGATTTCCAAAGGCGATAAAGTCGGAGACGACTACCACCGGTAAAAGAATTTTACTTAGCATCTGGTGAAGGCTTATGTGAAAGACTTGCAGTCGCCAATCGAATCAGCCAACGAAATCCATCGAAGGAACCGACGAGAATAACGCATAGATTCAAAGCTTTAATCAACCAACAATAATTTTCTTCCTTCTTTTTGTTCATGTAATTGGGCATCATGAGAGGACGGAGATCATCGACGATCGATCGGATTTTCAAGAAAGACGCTGGTGTTTATTCAAGAACAAGGTCAACGCTTCACATCAAATCACACGACTTGCCTTACACAGAATGCACCCATCACACCCACAGGCAAACAACAACAAGAAGACGATCCACTACAGGAAGAACGACAAGGGAGCAAGATCATGGCGGAAGGAAGAAGGCCACGATGGTGGCCTACGAACAGAATCGGCTAGCAGCAGCAACAGAGGACGTCTAAGCAACACTCGCACGTCTCAGCGCAGCAGAAGCAGCAGCAGGCGGCGAACAAGCTGCACCCACAAAACAAAATGGAAGAAAACCATCAGATTCTCTGAAAACAGGGAGAGATAGAAACAGGGAGGGAGAGAGACGAACCAGGCATAAAGGCAGCCCTTCTCTTCACGGCGGCGCTGGACATGATCGTAGTAAGACATGTCCTGGTTCCCTGGTGGATACATCCTTGTCCTCTGTCTGGATCACCGGATGGATAGAACGAAGAGACGAAGCAGAGGAAGAGAGAGAGAGGGAGTGACTGTGGAAAGTGGGAAGGAGAAGGGGAGAGGGGAGGGCTTTTTAATGGATAGGGAGGCGGCTCCACGGTCTCGAACCGACAGCTGGGAGTCTGAGATCATTGGCGTGGGAACACGCTGGCTGAGAAAGAGAGAGAATCCAATTCTACCACTTCTTCTCTCTCATCTCGCTTTCCTGCTCAGGCTTCACCAAAGTAAAGGCCCCATCAATAATGAACTCACTTAACTTTTTCGCAGTATGGAGATAAGATCGTCATGGCGCCATGGATTTGAAGCTGAGGACACTCGAACCCTATTAGCTTTAAAGATGTTTGATGCATAATTTTAACGAATATCATGAGCTGAATCCAGTCTTTAGAGCAATGTTCAAACCCCCATTACACTGATTTTTATATATATAAAAGAAAGAGAAAACGAGATAAAAGGTTTATAAAACTAGTATTTATAACAAAATTTAGGAACAAGAAATTTCTTAAATATAAAAATCATCCGCAAAAACAAAAGCAAAAAACTGCAATATACAATACAATGCATAGTAAAATAAGGGAGACATAAAAAGAGAGGAAAGATAGAGCGGCACAGTCATCCAACCACATATGGACAGTGGTGCCTTAACCGAATGACAAACTGAGCATACTCCTGCACAAGACGAACTACAGAATCTGGCGAAGATAATGTGCCCCTGAAGACCCTGTTGTTACGCTCCTCCTAAATGTGCCACCAAGGTGAAATGAGTCACGACCTCCAAACACGACCACAAGAAGCAGACAGGTAGGGGGAATGACAAAAGAGGAGAAAAAGACGAATGGATGGTGAGTTTGAAAGACTACTAACAAGGAAATGCCAGACAGAAGCAATGACACTAGAGAAGTAAAAAGGTGGACTCGATATTCAACCGCGACAAGAAAGAGGGGACACTGGTTAATCAAACTGATGCCAAGGCGCTGTAAGTGGTCAAAAATGTTGATGTGGTCAGTAAGAAGAAGCCAAACAAAAGCAATGGCACGAGGAGATGGGCCAGTAGACCAAAAGGATCCGGGTGGGAATGACGCAACAGAAGGACCAAAGGAGGCTAGGTAGCAAGAAGAAAAAGTGAACTCACGGATAGGTAAGAGAGGCCAAGATGAGGATGTAGACGATGAGCAGTCAGCAAGGTGGAGAAAAAAAAGAATGGTAGAAAGCATGTCGCATCAAAAGTGAGAGGGATATGTGTGAGAGATAGAACTATTCCAAACACTAGGGGAAGACAGGTTGAGTTTGGAACAAATGAATTGGGTGATAGGAGAATTCTCAGTTGCCAGATGCCACCACCAAGAACACAAAGAAGACTCGCATGCTTGACTAAGGTTAGTAATCTCAACACCCCCAAAAAGATGTGGAAAGACAACTACATCCCAATGCGCAAGGCGATCCGAAGGTCAATTACCATTCCAGATAAACTTACGAATAATCTTATCAAACTTACTCAGAACAACCACACATGCCGATAGACAGCCAGAGAGAGAAAGAGATAAAGGGAGAGGACCCATATGCCGAGTTGGGATGCACTTTTTCTGCCAGCCCAAGTGTATGTTCACTTATACATGTATTTGTTGTGAGAAGTTATTGTAAGAATCTCATTATTATATATATATATATATATATATATATATTTCTCTAATCATTTGGTGTGCCAGTAGGCTGTATGTGTGAAGACGCCATATATATATATAAAGAAAAGAAAGGGATTGATAGATTCTAAATCAAGCTACAGATGAACCCTTTAACTTTCTTCAAAATACAAACATTTTAAATATTTATGAAACTAAATTAATAGGGAACATGCATTCATTTATGTTATTTTATTAAAAATATTAATTTTTTATTATTAAAATCAAAATTCTGACGTTATATTCACTGTTGTTAAGTACTTTGGTTTCCTCATTATTATTATTATTATTTTGGAGGGTGGTTGGGGGTTGAGGAGGTCGGTTTGGTTGAAAGGACAGTGACCGATGGTTATATGTAGCCTGGGATTGGTAGTCCCAGCTGTCACATGAACATTTTGGAAGAAAAAAAATTTCTCTTTTTCTATTGTTTGCGTGCGATTACCACAACATGCAAGGGATGTGTGGAAAATTAACCATGATATAATTGACATATGCAAAGAAATGAAATTCTGATTTCCACCAAATATCCCAAGATTGAAGTTAGGTGGGAATATGGGTAAAACAAGTTCTGGACAAACTGTGTATGGCTAGTAGAGGCCATGGTTCCTGCAACGTAAATTTATGTTAAATAAAATAATACATTTTATTTTGGCTACCGTGACTATTGACTATTTACATATAATTCCATTTAATTAACTATGTCCCTATCAATATGCATTTTTGGTTAGCTATTCATATATGTATTCTCTAAGTGATTTAGTTCGAAGGTACTTATTGATTAATTAAATTGGTTAGGTGAAAGGAAAGTTGTAATGAAAAACGTGCTGAGAGATAGGCTCCCTACCTTATTTCAAAAACTTAATATTTGCATAAAAAAGAAATCATCAGCACATGGCTCTTATCATAACATCAGATCAGAATTTTTTTTAAAAAAAAAGCAACTGTAAACACAGCAGCCCAAGAAACTTAAATCCCAAAAACAGAATAATTGAGCACAAGAAAGGATTCATAAACTTCAAAATCGATCTTCAAGGGGATTGAATCCATACATGAATATTATGTAAGGCCAAGAATATTGCACATCGATAAGATTTGGCATCAAAACCTGTTGATGAGGAGGATTTAATTATCATTTATGCTTGCTGATCTGCATGGTGCCCAGTATGGGTCCTTATGAACTGCATTAACTGCCCATATTGAAACGATTATAGTCTTGAAGATTTGCATGCTTGATTCATGAAGCACGAATTCAAGAAACAGATACGAATGTTAATCAAGTTTCCAACTCCAATGGCAAACTTAACTTTCGAACTGCAGCAGTTTGGTCAGAGGAATCAATTCAATAATTACAGAAAGAGAACTATCAACAACCGTAGAAGCTGGAGCGTCAGCACTCTGAACACCTCTTCGTATGACTCAACTATTCGTTTGGCTTGTGCAAATTGTGGTCAAATGTCGAGCATGTACGCAACAGAGGCTCTCAAATGCAAAACTTATCGCTTTCAAAAAGAGGGGACACAAACCGAACGTGTGGTTGTCGAACTTCGGTAATGTTTCGCCGCAGAAATTGTTATAACAACGCGAGGATGGTCGGTCACACGCCGAAAGGCTGTCAATTTTTAGCGACGACCACAGCTGAACGCCGTGATTTTCACTTCATTGACGCGACAATAATAATGTGTTGGTAAAACTGACTTTCTGTCAGTACTTTTAGAAAAACGCATTTTTTCAAAAACAAAAAAAGCAAAAATATTTAATGACCGTTTAAAACTTAAAAAAACGTAATTTTTGAAAAAAAAACGTTAAAAACGAAAAAGACGTGTTTTTTTGCTTTTTTTTTTACTTTTTTTTTTCTTTCAGTTTTTTTTAACGTCAAACAGTTTTTTTCATTTTTTATTTCTTATTTATTACAAATCTACTTATCTTTTCTCACTTATTTTTTTTTTTTTTTAGTTTTTTAAGATTTTTAAAAATTTACCATATTTTTTCATTTTTTTAAGTTCATCATATTATACCAAAAAAAACCCTCACAGTTTAAAACTTCGAAACATTATTTGTGATTATGAACTTTTTATCCATGTCCTTTAATAATAAAAATTGGTAAAAATCAATTATTAGCGATGTTTGAGTTTTGGTAAAAGTATAAATTCACGTTTGTCTCTCAATGTCAATGAATGTTGTCTTTTATGGGCCAGTGAATCTTTTTTTTTTTTTTTTTTTTTTTTTTTTTTTTTAAAGTGTTACATCCCTAATGCGACAAACGTGAATTTATTCTTTTACCAAAACTCAAACATCGCTCAAACATCAGTGAGCTTCATTCTATCAAGAGTGAGTTGGTGCACCCAACACATATATCCAACAAAGAGAAGAAACATTTTTGAAATTATTGAAAAAGAAATGTACCTTTGAGTCTTTTCACTTTTATTTATTTATTTTTTTTGTCTTTATGAAATTTTTTTTTATTAACCTGGCCCATTTCCAACATTCTAGCTTACAAGATTCTCCCTTCTCCTCCAATCCCCACCTAAGCTCCCCCAAGCCCATGAGCCTGCCCTAGGCTTTGGCTTGAATCTATTTAAGGCCTGCCACTAGGTTTAAGCCCCTCATTGGGCCTGCAAGAATCCTTCCATTTCTGTAAATGAATGAATTCTATTCTCACCTCCTTGGGTATCTTCCTGCATTGTCACAAATATCGTTTTCGAGAAAATCTTATCGTGGTTTTTCTCGGGTATTTTTTTGGTGAAATTGTTCTTCATAGGTAAATTTTGGGTTAAAAAATTAAAATAATAAGAAACCTTCAAAAATAAAAATATATTACAATCCTATGTAAAAATGACAAGATTTTCATTTTGGTGAGATTTTCAAAATCTTTTCTCAAATTTCTCATTTTATTTCATTTTTTGTAAATATCGTGAAATTTTGAAAAGCTCACGATATATGTGACACTGGACTCTTACCATCCTCATCTAAAAATTGGTTATCGATAGGGATGGAGTCAGAAATTTTTCATAAGGTGGGCCGAATTAAAGTTTCTAAATTTTGACTAAGACAAAAATATCATTTTTCAAAATTTTTATATACAAGGTTTACATGTAAATTTTTTAATTTTTTTGTGAGCTGGGGCAGGCCCATGCAAGCCCTATCTTGGCTCTGTCCTTGGTCATCTATGGCAGGCCGAATTAAATGAACAGTCGCATATCCCCAAAAGAGAGGAGAATGGTTCTCCACCTTCAACACTTTCTTATGGACTTAAAGTAACTATGGAGAACTTTTTAGAATTAATCAGCAAAACCTGCCGACGATTTTTCTCGGAATAGCTTAACCCTTCAACAGGCTTACTTGACACCTGCTAAACAAGATGAATCATTTGAAAAAATAAGTGCGCCGCAACCATATCAAAATGAGGCACTTTAGGGGCCGTTTGGTAATAATACTATATTGTTACTATCCAATGAATCTGCCCGGTAAAATGAGGTAAATCTATGAAATAGTGTATATTTCACATGCCAAGAATGTAACCATATTTTAGGGTAAATTTATAAGACAATAACAATGCATTACTGTTCTTTTAAATAAAATCCAACATTCAATGTTAATTTTTAAGGAGCTTTCGTTTTAAAAGTTCTGAGGAAATGTTGAGGGGAAATTAGAGTTAGATCGTCCTAGAAGCCCACATATTGACTTGATTTACACTTTCTTTAACAAGAAACATTCAATGGAGAAAATAGAATCATCTCCGCCATTGAGTTTGACATATCTTTCAAAGGAGAAAAATAGAATCATCTCGGCCATTAAAACAATCTGGCTTTTATATTTGTGAACTTAATATTCACCGTTTGATCTCCTTATAATTGATGGTTAGATAATTCACATCAAGTCTGTCATATGAGGAACACTCTCACGTAGTTAGGTGTTTTCCTATATATATATATATATATAATAAATTTAGATTTGTAAATGTAAATGTGGATGGTTAAGAACTAGACTGCATGCCTTTAGTGACGGCATAGTAACTGTTCGTATTACTTTTAGTAACAAATTCTAGTGGACTCACTCACTCAGCAGATTTTTTATTTTTTAAGCATCATCTAACAACATTATCCGATGTTTAGCATATAAGAATGATTCCTATATCGAATTATTGTTTCCAATCTATCATCTAAAATCCATATCCGACATAATGCATGAATTGATAAGAACCCGCACCAGCGTTCCAAGACAAATTATCAACACTTCAAATAAAATCAAACAACTGGAGAAAGCAGAATAATGCTTTTGCTTCCATGAAGAGAAGGAAGGATCAAATGCAGAAAACTGCCACCATTTGTTGGGAACAAAGATCAACACTTAAAGAACAAAGATCGCAACATGACAACACAGTATGCGCCTACATCCATGAGGAGAAAGAAAGACGGGGGAGAGGCCATGGGGATGGAAGAAGGCAACCATCACCCACGAACAAAATCAGCAGCAGCAACAGCAAGACAGGACGTCGAAGCAGCACGAGCACGCCTCAAAGCAGAAGCAGCACCAACAAACGCTGTACAAGCTGCACCAACAAAACAAAAAGGGAAGAAATTAAAACGTCGTCTTCTCTGACGCGCGCGCGAGAGAGGGGAGAGAGAGACGAACCAGGCGTAGAGGCAGGCCTTCTCTTCATCGGGCTGCTGCTGGACACGATCGACGTTTGACATCTCTTGCTGCGCCGGTGGAGAACTCATCCTTTCCCTCCTCTTTCTAGCTGACGGAATCGAAAGAAGAGATGAAGAAGCAGAGAGAGGGAGAAGGAGAGGTGCCAAACTGGGAAGGAGAAGGGGGAGCAGGCACGCCTCTTTATAGGTTTTGGTATACGATGGCAGAAAAGATCCCATCCTCCCATTTCCTCACCAGGAAGCCACGGGATACGAATCCAACGCTAAACTGAATTCGGATCGCTTTAAAAAGGATTTATTGCAGAAATTATCTACGTCGTTGATTTCACTAATAGCATGGCTTGAATTCAGTATCCAGAGTAATCTTCAAGCAGCAATTAGAAACCCAACTCGATTTTTCGAAAAGAGACGAAAATCAATGCAGAGGCCAAAATTACCATGTATTTTAGACGGAAAATTGAACAAGCCTTGTCACTCTTTCTCTCTTAAACCAAGATGCCAGTAGGTGAAAGTATCCCGTGATATGTAAAGTGAATCGGAGATTTTATTTTACGGAAACATATTTAAAAGGAAACAGTGAAATGTTGATTGGAGAACCTTCACCGATAGTAGTTCTACACTCTACCGGCATTAGATTTTTACAGTTTCCAGAGATCATGAGGGAGAGAGGGAAGCCACCCGATTCAAAGCTCGAGTTTCTTCCTTTTCCACATTTTTTTGAGACCTGAGACTGATTTTCGTGCTTCGAGGTGATGAGAGATGAACAGGCCCGCCTATCAGTTCTTACCATGTGTATTGCACCAACCAGAGATGAGAGAGATCTCATTCATTCAACACTAGCACTTAGGTTGACAGCTTAGAACTGGGTTTAACCTGAGGGGTTACGATAGAAACTTCTGGTAAAATGTCCGCCCGTAATCTAGCAGATAAAGTACATTACAGCCCGTAATCTAGCAGATAAAGTACATTACATAGTCAGTTTTAGGTTACGGATTGATGACTTACCCATTCAGTGACTTTGGCACTGGACGTTCTCAAAATGGGTATTATCGTGTCGGGTGAATTAGATATGTTGGCATTCCAGGCTTCCTTCTCCTTTCAGGGAACAAATCTCATTTTTCTCAAAGGGCCTGAAATAACTTATGGAGAAATGAGTGGAAATGCTTGATGCATATACTGGATCCATAATTGCCAATTGGCGACATGTAGCCAGAAAGAAAAAAATTTCTCTAAAACAAATTTTTTCTTTGTCATGTTTGGGTGAGTTTAGGTTGCCATATCATGCAAGAGATCTAGAGAAAAGAAAAACAACCACAACAGTATATATGCCAAAAAAAAAAAATGAAATCCCGATTTCTACCAAATGTGACTTGCTAACTTTTTATTAAATTTTTAATAATGAGCTGCATGTTAATAAAAAGAGAGATGTGGAAGTTAGGCTGTTTCTAGAGGCCATTCAATTGCACGTAGCCAGTTATGGAGAAAATTTTATCAACGGCACTAACCCTAGTAGGTTTGGTGTTTATGGGGCATTGATGTGAGTCTGGGCACTACATTTGACTGGAACCAGGTCCAGCTCCCTCGTTATAAACATTTTTAAGGATTTGTGTTGCCTGGCGTGGGCAATGGCTCATACCAGCCCACACCTAGCTCCGCTACTCCAGGTAGCAAACATAGGCATGACAACCAATACCCACCGTAGTGGTTAATTTTAGTAAAGATCTTGGGATTACCCAATACTAATGGTTTAGGCATGGATATTCATTGATCCAAAAGCAGAAGTGGATCCCATTTGCTCCGGATAGAGCCCATTTGCCCTGATGGCCGGATATAGTCGTCAGGCTGGTACGAGATGAGGTCCTCTACCGTTGGTTTACTCTCATGGGAGCTATGATCTTGTGTCAGTAGTTGAGAGTGTCGTATTAGTTGAAATACCTCTTGTACTCGCTCGAAATCAACCCTATCCTCATTTTCTTCTTGTGTTGCAAGACAGAGTCATTGATATGCAAGTTGAAACATAGTCTGGTCATCACTCTGAAGCACTAAAAACAGACTTGGTATCAAAGAGATGGGGAGAAGTGTGGGGGCTTCAGCTCATCTGTTGGGTGGTATGATGAAATACTCCTCCTACCACCCAACGACATATGTAGACATGATGGAAAGGTGAGAAGAAATGAATGTGAGATAAGAGAAGTTGCAGCTAGAGCTGCACCTATGCTGGTATTATTTGGTTAGGATCTCTTCTGCTTTCGGGTTGAACCATGATCTACTTTTTATCCAGATCTGGAACCGATGTACACAACCTTTTGCACCATTCTATTGGGGAAAAATGCAGCATCCACGTTATTAACGGGTTTATGATCCAATAAATCCTTATGTACCATGACTGAGTCGGCCTTGTACACATGTCCCCTTCATGTCCACAAAGTTTCAAAATCAACATATATAATTTTTATCACCCGTAAAAGTGATTTATATGTATAAACCCAAGAAGGCCAGTTTAGGAAGTTGAATGTCCGTAAACCTTACATATAGACGAAAATTCTATGAGGATAACATGTTTTTATGGATTCTTAAGCCTTTGAGCAAGAAAATTGATCGATCTGTCAACACCCCAAATTTTTTCACATCGGAACTAAAGCGATATCAAAATTTTATAAAAGAATTGTGAAAAATTACAATTTCAAAGCTAATTTCGAATCTAAAAAATAATCTAGATTCAATTTAACCCGCGACACAAATCCCAATGCAGGATTATGAGTCCAAACTATTTGCAAATGTCATTTGACATCCAAATCCAATTGCAAAATTCAAATTTTGTTTTAAATCCAAGAATTGGATATGATTCGGTCTAGAATGCTATGTGGAACCCATGTGTGGGCCCCACCTAGCCCGTGTGGTCAAGAGCCCCCCAAGGGTCACGCTCCCCATTTCAAATATATATATATATATATATTAAAGGAAGAAAAGTCATTTTCAAAGAAAAATGAATGAGAAACCTAGAAAAAGAGAGACATTTATGTCTCTCTCTCTTCTTTAACTAGGTCCTCTTTAAAGAGGAGTCAATTTCCAAAAAACAATAACTAGGCTGGTCAAACTTATCTAACCTACTTAATCCAAGTAGGTTTGACCCGGGTGCACTCAAATGTGATGTCAATTCCAGCTAGGTTCAGTCAACTTGGGCTCAGCACAGTCAAAAGGGTAGGTCTATCCCGCGACCCAATCAGTGGATGAAAATAGACTTTGACCCAATCGAACCTACTTTGACTAAACTCTGTCGAAGTATAATTCAGCTCAATTAAGAGTTTTCTTAATTCAAATTTATTAAATCACCTCAAACAAAGTCAAACTACTCGCAAATGAGCTTTGACTTTGATCAATTGGTCGAAATTGACCAATCTAGACAATCATGTCCTTCTATAGTCAAATTGAGATTATAGAGCCTAAATTGGTTTATGAAAGACACATATATATTTGGATTTATAAAATATATAAATCAAATACCAAATCAAAATTCAATATTTCAAACTAAAGTTTGATTCAGTTGAAATTCATCTTTAATCAAGTTAAGGACAAAAATACCCCTTTCGAACCAAATTTGATAGAATTTTCAAATTTTATTCAAATTTAAATTGAATTATCATAATTCAATAAAATTTGGAGCTTAGTAACTAGGTTTTAACCTAACAAGCTCGATTTCAAACAAAAAAAAAATAGCACAAAATAAGGAAAAACCATTTACAAGGGCATTTTGGTCAAATTTGAAGATTTGAAAATGATTTTTGAAATGTGATTTTACATTGTTTTCGAGACTCAATCAATCACATGTAAGTCTGAAAATTGGTAGAAGAAATCATAAATTTCTAAAAGGCTTTTAGAGAGCCGATTAGGTAGAAGTAGAACCTTTTTATTGTTCTTCAAAATATAACCATTTTATGGCTGAAAATTGGCATCGCAAATATATAAAATTTGACATTCTTAAGCTAATTCCCATAAAGCATGGTCTAATTCCAACAACTTGCATACATTTTACGTATGGATTGCTGAAATTAAATAAAAATGAAATGAAAATGATTTAATAGCATTGCACTATGAAAATCAACAAAATGATCCCTCTTCTTAAAAACCAGTTTGGACGTGTTCCAACCTTATTTTAAAAGAGAAAAATGATTTTTTAAGAAGAGATTGCACGTATATATATATATATATATATATATATA
Organism: Nymphaea colorata; assembly: GCF_008831285.2. Taxonomy (NCBI): domain Eukaryota; kingdom Viridiplantae; phylum Streptophyta; class Magnoliopsida; order Nymphaeales; family Nymphaeaceae; genus Nymphaea; species Nymphaea colorata. Next base: position 31,221,190 of record NC_045138.2, read on the forward strand.
TATATATATATATATATATATATATATATATATATATATATATATCTTATTCTTCAAAATGGAATTTAATCAACGGACCGCATGACTCATGAATCTTGATGATTCATAGCTAGGTTCTTTTACGTAGGAAGATTGAAAACTTGTTTCTAATCTCCTCTACCACCCTTGATCAATTAAATTGAAAGCCATCAATTTGAACGACTTCAAATGAGAAGGAAAACAACAATACTCAAGCTAATTTATCCATAATGTTGTCATGCAAGAGTTGATCACATTCATAAGAATGTATCCATCCCTAATAGGCGTTTTCATCACATATGTTGCAGCAAAATCACTCTCTCTCACCGTGGGATTCTCTCATGGTGAGGAGTTCAAAATGGTTTTAAGCTTCTTGTTTTGCAAGGGACGTGACCTTGGGGCCCTTTTCAAAATTTGATACATGGGTTAGTCTTTTAGAAAAACTGACGTCTGCATTTTGCATTAACATGTACATTTGATCGTAGGTTTTCCCCAGCTGGACATCATTCCCAACTATAAAATAAATGAAAATAAATCCCTCACCCGAATTGATGAAATTAGAATGAACGAACAAGAAGCCAAAATAGATGAGAAATTGATTAAAATCACATACCTTGCGGTTGGTTTTGATACTTGATCTTCGCCTTCACTTGTTTTCCAAATCGAGCAATCCTAAGCAAGAATCCAAGCTTGGATTCGAACTTAGCAAAGATAGAAAAAGAATAGGTTGCTGGAATTTGAAGTTGAAAAGAAGAAAACTTCTCTTCACGAAAATTCTAAGTAAGGGTTCACTTAAGCACCCTCACTTAGCAAACTCGATAGGGGGAATGAAGAAAAAATGAGAGAGATGGGGAAAGAAGGCTTGGACGAATCTTCTTTCTCCTCATTGGTTTCTCCCTCCTAGCTCCTTGACTGTTACAACTTGGTGAAGTGCTTGAAATTTTAGTCCTCCCCCTTGGTGGCCAAGAAGAGGCATATATAGAGGAGGAGATGAGTTCAACAACTTCCTTAACTCACCTTGGGAACTTGCTTAAGACCTTGGGGACTTGTAAAATGAGTTAAATAGGGTTTAATGGCTCTAATTTGACCATTCTTAGCCCATTTACACGAGCTAAGTGGGCTGGGCTAGGTTTGGTCAACATTGGTTCAGACCTAGCAGACAAACTTTGACCAAAATTTTAGACGAAAATGCCCTTGCAAAGGGTTTTTCCTTATTTTGTGCTATTTTTTTTTTTGTTTGAAATCGAGCTTGTTAGGTTAAAACCTAGTTACTAAGCTCCAAATTTTATTGAATTATGATAATTCAATTTAAATTTGAATAAAATTTGAAAATTCTATCAAATTTGGTTCGAAAGGGATATTTTCGTCCTTAACTTGATTAAAGATGAATTTCAACTGAATTAAACTTTAGTTTGAAATATTGAATTTTGATTTGGTATTTGATTTATATATTTTATAAATCCAAATATATATGTGTCTTTCATAAACCAATTTAGGCTCTGTAATCTCAATTTGACCATAGAAGGGCAAGGGCAAGATTGTCTAGATTGGTCAATTTCGACCAATTGACCAAAGTCAATGCTCATTTGCGAGTAGTTTGACTTTGTTTGAGGTGATTTGTTAAATTTGAACTAAGAAAGCTCTTAATTGAGCTGAATTATACTTCAACATAGTCTAGTCAAAGTGGGTTCGATTCGGTCAAAGTTTATTTTCGTCCACTGATTGGGTCGCGGGATAGACCTACCTTTTGACTGTGTTGAGTCCAAGTTGACCGAACCTAGCTGGAATTGGCACCACATTTGGGTGCACCCGGGTCAAACCTACTTGGATTGAGTAGGTTAAGTGAGTTTGACTAGTCTAGTTATTGATTTTTGGAAATTAACTTCTCTTTAAAGATGACCTAGTTAAAGAAGAGAGAGACATAAATGTCTTTCTTTTTCTAAGTTTCTCATTCATTTATCTTTGAAAATGACTTTTCTTCCTTTAATATATATATATATATATATATATATATATATATATATATATATATATATATATATATATATATATATATATATATATATATATATATATATTGAAATTTGGGGGGGGGGTATGTGACACCTGGGGGGCTCTTGACCACACGGGCTAGGTGGGGCCAACTCGTGGCTCCCACACCGAATTAAATCCAATTCTTGGATTTGAATCAAAATTTGAATTTTGCAATTGGATTTGGATTTCAAATGATATTTGCAACTGGATTTGGATGTCAAATGACATTTGCAATTGGATTTGAATGTGAAATGATATTTGCAAATAGTTTGGACTCGTAATCCTGCATTGGGATTTATGTCACGGGTTAAATTGAATCTAAATTGTTCTTTAGATTCGAAATTAGCTTTGAAATTGTAATTTTTCACAATTCTTTTGTAAAATTTTGATTTCGCTTTAGTTCCGATGTGGAAAATTTTAAGGTGTTAACACAATCGCATGCATAAACATGGCTAGTTCTAGTTTAAAAACGAGAAGTTCAAATGAATATTTGAAATTTTCTGAAACTTGACTATTGCATTATTGCCTCAAGCAAATGAGAGTGCAAGAATGATCCACTCATCATGGTTCATTAATTCCCTATAAAATAACATTTAAAATTGTATTTTTTCAACAAAATATATGTTTTCATTATTAACAAAGTTACGTTTTTTATATTTATGAGAGGTTCATCATACTTTGGTTTTGAATTTGAGTGATTAGTTTAGAGGCTACCTTAACTACTGATCATCTGAAATGAGGGATAGGGCCGTCACAAATCCATCCTATGGGATCTGATTTGAATGAAGCTGTGATGGCAACTACCTTTTCATACATGATCTACATACATGTAAGATTTTTGGTTACTATGCAAAATAACACATAGTTAATGCTTGGCGTTGTAAAAAGCTGAATTTTAGTGTGAGAAAAAACACAATCCAAAGGTACGATCTATTTAGTTTTATAACTCACGAGCACTATCGATTTTTTGGTGTACAATAGTATTTTTGTGATGCAAGAAAAGTTTACAAATTTCCAACAGTTAACCATAAGGAGATCCTGTCAACAAATCAAAACAACTGACTGAAAACTCATAGTCCAAACACTATTGTCTGTATGAATCACAAACTAGACGAAAGATAATTGAAGAATATGCAAGGGGCAACTTTGATCTAGTGCAAAATATTCTGGCAAAGTGTTCCTTTGTCCTTGTGTTCTATAATCAAGATCTAGTGCAAAATATTCTGACAAAGCGCTCCTTCGTCCTTGTGTTCGATAATCAAATGCTACTTAAGAGGGGAAACTGTTGTGCAGAATGTGAGGAACTACTAGACCTTCCCACAAACTTTGCCTTCCGGAAAGAACAAAGTTTGAACTTTGTTTTCTGAAGACGTTTTGACTTCAAAGATTGATATAGGTTTATGAAAGCTTATGGTATAGTGCTCCATGAATCTGCATCAAGTTTTGGGGTAGCTTCGTGAAACAATAACAAATGGGTATTGCTGCATCAAGAACTCAGAGACTGGTGGAGATGGGATCTATAAATGCTGAGGAACAATGTCAATGTGTTGGATTTAGATCGGATATTATCCGGCTTGGAGTTGGTTTGGGGTTCAAATACAAATAACGTAAAACCATCTCAGAAGTTTACGTATATTCTTCAGTTTTGGGTATACAAAAAGACGGCATGAGAAAAACCACATACTAAGTCTGTATATCATAATATCAGATCAGAACACCTGGATTCAGATTTAAACAAAATATCAAATTGCATGGCATCGTTCACTTTTCACTAACACATGATCAGTTAATTCTGTCCTGTAATGGCATGATATGAATCGCTTAGACCCACAAAAAGTTGTATAATGTTTCCCCCTCATCTTTTTTACAGGAGGGTCAAAGCTGATCTCACCAAGGGTTCATTTCTTGGGTTGCTTGGTAGGAGGAACGCTTTATGAGTTGCAGAACTTATGCACCAATCTTTGGGATAGATTCGTGGGGCACTCACAAAGTATCTTTGCTACCAAATGATCCATTTTAAAAACAGATGTCATCTCTTGAAGAAGGTGATAAATAGGATTCTGAATCGTAAATGTCCAAGGAGCAAGACTTTGTGGGTGATTTACTCTGCTCCCTTCATGTGTCTGATCGCAGCAAGATGAAGGGAGATTTTGTTGCCATCAAATTACAAAATTTCTTGAAGACAGTAACAAACTGTTGCCGTCAACTGCAGCAGTAAAATCCCTTGAAGACAAAAACTGGCAAAAGGGCTTATAACATGACAAAAGAGAAGGAGAAAATTTGTGGGCAAGTGGTGATGATTGTTATGGGCTATCACAAATTTGTGATTAACAGCATATGTCTAGTTCAAACTAAGTGAACAAAACATGAGGCTGCGATTTAAAGTTGATTGGATAAGCTTCTTGTTTCCAAAGAAACAAAACATCTATAAAAGCACTTGTCTATACTATAATTGGGCATAAAGGAACAATAGTAAGCTGAAAACTTCAACCAGGACAATTATTTTGCAACTACATGACCACCATGCTACGTACATGAAAGTAGCTGGTAAGTCATCTATCAAAAGAATCGGCCTCAAAACAAGCCAGAACCTTGGAAGCATAAGGGTATGTCTTGGAAATTTTAGCCAAAGGTGGTAACCCCTAAATAAACATATATATATATATAAAAAAAGGGATTCGGCATCGATCATTTTTGGTTGCCGGCTTCCTTGTCATCAGATCATCAACTGAATTCGGTAGCTCTACTTCTTTCCCTTGATCAGGTGAGGCCAGGAAAAGCCCAATCCCACCCGTAGCCAGTGCTTTGAGAGATATATTTGTCCATATTAATACAAGCATTAAAGGTTCATTATCATCATCATAATGTTTTCCATTTAAAGCTACACATACACCAGTTACTGACAAAGGAATATTGTATCAGAAGGTCCAAAAGTGTCAACGTACCTACGCATAATAACAAATTAATTTGCAAAATGAATATGTTACGATAATAAAGAGATATGCTCGATACAAAATTAAGTAACAAAGAAATACATGTAAAATGAAAAAGAAAGAAAGTGAAGTTAGTTTGGGAAACGCATCTTGTGAAGAGGGTACACAGTACACTTGATTGGAGAGTAGATCATGTTCCACAAACATTCAAATCTGAAGACTTCTAAAAGTAATTTGGGGAGAGCAAATGTGGTCTTAAGTATATGTGCTGGACCATATCACTGAAATTTTATGAAGGCAATTAGTACAATGTTAATGTGCATTCTCATATCTGAAGAAACCAGAAATTATGAGAAATAAACTATCTATTCCAGATTTTGAATGATCTACGTCCCAAAGTTACTCCGATCAGTCTTTTTCTGGACCACTCTATGTGTTTGCCTACAGGTGAAACATGTCCGGGTTCACAAACATCCTTTTCGTCACTAAAGGAGTTCACGAATTAGTTGGGTAGTTCATGAACCTGGTCGACGCCATTCTACATCATGCCCATAACTATCATGAATACTCCCAAGAACACTGCCCTTGGTCTGCATTGTTTAGATATGAGAAGAACACACTTGATCGCTTTGTTCCGTTTTAGACTCTGCTTCTCACGCTTTTACCAAGTCTTGAAGCAGACGTTGTCTCGAGCAATGGGAACATGAGCGTGTACACGTTAAGTAGTAAGGTCTTGTCATTTTTAAGCCAAGCTAGCGCCAATAACTTGACCATGATATAGAGACATCACTAGTTACTCTACAATCAAGAAAGGCAGACCAGACTGGAGACTACCCATTATGGAAGATGCAGATGAACTAAAACCCTTTGCATAGTCTCTCTCTCTCTCTCTCTCTCTCTCTCTCTCTCTGGTCATTATATTGCTCGGTGCAAAATTTTTGTTGTACACCGAACAATATATATAACCATCTTCCATAATCAAGTGCTCAATGTCCAAGGGGATTGAATATTCCAAGGCACATCGAGTTCGAGACACTGCTAGGAGGGCCAAGAGGGCTCATGTCATGTAGAGGCAGGTCGAACTCAATGCGCCCTCGAGCATCAACATCACCCTATTTAGCTTGCTTTCGTGTGCATGCTTCCTATCTGACCACAAGTTGTTGGACTTGCTCAATTACATCTGATTAGAAACTGGATTCAGTTTTAGGATATAAATGATTTCTCTCACATGAATCCACGTCTGGGTTCAGTTTTCTGATATGATTTCTCTTGCATGAATCCAGTAAAAACCAAAATTAATCTGTTGGACATCTGAATCCGATTACATATGCAACATTTCTTTCTTGTTATGAAATGACATGACTGCAACTCTTATCCTGAGAGAAGGAGAGAAGTGAACCAAGTCAAAGAAATGAAAACGATCACAGACACCCAATTTGCTGATCACATAACTATTGGCAGCCTCTGACTGTAATTAAACAGGATGGTTGGCTTGGTTTTAAGAGGTCGAAGGTCCTCCCCTCTTTTCCCTGCTCATGGGATCCAGGACAGATTCAGAACTTAGTAAACTTGAGACTAGTCTCTTCAACTTTAGAGTAGTGTCTGCACCATTTACAGTTTAGATGTGTGGCACTCATGAAACTCGGATTGATGACGAAACTTTCACAGGCTTGCCAGTCCGACCAATTATGCTACACTCCTTGTCAACTACATTAGGTAGAGGGCACAAGGGATAACACATTATATCGCTTAATTATTAGTTGAATTTGAAAAGTTGCCACAGCAAACACGTTTCCACGTCTAAATTTTATGTGAAAACAATATGATTTAGTTACTGCGTGAGATGATCAGTTATTGACTGCGTGAGAGGATCAGTTTCCTTCAATAGAAAAGAGAAGAGAAAGAGAGATGGAATCAGGCTTTTGTATTGCTTCCTAAGAGACTAGTGGACAGGAAATGAACTGCCCTTCACATCATTTTGATAGTGCTTTTGGAATCCACGATGACTCTGAAAGGGAAAAAGAATGAAAGATGAAGAGGAGGAGGAGGAGCTAGTGGGGACATCCGTGCGTGCATGAACGGCCGGGACCAATTGATTCCCTTAACTTGCGTCCAACAAAAGCAGAAAGCTATAGCGGGAGGCTGCTAGCTAGCTGTTACTTGTACCAATGAACAAGTAAAACTTTTTATCAGTTGCAGTACTGATTGCAACGCCGGCTCTTCTTCTTCCTTTTTTTCTTTTATTCTTCTTCCTGTGTTCCACACCTCTCCCACCCATCGATGAAGACAAATGTGTTCTTATCTTCACGTTACGTGCGCACGAGTGCGACGCACTGATCAAAGATTGAGCTGCACATGCACTCAAATGGTGCCAAATCCATCTCTCTCTCTCGTGCAGAATAACAGATGGCGACTACTTCGAGGACTTTGGATCTTTACAACATCTTAACCACTTCATCAACGTGATTAGCCAACGAATAGACGTGTACAAAGCAACTTTTTAGAAGGGTATGAGATGAGTTTACAACTTTCTACTGAGTTGTTTATTTCGACGAGATGATCCATTATTTTTCCATGTTCAATGCTTAAAGAAGATAGAGAAGAAGCTGTTTTTAAGTGCTCCACAGTGGGTTATCAAGGATATATACAATCTTCCCATACGCACAAGTTCCCCTTTTCTAATTAGTTAAGTTGGGGCCGGACCGGTTACTGCGGCATTGCCAGAAGCTTGTTACAAATATAAGAAATCTTAGTTTTAAGGGGCACCAATATGTACTAAACTAAATTTACATAAATAGAATAAATATATGAGTTCATGTGGGCAACTGCCCACACCCACCTTCGCCATTTTGATCAAGGGCTTCAAGTTGGAGATCTAAAAAAATTTTGGTAAAATGCAAATTTGGGTTACCCTTGTAGGCATTATGTGGTTTGTAAGACAAAGAAAAACATTGTTGTAATTAAACTGCATTGAGTCTTCAACGAGGTTGCCACGAGGGGTGGTAACGCATTGGGTGGCAAGGTGGTTCGGTTCCTCTAAGAACTCAGGTTTGAGTCTTGGAGTGGTCACTGTCACATCTCATGCGCTCTACCTTTGATCCGAAGCATACTCTGTAAAAACTCAAGAGGGCAGGTACAGGGAGGAGGGGCAGTGGCCTCTCTTAGGGATGATGGAATGAACCACTCACCCTTTTCTAATGAGGTTGGCTCAACTGCATGGAGGTGAGGGTTGATAAGTAGTCAATTACCATTTCAATTGTATCATGAACGTCAATATGCTATGATGAAAAAGGAAGGTTATTAATATTTAAGTTGAAAGTGCTATGGGGGCAAAACTTTGAAACATCAAAAACATCGGGCACATAGTGCACTCATTATTACATATGCACCAAAAGAATTTTGGGAGCAATTTTTGCCATTTCTGAAAAACAAAAAGGATATTTTGAGAATTTTATATCTTTTAGTTTCCATTTTTGGCTTTGTAAGAGGGGCCTTCCTTTGACTGACCAGGGGCTTCTTGGTCATTTCCTACCCAATGCACAAAAAATATGCACGAGCAAGCTGCATATATATAGCTAGATTTGTTGTGAATGAGCTTATTTTAGGTTACCAAAAACAAAGCCCATTGCATCATAGTTACTTGTCCAATGCCGTTTGACCATAGATTTATCGATCTATTTGCATTGAAATGTTTATAATTTCATGACTAATATTGATTGGAACTCTTTCTTTTTCAGTTACAGGTTAGTCTCTCAATAAATGTGCATTTATGAAATGCGCAAGTACTTCACCCAAAATATGGTTAAATCTAAATATAACAGTTAGGTATTTAAGTAACTTGGCACTTTTGATTGCATCCACCCACTTTCATATGTGTGTGTGTGTGTAAGGATTTTGAAATCCGTGAATTTGATGTGACGTGACTAAGTCGTTTACATGGACAAACTTTTACAGCAAAAAAGATAGTCGATTGGACCAAGAAACTTACCTTAGAGGGCATTTGGCAACAGAATTATTAACATAAGGTTTCATGGAAATGCAGCGTTTCATGAATGATAGATTCATGAAATAATGTTTTAATATTTCTATTGCCAAACACCCACTTGTTATTTGTATTACAATACCAAAAGGCTTGATCTGAGATAAAAGAGGAGATAGTTGCATGCATGGATTTCAAAAACTAAGGCTCTTAATATCCCGAAAAGATATGACATATTAATCAAACGCCTCCTCAATATGACTTGGTTTTTTAATTATTTTATATTTATTTTTTCTTCTGTAACCAAATTTGAAGTTAATCTCATTTCTTATGTATGTATTATTTAGATTATAGGAATCTGACGAGTTTGTAGCTCTTCCAGCAACTTCTTTATATAATTCTTCTCTTTTCTTCCCTTCCCACATTGAAAGAGACAAGAGAAAAAGCGTGTGCCCTACTTGGGTTTCAGCTTTTTCTCATCTTCTTCTTCAAAGTGATTCATTATAAAAGGTAGGCCACTGAATTCAGTGCAAAACCCACTTGACAACGCCAACTTGGTTGGATGAAGAGAGTTAACATCGATCATGGTTTCGATACAAGTTATGTGGACACCTCTATTCACTAAACATTGTGCATAGACATGTGGAATGAACAAAATACTATCATTTAAGTTAAAAAAAAAAGTTTTTTAAAAAGACCAAAAAGAAATTATAAAAAGTTAAAAGTATAAAAGATATATTTTTTTATAAAAAAAATTAAAAAATGCCTCAACCCCCTTCTTCTTTCCTTTTAGTGTATATTTGTGCACGCAACTCACATTTTTTTGGGGATCAAAGACAATTTAAAATATTTTTTCTGCATAAATGCAAAGTTTGACATGGCTTTAGCATCATCAACGAATCCTAAATCATTTTTTAGTATGTGATATAAATCTGGTTTCTAGATTAACATCTGAATCTGAATCGGACTTTCAAAACTGAATACGAACGGAATAATGAACATCGGAGATAGAATATTTTATTCAACAATATATCAGATCTAATTCTAATTCTGAATCCAATCAGATATTTACTCAAATCCGAACCTCACCGGATTCCATTTCTAAATTCTTAATTGGACATAAGGCGTTTTGGCATTCGGACTTGAACCGTTCCCCGAATCCAATCTGGCCAATGATGCTGAAAACATCAACCCACTGAAGTTGCAGTGAGAGCGTCCCCACCGAGTTATTACTCTAGACAGTAATGTTGAAGACTAAACTAAGTGAATCATAATGCATGTCGCTCTGTTGGCTGTCTCCATTAATGCAAAATGTCCAGTTTGCCCCCGTCAACCTCCACATGAAACCAGCCCACTAAGGTTTTCTTTTATATATATATATATATATATACTTAGCTCTAAATGAAAGGAACGTAAAGCTTGCAGGAATGAGCCTTGCACGGAAAAACTGTTCTTCAACGAAGTTTGATGCCTTCATTTAAAACTTATATATTCTATTCATATGAACTGACGGATATTCGCTCAAGTGCAGATAATTTTACATTAGCAAATGGCATTGGCCTAAGTATGTCTAATCAGTCAGATTAGTTGGACACAAAAGAAATTCCTTGCTCACATGTGCTTGTCCGTTCTAAAAGGGCACTATTAATTTCTTTTAAGGCGGAGAAGAATGTATTGATAATTAAAGAACTATTTTTTGATGATTCTAAAATAATTTCAAAACTTAAAATCTAATCAAATGAGTTGGGACTTGATCTATCGACTCGAGCTCCATAACTTGAATCGAGCTCAAGCCTAACGATATGTCGAGCTGACCGAGCTGTAAGTTAACCCGACTCGTGTACGGCCCCAAATGTTTATTTTCGAAAGGTTGTGTTTGTAAATTTATGCGTGTGCTAATACATTGCAACGTTGAGTTCGTGAACAAAACCAGTTTCTGGATATGACAAATGACGGAAATGCCCTGGAGTTGGTGATTCCTCTTGCCACTCGAAATTCTTGCAGAAACATTCAATGTCCGGCGAGAGTCAAAAAGCAAGAAGACGTACGGTTCAATGTTTTGGGGAGAACCTTCCGAAGTGAAGTTACCGTTATGCCCCTGAGGTTGAGAATTACCATAACGGTTTGGATCCTGGACAGGTTTTATGGCGCACTGGGTCCAAATTCTAGGGCTTATGGGACGGTTGATGGTCATTGGGTCAGTCCTTAGGGTAAACACGAGCTGGCTCGAACCTGAGTTCAATTAGCTCAAGCTCGCCTCGACTAATGAAACTTCGAGCTCGAGAATATCTTGACAGAAGCAGTTCAAACTCAACTCGGCAGTTATGTGTTGAGCTCGAGCTCAACTTGACTATGGCTCGATAAACTCGTTTGAATAGAATTGATATTCACTGTAATGTGTTGAGCTTGAGCTCTAACTCGATTAAGGCTCGACAAACTTGTTTGAATATAATTGATATTCATTGTTACGTGTTGAGCTCGAGCTCGACTTGATTAAGGCTCGACAAACTCGTAAGCTTGTTTGAACATATCGACTCGATTAAGGCCTGAGTTCAACTCAACAGTTACGTGTTGAGTTCGAACTAGAGCTCGACTCGTTAAGCAAATGACTCAATGACTCGAGCTTTAACGAGTCGAGCGCGAGTAGCCTAACAAATAAATTTATTTGACTTGGATCGGATCTGACTATGTTTTGGATCTGTGTCCCAGAAAAGCAATATATGGTGTACGGCCCCAAAAATTTTCAGTTTTGATTTGGGTATTGCCGGCTCATCCTGGATCCGATTTATCCAGCCTTTGAAAATGGAATTGGATCTGTGAAAGTGTGATGGCAATTTCCATATTTTCAGCTGCAAGATTTGGATTTGCGCCCCAAAGTGGTGGACAGAATGTGGGAGTGCAAGCCGGTTGTCAGTTCGGATCCGATCTGATCCGCTGGCTACGAGTCAAAGCGGCGTGGTCAACCTGGAAATGTGGGGCTGCCCACACCGGACGAGATTGAGATCCGGATTTCCTCGTGGTCCGAACCCTAACCGCTGCGCCCTGCCTATGAATTTCCGTGACGGCTTGTCTGCCACCATTCCCCCACTTCGCTTACTAATTAAAGAAAATTCCCTAGACAGACCCATATTTTAGTTAATTTGATATAGCGCGTCAATTTTTCATTTTTTTCTGAAACAGTGTTGGCATTTCTGCCGTTCTTCTTAGTGAAACGGCAGCCATTAAAGAAATTCAAGACTCTACCGGAAAATCCATAAAAAGGCAGATACCTGATAAATCCTCAGTTTAAAATTGAAGATATAAAATGGTTTTCAATTCCAGCCTGCTTGTCTCCACTCCCTACCAGAGGAGCGTGCACTGTCTCTACATTAAGCTCGGGCCGACTCGACTCGACTCGACTCGAGGAAAGATGCCATCCCATTTGATTGGGCTCACACCCTTCGGAGGTCTCGAGCCCACTTCTAAGACCAAGTCGAACCAAGTAGGTGAGACTTGGGCAAAGTGATTTTTTTTTTTTCCGATGGGTTTGTCGCCGGAAGGGTAATATGGTCATTTGGGAAAAGGCATAAGGCGACAGGAGAGTTCTCTTTGCAGGATGCCCAGAATCCGGGGCATGATTACAAGGGCAGTTCTGATGGTCGCCTGACCGCTGCACAGTGGACACTGCTTCGCGTTTCCGCCACTACCAGCCGGCCACGTCACCGGCAGCGAGACAGCGGCACATGGGGAGGCGGGCCCGGCGAGATGGCTGGGAATCGACGCGCCTGCTTCCTCTTGGTGAAACCAAGTTGACCTGTGAAAAACACACGCTAGACATGATGGCCCCACTGCCTGGCCCTCTTGCCCCCCTCCTCCTGCCGCCGGCTACCAAGCCGCTGGAGCCCAGCCGGCCTGGTGGTCTCCGTCGATCAACTTCGGTTAGTGAATCCCTTAAAGACGCGTGCTGCGTGCAGCCCGAGTCCCGCTGCTGCTCAGTGTTCTTGCTTCGTGGGTTGTCTGAATCAGCCGAGCCGAGTGAAGCTGGAAGCTGTGCGGCGAGCAGCTCGGTCGTAGAAGGTTGCTCTCAACGACGTGCAGGGGCGGAAATCCGACCGTTCATCTGCTGCCACGTTCCTGGTTGGGGGTGGGCAGACGGCTGTCGGCTCCTCCTCCACTCGCTGCCATAAAAGGAACGAACTCCTCCTCCCCCTCCATCTCTTTCTTTAATCCGTCGTCGACCAACAGTGGGAGAGAGAAGGAAGAGAGGACGCGATGGTGCACGCGGAAACGGAAAGGAGGGCGAGGGTGTCGCCGAGGAACGACGACGACGCCGCCGCGGAGACGGAGCTTACCCTCGGCCTTCCTGGTGGAAAGGCGGCTGCGAAGCGCGGTTTCTCTGAGACCGTTGATCTCAAGCAGCGGTCCCGAGGCAGCGCCGACGCCGGGAAGAAGGTTGTCGACGCCGGGAAGCCCGCGGCGCCCAAGTAAGTAAAGTTTTTCTTGAGAATTTGGCCTGCTGCGTCTGTGTAGATGAGTTTTGCGGGGAACCGAGGGAGGCAGATTCGCTGCCTTAGTTTAATTGTTTGCCAAAAACTTCTCACGAAGGATCTCACACCATCTTAGAACTGATTTCCATGCGTTTTGGTTTCCTTTTTCGCTTACTTCTCCATGAATTCGATTGCGGGTTTATATACGTAATTTGCTTCTTTTATTCTGAGTATCCTTAAGAGAAACTAATTACGGCTTCGAATCTTAATTTATTAACGTTTCTGAGACTTGAGAATTTTCTAGCAATTTCTCTTGAGAGTATGTTCCAAGCTCAACAGCTTATTAGGTACACAAATGGCTCGAGGATTCGTGTAACATGTAGAAGAATATCATGATGCTTCAATAATTTTCGAAACTCAACTCCGTGGTCAACCGTCCTTCTACTTCGCCCATAATTTCAGTTTTTTTTTTCTTTTTCAATCACTAAATGAAAGGGAAAGGAAGAATCAGTTTCGATATTCTCAGAAAGATGCCCGCGTAGTTTTCGCACTCAAATTACTGCAAAAAGGAAAAAAGAATGAAGGCATCTGATCCGTTTTCGGAGCTGGATCTTGGTTTATGCGAGCAAATTTTTAAGTTTTGTTACAAAAGCGTGTTAAAATGGAAGTAGGCCATCTTAAGAAACGGCAGTTTTTGGTAAATGCTTTTATGTTCTTTAATTCTACTTTTTTTTTTTGTTGCCTATCGCTCATATATTATTGTCCTGAATAGTTGCGTAGTGTTGCATGACTCCTACATATTGAACTACTTCAAAGAATTAAACTTATAGTCTTCATATCTTCTGTTTAGTTTGGATGGTACATGTGTATCTGATCGAGAGTGTTGTTCGGGGGAATCTTGAGGTTGCTCCATCATAGGATCATGATTTTTAGAATAACCCTTTTAGTAACGAAATAGTTGATCCTCCCACAATATTGCAAAAACTTGCATAAATCTACTTGTTTTCATCACATACTGTGATTATCAAAGTTTCTCCAAGCACCTTACGCTCGCATCTACCCACAAGACAAAAGATCCCCATTTCTGAGACGATTTCCCTTCACCATGAAGACTTACAATTAAGAGATCTACTCGTTTTCATCATAAGCGCCCGCTATCGATCATGTGATATTTGAAGTTAAGTTTTTCTAAAACCTTACGCTTATCCAGCTAAAAAGCAAGAGATCCCCATTTCTCAGATGGTTTTCCCTCACCATGAAAGAAATTTTATAGAATTATGAGATTTTAGTCGAGGAAGTCATTAACCAAGGTTTTTTGAGTAACATTAGTTCGCTGAGTAAATTATGAACCGTAGACTAACAATTAAATTCTACGGTACCCGATTCTTACATGTTACAATATCTTCTAATTAATATCATGCTTACTCTATCCTCTCATATCACTGTCATGTATTTTGTACATGTTTCTGGGCATTTTCTTTTGTGGTGCTAGTTAGGGCATGAAGAGAGGGCACAGGGGAACAATACATGTGCTAGGCACTAATATGTGTACCATATGTACCCGTGGATGTACCGTCTCAGGGCTCAGGTGGTAGGATGGCCTCCTGTGAGATCATACAGGATGAATGCATTGAAGAGCTGCACGTATGTGAAGGTCGCCGTAGACGGTGCACCGTATCTACGGAAAGTAGACTTGGAGATGTATGATAGCTACCAGCAGTTGCTGGAATCCTTGGAGAAGATGTTCACCTGCTTCACCATATGTGAGTTAATCTTCTCAAGATTTTCTTCACTATTTTTCAATTGCACGCATTTGCAGTACATGTGGAACAGATATAACACGCTGAAACTTTGTAATTTCTAGTTGTTTCTCTTATGTTGTGTATAACTGTGCTTTTCACCCCATTGAGAAAGTATTTTTTTTTTACACTAGGGTTTTTGTACAGTTGCTTCTCTGCATAGATCTGTACGAGGGTACTGTTTGAAAATCTGTTTCACCTACCATTCAAGATCAACAATGAGGATTGCTAGGATCTTGACACATAATGTCAAAGAGGGTCATCCATAATTGTTTTCTTCACATATTGAGTTGATAATTTTGATGGGAAGATACATGTGGAGAATGATCACTTGTGAAAAGAAGGTGTGGGTTGGGGGAATGGGATTTAGGAGGGTGATGGGCAGGATGTTTTGGACTACATGGCAGGATATGACAAGAGCCCGTGTGGACATGGAAACTTTTGTCATGTTATATGGTTGAGAAGTCCTTCTCACTCTCCCCTCTCCTATTTAATGGCATCTTGATGTTAAAGGTTATGGGAGGGACACTGACAGCTTTCTGTAGCAAAGAAAATTTTAATACCCAGTGTCCCTCCATCCCCTCCCTTTGAAAGCAAAAAGTCATTTGAAGTAAAGCGCATATGTGCTCTCTCTCTCTCTCTCTCTCTCTATATATATATATATATATATATATATATATATATATAAGAAAGAATAAGACTGACATCTGGATCATCTTTAAGATTGAGAGTGACATGCTCTGCGAGGTCCTCGTCAAGTTGTCCCCGTCTTCTTCTTAACTATGAGCAGTTGATTTTTAATTGTTCCATTCTCATGGGTTAGAACTTAATTATAATTTATATGCGGTGATTTATGTTCAAGAGTGGAAGCAGACACAGAAACAATTTTATTGAGTTTGATGTCATAAACGCGTGAAAAATAAAAAAATCGGGGACTTCTTGGATGCTTGGTTGCAGGCAACTATTTAGGTGAGAGCAAGCTGATGGATCGCATGAATGGCAGTGAATATGTGCCTACCTACGAAGACAAAGATGGTGATTGGATGCTTGTCGGTGATGTTCCTTGGAAGTAAGTTTTTTCACACAAATCAAAATCTTTCACAGAATTAATCATTGATTTTATTGTTCTAGTCATTTGGGGAGTCTCTTTTTCGTTTTCTTTTCCCATATATGCCAATTTCCTAGTTTCCCTGGATAAAGAGAAGAAGAAGAAGAAGAAAATCAAATCGTGACTATTTATTCGTTTCTCATGCAGGATGTTTGTGGAATCGTGCAAGCGTATGCGTCTTATGAAGGGCTCGGAAGCCACTGGACTTGGTAAGCAACCAGCCGTGCTGTAAGCCAAGAGTCAAGAGATGAATGTTGTACTAGTCAAGTAGGGAAGGTCGGGAACTCGATCCATCGAGGTCTCACGAGCCAAGAGCTTGGTCCATGTGGCTATTGCCTTCTCAGACTTGGCTCTACTGAGCCAGGCTATGCTGGAAATCAGTCTGATAATACGTATTAGTTTCATGATTGCTATTTCATAATAATCGTGGTAGATGATTTTTGTGGTGGTGCTCATATTATGATCTCCTGCATGCAGCTCCAAGTACCCCGGAGAAATGCACCAGCTCGAACTGATGGCTTGCTTGAGTCGGAACCCTTGTACAGAGAGTATTGCTTGGTGTGCTAGGTAATAGTACTTTTGGAGAGAGAAAAGAAAGAGAGAGAGAGGTCGAGAGAGAGAATAAGGACAAGAATTATTGTATTTATAGTTTACATTTACATGAAGTTGGTTTTGGTTTGCTTATATGCATTTAACTCGTCAAATGTTCAAAGTGAAGCTAGCGAATAATGTTTCCACCACCCACAGTTTCGGCGAGAATAGACAATGTCATGGTATCGCCACATATAGATAATATGAAAATAATAAGCACCCCAACCAACCAAAATCAAATTTGAGATGTGACTCGATTGGAATAATTTAATTTGACATCAACATTATTATTTTGAAAAAAGTTACCCTAAAGCTCGAAAGAGACACTGTAGCAAATATTCTTACCAGAAAAAACAAGAAGATAATCACCCTGGTATCTAATTAAATACCCTGACCTACCTCTAAGGTGATGTATGGTCTTCAAAACTAAATTCTCATTTGAAGGTTCCTGTAGAGTTTATGATACAAGAGGACCACAATGTGCTGGGGCTCCACCAAGCACTGTTCCCAGCATGTCCATATCCAGGATTTGAATGATTCTGGCCCACATATTTTATTCTGATCCAGCTAATTTGAGATTGACATGTCTCATACCAACCCGACCTGATTATCTATAGAGAAAACAATGCACAGTGCATTTACCAATTGGTAGGGTCCATTTGGTTTATGGATAATTGCATTCTTGTCCCAAAGATGGGGGTCCAATTCTCATCTTAGTGAACCACTTTGGATCCAACCACACTGCATAAACTTTTATTCTCTAAATTGAAAGGGATGGCAGTGGGCAATGACAAGAGGCATTATAGATCAGTTGGACCAAAACGGCCCCATCTCGATTTTCAGTGTCTAGTGTTTAGGCCAGTAGGGGGCATTGTCCCTTTGGACAATGGAACAGTTTGTGAGTGTTCAATGAATCTACCCTAAAAATTGGAGAGTATTCAATGAATCTACCCTAAACATTGAAGCACATTTATGAAACAATAGAACCCAGTATTACATGAATCTGTTCCAATTTTTTGGATAAATTCATTATATACTCATAAACTGTTCTTTTGTCCAACCACCCCCTTAGGAGTCCTTTAGCAAGAATGATAGTATGTAAGTGTTTCATATATCTAACCCAAATATTAGGATAAATGCATTACACTATTCTATAAATCTACATAATATTTAGGGCAGATACAAGGAACAATACCATATTGTTACCGTTGCCAAACAACCTCTTAACATCTTTTTTTTCTTTAAATTAGAGTTAGTTGGTAGGGCTCTGTTATAGCAACTGGGCCGTTGCAATTACGGGTTGAATGTCTAATTGTTCAGACACAAAAAGCAGTATATATCTAATTTAATTGAAGATAACTAGATGATGGCAAAGGAGGTTAGAACCTTGATCAAGAAAACCAATCTCAATCACTGCCCTCATCCTTGACCTTGAAAATAGATTGGGGGAATTAATTCAAAGGCTATTTTATTCCTTTTAGCCATTAGAGAAGGAACATTAGTAAGGAGAACCACAAACTCTACCCTCACAACCACAGACCATGCAAATAATTGCGGACCCGTAGCCCATTTTGAACTTCCAGCTTTCAGAATCATTGGTCCCACCAACTTTACACCATCCAATCTCAGAGGATCCTTTCTACTACAATATTCCCACATAATCCTTCCAATAAGGAGCTATGTAGTGGGTAAATGTAGGCAGGAATATTCCCAGATTGACATAAAGTAGTGCCACTCAACAATATAAAATGAATGTTGGTGATAGAAATACCATCCAAGAACCACTTACGCTTAATAGCAGCGTTGTAAAAATTTAAAAAAAAAAAATGAAATCAGATCGAATTTCTTGAGCTATTGATTCACCAAATCGGCCAACTCGACCATTTAGCTGAATCAGTTACGAATCGAATGTCGAACAGGGAATGAAAGCATTGGAGTGCAGCGTGATAAATGAATGTCAAATGTTCATTCAATTTGACAAAATCACTTATAAAGAGGCAACAGATATACCAACTTCGTTCTTTGGTAACAACTCACTTTGTTTTTCATACTTTTGCTAGGGAAGATTGCCTCTGTAGACTGATGCAATCAAGAGTGGAAATTGCTCCAAAAAAAAAAAAAAAAAAAACAATTACGATGATTTTTCTGAATAATGATACCAAAAAACTGATTTTGAATCGATTTAACCAAGCTGTTGTAAATTCAATGTATGTGTCCATAATGGCTCGATGATTAGAAATCGGATTACTGTCATGCAATTCTTCTTCTGCCTCCTCCCCTCAAAAAGAACTTCGTATTGCTATGACCCTACAATCATTTTGTGCTGCGCTTTTATTTAATTCCACATGCTCTCCCTTGTTCTCCAAAGCCTGTCTATATTCAGACCTGAGTTCTTGATCTTCCCAGGTCACAGACGTCTGAAGACAAAGCAAATTGGTTCAAATGGAGTCTTCCCAACTCCGATAACATACCATCGATTCTGTACATTTTCTTGATTCTACCACCCTATTGGTTACTCCAATTTTCTGAGATCAAATCTGAACTATTCGAGCTTACTCAAAATTTTAATTATTGAATGATCAACAACGCTCTTATTTTTAGTGATTTAACCCACCCTCTTGTTCCATACTGAAAGAGGCTTGAAAGCACAGCTTCCAATGTTAAATGATGGGATATCGTGATTCAACAGAAATTGAGTAATTTTATGATCTTGCAACCAAAGATGCACATGAGATCTCCCTTAGAGCTCATTGCTTGCAGGAAAACTTTAGGTCAACCAGAACAGACCAAACACCTAGCTGATTTGCCCAGAGAACTTTGTAGAAGGTTCTTAGATTAGTCAAGAGACAGAAATCGTCTTTGATCTCCACCAATTGCAGCTCGAAATGAAACCCCTAAAGAACGTATGAACAACCAGTCTCTTCTTCTTAAAGGAACTCATCGCTTTACTTTTGAGTGACCTTTGCTGCTTTCATCGTCAACATCTTTGCATTCGATTCGTTTGAAAATGTGAACATAATCATGTATGGAGGCAATTGGTGTTTCCTTCTACAATAGCATTAATGCCGGGAGGCACCAACAGGGGACCCACTTTACTTGACAAAAACCCCCCACAAAAGAAAAGGAAATCATGGTCAATGAGGACTTCTGCCCACCCAAAGATGGTTCTCCCCCAATCAGCCGCATAGAGAAGACAATTTGTTCTTTGTAATTCCCTGCAACCCAAATACTTGGCAGCTAATAAAAATCAGTTATTTATCATCAAAATCCTTGAGTTGTCTTCAATCCAAAATGCTTCCACTTGTAAGATTTTCAGAACTTCCTTGGATTGGCTCAAGTTCAGCCAATTTTAACATGAGACTGGTTTTTTTGTGGGCACCTTTTTTTCCCTCTGTTTCTCACCAAAGTTTTCTTCCACTTTTTACCTTTCTTCTCATAGTTTTCTTTTCGCAACTATCGTTTCCAACTAAATGGATCTTAGAGAAGGAAAAGAAATGCACACACACACACACACACACACAAAAGCTCAAAATCTGGAAAAACATAAACTTGAAGAAAAGCTAAAAATATGAAGTGTAAATAAAATTTTATGCACTTGTAATTTTAAGACCATTAAATAAACTAATTTTTATAGATTTCAATTTATAAACCAAATTTTTTTTTATGTTTTTCTATTCTATATTACTGGGGAAATTTCAAGTACATTCATATGATTCGATTTAGTAAAGACGACTTTGGATAGGTAGGAAAGTTGGACTATATACAACCTAGACGGCATGTTATGTGTGTTTATTTTTGTATGATAAGCATATATATATATATATATATATATATATATATATATAGCTGAGCTGCATCTACCGTTGGTCAATGGACATGCCAACAAATACTGATATAGATGCCAAAAAAATAATCTTTCTGGGAAAAAAGTCATAAATTGACTTATCCACATCTACCAATTGATTAAGTTTATGGCTGCAATCAATTTGACGTTATTTTTAATCACAATATATAACCAGCAAAAGTTCATATGTATCTCGAGGTTACAATGGTGGCACAATAGTTACGTAAGGGAAGCAAGTGCAACAATGAGATAATGCAATTGAAGGAGGTTCTATTTAAATCTCAAACACGAAAAGAGTTTCAAACTTCATGGAAAGGAGCAAGTTTTTGGTTAAGTTTGAGGAAGGGTGTGCTCTTTTTCATGAGGGTGAGCATCAACTATGCTTGAGGAGAAAATACACCAAGAGAAAACTCTCCTAGCAGAATGACAATTTCTAAACCTAATCTAAGTTTTCAACACCTTTGTTTCTTACTTGAGGAAACCCAACATGATTTGGGAAACTTTGTCACTTGCCTAACTACATAAAACCATGACGACATTATCTCTGCTTTCAATAGTCATAGCACATCTCTGCTTTCAATAGTCATAGCACACATTAGTAAGAACAAGAGTTGGTGTTTCTGAGGAGAGTTGGTGAATTGATGGGCAAGGCTAATAAGGCCACTTTCTGTTTCAAAGCCTTAGACTCCCCGTGTGGAAAACAAGACATATAGTTTAGGAGAGGAGAAAAAGGATTGGCTAAGTACTTTGGTTTCAGCCAGCCTGCTCATTATGCTGATGGTTGAAAGTGTAACAACCCGACCACTTTTATGCTCAAGCCCTTGGTTTGACGGATCTCAACTTGCCCCCTGAAAGTTTCGGCTCCACCTCCAAAAAGGCTAGGAACCAGAATAATCATTTATTTAATAACCTCCTTTATAAACTCTTAGATCTCTCACAATCTTCAACGTGAGACTAAATTTTTGAGGTGTTAAAAAAAGTATGTTTTCCTCTAAAGCCAAATAACACTCTTGACATTGGTGAAGAGTGCATTGGGTTCAAATAAGGCTTTGTATAGGTTATGCCTTAGATGTTCTGTTGGTTTTGAAAAGACTAAATTAAACGTAGTAACACTGTAACAGGGAAAATTAAAGCTTCACTATTACTTTCACGTAACGTTTAAGGTTAGGACAACTATTGAGCTCCTACGAGCTGCGCGTTCTTCAAATATGGTGATTTTAAAAAGCGATTATTGACTGAAATTGCATGAACTTACTTGTTTGAGTCTATCCGATCAATGTTAAATTGCACCCAGAAGTGCCAAATATCATTTGTTCTTAAAGTATTTTATAAATTTTTTATGGATTTCATTTATTTTTTTCTCAAAATGATATTTTAATAATTTTTTGCATGTTCACAACCGATTACTCCAAATGATTGAGCCAATGATTTGATTGAGTTGCTCCAGCATTTCCGAGCCATGTGGCTCTAGGAGAACGGTTGACACCGATTGCGGGGCCGTAAAAGGGTTTTATAAAGGGGTTGGAATGTGGTGATCTCCTCCCCAGTTGGTCGGAAATGGCTGGCTGACACTGTCAAGAAGTTACCGGAAAACTGAGACTACACCTTGAAGCTGATGGAAACAGAGCTGACTCTAGGCTTGCCTGGTGGCAACAGAACCGCTGGTGATGCAGGGAAAGCCGGCACGAAACGTGCATACCGGGAAACCATCAATCTTAGCACAGGCGCGGGATCTTCCAGTGAGCCGGCCATTGTCGCCAAAGAGGAGCTCAACCATGCCGGAAAAATGCTAGAAGCCAAGTAAGTTTTACACATCCATCCGTCTTTAATTTTTTCGTTTAATTTTGAGGATCCTTGGGATAATATATGGTTTAATTTTGAGAATCCTTGAGAGAAGATATGGGTCGATGGAGTCCGCGGCTTACCATGGGCACGTAGTCCACATAATCGAGGGATTTTCAACGCCTATTAGAGGAAATGGTTTAAAATCACATATATCCTTAGGAAGACTATTAAAATATCATTAGTAAATATATAACCTTCCATCATAAAAATCTTTGATGCATTTGAAACATAGACTTTGTTCATTACACAAACAAGGTTTAAATCATAATCATGCATATGTGTAGAAGAAAATTAAGTTAAGAGCAAATCGAATCGACCACTTGATGATGCATATTTGAGAACTTCAGGGCATGATTTCTAACAAATAAATTACTCCAAATCTATCTGGACATGAAATTGAAATACTTGCGTACTAGTACTCTGTGGCACAACTAGTCACACCACTCTCTCTCTCGACAATATATATGTTTAGGATGCATAAAATTGCAGCTTAAACCTCACACTAGATCTTAACTATATATATCTATGAGGATCCTTTTGTTTAATCTAAGCGGTCAGCTGCTTTAGAAGCAACTGATTTTTACAGCTTTTAAAAGCCACATTGACATTCAGAACATCTAACATGAAATATACTCAGGGCTCAGTTGGTAGGATGGCCTCCAGTGAGATCCTTCAGGATGAATGCATTGAAGAGCTGTAGGTACGTGAAGGTGGCACTGGATGGTGCACCCTATCTGCGCAAGGTGGGCTTGGAAACACACGGCGGCTACCATCAATTGTTGGATGCTCTTGACAATATGTTTGGTTGCTCCAAGTTGCGTAAGTGTTCAGTTAATTTCATGTACATGTCTGTCATAGATAGTTACTTGGCTTCCGTTTCCTAGTTTCATCTCTGGCCTTACATATGGTTGTGGAGACAAGCAAATAGGTTTAGATGATACTGCCTGGAAAAAGGGTTTCTGGGTGGGCAAGATCGAGCGAGAGCCAAAGTCTCCCCCTCTTCCCCCACTTGTTCCTTAGATCTAGATTTGTCTCGGTATCAAGCGGTGAGATCCTTATGTGTGTTAGAGTTGTGCTGATATCAAGCAGTGAGATCGTTATTTGCTTCAACTTGTACGTAGAGGCTCACTCCCCTTTTACAGTACTCCTCCTCCTTCCCCAACTGTCTGCTCTGTACAGATCCATTTCCCTTTTACAATACAGAAGCATGGCCTTTCATAGGTTACATGACATTTTTACCAAGTCATTCTTACCCGTCACTTTTACCTTGTTCTTAAGAGAGAATAAGTTTACATCATACTGTTTGAAAAAAAATAGTTTTGTGACATTTGTACTAAGTCGTTCGTATCTTTCCCTTTTGCCACGTTCTTAGAAGAGACAATTATTGATTCATTTGACATCTTGAACTATTTCTAAATAAAAGTTTAAGAAGCAAGCATGGTCATCATATATGTTCCGGAAAGAAGTTGTTCTTGTAAATCACAACCTTTTTTTCCAATTAACGGCCATAAGAGAATGTAAATTTTACTTTCCTAAGAAAACGAAGACATATATATATATATATATCCTTTTTTTCATTTACACTCTTCAACCATTCATCACAAAAAGGGAAGATCGTTTGATTGCTTTCTTGCTTATGGATAGGTATGAGAAGGAGAACAATGGAAAAAAAAAAAAAAAAAAAGGTGTGGGACAGGTGTGCATCATTATAAGGACAATAATACACTGCAATAATTGGTAGAAGTAAAGTATCGGGCCTACCTTTGATTTACAGAGGCAAGATCTGGACCGTTGGATCGATCTGAAGAAAGCAATGGCTTAGGGGGCCGCGGGGTCACACGGGCCGAGATCGTGTGGACAAGAAAGTTTTTGTCACGTTATGTGGTTTAAGTGGGCGTACCCGTAAAACATCTCAATCAATGCCCATATCTTATGTCCCTTGTTTGTGAGACCACGAGAACCACAGTCCATTAAGATGGGTAACCATGTCCTAACTGTCTTTCTTTTAATTTTCTCCAGCCTTCATGCATGCCACCATATTTCCAGCTTCTAGATTCGACGTTCCCAATTAAAGCTTGGGCCTTGGAGCTTACGTTCTACCAACATCAGGTTAAGCCAACACAAAAGTATGGTTAAAACTGTTGGTGCAATCAGGGGAGGGGAGGAGCCAGAAATTTTCCATGAGAAAGACCAAATTAAAGTTTCCAAATTTTGACGAGGGTCAAAATATCATTTTTCAAAATTTTTATATAGAACAAGTAAATATTAAAAAAAAAGAATTTGAAGTGGGGTCAGGGCGCACACAGGCCCTACCTTGGCTCCGTCCCCTGAGTGCGATTATATGAATGTAAAATTTTGGAAATCACAGTCATATTAACATCTCTCCGGAATACATTTTTTAAAACTGATTTTGAAATTAACCATCTTTTTTACGGAGTCTTGTCCACGTGAACTAGTGTATGCTTGTGTAAGGTGGGAGTACAGAGTGCAGGTTTGTGTACAATCTCATGAATGTAATTATATATCATGGTATATGTATATTAAATAATGATCAGAGCTAGGCGAACTAAAGTATATCTTGTCTGACCTACTCATTGATGGTTTACTGGTTTATTATAGTACTTATAATTAGTTCACATGGGTTTCATATTTACTTATTCCACACATTCTCTTTCTCTCTCTCTCTCTCTCTCTCTGTGAAACTATTTTCAATCTTATGGCTTGTTCATATATTATTGTGCACCGAACATGTAGAAGCCGGCCAAGCTTTGATTGGGATATCTAATTCCCATATATCACAAATGAACAAATCTTAAAGTGATCGTATTGGTTGGGACTGGTTTCAGGCAAGTACCCTGATGAGAGCAAGCCGGTGGAGCAGGCAAGTGACAGTGAGTATGTTGCTGCCTACGAGGACAGAGATGGCGACTGGATGCTGGTTGGCGATGTTCCATGGGAGTGAGTTATCTCATCTCTTCCACGCGCAGATCATTAGCTGCAACGATTTAATCAGTTTGGAAAAGCACTTTAGTCTGTAATTGGGATGTTGCCATGCAATTTCCTTTGCCATGCAATACTGAGCTATGGATGCACGTTTGCACAAGATTTCACTGAAAACAAATTGAATAAAACTTGGGGAAGCATTCAGCGGTTTAAGTACTTTGCTAAGTGTTTGATCTGATCATGACTGGAGCTGCACCTACTCATTAATACTTATGGGATGACCGTCTTTGCAAATATCAAGTAAATAAATGATGACATGAACAATAATAATGGCCAATGCTGCAAATTAAAGATGCAACACTTTGATTTGGTATCAGACTTATGCAAATAGTTATGTCATGTTATTTAATGTATAACTTCGTTCTTTTGTTAGGATGTTTGTGGAATCCTGCAAGCGTATGCGCCTGATGAAGAATTCAGATGCTATTGGCTTGGGTAAGAAATGAACTACACCATTCATTTTTGTTGTCTATGCTTGTAGGCTGCCCATGATTAAAGCTTTCACAGACATACGTATAAAAGAAAGAGAGAGAGAGAAAGAGAGAAAGAAAGAGCGAGTGATGATAAAATGGAAAATTCATTGACAAAATTGGTGACAAGATGTCACCACCATACAAACAACAAGGGCAAACCATACAAAACGAAAAAACAAACAGAAAGAAAAATAAATAAAATTAACAATAGAAAAGGGGAGAAAGAGAAAGAGAAAGGAGAGAGAGCTAGTCAATGGCGAGCTTGAGTTGCGTGTGCCGGTCGGTGCAAAAAATTTCTTTTTCTATCAAGCAGGGGCATTTTTATCATTAATTGTGTTGACATGAAAATTTTTGTGCACCAATATGGGGTATATAACTAAGTTCGATCAACAGCTGGGCCCTTCCTCCACCCAATACACAAAGTGAGATGAACATCCGCTTTGGCCACGTAATCTATAGAATCAACGGTAGCAGTTATGTCTATCAACACCTTGTTGTTGCACTCATCCCAAATCAGCCATCAGCAGTTGCTGATAAACCAAGTCTGCCCAATACACAAAGTGAGATGAACATACAAAATCAACGGTAGCAGCTATGTCTATCAACACCCTGTTATTATAGCAGCTGTGTCCATCAACACCCTGTTGTTGCGTTCATCCCAAACCGGTCACCAGCAGCCGCTGCTAAACCAAGTCCACCAAGTGAGAAAGAGAGAGAGCATGTCATCATAAATATTGGAAAACAGATTAATTTCTAGGAGATAAACTATAGGATGTTCATGAGACTCGATTGAGTGTGATGGATGTTCTAGACAGGGAAGAACACAAAGCCCGCACACTTGTACAAGGGCTTGGGAAACAGATATCTGAACCTGGGTTTTCCTTGAACTGCACCAAGATAATTAATTAAGTAGCTGCATTACGCCATCTATATAGATGTTTGTTGCTAAAGAATGGGATTGTTTGACGCAGCGCCAAGGACTCCAGACAAACGCACCAATTGATCATGAAGACGATGATGAGGAGGCGTTGGATCAGGGTGGTTCATGTACAGTGGTCGTCGTGTTTCCTTACAGAAACATGCAGCTTGTGTTTATCCTACTTTTTTCTCTTCTTTTCCATCTCATAAAGGTCGATGTTACGAATCATCAGTGAAGTTGGTTCTGGTGTAATCAAGTGAAATTTGCTTACTGCATTTTAATTGTTCCAATCAGATGATTTTCTTTGTGCACAACAAATGGTTGCATGATAACTAAGTAAGGTTCAAGTAGTAATCATCGCCTTTGTTGGATTGCTGTTGTGGATCATATCGGACTGACCTTGCTAAAAAAATATAGTTGCTGACAAAAATTTTGAAGTTTTGCTCTTTTTTTTTTTAGTTATTTTAACTTGATAAATATTTGAATTTTGTTTAATAGCAGATAATAGGAAATTAATAGCCGATACAGACCGATGCATATCTGCTGAGCTGGGCCGTTTCGCCTGATATTGACAGCATTTACCACATTAGTGGGAGGGAAATACAACCAAAACAAAGAACAGAAAGAAAAGATATTTACATTATCTGAACTTGTTCTGTTCGGTTGAGATTAGTGATGGGTCATATGGGTTTTATGTTTCCCAATTGTCAAAAATTATGCTTGAGCCTACTTCTATTAAGAATTCCACTCTTTTTAGGCTAAAAAGGTTGTACTCTGTTCCACCACGGAAAAACATCATTCTCTGGTTTTTATCAGCAAGGTTTTATTTCCAGGTATTTTTCAGCAAAGTTGTTTTTTTCAAAAAAAAATCTCGGGAAAATCTTGAAGATTCTTAGAAAAAAATTAAAAAAATCAAAATATTAGGTTGAAATACAATAATAAAGAAAACTTTTGCAATAATAAGAAACTAATAAGAAGACATAAAAAAAACATCTACTTAAAATGATAAAAATGAAACAATGAGAACAATGAAAACAATGAAATAAAACAAGAAGAAATAAAACAATGAAACAAAAGTTGAAAATTGAACAAGAAAATGAAATTAAAAATGAATGAAAAATCGCTAAAAAATAGCAACAAGTTTATTATTTTAACTTTTCTTTAAAAACTCATTATTTTTTTCTTTTTTTCAATATTGCGGTATTTTTTAAAATATTGCAATATTTGTGGCTATACTTTTAACAGGATCTCAATCCATATTTTCCTTTCAAATTCATTTGCAGAAACTTATACATATCCATCAAGAGATCTAGAAAAATGACTTTGAGTAAGCAAAAAGTTGGCTTTTTATTGAAACTTTCAATTTTGTCAACTGCGTTAAGTGTTCAACCGCCGCTGATCAATCAGAAAGATTGAAGTGTCCCTTTAGGGGAAGGTAACTGAATGTGATCCGAGCCATAGCCCCATAAAAGGGGAGACAACATGGAAGGTGAAGATATTATTGATGCCTACCAAGATGCCAAACATTGAACTTTGCTACGACTTTGAATAAGTAAGAAGCCAAAACTCTTAAAGAAGGAGCAATCAATTTGTTGGTTCTCTGTTTGAAGACCAATTTTTCATTCACATGGGGCCATTGAATTTGGTAACTTGTATGTGCTACCCTTTGCAGCCGTATTTTGCATCTTAAAGTGTAGTAAGATATAAAGTGTAAGTAGAAATTAATATATAAAGTGATGATTTCTCTTCTTTTTTTGGCTACCCTCTGCTCCGCGCACTATTCGGTGAAACAATTATTACTGACGTCCAGGAAGGAAAAACTCGTTGATGAATGAACTTGTACAACACATAAACCAAATGTCGATAATGTATAGCCGGAAAATACTTACACCGACGACATGCTTAGCAAGTGTCCGTGAAAATTTATTTTTGTGGACGTACTTTTCCGGATGTTGGTAATGTGTCGCTTACTTACATCGACGCAAGGCTTTTGTAGGTGAAAAGTATATTTTTACTGACGTCCAACTTCCGGCTGTAGGTAAAAATTGGAATTTCAACGACATGTATGCTGCACGGGTTGGCAAAGGTCGATGTTCATTGACGTCTGGAGGTGGACATCGGTGAAAGTCAATCTTCAGCGACACCACCTCCTGGACGTCAGTAAAAATGGAGTTGCACTGACAGCTACTTTTCCACGCGTTCATGAATCTTTTTTTTTTAGTGGATCAAAAGCGTATACGTGATTCATCTTTGAAATTTTTGCTCCCATTACCCTGTAATTTTTCAATTTGATATATTTTCCTAATTAAACTTCCGGTTTATGTTGGTGATAGGCGGTCCTTTCCTTTAGTTCAATTCATGATACACATCCAACTCAATAAGTTGTGGTAAAGATCTTCATGAGAAACGAATAAAACTATAATATTTGCATGAAACCAATTGTCAAAAGGCAACTTTATCTCGTTTAAATCTCCAATCATGCTTTGATATATAGTGCATATTGGTGTCAAATTTTTTTTCCTACTTATATTGAACAGTTGGTATCTGAGGATCTGGCTGGCTAAGATAAACTTTAGACTGCCCTTTGAATAAATCTTTCATTTCAAACCAAAAAAGAGAGAAAATCCTAATATCTAATGTTGATATGTAGCTATAATTTTGTGTTCTTAGATGTCTTCATTTGCTCTTCGAACTGAGAAATTGCTTGTTGACTCATGGGGTCAGGATCACTTTTTATGTACCCAAATCATTTATATACCCTCTTTAGTTTTTAGATGTTTAATCAATAATCGAAAGAAATTAAACATCCCTATATATGTATGTTAGCTGATGGGCGAGAGCATGCAGTACTGGTAAGTGCATGTATAAATGGTATCTCACTCTCTGAAATATACACCAAGTCATTTCCTCAAGATCAATATATTAAGAAGAAAGAAAACAGAAAAGTTTTCTTGGCCTGGTCAGAAAAAATAAAATACAAACCAGTCAAGTTAATTACAACTCTGCAATATTACTTTGTCTTGCATTTCTCCTATGATAAATCAAACTCCTGTATACATAATTGAACACGGTATATATGTTTCGGAGCAGTTCTGCTCTTGCTCCACCTGTTATTCGACACTGTGTGTGTATCTATATGTAATATAGGGAGAGGGAGAGATCAGTTTGAGGACAATTTTCTCTTCTTTCTGGGCTCCTCAAAGCCTGTGCTCATATTGATCGCCTCGGTTCTTCTCATAATCCTGAGCCTTTTGCATGACTCCACAAACATCCTGCAAAGATTAATATTTTATCATTAGAATTGATCATTTAATCAACTGATAAACTATACGTGGGAAAGTTATTATTATACAGGAATGAAACTATTTCTAACATGTGATGTAACTCTGTTCTAGACGATCAGACGGTCCCTGGTATTTGGATCTTAAGGCCTTCCTACAATGAATAGATCTGGATATGTGCAGCCAATAGATCTGGTACTGCAAGTACCCAGATCAAAGTGGATATCCCCAGAAACAATCTCCCCGTCCAGATCTATAGTTTTATATGCAAAACATACCAAATTTTCCAAATCCAGATCCATTTTTCTGATCCCTGGTTCTATCAAAGCACATATACTAGAGAAAGGACCCCAGTTTTCTTTATTTGTTTGAATAATTTTGAAAAATTGAGGAACAAAAGTGGGGTATATTTCGATACTTACTCAAAGGGAACGTCTCCAACCAGCATCCAATCTCCGTCTTTATCTTCATATGCGGTGATGTACTCTGAGTTACTGCAACCTTCCCCTGCAATTATCCATGGAGCAAACCCATATGTCAGTGCCCAGTTGCTATTTAAGACCATCAAAGATTGCAGAGAAGAAGACCGGAAGTTTCGCCGTGCCGGCGACCGGCCGGGGCCGCTTACCGAGAGCAAGGTTGGAAAACATGGTGGCAAACACGCGGGAGAGGTCGGAGTATCCCTTGTAGGCCTTGAGGTGCATCTTCCTTAGGAACGGAACACCGTCCATGCTCACCTTGACGTACACCTCCGACCTCTCCTCCTCGCTCCTGCCCTTGAAGCTGACCATCCTGTAAGAGCAGACGGGCGGCCACCCTACCACCTTCTGATCGTCACCGCCCTTGATCTCCTCCGTCCTCGCGCTGACTTCCTCTTCCTCCCCTTCTCCGGCGGCCGTGAAACCGACTCTCTTCCTCTTAGGGGACGACTGTGGCGTGGGATCGGAACCCGGCAGGCCCAGCCTCAGCTCGGTGATCATCTCCAACTCTGCGCCTTGGCCTTCCATCTCAATCTCTTCTGACGGAAACTCTTTCAACTTCTTGGCTCTGAATTTTCTGTGCTATTGTCTTGGGAACAGATGAAACTTGAGTTGGGGCCTTCCTTTCCAACGCCTGGTTTTAATACCCCCTGTGTGGAAGGTGAGGACCCACGAGGAGGGAACAAAGCGGTAGGCCGAACCAGGGAGACGGTCGGTCACATGAGGGACAACCGGGTAGGCGTGTGGGTCCGCGGGGTTTAAGTAATAGCAGACATCTGTGGTACCGGAGTTTTTAGGGTTTTTCCATCCCAAGCCACTGGCCATGGCAGGAGACACAGCCCATGTGCCTTGATTCTGATTTTTCTTTCCTTTTTATTTTCCTTTTTCTCTCTTTTTCATTAACTTTTTTTTTTATTGCATGGCCGGCCATGGGGAACCATGCACGTATCATGTCATGCATTACATGCACCATCTTCACATGTATATGTATTTTTGTCTGTGCCTGGCTAAGTAAATTCTACATAATCGAATGCCAAGTGTGTCTTATGTTGCGAGAACACAACTATCGCACTACCACCCAGATGAAAGCCGAAGCTTTTCTCTTTTTTAATCTACCAAAAGAATGTCAAAATAACTTCATTTCAATACAAGATTCTACCACCACCATAATAGTGCCCGTGGACGGTGGCAGAGCTAAAAATTTCAAATTAGATGAGAGGCACTAGTAATGCATCAAAAACTTTTAAAAAACATCTCATATGTAAATAATGAAATACTATGAGGTACCAATGTAAAAACAAGCAAATTCATGTGGGCTAGTGCCCACATCAACCCATACATGTCTCCCCCAGAATCGAACTAGCGAACCTGCCTTTACTTGCCACCAGCTATACAATGCTCCTTCCTTTTTGAGGCAATGTCATTCAGTTGGTAGTTGACGAGAGAGATTCACACGTTATATAGGCACTCCAACTGCTCCTTTTAATACATAAAGCCTCACTTAAACATGTTAACGTGACGAAATACGACAGTGACCAAACATGGTTTAGGTTGAATATTAAAATTTAATCTTGTGGCACGCCAAATTTTTCAAGCAACATACGTGCACGGGTCCTAGTCTTACTTTTACTTAGTTTGTATACATACTGTTTGCATTCATTAAATCGTGATTGCATAGAGAAGTTGCAGGCTCTAATTAAAAGGTGAATCCGTCTAGTGATCTAAGGTTTAAAATGTTGATGATTTGCCTAACTAATGTTTAATGTTCTGGTTCTAGAAATATTTGATAAAAATCTATATGATTATAAAGTGCTTAATATATAAGCTTTTGGCAGTCAAAATCACACGTTAAAATGCCAAATAAATGCTTCCCGAGATCTTGTCGATAAACAGTGGGGTTCGTATTGATGATGTGATGGAGAAAGTGGTACAGATGCTTGTAGCCGAGTGGCCCCGTGTGCTGTGGAGTCAAAAACATCTTTTTTTCGCCTAGTTTGACCCAGAGCTGCCCTTCATGGACCATAAATTTAGACCCTTCATCGAAGTCATCATTCTAGAATCGCAACATCATGATATTAAGAAAAATCCTTGTTCCTTTTGAAACTCTTTAGGGTTCCCTTAGACTTCAACCTAGTTTTAGCTTATAACTCCAAGTAAAGTTTTCTTCTCGACGCTAAGTAAAGTTATTTTTTTAATTAACTTTAATTTAACTATTAAATTTGTTTATCTGTTGGTCGTTTGATAGCAGAGACACTGTGAGAGTGTTTAATATATTAGTGGGATACCCTCGTAATGTCTTTGATGTTAAACTACCTCATAGTGTTCTATATAACATATATATACGAGTAATTCTTTGACATGTTTGCCTGCTAGTGTACCCACAATTCAAGTAATGATCTACGTCGCTATGGTACAACATTAGGTGCTCTTTCAACATTAATGATGATATTAATTTGTATGCCATGGATTACTACTCCGTGTCATAAAATACATGCACCGATTAACATGCAAAACCAATTAAATTTTAGGTCGACGGCGAGGTGACCGTCAATGTGTGAAACATGCATAAGATGTAGGCGGTTGTTATGTAGTCATGCTTATGTTTCATCTTAAGAGGTCGTTTGGAAAGAGTGACATCTTGTTATTGTTTCATAGATCTATCCCCCCAAAATTGGTTAGATTCATTTCACACTTTGGAAAGTGTTTCATGAATCTGCCTTACTTTTTAACACAAATGCATGGAACCGTAACACACTGTTACGATTCTCAAACAACTCCTAATGACCTATTTGACAACCAGAACAAGCTATTATTGTTTCATAAATCTGTCTCAAATGTTAGGATGGATTTATAAAACACTATGTTATCTTGATCCGTAAATCTATCTAAATTTTTTAGGGTAGATTTATGCAATAGTAATAACTTGTTACTGTTATGAAACATGCTCTAAAGGGTGGTTTGGCAGCAGTAGGAACACTTTATGTATATTTCATGAACTTGATCTAAAATGGAGACATATTCATATAACACATATTCTATTGTGTTCTAATCTTTGAAACACATTCATGAAATATTTACATAATGTTTGTTCTTACTGTCAAACGACTTCTAAGGAGCGGGCAACCAATCTTTGTATCTCATCTTCATTTCTGATGCATGCAACACCGCTTTCAATCCCAACTGGATAGTCTTTTGGGCCTCCTTTTCTCAATTAATATCGGTCCAACGTCCGGCTAATGGTGTTGGGTTATTTGTGGCAAGTAACCTACACACGAGCTGGCCGCCATTAATGAATTGCCGAGAGTTTCACATGCGTGGTCTGGTATACATCCATGCATGCATCATGTTCGTCATGTCCTCATCTGGCATGTTCGTGGAAGGGATGATAAAGTTCATATCAAGCAATTCTCTATGGGTACAAGCTTTTATATCATGCATAAGCTTGATCTCCGTTTTTATGGTAAACATCCATCACTCCATGTGCGTCAAAGCTGAACTGTAATTTTGATACAGTTAGACATAATTAAGAGAGGTTAACATATTATAAAATTTATTAAAAGATCTTGAAAATTTGATGTACATAGGTTAGATTTTATGAGCCGAGAAATCTAAAACCTTACAAAAAATTTAAACTTCATACATTTAATTTGCATCTTTTTCTCCCCTAATGAATCTATGATTGCCGGTTCAACCGTTCTTAGTCGCTTCTCCACCAAAAAAGAAAACAAATCTTGTTTCATAATTGTTTCATCAAGATAGCTCAGGTTGCGGTGACAGAGACCGTCGATCAATTAAACAAAAAAGAAAGCCCACCAGCGCAAGAGACATATGCACGAGACAGATTCCTTCAGCAAGACTCCGCCGTCGGATGCTTCTCTCTCAGATCCCTTCCTCTCTCCCATGGTTCCCCAAACAGGAAACAATTGTAAGGATGAAGTCTCCACTTGTTCATGGGCATGTTATAACCAGTCTCCAATTGTTCGAATTTATATAAAAACTTCAAAAATATATATGTGTGTGTTGGGTAGAGTTCTTTGTTTAGGTTTAAATACATATGCTCAATACAATATAGTTGTGATTAGACGAAGCTCTAAATAAATCTTATAAGTCACATGCCAGACATTATTGGATGACAATAATAAAAAACTTGTCGTTAAAGAATAAGTCGGTACAAGAGCTTAATGACGATTTATAGTGGAATGCCTTTAACAATGGTTTGTGATACTTCTTGTAATGGATTTGTAGTTTTTAGTTATCCATCAACATCGAGAATCTAAGATACATGATTCTTTTATATACAAGATTATTGAATCATGTCGGATGTTAGATGCTGTTAGATGGCTAACATTTAAACTTTTTTAACCAAAACTGACATTATATTAGTATTACGTAGTAACGGATGCCACGACGATTTCTGGTGGCTTTAGTAATAATTATTTTTAGTTATGCATTTTTAGAGTTTAATAAGGATGTCAATATATCTAATTTGGATCAGATATCCGGAGTTGTTTTGAAAATATCGGATATGCAAAAGAATAATATTCAGTTAAGAAATTGGATTGGATTTGAATTTAAGAAACGATATCTGATCGGATTTGAATGTGTATAAATATCCACTCAGATTCGGATCGAATTTATATTTACATAAATATCTTAATTTAATCCTTCTACATTTTGAAAATCAGCCAAATTCGGTTCAAAATTCGGATTTGAATTTAAAAATATAAATATCAGATTTTTGAACTGGGATATAACTTTTCTTTTTTCATAATCCAATTTGAACATATGAATATCTGGAAAAACAGATACAATTAAGCTATACTCGATTTAAATACAGTCTATTAACATCTCTAGATTTTAACTATCTAACACTAACAGCAATCTGCCAGCATAGTTCTCTCTCTCTCTCTCTCTCTCTCTCTCTATATATATATATATATATATATATATATATATATATATATATATATATATATATATATATATATATATATATATATATATATATATATATATATATATATACTGATCAGGCACGCTCCTGCGCCAGCAGCAATGGATTTGATGTGTTCCACCTCGATTTCCTCCCACTACAACTCCAATACAGCCCACCACGCGGTGGGCACTGCATTGGCTGTCATCAACCGCGTAACAGCAAGCAATTAAGCACTTTTAAAACTGGGAAGGACCAGTAAAGAATAACTCCATGGTAGTCCGGACCGCCATTGTTGATTTCGAGAGGTTGAAAGGATGTTGGTGGATCCGATGCGGCCACGAAGCGAATGCCCCACAAGCAAGCAATGCATTCGAATTCGAGTCCTTGCTTGGACAGGGTACTGTGCCTCGGGTCGTCTGTCCCCCCACCATGCCTTCCTGTCCCTGAAACTTGAGTCATCAGCAAAGATTTTGTGCTGTCAAAGGGGCTTTCATGGTGGGGGAGGCGACAGCTCTTGAAGATCATGATCATAATACGCGTGCTGTCCATTTGCAAGGAACTTTCTTCTTTTATCATCTTTTATTTTTCACTTTGTTTTTGCTTTAAGGATCCGTTTTTCTCTTTTTTGCTTTTATTTTGTTTTGAATGTCATCTTTCAAGTTTTTCAACTCCAATGTCATCTTTCAAGTTGAATCTCGTCTTTCAAGTTGGTCACCATCTTCCAAATGGAGTGGACAGGGAGCTTTCCCTTTTAACAAGTTGCATCCATCGCATCTGCTTTTAAAATTCATTTTTAAGTGATTTAAATGATAAAACAAAAGCATATAAAAAAGGAAAAGTTTTTGCTATATATATATATTAATGCTCAAATAGTGGAAACCATAGTTGGCGTAAAACCTTTTATGCCCTATTTTTATGTTTTTAAAGTTTTGACTGTACAACAAATCAATGCACTCAAGCTGGATTCAAACTCACTTTCAAAACTAGTGTTGAATTAGATTCGTTTATAAAGGAGTCGAGCTTGAGCTCAAATGTATGCTCAAAATGTTAAACGAGTTCAGTTCCAATTGTAAGACTCGATTCATTTAAACTCGACTCGACTACATATGAATACTAAAATATAATGAGAGAATAGTTAAACAAATAGCAACTAAGCGAGTTAAAGGAAACAAGATATGCTTAATATAAACGAGTTAAACTAGTCAAACTCAATACTATATTGTCGATTGGAGCTCGGGCATGTTCTATAGAACTTGAATCGAGCTTGACCCGAGTTCAGGCCAGAGTTTTTCTAGTTGAGTCAAGTTCGAGCTGGCCCATCTCCACTCGCTTGTGTGCAGCCTTATTCGGGAGCATGGGTGAACCTACATATGATACATCTTTCCATGCAAATGTTATCCTTACCACCATGCCCAAATGAGTAACACACCAAAGTGATAGCAACTACAAGATTCAAACCTTGAGTGTGAGCTGCCTTGTTGCTTAATTACACTACACCAAAAATTTTTCTTTTATTAACCCTAGTTTCATGTAGTTTAAGAGTTTTGTCGAACACTTTTCAAATTTTTTCTTGTAAAGCAAGAAACTATCAATATTGCTTGGTATATCGATCAACTTATCAATGCTTTACGGACTTACTAATATTTAATAAATTTGCACAACTTAGACAAGTATATATCCGGAAAAGAACCGCCATCATTGACTATAATATGCAGCCTTGAGTCAATTATAGATTAAAATTTTCAGCCTACGAGACAGATCTCTTCTGTTATTTTCTCCTTCCATAAGCAAAGTCACCTTCGTCTCTTCTCTTTTGTTCTTGGAATATATGCTCTCACTGCGAAGGCATTACTCATTCATTGCAAACACCTAAAAAATAAAACCCACCATCCTTAGCTAGCTATATATAATACATAAATAATGTATAATTGACGGTATACAATAACAACTTTGGCTTAACAAAACGTTACTCCATTATCAGCATTAAACAAAGCCTCACCGTCTCTTTGCTTATGTGATTAGGAGATATATTGACCTTTTTTTTTTTTAATTTGATTCGTTAGATCGCGGCCCATCCATGAACATCATTAAAGAAGAGCCCATCTATTTGAGATAGACGATTTTAATAATTAAATATGCACTTGGTCAATTAAGCATTGTTTGCGGCACTTAATCGAGCCTAACAACAAATTAGAACTGACTACTATAAGATTTCAATATTTAATGAGCACCTATATGTAAATGAAGAAAAAGTTTCAATATGAAAATAGACACTTTCTATGGGTTTGTGTGGGCAGTTGCCCACACCTACCTCCACCCCTAATGCTATGATACAAATATTTCAGTGATTCAGTAAATCATATATGGATCTGATCTAATTCCTAATTGATGGATTGTTGTAATATGGTAAGAGTATTTAGGGTTTTGTTTAAACAACACCGAATCAAGTTTTAAATTTAAAATTTAGTAACTGGGATGTGATTATAGATTTCAAAACAACGAATTGAAAATCCTCATTAGGTTATGAGTCTCAAGTTAAAGCAAGGGGATGGGCACCTTGAGGATCAGGGGGTTCCTACTCTATGTTTATGAATTTTAAACTGCAAATATTACACATTTGTTATGTAATGGATTGGCCTTTCAAATCAAAAGGTTTCATATCTTTATTAGAAGCTAAAATCTACTTTAAAATCTTAAATTATAATACCTTGAATCGTCGGATCTTAAGAAACGAGATAATCAAGCATACCCTAATCTATAGGCTACACATACTGTTTCAACTAAATTGAACTCCCAAGCGATGAATCATATATAGTTTTGGTTCTTTCAACCAACCACTGATTATATGGTGAAAAAGATAAAAGATACATTCAAACCACTACATCGGCCCATTTTTCGTGTTTGTTTAGAGGCCTTTTGTCCTTCAACGAAAAGTTTTTTTTTTCTTTATTCCCAATTGGTATAATCAAGGAAAGGGAGCTGGTACAGTATTTATTTCGAATTTTCATAGCATCAACTTGTTATGTTTATTTCGAATTTTCATAGCATCAACTTGTTATGTTTATTTCGAATTTTTGTAGCATCAACTTGTTATGCTGCAAATGCAGTGAAGGAACCCCATATGAGCTGCCAAATTCTTTAAAATTTCTTCATTTTTACATTAACAATTTTAATATTTATGTTTATACATATATAGTTGCCCCTTCAAATATGAGTATGTATAAAATGAGTGCTCTTCCATCTAATTTTTTTAGCTCTATTATTGTACTAATGATGAGCTACTGACAAGTTAAAACATCACAAAAATGAGACTCTCAAAAGAAAATGAGGTAAGAGTTTGGGTGGGAAATTGAGCTCTGTTATTAACATAAATGAAATACTCCTCAAAGGAGTCTGTTCAATTGAACACTTAAAAATTTAACATCCGGTTGAGTTAATCAACTCCTTCCTCCGTGGACGTCAAAACCTAAAATCGTAAAAATAAGTAAAACTTGACCGCCCGATCGACCTTCAGCCCTGCGCCCTTGCCAGTTACCACTCCATGGCTGCTTCCTCTTGAACTAAGAACTGCACAGGTGGCCAGAGCAACAAAGTTTGTCAAAGCAACACTACGGGAGCGAGGTTAGTCGGAGCGTCAAAGGCCTCCCTACCTCTCTCTCTTTCTCATTTTCTTTATGAGAACGGGGCGGTGTTAATCTCTCTCATTCTCCCTCTGCCGGCAAAGAACTGGTTTGTTGTTTCTAGCTCATTCTGTGTCTACTGTCTAGCAATGAACTAACGATTGATGCTTAATTGTGTTTGTGGCTTTTCAAGGAATAAATTTGATGGGTTTACTCGTCTCTGCGATTGTGTTTCTAGCTCTTTGTGTTTCTAGCTGTGAACTCGTTCTTGTAGTTTAGTTGTGCTTGTGGGATTTCCGAGGAAAATTGATGGGTTTCTTCTTGTCCCCAAATTGTTATTCGAAGAAAAGGGTTCACTTGGTTTGGTTTTCTTAGAAGTCAATTCGACCTCAAGCTCTCTCTTAATCTTTGGCGTCGTGTTTGTGCTTCCTTGAGAGCCTGATAGGGAAAAGGTTGCTCAGTTGGCTCATTTACATGGCTGGTGATATTTCATGAGGTTCTTAATTGAGTTTCTGTTACCCTCACGATCCTGGTCTTCTTCCATCCTTTTGTATGTCTATGACTCTATGTGATTGTTTATATGACAATAAAGCGCAACAATCTAAATTTTCAACTGTTTTTACTTTTTTCTTTTCAAAGTTCATGATCTTCTTTTCTGCTGTTCCTGAGTAGTGAGGGGTTAGGTCCTTTTTTCTTACAGAGCCCCTTTAGAGAAGTTCACCTGTATTTGACTGCATTAAGCGCATCACTATAATTTTTTTCCCGTGGTAGACAGAAGTTTTCAAGTTTTTGCCTTCAAGAACAGTGCAAGAGGTCGAATGGCATTGAGAGGGGTTTGGCAGCTGAAAAAGCTTGTTGTGAGCTACTGTGACTGGGGTGGAAGCAGTCGAGGAATAAGGTGATCCATTTTGATGCAATGCTGTTTTTTTAATTTGTAGCCTGCATAAGTCACTCTATTTTTTATCACTTGCTTTCTGATTGGAATCTGGACCTTAGGTTTTTGGTCATAGAGTTTAGCTACATGATCTTGAATCAACCAATCTAAGGTGAAGAATATCAAAGAAACAAACAATAGTTAATGGCACTCTCACCTATCTCATACACTGGTATGTTCTTGCTCATGAAGTGTCCTGCAGTGTCGGTTTCATATCATGCCAACGGGAAACTAGTGAGCCTGAGGAAAGTGGCTGTGAAACAAGTTTTCTTGCTTCTTTCTTCCCATGGACCTGGCGAAATAATTGTTCTTACTACTCAGTTATATTTAAGTCAAAGGGCTTCTATTGGTAGATTGACTGGCCTAAATTTGTATCTTATCAGTGAAGTATGATTTTAAAATATGGAAACTCAGAGAATATGCATCATTGTTGTATAATTTGAGTGTATGAGTTATTCATTCTCAAAATATTTTATGAGGCAACATTTTTTCGTTCGTTGATGTCCGTTTAATTAAGGTTATAAGGAACAATTTATCCATTAAATTGTTAATCATCATTACAGCCGTCCCAGTGAGATGGCAATATTTGCCGTATTATGGGAGTAGTTAGAGGAACTTATCCTCAGTGGAGGATATAATACATGACGTTTTCTCTTGTATGGCTCTGCTATTTTGGATTAATACAATAAAATTTCTAAAATTATCCTTTAGTTGTTTTGCATGTGCATTTCAAACTTGGTGAATTTACATTGTATATCACAAGTTATATGTCATATATCATAAGCTTCATACTACTTGAAGGTTTGAAATGACTATATGGTAGCGTTTGGATAACACCCTTAAAAAACATCTTTTTGTGAAAACTAGGTTTTGTTGAAACTTGGTTTTTTAATCAGTATTTGATGTCCGGTTTCTGTGTTTGGATGACACATCTAAAAGGACCCTTTTCTGAAAAAGCTGTTTTTCAGAAATTCAGTTTTGACTGTCGCCCTCATAACTACAACCAGGTCACCAAAGAAGAATGTGAAACTGATCTTCCACAATCTCATGGTTGTCATGGCAATTATAAAACCAATTGAACAGGTGGAGATTTCAGGAGAAAAATTTAGATAACTTGCAGGATGGAACTTTTGGCAGGGCTTATTTTCTTCAATACCTGGGTGGTTTATACAGATTTGGCTTGACCAACATCAATTACGTTTGTCCTGAATGGGAGGCAAAAACGTATTTGACAAATACAATTTTCTTATGTACGTCAGTTCTAGATAAGCCACTGTCTGCAAGCCAGCTTAATCAATCATTCCTGCTGTATCCCATGAATCTTGGGTTTCCTTATATGGGATCTCTTAGCCTTTTTCCCAAAATATCAACTTGGTTATCATTTTACTTGTTATAGTATTAGAAATTGGCTATTTTCCTTTGTGGTGAAGTGGTTGAGTTTTCTGTAATTCGTTAGACAATGTTAAGCAACCCTTGTGAAAGTATGGGTGCAATGAGGTTGCAGGGCATGCATGGAATCCCATTTGCCAGCATTCAAAGAAAGTAACCCTCAGCTAGAAGTAGTTACTGAGCTGATTCGTGGTCAGCATCCACACCTGAAGGGCTTCTTCAGTAAGACTTTTGAACCTCCCCTTATTTGAGTGCAAGTTGTATTTCCTTAGGTTTTTTTCTTTTCCAAGAAACAAAGCAGAATTGGTGCAGTTGCTACTTTTTGTTTGAATTTACGTGAATGCAAAGCATTTGGCAACTGCATTTTAATGAACAATATGTTTTAACGTATGACATTTGAATTTTAATTTCTTGCAGAAAACAAAAACGAACGAGTTATATGTGTTAAGAATATGACTCCTGAAGATATACTGCAGCATGCAACCAGTCTAAGAAATGCATTAGGAAGGAAAGTGGTCAAGTTGAAGACCAGGCATCTCACAAAACATCCTACTGTGCAGGGCACATGGACTACCGATCTAAAATTTTGAAACATTATTTTTATGTTGGCACTGCTTGTCAAATGTGATAAATACCTCAAACATGTTTGCTGGATCCTTTCTGCGTATAGTAAGGGGTATTTCCTTGATTGTGGATATACCACCATCATACCATGTTTTATGTACGTGATGAAGCTGACACAAGCGGTGAATTGACAATGTCTTGTTTCTGGTTTCCCAGTTTTCAAAAGTTGTGACGTGATTGGGTTTTATTTACTGTTTATGATGTTTTGAAAAAAACTTGGGAGCTCATACTTCACGGCTGATTAGTGCGGATGTTTCTGATTTGGTGATTAGTGAGCCAGAATATAACCCCAATAACACTTGGCATATTTGCTTTGTTATTGGCACCCTAGCATCTTCGAACTATCAGACTCTTCTGGTTTTCATAAAGTTTGACATAATACAGAAAGGAACATTATTTAGTATACCATCTGCCTGTTTGTTGCACAAACCCTTCGAAAACTGACGGACTACCAGCCACCATTGCATTTTGAAGACTGACCACTGCCACCTGTGAGCGAAGAGGAGACGTCAAATCCCTTTGAAAATGTGATCAGCATATGAAAATATCTACCCTCGACGACTTGTGTAGACATTACAGCATACCCCTACGGAAAAAGGTGGCATCCTGGACTTTGCACATATTTGACAGAAATCATTTGCTAATACCTGTCAAATTTCCACCAAAAAATCTTGAATAGAAAAAAGAACCCCTTTCCGTATTTGGGTTCCTTCGGGGAGATTTTGAGGATCAACGTAGACTTCATCCGATAGAATGAGGAAAATTATGTGATCCGGTTGTGGAAGGAGGCATTGACCTGAAAATCTGTCAGTCTTAAATATGGCCAATGTGATCTTCAATGCTTTAAAAAACATGAAATCAGATTCTAATATTCTATGCGCTAGGTTATTGAGGAAAAAATATATGAACTTTGATAGCTTGTGGACCTACAAAAGGAAGGGATCTGATTCATGGGGCTGGAAGAACATTTTATGGGGTTGGGATGAGTGGGACATCTTCTGTGCTGGGAATTGAAGAATGGACAGCACATCCGACCATGGGTGGACAACTGGGGTTGGGGAATAGTGGCATATCTAGTGGACAGAAGACACTTTCGGCATGTCAAGCCCTTCTTCAACACTTGCGCCTACCTTTTAGACGCTAACCTTCCATTGCGATTGAGGGATAAATTGAAAAATTCCTTGGATTAATCACGTGTTTGAGAACATGAGATAAAATGATGTGGGGATCTGTGGATGCACATAAGTTGTCTAGAAATGAGATTTATAACCAAGTGTGAGTAAAGAAGCCTGAGGATCTACGATGTATTCGAGTATGGAAGAATCAAGAACCACTGAGAGCCAAATGGGTTCTTTATTTGGCTCTTGACAGTCGATTATGCACTCAGGATCGACTTAAAAGAGCTGGCATCTCTCTGGCCAACAAATGTTTTCTGCGCAAGAAGAGTTCAGAATTTAATTTCCATATTATGTGGGAGTGTCAGGAAGTGGCAAAAGCATCAAAAGCTTTAATGCACAGATTTAGTGTGCCAATAGCTCATATCAGTTTAACTAAAAAACTGATCTTATGGTGGTGACAATGGAAATTTAAAGAAAAATGAGCCAAAGAAGCGTGGAGTTCACTGCTTCCATTGATAGTCTGGAATATTTGGAAAACTAGATATATTTGTGCTTATGTTGAAGAAAGCATTCAGAAGGAAAGATTCTTGCAGAGGTTTGGAATGATCTGAAAAGCAGTAGATGTGCTCAACAGGGACCGTCAAATGATGTAAAAATGCTGAGTTTGTGGTTTAAAACTTACATTCGGCCTGACCTCATTACGCACCAAACAAAGACCAACGTGATAAGAATTATTATTTCATTTTCCTTGTGTTCTTTGTCACCACCTAGAGATCACTGATTTGAGAATCAATGTATAAGGGTACATAAATTGGACCTACCCACACCCACAGTCGGTAACCATAGTGGAAATGATCGGCAGTGGATTAATATCTGCTCTACTTGTAGCCGCTTTGCATTTGCTGGCATGTAACCAAGCTAGTCACATTGTCAAACAACGGATATTCATTTGCATGTCCTCCAAAGGCCTATTTACCCACTTCACATATAAACATGCTCTCTCAAAATTCACAGAAACTAGCTGTTTATTTTATATTTTCACAAAACCAACTGTGACCATGTCAGGATATTTCCACGAACGAAAGACTAGTCGCTAACTACTT
The DNA here is from genome assembly GCF_008831285.2 of Nymphaea colorata. Classification (NCBI taxonomy): domain Eukaryota; kingdom Viridiplantae; phylum Streptophyta; class Magnoliopsida; order Nymphaeales; family Nymphaeaceae; genus Nymphaea; species Nymphaea colorata. Next base: position 31,265,686 of record NC_045138.2, read on the forward strand.
AATTCAAGTTTTTTCCATTAAAGATCTGAGATGTAAATTTTAGATAATTGACGTTTAAATACTTAAGCCTATCCACACATCAAAGAACTTTATTTGATGATGAAATATACATGAACATGACTTAGAGCACCCTAAATTAATCAGAAAAGTTGCAATAGCATTAGTGGGAGCATAATCAAATAAAAGTTAACCATGACTAAGGCAGAGAGTATACAATTCAAATAACAGTCACCAATTAGGATGTGCTGAGAATAGAAAAAACCTTTGAATGACTTTTCATGCAACAGCAATACACTGAACAAAAACAGCAGATCAACCTTTCTATGTACTAGTCTGATCCTAAATGCTGCAGTCCACCAAGAAGGGATCCAAACAGTTGCAAAACACTTCTGCCTATACAACTCATGGCAAATCAAGCCAATGCCATTAAATTCTTCACACCCACATGCTGCAATGCACTTCAATAAAAGGACAGATCACATAGTAAAAGAGGTCCAACATACAACCTCTTCCTGGGTCCTGTTGTACCTTTCTTTACTCCTATGCTCATAGTTGGCTTCCTTCACCTTGTTTTTCTGTGATACACTACTCTTTCTTCTTTTCTTCTTCCAACCTTTTGAATTTATTGTCCATAAAAAAAAAAAATGGAAGAAGACCACGCAGGTCAAGCTCAAAATCATGCATGATCGGTTGAATTTAGTCCAAGACTCCAAGATCAAAGGTCTCATCAGGATTAAGTATACCATGCTCTTCAAAGCAAACCTATAGCAAATCCAGAACAATGACAAAACAAACCAAAAGCACATTATTATGCAAGTTTACAAATCAAACGCAGAACAGTAATTGCACCATCATGAACCATAAATCCTTCCACGCACAACAAAAATCCTAGCAATATCTTACCTGCATAGCGCATCTTACCAATTACTATCCACAAAAATTCTCTCCCCAGATTGGAGGAGAAAAGTTACAAGTTACAACACATAGAGGGAACACTAAGTACTCCCAACCACAAACCTATTGTTTGTCTCAACACCAGCAACTAGGATAACCCACCAATGATATTGTTCTAGTTCAGTAGGGATCGCCAGAATAGTGATAAGAAACCATCCAAAAATATCTTTGACCTACTACTTGCAGACTACAATCACGACAGCATGTTTGGGTATACACTGAAATGCATGAACATTTAAAGCACAACGCTCACAACCAAACAAAAAATTAAACATATTTTAGGATGTAAAATAAGTGACTCGCTTTCCCATGAGGAATTAATATTGGAATATCTGGAACCAAGAAATAACAAATCTAGTGAAATTTGCATCCATTAACAATTAGTAGAAATTTATTGAAGGCAGCCAAGAAACTTTGTTTCAAAATATAAGCATCAGCAAGCCAACATGTTCATATAAAGACCGTAATTCATAAAATTGATGCACTTAGACATTTTCCAATAATCTGTCAATAGGATAATGATCAAGACTTGCAAATTCTACAAATGCACAGAAGGAAATGTTGCTTTAGGAGTGTCGATTACATCAGAACAAAGAAAACTGGACCACCGGGAGCTGGCTGAGAGTTGATTAACAAAAAAAAAAAACATTTTCCTCGTAGACAATGAAAGATGAATTTTTATTAGAACACTTCAAGGAGGAGGAGCCGCAGTCAAACTGAAAGGCAAGTGAGCAACTGTCCAAGGAAAGCACCAGACGAGACTGAATTTTCATTCCTACAGAAGCGACGAAGTAGTCACGAATGAGAGCAGTCGAAACCCAAAATCAATGCCTAAATAAAACACCCATAAAAAGCCTAAATCCGCAATCTAAACCGTTAAATGAAAATGCCGAAATAAAAAACCCCCATAGGGAAGGGGCAAATCGAAATCCCCAAATCGAGAGAGAGAGGGAGAGAGAGAGAGAGACTCACGCAGGGAGCAGCGATGGGGAGTGGACGCCCGAGGGAAACAGTTGGTCGGGCGATGCCGCGAAGGGCGACGGAGGCGAACAGACAACAGAGTCGGCACGTCACCAGAGCCGGAAGACGGCAGAGGTGAAATTTTTCGTCGGATCAGTGAACGCTGCTAGATTGCGGGTCTGCGGAGCAGTGACCCGGGTCCAGTGGCGCAGGTACTCTTTCGCTTCTTGTTCTTTATGTTTCGCGCGATCTCACGCACCAGCCGCCTCTACGCCTGTCATCGCTGCAGCTGTTGAGGACCTGAGGTCCACCACCACATTCCGTCCGTGAAAAGAACCACCACCGAATCTCCAGGAACCACCATCGCAAGGTAGTCTCTCTGCTTTCTCTCTCTCTCTCTCTCTCTCTCTCTCTCTCTCTCTCTCTCTCTCTCTCTCTCTCTGGTTTTTGGGGAAACCGAACAGTCGCCGCCCCTTCTCTTTCCCAACGGCGGGCGCTCCCATTTCCTTCCCCATCCCTTCCTTCCTCTTCCTCCCACCGGTTTTAGGTTTCAACTTCATCGTGCGGCGATGGCATCTTTGCTCCCTTGTTTTAGCGTGAGGAAGGAGGAGTTCAGTGTAGGATTAACACACGCAAGTAAACGCACGACAGCAGCCTGAAAGGGTTGGAGCCAAATATCTCCACATTGGTTCTTGTTTTTCTAGCTTGTTTCATGTTGGGAGCTATCCAAGAGCGCAAACAAGTTCAGGGGTGTCAATCCACAATGGGTACTCATCTGCTTTGTCCATCAAGAATTCACTGTTGAACTTTTATGCAAAATGTGGCAGTATCGGAGATGCAATTAATTGGGCATTATTGGAGATGCAATTAATTTGTTCGATCAAATGCTTGAGAGAGATGTCATCACTTGGAGCACGATAATTATCAGTTGCATAGTGAATGGGAAAACTCAATTCGGATTGCAGATGTTCAAGGAAATGTGGGATTGAATATGATATTAATCCAACTGGTCTCACAATGGTCGGTGCAATTTGAGTTTGTTCAAGCTTAGGTGATGTAAGTGAACTAAACATGGTGCACAGCTGCGTTGTCAACTTGGATTTTGAATATGACGTGTTTGTGGTAATTCTCTAGTAGATGTTTACTCAACTTAAGGTGGCATTGATGAAGCACGTTAGGTATTTTTCAATATGAAATGTAGAAACAAGGTTTTGTGGAATTCCATAATTTCTGGCTTATTTTATACTGAGCGCTATATTTGAGCATTTCAACAGGAAATCGTTTTTATTCTTTTTCTTTGTGTTTATACTGTATTGCAAGTCAAATGCAGTGAGATTCCCTTGTTGTGAATTTGTGTCTCTGCAAGAAATAGCATCTATATTGTAAGGAATGAAGCTAGGAATTTCAACGGTCAAATTTCTTGTCTGCACAATTTTTGTCCATGCTGCATTTAAATAGAGTGAGACATTGCCATGGACAAATATCTGTGCAATTCACACACAGATGATTTTTACTTGTCCATGGATACAAGCATGCATGGATGGAAATCCATGGATCTTTGTAAGTGAACTAAAAATGGTGCACAGCTGCGTTGTCTGGGGACAAGCATGCATGGATGGAAATCCATGGATCTTTGTAAGTGAACTAAAAATGGTGCACAGCTGCGTTGTCAACTTGGATTTTGAATCTGACGTGTTTGTGGTAATTCTCTAGTAGATGTTTACTCAACTTAAGGTGGCATTGATGAAGCACGTTAGGTATTTTTCAATATGAAATATAGGAACAAGGTTTTGTGGAATTCCATAATTTCTGGCTTATTTTATACTGAGCGCTATATTTGAGCATTTCAACAGGAAATCGTTTTTATTCTTTTTCTTTGTGTTTATACTGTATTGCAAGTCAAATGCAGTGAGATTCCCTTGTTGTGAATTTGTGTCTCTGCAAGAAACAGCATCTATATTGTAAGGAATGAAGCTAGGAATTGCAACGGTCAAATTTCTTGTCTGCACAATTTTTGTCCATGCTGCATTCAAATAGAGTGAGACATTGCCATGGACAAATATCTGTATGATTTTTACTTGTCCATGGGGACAAGCATGCATGGATGGAAATCTATGGATCTTTGTCTGCACCAAACACCCCGTTAGTGCAGATAGCACGGTAGATGACGGACTCATCTCCACGCCGTACAGAAATAGTCTTCGCGCAATCACACACGGAACATGAATCCACGCTATTCAAAGCGATATCGTGGACATGAGTCCACAAAATTTCGCCCGACCTAAACAAGTCGGACCAACATCAATAGACCGAAAATCTGCCCGTTAGGGCTTCATTTCAATCCTCGCAGCATTCTGCCACTTCACTGCTTGCAAGACTCTCCCTCTTCACGCCTTTGTTGTGTCGTCGTCTCCCTCGCAACATCTGCTGTTCCTTCATCTCGGGCCCCAGTCTCTCTCTGCCAGCACCATGTAGGTAACTTTCTCTCTAGATTGAAGGGCGGTGATTGGCAACAGCCAGCCAGCAGCCCTCGCCCCCTCTCTCTGTCTCTCTCTTTCTGTCTATATCCCCTCCATCGAAGGACTGCCGGCTCTCTCCCTCGCTTTCTATGGTTGAGGGGCAGCGGTGGCCCTCCGTCAATCCTTCTCACACTCAAATCTATCTGAAAGGGTGCTGCTGATCAGGGCCATTTCACTTGGATTTTGGTGTCCGCTTTTTGCAAGTGACATGGTAATATCTTTTGGTTGATATTGTTGTCTCTTTAGTTGTTCTAGTTTTGTTTGTTCATTTCTGAATGCTGGTACTGATGCAACAGCAGAAGACTTGGTTTGTCTTATACTCATTATGCGTTGAACTGTGTTAAGACAATATATTATTCTGCGTGTAGAAAGAATTTGGTTGTTCATGTTGATATTACTGTTTAAAAGGTTTTGTCAGGGTCAGTCAATTTGGGGAGGATCCCAAATTTGTTTGGGTTGTTTTTTATGAGTTCATAATTGGGCTCATCTTCTGTATCTTGAGCAGGACTCCATACGTGAAGAGGACTTCTTGAGGTTGAGTAGTTATAATCGGTGAGAGCTAAACCCATTTGATGTACATAGTTAATTAGGTATCATGACTGAAACAATATTGTGTATTATGTTCAATTTTTGGTAGTTGTAGTGTAATAGCTTACATGCAAATGTGGATTTATGTTTTTGACATCATGTTGTATTTTGTTATACTAGAAAGTTTCCTTCGATCTAGTTCAAATATGGGAGATTCAGGGTCATGCAGAGGCGACGCTTTGTCGTGAACCGATACACAGATGGACTACTTAGTCCAAGTTTTAGTTGAGCAGTCTAGATTATCTAGTATGGAATCATGTGGTGGCCTAAAGTCGAAGGTCTACATTGCCATAGAGAGAAAAATGATTGAGAAATTCAGGCCAGAGTTCACAAAAGATCAGACAAAAAAATAAATTAAAGTATACGAAGCTAACAATGAATGATTGTAAAGAAATTCTAAAGACTATTGGGTTTGGATGGGGTCCTATCAACAAGACTATTGATGTGGATCTTATCGTTTGGGCAGATTATATCAAGGGTAGTAGAGCAATGATCCTATTTATAGGGTATGAATCTTTTCAACACAAAAATTACAGTTATTGTTAAGCGATTGACGGAAATGGCTGAACCTAAGCATTTTAATGCATAGTAGCATCAGTTTTCTGGGCACATGACAGATCCTAGCTCTCTCTGTTCTGGTTTCTCCTCCTTTATTCTCTACTGCTGTGACAGATCATTCTACTATGTATTGGTTGGGAGGACTTTATTCATCTTTTGATTAGGGCTTTCGATCGTTGCTTAAGCGGCACTTTGAGAGTCCATTAAGTTTATGAATATGTTATTCTGTTTGTGATTTTTTGATATATATATATATATATATATATATATATATATATATGTGTGTGTGTGTGTGTGTGTGTGTGTGTGTGTGTGTGTATGGCCGTACCCCCGCACCCAAGTTTTTTAAAAATGATCCATACCCGTACCTACACCAGCACCCGTACCCGTACCTATGTGACATAGTAATTACAATTCATTTGCTTTTCTAATGCTGCTCGTTTTTATCTAGACACAGCAGTTGCAGGCTATGATACAATCATATAAGGTACTTTTCTTGCAATATATGTTACTGTCCTTGGATGAGAAAAATAATGTCACAGACTTTAAAACCATATGAAAGACCATAGTCTCCCCAGTTTCTCCAGGCACAGTTTTCCAGATGAGCACAATGAATACTTGAAGTATATTTTTTGCCTCTTTTTATTAAACTGCACAGTTTGAGGTGATATGTCTATTTATATGATGCATAAACAAATGAAATGTTTGTCCATGATGAATAAATTGAACTCAACAATCTTGGGATCAATTTTTCAGTTTTATTTCTTTTACTTGAAGCATGGATGCTTTATCAACAACTATCTAAGTCACACGGGTGCGGGTGCGATACGGGTGCGGATACGGGGATACGGGTACGGACATAGCAATTTTCACAATTCTCAGATACGTGGATACGGCAAATATAATATTATCAAAAATTATAAATTGAAAAAAAAACATTAAATTAATCGTTCACTATTAAAGTCACAAACAAAACATTGTTTATCACAAAACATTGTTTATCAATATCATCATTCTAGTCATTTATCAGAAAAACAGGAAAAAGAAAAACCCAAAGAGAAAGGGGGAAGAGCTCAACTTAACTTAAAATCTGTTTTTTTTTTTTCGGATCGGGTCTAATGCAGACCCGATCCAAAACGTATCCATGCTGTATCCGCACCCATATCCCCGTATTGACATGGATACGTGGGCCAAATAGGCATATCCGTGTGACTTAGACAACTATGCTTGTTGGATGAGATTCTGCAATGTTGTTGTATGGCAACCTTATGGCAATTGATGTTGCTTTTTTTCTCTCAAGAGTATGTAAACCTTGCATTGGAGAAAATTAGCGAATATGAAAAAGTTCGCTTGAAGGTATCTTCCAAGCTGGTAATTGCTACATCATTGTGTATAAGTATGAATGGTTTTTTGTACATAGCACATTTAACTGATACCAAAATTTGTGGTTTAGCCGTTTAGGTTCTAATTATATTGTCTGCTATTCTTGGCTAGCAATACATGAGTATCATAGACATTAGGTAGTTTTTTCTACAAATTATTTCAGCACTAGAATCAAGCATCACTTGTGGAAGGACTTATCTTTGTTGCTATCCCCTTTCCGGGCCCGTTTGATGGGCAGGAAATTTAGTAGCAGAGGGAATTTATTTCAAATTTTTAAAAATTTTTCCAATCCATCAAACATGGAAAAAAATTTTGGACCGTTGGAGGTGATTATGGAACTATATTTCCGGAAAAAATTTTCCAGCTAGAGGGGTGGAAAAATGTTTCCAGAAATATTTTTTTGACCGTTGGAGGAAGGAGGAGGAATGGATGGGTTGGAGGAAGGAGGATGAATGGACGGGGAGGAAGAAGAAGGGAAGGAGGGAGGAAGAAGAAGGGAAGAAGGGAGGAAGAAGAAGGGAAGAAGGGAAGGAGGGAGGAGGAAGAAGGGAAGGAAGGAGGAGGAGGGAGGAAAGAAGAAGGGAAGGAGGGAGGAGGAAGAAGGGAATGAAGGAGGAGGAGGGAGGAAAGAAGAAGGGAAGGAGGGAGGGCATCATCCGTCGCCCAGCACCTCACGCCCAGCACAGTCGTCATCTTCCTCTCCTCACGCCCAGCACCGTCATCGTCTTCCTCTCCTCACGCACAACACCTCACGCCCAGCACAGCATCTAGCAGTGGAAGAAGGGAAGAAGGGGAGAAGAGGAAGAAAGGGGAAAGAGGAAGAGGGGAAGAAAGGGGAAAGAGGAAGAACGAAGGGAAAGCGGAAAGAGGAAGAAGGGAAGAAGAAAGGGGAAAGAGGAAGAAGGAAAGAAGAAAGGGGAAAGAAGAAGGGAAGAAGGAAAGAAGAAAGGGGAAAGAGGAAGAAGGGAAGAAAGGGGAAAGAGGAAGATTCCACCGATTCCATTTTTTTTTTCATCTCCATTCCAATTTCACGCACAGCACCTCTTTTCCCTTCCTTCTTCCTCTTTTCCCTTTGTTTCCATCGATTCCAATTTTTTTTCATCAAACAAAGAAATTTTTTTCCAGAAAAATAATTCTTCTATAACAAACACAAGGTGGTTTTGGAAATATGGAATTTTATTTCCTATTCATCAATTCCAGAAATTTTTTTCTGGAAATTTTTTTCCATTTCCATGTTTCCAGCCATCAAACGGCCCCTGAATTATTAGAACAAGAACAAGTATACATGTTAATAGAATTAGGTGGGAACAAGATCGCAATTAGATATAAATGGATTAATTGCTCATCTAAGAGATATTTAACACAAAAAACATAGAACCTTGGGGGAAATTGAAGGTGAAAGGATGAGAAAAATAGAAAAGATGAAAAGGACAACTCTTAAACGTTGAGCTTCCCATTACCAATAAAAGAAGCCTCTCATTAGTCACTAATGAGAAATTGGTTCCCTTAAATTGCTTTCTCTCGGAAGAAGGTCGGAGTCTCCAGAGCACTTTGCATGTAAAATACAGACATGCATGCATGCACACACATTTGGAAAATAGATGTCCTTTACTTCACAGGTTAGATAATTGACCTTTTTGGGCATATGTCATGATGACAATTCTAGATAGAGATCTGTCACATGGATGCTCCTAAATGGCTGCCGCTTCTGTGTCGCACCCGTGTTGGTGCTAGTGCTTCTTCTGCACACCATGTCTGGTTCGGTCAGCCAAACCGAGACAAAATTGATTATTTTAAATGCACACATGACTAAGTTAGCTCTAATGCGAAAAGTTTATATGTAAATATACATAAATATGACTACTAAACAGTTGATTAATTATGTAACAAATGATATATATTTACACACACACACATAAACATCCTCGCCCTACGTGCATTTAAATGTTTTTGAAAAATTACTGCATTGACACTCACATCAGTACCTGCACCCCGTACCCATGTGATATAGATAGAGATAATTCCTACTTGAAGAAGCCATCAGTCAAACCTGTTGCTCCTAGATTCGGGTTTGAGCCTGTCATGCTATAACAAGATCTAGACAAAGGCCCAAATGCACCTTGATTCAACTGACTACCTGCTGGACCCCTGGTCCTCCATGGACGAGTATAACTTGGTACATTGATTTGAAGATTTGTTGCACCAAATATGGATGAGCTCATCTAAGATTGTCCATCTGAAATTTTAGTTTTCTAATTTTAGGTTATTTTCAAAGTGAATATAGATTTTCCCAGTTATAGTGTGTTGCAAGCTTTTGGGTTTAGGTCTGGCTAGCATTAATTTTCTATTTTTTTTTCTTTTTGCTTCTTGTGAGTTTTCTTGGAGTTATTGAATTCCATGGGTTCAGTCAGTCGGGCCTGTGACTGGCTCAACCTATGGCCAAATATCTTTTTGGTTAACCTAAAGTTGAAAATTTTGTTTGTTGGATTATATCTGGATTTATAAGGAATCATGTAAAGTGCCAGGCCTTGTGTTTTGATCCTCTTATGGTTCTTTTCATATGTATTTTTTGTGTTACAGCATGGCTGAAAAGGGTGGTACAGATAGGGAACTGACAAATGAGCAGGCCATTGCTAATGCATATGGTGTCATGAGGTCAGAGATTAACCAACTGTACTCAAAGATCACAGAGCTGGAGATGGAAGTTAGTGAGCACTCGCTTGTGATTAATGCGATTCAGCCACTTGACCCATCAAGAAAGTGCTACCGGATGATTGGTGGTGTGCTGGTTGAAAGAACAATCAAGGAGGTCTTGCCTGCCGTTCAGCGCAACATGGAGGGATTAAAAGAGGTAATTTCTCAGCTTAACGAAGCCTTGGAGAAAAAGAAGCAGAAATTACTTGAGTTTGAAACCAAATACAAGATCAGGATAAAGAAAGGTGACAACGAATCACAAGATGAAGGTGCACGCAAGGAAGGCTCTGCACAGGGTGTGTTGGTCGGCCCTGCCAGCACTGAAAAAGAGTGACATCTTGGAAGTCTCTGCACAAGGTGTATTTGTGGACCCCTGCTGACAATGAAATGGAAGTACGATAAATATTCTCTGAAGGAAAATATTCTACCTCCTTCCCATCGAATTAGTTGCGTGAAATATGCAGGTTTTGGTTGTTATTTTTGTTTCTTGACAGTCAAATTTTGCAACGGATTGTTCGGCACGTCAGTGATGTCAAAAGAAGCTTATCTTCTGGTTTCCTACTAATTGTAAAATTGAACTTCCAGGGTTTGGTTCACCTAAGGTTTGCCATAGGCAAAAATTTGGCTCCAAGAAAAATGTTGTCACGTATGATTGCTGTAGAGGTTTACCTCTAACAAAGAAAAGGATCCTAGCAGCAACGACGAAGGTAGCATTAGAATGGAGACAAAACTTTTTAGTGACAATTTTGTGATAATTGCTGTCTTCATTCAACATCAACAATGGGGCTGTCACTGTTACCGCCAAATCAATCCTGTTGTTACTGTTAGAAGGACAATTACATATTAGAGGGTGATTAGCTTTCCGTTAATAAATTGTACTCCGGTGTTCATATATTTTTAAGTAGCTTCCAGTTGATGCCATGTGGTTGACGCGTATAACTACCCAAATGCTCTTATACAGTATCACAAGCCATAAGAAGTTCACCATCTAATTTTTTGTAAAGCTACAAAAGCATTACTAGTGAGATAATGAAGCGCCCCTAATCAAGCTTTTATCAGCGTTAGTCAAAATTATGAATGAAAGTTTTTTCCTTATTCCATTTTCACACAAAGAAATCACACTTACGACGTCAGACTTAGTCGCACTCCAAACAACATAAAATTTCGTGGATGTAAGTCCACTTCCATATCCTATACTGCTTAAGCTTGCACAAAAGGTTCCTCAGATCTTATACCTGCTTAGGCTTGTGCAGAAGGTGATGCAATGAGATTTAGATATGTTTTAGATAAAGACTGAGAATGGGACTTAATAATCATCTCAGATATTGACCTTGCCCTTGTATTTTTCATGAAAGCATGAAGAATTTGCAGCGTGGGGTGATTTGATCATCGTCCTTCCCTAAACAAACCATGCCAATACCGTCTGTGACAATGATCAATGAGATGTAAATGGATCAGATTCATATCGAATATCAAATTGCTTTAAAAAGTTGGATATAGAAATAAATTTAAAATCAAATTAAGTAATAGGATTGGATTCAGATTTAAGAAATGGCATCCTATCATATTCAGATTTGGGTTCAGTTTTAAATAAATATCTCATCGAATTCGTATTGGATTCAGTTTTAAATAAGTGTCATATATCTAATATCTAATGCGTTTTGACAATATGTTCTTAACATGTCATAATGCAGTTCAGATTGGGTTTTTTGTATTTCTGATCCAATTCTGCCAGGAGATGGCTCTCATCCTTTTATTACCAGTCCAAACAAAGAATTACAGATCCACTTGCGTATTTAATAGTTAGATTCGGATCCAGATGTGAATCTACAATCAGATTTGGATCGGACTTCAAATTATGGATTTAAAAATCAGATTAGGTTATGGTATAAAACTTTTCTTCATTCAAATTTGAATCAGATTTTAATCCGAACATGTAAACATCAGATAAATCGGATTTGATCAAGGGAATTTCATATTCCAATCGATTGACATCCCTACTGATCAGTCCATTTCAATTGAAGCAACATCCAACTTGTTTAAGGGATTCATATTTATAAGAAATTAGACAAGAGAGAGAGAGAGAGAGAGATTTTCTTGCGAACCATCCTTTTAGGCATCAATAGCTATTTTTCAGTTGAGATAATTTGGATACGGATTTAAGGTCTACTTCGTCACCAATACATGGAATTTTGTGCCCAGAAAAAGGGAATCTCTTATTACCAAACTTGAACGCAATCTCCGGCTAGATTTTTGACAACTTGGAAAGGATATTAAAATTCAAAATACTTAGGCTATTGCGTTTCAACAAATAATCAATGATCTATAACCTTAATTTACGTCCTTTACAATAGTTTAGTAAGGGGCCTAATGTCATGCATCCTAAGAGAGTGTTTGGTAATAGGAATACTGATACCATATTGCATGAATATGTCTCATCCTAAGAGAGTACTTTGTGTACCTAATGTCATGCATCCTAAGAGAGTGTTTTCCACCTCCGTTTTCATCAGATGCCTAGAGTTCTACATGCTTAAGCGAAAAAACAGGCGTCACCCAGAAGTGAAGAATGTCCCTTCTATCAAGCACATGCAACAAGACAAAGACTTATTAGAAGTCGCCCAATGGGCTTCCACTTGGATGTTCAGAGTCCTAATCTGAACGTCTCTATTAATATTTATTGACCTTATCTATCGACCATAGGTACATTCTATGGGCGATGCACCGATAACATGCACGTCAACTAGACAAATGAGGATTCTTTTACTTTACTGAATATGTTTAAATATTAGTTAATTTTTTAGTTCAATTGCGTATCAAAGATATATTATCCTTAAGGTTCTGTTGCGAGATGTTCACAACATGAACAACGCATATATCTTAAATTCATAGCAATATATATATATTTATATATATGAATGCTAGGTGAGCCACCAGACGGTACACAAAGCACAAAGTAGTTTTGACTAATTTCCATCGGCGACTGTATAGTCACATGCCTTTCATAGTCGCCTATTCATAGACAAATGTAGCAAAAAAGCAAGTCAAACATTTGTTGTCCAAACTTAGCAAACAGGTTTGGTTAGATACCTGCCCAAGCCAATCCCCGTCTTCTCTGCAAATCCCACTTGTGTTTTAAATTTTACAAGGAATGTTTAAAAATACCATGAACTTAAGTAATCTTTTCCATGACATTTGTGCTAAAATCAGCGTGATTATCAAAATCACCACTTGCCCATCACTCCCAAAAGAAAAAGAGGTTCCTCGAAAGCCTACAGGTATTGTTCTCCTGTACTCCACTCTGCAGATCAGGAACCAACAGCAGCAACACAGTTGTCACCCATCGTAGATCTTCTCGCCGCAAATTGTTAGAACTCTCCTTACGCACGCCAACAGGAAGCTGACCAGTAACATGAACTCAGAGGATTTCAATCAGCTGGTCTGTTTCACTTTCATCATACATGAAAAGGACCCTCCCACTTGTCCGCCATTGCCATCAGAAAACGTACATAAGCCAATCTGGTTTTCTGATTGGTTGCCCAAGCACCAAATCTACGTCGCTTCCTTCAACTTGAAGATCTTAAGCTGCCACACCAAACAGGTGGACCGTAATAACCAAAGAATTATCAACATCCAATTTGATGTGCAAATAGGCTTTGCCATTTCCATGAGACACCTGATAATAGTTATCATTAGTATCGACATCTGTCTCAATTGGTAGTTACCATGGTACATCTGAAAAAGTAGCTTTTTTTTTTTTGAGCCTGAATTGTAAGTATTGTAAGTAGCAAAGCGACTACTGCATCTTGAAACACCGGACAATCCATGTCCTCTGTTCGATGTTTGCAGTCACTGCAAAATAAGAGCGCATAGAACATACAGAGCTGAAGAAAGATCATGTATTTGCCGTGACGTGAGAATCGATGGAGGTTTTACGTACATATAACGCATATGGTTACGGCGCAGGGCTTGAAATACATAAAGCATGTTAAGAGACAGCACCCGACCTTTGATCACGTCCAAAGGAATCCATGAATCTTCAAACACTGTTGATAGCTAAGGAATCTATAAGCTTCTCTCTAAATTCAGCAAGAAATAATACTAATATAAAATGCAGTAACTGCAAAATACACAGATTTCCAAAATTAAAAAAAAAAACATAGGAAAATATATATATTATATAACAAGGTCAAATATTCTACAGAGCAATGGAAATTACAGTAACACGTGCCAAGGTGCAAGTCCTGGCAAGCAAAACCTGTATCATGCCAACAAATAGAACAACTTCAGGCTTCAATGCGGGCCTTTGTGCTTAGGCCTCCATTGAGTTCGTCCTCGTACAAGCTCAGCCCCATCTTCCAGCCGAAGCAAGTGGGTGCACTCCAAACCAGAACTGGGTGTTTCCTTATCAGATAAGCTTGTCAGCGACTGCACAATGCTATTACGTACACATTCCCGCCTATACTCGAGGGTCATACTCGCCAACTCATAGCTTTCAAGAATGGATATTGGTGCACTCTACAAAGGCCAAACAGAAGATGTATTATTATACATACAAGCAACAGACACACGGAGAGAAAGAGAGAGAGAGAGACCATAAAGCTTCAAAGAACAAGTCCAAACATTTTCAAGTTTCAACCTCTAAAATCCTATTTACACAACAGAGAAGGATTTCTGCATAGACGTGGAAGCTTCATCCGCATGACTAGTATTATGAGTTTTTACTCGAGGATTCCAAACTGTTAACATATACACCAACATGCAACAATCCTAAGTACAGTTAAGGTCCATAAGCAGCAATAACTGCATGAATGGGACCTTCATGATTAAAAAACCAAAATCAACTCAAACATCAATCTAATTTCACGCACAAAGCTGATTTCATGAAGACTTAAAGTAAAGGATCTGGTTTTCCTACCGACAAAATCTGATCCGTGCAACCAAAAAAAACAAGATTTTTTAATCATGAAACATAAAGTTCGCATGCTTATGGTTGGTTTAATTAAAATAAATTTGTGCTTGTAAATTACAGCTACTGCTCGTCACCCTCAGATGTACAGAATCAGTTTGACCAACAGTCCACATCGGATACCAAACTACACAAAAGCAGGGTTGAGGTCTTGGTGGACATGCAGGCCAGAATTAACCTTTCGGAGACCACAAATTTCATGTGATTTGATAGTGCAGATGCACACCACACACACATACATCCCAACAAGGAAAAGTCCAAAGAAGTGATGTCCAATTGAAAAGCATTATGAAGTCCAAAATGCAATTAGAACTAGAAAAGGAAGAACACAAGTTTGGAATTAAGACAGATAAAGCCAGAAACTACGTCAAGAATCCAGTGCCTGCACCTACAACTGAGAGAGTTACCTCAAGTATCCAGTTTATGTATTTGACATTGTTAACATGTTGGTTGACATCCAGATCGTACCAACGAGGCTGCAATTAGAGATGACAAAGTTATATCATAACTAAATTTAGGCACACCAATAGGTTACATGGGTACCTCAAGGAGGAAGTACAAAATTGGAGGGAAAACATGGTCGCCGCCAATCCAAGCTTACCATTAGGCCAGTTCGAACGCCATCTGCAGTTGTGTCATCAAGTTTAGGCAATTTCCCACCATCCTCATCAATGATAGGTGCAGCCTCAAAGAAATAAGGCCCTATTTCTCCTCTCACTTCATCTGGCATTTTTGACAATTTCCTTGTTCCTTTATTCATCATCACCCAGACACTGAACCAAAAAAAGATCAGAAGATGATAAGCTTGTCTCAATATGAGAAAACCTATGTATGGTCTGTGAGTTAAAAACATGCTTCACAATTCAGTTCTGTATTATCCATATCATCCTTGACAGCTTTCAGCCAACATTAGAATAGCATTGCTGATGCATTACAGTCAATGAAGCAACATAATATAGTTGTCAGCAAGAATGCCTGAGAAATCAAACAAGCAGGATAGTCTTCAAAGTTTCTTAGTCACAACTCCAACATCTAGCCATTGACTATTCTAAGGTGGTAGTAGAAATGACGGAAGCACATGAAGGCTGCTGCATCTTGAAGGAAATGGAGATTATTATGACAACAAGAAGGCAAACAGGCTGATGAATTTTCAGTTATCCAAAGAACAGAGTCCAAAGTACCAAGCTTCTAATATTTAAGTGGTGAGGACTCTGCAGGATGGTTTAGAATGGAATGATAGCAGATGTGTTGTACCCTTCTATACTGGTAGGAATCTGCCCAGCCCCAGCTTGACCATTAATAGGAAGGACCAACACATCCATCCATTGAGTAACAAAATACAAGGGCGAAAGATATTAGACCTGGTAGCTCTTGCCACAGTTTCTCTTGTGTTACAATCACGTACACACCAATCACGACGCATGCCATTCTTTCCTGATGAGCCAACCCATGTATCCACCTCAACAATATCACCCCTGAAAGATATCAAGAGCACTCAAATACCCTCTTTAAAAGAGAATTGATTCATTAAAAATTTAAAGTACAGAACCAACTTAACTTCAGCCAAAGAAAGGGAAAAAGAACATACATGTTTTGCAGATGAGATGATCGCTTCACTTTGTCTACTATGTGCTTCATTTAATATAATGCAATAATTTTATTCATGCTTTCATATTCTAAGCAGCAACCAACAGATTCAGATCTATTGGACTTTTTCATTAGTCATTTCAGTATAGATCAGCAGACAGCAGATGCAACTAGGCAATCATTGAGAAAGCTAATTATACAAGTCTAACTGTATCTAACTGTAACCTAACCAAATTACACTTTTTCAATTAAAAAAAATTTCACCTCCACAATGCCAATCAGAGCCACAAATATTGTGATATTTCCAAAAATATAGCAATATTAACGAAAAATTAAAAAAAAAACATGAGAAAAATATGCGATATTTTAAATAACATTAAAAATGAATTTATTTGTGATTTTATCGCGAATTTATCGTGATTTTTTCAAGATTTTTTCATTTTTTGTTTTTGTATTTGTCAACTTTTGTTTCATTGTTTTATTTATTACTTTATCATTTTAGCAAGATATTTTATGTCTTCTTATTAGTTTCTCGTTTATTTTATTTTCACCTAATACTTTGAATTTTTTATTTAAAAAAAAAATCTAATATTTGCTCATAAAAGATAGCTTTGTCGAAGAATACGTTAGAAAAACCTTGCTCATAAAAACCTGAGAACGATATTTGTAATAATGATGTATACAATTAAAAGAACAAAGAGTTCATATGTAATAGCAATGAAAAAGGAAAGGCACGCATGCATATGTCCAACTTCGAACTTTATCAAATTCTATGTCATCCAAGGGATTTGTGGCCAACCTAGAAAAATAGGATGGTATATCTAAGTACAAATATAAGAACAAAAATAAGAAGGCATTAAATGGTTTGACTAAAAGCTCAATTCTGAGCAGGGAAAGAAACATAACTAAAGTTGTAACAACGATCAATATCACAATCATGTTCACGAATCAACCCATATTAAATGATAACCATATATATAATTATATATGTGTTAATTTTTAAGGAATATAAATAATATTCCTGTAAACAAACATAACTCCACCACTCCCAGCTTTCCCCAAATCATGCAAATTCATACGCGGACAATGGAAGACATTAGCAATCAAATGGCCTGAAGACTATCACAGGTGAACAACACAGTTAGACATTAAACCAACTACTTTCTAACTAACTATACTGATCGATTATATAGGACCCATTAAACTCTAAGCATCAGAGTTCCTCACTCACAACATCAAAGTGCAATTGAAACAGAGGTTACATCAGCGGAGCAACTTTAACTTGTTGAGAAAAGGAGGAACACAGTTGCATTAATATAACTCGCCAAACATTAGAATTATTCAACGAATTCCACAACATGGGAATTGAACTGCTTCAGTGATTGTACCCAACCACCATAGTATGCATGCATAAGTTCATAGCATGTTATTGCAATTTCGGTCAAGATCAAGAATGAGAGGCGGACAAATATAAAATTTTGATTAATGTTCTCAACATGGAAAAGACCCTATGCTTATTGGCCATCATGCAGAAGGGAGGCAAGCATCTACAGCACAACATGTCTAGTTTTATTTGTCTGGAAATAGAGTCGCCAAATTCAGAAGATAGATAACAAAAGAAACATACCATGATGGGTATCGGTCAACAACAATCTGCATGCGAGTGACAACCCATATTAAACCTCTCTTAGACATCTCAGGTGTTGAACCAAAACCATCTCCCAAGAGTCCGGCGCGCTTGACATGGTTGAGAGATGTTTCCTAGTTCGTCAAGATAATAATTCAATAGGCAGTACAGAGGTGAGAAATATCATTCCAAATTCAAGCCTATGACGGAGCCGTTACCACTTACTTGTAGATGATTCATCAATGTCTCTATGGAAGCCGTCCTGTCTGCTCCAATTTCATAAGACCTAATAGGAAAATTCTGCCTAAACACAAATCCGTCATGAACTATTCTCCCAAACCCGAATGTTTCCATCAGCATGTCCGGCCTCTTCGGCTTCCAGTCAAAATTAATTAATTGCTTCTCCGCAGCTAAAACCATCGCTGTTATCGCAGCAAGCAACACACTCCAATCTGGCAATTGATTGATAATCGTTTTCCCTTGCTGTGAAGAAGATGAATAAGAAGGAAACTCATCCTCATCCATCAGACCTGCAGCCTTGCCATTGTCAGTTGTCGTGAACACCACCTTGCTACCGTTGATTTTTGGAGCTGCATGGGCATTTGTCTTAACCTGAATCCCACCAGCATTTGGTTTTAGTTTGATCCCGTTTGCACTCAAGTTGTTAGGGCCAGATGCAAGCGCCGCCTTGGGCTTAAACCGGTAGACATCTGGTGAAATCAAGGCCGTGGCAGCTGCAAAAATGGCAGCAGCAGCAGCTACAACCATGGTTTTGGTTTTCAATTTACTATCAGAGAGAACAAATGGAATCACGGCAGAAGGAAACCGGATAAACCTTGATGAATGTGGACAAGAAGGCCACTATCTGCAGAAGAACACAGCAAAAAAGCTAGAGATCATACCGGAGAAAGAGGAGAGAAAAAAACATGGACGACCACGAAGAAGTAAACGATATAGGATAATAATGGAAATATCTTCCCAGACATGAAACAACTACACGAAAATGAACTATTTTGCTGGACAAAACGCCGCTTTTTGTTCAACGAGAAAGGAGGAGACTTCGGAATGTGGAGAACACAAAACAATAGCATCATTTTCACAAAAATGCTGACTGAAAAACTCGTGCATCTCTTGAGAAAGAAGGAAAAACTGGAAAAACCTTCTCGACAATTTTTCCATTAGCACTTAAAAGAAAATAATTAAACAACCGATTCTTTCGTACTAAAAAAAGGGTTACCTTTTAGACCTAAGAAACAGAAAGGTTCAACCAAATGATGATTTTCTCCTCTTTCTGGATCTTTGCAACGGAAGCTCCTCTCGAAGGAGAAAGAAAGAACGTGGCTTAAGAAAGAATTTTACATAGAGAAATATATCCTTTCTCCCACATTTTTTGGTTACATCCTCTAAAACACGAACGTATAAAAGCTCGGGAGCTAAGATACACCCGAACCACGATGAGAAGAAATCTAGAAATTTATGGAAATTAAAACAGAGGAAGATCAAAAAAGAAAAAAAATAGCCAAAAAAAAGAAATATAAAACGCACTATATTTTCAAATCTGATAAGGAAAAGCAAGATCTTCAATATTTTTGAAAATTCAAAAAGATAAGCAGAAAAAAAATGGAGGAAACAAATCAAGACAGCCTAAAGATCAAAAACCCAACAGAAAAAGCAAAACATTATGGATTTTTTTTTGCTTTTGCCTTTGAAAGACGCATTGGGGAAGGGAAACATAAAGAAAATCGTCCGAGTAGATCAAAAAAAACAAACGAAGATTTTGACACAGAGGAAAAAGGCAAACCAAAGTGACAGAGAAGCGGCTACCTAATTCTTCCTGCTAAGGATCCTCCTTTTCCTAAAAAACCGAGAGAAACAATGGGAAGAAATATCTAGCTCTTCTTCTTCTTCTCCTTCTTCTTCTTCTTCTTCTTTCTTTTCCACTTCAAATTTCCTTCTGCCTCAAGCCCTCGATGAAATGTGAAAAGGAGAGAGAGAGGGAGAGAGAAAGCGGGATCCGAAAAGGAAGAAAGAAAGCAGGAAGAGGAGGGAAGCACTACCTAATGCCTCCCTCTTGTCCCGCCTTTAGTCCCTCCCCTATAAATGAGGAGACTACAGACAGACACCAAATCACAGAAGAGAAGACAAGAGAAGAGGAGGAGGAGATGCAGAGAGAGAAAGAGAGAGTAGCAACACCACCCAACCACCTTCCGTTCTCCTTCCTCCCAGTCACTCTCTCTCTCTCTCAATATGGCAACTCACCGCTCCTCTACTCTCGTGTGTTGGGTGGCAGTTGTTCGCTCAGCCTCCGCCTCCTCCGCCCCCTATTTATACCCCCTCCCACCCTTCCCCTCTCTCCTTTAAAATTTTGAATTTTGTCGTCTTGAGACCCATTTACAAACCAAACCTTACATTGACCTTTTAAAATTATTCCTTTCAGTTGCATTTACCACTGAAATTATTTTTCTTTCAATTAAACGGCATTAATATCTTAAAAAAATAAACTAGCCAAAAAAAATAAGAAGCGAGCAGTTTGTAAGTGTGATAAAATGAAAGTTCATTAAAACAAAATGTAGTCACAAGGCATTACCAATCTTAATAGAAAAAATAAAAGTGACATAAGAGAAAAATTAACAAAGAAAGCATAAGCAGATAAAATGGAGAATAGAAACTGGGCAACGGGGAGAGAGAAGGAGAGTTAAGAAGTCATTCCAACAACATTCACTATTGTTTTGACAATGCATCTTATTAAAAAGGCAGTGGCAGTGGCAAATAAATGACAAAAGAAAAGGCAATCACAAAAATGTAGTGCTTTGACTATGCAACAGAAAGGCAAAGGGGACACTCGTTAGATAGGTGAATCTTAGAACCTTAGAAATGATCCAAGGTATTAATGTAGCCAACAAAAATGAGTTGAGTGAAAATCGTAGCATAGAGTGAATGGTCAGAAAACCAAAAGGCACAATGGGATAGCCATGAATCGATGAGGCTCAAAAATAGCATGGTAACAAAAGGCAAAGGTAACTGATATATTCCCCATTATTTTTATCCAAATAATGTGTTTATTATGCTGCCAAAGTATTTCTAAATATTTTCGGTTTCACGACCTGTATATACCTCTTTTGTTTGATTTTAAAAGTTTTTTTTATTAACATTGATTTTTCAAATCAATCTTAGGTAATGTTTGATAGCATCATACCAGATCTCGAATTCAAGGCTGTATTAAAAAGTGTGCGTGTAAAAAATTTGAGAATCTCAATAGCTTGAATCTTAAATTTGTTACATGTGCAAGACTATAAATTTAAAGTCGAATTTGAAAAGAGGGAGTTCAGACCTCAAATCCACTAGTTTAATTTACTTTGTACCTCGGGGTGAGTAGAAGGAAAAACCTGTTGCTTAGCACAAAAAACGTGAGGCTATGTGCATCCGCATCAATTAATGCATTGTTTTCCATGCAGGTGCTCATACCACTTAAACCAGAGACCAGCGGCCTACCAATTACTAACTTGAAGGTGCCACCACCCATCGTCGTACCTCGATTAGTTGAGTTTATTATTTTTTTTATATGATGTCGATCAATTTGAAAAGTTGTTCTTAAAACTTGAAAATCAAACTCATATGAAGCATCTCTCATAGTGTAGGACGATTATTTTTTAGTAAGCTTTAACATTGAAATTATATCTCATTTTCAATGTTTAAAGTAGTGTTTGGATGGCACTTCAAAACAGTTTTTTTTTTATAACATCAAAGTCAAGTTTTCTGGAACAATCATTTTTGAGAGATCCTAGCTTTTCAAAAGGATTGAATAACCTGATCACTGGAAAATAAGTTTTAGAATCCAAACAAACTCTAAATATTTGTTTAACCCTTTTCTCTGTTTTTCCAAACTTTTACAGACAGTGACGTTTCAGAGCCTTCTGGAAGCCATTGGTTCCTGAACAGGAGCTTTTTCCCTTTTTTTTTGAATACTACGTAACCAAAACAGTAAAAATTTGTTTAAAAAAGGAGCAGGACTTGGAATATAAATCCAAGATAAAGTATTGGACTTGATTATGTGTAAAACTTGGATCCAACCTTGATTCTTGTTTATAAATTTAAGTTCCAACTTGAATTATAATTTAATATTGAACCCGATTAACAGTTTTCCATTTTCATTATGTGGACGTTCAATGACGAGAAAAAGGCAACTGAGAGGTTATAACACTAAAAAAAAATTTAGTTTTTTATTAAATATTGTGATGAATCTTCAAGGGCTTATAAAGAGAGTGATTAAACATATGATTGTTCTAGTTTTTAGTTTTTTTGAAATTGAAGCCGAAACTGTTAAGGAACGGGGTGGGATTTCCCGAATAAGAGTCCAAGTGTAGAAGTGGGTCGAATTGTTACAGTAGTATCAAAAACGGTTCAACACTCTGATTTAAGGTCCTACACACATGGATGTGTGTGCTTCAAGAAGATAGGTGGATTGTATAACACAAAAAAAAAACTTTTTTGAAATTAGAAACAAAATTGCTAGAAAATAGGTTGAGATCCGTCAAACGATCATTGAAATAACACCCATAGAACTCAAACATGCAATGTGCGTATTAAAATCTGATAGAAACTTGACATTTAACTTACCTCATTGATATGGGTGCAATATAAGTTTGCCCACCAATAATGATATCAAGGGGCTGAAGGTATGGGGGAGTCCACAGGGCCATGCCCCTTCCTCCGCACCCCCTCAACTTTTTAAAATTTAAATTTACCGATTCCATTTTGTGAAAATTTTAGTTTGGCCCTTGTAAAATTTATGAAAAAACTAACCACTATTAAAAAATTTCATAAATTTTATTTAATGGTGGCAGTTCAACCCCCTTGCTACAACACTGTGCATCTACTCATATCTTTCCACTTTTTCAATTTTAAAATAAATGAAAATATCTAAGCTTGGATTAGAAAACCTGTAATGGCCTTGTATAAATGAGCTCTATAATTAAATACTCAAGGCAAGGCATGTGGGGATCCATATTCACATGCTCAGCGGGAAAAATCATTTCATAATGTGATCAGATACTCTGTACTGCCAGTCAGGTGATGGGTTCGGTTCCCCATAAACACGGCATGTATCAACTTCTCAAACATCCGACGGAACGGTCTAATGAGCGTGACTGTTATTGGCCTGGTGCAGCTCTATCTTTTAGATTATGTGTTGGACATTTCTTGATTGAATATATATATATATAATTTATATATAAATATATATATTTAGATTATGTTAAAGATTAACTATTTCCTTGTTTCATTTAAACGATGGCTAAAGATTAATTTAAACTAATTAAAAAACGAAATTGATGAAACAACCCAGCAAATCCAATAGTGAAGAATCGTTAATTTCCCTGCTTATGACATATATTGGTTCAACCACATGGAGTGGGTTACTTTCCTTCTTCATTTAAATACATGACCGTCTATACTGTATGCACACACACTTATTTATATTGGCATTCATCACTCTTTGAAATGAAGTACATGCGAATTCAGTAGAATTAAACTTCATCTACGACATCAAAATTTTAAATCTCGAACCTTTTTCTAACTACCAACATAGACTTTAATGTGCATTCATTTTGCAACTAAAAATTATATCAAAAGTGAGCAAGAGATAGAGATAGAGCGGAAACGAAACCATCAATCAAGTTTCGTTGAATATCGTAGGCAGCTACGTAAGCGGCCTCCCTCGAGGATGGAGCCTCAAACCAAACCTTGTTCTCTTGCTATTCATGAATGTGGTTGTGGGTCAAGCCGTTTGTTGTTGAGGATCTCTTTCACTTGAATATTGCAAAGAAATCTCCTTGACATGACTGTCACGTGTGATACATGAACGTCCATATTTAATGGTGATTTTATTTTTTTGAAGAGTCTCGTAGTCATCTAATTTACATTGTTAAAACAAAAATAAAGAAAAAAAGTGATGAATAATTTTGTCATCTAATACTAGTTTACACTTTTTCGCCTTTCTTAATCATTCTTTACTTTAGATGGATGACCTTGGTTAAATGGTTGACTAACTTTATTTAACTAGAATATATATATATATATATGTCCGATTTGAATTGAATATATGACTGAATCATTCCAAAAAAAATCGAATATGAAAAAAAGTCTAGTCTCCAATTAAGAAATTAGATCAAATTCAATTTTAAGAAATATATTTGATTTGAATTGAATATCTGACTGAATCATTTCCAAAAAATTAGACATGAAAAAAAGTCTAATACCTAATTAAAAATTAGGTCAAATTCAAATTTAAGAAATGACATCCAATCATATTCAAATCAAATTATTTTTAAATAAATATCTTATATTCAACACTTTCAAAATTTGGATTGAGATATAAATGTATGATCAGATTTCAAATTCAGATTCTTATTTATGACTTTTCATTATTTGTGTTCGAATCTGAATATGTGAATATCAGAAGGGAGAAGGGAGAGAGAGAGAGAGGGAGGAAAGGTGCTTTGGGGCTGGCTAGGGTTTTGCAGAGGGCCCTGCCCCCCTCCCCCGTCTGAGCGGAGGGTGGAGGAGCTGGATGATAAATGCATCAACAATGTGAGGATGGAGGCAGCACGTGACGTGCGTGATATTGGTATGCCGGTCAAGGCACTCTCTCAGGTTGCAGATAGGCATTGCCGTGCTTTTCCTTTTTTGGCAAAAGCATCACAAATGTTGAAGAGTACAGGGCAGACCAGCAATGTAACGAGCAGAGGAACCCCCATCACTAGAACGGGGCCAGTCATGAGGCTAAAGTGAAAGAAACTTTTATCCAAGCAGACCAAGCTGCGACAGGAACATGGACATCAGCCGTCAATGGAGAATCCCATAAAGAGGTATGTGATATTCCTTCCCTAAAAATCAAAGACATAGATGGTAGAAAGATGTTGTTTATTTCAAATGCAGCCTATAAGGCTATGGCTCGCCCTTTTGATTTCGCTGCCATTGCCACTCTGACTGGAGGGCTAGGAAGGGGTCAGCTTGATTACCCTTTCATATTTGAGACTCTCAAGCGTCAATGGATGCATCTTCCTTCTGTGAAGTTCACCATAGTCAGTAAAGGGAACTTCCTCATCAAAACAGGCTTAGAACCAGAACTTTTGAAAATCTTGAAGCCTGGCACCTGAAAGGTTGGAGGTCGCTTCCTCATGGCAAAAAGATGATTTCCAGGAATGGAGGTGCGAGTAGCAACATCATCCAAGGTACGCATATGGATTAAGTTGTCGAACCTACCTCTGTGCATGTAGAACGAGAGAACCCTTGCTGACATTGCTATGGTGATGGATGCGTGATTTGTAGGGATGAATCAGTGCACTAAAAGTATCGATAAACACAGTTTCGTGAGAATCTTAGTGGAAGTTCTACTAGGGTTTGTTCCTACGCCAGAAATCCCCCTTGCTTTTAAAGATGGAAAGAAAGTAATGCAAATTGTGGAATATGAGAAGAGGGTGAAATTTTGTTCTATGTGTAGCTCAACCACCCACAATACAATAGCATGTATATTGAAGAAGGAATGACACTACTAACATGAGTGTCAAAAAGAAGGTTGGTCCACAGTTAAAGTGATCAAAAGGCATGTCAAAAGACACCAAACGATCACACCCACCCACAAAGAAAATGAAAACAAATTCAATATCCTTGAATTAGAGGTTATTGAAGTTCCTTTTGATGTGTCTCTTTTGGGACAAATAACTTCACCTCTAGCAACTTCTGAGACAACACATGCACATCACCAGGCCCTAGCTAAAACTCATTGCAGCTCTCCCCTTGCACCAGTAGCAGAGCGAAAGGAGGAAAATGTTAACCTTGAGACCCATGCTGACAGTCCTAAGAACCAGATAGAACCTAACACTAAGGACACGATTGTCACCCTGCCCAAGTTTGGAATCAAGGCCCAAGCAGACTTAGAGGTGACTCAAAAAGCAGTATTTGCCTTTGTTGCACATACCAAAAAGTCTAGGAAAAGGCGGTCTAGTACTCACAAAGCTATTCTAACCAATACGGATAACAATGTTTCTAAAAGGAGAGCTCAAGAAGAAGAACATGATGAAGGTAGCTTGGCCATAGATGAGCATATGCCCAAGGTTGTCAACGCCACCCTACAAGGGGCAATGCCTAAGTTTGTAGATATTGGCACAAACTAAGCCATGGCGATAGACCCTAGAGGAGGTGCACCCAAGCAAGATGGGCAGACAAACTGTTATGGAATTCAACATGGTGAAGGGGTGGACAAGGAAATTTTGCCTACGGGGGTGGTTGAACCCAACAAACATGAAAGTGTGTAGCTGAAACATAAGGGGACTGGCAGGTAGGATTCAAATCGGAAATTTCGATTCACCTTCGCCAAGTATGACCCTAAAATTTCATTCATTATTGATCCTAAACTATTTCTTGAAGGTGTTAGAAAGCTGCAGCTTGTGCTTCCCAAGTATAATATTGTTTTCAATTTATCCTATGATGATAGATGGGCTCAGATTTTAGTTATTTGGAACCAAGATGTCGTTGACTTGATTCATGTTTCTTTGTCTTCTACATAGGTATCATGCAAATTCAAAGACAGGAACAATAGTCTACACTTCTGTGCGATCGGTGTGTACCTAGACACTGATTTCAGATGTAGAAAGTGGCAACTTCTAGACCTACAACAAATTATCATATCCTCAGAGGAGCCTCTGGTCTGCCTTGGAGACTTCAATGGTGTAAGTGGTGCTGTCGAGAAATCTGGTAATCCTCTTGCCCAATTGGCATGTATGGTCTTCGCGAATTTGGTCAATAGTTGCAACTTAACTGAAATTTCTAATCCATACATCAAGTATACATGGACTAACAATCGTATGGGGCCTATGAATGTGATGAGTAAGATCGATCATTGTTTTGTTACACCTTCTTGGTGGATATCATGTTTAACTGCAACGAACTCATGATTCTCCCTCGCACTTGCTCTGATCACAACCCCATCATTCTCAATGCTTACAATCGCAGATTTGGGGCATGTGGTAGACCCTGTTTTAGATTTTATGCTTTTTGGATGGAGGAAACTCAATGTCAGAACATCATCAAAGATTGCTGGCAGGAGATAGACCATGGCCGTCCACTGATTATGATCCTAAAAAAACTTGAGTTAGTCCAAACCAGTGTGTCCTCTTGGGTGAAGAGGTTTGGGAGAGGCTTTGAGAATGAGATTAGTGAGCACAAAAATGCTATGTTGCATGTGCAAAATGAGGCTGAGAATGACGATATGAATGCTATACAAAAGAAAACTGAATATAGAGAGAAATTGAACTGTCTTCTTCTAATGGAAGAGTTCTATTGGAGACAAAAGAGCAGAATTAAATGACTCAAGGATGGAGATGCCAATACCAAGTTTTTTCATGAGTCAGTCAAAAGCAAAAGGTGCATGAATAAAATCAGTGCTATCACAGTGGATGGACAAAAACTTGAAGAGGAAGAAGACATCTGCAAGGCCTATCATGAGAACTTTAGCAACCTGTTGAGTAGAGGCAATGAAACAGGGCAGTTGTCAAACAAGATGCGTGAAGGGAAGACAGTCACAACAGCGGAGAATGTTAGCTTACTTGCCCCCATCTCTGAAGAGGAAATCACTTGGGCGATCAAGGGTGCGGACCCTAACTCTGCCCCTGGCCTCGATGGATTCCCTAACAAGTGTTACATTCAGAATTGGGACATTTTCCAAGAGGACATTCAATCTTATATAAAGAATTATTTTGTCTGTGGTAAGTTGGTTCGCAAGGCCAACAAAACTCATATTGCTGTCATTCCTAAGATTGCAAGTGATCATTATGTTGAAAATTTTAGGCTCATATCGCTTTGCAATAACATCACCAAATTCTTAAGTCCTATCATGATTAGAAGGATGAGACCTATACTGTGTCGTATTATTGGCGCTAACCAAAACGCCTTCTTAGTAAGGAGATGCATCCAAGACAGCATTTTGCTAGGGCAAGAACTTATCCACTCTAAGGAGGCTAGGAAGAGCAAATCTCTTTGTATGAAAATTGACTTCAACAAAGCCTATGACAGAGTGTCATAGGAGTTCTTGGAGAATGTCATGCATGAGTTGGGATTTAATCCTAGTTGGATACAAAAAGTGATGACTTTGGTTACAATTGTAAGTATGACAGTCGTGCTCAATGGCAAGGAGGGAAACTGGTTTCACCCTCAAAGAGGATTAAGACAGGGTGGCCCTTTGTCTTCGTACCTTTTCTTCATTGTTGTTGATATGTTCATGAGAAGCTTGAAGCATGTCACTCGAAATAAGCAAGTCAAGCTCCCCACAATAGGTAAAGACAGGTCTAGCATCAGATCACTGTTTTATGTTGATGATTTGATTATGTTCTCAACATACCACATGAAGTCCTTAAAGACAATCAAGGGAATCCTTCAAGAATTGGAAAATTGCTCTGGTCTCAAAGTTAACAAGGACAAAAGCACTATTATCAAGATCAATACCGGCTTCAATGAGCTTAGCAAGACTGCTTGAATTATGGACCGGCAAGCTGGGCAACTCCCCTTTAAATATCTTGGGGCACCTCTCCAAAACAAACGGTTGGCAGATAATCAATGCTCTGGGATGTTGCTTAAAATTGAATAGAAATTGGGGAGCTGGAAGCAAAAACTGTTGTCGTATGCAGGTAGACTATGTTTAATAAAGTATGTGTTGTCCACCATCTCATCTTATACAGGAATGGTTTATCAATTGCCCCGTAAATTTATTCAAAAAGTAGAAAGCCTTTGTGCTAACTTTCTTTGGGGTAGTTGTGATAATAAAAACAAAGCTCACTTGATTAAATGAGATCAGCTTTGCTTACCTAAGAGCGAAGGAAAAGTCGACATGAGAAGGATCAAAGACACTAATATAGCCAATCTCGCCTATCTAGCATGTAGAGCACTAAGCACTGATAACATTTGGGCTGGTTACGTCAGAAAGAAATATCTCAAAGGACATGGTTTGTGGCATTCCATCTCTTTTACTAAAAGTTTTGTCATTTGGAGAGATATAGTTAAATCTTGGAAGCAAATCAGAGATCAAGTCTATTGGCATATTAAATTAAGGATGGCAATAGGGCCAAATTTTGGATAGATAATTGGGCAAGTAGGCCCCTAGCAGATGTAAATGACCCTATTCTTGAGGTAGTCAATCATGGAGTCAATGTTAGAGAGGTTATCCTTGGTCCTAATAAGGAGTTGCGTGCTAAAGTGAACCGATGGAAGCCTGATACTGCGATGTTGTCCTTGGTGGATAACGTGCACTCGTCTGGGCCAAACATCACAATCACCCCATCTCTTGGAAAAGGATTTGGGAGACTAAGGAAACTGAAAAGTGGCGTCAATACATTTGGATAAAAAATGGTTTTCGTAGGGCGATGTGGACGATTTACATTGGGTGTCAAGGTAGAACCACGATTGATATCAGACTCAAAAAATTAGGAGCGCAGTTAGCATCAAGGTGTGTTTTGTGCCACAATCACGAGGACGATGATAGCCACCTATTTTTTGGCTGCCCAGTGTCGAAATTGCTATGGCAATTCATTGCAACTAAATTCAATCAGAAGATTCCTAGAGATAACACCAATGTCTCATTTGGTGGTTTAAAAGGAAATTTAAAAGGAAACTATGGGCGAGCATATGGAAAACAACTTTCCACATGGCTATCTGGTACCTGTGGCAGTTGAAGAACAAGGTAAAACATGATAATGAACAAATTGTAGGTGCCTATTATCCTAGATTTTGGGAATCTTGCATAGAACAATATAAAAAAGTGAACCAGGATAGAGTGGAAATCTGACTATGTCAAGGTATCCCATCGGTAGGCTGGAACTTCAACATTCATATTGCATCTTGGCATGAGAAGGCTTGCACCGTACTGCAGGACTGCTTAGAAGCTACAATGAAAGATACAGTTTTAATATATGCTCTTGGTCGAAAGAAGGGTGCGTGTTATCTGATAATTGGGTTCTGAACAAAAGTTTAGGCAAGATTAATACTAATGAGCAGACGATAATCATACAAGCCAACAACGACGCTTGGAAAGATGATATGGACAAAGTCATAAAAGGAACTACATAAAGGGCTAGGCTTCTTGTGCACATACAAAGACATTTTAATAGATTACAACTGTCATATCAACAACCATCAATTGAAGTTTGTTTGGTAATGTAATCATCATGACAAGGATTTTAATTTTTGTTGTAAATACCCCATTTTTGTCTAATAAAATGGTAGAGGGCCTATCCCTCGGCAGGCTTTCACCTGAATATGTGAATATCCAAAAAGTGAATACGGTTTATGAGGATTATCCAATTTGAATAAAATCCATTGACATACCTAGTCTAAAGTTTGATGCATGCAATATTTTCATGATCATGGTGTAAAAGGAATTGTACATTCCATATCAGATCATTGAAGAGAGTTCATGCATGTTTTCCATTATCTTAAGATGCTCAGGGATGATGTACAATTCTTAAAATTCATTGTCTCCCATTTTCAGAACATTCGTGTATCGATTGGCACAATGGACATAGAGTATATGTTCATATTTAACACATTTTCTTAGTATAGGTTTTTCCATTCTTCCATGTGAAGGCTCCAAACTGTAACTAACATACAATCTCTTGACAAGATGAACATACACCACCCAAAAAAAAAAAAACTAAGATTCACCGGCATGCGGAAAGGAAGTTATCCATGAAATTGTATTAGTTATCGATGATATTGTATTTTCACCGACCTCTAGGATGTGTTGCAAGTGAAGATCGAGTTTCATCGACTTCCAGAGGTAAACGCCCATGAAAATCAGCCTTCACCGATGTGTGCAGGGAAAAATTCGTTGAAATTCAGTTTTTACCGACGGCAGCCAGGTGAACATTGGTAAAAGTTACCTTTTCACCAACATGTACTAACGCTCACGTCAGTGCAAATGTTTTCCGACCAAGCATTGTCGACGTCCGGTCTGTGCGTCAGTATAAGGTCTCTTTCAACAATGCGTTGTCCGTGAATGTCGGTAATAATACTTTTACTAACATCCTTCTTGCATCAGTGAAAGTTATCATAATACTTTCGCTGACGCACGCAGCTACGTGTGCCACTGGACTGTTGGTGATAGGTTTCATTGACAACCAGTGTGCACCTTCCTCTTTTACCGATGTTTTTTGACCGTCGATGAATCCTCGTTTTTCTGTATTTATATCAGTAGAAACTTAGTGAGCGATCAGAGATACAAACTGGCCCAACATGTGAAAAAATATAGATGGCAACGCTGGTCATTGAAGTAGTTGAATCAGCATAATTTTGTATTGGATTTCCCTGACCACGACTTTGAGTTCCCCGGAATGAGAAAGAAAGAAAACCAAGTGTTTTGATTTTGCAAGCATGATGCAAAAGCAGAATGAACACGCCAATGTAGGTGGCTGATCAGAAATTCCAACCAGCAACTACCTGATGGGAAGGTGCCATTTATTAAGGAGTTCCTTCCAGTCTTACGCCCACGGCCGACTAATTAATGGCGACTGAATTAAATCTCTACTTCTCATTTTCTTCATCAGCCACCTTGACCAATTAATGCAGCAGATTCATGCACGTTGGTCATCGATATTAGATCACATAGATATAACTTTGAGCTTGTTTAAAATATATAACTAAGACGTTGATATCTGTGGAACTGATTTAGATAGTGTTTCAAGTAAGCTCCTATGTTGGCAAGCTAGAAGAGACCATAACAAAAGGAAGGGAAGGGCCGAAAGAATTGAAACTAGGCAGCTCCATGCTTAGAAGCATTAGCAATGGTTTATGACGTAGCGAGGACTTATGGTGTTTTTAATGATTTTATATATATATATATATATATATATATATATATATATATATATATATATATATGTAGTTACGTCTCTATCTGGTGGTGCAGCTAAATGTTAGTTTCTGACGGAGGAGCACTAATTGAAGAAATCTTAAATACAAGCCATAGTCACAAAAAGTGCATTTTTTTCGAAAAAAATGCAATAAATTAAACTTATTTTTTACTCTTTTCATATTTTTCATTTTTTTAATGTCAAACAGTTTTTTTCATTTTTTATTTTTTATTTCTTGCAAATCTAATTCTTTTGATGTTTGTGTTATTAGTTTCTCAATTATTTTATTTTTTTTCTATTTATTTTTTTCAAATTTTTAAAAATATACTTTACTTTTGCCTTTTTTTCAATATTATATCCAAGAAAAAATCTCGCCGTTTGAAACTTCGAAACGTTATTTATGGCTATGATACAAACCCACATAGTTAAAGCTGACCATAGAGTAGGTTGGTATTTTACACTTAAAATGCTAAAATCAGTTTTGGGTTAGATTACGGAAAACTTTTTTTTTTTTGTTAACTACTATTTTCCCTTTCTTAAGGTGGATTTCAGGAATGAAATCTGACTCTGAGTAGCTTAAAGTGGATCTGAAATCCAAATCCAACACTATATTTGGGATCATTCAAACGATGATGCCTTAATTCATTACAATAGTGAAAGCTAACGATTTACTTATCTCATTCAATTATTAAGCGTCATTACAATGGTGCCCCTCCTTGTATAAGTCTGCATGCATGGTTCCTCATCATCTGTGATAAGGTTCAGATCCAATGTAACCTTGAAATGGGGTTTGCACCTTGCTAGTCATTGTGTTGCGCTTGTAAGGAAGTATAGCGGCTTCGCCCCTGAAAAAAATCCTCGCTCTGCCCCTTGCCCCTGTAGTAGTTTCTCCTCCTTCATTCACTCACGATCTTCTATTTGGTTCGTGTTCATTGCGACCAGGGGCGGAGCCAGGATTTTCTTCAAGGACGGGGTCCAATCTCTAGATATGGGTAGGACCAAATTGAATTCAAATCCAAAAAATACATGTGCAATTAAAAAATTATATTTTTTTTCAATGTAATTTTTTTTTTCATTGACCAGGATGGGGCCATGGCCTAGGCACCCCCCCTGCTTGCGACGCTCCCAGGCTTGGCGTTTCCTTCAGTGCACTTGGTTATGTTGCTTTTGGTGGTAGATTTGGAGTACCAGTAATGACATCACGTTCTGTGGGATGAATTTTGATTTTTCTCTTTTCTCACATGCTCTTCGATCAGACATTTTAGCTGTGGACAATGCTTTTGGCCACCGCTTTAATTTGCTGTGGCACTATTTCCTCTTCTTTTGCTACTATGTAGCTTTTAGCATCCATTTTTATTGGATGTTGTCTCGTTTAATATAGTACCAGAAAGACTGAGTCTGCCATCATCTCAGCCATGTCCACTAATTTCTTTGGCATCATCAGGTTAGGGTGAGCGAGAGGCTAATCTCATCGCTCGAGTAGGCTGAAGTCTCTCCTTCCCCTCATTCCCCTCCGCTATGCACTATGTTCATATTGGCACCCCTTTTTTGCAGTACAGAAGGTTGACACCATGTAGGCATGGGCATCGGGCTGGCCCAGCCCAATAAACAATCAGGCTTGAGTTGGGCCATAGCCGGTGACTGCGGCCCGAGTTTGGTCTGATTAAATTAAAAAAATATATTTTTAATATAGAGTAATATCTATATATATAATTAATCATAATATATATATATATAATAAAACTAATATTAAAAACAACTTATCGAACTAAATCGGGCCTAGTCGAGCCAAGTACCTATTACTGGTCGGGTACTTTGCCCAATGTCCGACCTTAACGAGAGTTTGAAACGATTAGCCGCCTATCAGCCTCCGCCTGGCAGGTGCACCAACCCCCACGATTTCTTTGGCATTTTGCATTTGTTGGTATTCATCAATGTTTTTCTTCTTCTCTTTTCCTTTCTTGCAATTCCATATCAAATGCATGGGCACATGGCTATCACTAATAAAAATCTGAATTGCTGTATTATTGTTATAATTATAGTATATATTTAGAATATATATATAT
The DNA here is from genome assembly GCF_008831285.2 of Nymphaea colorata. NCBI lineage: Eukaryota > Viridiplantae > Streptophyta > Magnoliopsida > Nymphaeales > Nymphaeaceae > Nymphaea > Nymphaea colorata. The sequence goes on from NC_045138.2 coordinate 31,299,486, forward strand.
ATATATATATATATATATATATATATATATGTATGTATATATATATGTATATATATATATATATATATATATTGCTTATGTGACGTGATTTGCGTGGCCAATATTTTAAGATTTGATGCATACAAAACTTTCTCCTATCTAAAAATAACGAATGTAATTAAGCAAGATATTATATTACTTTAGAGAAATGAGGAATTCCCGCAACTTTAATGGCAACAACGTGTGACATATTATTGTGGTGAAGTTGGTGAGATGTCCAGTTCATGACATCCCTTTCTTCAACGGCGGAAGCTGGCCGATGTAAACAGAGTTTTTATATTTCTCTTGGGCTAAAACAAATGAACTTTTCGCAAGCAAAAACACCATGGTGGATGATCATGGATATTCTAGAAATTCTGGTTAAGGTGCAATAGGTATAAAATTTTTAATTTTAAAGGGCATCAGAAAAATTGCTTAAAAATATCAATATAAAAATATTTTTTTTTTTGGGGATCCATGTGTGCAATCGCCTACGGCGTAGCTGTCTCCTGTTAACCAGACTTAACATATTAGTAAACCATGTAAATCATGCTCATTGCACCCACAATAATATCTAGATATATTATGAACGAAGAGAAAGTCATATAAATGTTGAGATGAGATCTATATATTCAATTAATAAGTGGGTCGAGTTAAGGCCTGGAGATATTCATAAGGAGAGACCCAGCTTTATCCTAGTGTGATCTTGTCTTTACCAGACTTAATGTATTTTTTTTTTCAATTAAAGCAATGGTGAAGCCACAAATTTTTAGCTGAGAGATATAACACAAGTTCTCGATTTTAGGTCCTTCAAAAAAATTTAAATTTGAAGGGCACCAATATGTAACAAACTAAATTATATAGGGGAAATAATATGTATATGAACTAAATATGTGTGTCTATGTGAATAACTGCCGACATGAGCCCACTCCTAAGGTTTTTTCGTTCGTGGAAAGAGAGAGAAAAAGAAAAAAAGTTGGGGGAAGATAGAGGGACAAGAACCGGCCTCTTTAGCCTCTCTATAATTAGATCCACAATCTCATACTCAACATTCCTCAATACCATCAAGATAACACTATTTAAGATTTAAACGGAGAGCGTGACGCCAGCCGATGCAACTGGTTGCGTTAGAGAAAAAGAGGGTCCCACTTCTAATACACAAAAAGAAGAAAGGGCATTTGCTCAAGTTTACAAACAAATCTTCCATCCAATTTAGTAAAATCGAGATATTATTTCAAGCCAGAAGCTCCACACACCCCAACCTTTTTTTTTTTGCCCTCAAGTAATTTTTCTTCGTCAAAACATATGAGGTCTAGGTGCAACGACGGAACGATTCGAAAGGAGCTATGCATATCAAAAGACAATGAAACAAACCTTTCATTACGTAGTAAACTTCAGTTCATATAAAATCACTTCATATTCCTCAATGATACATAGAACAAAAATGTTTCAAAGCAACAACATTGATGTCTAACAAAACAAAACATCAATGAGACTCAAAATATGACGTGTCGGCACTACAAGAAACCAAAAATCTCCCAACTAAAATATGAGTTGAGCCTTTTATTGTTTACTTTTTTAGGTTTTGATAGACTAGCAGCAGCAATAACTAAGAAAACATTACTAGGAATTTTTCCCCCTGTTTGAAGCATATAATTAAGCAGGTCCTTGCGTTGAAATTTCACATAGAATGTGTTTTCCTTGCATTAATATTAAGTTTTCATATAGAAAGCTATGCGGGTGCCGGAATGGCACATCCCAAAAAATTTAAGGCGAGAGTATTTTATTATTATTATTTTTAATTTATTATATATATAACAGAATAATCATATTATTACAATTTAGTTATTAATGTAAATAACATACTTGAATAATAGAATAATTGTATTGTATAGAAAAATATCAAAACAACATATAATATATAAGTAATTTAGTAATATGACATTTTAATTGAGCTCGGGTGTGAGTCGGAGCCTCACCCATGTTCGGTGCACACCCGACTCGATGCGGACTCCGGTGCATCCGGTGACTTAGATAAAAAGTGCTTTGCCCACCTGACTACCTGTTGTAAATCTAGAACCTTCAAGTTGAAAGAGGATATAAGACTAAGTTTCAATATTAATGAAAGTTTTCCCTATTAAAAAAGTAAAAAGTCAATGAATGTCGTCAGGTATTTCATGCATACATGAGCGTGTACCCCAATTTGAATACATATGCATTTGGATGAAAAGGAAATATACTTTTTGAAGTACGAAATTAGCGGCGGGTTTAACGAATTGTGTAACTTTAGTCGCCTCCTCAACAATAATGTAAGAATTTAAGGGTGTGTTTGTTAACTGCGGACCTGTCCCAAACCCATTATTTGTTTAAACACTGGGTTTTTATATAGAGTGAACTCAAAACCAGTTTAATGACAACCAACTTGTGATATATATATATATATAAGAAAACAGATGCTTAGGTCAGGGATGAAACCAAACCTATTGATTTTTTTGTTTAAAACCCATTTTAAATACAATATAAACATTTAAAGACTGATTCAAGTTGTTTGAATGAAAAATGTTGATTTTTTTTTTATTATCATGCCATGGGGGCAGTTCATTTTTTATTATAAAACTACCATTAAAGTCTAACAGAAATCAACTTAGTATATGTTTTGCTTCAACCCATTTTTAAGATCACATCAATAAGGTTAGATTGCAAAAAAAAAAAAATTTAAAAATCAAAATCAAAATCAAAGGGTGTGGATATATATATATAGAAAGAGAGAGAAAGAGAGTAATTGGTAGTTACCAGCTACTATGTTAGGATAAAAACCCGATCACTCAAAAATTGATTGTTAAAACACGTTTTTGCATAATCCAAATGTATAGACGTGATCGATGAAAACATATGGGCACGTCCCACTTAACCTCGGCGACTGATTACACTCAAATAGTGTATTTTCGGGTGAGTGGGTTTGCCCATTGCCCTGATGGCCGAAACCTCTATCCAACCCCTTATTCGCGTAAGATACAGTCAAATAGTATATCAATCTACGGTTTTTTAGGAAAACATTTGTATGACACCTTTTAAAAAGTGAGTTTTGTAAAAACTTGACAAAACCCAATTTTGATGTCATCCAAGTGCGACCAAATGGTGTTTTGCAATCAAAACCAGCTTTTGCCAGTAAAACATAATCTTAAGGCTGTCACGTAAACGTCTTTTTAAGAGTCATTTGACAACAGAAACATATTGTTATCGAGCGGTGGCACATGTGGGTTGGTGTGGGCAGTTGCCCACACCAGCTCCTTAAAATTTCCTTATTTTTAATATTTACTTTGATACATATATAAGTGCCCCTAGATATGAGTATTTATAAACAAGTGCCCCTTCAACCAATTTTTCTCGCTCCACCACTGCATAGGAATAAGCATTACCATATTAACAACATAACATTAAAAAAAGGAAAAACATTCTTAAATGCCTATTTTCATCGATGAATTAATCGGACTCCATTGACGAGAGTTTGCTCGTAAAAAGAAAAGAAACAGACATGCCTCGTCTGTTCTTGGTTTGAAAAACATACAAGCAACTCCAATGTAGGTAGGAAACATGGGCGGGGCGGGGCCGCTGACCACACGGTCCATCAGTGAAAAACAATTTTCTCATCATATCGGCTGATCGCCAGTTTGATTTTCATAAGTACTACTCCGTTGGGTATTCTGCTTCCCATTCAGTCTCAAAACATACCTAAACTCGAACAGCATGAAGAAAGAGAGAGTGTGTGACTTCGGCCTCTTCATATCATCCTCGCTAAGGCTTGGTGGTCTTTCTCTCAAATTAATTTATCTGACATCGAAGCAAATGCTGCAAAGAAAAACAATTAAAAAACTACTTTGCAATTTATGTCAATGAAATTGCATAACATCTCTTTCATTAACAACTGTCGACCACGGACCACCCCTTGACTCAGTTAAAAACTTCGTTGGGTTGAACGGAATTATTGTAAAACAGTAACCTTCTTGTTGTAAAAGTGAAGAAATACAATTTTATATTGGTAAAATATCTCACCGCTAGCAAACAAGCAAAAGCCAGGTCAACCAAAAAATACTAATTAAAATGTTTTTTTATACAATCTAAATCTTAAGAGTGATTTGATGAATACCATGTATTAAGTTTGTCATTTTTTTTTACTTTAATCATGTTTTTAGAAAAAGTAAAATCCTTTTTAAAAAAATAACTTGAAACGAAGTATAAAGTTTTCCTTTGTTTACTTCGAATCCGGACATCTTATAAACGAATATGGTAAGGAGCATGAACAATTCGAATCCGATCAGTTATCCAGAATTTGTAATTTCTGTATTAAAAAAAAAAAAAAAGCAAGCCCCGGTTCCAAGCTGTTTAATTGACTCCTGGCTCAAAAAATGAATTTCAAAATACATAAAATTTATTTTTCCTTTTATTTATACCATTCAACTCCAATAGTGGTTTGTTAGCTCATAGCACGAAATATCATCTCAATCTAAAAAGAAAACCGTTCCGGAAGAAAAAAAAAAAAAAAAAAAATCTGCCGTTTCCGTCTGGCCCCAAACCTTGTAAATGTCTATACCCACTCCAATATCTTTGAATAAAAATAACATTTTTTTATTATGTGGATTTGTTTAATCACGTAAAGTTGCTTGGACTACAGTTTTCTAATATAATTCATGGCCAACACGAACTGGACAGCTTGGGTGGGGTTTGGTATAGGAAGGAGAAAACATGAGCCATTGAAACATGACCAAGTCTCCAACAATTTTATAAAAATTTTATTGGTCAAATTCCAAACAATGTTGTTGGGTAGCTCAAAATAAAAAATTAATTTTGAAAAGTAATATATATATATATATATATATATATATATATATATATATATATATATATATATATATATATATATATATATATATAAAAGAAAATTGAATGATAACTTCATCTTTTCATGTCATCCATCTGATAGACTATTAAAAGAAAACCAATGAGAGAAAGGTAATGGACACCTTCAGTTCACAACATTTTTTATTGTTTTTTTTATCATTCATTCACTATATATATATATATATATATATCTACTGATTTGGAATTTGACCGATAATTTTTATGAAATTGTGGGGAATGAGTATACAAAATCAAAATTGATGGTGAAAAGCACTATGCGTGTATATAGAAATTAATATATATAGGTATTAAAAAATTGTGAAGAAATAATCTTGAATGACGTGCGTTTGAAGTATGGGCACTTTTTTAAATTGTTGGTTGCATCATAATAGAATGGGGCACAGCGAAATACAACAAAATTTCGATCCTGATCTGACCCATCTGCATTTGGATCCGAATTAAATAAAAGCACTTCATTTGGTCAAATTCGGATGCAGTAGAGGCAGGGATGTCGTTGTCCGGGATTTGAACATGACAACTACGGAGCAACTAATAAATGTCTTCAGAAGAATAACAATCTGTTGGATTTTATTTGATTATTCATCTTGATGACCAGTGGGATTTATCTGATTATTCGGACGAATATCTGATTCTGGCGAACGATATTCTGTTAATAAAATATGGTGGTTTTTTTTTTTCCTTTCTACGTAAATTCAGATATGAATCTGGATCAAATGCATTACGTAAGTAATGATCAAAATGTTCTGGATTTAAAGCCAAATTTAAGCCCCCATTTGTGAATTTTCAGAAAAAATAAGCTTCTGTTTCTTTTTTCTCGAAAAATCTGCAGCAAATATTCTGGTTAACACCAATTTTTTGATTTTTTAAAGAAAATCTAATTTGGGTTCCTTGAAGTTGAACTGGTTTATGTTTTTGGTGACATTTGATTCATCTGTCCATGGATCTTTTGTGACAAAAGAAAAGTTTCTTATTAATGAATGCGAAAAACAGCGGCTTAAGAAAATAAGGGAAGTTTCCATCCAACCCTTTATTTTTAAAAAATAAAATTGAAAACTCATTTTTAAAAATTAAAAAAATATATTTATTTTCAAATTAAATTTCCAGTCAACCTTATCTTCATTAAGTTTGCCTGTACAGATGTGATATGATCATCGACCTGTAAAATGAAGACGATGTCAAAGATTTAAGAGAAGATTTGGTAGAGGAACCAATTTGGAAATGCATAAACTTATGATAGAAACGGATAGGGATGGGCAACCAAGCTCGTGAATCAGTTCGAACCGAGTTATTCACTTAACGAAACGAGCTCGAGTTCATGAATTGACTTGTTTAAATAATCGTGTTGAGTTCAAGCTCAACACGTAGCTACCAAGTCGAATTCGAGCTTTAATCAAGTCGATATATTCAAACAAATTTACGAGTTTATCCAACCTTAATCGAGTCGAACTCGAGCTCAACACGTAACGATGAATATCAATTCTATTCAAACGAGTTTGTCGAGCATTAATCGAGTTGAGTTCAACGTGAACACGTAACTGTCGAGTCAAGATCGTGTTGCTTCCATCAAGCTATTCTCAAGCTTGAGCCGAGTTTGATTGAACTCGAGCTGGACTCGGCTGGTGTTCACCCTTAGAAACGGGTCCGGATCAAAACATGAAAAAGAATGGATTTGATTAATCCGTATCAGATCCAAGATCCAAATGGAGTCGGACCAACTACGACCAGACAAGAATGAGGACAGAAACAGAAAAAAGGAAGGCAATGGCTAATTTGAGAGGGACAGAAAAACTGGAGAGAGAAAGAGGGACCAATTCACCAAAAGAGTCCTTTCAGGCGTTCCGCCCGTTAATTGGAAAAAAGGAGTGAAAACAGAGAATCTCTCTCTCTCTCCTCTCTGTCTCTTTCTCTCTCTCTCTTATTCTGAGGGGAAGCTAGAGAGGAAGAGAGCCAGAAGGAGAGGAAGGACACCCATTTGCTGAAGGGTTGAGGAAGAAGGAGATGAACAAGTAGTGGATTTCTTAGACGAGGAAAGAAAAAAAGAAGAAGAAGAACGGAGCAGGATCTAAATCATTTTTCTTTTCAGTATTTATCTGTATCTAGTTTCATCGGGTGGAGAGTGCTTCAGATCCTTCAGGTATCTCGCTGTCCTTTTGTTTCTTTCTTTTCCTTTTGTTTTGGGGGTTTGGAGAACTGAGTTACTAAATGGTTTTCATTTTTTTCTAATCAAGTTCTTTGACGGTTGATTGTGAAAAATGGCTGCCCATCGCTGGCCATCGTTTCTACTCTTCTTTGTCAATTTTTTTTTTATTGGGATTGTACTTCTGTTTTAGGCAGTTCTTGGATTGCAGGGGGGTGAGTTCTTCCCCCCACCCCTTCTCTCTCTCTTTTTTGGATACGTAATTTCAATGATGGCAACCTGATTAAGGTTCTGTCTTTTCAAGTGGGGTTCTTTATTTTGGTGGAAGTGATGTAAAAGCCTTTTGGGTTGGTTTTCAATATTATCTTTTTGCTTTTTTTTTTTTTTCTTCTTCTCTTTGGCGTTTTTTCTCCCTTTTTTGAATTTGGGGATCCTGAGGTTTCAGCTGCACCTTGTACGTTTGGCATTTATTAGGGTATTTTTATTAATTTTTGTTGGATTATTTGCTCCATCTGAACAAATTAAAGTGGTATTGGTTGGGATTCTTTTTCTTTCTCGGGTTCTTCATTAGATTTTTTTTGTTCGTCTTCGAGGAAGGTTCATTTATTTCTTATCCTCAAGCGTTGGCGCGGTTACTTTGCTTAAAATTTGTTTTAGTATCGAGTTTGAGCCTCTCTCTCTCTCTATCTTTCTCTCTCTCGGGGAATTATCTTGCCATTGTGGTTCTCGGGATTATGAAGACTGTGTTGGGTTTTGATTTCAAATTGACGATTTGGTAAAGTTGATACATGGTTGAATATGAAGGCCTTAATAGAAATGCATGGACTTATCCGGATAAAATGGGATAAGTTCTTTATTTTTCCCATTATTATGGAGAAACGAAGCAGATTTGTTTATATTCTTGGACGTCCTTGGTAAGGACATGTACTCAAATACCCGGGGGCTGAAAGCCTGATTAATGTGAAGATCTTGAACATAACTTGATTTTATGTGGAATTTGGCGAGAATTTTTTGCGAGCCATATGAATATCCTAACTGTCATGTGACTCCCATAACCAAAATTTATGTCGAGTCAATGTCTTGGAAGCCTCAGATTCTCCCATTCTTTTGTGAAGTTTATGCCTGTTATGTTTTTCATGCTCATTCGGGTAGCACAGGATATCATACAAGTGTGACAGAGCTGTTTATTGTATTCTGAGTCCCGATTGAACATTTTTGCTGCTTTTTTTCTTTTTGCTTCCTCTTGTAGCATGTAGTACTTACTTACTTACAAGTTACAATATATTTTTCTTCTTTTTAACTTCAGAATAGTGTATTTGCACCGGACAGCTTATCTTGAAGTGATGAGTTGATTTTTAGTCTTCTCACACCGTGGATGTTGGCAGCGATCGTATATCAGAAGTTGACCGTATATACACAGGAGTGATTTAATTTTCATCCTATAAGAAGCAGTCAGGGCTTGGGAGATTGATGAAATGTCGTCTCTATGTGTTACTCTTTGATACCGTGTTGGCATGTCCATGGATGTTTCCCCTTATGAAATAGGTTCTGAAGAGCAGAGTGAGAGACATCCTTTGTTAATGGAAAGGACAGTAGGTTCATCAGATCATGAGCATGTTATAAATGTAATGCAGGGTACCGCAACTCCATCAAGCTCTCATGACGATCTAAACAGCTTAGACTCATCACATGAGGATAGGTCGCCTACTGACAGTACACAGGTCCAACACCCTCCATCTTCATCTACCTTGTCTTCTTCAAGAAACAGTTCATTCCTGAGAAGAGGTGATAATTATGGCCGCCGACACAGAAGTCCTCTCAACTCAGGGTTGTGGATTTCAGTTGAACTTGTAATTGCAGTTAGCCAGATAATTGCGTCGGTAATTGTTTTGTCACTGTCAAGACATGAGAAACCAAAGGCTCCACTGTTTGTCTGGGTTGTGGGTTATGCTTCTGGCTGTCTTGCTACCCTTCCACTTCTTTATTGGAGGTACATCACACGTAATCGTTTCGCGGAACAGGACTCAGCTCAGATGCATGTGGATTCTAATCGGGATAACCCTTCTCTGGAATCAGCTTCTTATGCTGTGATGTCAACTCCTCAAGCTCCTGAAGCTGAAGTGCATCATAGAACCACTTCAAACTCATGGATTGATCAACATGCAAACCCTAGAAGCACAAGGTAATATTGGAAATATGCTTGTGAACCGCAGGCATGATCCTGACTTCAATTACTTTTGATTTGTGAAACTGGACATGCTATGGTTGCAACTAAGTATAGTCTAGCAATGATTGTCATTCATTCTGTCAGGTGAATGCAGGTACGAGTGTGGGTACGGCAAACATACACACACACACACACATGAAAGAAGCTTACATGTTGATATATCAAAAACTATATGTATTATGTAATGTTAAGTATGGATTATTATACCTGCAAATATAAATATCTGCATTGAGAGTTGTGCTGGCATAGGCATGGTACCTGCACTCCAGTTGACTTTCGTGTGGTGGTCTATATGTGGGATCTATATGATGTGACGTTTATTCAACCTTAGAGAGTGAAAGTTTTCTACACTTTAAACTATAGCTAATCGCAATTTATCAGCCACTATATATGAAGAGAAGAGGTCTGAGAGTGTTGAAATAACAATTATTTGTGATGCAGATTGCGTTAGTAACTTAGTATGAATTCAGGAAATAATGTGGACCATATTTTGATGAAAGTAGAGCAGATTGATAATGGCATTTGCTATTATTATCTCTTTCAAAATTAGGTGAACTCAAACACTGTGGAGTGTCAGTTTATGGTGTTCATAGATGAGGGGAGGGATTTGATATCTTTGGGACTTTGAAGTATGAAACCAGTTGTCATGAAGTTGTGACAGAATAGAAAAACTCCCTGATTTGGGATATTATTGTATACTGATAAGATTAGAGGTTTGTATAAACTTAAGCTTGGCGTTCATGTCTTTATATATTCATGCTGGCTGTCATAAAGTAACAGTTTGTTGAGAATGTAGAATAGAAATGTGATATCTGAGGAAGGGAATTTACTGTGGGAAGCTGTAGAAATATCACATACTGTAGGCACTACTGACTTCTTCTGTACTTAGAAGGCCTACTGCCTTAGGAGCTTTATGAAAGATGCGCAGGCTGAGTTTTTCAACTAATTTCGGTGATGTTTGGAAAAATTCAAATGGTATGTCACATGGGTGCAGCGTGCTGCAAACTGATGGGTGTGAGTGCAGCAAGGGGGTATACACACACACACACACACACACACACACACACACACATACATACATATATATATATATATATATAATACAAAGTCACATTCTAGATTCCAAACTCTGTAGCATTCTATTTCTTCTATGTAATATATATACCCTGGAGTTTGTTTTTAGATTTTAAGATCTTACTCATAACAGAAGTAGGTATATTAAACAAGTAGTTTTTATATATCTAGTATTATATATTTATAACTGTATGAATATGTAGATCTTATAAGCAGCATATATATATCACAGAACTGATTAACGAAACTTATGCAATTAATACATATAGGAAAACATGTTCTCATATTAAAAAAACCTATAAACAGCAATAAGCTAATAGCATATATGACCATATGGCATATGCAATACATAAAGTTACAATGAGCATATAATATCTAGTATTAAACTGCAATGCAGTAAAATACTAAAAACAGTATGACAGATGCAGCAAAACTAAAAAAGCTGAAAAACAGAAGCATCATTTCTTAAAAACAATAAAAAAGGACAAAACTGACACCCGTGCGGTTCATGTCCACAGCACCTGGCACTGTGTCGGAGGTGCACCCGCACTTGCACCTGAGTTGCGTCGAGTCGGGTGCTTTTGCTGTTTTGGTGAGTCCGTGTGACATTGTCAAATGGAAGGCAATGACTCTTCATTTTAGATGTCCTGATCATCGTGTTAATGCATCTCAAGTTTCTGTGAGTATGGGGTGGGAAAAGCAAGATACAAGAAATTGACTAAAATGTAGACTGAGTGTCAAACTTGCAGTCCAATGTTTGTTTACACTATTGTAACATTGGGATGTAAGTGTCCCGATAGTATATTTGGACACTCTGTCAAAGCCAAACAAATTAGAGGGAAGTACATCTCTGAACATTTTTCTTATGTTCCTTTTTTGGAAGCAAAAAGGTGGTTTACAAATCCTTCTTCCAATTCAAACCTGTTTTTAGTTACTAACAGTTGATACTTTTGTGTGAATTAGATTTTCACAACCACTGGTCTCCTCAGTTTCTCTTTTTTGCTCTTCTGCTTATAGTAGCTCATCCAATAGGTGCTGTTTTAATGTTGTAAAGCATTCCCTATGCAGGAGTTTAAACCAAGAGGGACACTGGCTTCCTACAAAATGGAATAGCGTTAGCATGTGTTTTTAAGTATAATACATTAATAGCTGTTCATTTGAAAAAAAATGTAAATTTTTATTGATAAAGGGGAGACACTCATAATACTCTCTTTTGAGAGAGAGATTTTTTTTCCTATTTTGGGTTGGTCTTTCTTTTTTTTTTTTTGGGGGGGGGGGGGGGGTCGGGAGGGGAAGAGGCAATGGGTATTGAGCCATTTTTTTTTTTGTTTATGGTTCTGAATTGAGCCATAAACAAGAAAGAAAAGGGGATACTCCTCTGTGTGTGTGTGAGAGAGAGAGAGAATCCACCATGGTACTTTTTTAAAATCAAAAGGGGCTTAAGGAAGCTCCCAAAAAAGAAAAAATAAATGAACATTTTTGCCTTATAAGAAAAGAAGGTAAATCAATGGTTGTGCCTAATTAGGGTGGTTACTGTCCATCCTGACCTCATTAAAATATTTTGGTTGGGAGCACTAATGTGGCTCCAGCATTAGGTATCTCCAAGGAGATATCTCATCCCTTTTTTAAAGATGTGCTGGTGATTAGCTGCCTACTTTTATTCTCATCCAACATGCTTAACTAATGTAACACAGGCATAATGTGGTGAACTTGTAAGCTTTATAGCAATCCCTAAACTTTTCTTTTTTGTGGAAAAGTAGGAAGATAATGATTGAGAAATTCAAGGAGTTACATATCTTCTAACATGAAAAAACTTGATGAAAAAATTAATGAGCCTACCCTGACACCTTTGGAAATGAATGAATCATGGATGAGTAACAATTTCCTTTCGGGCATTGAAGAGCAAAGCAATTTCAATTCCTTACTTTTCTCTCACTTTATTTTCATGCATTTAGCCTCAATATTTCCTTCCATGTGCATTTCCTTAGACAAGGGGCTTTATATTTCGTGTACTCCATGGTTCTTCTTCAAGTACTTACAGTGAATCTCATGATGCATTGACAGAATCGGTGTTCTAGTAGACCACTTTAAAATGGCACTTGATTGCTTTTTTGCTGTTTGGTTTGTTGTTGGCAATGTCTGGATCTTTGGTGGGCATTCCTCTTCTTCCGAAGCCCCAAACTTGTACAGGTACTCATGCAGTTTCTCTCTCTGTCTTACCAACTGGTTTGTAGCATAGCTGTTAGGACCTGTGGCATGTGGACACTGCAGCTTAGGTTCAATTCCCATGCGTATTAGCCTCTGATCGGCATTGAGAGTATGAGGGCTGGGGGTGTAGTCCTGCGGCCTTTCTGGAAGGCTGGGGTTGTAGTTGTGCCCCTCCCCCGACCCTCTCTCTCTCTCTCTCTCTCTCTCTCACTTATCGTGTTGTGTCATCCTCCAGGTTATGTATAGTATTTCTGACCTTCAGTTGCATTGGGTATGCTATGCCATTTATTCTCTGTGCAACAATCTGTTGCTGCTTGCCTTGCATCATCTCTATTCTTGGTTTCCGGGAGGATCAATCTTACAACAGAGGAGCTACAGAAGAAGCTATTAATGCTCTTCCAAGTTACAAATTCAAGGCAAAAGGTGGACAACGAAGAACCGAGGATGAGAATGAAATTGATTCTGATGGTCTAGGCGATGGTGGTACTATAGCAGTTGGTACAGAAAGGGAGAGATTGGTTTCAGCAGAGGATGCGGTAAGCATCACTGGTTTATAACTGACTTTAGCCAACTTGCTTGACCTCACCTTACAAATTTTTAGTCAAACGAGAATCCTTATAGTTGTCACCCTGGCTGTAGCAGAAAAGCCAAAAGCTTGTGTCATGGTTCTTCTTAGTGAATTTTGGATATCTAGGGGTGTGAGCTTGTTATGGTTCTCCATCGTGTCACCAAGTTCATAAATGATTTCTGACAGAGAAGTCATTTACTTTGTTAGTGAGGACTTGGGACCAGACCCATAGTGTCTTTATAGCACAGGCGAACCTACTCCCTAGCTTTTCAATAAAAGAGTAAACTCATGAACTCAAGTTGGCTAGACGAGTTGGTAAAAATTGAATTTTAGTGAGTGATTTCACTATCTTTCATTGCATGAATGAGAGAGCTTATAGTAAATGGAGAACTAATGTTTCCACACTATATTTTTCTTATTCTTCACGCCATATCCATCTGTATATCAGGTGTAGCAGTCCTCTAGAATAAAATTCCATATTTAGCTAACCATGGTCTTTGTTTGTTTCACACAAGTTCCATCACCTAAATATAAAGCAGAGGTTCTGTGGATTGTTCAAGCTTGACCTGAAGAGTGTGTCCTGTGCAGGTCTGCTGTATTTGCTTGGCAAAGTACGTCAACAACGATGAATTGCGAGAGCTACCATGTGCACATTTTTTCCATGTGGAATGTGTTGACAAGTGGCTGAAGATCAATGCACTATGTCCACTCTGTAAGCATGAGGTTGGTATCAGCACTAGCTCTACAGATGATCTAAACTTTGATGCGAACCATGGGGAGCAGAGAGTAGGAACTGTGATCACTGGTGCTTATGCAATGGTCTAGGACGCCTTGTCTCTGTCTCATCAAACCCCAGAAACCCACATTATCGTGGGCCATATCAGTAGCAAGATGGATCATCTGAACTTTTGCGGAGAAACTTGCATTAGATACCCACATTCCAGAGGTTGTCCATTAATCAGCTTCAGCTGTTGGAGTGTCGTCATCAGAGTTGATCTGTTGGGCATGTGGATGGGGTAGATTCTGTACTATTGGATCCAACCTTGGGCAGCAGACAGTGGCGGAGGGTGGGGTATGTTTTGTGTGTGCCTGGTGGCCCCTGACCTTCTTCCCATTGTCCTGCTGCTTGTTGCGTACCTCATAGCTTGCCATCGAAGTGTGGGTGAAGAAATCTGTGAGTACGTCTCCAACATTTTGTATGTCCCAAGTCATAAAGCTACAAACGGAAGATGGGTTGCCTGCCTTCTATCCTTTTGTATATTATATGATATATCTTGATTATCAAGTTTTTACCCTCTCTTTCTCTCCAATTTCCATCTGCTGTCTCTTCGAGAATTACGAAACAACATTATCGTAAATCTAGTACGAAACGTATGTAGCAGGTTTTGTTAGAATATCATGTTTTTATCATGACCAAGTTGTCGTTTACTTTGAAAATCATAAAATTTCTTGACCAAGTTGTCTTCTTAAAAGTAGGGCTGCACAAGAGTTTAGCCAACTCGGGCTTGAAAAAACTTTTGACTCGTTTATAAACGAGCCGAGCTTACAAAGGTATTTGAAACGATAAACAAGTCAAGTTCAAGTTTTAGGAATTCAACTTGTTTATGCTTGACTCGCAAACTGATATTATATATAATATTATTAAAATTGGTTTTACAAGTTACACGAGTTAAATGAGTTAAACGAGTCGAGTTTGGGTTCGATTTTGTGTAGTTGAGTTGAGCTCGAACTTGTTATAAGGAAGGAGCTCGGCTTGAGTTCGAGCCGAACTCGAGTCGGCTCGTGTGCAACCCTACTTAAGAGAGAAAGACACTTCGTTAATATGAGGAAACAATTCAGTTTGCTTGATTTTGAGAGTATTTCCGTCTCTTCAAATATAATTTTTTTTTTCAATTTAATTTTATCTCTTTAAAAAAATCCACAATTCATTTAATTTCCATATATATATATATATATATATATATATATATATATATATATATAAAGAGAGAAAGAGAGAGAGAGTAATTGTTGAATACTAGACCGGTAGACCGGACCACTTGGGTAAAGGTTAAAAACTAGGCCGTTTAAATTTTCATTAAAAAATATTTTAAATAAAAACTGAAGATCACAATGTGCTTATAAACACCAATTCAATATGAATCATTCTTTATCTAAGTCATTTTTGTAAAGAATGTGTTTTTTTTTCCTACCATCAAAATATTGACGTCATAAGAGACCGTTCATTTTTAAATTATTAGAAAAGCATTACTAAAGTAAAAAAAGTGACTTAATATATGTGTTTCATCAAATCACTCTTAAGATGATATCTGTGAGGTCAGATTATATAAAAAAAAACTTTGATAATTAATATTAATATGTCTGGTTTTGGACGGAGAAGTCCTGCTTTTTACAACACAAGGCCTGATTCATTGCATTGGGCAGATTTAATCACATCTGCCTAATCCATTACATCAAAATGGTTGTAATTGGATGAAGCTCAAGATAGCTATACTCGGTTGGAGAGCAGTTTGTAGTGGAGCAACACTCGGTTGGAGAGCCTGCATGAGCAAAAACTCTCTCTCTCTCTCTCTCTCTCTCTAATATATATATATATATATATATATATATACATGTTGGGAATATAATGGTATTTTTACCAGTTGATTTTCAGCAATTAGTCCTACTTGGGTGGTTCGTTCACGGATTTTGAAGCATTTCACGTATGCGGTTTGATTTCTTGACTGTGAATTGGGTTTGCCCCCTTGAATTGATGGCCCTTTTCTAGTCAAATTAACTTGCATTCAGATGTTCAAAATTACAGAGTCTACAAGAAAATTTAATACAAAGTTGGATGACTGCTGGATTCTACAAGAAAATCTAATACAAAGTCGATTACTAAACGCGACGTTTTAATTGCTGCCCACCAATCGAATTTTTGTATTTTGCCTTTCTCAAAACTGAATTTGTAAATTGAGCATCCAATGTCATTAAAATCCATAGATCTCGTTTAAACAGCGATGATCTAATTACAGCACCAGTTTACGTTCATTTTTGCTGCATTACATATCTAAAATGAAGAACGCTACCTCTCATTTGGCTGTCACTGTTTAAGAAATTTCATAATATATGCTTCTCCTGAATATCCAACAAAGATAAAGAAAGCATGCAGAAGCTTCAACATGACAAGATTCAAGGCGATACACTTTACCAGATAAACACATCGTCTCGATAGTCCACAACACGAAAAAAGTTTATGTACAAGAAGAGCACATAATATTTGACAGTATCTAATGGATCTTCAGAAGCTTAAACTCGCTTCAGAACTAATTTAACAAATTGGAACTTGCAATTTACTCAACTTTTTTTTTTCTCCATGTCTAAAATTTTCCCAAACCACATTCATTCACCTGAACGTGTTCGGACTACCACCCTTTGGTCCATCTCACATTAGATGCATGAAATAATTGGCTTGGATTGCTTGAGGAGGACTGGAAAAGTAGACACGAGGACAAACTTGAGGATGAGCTAATCTCCAAACCGGGAAGAATGGCACGAAGCCTGAATGAGTGCAAATATTTCTCTTTAAGATTTCTATATTCTATACTTGAATATATTAAGTTAGTTTATAGGATCATATTCGTTTGGGAACCTTTGTAATTTTTTGGTGGTTAACTAGATTAAGTAATGACATGCCCAGCCTGCCCAGCCATTAATCTTTCATGCAATTATCATCATTTTCTCCTTTTATCAGTTTTCTTAATGTTCTCTGCTGAGAAATCTCATATGAAAAAGGATGAGACATAAGAAACGAAGGTGGGCATAGTGGGAAGGGCCTCAGGCATGAAGGGCAAGGTCCTCTCAGACTCTTGAGATCAAGAAGAAGAAAAGGCAGACGAACAAATATCAGAGCCTGGAGGGAGGGGATAGAATACTACCTAATGGCTTTTTTTGGCATGGATGACTGTTGAATGAGATTGACATCAGCCTGTATCCCTCCATTCACCTGAATTGAGATTGTCTTTAACAGATTTCTCTTCATCCAGTTATCTGGATAATTTCAGATATTGGTAAGTAATGGTCATAGCTATCTTATTTGCGCAGTGATTGGATTTCCTCGTGAATCCATCGTCGAATTTGAATCAAGAAACGGTACTGGTGCTTATAAAATGAAGAAAGAAAATTTCCATTGTTATTATTGGATCCCCATTATGTTTAGATCATACAGTTATTCGGTAAACCGATACAGGATGTTTAATTTGTTCATGCAAGGATCCATGCTGCAACGGCCATCGAGCTCAACACAGTTCCGAGACTGAAGATGTGCGCAACGACTCCTCCGCTCATGGAAAATGCAGCTTCTGGAGGTAGGGCAAATGGAAATGAGGAGGAGGAGAAGGTTGGTTTTGTGTCCAGCGAAGGCGAAGAAGCTGGAGAAGCTGATTTAATGAAAGCTGCCGGCTTTTGCGTCTTGAATACAAGGGCGTCGGGAGAATCCGCCGGCAGACCCAAAATGGCTGCAAATTAACCAAAAGCAGGGACCCTTTAATGTTAGCATTCTTGATCAACACAAGGATGACATGAATTAGATTTTACCATTCCAATATTGATTTAAATTTGAAGGCATGTTTGGATGACATGCATAAATGTTGTTTCAGATGCAAAACGTCGTCCTCGTTCTTGTCTCGATTGGTTTGCGAAAAACCCAGTTTTGATAAAACGCTGCTTCAAACACATAAACCAAGTTTCAAACTAAAACTATATAAAAAAAACTAGTTTTCTCACCCAACATCATTTTCAATAGGTATCATCCAAATGGAATATGAATTAATAACACAAGGATTTTAACTCAAACGTTATAAAAATTGGTTTCTGAACCAAATCAGCATTTAGGATAGAAATATTGACATAATTACTTTTGAAATATGAATGATGAAATATATAAAAATCAGTAAAAGTATGAAAACATTCAAAAATTAGTTAAAATTTAACACATGAAACCAATTATAAATCGGCCAACTCGGACCGATCTTGAGAGAGAGGAACGATTACCTGGGCAGTCTGAGATACCATTGGGGACGCCACAAACCTCCGGTGCCTGCAGCATGTTGGCGTAGTTTGGGGTGTACCAGCCATTGGTAGTGTTGGCGGAGTCTCGGAGGAACCTGCAGAAGCAGAAATCAAACTTGTCCTTCATCTCCTTGAGACCTTCACAGCAGGTGGCGTCCGGGGCGGCGCCTTCCGTGTTGACATACTGGCAGGCCACGGCGGAGGTGAACGTAATGGTTATGCAATCGTCCAAGTTCTGCTCCTCTGCTGATGAGACCACCAAGCCGGCGGCCACAACTAGCAGCACCATCCCGCTCACCATCCAGGAAGAAGCCATGATTCAAGCCTGCAGCTTTTTCTGATCTTCTCCTTCCTTCCTTCGCTGCAAGAAACTGCAGGCCGGGGTTGGAGACTGTCCTCCTTCTTCCCCGGTCGCAAGCTTCTTTAGCAGGTGCCTTTCTCCTTCGCCCTGAGGAATGGGGAGGAGGGGATGCATTTTTATAGCAGGAGCTGGCGCCGGTCTCGCGAGCCTGCAGTTCATAACAGCCAGTTGTTTTGCCAACTTGTTGTTCCTTTCTTTAGCAGAGGAACGCCCTGTTCTTTTGGATGTCACCGATGACCAAGGAAACAGAATTAGTTTGAGGAGGAGAACTCGCTTATAGGAGCTGTGGTTTGTTAACCTGATCAATTCTGATTGAAAACTGATCCAAAACTGCTTAATTATTGATTTAATTTTTTCAACTCAATTTTCATTCTGTTTTTAGAGTTGTCGTAATGTTTGTTTTTTTATTCATTTAAATGCTTATATATATATATATATATATATATATATATATATATATATATATATATATATATATATATATATATACACACACCTACATTTTCTAAAGTTATGGTATTCATACCCATATACCTATGCTTATACCTGAATCATACTAAATTTTCTAAAGTTATATCGGAATCATATTACATTTTTAAAAGTTATATCACATCCATACGCTTATATGGATATACCTATACCCCAACCGTACCCATACCCGTGCGAGCTGGGAGCCGATATTGGCCGTTTGTTCAGGTCCAGTGTGTACAGAGGAAAACTGAGTGAATGTCCTCTTTTAGGCAATGTTGTTAAAATTGGTTTATAATTGAGTTATTGAGCAAAAGGATTCACACAGCCAGCTGAATCAAATTAAAACTGAAACGGTCTGCAAACCTGATCATGTTAAAACTTTAGGGGGGTGTTTGGATGACACACTCAAAAAACTTAGTTTTGTGAAAACCTACTTAAAAGCTCAGTTTTGTGAACTTGATTTGGATGTTTGGATGACAGGTAAAAAACTTGGTCCATAAACAAAAATTAAGTCTTACCTGAAAAACCTGGGGGGGAAACAAGTTTTTTTCAGGCCCTTCATGAAAACCAGGTTCTGGCAAAAACCAATTTTAATGTCATCCAAGAATGGTGTTTTGTGACAAAACCAAGTTTTGTCTCTCAAAGCCTGGTTTTAAGTTGTCATCCAAACACCCCCTTATAATTTTAAGTAATCAAAGTAAGAAACTAAAATGTGTAAAAGAACCAACAAGGAATCTGCAAATGCGTCCCCATTGAATCGGACCATGCATTGAATCGAATAGGTTTGCATTTGATTGGAATTAGCCGTTTGAGGCCAACCGATTTTGACAACAGTACTGCTTTCAGCAGCTTCAGATGCAAGCACGTAAGACACCAGAATACACAAACAATTTCAATCTTATGATCATTCTTCTGTCTCCATCGACTGATGATCACAAGCAAGTACAAGTTTTAAATGAAGCTTCTCAACGCAATAATGGCACAGGCTAAAAACTTTCAGATCCATTTTACACGCCCTTAACTCTGTCCAATGGAGACCAAATTCCTACGTAACATTTACAAACATCTACAGTCCTCCCGCCAATTTGCTAAATAAAATGCAGTTTCGGGAACCATGGTAGTCAAAATTTGTACTCAAAACATCCGCACACACTGCTCCCAATCCGGCAAAACGAGAAATGAAGACAAGTAGAAGAAGGATACAACAAGACAGTTCTACTGCTTATAGGAGTCTCAACCATGGATATGCTTCCACTGTTTGAGTAGCCAATTCTTGTGCTTTCCTTTGCCCTTTTTTGTTGCTGATGATGATGGTTCTTCAATACCCGAGTCTTCAGAAATTTGCTCTGTTCCTCCAGTCACCTGTAAATCATGATGACAGTGTCGAACATCAATGGATGCTAAGGGTTGTTGGTCGAGGTCAAATGTTACTGTTACTTTTTTCTTATATGTATTTAGATGTTTCTGTAATTAATTAGTTGCAGACATTTTAAGAATGGTCTTGATTCCATGACTGGTGAGAAAACAGAATGCGATTAAAGAGACTATATTAGATCAGGTGGCTGGCATAAGTTTTTTATGTGTGAAGTTGGCACTCTGTAGGTTTATGAATATGAAGGTATGGAGTTGGCTATAATAATTAATTGTCTGAGAAAATTTTGGAGTCATGAATGTCACTTCCCGTGCTATCAAAATTCCATAATTAACATGAAAGCGTTTAAGAAGGAGATCAAACGCCATGATACTGAAGTTGGAACCATGCAGAAAGCGCCCCGTACAGTTTTATGGTTACAGCGTTTTATGCTTTCTACACCAACAAGTTTATTTAAGAAATGTTTTTTCTCTCTGGTTTTCTCTCTTGATTAAGGCATTGTCTTTCTTGATTAAGGGTTAGGATTTTCTCCTGACACACACACGCACGCAAAAACACGTACACATGGGTGCATGCAGCTAGATCCCAATATAATGCCTAAAACTATTTTACTACAAAGGAACTAAATTTCATCTGGATTTTTCACAGAGATGTGTGTGAAGCAGAAGCTCATGATGTAAGAAACTAATGGCTAAATATGAGCAAATTGTTTCCGAAGCACACACTTTCGTTGACATAAAAATTATTCAAGCCAAAAGCTTAAAACTACTCTTTAAGACAGATTTAAGAATTGGCGCTTACATGTTGCAGCTCACTGTCGATGCCCCTTATCTGTTCTTCAGACTCGGAAGTTTGACCTGGTGTGAGTTTTTCTTCTTCCAACTCCTTGTGCACCAGAACAATGTGTTCTTCCTGTAGAGAAATGAAATTGCTGGTGTTTGTAAGTTGTGAGAACATGCAAAGTATGACGGTGGAAAAGGTAGATAGAAGAATTGCCATCAATTATAGCATTAAAGTAGGTGAGATAGAACACGTTTTCCTACTTATCTAAAGAGAGACCAAGAACCATGGCGAAGGGCAACAACCTACTTGCTGATTTCTAAGGAACACCCAGTTTGTCGCTTCATAAAAAGAACAAAACATTTAGAGAGATGGTCGCCTTGATAATTAAGGAAATCGCCTGTACAGAGTGGCTGGGTTGGGGATGAATTTATGGCATCAATCAGCCTTTGCTAGACAAGCTGCATCAAGTAAAACCTTCAGGTACTCGTCCCACCACCAAAAAGTGTGTTATAAGGTTCATCCTCGTAGAAGAAAAACAAACCACAACTATCAAATCGTTCACCAACATCCTTAAGCTTGAACGTCATTAATTTTGTCCCTCTAGCCAGTACTATAATCATTGACAGGCTTTGCATTTAGATGCCTTGATATGTTCTGGTAACAAAGATCACTAGGAATTTTCTGATAATCAACACGACACTCATATTGGTCTCAGAAATGCCACCCTATATCTTCTTTTATTTATCACCACTATTTAAGTGACTCCTGCTTCATTCATTGGATGATCATGTATTTTCTAACAGCAGAACTTATTATCAGATAAGGTCTCATAACCATTTATTAGGGGTGCCATATGAGAAGTTGACAAAGCAAAAGAAAAGTACCCGTTCCTTGGTCTGATCTTCTGGTGGTTCCAACTCTAGCTGTAGACTGTGTGAAGATATCTGCAACATAAGCCACTGAATTTCAGATTTGAGCAACAGGAAAGTGCAAGTATTCAGGCTACTACCTTAGCGAATAGTACACGCATGCACCATCCCTCCATAACACACAGGGATATCTATCTAAATAATAAAAGGATGCATAAATTTTTTATTTAGGAAGATCTGACTAGCAAATAATGTGAACAGTACCATGCATTCCTTGGGAGCAGTAACGTAGAAATGACTGTGAAACTGTTCAATGACCTATACAAGTCTGAAAGGATAATTTGTTCGTTGAGTGAGCTGATATATATGTCTCCTACGACGGAGAAGCAATTTTGACATAATCTGCATTTGTAGCGCAGAGCGGATATAAAGCATGGACCGAAAGCATAATACAAACCTGAGATTCGTGCTGCCGTCTGTCAACTTCATGTCCTTCTGAGGAATCATCGGTATTCTTGAAAGCATGAATACGGTGAACCGTTTTGTTGGTTACTGTTTCAGGTGAGCTCTGTATCTGTAACTCGGACACTTGGGTTTGACCTGAAGTTATCTCAGTAGTGAGTTTCAGGTCTGTTTCAGCTAGATCTTCATTCTTTGTTTTAGTTTTGCTACAGATGCTTTGGTTCAAGTCAGTAAGAACCTCATGCTCTATGCATGTCTCTGTGACAACCTTGAGTTCCTGTTCTATCTCCAGTTTCAAAGAGGATTTGTCTAGATTAGCTTTCAATAACTCATCTTCACTTTTTCCCTGTGCTGCTGTAACCAGATCATATTTCAATTGCATGACTTTCTTTTTGAAATTTTCTTGCTCTGTCATAATGAAGGCCAGATGTTCCTTCAAATCGGCCTCCTTTGTGTCTGCATCAAACTGTGAAAGCTCCAATCTCGGAACTTTTACCAGAGAAGCTTCAAGGTCTTGTGAAAGTTCGGAAACTTTAAAAGCATATTCATCATGTTCTCTTTTGGCATTCATAAACTTTCTCTCTATTAATGTTATATGCTCTTCAACCTCGTGGTTCCTATCTCTTGAATTTCTCAGCAATATTTCTAATTCAGCCACCTTTTTCTCTGCACTTTCTGCTTTGGAGCGTGCTATATGCATAAGTTCCTCAAGCTGAAGGCATCGCTCTTGAGTAATGTTAGCACGACCCTCCTGTTCCACACGTTTCTCCATTGCAACTACCAGATCAACCTCTAACTCCTTAATTTTCAATCTTGACCGATCTAAACATGATTCAAGTTGGCTAATCTCATCCGAAAACCTTTTTCTTTCTTCGAGGAGCTGTTTTACACTTTCCATCAATTCCATCTCCTTTTCTTGTGCATTTTGTAAAGCAACTTCCAGATTAAAGATTTTTGCTAAAGATGCCTCTAGTTCCACAGAAACTTCAGATAACCTGCTGGAACATTGTTCTAGTTCAATTTTTACCTCACTGTACTTTGTTTTTATGGAATTGCACTGCTCTTCAAGTTCATTTTGTTTCTGCTCTGATGTCCTTAATAGTAGTTCAATATCTGTCACCTTTCTTTCTTCTTGCTCTGTCTTGGAGTTCAGTTTTTGGATTTGGAGTTCAAGCTCAATGCACATCTCGTGGTTCACGTTGATTAGTCCCTCCTGTTCAGTGCATTTTTTCCTAACAACTTGTAATTCTTGTTCTAGCTCCAACCTACTTGAACATGAATGATCCAGGTCAAACTCTAACTGCTTCATTCTATCTTTAAATTTCTCCTTCTCTGTCATGACGAGGACCAACTGTTCCTTTAACATAGTTCCCTCTGTGTTTGCATCATGTAACGCAAGCTCTAGCGTTGATACTTTTGTCAGAGAAACTTTCAGGTCCTCAGAAAGTTGGGAAACTTTGAAAGCATATCTTTCATGGTTTGCTTTTTCTTCCTCCACTTTGGAGTTTGCCATTTCGATGAGGTCTTCGAGCTCGTGGCATCTCTGGCCATATGTTTTGGCATCACTCTCGTACTTATTACAGTTTTCTGTAACGTCTTTCAACTCTTGTTCTAGCACCAAGTTCCTCGAAGTTGACTTATTCAGGTAAGCTTCCAATTCCTTTATCTTATTTTGGAATTTTTCCTGCTCTTCCATAAGTAAACCAAAATGTTCCTTAAACTTGATTTCTTTTGTGTCTGAGTCATGCCATGCATGCTCCAGACTCGACAGTTTAACCAAAGAAACATCCAGTTCTTGAGAAATTTTTGCAACTTTGGCTTCATATCTTTCACGTTCTTCTTTTTCATTCAACAACTCGATTTCTGTTGACTTTAAGTGTTTCTCCAGCATGTGCTCCTTGTTCTTTGAGTTCTTCAGAAGTGATTCTAGTTCAGCTAAGTTTCTTTCTGCATTCTCTGCTTTGGCATTTGAGATCTGGATTAAGCTTTCAAGCTCAAGGCACCTCTGCTGAGTTACATTGATGCGGCTCTCATATTCCACAGATTTCTCCATGGCAACTGTCAAGTCTTTCTCAAGCTCCTTTATTTTCAGGCGTGAATTTTCTAATGCCAATTCAAGATGGCCCATCGTATCTAAAACCTTACTTCTTTCCTCCACAAGCTCCCTTCTATTTTCCATTAACTCCATCTCCTTTTCTTTTGCATTTTTCAAAGAAACCTCCAAGTTGAGTATTTTTGCTAAAGAAACATCCAGTTCTGCAGAAACTTCAGACGTCTTGCTGGAATATTGTCGGCACTCTTCTTCCACCTCAACATACTTTGTTTTCATTGATCTGCAATGTTCTTCAAGATCATTGCTCTTTTGCTCTAAAGTTTTTACTATCTGCTCAAGCCCCTCCACCTTTTTTCCTTCCTCTTTGGCTTTGGAATCAGATACTTGGATTTGGTATTCGAGCTCCAGGCACCTCTGTTCGTTCTTGACTGCAAGCTCCTCTTGTTCACTAATTTTCTTCCTAACAACTTTCACTTCTCGTTCTAGCTCCAAGGTCCGTGAATGTGACTGATCTAGTTCAGACTCCAATTGCACAGTTTTGTCTTCAATTTTCTGCTTTTCTTCCAAAACCAGAGCCAAATGTTCTCTCAAAGTGGTCTCTCTTGTGTTTGCTTCGTGCAATGCAAACCCCAAACTTGACACCTTTTCTAAAGAAATCTCTAGCTCTTTTGATAATTTGTCGACTTTGGAAGTAGATCTTTCATACTTTGCTTCTGCTTCCTCTGCTTTGCAGTTTGACATTTTCATGAGGCCTTCCAGCTCCAGGGACCTCTGGTGAGTTGTGTTTGCAGAATTCTCGTAATCAGTAATTTTTTCTGTAGTCGTTTGAAGCTCCTGTTCTAGCTCCAAGTTCCTTGAACGTGAAATGTTTAATTCGGATTCCAAATGCATCATTTTCTTTTCAAAATTTTCCTTCTCTCTTGTAATCTGAGCCAAATGTTCCTTCAACTCAGTCTCTGCTTTGTTGGTCTCAGATTGAGCAACCTCAAAGCTTGACACTTTTGCTAGAGAAACTTCCAGGGTTTGTGAAAGCTCCAAAACTTTGGAGGCATATGTTTCACATTCTTGTCTTGAGTTCAGCAACTTTTCTTCCACGGATCCTATATGCTTTTGAAGCTCATGCTCCTTTGCTTTTGATTCTTTCATCAGCATTTCTAGTTCAGCCACCCTTCTTTCTGCATTCTCGGCTTTGGAGTTTGAGATATGGATTAGGTCTTCAAGCTCAAGGCAACGCTGATGAGTAATATCTGCACGGCCCTGAAATTCCACAGATTTCTCCATGGAAACAGTCAGGTCACTTTCCAGCTCTTTGATTTTCAGCATCGACTGATCTAAAGCTAATTCAAGGTTGCCAATCTCTCTTGAAAGCTTATTCCTTTCTTCCAAGAGGTCTCTTATAGTTTCCATTGATTCCATCTCTTTTTCTCTTCCAGTTCGTACAGAAATCTCCAAATTAGATATTTTTACAATAGATACCTCCAGTTCGCTAGAAAGTTCAGATAATCTTCTCGAGTACTGATTGGATTCAATTTCCATTTCCAAATATTTTCTTTCTGCAGTTGTACACTGCTCTTTAAGATCATGTTCTTTCTGTTCAGAATTCTCTAGTAGTAGCTCAAGCTCCCTCGCCTTTCTTCCTGCATCCTCAGCTTTGGAATGTGATATCTGAATTGAGGATTCAAGGTCAAGGTTTATCTGGTTAATGGTGGCGACTTGGCTCTCCAGTTCCAGACATCTTTCACTTGCAACTTTCAGCTCTGCCTCCAGTTGCAAGTTCCTTTGAGAAGATTGACTTATAGCAGATTCCAAGCACATAAGCTTATCTTTGTATTCTGATATTTGGGTTTTTAGAATCTTGTTTTCTTCTTCGACCTTTCCTAGCATTTCAGACAGCTCGAAAGTTCTCTCTTGGAATTCTTTCGCAACTTTATCTGTCTCAGAACTTCTTGCTTGAGCCCAATCTAGCTGTTCTTCAAGCTCTAGTTTCTTTTGCCTCACATGGATCAATTCCGATTCAGTTACCTTAAAATTTAATTCTACTGTTTCTCTTGCTGCATTAGACGCTTGAAGCATGCTTTGATACTCAAGATTCAATTTTATAGCATCTGTAGCTTTAAGTTCGTATTCAATGTGGAGGTCTTCAAGAGTCTTCAGCTTTAGCTCCAATTCAGCACAACGGGACATAGCCTGTTCCAGGCAGGAGTTTGATTCAGCATTCTTGTGAATGGATGTTCTCAGCTTATTTTCAAGATCAAGGATTAATTTCTGCATCTGATGCATCTCCTGATTAACTGAAGATACGGTAGTTTCTGCATCTATTTTCATTCTAGTCATAATGGATAGTTCCTCTTCAATGTTTAAGACCCGTTCTTCTTGGCTCTTTAAGTTGCCTTCCAGCAGCATTATCTTCTTCCTCTCCTCAATGAACGTTAAATCTAACTCGCTCAACTCAGTTATTTTTGACTGAAGGTCTTCTTTGCATGCAGTAAATGATTTGTGCAAAGCTGCAATTTCTTGTTTCAGTCTGTCTTCCGAGGCTCTGGTCAAATTTAATTGCTCTTCCACCTCCCTAATAATTCTTTCCCCGGAGCCTATCTGTTCCTCCAGATCTAATTCACGTGCTTTTGAAAGACTAAGCTCATTTTCGACTTCAGAAAGCTTTATTAACGTATTTCTGAGAGTAACCTCCGCTTGTTCACTATCAGACATTCGTCCATGTAGCTCCCTCAGTTCCTCTTGAAGAGAGGCAACTTGAACTTCCATCTCTTTGGCATTAGTATTTGCTAGTTCCAACAAATTCTGCAACTCCAGAGCCTTCTGCGCTTCTCCCATCAAAGATCTCATCTCTTGTTCCACTGTTTGTGTTCTGTGCCTCGAAAGTTGTAGATCTGCACTTAACTTGTTGACTGCCTCTTTCGCCACAACCAACTCGCTTTGGAATGCATCTTGAGACTTAAGTGCAGATTGCAGAACCTCACTCTGTGAATAGTACATTTGCTCATACTCTTTGGCACGTTCTTCAGCAGATTCAAGTTTGTGCTTAAGATATTTTTGCATCTGTTCTAGGTCCATTGAGTGCCTGGTCTTCTCCTTCAATTTTTCCTTCATAAAGGCAAATTCTTCTTTCAGTTTAGATTTCTCAAGTTCTGAGAATTCAATGTCTGTGTTTATCTTTTCCAGATATAGTTCGAGAGAATTCATTTTTTCCTCCATTTCCTCAACAGAGCAACTTTCTTCTTCCTCATGATGCACATGAACATTTTTCTTTACGAAAATTAATTCCTTTTCTACCTTTATAAGCCGTCCATCAATAGATATTTCTTCTTGTGCTTCATTGACTATATCAGCAACTTCTGTGGCGCTTGAAGGAGACCCATTATATGCTTCCACAACTTCCTGTAAATGAAGGTAAAAGCAATTGAGGAGAACAATAAAGCAACAATAATAACATAAAATGAATCATGCAGCGAACGGTTGATATGGTTAATAAAGAGAGAAGCATAATAAAAGAAACGGATCCTACAGAGCTTTTCAAATACTTGCTAACCATTAATTTAATGTATGGAAGACTCTAAAACCATATTAAGATTCTGGTTTTAACGTTAGAAGAAGACTGCATCTCATAGACATGCAAAAGGTGTAAGCGACAGTAAAGTTCTTCAGCTTTGGTTGTTCACAGGTAAGGTTGAATACTATGAGCAATGAAATTATTTCAGACAAATGCAGAAAAGACATTCGTCTTACATAAGAAGGTGGTAATCAATTATTTGAATTGTGAGAGCTCAAGCTTTTGACTCAAAAATCTGGACTTGGTCTGAAGAATGCTATGCCAAACCGATGACAGCATTTGCTTTGCAGAAAATTATTGCAGCATAAGTGAGGGTTGATGCCGTTTCTATGTTTCTTTAAATTCGATTTTGGCGGGCAATTTCATAAAATGATTCCTCCGCTTTAACGGCTTCTATTCAGGAGCAGTTTCTTGAGATTTTATTGAAAATGTTAAGCAGCTATATCTAAATGTTAAAGTTGAACGTTACTTTAAAATTTTGGTTTGGGCGCCGTGCTTAATTTTAAAAATTTGTCTTCCTAAATTTTAGACAAGCATCATTATATGTGTTCACATTTTTGAAAAAAGGAAAAACTATTTAAACACACCAAACTGATCAGACAGTGGCGACAATCTAAATTTCCTACATAAAGAAAATGATCAGAAATTACCTTTTTATCAATCATTTCTTTCATGTGGACTTCCATGGTACTTTCTTTTGTTTCCATTTCCATCTTCTGCTCCTGCTAGTTAACAGCACAGATATCATTAAAATATTAATACAAAAAGCCATTCTTTCAAAATTCTCACAAGCTGAATGTCATTTCTTGTTGTCATCACCCATACTTCCTGTTTGTTCAATTTTAACAGTGAGAATTGACTATATATATATATATATATATATATTTATTTATTTATATATGCGTGTGTTCAAATCTGTATCCATCCATCCATCCTGCCCCTCACAGCAGGGCATACAGCATGATGCATTGGATGGTTAGAAGAATCCAACAAACATATATATACATGTGTGTGTGTGTTTTAAGTTGTTGTTAGGAAAAGTGATGATTATATGAGCTGTTCAATTTTACTTATTATAAAAATGTAATAAAATTCAAAAATGGTTAGCTTAACATGTGTTTCTCATCGTTGAGATCATTTCTGGAAGGTTAGATTACAGAAAAACACCTTAATTATTACATTTAAGCAGTTTGGTTTATATATATATATATATATATATATATATATATATATATGGGCCTTGTACGCTTGAGCATATTATTTTGAGTTACAAGTGGGAGTTATGTTTGTGTAGAGTCTAAAAGTGTTCCAAAATTTTTGTCAATAATCGAAAATTCATATTTTGGTCTTGCATTGAAATTTCATGTGGAAATACCATGTTGGTTTTCTTTGTTTATATTTGATTATTTCCGAGCAATCTGTTGCTCTAGACTATATGCATCTTAGCATGATTATTTCATCTGGTTCAAGTTTTCTGTTTTCATCTAAAAATTCGTCTTGAACATTAGTGTCTGATTGACATATTATATATGGATCTGAATAATCGATTTCTATGCATACCGACTCGTTCCGTTGAATCTTGTGAATTATGTAACTGAATTTGGATTTGAGATTATCCAAGTCAGCCATCCCATTGGGGAAAAAAATCCAAAAACTACAGAAAAAAACAGCAAACGTTTTGAGATTCCATACAAACTTAAAACGTTTCATCTACGTACACTGATGCTACCTTTGCGCAAAAGTAACCGTTGGATCATGGATCGAACAGTTTTGGATCCAAATATTGGATCATGTAGGATCCAACAGCTTCGAGAACCACTATATAGTGATCCTGAATTATTAGCCTTTCGATACTCCAAATTAGTTCCGAAATCCAAATGGAATTCTCTATTCACAGCCTGGCGTGCAACGGGCTTCCCTAAATTGAAGTTCTTATGGGTAAGGCCAGACTGACGTGGCATGGCACATGTGGGTTGTCTTCATTCTTGAATCCGGATCCAAATATGAGAGGTTAGCAACCCATCCAGATCCAGATCCCGTGAGATTCATCAAAATGTGAATAAACCAAAGACCAGACCTGATCCAACCAATAAACAACCTAAATTTACTTATTTATTTAAACGTTTATGTTCAAAATAAGTTTTCCACATTTTAATTAGGACCAGTGGGTTGCATCTGCTCTGTCATTAAAATTTGATCAACCGTATCTGAGAAAGTGGACCTGCATTTATACGCACACACACACATATATATATATATATATATATATATATATGTATGTGTTATATATATATATATATATATATAGCCATCTAATTAGAACGGTACATATAAAACAGATGGACGGTTGAAAGAAAAACAAGAGAAAAATGTGTGAATTAATAATAGTTGATGAAAATGTCTTTCATATTTTCCTCATTCTTTTCTTTTTAGCCAGGATGGATCAGATCACCTTGCTTAGATGGTTGGAAGACTCTAGTCAATTTTCATGTAAAGAGAGAAGTTGGTATATCCTAAACCAAACCATTAGGTTAGAAATAAAAACTTTATTTTTTTGCTCAAAAGATGCTTTAAGAAAACTAGAAACATCCTCATATAGAAACTAATTTGACATGAAACACGGTTTAGTTTCAGTTGTTTTTATGAAAATGTAGATTTCTCCATCACCAAAATCTTGATGTTATATGAGCAGTTCAATTTTGAGTATTATAAAAAATACAATTAAATTAAAAAATGATTAACTTAATATATGTTTCCTATCAACTTAGTCTTAAGATCATATCTATAATATTAAATTCAGAGGCAAAGACAGATTTTTTTTTTTTATGGGGCACTAATCATACAGTTAACAAATTCAATTGACAATGGGGTAGCGACCGGGATCTCATGGGGCAATCCTATATAACTGGACCCATATATACCCAGAATCATGCACTAATTCAAGCTTTCATGAAAATGGGGTCTGTGGGGGCGTATGCCCCACGAAACCCCCACCTATCTACGCCCCTTATTAGGTATATATATATATATACACACGACCAACTCGAAAAGAGAACACTGGAGAATAAGAAAGACTGGGATCTGGATCTGAGCTAGATTCAATCCATGTAATCGAATTTGAAATTCAAATGAGAATCTGAACATTCGAAAACAGAAGCAGCAAACAGACAAAAGCTACTCGTTCAAAAACTTATAACTTTATGTATTAATTGAACACCACTCTGCGAAAAGGAACCATCTGCATAGGAATCCATGTATAAAAAGCCAATTGTACTGAAACCTAACACCTTTTATAGCGGTATTTAAGTTTTATAAAATTTGATATTAAGATCAACTCTTCAGACAGTGGATCTAGTTTTGCATCTTATGTCTAGAAGAATACATGATATAATTGGATTTCAATATGAATTTCCAAATCCAACAAGGTTGCCCAGGACAATTAATTTGCTTCCAATTTTACGGCCATTAACAACTGTGTCAAAGGACATTCATATCTTTAATTAGTATTAAGAAGCATGTGGTTAATTTATATATCCAAATATTATAGCATAATTTACTAATTGACATTTTTCAAGTTTAATCAACTTCAATTTATCATATGATACAAAAATGTCAGTAATTGGTAACTTGGTATTCTCCAGACAGATCTATCTCTGTCGTCTCTTTACATAAAAGTAGCATAAAAATGTCACTTTGACGTCAAAATTGAATCGTTTGATTGCACAAGTAGCATTGCAAACTAAAATTTCCATACTGTTGATTCTTGAACTTGAAAAACTTTATATATTGTTCGGCTTAACATCACGAAGGACGAGAAAGAAACCAACTTCTCTACATGGCTATTGAATGAAATTAAATTGTTTATCTGACCGATATATGAGGATTCAAGGGCCTATTCTTAGCAAGTACACAGATCGACTTGCAAAGAATATTCAGAAAATCCATCGGTTAACTCAGAAGCCAGTAGAGCTTGCAGAGACTGTTCATGCCGGGGGCAGTACTTTCAAGCAAAACAGAACGCTGATATGCTTTTCCTTTTGTCGAATACGCAGATATATTGATTAGTTCAGGATTTGTATAACATATAATTTTATCAAAAGATTAAAAGATCAGCCTCAACTTGGTAGAAAAGTGAATTTCTCGATGGTTTCCTAACTTGAACACTGTCCTAGATTTAACCTGTTCCTTCCACTGCATCTATCTTTCTATCCCGGCCCATCTCTCTCTCTCTACAGACTCCCCAAGTTCTTTCTTCCTCCCCCAACTTTTCTTCTTCTTCTTTTCCAACCCTTTGGTAGACCCTCCTTTCAAGTTGAAGAACAGTTAAAACAAAGATAAAGGAAATTTGCATGGAAAGTCGAAAACATAAGACGGATACAAGTTTACTGCTACTGTGAGAGAGACAGAGAAAGAGAGAGTGTGTTACCTCAAGCGACAGGAACGATTGGAGGGGACGGAGGTAAACTATGCTCACATAAACACGCTTCTTGTGTCTTCTCTGTCGATTTATACCATCGGTTGCGAGAGAGAGAGGGGGAGAGATCAGAACGGTGACGATGATACTCATAAAACAATGGATTCCGAAACTTTGAATAAGAGGGAGACGAAAATGATGATGAGGTAGCAGACAAAATTTTGAACGGAAGAGAAAGCGATCGGAAGATCACCAAGGTTGAGCAGATGAAACCGAATGTCAAATCACATACCATCGAAGGGATCTAATTAAATTCTCCACCGTCGCAATTTTTTACGATCACTGACGTCACTATGCGCATCAATGATGAATGTTGGTAGGCCCCCATCACATGCTCTCAATGTAAAACTTTCTGAGTGAGTGGAAAGTAAATTTTTTTTACGGCCTCGGATCTCATATGTGAAAGATCAACAGAAGCACATATAGTTGGTTCAGCTTATCAAGATTTGTGAAGAACATGTTAAAAACATGTTGGCGATGAGGCCAATAATTAAGATGCACCACAGCTGCATGTCCATGATTGAATGATTCTTGTGAAATGCAGACTTCCATGCATGTTAGGTGCAGGTTTATCCCAGCAACAAAACTTCCTTTTAGACATTAAATTAAACTAGTCGCTATTTCGTACAAAACTTCCTTTTAGACATTAAATTAAACTAGTCGCTATTTCGTTGAGGGCACTCCCCATATATTTGAGGAGCATTTTATATAAATTATAGACACAAATAATGTTTGAGAGTTTTAAACTATGAGGTTTTTCTTGATTATAATACGGCAAATTTGAAAAAAAGAAAAAAATACGATAAACTTTTTAAATTCTTTAAAAATTAAAAATAAAAAAAATAAAAAAAAAGTGAGAAATTAATAATACAAACATCATAAGATAAGTAGATTTACAATAAATAAAGAATAAAAAAAAACTGTTTGACGTTAAAAAAACTGAAAAAGGTGAAAAAACATGAAAAAGTGTTAAAAATGGGTTAAAACGTTTTTTTTTTTGTTTTTAATGTTTTTTTTTCAAAAACGTATTTTTAATTAAATTTTGCCGGCACATACGCACATGTATCTTCGCTCCTCAATTAAATTGTTTCAATCAGTAGCCAAGCGAGGAAATTTTGGAAGAGTGGTGCTAAAAATAAGAAAAAAAACTTAAAACCCTTCAAATACACAATCGAATTATTGAAGGGCAATTGCCCACACAAACCCACAACCAGTGGCTAAATGAGAAAATATTGGTTGAAGGGTGCTAATTCAAAAAAAAAAAAAAAAAAAACACCTTAAACCCTTC
Source organism: Nymphaea colorata (assembly GCF_008831285.2). Lineage (NCBI taxonomy): Eukaryota > Viridiplantae > Streptophyta > Magnoliopsida > Nymphaeales > Nymphaeaceae > Nymphaea > Nymphaea colorata. The sequence continues at coordinate 31,333,388 of NC_045138.2, forward strand.
AAATACACAATTGAATTATTGAGGGGCAGCCTGGTGACCAATTGCCCACACAAGCCCACATGGCTTTGCCACCGGTCGTAACAATCAAACTTTGACATGGTTTGGAGCCGCATAAATCACATTTTGTACGGCAACTAGAGAATTTTAAAAAAGAAAACCTGAGACTCATTTGCTCTCAATGGGGGAATTGATCAAGAAATGAAAGAATATTGCATGTGCAATCAAAATTCTGTTCTATAATACCGCCAGAAGTGAGTGGATTCTGCCAGCTCCTGACGAACTAGCTAAGCCGTAAAATATCAAAGATATAAAATGCACACAACTTGGAGACAAGCGCGTCAGTTCAACAGGAAGGCGACGACAACTTTGAACGTTGGCAATATGTATGTATTCCACCACAAGTGGATCCCAGCTAGTTGCTGCTTTTTAAAAGGTGGCCGGCCGATCACCGTGACCGGCCATCGGCCATCAATAGCAGGCGACAAGGACAAGACATCGGGAGATTAGCAAGAGAGGGGGAGAGAAAAGACGTAATCTATCATAGGTGGAGTAGTTAGAATTAAGAAGAAGACAGGCGGTCAGCCGCCGTGTGCCTGGTATCTTAGCACACCGGAAAGATTAGAATCGTTGAATTTCTTCTAAGTTCTGATATCGTGCACGCAAGAAAAAGATGGCAGGAACTCAAATTGTATTTGAACAATAGCTAGCGCTTGGATTTAAACTAATATCTGGTCTAGGGGCGGAGCTGCTTATATATATATATATATATATATAGCGGATAAGGGGCCTCTGAAAAACTTATATCTGAATACATATAAAAACTGTTTCCTTAGCTTCCCTTCAATTAAAGAATTATATACAAGTGTAAGTGTCGCTTCACACTTAAATTTCTGGGTCCCTACTGAGTTGATCTGTCTCATGTTCTTTAAGTCGTTCTGGACAAGAGAAGTTACCCACAGGACATGGCAGGATCCACAAGCACATTCTTCCGTTACCATAAATTTGAAGGGAAAGGCACTCCTAGAGTGGGGTTGAACTGTCCCTTTTTTTTTTTTACCCAAAAAAAAAAACTCTTTGACATTAAGGAAAGGCAAAGTAAAATGATTTTGTATACCATGTTCATACCGAATAAGTTAGATGTTAGGCTTCTGACACGACATTATGTGTTATAAGTTGGGAATGACAAAAACACCCTTGATGGCATGTGATTAGGGATGAACAAGAGCTGAGTCGAGTCCAAGTTCAGTTAGCTCGAGCTCGGCTTGACTAATGAAACTTCAAGCTTGACTTGGCTCGAGCTCGAAAATAGCTCGACGGAAGTAGCTCGAGCTCAAGCTCGACAGTTACGTGTTGAGCTCGAGTTCGACTCGATTAAGGCTCGACAAACTCGTTTGAATAGAATTGATATTCATCGTTACGTGTTGAGCTCGAATTCGACTCGATTAAGACTCAACAAGCTCTTTTGAATACAATTGATATTCATTGTTACTTGTTGAACTCGAGATTCACTCGATTAAGGCTCGACAAACTCGTTTGATAGAATTGATAATCATCGTTACGTGTTGAGCTCGACCTCGACTCGATTAAGGCTCGACAAACTCGTAAACTCGTTTGAATATATCGACTTCATTAAGGCTCGACAAACTCGATTAACCCTCGAGATCGACTCGGCACTTACGTGTTGAGCTCGAACTCAACTCGATTATTTGAACGAGTCGATTCATGAACTCAAGCTTGACTCGTTAAGCAAATGACTCGGCTCGAACTTGTTCATGAACCGAACTTTAACCAGTCGAGTATCTGGACTCGTTGTTCATCCCTGCAAATAAAACACGATTCTCTTGGTTGTGCTGCTGATAATTTAACGGTAGTTAAATGCGCTCACAGTAGACACTTTCTCACCTGCACCAAAAAAGAAAAAAAATTGAAGGCAATATAGCAATTAGCAAGAAACTTTGTTCAACCAAATTGTTTGAGAAAGTCTCACTCTTCAACGACTTGGGATAGAGACCAGAGAGGTTTGACAATTGTCTAAGAGCATCTTATTTTCTAAAGATGCGTTTATGATTCGAAAGCAATTGACAGATTCATTTTCATTTAAATTTGATTGACAAGTCCACAAAGACATTTTTCTAGTAATTCCCTCCTCAAGCTTTACTTTAACTATTATTAGCAGCATACCTAACGTCATGACTTCATGTCATAATTGGTAAGAGCTGACCTATCATTCTTAACTCATTTGCTTAATATGCTAAAAGGCACCTACAAACGCAGTGATCAAAGAAAACATCTTTATTTGAGATATCATAATGAAATAATATCTAAGCTTCTAATTAATATCAACTTAACCTAATTATAAAGTGAAATAACTAAAAGACCCTCCAACTAAGATTTCTTCTTTGTATTATTGGCCTTTCTTGTTTTTTTCTATCTGTTCGACTTCTAATGTCTTGTAGTAAGTCAGCAACTTTTCTGCTTCAATTGATAATATCTCTTTTCTCGTGTGACAGCCTTTAACTATTTTTGTAATTTTAGTAATTTTACGCACGCAAAAGTACTTTCACCAAACTAAGACCATTCAAAAAATTATTACTTAGATCAGTGTGTGGTTTACATGTTCGGCGGGTAACACGAGGCCCCTTATTTGATTGTGTTAGGAGATGGGTGTTTTGGTCATTTTGAAAAAAAAAAAACTCTTTTGGATGCTCTTGGCCAGGTTTTTGAAGCAGCAAGTTTTCCTGGGCTTTTTGGTAATTTTACAGTTAAACAATCTAAGGTGGCATATTTTTGTTATTAGCAGGGGCAGAGCTACAAATTTTTGATGAAAAGTGCGGAATTAAAATTTTTAAATTTTAACATAACTCGAAATATCAATTTTCAAATTTTTATATGGAATGTAAAATTTTTATATAACATTGGGCTATGTATGTGATAGGCCGGAGCATCCGGATCAAGGGGTGGAGGCAGTGTAGATTGTGAGCGGGCAATTGCCCACACAAACCCTACAAAACGTCTTATTATAAATATAGATATTTTTGAGCCATTTTTGTCATTTATATAAAAGAATTCAGGTGTGTTTTTAAAATTCCCCAAGAAAAAAGGGAAAGGTTTTTGTTAATAATGAAGAATTTACAAAGAAAGATGTATAGGTGAATTATTTCTACGTGCATCAATAATTGATAGGGAGAGGTGAACATGGAAACGGTGGCCGGCAGAGTCAGCTCCATGTGAAGGCGATAAAATCATCGTACCAGCAGCATCCAACACAGGAGGTCTCGCCATGTGACGTGCGCGATTCAGTGACGTTGATGCTTATTTTTGGCGTTTCCAATCAAACAGGGGGGCTCAAGTACTGGACGTCGGAGTTCCACGCTGTTAATTCGGATGGAAATGCCCAGAAAAAGTTGTCTCGGGTTAAAATGGTTCATGTAAGAGCTTCAGACCTGAAGAAGTTATTTATTGTGTACTTCCGGTCCAGTAATTTTTCATAAATGGCCTTTGCTTTTTCTTTTTTTCTTTCTTTCTTTTTTTATACCTTGAGAATGATGAGTTTCTAAGGACCTTGAGAATGATGAGTTTCTAAGGATGAAGTAGTTAAATTATAAGGAGAAAGCGCAAGAGAGGGAGAGAACATAGAAATAAAGAGAGGTTTATATGAATAAAAGGAGGATCAAAAGCGGGAGGAATTAGGGATGTTAACCGATTGGATTTGAATCGAATATACCTTTAATTGTATATGTTTTTTTGGATAGTAATATAGTTAGATTTGAATTCGGATTCAAATGCAAACAAAGAAAAGTCATATCCGAATATGAATATGAAATCCAATTATTAATCCGGCTTATTTTTATTTTAAAAAATTGGTCAATTTTCAAAACGTAAGGACATTAGGTGTAGGATATTTCTTTAAAAATAAATCTGATCTGAATCCACTTCCAAATCTGATAAGATGTTATTTGTTAAACCTGAGTCTCATCTGATTTCTTAATCAAATATTAACTTTTCTTTCATATATTTTTTTTTTCGAAACGGTTTGGTAGATATCCAATCCATATTGGATATATTGACATTCCTATAAATGAAAATAGAAGAAGCTTGGGTTTCATGTTATGTTGTCAAATATTGGGGCAATAGTTATATCAACGCCAAGAATCCTTATGTTTCCACGGCTTTTCTAGACTGAGCTTTTAATTTACTGCACAATTTTTTTTTGTATTTTTCATCAATTTATTAATTAGTTTTGTAATGACAATCCGAATCATATTAATTTCTATTTATCCATTATTTACGTCATATGGGATGCTTTATTTTTTATAATGTTCCTGTTTATTCATTATCTACATCATACGAGACGTTTATTTTCCATAATTTGTTTCGAGGTTCCAGTCTACATGTGTAAATTCCGGTCCATAAAAAATATTCTTCATTTTGCTGCATATAAGTATTGATATTTGCCTAGCATTTGTTCTTTCGCATCAGTTTTCAAAGAAATAAAACCGGAACTATAATTATTTTCATAGATCATTGTCCAGTAGACACTAATGTCACAGGCATCGTTTTACTTGCATAGGGTAAGCACGACATGGCGATATTTGGAATCTCATGTTCGAGCATCTGGTTATTTGCCAACAAATAAAAGAATAATATCCTATGTTGATCGTTTCAATTAGGAATTATCTACATTACGTATTCATATTATTCGAATTCAGAATCCAATAAGATTAAAAAAAAAAGTTTATACCATATCTGAATCTCAATTTACAACCCAAATCTGATGCAAATTTGATGTTTAATTCACATCTAATTCGGAATTGAATAAGATTAAAGAAAAGTTTATATCATATCCGAATCTCAATTTACAATCCAAATCTCGGGTTAGACGGAGCAGGGTATTGGGGGCTCGACCTGGCTTGATATATGTGTTGAAAAGTCACATCTTCACAATATATATATATATATATATAAACTTTATGACTCTTTGGAAAGCATTTGATATATCGATGTGTGTTTTTAGAGATATTAGAAAAAATGAAATGTTAAGAGTTTGAAATAAGAGTAGACATCAAATCTAGCGTGATGCCAAGGGGAATGTTAAAAGAAAATAATTAGTATAGGATGCCGTTAGTTCCTCTTCATATCAGCGGCCACGAGAGGTACGAAAAGGGCATGCGAAATGAGCGGTTCCATCCCAAATATAATTCTGGATATCTGCATTATGCATTATTTAAGATGAGGGACCAACCTGCGGGGGGGATGGAGATCGGATTCCTCTTAATTTCCTGTAAATTTTACATCAAGGGAGCATATTTAAGATGCCATTTAACCATCAACCAATGCGATGGATAATGACATGGGAGGATAGATGAGCAAGGAATTGAAGCATTTCTCTGGCTTGTTCGAATGTCTTTGATCGGTAGAGCGCCGGATAAAATGCCGGAAATGTGCTATATTAGGAGCCATGCAGCAGCTGCGATGAAGCTTGCAACAGTTCCAAGCCTGTAACTCGCCGAACCGACTCCCCCGTTGAATTGAGGAGAGACGGGCGAGCCAGCAGGGGCGTCGGACAGCAGCGGCACGTTCAAATGCATCCGGAACATGCTCGCTTCATCAGAATTCGGCGACAGCCCCAAGATCTCTGCAAAAACAGGCGACAAGGTTAGGACCCCCTCCTGGAAAAATGGCAGAAGAAAAGGCAGCGGCGGTCGAGGAGGAAGAATCATGCCTGGACAATCCGAGAAGCCATGAGAGATCCTGCAGACAATGGTAGACGCCATCACCTCGAGAAAATACGGCGTGTAGACCGGCGACGTCTCGTTGCCGGACAGCTGCAGGTACCTGCAGAGGCAGCGGGGCCAGTAGTCTTTCAGAAAGTTGAGCGAGCCGCAGCAATCCGAGGTGGGCTTGGATCCGGCCAGCATCACGTATTTGCAGGACCTCAAGAGGTCCATCGGCATGTTGCAGCGGAATAGCTCTTCCGGCTCCGGACTCTGGGCGGTTGCCGGCGCAACAGCAAGAAGCAGCAGCAGCACCGCCACCGGGAAGGAGGTGCCCGTGGCTGCCATCTTCCTTGCTCTGCTCCCTGGTGTTGTGATTTGATTTCCTCTGTAGATCTCTTGCTCCCCGAGGCTCTCCGATCCGATGCATCTCGGTGGTCTGGCTTTTTTGTAGAGGGGAGAAGAGGAGACGGTGTTTCGATGGACAGGCGGTGGCTGCTCCCCTTCTTTAGCAAATCTTAGCTCGGAAAATTGCCCCTACTTTTCAGATGGAAAATTGAGTTGGGATTTGCTGGTTCGATCTTCGGGGAACCGTTGGACCTTGACCAATGACCGGACCTCTTCTGTAGATATCTATGCTTTGGATCAGGGCCTGACGCCTATCGTTGAATTTACATGCTGTTTTTAGGTTCAAGGGTTTGATCCTGGCTACCCAAATCCAGTTCAACCAATTCCACGCAAGTTTTTCAAGCGTTACAAGATCTTAGTTAGAAATGGATCATGTCCAGAAATTCTAGTGCATGATTTGGGCATCTAATTCGTTTTCTTCTCATCATATAAGTTTGAGTGTTGTTTCGGCTTTCTTGTTGGGTCGCAGGATGAAATACACCTCTGATTTGCTTAACATAAATTCGAGTTGAGTGTTTCGGCTTTCTTGTTGGGTGGCAGGATGAAATACACCTCTGCTTTACTTAATATAAATTCGAGTGCTTAATCTGTATTTGTTTGTGCAATTATTTGTATGAAAAGTAAAGCATGCATGCACAGAGTGTTGGAACGTTTAGAAATACTCATATCTGCTGGGGCATTTGTATAGATCTAAGGATAAATTTTTAAAAAATCACCTTAAAAAATAAAGAAATTTTAAGAGACACTAGTTACCACGTAACTCCGCCACTGATTAAAGAAGTCACAGAAACTGAATGTACATATCACTCTTTCGAAATGGTTTTAAAAAAATAACATGATTGCAATAACTTTTTTGGCCTGTAAAATCAAATCTAAGCAATGAGTTTTTTATGATTTTTTTTCATTCTAGGCATAACCTCACAACCGGCTAATGTTCATGGATAGCTAAATATTTAAAAGTGCTATTAAAAAGTAACGTAAACCATCTTAAAACACCATAAACCGTTGCCAACGCTCCTATGGCAGAACACTTTTAGCCGTAAGTATTTTGTCATCTCGTACCATTTGACAGCCGGTTGATTTCAATTCCCCAATATATAAAGAATTGAAATCAGCTGCCGCTGGTTTTCTGATCACTAAAAAAACATTAAGCATTGTAACCACTGAATTTTCAATCTGGCTTAAAGTTCGTGCTTTGAAGGATAGACCGTAGATAAGTACGTATGATGAGTGGAGCCAACTCAGGTCCAACTTGAACTCGAACTCGTTCGTCTAAGCTTGACTTGTTTGATAAATGAGTCCAGCTAGAGCTTGAGCTAAACCTCATCAAATAAACGAGTCGAGTTCAAGTTACACGAGCTTGTCATGACTCAGTCCGAGCTAATGTTCTAATGTAACTTTGCGTTTGATTAAAAAAGGTATGTGTTTTTTCTTTTTTAGTTTTTTTCTTCAAAAAGGGTATTTTTTATCATTTTATTCAATTGACTTTACTTTTTTCGTTGTTAATGCGTTTTTAAAAAAAAAACACACATTTTTTTTAACTTAATCATTTCTAAAAATATGCCTTTTTAGACCAATTCAAGTCTTAGATATGCCTTTAGATAATCTGTCAAGCTGTCTCCTTATCATTCTTCTTTTTTAGCTTAATTATTTTCTATTATCTTCTTGCTTTATAAGTCATACTTCAAATTTTCTTTCTATATACAACAACTCTAGTCACTGATTTTACATCACATAATACTAGTCTGCATATCATTCCCTGCTTGTTTGCTTGTTATTTCCCAATTTACTTGTTTCATATATGTCTGTTTTTGAGTTTCTCTATATTAATCCTTGCTTAATGGGGCATTGACAGATTCATCCATGATCTATAGGTATTGCAATAAAACCATGCTTAGGTTTTTCTTAAGCATTCCAAGTTAGTCTCCCAAACAAAATGGTTTTTCTTCTATTGAAATGACACAAGCGATCTGAAAAAGGAACAGGGAGAGGGTGGAAGAGTGAGTTAGAGAGTGGGATAGGTGTGCTTTCTAAATTACAAAAGTTCATCCCGTTATATCTTAAACTTGCAAATATCCGGAATGGATCTGAAAAGGGTTTTAGTATCATGATTTGGGATGAAATGACGAAGAAGCTGGTTATATGCACCATACTATACTCGTGTATGTATACGATTTTTTTGCACCAACAGTAAAATTTTTTGTAAAAACAAATTTCTGTATCTGATCTATAATTGGTGTCAGATTTAATATATATGCTGCTTTACGACCATACACCAAATATTTTGTTTCTGAGTTTGGATATCTGACTCATCCGCTAAAGATCCAAACCCATTTACATACTAGTTAGATGGATCTGAATTCAGCTTTTCACCAAATCCAGTTAAGTCGGATTCAAACGCTGGATTCGACATGACTCAAGTAGTTATACACCTTATCCCCTCGTCTAATTTCCATGAGAAGCGAGTCTCTTCTAGGGTGAGTTTCGGGTGAGCATGAAGAATATTTCATCTTACCGCTTGGTTGAGAGCCTCCTTTAAAGTGAACTAGTAAGAACATCCCGTATGTGCTGAATTCAAATTCGATTGTTAACCAGACTGGAACTTAACTTCTTTTCAAGTTTGGCGGATCAGATTTAGCTGATAATTTGGATATTGGACAACATCTGAACCAATGACGCCTCCTAAAGGGTTATCTTGTTGAAATTAAGACGAAAACCAATTACAATGTAAGAAAAAGGAAAGATAGAATGGAAAGAGAGGCACCACTGAGAAAATGGGATCTGAAAAAGAGGATTGGAACAAGTCCTTTGTATTTTTCATTTTCAAACCATTGAGATTGACAGCAATGAGGACACACATAAAAGAGATGGAGGAACTGAAGATCGCCATGGATGTCTTGGCTCAGCTAGTTCATGCCTGGTCTTAGGCTAGCGCCCATGCAACAGCTCCCATCAAGCTTACCATGGATCCAAGCCCATAGGTCTTCAGGCTGCTCTCTCCACGACTCTCTTTAAGCGAAGAGCTCAATCCCGCTGGTGCATCCGCCGACACATTCAGATGCGTATTTTCCAACTTAAACATTTGTGCATCATCCGAATCCGGTGGCAGCCCCAATACCGCTGGAAAACATACCATAAGCACATTAGAATCTTTAATATATATATATATCTTTTGGGCAGTTCCTGATTCAAGTGTAAATTTCGAGGTTTTCGATCTGGGCGATATCTGCATGATTAAAACTCTTTGGCAACAATTAAAAAAAAAAAAAGTTCAAAAGATTGGTGCAATTGTCATTGCTCCGGATCTCTATGCTGTAAATTAATGGCATTTTGACAGCAGAGGATACTATATGAAAGGTGCAAAGTATGAGGATCAAGAAGACGTGCCTGGACAGTCTGTGACGGCGTGCGGGACGCCGCAAATCTGGGCTGCCTGGTAGAGGTCGGCATGGTGATCGGAGTAGTAGTCGGAAGATTTAATGGCGGCTTCCCTGAGGAACGTGCACAGGCAAAGGGGCCAGTAGCGTTTCAGAATCTTGTAGGAGCCGCAGCAGTCCGTCGACGGCATCCCGCCTCTCGCATTGACTGCTTCGCACGGCGACAGGATCTCTAGAGAGTTTATGCAGTCTTCTAGCTCACCTTGAGCATCTAAGGCAGATGCAGAGGAGACAAGAAGCAGCAGCAGCGCCAACAGCACCATGCTTCTGTCCATGCTTACAGCTGCCTGTCTCCTCCTCCTTCCTCCTTCCTCCCCTTTTTCTTAGACCGGCAACCGATCTTCTTTCCTTGTTTTTCTTGTGGTGTTGGATTCATGGGGAGGCGTCTGCGTTTTATAGAGGGCTGTGGTCAATGAGAGGCTACCATGGTTTGGGTGTCGTTCAAGCGACGGCCTTTCTTTAGAAAATCTAGTTGGAAGCTGTGGAAAATCACTTTCCTAATCCTATGTTGAGATGAATCACAGAAAAGAAAATTTTGGAGTGGAAAATCCCAAAACCCACCTGTGATATTGTTGAGCGCACCAGTTAGACTGCAAATCACATCCCATTTTTAGAATTGGCTAAGATTTTCACCAGATAGTTGCTGGAATGGCTAAAATCGGACAAGTTTATGAATAATGTGACCTTTAATGGAGTCGCAAGGCAGTTTTCCAACTTGAATTTGCCTAAAAAAAGGAACCTCTTATCCCTCTCTCCATCTTCATTGAATGGCTCATCATTTCTTGCCCAACCACTCTCTATAAAATGCATGGCCAGCCCTCAGCAATTGCAGGACCAAAGAAAAAGAGGAAAAAGAAGGAGGAGGAGGAAGCAACCGGGGAAGAGGCAAGAGCAGGGTGCCAACCATCAGCACAGGCTGCAGACATGGCTGCAACTGCAACCTTGGCCTTGCTCCTACTGCTTCTTGTTTCCTCAGCATCCGCCTACTCCGACTTGCGTGAAATGCTGATAAATTGCCAAGTTCCTATGAACCTCTTGGGACCCTGCAAATTCGTCGCCGACGACGGCCAGAAGCCGGACGAAGATTGCTGCGGATCGTTCAGGGCCGTGAAACCATACTGGCCGCAATGCCTGTGCTCCTTCCTCCTGCAAACCAGCATTAAATCTTCGTCCCTTTACTCGCCCCACCACATGCAGCTGCTGCAAGCGCCGAAGCTCTGTGGCGTCCCTCATGGCATCTCCGACTGTCCAGGTTCGTCTTCCTCCTCCTCGACCGATTGGTCGTCAAAAATTTCGGTTTTCTTGTTCCATGATCAAGAACCAGAAGCTGCGTGAAATGAAATCTAAGGTGCCTACCACGTGATTTGTAGATGTTCTGGGACTGCCATCAAATTCCACCGCTTCGAAGTTGTTCGACGTGGAACACGCATCGTCAGGTGTAGCGGATGATTTGCAACCGGATTCGGCGCTTGGAATTACCAGCTCGAGCAAAGGAGCCGCTGTGGAGATCTACCGGACCCTGGGGTTGATGGCGATCCTGATGGCCGCAGCCGCACTGATCCTTGCCTAGAGCAGTGCTCTGAATTTGAAGATTACTTATCCGTTGATGACTACTTGAATTTGAAGATTGCATCTCTGTTGGTGATCCTCAATCGTTTGGAGTCTCTCTCCGACATCCAGATGACCGGAGAAATCCATGAAGCTGCTTATTTAGTTGTGTGTAAGTGTTCATATCTATTATCCGTCCTTCGACCGGACGGCTGGATATATTTTGTGCGTTGTGGAAAATATTCTGATGAAGGCACGAATTTAACTTCTATTAGCCAGAGAAACAGAAAATGCAAAATTACATTTTTTGCAATATTGTCATTCGCTAAATTATACTGTTCGTCTATTTCTAATGTCACCAAAACGGATAAGAATAAAATATATATTAGAAGTAAAAACTATTATATATATATATAATGAAGCCATTCTTAGGGTTTACATCATAAGTGTGACTCTTGTTAGAAACTGAAAAATGCTTCTTAAATTATATGCCAAAAAAAAAAAGTCCAAAATTGGACGTTGGCTTAAATAATGCAGCTGTATAGTACTTTTATATTCACATGAAAACTTAAAAAAGTGAAGCTTATAATGATTTAAACACTTAAGTGACCACATTAAATAAACTACATTAAAATCTACCAGTGTGGCTGCATTCAATTCATAGGGAATCGACAAAGCTACTAATTCACTGGATCGGCCAACTCACCAATTGAAATGAATCATATAGTCCTCAAACATCGAATTAAAGTAATAAAAAATGCTTACAATAATATAATATATCAAATCCTTTAGAAATAAAATTGAAGTAAATGATTTTAAATGAAAATTTACTGGTCACACTGTTGAATAGGGTAACGAATCGAATCAAATTGAAGCGCAAACTCTGCTCACATTCCCACGGTATTCGGGAAGAGGAGACATCGTACATGTCAAACACGTGACATGCACAGGAGACCACTGCATAAGCACAAGATAGTAAAATATTTGCCATACGTTCAGCCTTTTCGTTTCCCCTTTCAGACTTTCCATTTTAAAGTGAGACATATGATAAGGAATTTTTCGTCGCACTTGAAAGGGGGACACCGTGCGGCAATTATTGCAAGGCCAGAGTCTTTCGAATATATATATATATATTGAAAAAAATGGTAAGTATTCTCATCATTATGTTATATTATTAATTCATGATTTTTTTTTTGTGTTTTTATTTTAAAAATTTATCTGCTTGAAATGGATGGCTCTAATTAAATGAAATGGACTCCAACCAAATGACTGAAACGCCCTTAACTAAGTTTTGTAGAAGATACATAACTTGGTAACCTCTATTTTCGTGAAATTAGTTAACAAAAATTCGTTATCTATTAAAAAAAAATCTTTGAGAGAAAAAACAAAAAAAAAGGAAATCCAACTTTGTGGTCTGTAGAAAATTACTTGGGCTGTAGTCCCAAAATTATGGATCAACAAACAAGATCCAGACCCATAGTCAGACTCGAAGGACATCAGTGTCATTCTGGGCATTCCGAAGGCTATGAGCAGGAACGAACAGAAAAACCTCTCTGATCCGGTACTTTCCGATTCCTCCTCCACGTGTCTGGGCCCCACGTCCCCTGGCCACCCTCGTACGGACGAGGAGTTAAGACCGTCGATCTAGGCCACAAACATCAAGGGGAATCTCAATCTTCAACCGTCCACGTGTCCAGATTTTAAGTAGCTCCATGCAGAAGAAACTGAAGAAAAAACTTTTATATATTTGACAATTGACGACGAAAAAGAGAAAAAGGGAGAAGTTAACCAGAGTTAACTAACCATGGTTAGGCGACATGGCAGGCAAACGACGAGCACGCTCCAATGATGTTCCCGACGGTCCGTTAACGTCCGTTAACTGTCATTATGTTGCCAGAAGAAGAGCGGGACCCAGGGCCACTTCACGGTTAACCATGGTTAGGACCACGAGTTAGAACTCGTTTCAACTCATACGACTGAGCTTCGCCTAATTAAATATAACATTTATCATTTTAATTAGATATAGTTTAAGACTTTAATTAATTTGATGAAATGACATGTTTCATGTGACAGCCCGTTCGCCGGACCTTGACTCAACACGACTCCGCTCGACTCGATTCATCGGGCTTCGCTTGTTAAGAGATCTAGCTTGGTCCGAGCCATCGGGCTAAGTCGCGAACCCACTGAGCTCGGTCGTCCTGGCCTTTGGGTTAATATCCCGTTACCAGCCAAGGGAACTGGCAGAAGCATGGCAGGGCCGTCCGCCATTTGCCGTCTTTCTTGAAACGGCGATTAATTGGCGAGGAATTGAAGGCTGTCTGAACACACGGGACAGTCATCATAATTCAATCGCAGCATCATTCATCGAGTTTTGTCGTTTTCTGCGAGTACGAATACGGTGAAACATGCTCGTATATTATACGGTTGGTTTTGGATACACTTCAACGTACGCTTGAGTCCCTGTATCGGATCGGGTGGCGCTCATACGCGTTCAAAGATTTTTTTTTTTTTTTGCAGTTTTAATCATTTAAACTTGTTTCTAATTGGTTCTAAGTAATTAGTCAGCAGACCAATAAACTCGGGAGTCAATACTAATGATGATACTACCATTGGGGTCTAGGACTGTTTCGTGGTAAAGATGGTGGGTGGAGATAGAAATTTTTTATTAGAAATGGCAAATTAAAGTTTTTAAATTTTAATATGAAATCAAATATTATTTTTTTAAATTTTTGTATAAAACAAGTAAATTTTTTAAAAATTTATATATAATTTAAAAAAAATTGAAGTGGAGCCAAAGCCCATGCGAACCCCTCTTAGCTTTGCCCCTATGGTAGCGGTGTATCTCTACTTGAATACCACAACCTGCCATTTAAAAAATAGTCACAACGATCAGGAAAATTAACTAAAGACTTGTCTTTTTGCTTGCAATCCGATCGACCAACTAGGTTATGTTGTTTAATGTTTAGCTATTTAATTTTAAAGCTTTTATTTTTTTTTTATTTGAACGTGGCCCCCCTCCACAAAGAGGTGGTCCATGAAAATTTTTGAATATTTCAAGAGAAATATCAAAAACTCTTTCATGCCTGAATGTTTTAGATTAATTAGACGCTTGAATTAAGATATATAACACAATAAGTAGGCAGTTAAATGATAAAATATTGAAACAAGAGTTTGTTTTCTGCTAATTCACGAAGCTTAGGCGTATTTTTGTATATAGATATCTGGCTCTGCCATATTATCCAACTTGAATTGGACCAAGGTTCATAAATTGTAGCGGATTCCACGTACTGACCGAACTTAAAGGGGTCCGGACAGAATATTAAATTAGTCTTCTTGTTCTTGTCATCAAATAAAGGCACCAGTGGGTTTGGTATGAGTCATGTTGGGGTCTAAATGGAAAATATCCAAAACGTTGGGTACCATTATTTAATGCAGAAAAGGAGAGGATTAATTGATTTCTTATTGTGATATTTTGGTGAAAATGATTTTGAGGGGATAACATTTTCCTTTTTTTCCTTGTTTTTTATTATGCAAAAGGTGCCTTGGTAATACCTAGTGCGGTGAATACATTTTATGGTCGCATATGCAATGCCTTAACAAATAACATGTGGTCAATGGCGGAGTTAGAATTTTTTGACTATGGAACACTTTTATAAAAAAAATTATTTTTGAAGGGACACAATATATATAAATAAGTAAATAATTATAAGAAATCTATGTAAAAATATGCAAAAATAAATAAAAATTTTTGTTGCTGGCGTGGGCAACTGTTCACACCCTTTAGTTTTAGAAGACACCCAAAATTAGGTCTATCCCAAACTTAATTTACATACATGGAAGATATTTCTGAATTCAAGTTTTGCTTGAGTTAGCTCGAGCTTAGTTGAGCTAAGCTCAATATCTGCTAGGCTCAAACTAGAGTTTCATTGAAGACAGCTTGCTGGATGCACTATTTACTTGCATATCTAAAAAGTTTCATCACTAAACTTTTCGCCTTTTGATCCTCTTTGATTAATGAATTCTTTGCATAATTTCAACCTCAAGTCCTTAGACAAACCTAGCATGACATCAGTGGTGAAGCAAAAACTTTTTAGTTGAGAAAGACCCTTCACATACTTAGTAAAATGATTGAGCGCCACTAGATATAAATAAGCAGTTCCGATGGGCATAACATAGCTGGTCAGGCCGTGGGTTAGTAAAAGTTTGGTGATCAGTTTGATTCCTAAGAGTGTTATTATTACGGATTATAAACGGCAACAAGCACTATTCTCAGGTTCAAATGAGCAAATGTAAGTCCACCCAAGTCTCGAAGCTGCCCTAAAACTCAGAGCCGGACGAAGGGAAGTTGGCTTCTTCAAGGTATCTTTGGAGCCAACTAATATGTAAGTATATGAATTTTGTGCGACTGCATGTGGTTCAAACCCTTGCATCACACACATCTAAGGGCATTTATGGACTGAACTTGGACCAATGGACTGAACCCGGGCCGACCCATCCGATCTGGGTTTGATTTTGCAGGGCAAAAGAAGAAAGCTACCATATAAGACAACCAGTTTGTAACCCTAATTGGGTAAACACATTCTAACTTCTTTTAGGAGATTTAAGGCATTCAAACGCTTCAAAGAGAAAATGATATGAAAATTGCATTCCCTATACGTAATGTTAGTTGGTGAGTCATAATCATCTGCTGTAGCTATTGCTTCCAACCTCTAGATCAAGAGTCTATGACAAGATGATTGCCATTATTATGGAGTTATACAATCACTAGGGCCCTATCCAAAAGTGTGAAAAATAAGAAACTTTTATACCAAATGAAAGGGACAAGCGTTCATGAACTTTATAGGTTAAAGTGAAAAACAGCCTTCTATAGGGAATTTGTATTTTTTTTTATAGAAAATGTCAAAAATGAAGCTTCAATGCAGCCAAATTTGAACCGCTAGAATAATGAATGACATGCTATAAGCTAGGAAATCATGACAGACAAATGATTCGATGAAAAAAAGAAAGAGAATCTAAAATAGACATGGGCTTCCCTTTGAAGTCTAAGGTAGCAATTGGACAACAGATTGAAATGATTTTTTTTTTTTCAAGAAACTTTGTTTTTGTAAAAATCATTTTCTTAATGAGTTTTGGAAAACATAGGTTATGAAATTAGTGCTTTCGTGCCACTTGAGCCGGCCAAAAAAGGAGTTTCGGAGTGCTTTGCGTGTAAAACGCCTTTCTAGGCATGCCTTTAAAGGTGCGTTTGGATGGCACCTTCAAAAAACTTGGTTTTGTGAAAACCTAGTTTTGAAAAACCTGACTAAAAACCTAGTTTTGTAGAACTTGGTTTCGAAGTTTGGATGACAAGCGAAAAACTTGGTTTAGAAGTAGTTCCTCATGCCTTCCATGAAAACCAGGTTTCGACAAAACCCAGTTTTAATGTCATCCAAACCCTCTACGAAACCCAGTTTTAAGGCAAAACCATGTGTTGTCTCCCGGTTTCTGATTGTCATCCAAACACCTCCTAAAGTCATTCTTTCCGGGATTGAGACCGGAGGAAGCCAGACATTCCTTACATTTGAATGCATGATCTTGAAATATATCTCATCTTTCAAGAATATTGCAATTTTTTCTAGAAAACCGTATGATCACATCTAGCGTTTGAATATAACATTCAAGAATATGATCAATTATTATATTATATCACATGAAACAGAAGCAACATGATTTTTTTTTTTTTTTTGAAACGTACGTTCTGAGAACATGCATTTCGAGAACACAATGTCCAGCTCGGAGTAAAAAAAAACTCCAGAGAAACACGAGCCTCAAACACGAAAGTTAGGATTAACAAGATTGCATGGTGAAAGTACCACGTATATCATAACGAGGGAATCTCGAGATTTAATATTCGACAGATTTTTTTCTCCTGCCTCGCACACGTCGGGGTAAATGTTAGAAAAGTGAATAATGGATGCTCGTACCAACTGTCCATCCCACTTGTTGTTTGCATCACTATGGTTAAAAACTGAGGTGTACCCGCAGTCCTGCCTTCCTCTCAATTATTAGAATCCCGCAGCAAGCTAAGAGGTAAAAGAAAGAACAAAACAAAAGCAACAAAAAGTAAAGGGACTTTAGAATCAAAAGCGTCTGTTACCGTCGGTAAAAAAGGAAAAATGACAAAGAAACTTTTGTGTTTGCAGCATACAAAAGGTTTAATGAGTTAAGCACACTTGAGAGTAAGACTTCAATAAAGTTGGCCATATTCTTGTGTACTGAGTACTGAAAGGTGTTGAGATGAAGACTGAAGACCCTATGTAGAGTCTCAAAGCGGATTGGCATAATGGGTACCGCAGAGACTTATAGGCGATCAGTATCTGTTTTGAATGTTCGAGATGTTAACTTTTTATGCTATGCTTCTAAAAGAAGCGTCATTGACGTGCAAGTTGAAACATGACATAAATGGTACCCCAAGACATGAAAGTATGCTTTTTATCTTACGAAAGAACTAGGGGTTGGACAGAAGCTTCGGCATTCAGTCGGGTGGTGAGTTTTTCCCGCTCACCTAAAAGACCTTTCATAGAGTTTCATCTTTTCAGTCGGGTGGTGAGTTTTCCCCATTCACCTAAAAGACGTTTCATAAAGTTTCATCTTAAAGTGGAAACCTAATATGAAAAATATAAAATATCTACTAAAGGATTTATGTACCCCAATCATGCATGTGCATGTTCATGTCTGCACATGTGTCCCTTTCATTATACTAATTAATCTCACTAATCCTCCCAAGTAAGCTGGTTGAAAGGAAATCAACTTCTCCAACCAAATTGAGATGAACTTGGTATGAAGAACAGTAGCAGAGGCATGTGTGTGCTTGCGCGGGCAATTGCCTGAAATAATCTGTTTATATGTTAATTAACTTATAACTATTATCTTATTTATACATTGGTGCCTTTTAAATGTCTAAAATTTAAAGTATTAATGTCATAAACCATATTCAATGATAAGCTGTTGTTGAACCAAGGCGCAAATTTTGAATTTCGGCCCTATAAGGTGCCTGGAAATCATAATCTAAAATATAGTCCTAAAATCTCAAGGTTTGAATACGAATCGTAGTCACAAATATTGTTTATGAGTTTCAAAAAGTTAGGTTCATCTGGAATACAATATGGCAGAGTTGTTTTTCTCAAGAAAGCTTAAAAAAATTAAAAAAAAAAAGATCTTAAAAGTAAAACATGGTAAATAAAAAAATGTAAAAAACATAAAAAAAACACAAAAATATGAAAAAACAAAAGATATAACAAATAAAAAAGTACGTGAAAACCCCCAAATGGGAAATTGCAAAACAAAACATTTTTTTCGTGTTTTTTTGGGTTTTGGTGTTCTTTACAATAAAAACAAACTTTTTTGCCATTTTCTTCTGCTTACTCATTATTAATATTTTAATGTTTTTTATATAGAAAAACACGGTATTTGTGACTATGCGGTTGAACTAACGCAACGGATTAGAACCCAAAGTCCATGGTTCATATGGGATTCTGTCCTCCGAAAATACTGAAAACATGTCTGATTTCCTGTGGATCGAAGTATCGGTTTCATGTCAGAACCCGCTCCAAGTCTAAATGAAAAATGGTATAGTAGGTGCGAGCTCCAAATGTAATATATGGATCTCAAACTAACATAACATACTTTGGGCATGATCTCAAAGTCGCCATTGCCATATAGTTAGGGAAGCCAATGGGTTTGGCAGGATCCATTATCTGATCCAAATCCAAGTCTTATCAATTTGGGTTGGCAAACTAAACCGGATCCGTTTACTAATCCAATTGTGGACTCATTTCATTGGTTCCACTCGAGTCCAAGAGATCCGAATTATTCAAGTGCTATGTCAATAGGTAGGTAAAAAGGCAATGTTTAGCAGTACCACCTTCAACTTCTCGACCAGATTTTAGCCCATCAAGTTGGATCTGACAAATCCCTGCATTTGATGTAAATCGGATCCATTTACATGCTTTAGAAATGCATGAGTTTGTGGGAAAAAAAAAATCAAATTCAACTATTACCTGAATTTTTAAGCATATAGATATTAGTATGCTGTACATTTATACGTATTGCGCAGGTCCATGCAGAGCATGACTTGGGTTCCAAGACTCGTCTCGCTGATTTTGATGCACAACACTGGAGAAAAAGGAAAATGGGAAAAGAAAAAACCAGAAGGAAAAAGAAGAGAAGGAAGAAAAAGTAGTCCACAAGATTCAATCCTTTCTTATATATATGTCATCCTATTTGTTTTCCCACATTTGGGACTCTGATCTCTCCCACTGACCTGAAAAAACCAGGTTGAGCTATTATCCCAGACACCCACATTCTCCCAGATTGCAGAAATCTTCCTCTATGGGCATTGATCATCAGATTGTTCCTTCTTGGTGTTCTAAAATTTCTACCATCTCTGCCTCCTTTTGATGGTGTCTTGCTTGTTTCTTTTGTTTTATTCATGGAGGATGCTTTCTGCAGCTTTTTTTGGTCCTTCACACGGTTTTGCGTTCCCTTTCCGTTTTGAAGCCATGTTGGTTTTTTCTTTCTTGGCTTTATTTTTCTTTAGTTGGTGATCCTCCATTCATTTCCGTTGCTACCTTTATTTTCTGGATTTTGGTGCTTTGGTATTGCATTTGCATGGTTGTTTGGTTCCTTTGTGTTTGCTTTTAGTAGTTTGGGTGTGGTTTTTCACTTTTCCTCTCGATCATTTCTGCAGGTCATTTCATTTCCTTCTGCTTTTCTTAATGTCTGTTCTCTCTCCACACTGTGAGATGGTTTTCAGTTTTCTTCTTCCATCTACTGTGGCAATATGAAGATGGTTCAGCTGCCCTTTTCTTCTTACCTTCCTAAAGCAGCATGAGTCTTGTCCATGTGAAGCTTCCTGACCTTTCTTTCCATTAACTTCTATCTGATTCAATCAATTTCATTCATATATTCTTGTCTGCCTTTTATTAAGGGGAAAATCTCGTTTTCTTTTGGTGTTTGTGTTGAAAAAAGAAGGATCTTCCCTTTTCCTTTCCACTATCTAAGCTTTATTACTTGTCTCTTGCTGGTGGTGGCTTTCTTCTAATCTTATTTTAGTCTCTGTGCTGTCCGCTTTTTGAGTTTTTTTTTTTCCCTTCTGGTTGATTTATGCAAGATAGCAAAAAGCTTTTATTTGCAATTTGTAGTGACAGAAAAACAACTCCTTCTTTTCCTATCATGTTTATTATGTTGCTGAATGTGGGTCCTTTTTCTCCTTCAGTTTGTGACCATCATGCAAGATATTTATGCTGTAATGTTCTCTTTCAATCGAAAACTAGTATCCGTAATATAGCGCCATCGGCGCCATCATCTTGGTTTTATACTTTTATCCGTCGTTTTTATGTTGGTCCTAGCATCGACTCTTTTTCTGTTGATTAATCATTTGGGTTGTTGAAGCTAAGTTCTAATTCTTCCTGTTGGCCTGTGCAGGTTTGAAATCTCAGATTTTGTTTGGGTTTTAAGATAATGCTGAGGAAGGTCAAGAGGGATCAGAGTAAGGGAGAGCTCATGCTTGATCATTGTTCAAATTTCACACAGAAGCATAAAAGCACTTCCTTTTTCAGGATCCCCAGCTTATTTGTGGGGTTTACTCCCAAGAGTGTTTCAGACTGTGATTCCGTTAGGAGTCCAACTTCCCCTTTAGACGCTATAATTTTTTCTAGTTTTGGATGCTCATTGTGGTCACAAAAGTCAGAACCTGATAGTTTCCAAAGCCCGAGGAAGAGCTGGTGTTCTGAAGGCATAGGTCTTGGTATTGTTGGCTCACTCACTGATGTGGAAACCCGTCAGGCTGAAAATTGTGCAGGGAAATCCGATACCAAGAACATACTCTTCGGTTCACAGTTGAGGATCAATGTCCCTAAGGGCAGAAGGAGTCAAAACCATTATTTGGATAAGATAGTTCCTCCTATAACAAGTCCCAAATCTTTACCAAACTACGTCTTCTCTGCACAAAGCAGGATTAAGTCTGGCCTTTCGAACTTGGGATGTTCTCAGGTTCCATCAGAGTCAAATGCTTTCCCATTGGAGGCCGGAAAGTCCATTGATCGTCGACCATGTTCATCTGGTTCTATCCCAAACAGTGCTAGCTTCTTGTCGAGGCATGCTCAAACGGACTTGCTCTGTTCTGAATCAAATGTGAATTTGAACAATTCTGCGTCGGACCTGCCTCAGTTAGACGTGGGGCTTCATGGGTTCCCAACCAGTTCAAACTGCAATCTCAGATGTGCTCTATCTGCAAGTGAAATTGAGCTTTCTGAAGATTACACATGTGTGATAACTCATGGCCCAAATCCTAAGACAAAACATATTTATGGAGATTATATCTTAGAGGAGAACTGTATGTTTGAGATTCCTGCTGGCAGCAAGCCAGACAAGATGAACTCAGATGTGACATCACCTGATTGCCAATCTTTCCTGCTGGATGATTTCTTGAGCATTTGTTTTGCTTGCAAAAAGAACTTGGTGCAAGGGGAAGACATCTACATGTACAGGTTTCTCTTTAAAAATCCATGTAGTTAGTTGCATGCTTTTGCTGTTCTATATTTGAACAAAAGTAAGAATTGCATGATCTGAATGGTATGCCTTTTTTGCATTCACTCCTTCGAATATTTACTATTTTTTTGGTGATAAGTTTTTTGAGTGGCATTTCTCCAGTTGTTGCTTAACTTCTTGCAGTTCTGCTTTCAACTGTTTTCTTGATATCGATTCTCTCATACAATGATATTGTACTTGATATTTTTTCTATTCTTAACCCCGAAATTGTATAGGTTTGTTAAATTGGATACTGATACTGATTTTAAATGATTTAACACGAATTTGCACTGATTCTGCTAGTAACTTGTTTTTGCAGAAACTGATGTTCGGTTCGAGCATGACTTACGTTCTATTTTATTGCTGTAGCTTATCCCTCCTGCTTGTTCTTTGCCTGATTATTTTTCACACCGTTATTTTGAGCTTTTGACAGACCATGTTAACTTTTTTTTGCTTTAGGATTACACACTGGACAAAATGCAAATTTCGATGCTTTTTTTTTGAGGTGGAGTGACCTATGTATAGGAATTAGACTAATTCATGTTTTTCCTTCTATTTCTTGTTTCAGATACTTTATCCAAAATATTAAGTACTTGATGAGTTTGAGCCCACGTTTTCATAGTTGATCCTTTTTAAGGCCTGGAATTAGTTCTCATGCTTATGCTGCATATGTAGGCCAGTGATTCATCATAACCCAGATCAAATTCAAAATTCATGGCCAGTTTGTGGATAGCATGGCCTTAAAATTTCGGCTTATTATTTGATGAAGATTAATCCGTTTGAATCTATAATAGATTCCTTTATTTACATTTATATGGGTCCTAACTCTGTCGTTATTTGTTTGAAAATGCTTGCACTTCCGGTTTCACTTTGCCCAGCAGTTGTAGCCAGTATCCGCAGTCTGTCCTTTCTCTCCCTCTCTTATAAAAACAAGCGCACACGGACATTCTTCAGTTTGTATTTTTAAATATCAACCATAGACTAATGATTTTCTGAATTTGTTCTTTGTCACTGCCACAGAGGTGATAAAGCATTTTGCAGTTCTGAGTGCCGGGCACGAGAGATGATTATGGATGAGGGAATGGAGGATACTCTGGAGACTTCACCGCCTCCATCCAAAGCTGCTTCTTCCGATGAAGTTCTCTTCCCTAGCTAGGCCATGAGAACAAGCAGCCATAGTCATAATATGAGGAACTTAGAGGCAAACAGCACGATCAACCGTTCACAAAGAGCTGTATACAATTGTTCTACGCAGCCACGGATGATCAGTATGGAAATTTTTCTTGTCTACTATTTTGTTTAACAATGGGGATAATCATCCTTGATGCCTTGAGGATGGTTCTAGAGCAGAGGATCACTAGCAGGAAATAAACCGTAGAGTGCCTCAACAAATTTTTCCTTTAAAGTTTTGCAGGTTCCTCTTGTACGTTCTAAGTTGGAGACTGGAGAGCATGTATCAGAACTCTGGTTATTATTGCAAGCATGCTATTCTAACACATCTTTTCCTCATATTTTGTCCCACTGCTAGCAGCAATGATTTGTCTGAAAAGAATCAGGCTTCACTATTTTTGGCAATCTCTCTCTCTCTCTCTCTCTATATATATATATATATAATATATCCCAGCGGCGCTGCTTGTTTATCATTTATAGCTTATTTAACGTTCATCCATCTCCACGATTTCAAAGTTCTGTTGGTATCCATCCCGAAAAATATCAAGGTTGCATTTTCTTCAAGTGTTTCTCCAGCCTGAGTCGTTAGTACTCATGCAAGAATTATATACATATGAAGTGCATTGTAACAGACTGACCAGTATATGCGAACAGTGCAAAAGATGGAGACTAATTTGTAAAATGCACATCCGTGGGATTAGGAATCGCAAAATTTAATGCAAAGAACTAGAAGCTCCCCTAATATTTCATCCCAAGCAAGGACAAAAGCTTCTGGAAGGAATACTGTAAATTACGACTTCTTTCTGAACCACTGCAAAAAAAACGGAACAGAGGAGACTTTTACAGTTTCACTCATGCCCACACATGTTATGAAAGAACGGTAAACATCGTGTTCTGACAATTACAGCATGAACGGGAGCCATTTTCTTGGTAATATGTCATAATGCAATTGGGGTTGCAAGCAGGTCAAATGCAGAACAGTTCAAGAACGGAGAAAAAAGTTGAGAGAAGTTAGTGTTGAAAAAATCATTAGTATATTTGTGGTAAATTATCACTTCCAAAATGAAGGCTTTTTTTTTTAAAAAAAATTTCCCTCTTTCTGTTAATTCATTTAGTATTAATTAAAGGACAATTATTCAAAAAGATTCTTGATTTCATTTTTTTCATATGATTGAATCAAAAGTGGATTTTGTCATCATCAACAAAGTAGGATTCCAATGAGTGCTTCCAAAACAAAGCATAACTTATGAAATGCAGTTCATTCTTTTATGACCAGAAGTTACATATACGAACTACTCATATGGGTATGAATGATTTTTGTAGCTGAATGATATAGAAGTGTCAAAAACTACATTTTAAATATTAAACTCTTTCATGTTTCTGATTAGAAGGTCCTAACTCAGCCTCCTAATGGGAGAGCCGAACCTTTTTATTTATTTATTTTTTCTTTTCTCTTTTGCCAATGGAAAAAAGGAGTTAAAAAGGACAAAAATTAAGATACTTTGTGGGTAGATGTGGTTATGAATTATTGGGCGGTGAACTTGGAAAAGGGTCAAAGGCCAAAACTGTCACTTTCGAAAATCCAGCTCCTCAGCAAAGCCTCATCGGCACAAAGTGGATAAAACACACGTGGTTGCAGAGTTGTCAACCTCTTATTGGCTCTGGACGTGAGAAAAAGGTGCCGGGTTGGACTCGTCTCAGATTTCTCGTGGCTTTGAGGAAGATAACATTCTTCGCCCTGAGGATGGTGAGTGGGGGATTTCGAGTCCGAGACAAACGAGACTAGACCGATAATCCAAGGAACCATCTTTAATAAACTATTTTATTATGTACAGCATTTATTGAATATTATGAACAGACTATGTTAGATATAACCAAGCATGAAACTTTGAACAAAGTATGAACGATATGAAACACAACTCATAAGAAAATGTTCTTATCATGTAAAAATAAGAAAAATTTCACGCTGGATGTTTTATATTGCATCATTGGCATTATATACATCTTAGAAAAATTCCTCAAAGTCGCCAATATTTTGATTATGCTTATGCTGAGTCCATGCAAACCTCATCGAGTCATCCGCAACTAGTTTGCAGCCCACGTTAAGAATCATTGGACCACATGGAGATGGCCCCCGTGTAAATACTGGCCTAAGGTTGGGTTTTTGAACGAACACATTAACTCAAGTGGGTTTTCACTTGGATCATATCCCCATCTCCCATTGTTCTTATTATGCGTTCCTGATTGCTTTTTGTTCTTGGTTCCTGCTTCCTTGTTTTCTACTTTGGATGCTTGGGGAGTGAGATGGGGTTCCTCACTGGAAGTTCCTTGCAACTCTCCCCGTTGTCCAACTTCTCCTTTGCTGCTCCCAGAACCCAATCAAGAAGACCAGCTGTGGTGAAGGATTCTGCGAAGCCCACAGGAAACAATCATCATGGTGACAAAGATAAAGTTGGGACAAGCGTTTCCCTGGATAGGAGGATTCTTCTACTTGTGGGTCTATCAGCTACCCCCTTTTTTCAGTCAAGAGTTGACGCCGTTGAAGGTCCCTATGTCAATGGTTACTGATTTTAGTGTTTTTTTTTTTTTTTGTGGTTCTCCCTGTTTTATGGACTCTTAAGGTTATTTTACGTGCGTAAAATTGTGGGGTTTTTGGGTGTTCGATGGTTTTCTTTTTAGCAGTTTATTGTTAAGAAAGGAATTTTTGAGAAAAGATGCAAGGGTAGTTTGTTCTTGAGTCGTCGGGATTCTGGGGCATTCTTTTTTCTTGAGAAATGTGGATATGGTCCTTTGTTTTCAATCGTCGGCTTCTTTTCTAGAGAAACATGGTTTTTCTTTCCCGTTTTTGAAAATTTTCTTGTGTTCTTTTAATAATTGGAAATTAGCTGTTGAATTTTTTTGTCTTTGTCTTGCTTTGGCATGTTGATATGTCGTATATTTTTGTGATTATTTTTGTTCCTTTGTTTTTCCCTTTAAGTGCCATGTACTTTTTTGCATTTCGCGGTGAGGCTAGTTCATGCTAAGTAAAAGATCATGACCTTGCTGAGTGTGATTGTTGGTTCTACTAGTCCATGAGATAGTTTGGTCTCCTATCATATGGCATTTGAAAGTTTACCATGTAGCCATTTGAGCGTATTGCTATTGTCAATTCGCTTGCGTCTTTTTTGTTCCGCACGTAAATGATAATCTCTTGTCGTTCTCAGAAGCTGGAAAATTAGAACAAGGATGTTTTCAGTAGAAATAATTGTTCATTATTTAGAAAATATATAGAACTAACAGTACTGGAAGGAATTTCAAACTGGAATCAGTTCACAGCATATTCAGTTTTAGTGTATACATTTTAAAGAAATTTCAAGATACAAATAACGATTACAAAACTTTATGTTAGAGTACTTCTTCTTAAAGCATTGGAAAATAATTTTTTTCTCTTAACCAAGCGTACTTGACATTTTCCAAGATATTAGTAAGGATGTTACTGTTTTAAGATCTTTTAGTTCATAGTTCATACTGTACTTGAATTATTTGGTAGCACATTAAGCGTGACATTTTCTTCGTGAAAATAATATATAGCGCTTTTCAATTTTCAAAGTTCAAAACTCTTTTTTTTTTTTTCAGGACAGCCATATTACCTATATAATTTTACCTGATGTATGCTGCAATAGTTCAACTCCTGGGTTATTGGACAACATTTAACTGGATATTGGACATGATTTAAGGTCATGATGTTAGCAGCAAAGAATATGTGATGAAGTTCTGAGGATTTTATGATTATCTGAAATTAGGATTTTGATTTTTTCAGTCGTGTATAATGCAAACGGAAGGACAGTAACCAGGATAGTTGGTCGTGGTTCACGAAGTGCAGAATCAAGAGCAGGGGGACGTCAAGTGCCTGAAGACCGTGGTGTGCTAGGTTAGGATCTCTCTCTCTCCCTCTCTCTCTCTCTCACACACACACACACAGAGTTTCACAGTGTTTAGTGCTAAGTGTTTTATCACAACTTTCTATTCCAAATGAATCCCTTTTAGTCCCATTGCTTTTATATTGTAATATATGGACATTGACATTGTTGATCGAATGCAATGTGTTTTTTGTCTACGTGATTCCTAACCGAAGGTATACTGTGGAATACAGAGAAAGAAGAAAATAGCCCACTCCTTGTGTCAACTCCGGAAAATCCAGGTGCAGATAGAATATTTTCAGTATTAAAGTCATGGTTTTACTGATGTGCACAAAGTTTATTGGCTGTCTGACATTTATGTTCTGAACTACAGACAGACAAGAAGATGTGCTTCAGATTTCCGTTCCTCAAAGCCCAGGTGAAGAGGGCACATATCAGATTCAGGTTTTATTGCAGCCTTCAATTTTTTTGTTTGCTAACTCTAGATGTCTCGTGGTTTCCAGAAACACAAGATAATAGAGTAGCTCAAGCTTCGATACCGAACCCAAATATAGAGAATAAATTTTCTGAAGCTGTTGTGGAAGAGGTATGGACTTCCCATGGATTGCTTTCCTGAAATAACGTAAAAAAATGCAAGTCATCATCAACTGTTCTCCTACTGGCTACTGATATCCTCTTTGCATGCCAGAGAGTGGATCAACAAGGAAAGCAAACAAGCACTTTCATTTCTGTCCTTAACGGACTGGGAATCGTTGGCTCTGGTGTCCTTGGAGCATTATACACACTAGCACAGAAGGATAAGATGGTCACAAAATCAACAATTGAAACTGTAATCTACTTTTTTAAATTCTATAAGTTGGTTAGTTTTAATACATCTTAGAATTGGATGTAATGTGAAATTTCTGTTCTTTTCCTAATGCAGTTGAAAACAGATCTGAATAAAAAAGAGGCAGCCACGAATTCATTGAAGGAGTCTCTTGAAAAGAAGGTGTTGGCTGAACAGGAAGAAAAATTCAAGCAATTGAAACAAGCTAAGGAAGAAGAACTGTTACTTTCAAAACAGTTGGCCTCAGCAGGTGAAACTGTATTAAGCTTACAGCAGGAACTGCAACGTGAGAAGAATTCTGTGGAAGAGCTGAAATTGCAGATGGAGAGCCTTCATATTAGCCTTGAACAAGCTCGGAAGGATAACATGGAGCTTGACTCAAAATTAAAGGGGAAACAGGACTTAATACATGGACTGAATCAAAAAATAAGTTTGTTAACTTTAGAAGTAAACGAGAAGTCAACCAATATTGACAACATCAAGCTGTCTCTTGCAGAAAAAGAGCAGGAATATGAACAGTTAATGTCAGTTCATGAGCAAGCTAAAAATGCACTTGAGGAAGCCAAGACTGAAATGCAAAGTTTGGGACAGGAACTCACAAAATCACAAGAAGAATTGGTTATGACTACATCAGAGTTGCATGATTTGAAGGATAGAACTGAAGTAGTTATTACTGAAAGAAACAAGTTGGGAGAAAAATTGTCTGTTCTAGAAGGGGAATATAATAGCTTGAAATCTTCTTCAGAGGAAAAGGCTGCTCGTGATTCTCAGCTCTTATCTGAGAAGGAGAAACAGCTACAAGAGATGAAAGAGACACTAGAGCGCCAGTTCTCTGAAGCAAGGGCAAGCGATGCTTTGCTCAAAGACTCAACACAACAAAGGGACAGTTTAAGAGCTGTGTTGCAGGAAAAAGAAGCATTATATAAGAATTTGCAGCTTGAATTTCAGGCCAGCCAAGAAAGCTTGAAATCTGTCATTCTCCAAAGAGAGACTTTATTGAAAGAACTTGAAAATTCTAAGCAAGCCCGCAAAGACCTTGCCTCTGAAGTTTCAAGGATTCAATCTGAATTTTCAGTAGTGCAAGGAGAACTTGAGAGAAAGTTGGGAGAGGAGCAGTCAACTTCAAAATCTCTATCTATTGAACTTAAATCTGCTAAAGAAGATGTGGAGAAGAGCAAAGAAGAACTCAAACGTCTATGTGATGAGCTGAAGTTCACCAGGGGGGCACGTGAGGACTTGGAGAAGGAATTGCTGGAAATATATAAAAAGGCAGAAGTTAGCGCTCAAGATTTGAAAGAAGAAAGGAAGTTGGTTGCCTCATTGAACCGAGATCTTGAGGTGCTTAAAAAGCAAATTTCTGAAGATAAGGAAGCAAGGAAAAACATGGAAAAGGATTTGGAAGGGGCTGCAAAGTCCCTTGATGAGATGAACCGGAATGCCTTGCTGCTCTCCAAGGAGCTAGAGATGTTCAGATCACAAGCTGAGAGTCTCGAAGCAGAAAAGGACCTGTTATATGAGACTCTACGTGAACAGAAGCTTTTGGCAAAGGAGGCTCAGGAGAATGCAGAAAACACCCACAATATTCTTGTAAGATTTGGGAAGGAGAAAGATCAGTTAGCGAAGAGAGCTAAGAGGCTGGAAGAAGAGCTTGCATCCATGAAGGGTGAGGTGTTGCGCTTAAGGCGGCAACTAAATTCATCAAGTTCTGAAGGTGAGGAAGATCTAGAGAATGCTGCGAACATGAAGAAGCAATCTAGGAGGAGAAAGGTGGGAGCCACTGTTGAAGTTCCTCAAACAGTTAACGAACGAGAGACAAGCATTTGATACAATCATATGGCTTACTTTGCATG
This sequence comes from Nymphaea colorata, assembly GCF_008831285.2. Classification (NCBI taxonomy): domain Eukaryota; kingdom Viridiplantae; phylum Streptophyta; class Magnoliopsida; order Nymphaeales; family Nymphaeaceae; genus Nymphaea; species Nymphaea colorata. Next base: position 31,362,809 of record NC_045138.2, read on the forward strand.
TGTGTATCTTTTTTTACCTTGATCTCATGATTAGGCATCGCACCCTTTTTCTTCTTTCCTGGCCATATAAAGTAAGATGCCAGAGTTACAGAATAGAAATTATTTTGGATTGCGTGAATGCATTACCGACTTGATGGCAAATAGTCGAAGAACAGCTCCTGGTTATGTGCTCAAAATGATGCACAATTGGGCGCCGGCCATTTCATGAGCCATCTGTTTTATGGTAACAAATGCTGAAGGAGAGTTTGAAGGAAAAGCTCAAGCTTGAACCCTCTTTCGAGCAATCATAGAGAACCTGAATCCTCTTGGGAGCAGTAGTGAAACCAATCACCTCTTCAATATCGTAAAGTACAGCGACAGTTTGGGCTTGCGCAGGGAATGACACCCATGAGGACGAAATCTATGGGATGCCTGTGTTACAGTTCACATCACCAACCGGTTTGGTTCTAATAAATGCGAAGGTTTATCGGCCGCCACCGGTTGATATATAGCTTGTTGCCAATTCTGAGATTCTGTCTTCTTTATCTTTCTGTTCTTTCTTTTTTTTTTTCCCTTTCCAATGGGGAGCCTTTGTGTTTGCGATCAAGGGTTTTGTCTTGGGCTCCCATATTCTACGGCCTACGTAAATTGGTCACTGCCCCAAACCTAATCCTGCAAAAGCAACGAGCATACCTTGCCACAGTAGTTGATGCTAGATGATGGTGAAAAGGGCCCAAATTGTGGAACCTGTCAATGCAGAACTTGAGAATTTGTACAAAGATCACTTAAAGATTATACCAGAGATGCTTGTAAAACACCTTAAAGAGTAGGAATCCTAGGTGGTTTGGTGACTTATGAGCAGAATTGAATCGATCATGATTCAACCTCCTTGGGTTTCTGGTAAGCATGAACAGCAGATGTCAGAGGGCAAGTTTAGTTAGATCCAGCAACACACATAATTACCTGCAGAATAATTGGGTCCATTTTTTTAAATTTTGGTTTGGATTCAGATTTTATCAGGATTCCAATTAATAGCAAGACTGACGTGATTAAAGTAGTTCAATCTACAACCTGTTATGATCTCCTTCAAACTAAACGAGTTTTCAAGCGGTTATGTAATGCAAACCTGTACCTTGTATACGCAAAATGAGTGGAATAGCAATTAAAGAGAACTTTTTTCTCCTGATGTTGCTATTCCAACGTCTTGAGACCTGTTGACATAAGCAGCTTCGCCAATCTCATTATAGCCAATTCAGATATGTGAAAATTGAAACCCATCAACAGATCTTCTTTTATTTGGTGCTTGAACATGCTCCTTTTTCTCCCCCGCATGTAAAGTATATGCCTAGACTTTGGTTTTCTGCTAATGTCCTTATGCATGTGCAGCCTTCTTTAGGAGACAAGATCTAATTATTGGCAGGTAGTGGGTTCAAATTCTCTATCGTTTTCCTATTATAACATATTATATGATAGTGGAGGATATTTTGGAAAAAGAAGCCATGATTTCTTTCTTAAAACGCAGAAGATGAGATCCTTCAGAAGAATGATCTCTTATCACTTTGGCAGATTACATGTGGAATTCCACAGAAACAGAAAACACGTTCACTTTTTCTTTTACTTAGAGACTTAGATTGTCATCAACCATTAACAAGTACCCTTCAAATCGACTAAATATTGACCGATATCACATTAGAGAGAAACTGAGAGTACGTATATCAACAAGATCGCACATTGATCTGATTAAATCAATATTAAACCATAACCTTTTTAGAGTCATGGGAAACTTCTCAAATCAACCGCAGGCAGAAGCCTGCTTCAATCCATACAATGGCTAAATTAACAAGATGCTCCATTGTCGTGCAAATCTTAGTGGCATTTGAAGTCTCATGCATATCACCATTCAAGAATGTATTACGTTTGAACATCCATATGATGAGTCCAATTTCATATTAAGGCAACAAGTAAACACTGCAAGGACAGTAACTTCGCTACCAAATCAAAGTCTCATGATAATCTACTCTCTGGGGAGACAACTGAGCAAACAAATGTAACGTTCAATAGCATCATGAAACTTGAGTTTGATTTTATACATCAAACAACAGCCAATTGGTTTGACAGCAGGAGACACTGAAACTGTTGTTCCTGCTCTGTTCTTTTCCAGACATTGGATTTCTGCAGGCTTGAAGTCTGGCCAAGAAGCCTTTTTGATAGATGAAAAGTAGCGCTAGTTGATTAGTCAAGATTTACTATGGTGAAAACTTTCTTTCAGAGCTAAACGTAAGGGTAATTAATGCACAAGAATTTTATGATTAAGACGTTCCTCTTTTCCATCAAAATGCTTTGCCAATTAAAATGTGATAGAGGATAAAGGCTAGCTTGTCGTGAAATTGCTTATATAGTAATTAATGTCGTTTTTCTTTTGAAGAAAGAAACTCTAAACTCTAGGTGAGCCTCAACTGCCATTGCCTTCGTAACACCTAACTATGAACAACTCTGAAGGAGTAATTCTGAAACACAAAGGTATATTAAATAATAAAAAATGCATTCGGCGAAGTGAATATCGGCCATATGCCAGCTCTCATGCGTAAACTTCCTTAGATTTATGTATAGTGTTGAAATCAGGAAACTTTCACTTACACTCCTTTTTTTTTTCATTATATTTGGAGGCATGCCTCTCTTTTTTCTAAATAACTTTATACACCAGAGTTTCTCTTGGCTGAGGTATTAGCTAGCTAAGGGAATCGATATTTATTATCAACCCCTTTTTTTAATTAAAAAAAAAAGTTCCAATCGAAACCTCAACCACCAAGTTTAAAAATATTTTTCAATAATTAAAGTATCTTAGACTCTTTTACCGTCTTTCCTCTCGAATGGCAAAACTCTCCCAGAACTTGTAAGAGGAAGGTATTTCAATCTTCACTTTATGTTTGCAACCCCCTTAAAAAAATTAAGCATGTCAAATGAAGTAATTTTTTTTTTGCCTGCTACTATTTTTCACACTTTTTATATAAAAAAGTTAAAGAAGTGTATTGATAGAAATTTGAACGTTGATCTTATTCGCATTAAATTTTATTGATGGTATCCAAACTTAAATGTTCTATTTTGCTTTACTAACATTTATCTACTAAGTTGGGTCCTCCCTTTTAAGTTCCACACTTAAAATTAGTGAAATTTTGTTCTTCCGGTGGAATTTTATCTAAAATGAGGCCCACAGTTATGTGACATAAGTTGCATACTCTGGTAAATCGAATCTCCTGCGGCGTAGGATTATCCCGTCGTCAAATCTCCACCGTCCGATCCCCCGAACGGCACCTCCTCTTCATTTCCCGGCATATTCCCTCTCTGCTTTCACCCGCAACCTGAAATCCCCCTGCCCTCCCATGTTCGTGAAATCTGGGGTTTCCGTTCTGTCTCCGGGATCCCGTTTCGCTTTCTGATTCTTCTCTTGTCGACCAGCAGAATTCGCGTGCGAGTTATTGGGTCGATAGTCTGTTCGTCTTGCTGTGGTTTTGTGTCCACAATTCTCTTTTATTGTGAGTCATTTCGGGATCCCAATAACAGTGAGGATGGAGAGCTTTTATGGTTCTGGATTTGGAGTAATATTGTACGGCTCTAGGAATTGAATTGTTGTGGCTTCTTCGTCTTTGGTTTGGGCTGAGGATCGAGAGGCACTTGCGATTCTTTTCGGTGCACTTCTGGATCCACTTGGGCATTCGAGAGAGCTCGGACTTTGGTGGGACTTTTTAGGTTTTAGGTCATTTGGATGAGCTTCAAGGTATTCGTATTCCAATTGGGGATTCGATGGCGTGGATTCTGCTGATCGACGCGTGGAGGGGCTTTGCTATTCGGCATTCGAATGTGTCGATCTGTGAGTTTTGATCACTGAGGCACCGGAAGTTCCGTCTTTCTTTTCTTGTTTTTCGCCGAGGAATTGGCCTTTTTTCTCAATTGTGGGTGCGGGTGATTTCTGTTTTTCTATGATCTTGGTGTGCTTTTTTGGTGAATCGACGAGCTGAAGCTTGGGTCGCTTGGAGGTTTGATTTCGAGATTTAAGGTATTCAAGTTTGATTTCTAGAAGGAAGCCTGTCCGGATTACGTTTTCTGGTTTGTGGAGTTGCACTCTGCGCGCTTGGAGTCATGTTCTACGGGTCTGTTGTATGGGATCCTTTGCTAATTGTATCTCAGATTGTGTGCCTTCAATGCCTCTACTACCTCACCCTCGGGCTGTTCATGTGGATCCTAGTTGGAACCCGTGTTTCTCGGTTGACGCTCGTATATTTTTTCGACTACTCGACCCTCACCGCCTCGACAATCACGGGTTGGTGCACAATGTCGTCGTTTCTACTCACTGCGCTTGCTGGGTAAGATCTTGTCTCTGGAAACTGAAGTTCAAAGTTTGTTCTGTTTCTATGAAATTTTTTCCGAATGGAGGCTACCATTGTTTGCATCAAGGTGTAGGATTGCAATTGAGGAATGGTTTTTCACCTTTGTATTTAAAACTTGAGCATAATATATTTGTCTATGATAACAGGATTTGTAAGATACTCATCTTTAATCTTTTGCATGTCGTAATTCACATTTGCCGTTCGTTTAAATGTATGATGGACCCCATGCTAAGGACTGGATGGCAAGGGGAAGGGGTTCGGTAGCATATTCTCTTTCTAGGTGGTAAGCTCGCACACGATGATTTTTTTTTTCTGTCATCTAGGTAGTCAGTAGTGAAATGGCGACGTAAACGCCTACCCGAGGCACCTAAGCGCTTCAATTAGAAAAAGAAACAAGGTGAGGAGATTTCAAGTCCCAGCTTTTCTGCTTGGTTCCAATTTTTTTGCTTTTCTTCTGTGTCTTTCCCACACCTTCTGTCAAATTGGACTGACTAGCCCTGCCTAGGTGTTTGCCTAGACTTTTTTTGGGGTCTGCCATCTAGTCTCACCTACCGCTTTTAACTACATAGGATGGTCGTTAAGGGAAAAGCAAAGAAAAGTAATTATGGTTAAATGTCAAAATGATTTACATATATTTCTTCGTAAGGAACATAATATACAGGTTATATGATTATGTGAGGACTGACTCAACAAATTTAAGAATTGGTTGAACAACTTAGCACATAGTGGACGGTAGAAAAATATTGGTGCTGTCTTGTCAAACAAGAAGAGAAGAAGTTGGAGAGGAAGGTGGCAAGAGACAAAGGGACACAAAAAGATAAGGGAGTTTCAAACTTTTGAATCCTCAAGCATAGGTACGAATGTGGTAAAGTGTGCTTACATGCATTAGGTGAGGGCCTACCCCATTAGTTTCTCTAGCGACCAATAACCAATAAGCCTAGATGACCAAGATGGCAAGATAGACTAGAGAGTCTCGGGAACCTTGACAGAAGTCTAAGCAAGGTTTGACTACATAGGCTGCCAGTAGTTTGTTAAGGACCTTAAGGTGCAACCAATCTAGTTAATGCAGTTTTAGTCTAATAACACTCTGAAGTTTGGGCATAGTTGTGCGAAAGAGTACAAAGTTTTTTTTAATACTATAATGTGTTACACTGAAGGATATAAAAGAAACACAGAAAGGAATTTTTTTATAGGAGCGGAGGATCCCATGAAGCTATCTCTGTGTAGGTCATCTGAATATTGTAGTGAATTGAGACGCTTGTCGAGGTGACCTGATTCTTATCTCAAAGAAGTGCACTTGGGTTAGAATGAGTTCCTCAAGCTGAATTCTTTGCACATTGTTACTTCCCTTTAATAGCCAACTGCTTAACTGAATCTGGAAAGTGGAAAAGTTAGAGATCTATTTGACAACCTGACATCATATGCATGTTAGGTTCTTAGCAAATAGCAATAAAGAAATCCTCTACAACCTCATATGTGGCCTTATATTCATTACTGTCCAAATAGTGCTGGCTATGTTAGTGACCTAGATGCATAAAGTTGGTGGTTTAGGGATATTTTGCTGTAAAGATGGGTTAAACTTTAAAGCCAAAACCAGAAGTGGAAGGCCATTATGATGTATGTAAGCTGATGTAAGCTGAGCCTTATAGAAATTCCTGTTGGAGACACATAAAAAATTTATGGGGAAGGTTGTTGAGCTTGATCATCATACACAGTGCTGCGGGGTATTTTGTGCAAATATCCTGTCATGTATAATTGAAAAATGACTGGGAAGCTGAATTGGATACGCAGGTTCGTTATAGGGAGGCTTAGTTTGTTTATGCAAATAGTAAGTATTCAAGCTACTTGAATAAGAAAGAGTGCAAATATCATTTTAAAAGACAATGATTTGCATAAAAATGCCCTTATCTCATTTCATGACATTTTTGGACCATTGGCAATAAGTTGATCCATATTTTGGACCATAAGCAAGAAGTGGTAAATCATTTTTCGTTATGTTCAATGGACCTGAGTTTGATAATATTAGCATAATATTTCTTCTAATTTCTAAATGGTGATTAGGATCCAGTTGATTGTGTCTACTGCAAACAGCTTATACTCATAAATGTTGAGCTTCTGCAAATTGATAAACCAGGGTTTTGGTCATCAGTGAATGGCAATGGAAGCGTAGCATGTATACTATTCTATTATAGAAAATCAAAGAAAATAATTTCCATCATTTTGCTTGTCCTTGTGCAGAGCTGGTTACATGTTTCTTTTAATTGAGAGGGCAAAGAAATGCTTGGATTTTTCAGCAACCCTCTACATCATTCATCTTTTCATGTGCCTTGTATATGGAGGTTGGCCATCTTCATTCACATGGTGGATTGTGAACGGCACTGGTTTTGCAATAATGGCATTGCTTGGTGAATGGTTGTGTATAAGACGTGAATTACGGGAAATTCCTATTACTCGTTTGCGTAAGTCATACTCTTTTTTCTCTTCAAATACAGCATGCAATGTGAACTTCCTGAGTCAAATTTCTTCAATATTTGATGATTTAACACTGATTTGTTTTTTTAACCTCTTCATCATAAGTTTGCTGTTTTACAGGAACCAATACCATGATTGCTTTTTGTTGAAAGTTTTCTCACTTGTATGGTATTTGTCATATGTTAGAGAGTCAGTTGGAATAATATTTATTTCTGTGCATAGTTGTTTGTGATTAATCTAAGTACATATCCAACCTTCATTGTCCATATTGACAGACTATCTCGCATGGATGCAACTGCAGGGATAAAACCTTTCTATGAAGCTCATAATATAGGTTTTCTATAAAAGAATGTCAACTGAAAGTAACATGGTGTTTGTGACACTTGACTCTTTGCACCCTCACAGACTTGAGAGCAAGGGACCCTTTTTGCCCTTAGACATTGATAATCCTTAACCAATTCCTACCAAGTTGCTCCTTGCTCCTTCTGATCCTTTATGTTACCTCTCATACAACCTACGAAGTACATCAGCTTCCTTCCAGCCTGTGCTACAAAACTATTGATATGACCAATTGTGAGACTGAGGCTTGATATGAATTTTTTTTGGAAATTTTTAATTGAAAAGCAGTTTTATTTTAAGATGCATGAATGCATTATCTTTTTTAATATAATGAAAAAAATTACTCTAATATATATGCCTGTTGCTTTGCTCTTTGGTCTTCTAATGGATCAAATTTATACCATAAGGACATTCCTCCTATTCACTGCATCAAAGCAACAAGACAAGTGCTGTGATCTGAAAAAGGGAGTTGGGGAGCCCAAACGTACCCTCATGATAGATCATTTTACCTTCTTTTGTTTTTTTAATTAAAGTGGGAAAAAAAGAAAGAGTGGAGGTGGGTGTGGAAAGAAAGAGAGAGAGAGACTTTCTTCTTTTGGAGATGTAGGGGACAAGATTTTACATCTATATAGATATATATTTATATATAGGAAAATATGTTGTCCACTTGAATCTAGTACACTTTAGTTAAATAACTCTATAGTAAATGCATTGAGAAAATTAACCTCAGGGACATAATTTCCTTGTTTGGAATGATAAGATTAAAAAAAATCATAGTCTTTTGATGCTTGAATGAATTTTCTAAGAATTTGAAAAGTCAACAATTTGAGCTCTCTCAACGTATAAAATCCTATCCGTGCATTGGAAAACCATAAATATTTGTTTCATTCCATGGTTTTGAAATCTGGAGATCATCTGTATTGTTAGTTTTTTTAGAAAAAATTACTCATGGTGAAGTATTTAAGTATCGCATTCAAGTGTTCTCTCTCTCTCTCTCTCCCCCCTCCCTCTCTCCCTCTCTGACACATGCATGCATGCACGCACAAGACTATGTGCACTGATTATACATCAATCCAATTAACTTGATTGATGGTTCATAAAGTGTCATGTATGTTATTTTTTCAAAAAAGTGGACGATAACTAGTACTTTGATTTTGAACAATAATACACACACACACACACATATATATATATATATATATATATATCAGCCATAGAAAACGTGTTTTTTCAAAAAAAAAAAAACGCAAAAAAATGCGATAAATTAACTGGCTGTTTAAAACTTTAAAAAAATGCATTTTTTTTTTTTAAAACGTTAAAAACGAAAGATTTTTTTCAGTTTTTTTAATGTCAATCAGTTTTTTTTTTTTCATTTTCTATTTTTATCTTTTCATGTTTGTGTTATTAGTTTCTCACTTATTTTATCCCCCCCCCATTTTTAGTTTTTTAAAAAAATTAAAAATTTACCATATTTTTCCTTTTTTTTTTCAACCTCGCCATATTATACCTGAGAAAAACATCGCCGTTTGAAACTTCGAGACGTTATTTGTGACTATGGTATATATATGTATATATAGATATGTACTGGGACTGGACTTTCCAGTTCTCTCTCTCCCTCTTTTTTTCTTCTCTCCTTCTCCCATTGCACAAACAATTTATTGGTGAAGGTCAAACATGGCCTTTTCCAAGTATATCAAGATTAGGAACTTATTTTGACTTAGCTTTGTCCACAGATTTGTGGGCATATTTGGGTTACATTTTGGCTCTTAAATCTTAATTGTCTGAGTTGCTGAATTACATGAATGCCTTTATAGTCGTTCATCCATGAGCAAGTCTACTAAATTCTAACTTATCTGTCAGCCTGTAATTCTAAATTTTGGTCCCCTAACTATTGTAAAGTAAGGGAACATAGTAATTACTTAAGATATTGGTATAAAAATGTACTAGAGAAGTTTGTGTGAGATCCAACAAAGAAATTCCCTGATTCTAGAAAGTCATGCATGTCTGATGCTTCACCTATTTTCTTCACGGGTTTGGGTAGTCAATTCCATCTATTCATGGCATATCAACTAAAATTTTCTATTATTTCATATCATAGCAAAAGATTTTATGACAATAAAGCTTAACAAATGGTAGGTTTATTTTTGTGAAACATTTGTTCTCCTATAAAGTCAAAAAAACAGATGTATAAATTTATGGGGTCCTCCTTGCAGGTGTTTGATAGGCAACAGTTTTTCACGGGGATGTTGATCATCTGGTGACACTGTGACAGCTGCTATTTTAAATTCTTTATGTATCTTGGAGAACCATGCTGTAGCTTTGCTTGCCAGCTTAGATTCTGCTTCCACTGGTTTAAGGGAAGAGTGCAGCTACAAAGCAAAGTAAGAACTGGAGGTTATCCAGCATTTTTGTGACAGGTATTTGGCCTTATTAATTTGCAGATGGACATAGATTTTACCATCCAATTGTGCTCATTCAAGCTCTCCTCCCCTTTGTTGTGTCCAGTTTCAAAGGTTTCCTCAATGATCTGACATGAACAGATGATATGAATAGAAATTCCATTCTTTGATGTTCCTTTTTTATTTTTAATTTTATTGGAGGCAAGGATTTTTCATATGAAAGAAAGGAAAAAAAGAAAAGGAATCTGGACAGTTACCAAAAAGAGTAAGAAACTGAATGGTAGAAACTTCTGGAAAAAAAATAGACTTGTGTGATGGGCCATTAGATGTCATGAAGTGAACCTTGGCACCAGATGTATCCTTTAAATGTACACTGGATGTATCCTTTAAATGTCAAAGGGTTTTGCTAGATAGAGTTTAAAATTAAATTTAGTAAAAATCCTTTTTTATTGCCAAAACTTGGTGTAGCTTGTGTAGGTTACATGCTTGGAAGGCCAAAAGTTGCAACACCTTTTCTGTGTTGTGGTAAGGTATCTCACATTTCTGACAAGTCAGTCTTATTAGAAAAGGTTGATACGTTTAGTCATTTGTTCGATACAAGAACTCGGAATGTGTGTGATGTGCATCTTGACATGGAGAGAAGTCAGAATCGTAGTCCATCTGCTGTAGTCTAAGGTCAATCTACTGATCTTGTGGCATTTATCCTGTTTATCATGGTCTTGCCTAATATTATCTTCTATGAGTAATAATTTCACGTATGTGGTTTGGCATTCATCTTCTAGTTGTTAGTCAGTTGTGTTTTGTTTGTCAACGATTGATGATGCTAAAATTATGTGTTCAGTTTTTAATATTTGAATCCAGGTTTGTTCTATCCTGTTATGTAATCTTATGAAGGTGTAATTTTGTGTTTTATTTTTTATTTTGCTGACTTTTTCGTGAATGAAGAGTTAACAAATGGTAATTGTCTGAGAGAATCATTCTGCAAATTTCACTTATAAATTTTCACTATGCAAAGAACATGACCAGCTTCAAAATTTCAAACTCTTTTCTGATTCTGCTCTAAGTTATGCAAGAGCACAAACCCGTGTGTGTGTGTATCGTCCTGGAGTCTGAAAGTAGGCCTAGTTTCTTCTTACCCAAGGACCGGTTGAGAAGTGTTGTGGTGAACTAAATGTGGATGAGTATCACAATTTGGGGTTTGGGTTGATGCATTTTCTCCATATTGATTGGACTTATATCCAAAGGTGTTGGCAGACAATGAACATCTGAAAATATTGTGATGGAGGTCATGATGCTTCATCATTTCAATCAAAACATGATATCTTTAGCATGGTTTATTTTCTGAGAATTGGACCTTGATTATTTTACATAATGTGAAAAACATGTTTTTTCTTAATCATGAGTTTTGATGAGCTATGTACTCTTTGACTTCAAACGTTTTTTGAAATGCATGCTTGTCTTTCACATGTATATGGTCCACAATCAATATGATGCCTACTCTACAAAAATTCGTGATCAAAACATGGAAATCATTGGTGTTTTTTTGCTGGGCATTTTTATGCCTTCGTTAGTTATAAGTTATAACTTGAATGGCACAAAGATCCCAGGGGCCAACTAGATATCTATTATCTAAATACATGGCAGTATCTTTCAAGTGAAGTGGAGTTTCGTGCTTCTAAAATAATTTCAAGAAGTTGTAGCATGTATAGAATAGCTATACGTAATTTCTGTTTCTTAAGTAACTGATCAATTCCAAGTCGTTGATTCCTTTCTGCTTCACAGTCAGATTATTCTCTTTATGCTACTTTTTTCTGTGGTAGATGGTGCATTGAGCATATTTGAGTGGTGGAATAGGTTGTATATTGTTGGAAGAAGTGACTGGTATGGATATGATAGAGACATCGTCTGGCAGATGGATCCATTGATTCTGATTGTGGACGATTTCATGTAAACAATAATAAAAGTGAAATAGCAAATAAAAGTGGTCACTGTCAAGCTGGATTCATGGTACCCAATTTCAGGCACATAAATGATTTGCTTAGATCATACTGTTGGTTAGTTCCACTGTAACACTTGTTCCTACAGAATAATGCATGGTTGGGATCTAGGGCTAATGGGTTCTGGAAACGCAGTTGACGTAGTAGGTTGTTTATTTATCTTTTTACTTAGAAATTCACAAAATTAGTCCTGTAACATCGACTGGGTCAGATGTTTGACAGAAATGTCAATTGGATACAATCCATGGGATTCCTTATGGCAAATTGTAGGCATATATGTAAATAGAGCTTGGAGTTTTGTATTGGTGTAATCAGGGGATATACTCAATCTAAGCTGATGTCCTGAATTGAAAATTTGTCACACAGCCAGAACTCGATGGACGCATGGTTGCTGTTGGGTCTAATTTCTCAATGCAGTTGAAAGGTGGAAGTACATATAGAATATGGCTTATTTGTACTCAAAACTTACCTTCTATCTCCAACCTGTTTTAAAACTGCAGTTACCCAAGCCTGAACCTATTTAACTCTACTTGAACCTGGGTCTATTGAAAACTCATCTTGATTTGGACACTAATACCGTATGAGTATAGTTTTCTAGATATATGTAGTTGTTAGTTTTGAAGATTATCATTGTAGCATGCGTTAGACTGGTGAATTTGATGAAATTTTCATTTTATAAATGTACATGGTTATGTTTGTAATGGTTATTGTTAAACCACAAGCCGACTTGAACAAAATTTATTGTATCTGATTTACAGTTGATTATTGATCCATGGTTGCTACTACTTATGGTTTCTCCCATTGGGCCTGAAGCCTTCACACGCAAATATGTCCTTTCAAAAGTGCAGATCCCACATATTTGACTCTGCATAGGCAAAAACTCTAGGAAGAGCACAAAAAGTGGCTTGTACATGAATCCGATTGCAAAATTCTTGTTACCTAGAATAAGCAGAGCTGGAGTTCTCAGTGAAACCTAACACTCGGCTTTCCATGCTAAATCTAGGCTTTATGGCTGGTAATACTTGATTAATCATGGCTGTAGCTGTACTTTCAGCGCAATGGACAAAATTGCCTCATCTACAGTTAGGTACAGGCAGTCTGACCCAATTGCTGCCAATGAATCTGAATCCTGCAGTTTCTCCATCACTTCTCCAATGGGATTCACTAGCAGTAGCTGTAGCACATAAAATAATTCTTGTCAATGTTTGCCCATGTATAGAGTAAACAAGTTTTTTAACTACTTACAGTTATTGATTGGTTCTCTAGTGTCCTTTTCAGTTCTGTTAGCATGCCAAGGCCGCTAGTGTCAATAGCTGTTACGGCTGCAATATAACAAGAAATTCCATTTAATACAAGATTTCCAAAAAAAACTGTACCTTTTGAGCCCATAATAACTAAAACGCCCATTTAGACCTAACCTTGTATCCGTAGTTAGTGAATAAGTGATTATGAACAGTACTTTTAATGGGTGATCTGGATTTACTCTAAAATGTACGTCTAAGTTTAATTACTTTTGGATGGGAGGAGGGGAGAGGGAGAGCAAGCCCTATCAGATGATTAACCTTATTGAATTCACCACTTTCAAAGCTTGTTGGTTTCTATCTTTGCTGACTGAAACGATATTGCGTAACAGCAGGATGGTTGTACTGATTCGGTGGTGTTCACAATTGGTCAAATTTGGGACTGGACGACCTGGATTGTGCATTTACTGCAGTGCAACGCTGAATTAAGATTGCTTCTGCGCACACAATCCTCAAATGGGATATTAGGGAGGCGTTGCTACAGAATGGAATTACAAAATTCAATGTTGGCAATTGATACGCCCTAGGAGAAATCGATTTCAATTTCGAAAGCAACATGATTCTATACAGGCTTCTAACTCAACGGTAGCTTTACGTTGAACATACCTGTCATCTCCAGGATCAAGTACTTGAGAATGTTCTCCCTCCTTGCTTTAATTCGCTCTTGTTCTTCGCGCACCCACCTCAAAACCCTGCAAATTCATCCATAAACACATTAGCACGGCAGAGCAAAGACAAGCTTATTTGATGAATGACCAAAGAGTTAAAAACTTAAGTCACGACGGAACACCAGTTTGATTCGCGGTTTGGTTACTTTTTTCAGTGGTTACTATTAATCGGACAGCTAGAGTCATCTGACAGGCATCTACCAACTTGAGCGGATCATGTAATGATCCAGGGTTTTTTCATTTTAACTTATACAGAACTTTAAAATTTTTTATGCTCACCTCTCGTGCAAGTAATTGGCATTAGCAAAATAAATCGGTGATTCGATTCCGACGATGAGGCATGACGGAATTCTCTTAGCTTCAGGGTATTGCATGAAGTTACGGTAGATCTTTGTGCCTGGCACGTTCCCTAGAGTGGCTGTGTTGGGTCTCGTTACATGCAACAGGATCTTGAACACTGATATTCCGACCTGCAAATTCATGCATGAGCAACAGGAGGACGTGACAGAAATAGTCGATTGAACTTTTTAGATGCCAAGTTGATCATCACTTACTGCTAGGCTGAGACCGCCCTGAACTGAGAAGAAGAGCACACCAAGAAATGCAGTCATGCAAGCCAAGAAATCAAGCTTGTCGACCTTCCATAGGCGGCCCATTGTCCTGAAGTCGATCAGTCCAATCACTGCTGTGATTATGATTCCTGCCAAGATCAAGTTTGGTGTGTAGTAAAAGAGTGGCATGAGGAACAGCAGAGTGACCAAGACTGTTGATGCCATAACTATATTTGAAACTGCTGTTTTAGATCCGGAATTGTAGTTCACAGCTGAACGAGAAAAGGATCCTGTAAATTAGAAACGCAGCATGGAGTTCAGACCTTTAAACACATAATTTCTTTGGATTATGATATTTTGTGCAGCGAGATTATAAAATATTTACTGGAAATTCCAAACGAGTGGAGATATCAAAATGCCAACATCAAGAATCAGCTCGAGTATCACCTGTAGTAACGTAGCATGAACAGCAAGAACCAGCCATGTTCATCAGCCCTATAGCCATCATCTCTTTGTTTCCATCAATGTGATATTTCTTCAAGGAAGCAAAAGTTCTTCCAACAGCAATTCCTTCCTGCAGTATCAGTGAACGCGCACATGACCAACAGCATACATAATAAAAGGAATAATCTTTGGTTTATAATTTAGGTGCTGAATTTGATGCTGTTGTATAATGCTGAACATAGTTATTTTTCCCTCCAAGTACGTGGACTGTTCTAGTAGAGAAATTTGGCATCCTTCGGCACTGTTAAAAATTGCTATCTGAAAGATGGCAATAGATTTTTGGGTTGCAAAAATATTGCTTGGAAGCTGTTTCAGACTCTGGTTGTGTCTACTATTAATAAATAAAAAAGAATCTTATTATTAGCTGCTTCGTTGGCAGCAACAAAGATGAGATGCTTTATTATGCTTACAGTGAGAGACAGTATGCCGGTAACAATGCCTGTTTTTATTGCAAGACCAAGTAGCGGACCCCGGAAGTAAAGCAAATTCGCTGAAGGTGGATTTAACCCCTCATCCAAATGTCCAATCTGTTCACCGGGAGAGCAAGGATTAAATACTAACATTAGCAGCAACAAAAGCAATAATAACTAGCAAGACAGAGTAACTATACTTACTATCTGTATTCCATGATTCTGAGCTTTGAAAATGAAAACCAACAAGGTTGATGAGACCACAGAGGCTAAAGGGGCTGCTGCTGACACCCAGAACAGCTTTGGCTTTCTCAAGCTCTGAGAGAGAAAGAGAGAGAGATAAGATGATGCCAATAGGTCACTTAGAGGACCAGGGTCCAAGAAGTACACTTACAATATGCCTTGCAGTTAGCAAGAGGAGCAGAAAGCAGGCACCCATAAGGATAGTTTGCCACTCCCACTGCATTGAATTAAAAACAAAAGGAAAAAAAGGAACACTTAAACGTTAAAAGTGAGTTGCACAGTTCCACCAACAAAAAACTCTCTAAGACAGCTAATAAAGAACATGCATTGCATTAGAATATATTCTTCCCCTAAAATTTGAAGGAAACAACCTGAAACGCTCCCTTTAGTATTTTTGGAAAGCGTAATCAGCCCCCTATAAAATTTATGATTCTGTCCCTAAGCTCCATATGTTCATGAAGGAAAAAAGAAAAAAGTAATGTTGGAAGAAAAAGAGCACAGTCTAAAACATGGGACATAAAATGCAACCGATCGAACCCATTAATGGTAAAAATTGAACGGCTCTTAGACCATCAAAATTTTGATAGTATAAAGATCAATTATTTTTACAAAAATGATTTGAACTAATGCATGTTTTATATCAAATTAGTGTTTAGAAACACATTAAAATGTTCACATTTGGTTTAAAACATTTTTTAACATGAATTTAAGAGCACACACACACACACACACACACATATATATATATATATATATATATATAATATATTGTTAGGATTAGACTATCTTACCTCATCTCTCCGCTTGACGACGGATTGGACGACCGGGACAATGTTCATCTGCGGGGCGAAATGAACAATTCCAAGCAGACCCTTGAGCTGTTGAAGGGAAACGATGATGGCTGCCCCTGCCATGAACCCCACTAGTGTTGGCCTCGACAAGAAATCCACTATGAACCCCAGCCTGCACCCATTACACCAAAAACCTCTTTCAATTCTCTCTCTAAGTTTCTTTTTTTTTTCCTTCAAAATTAAATGTTTCGATGAGGAAAACGAAGCCAAGACTCCCAACCCAGGCTGTTTCTACTTGTTTCCACGGGAATCAAAATAGAGACTGGCCTTCTACTCAGTCACTGATCCATAGAATTCACATTAATTCTACACGGTTACTTTAATAACTGAGTGAAAAGTGCAAAACATTAATGTAATGCAGAACAAATGCAAGTCCAAATTTTTGAAATCTGGATTTAGATCCGTATGAACAAATCTATTTCTGAGTTTCCATTGTTTAGAGAGATCCTCAAACTTTACTTTTCCAAAATTGTCGGCACTTTCAGCATGATAAAAAAAAGAAGAAAAACCGGTGGAAATTTTGAGCTCTTAATAATCCTAATGCACAGATTCACAATCAAACTCGATTTACTACGCATCCGGGAGGCCCAACACAGGAGTAGCACAACTTGACCTTTTTTAGATTATTTAATGTGCATAACATCCTTAATTTTTACATTTTCAGAGAAGAAATAAGAGCTCTTAAGACGTATTTGTTATATATTGCATAACTCTTTGCTGCAATTCTCCCCAGGCCATAGGGGCGGCACTTGAAATTACTTTTTGAAAATAATAGATTAAAAAGGTCAACTTCGGTAAACACCTTTTTGATCGGAAAACTGTGATCCGCTCATATATATATATATACATACATATATATATATATATATATATATATATATATATATAAAATTAGAAACCCTTTGGAAAAGAAAGACAGCAAGTGAGACCCAACACTAACATGCACAAGAACACCATGGAAAAGTTCTGACAGTAGAACAGACAGCAAGGCAAGATTGAGATTTGATTTAGAATCGTCAACTTTGACACTGTATATACATTCTACTCTTGCTACTTACTCTATACTTTTTGAAATATATAATATATATGGACCCACCTCGGCTGAGTGCAGTAGGTCCACAATGGCACCTCGAAGGCACAAGGCAGGCTCCTGCAAGTGGGGATTTGATCCCTCACTTTTTTACGTTGAGAGCGACACGGAGCACTTTGTTTGAATTTAATTTCATCGGGAACGAATCTATTTTATTTAAGTTATCGAACCTATATATATATATATATATATATATATATATATATATATATATCAAATGCTGCATGTGTGCTTGCCATAAGGCATAATATGCACATATGTGAAGCACATCTGTCTTCGCATGGTAACTTGCCCTACGCTGGTCTTGGAATAAAGTAGTCCTCTGATGTCATGCATGATAATGATAGCCAGATCATGCATCATGAACATGATCATGGGAAAAGTACAGAAAATAGAAGCTGCCACTGTTAGTCCAAGAAGGAGGAGGAGGAGAATATGGAGTATCATGACCTGAGAAAGCCCAAGGATGCCTGGAAGATGCCGGCAAAGAAGGTGGCGGTGAAGGCCAACTGGAGGAAGAGCAGCGGCTGGTGGGTTGGGGAAACCGCCTCCCTGAGCATGGACCCCATCACCAGTGACGCGATCGACACCGGCCCCACTGCCAGATCCCTGGAGCTTCCCAGCACTGCGTAAATCAATGGTGGCACGAAGCTCGAATCTGCACGCACCCATAAAAACAACCGTGCCTCATTACTCCAAAGCTGCAATTCCTCTTTCCACACATACACGCAGAGGCAGGCACACACACAGATTATCTTGGTATAACAGGAACCCGATTTTCATTTCAGCTTGTGGATGTACAAATTATGCTACATCCACTATGCAATATTTACTATGTGAACACGCCTATTTGACGAACATATTAGAAGGAAAGGATGAGCTTGCATGAACTTGATGTGGTTAATGGTTGGGACTTGGTACTAAGATGTTCCTGTCAATTGTCATGACCTTCACGGATGGAGGTCATGTGCTCTGGCCGAGTATGGGCATGTAGTATGATGCTCCTCTCAGTGTGTACCTGTCTACTACTCGGCAAGGTAATAACCTGATTCTATGATTTCGATCCAAGATTTTAATCTTGCTGCTGCCAAATGCTACCTGAGTGAAGAATATGGGAACTCATCCCCTTCAGCCCCATGCTTCTTGCTTAAAAAACAAGACTTTAAGGTTTTCGCCTTAGGATCTTCCAAACTTTGATTTGGGTGTTCAAGAGGAAGAGTGAATCCTGAGATTTTCCTTTTCCTTTTTATTTTAAGAAATAGCAGAGGAATCTGTGAGTTTGGAAGTTTAAATGTATTGGTTCTGTTCTTTTTTTTTTCCTTTTTGGCTTTTGTGAAGGCAACAAAAAAAAAAAAAAAGAATTTGTAGGGGTTGCAAGGAGCAGTGTGTATATGCATGCATGCATGCATGCATGCACAGAAGATCTGTGATCTACTTACAGAGTCCAATTATAGGAGGCAAATTTGCAAGCTTCGCATAGCTGATCCCCTGCATAATAAAAGGAACAAAGTGATAAATAAACTCAAACGGGCACTGAAAACAACTCTAGAATGGGAAAAGAAAGAACGAATGATCGCAGTGAAGTGGGTCGGTTTCAGTATTTGACCTGAGGAATTGCCAAGCTAGCAATAGTGAGGCCTGAGACGATATCAGACTTGAAAAGGGAGAGGCTGTAGGTGGGTGCCCATTGAAGGATTGGGAAGAAGTACTGGAGAGCCAGAACCGCCTTCCTCAGCCTGCTCTGGTTCTTGAACTGATGGAAGGGATCATCGGGGAAGAATGTCTCCGAGAAGCCATGCCTCAGCCTCTGGAAGGCCGTCTGGGAAAGGGGGAGGCACACTTTGTGGGGATCTGTGGAGGGCGAGGAGGCAGGCATCGGTACAGGAAAGGTTGCTGCTGCTGCTGCTACTGCTTCGTCAAACACAGGAATGGAGGTGAAATCCTCCACTCTATTGGAGTTACCCACCATTCTCTCTCTCTCCCCCCTTCTCTTTCTGCCTGAATATTCGAGGCAGAGGCTGAGAAATAGAGAGGGTGAGTGAGAGATGAGAGGCAGGGGTGGAGAAGAAGAGGGTGGCGACGAAGAATTTATAGAGAAGGGGTTAACAAGGCAGGGACCGGTCAAGCCAAGAGCGTTGCGGTGGTTGATTTTAGTGGGAGGGGCGTGGTGGCTATAGTTTGAGAACATTTTTTCCCCCTAATATTTGTATGCTGAGTCGCTTATTTACTTTCTTACATCACAATAATAACAATAATAATAATAATAACAACAACAACATATTATAAAATGAACCAATTAATAGTTGAATATAATATTCATGTCTTAAGTGAATATAATGTGCCATCTTTCCTTTGTTTAGAGATGCTTCCATGCCTGGCACAAAGAGGTACGTCTCCATGTCAATTGTCATGCATTTCCATGTACTTAACAAATAAGCTTTCATTATAAACAATTAAGGCCTTCATATAACTGACTGTCGACCCCTTAAAATCCATAGACTTCTGGGCATGGAAGTATTTCCCTTTATTGAATTTATTTAATTCTAACATGATTAAATGATGTAATTAGTAGCAAGGTGGTGTTTACGAGATTTGTTCTCCGATTCTAATTAAGAGGAGTATTTTATTTTCCTGCATAATTGAGAGCCAAAACATCAGCCTTTTCCTCTCAACTTCTTGAAATATTTAGCCTGCTTTCGTGCTTCGAGGTAATGTTCTTGCCATGCTTCACTCTCTTTCAACCATAAAAAAAAAACTCAAAATGACATATAAAAACTCCAAACGAACATTGACTGCTTCCTAGTCCTGGACCTAACCTTCTTGTAATCAGATTTGAAGTTTGTTGACTTATGATCAGATTTCAAACAAAGTAATAAGCAATGGAAGAATAAGTTAATGGTAACAATCATAAATTATGAGTAGAGGATATATTCTTTGTTATACCTAATAATAGAGAGATAGAATGGCTACATAACACTTGGTAGGTCCCACCAGCCATTCGAGAGAAAGCAAGGCCCCACCCACAGCAAGGACGCAACGTGGGGTCCACATGGATTTCGTTCGAAGCCTCCCAAGCGGACGGTGTGGAAGCAAAGAAGTGAGGCTTCTCCTCACCATTAATTCCCATGATTATCGACAAAACTTTCCCCCCACTACTTTGTTACCAACAAAGATCCAAATTAAATAACCTTACATAACCATGTCTCTTATATATATATATATATATATATATATATATATATATATATATATATATATATATATATATATATATATATATGAAAAGTTGGTAAAATAAGATCACTTTGATAAGAAATAAAAACCCTTATTGAAATTAATTATTAAAATATTTTCATTGAAATCTAACCGATCTTAAGAGTTATTTGGTGGAGAAACATATAGTAAATTAGTCGCTTTTTTACTTAAATAATGTTTTTTTAATAGTACAAAATTGAATGGCTCTTATAATATCATAATTTTGGTAGTATAAGGATCATTTTTTTTTACAAAAGAAATTTGAACTAAATATTATTCATATTAAATTAGTGTTTATAAGCTCACTAAAAAGTTCATACTTTATTTAAAATATTTTTTACATGAATTTAAGTGGTTTGGAACCTAGCATATATATATATATATATATATACAAACAAATGATTTCAAGTTAGTATCAAATACTTAATGCCATTAATACGACCTGGATCGCGACTTAATTTATTCGTTAGGGATGATCCAGTTTAGAGAGATGAAAGGAAGAATTTGGATATTTTCAAAAAAGTGATACCATTATCACCTGTTCTGTACATGTGAAGAGGGTCGATAATCGAAAGGGGGTGATGATGGAAACAATCGCAAACTGAAGATTTAGCAAACTGAAGATTTAAGTAAATTCATCAAACACTATGTGAATCTGTCGTAAAGTTTGGAACAAATATACGGAACGGACGTTATTATAACCATTTCCAAATGACCCCTTAACAAACAAACGGAGTCCCGTTTGGCGGCACCTTATGATATATATTAGTATATTTTCAATTTAGAGGGACAAATAAATTGGATAGTTTTACATCAAGTGCATTTGTATATGTGAGAAAAGAGAGAGAATGAGAGGAAAGCTGCTTTCTTAGCAAGCATATATGTATATAAATATTTTTTATATCGAATCAGAATAAAAGCGACCGCAAATATTCCAATCATCAAAAAGCTAAAGGGAGAAGAACTTGTACGTCCATCAACTCTCCCGTTTTCACGTACATGAACGCTGGCGTTTTTTTTGTTTTTGTTTTGTTTTTTTTTCCTTTTCCCATTTTATCTGTATAAGTGGCATTTTTTCACTTGTTGCCACTTTTTCTATCATGGTCTTTTGGGGCAGCACCGGAACACTTTCTCTGGTTTGGGGTCATTTTAGTCATTCTAAGAAGCTGAGCACTTTCATTCTGCTCAGGCCTCAGCTCACCATTATATGTTCATAGGGCTCCACACAACCTTGGAGCTGACCAGCTTGAGCTCGGCTCGACTTGAAAAACTCAAGCTTGAGCTCGGCCCGACAATATAGCATCGAGCTCAAGCACAACTCATTTAACTCATTTCTATTACGCATGTCATGTTCTTTTAACTCATTAACTAGTTTAGTTGCTACTTGTTTAACTATTTTTTTGTTACATTTCAGGATTCATTATGTATTCGAGCTGAGTCGAGTTCTCACAAATCGAGCTCGACTCGTTCAACATTTTGAGCATAAATTTGAACTCCGAGCTCAACTCAGTTATAAGTTGAGTTTTGACAAGCGAGTGCAAGTAGAGCTTGAGCTTCTCTAGTTTTTCATATATTTAGAGCAAAATGAACTTAGCATATGGTTTCATTTCTGCCTTCGTTCCCTACTCATTTCTCCATGTAGCTAGCAATAATCCACACACACACGGAGTTCACTTAATTTAAAACCAAGACCTCAGTAAAGATCAAAAGGGGAAGTTAGGGTTCAAGTATTGATTCTTATTTGAAAAGGCTGCAAAGTAAAAGTAAAATTTTCCCCTTTCAGTTGACAAAAGTATTATCCAACGGATCTTCTACCACATTTTACGGCTGCCGATTGGGAAGTACTTAGTTCAGTTGCATGCAGTGCAGACTTTAGTACCAGCAACGAATGGCTTCAATTGATTGTTTCTTTCTTTTAATATTGGGCACTTCTTATAACTCTGATTTCCCTTTCATGGTGGGTATTGGAACCTAATTTCACTGTGGGCAAGATCACCATAAAGGAGCTCCTTATTGCTCCACATCCATCTCTTCCATCAATATTTGGAGAGTATATCTTCGAAAATATTTCACATCACGTCATCACCTCTTGATTTGTTCCATAGTCGCACATATTGTCAACGGCTTTTAGACAGTGAGGTTCTTGTCAGGTATTTTTTTTGGGTAAAGTTGAAAATCTCGAGAAAAATTTGAAAAAAAATCAGCATTTTTTTAAATAAAAAATAGCAAAAACTAAAATAAATGAAACAAAAAAATATAACAATAACTCGATAATACCATAAAAATGATGTTTTAATGAAGATAGAAATGAAAATTTAACTTAAGCTTTAAACTTAGCCAAAATGACATAAAAACAGTGGCATAGCCACATTGTGAATGGTGTGGTCAGTTGTATGCACCAGTCTCTTAAAAGTTCTTTATTTTTAAATGAAAATTTATTTTTTATATATATAAGTGTCCCACTAGATTTGAGTATTTTTAAACAAGTGTTCTTCCAGCGAATTTTTCTGACTCAGTTATTACCTAAAAACAATGTGATTAAAAAGCAAAAAAAAACAAGAAAAATTCATTATGGAGTTTTTTTAAATGAAGCTAAAGAATACGTGTTTTTTTTTTTCATTTTTATGGGGTCTTATTCGAAAACACGGATTTGAACTTTGATCATATGAGTCACATACTTGCACAAGAATGATTACTTACCTGAAGTTTTTTCCGCATCCACTGCTCGAATCTCGAGGCGGATGCCGGCCACTTCGACATTGTTGGGTGGAAGCGAGAGTTCCATCCACCTGGCCGGGAGGTTGAACTTAAAAAGGCGACTTACGACATCTTTAAGTTGAAAATCCAGACTTCACCTCATAGACTGATGCTAACCCTATCTTTACTATCAAAAGGAATTGGGGAGGGCCCTACTTAATTTGTTTCTACTTTTTGCTTCGAAGGAACTTTAAACTCAAGATCACAGAAAGAAGGCAGCAAAAACGAATTTCATCTTAGCTGTTCCAGAAAAGTTATTGCCTTCTTGTGGCTTAAAAGAAAAGTAGGAAAGATATCAGAAAAGACAATGGAGTGCAACCCCATTGCACAATTTTTTTGTGCAATTAAAACTTTATAATATAAATCAGCAATTTCTTTAGATGTTTTGTTTTCAAGAGTCTAACCATAATGATATGATGTATGGAAATTTACAATCTAATTGGTATTCTAGAAGTTGTAATGCATGTCTATGCCAAGAATGGATCAGTTTCAAGTACTATAGGGACCTCATTTGACCCAAGGGGTTTGGCGTAGCTGGTTCGACCGGAAACTGATAGAACTCAGTCTCTGGCCAGATTATGTGTGCGTTGTCTCCATGCGCAAATTACTAAAACAGTCCTACACCCTCACTGGAGCTATAGAGATTTATTCATATGATTGTCCTTCAAAGGCTCCCAAAAAAAAAAATAACACTTCAAAGTTTGAACTCACATGTGATTACACTAGTACCGCACCAAACCCATGCAATTCCAGACAACCAAGGGTTCAATTCAATAAGTCACTGGCATTAGTATGTACTTACAACCAAAGACGCAAGGAATTAACTAAGAAGCAGGGAAATTAGCTTATTGAAGGATAAGGAGATTCTTTTGGGCTTTCACTCATAATTTTCGGAAAAAAGACCACTTTTACTATATTTTAGCCAAACCCACACTTTTTATAAAAAAATTATCAAATAATGGCCAGCTGAAGTGAACCATCTTTAACCTGAGAAACGGGAAAAAAAAAGGGTTAACAAAAAATCGCATCCAACGTTCCTATGTCTTTCAAGTTAAGAGAACTTCAAAGTAGTAGCAGTTCTAGCGGAGCTAGATGTAAGCAGATGTGGGCAGTTGCCACACAAGCCCTAGAAAAACTCTTTACTTTCATATTGATATTTTTAACAAATTGCTCATTTGCACATAACACTGCCCTTTAAGGTATGAGGGTTTTCCAATTAGTGCCTCTCAGTCCAAAATTCCCGGCTCCGCTATTACTCCACATTGTGGTGTTTTTTGATGATTTTCATACAAAGCATGGTCTCTTATTAAAAAAATCACTTTTTTTTTTGGATTGAAAATAAAGTAGGCAAAAAAATAATATTTCTTTTCAAGAGTCGCTATCATGCTTTTGGTGCTTTATTCTTCTAGGCTGCCAAATAGTAGCAAACGAGACACTTGAGTTGAACAATGTATTATAGGTCCACCTAAGCTCTGGTTTAACCTACGGAATTTTTTGCCAAAGAAGTTTTTACTAAATAAGCAATAAGCATACATGAAAATGGGAAGGTTTTGCCATTAACACGTTTTTGGGCATTAAATACCCTAGCCAGTCTAGACTACTAGTTAGGACATATAATCACAGCTTTCGTATATGATTCTCTTCAGTTACCGCCGATATGCGACCTTCAAACCTGTTTTGAAACTCAGAAAAATCAGGAAAAAGCATCGCATGCCTATCTTTGATGAAAGCAAAAGTTGAACATTTGATTTTCTATTTCTTGGTGGGCTCGTGAAAGTCTCGTCGTCAGTTCGACTCCTGTAGATGTTACTCCCTTAAACTGCAAAAGGTAGATGCACTACACTTCAATTGACTGGTGTCCCGCCGCTTCCCACCCACGTCCCGAACCATATGTAAACCTTGAGGGTGAGAAAAAGGGGAACCTCTCATCGAATTACTAAAGTTATATTGATTTGACACCGAATGATCTTTTCACATCCTCGTTCTGTTGGGACTTCTCTTATTATGCCTTTGCCCATCCCTCATGCATGGTACTGGAGAAAAACTTAAGTTTTAGACCAAAAAATATTTTGGCAAGAAAAAATGAGATCAATACCGCATAGACTTGGAAGAAGAGCCTCCAGTAGTGTAATTGCTTTTTTGGCTTGTGGCCGACCTGATAAAGTGTGAAGACTGGTTAAAAGTATAACCAACAAGAGAAGCAATTAGACAACAAAATAGTACTTTAGATTAATCGTGGCAAGTTCCATCTTTTTGAATATTTTTGGTGTCACGCTGCCAAGTTAGATTGAACGTAGATGTTTTGAAATTCAAAGCTGGTTGGCGACCTTGACAAGCATGAAACTTGCGATACCAATAGCTTATATAACATTACTAAATAAATGGGGCCTGGAATATTTGCACTTGGCCTCACTCAAAACTCTTGGCCCACTTGCACCCAAAGTTATTTTTTGTCTGTTGACCATAAAGATCCAGATATGAGATCTCAATACAGATTCACTCGTGAAAATTGGAGAAAAACTAGAGAAATATATTCTTGGCCTCCACGGATTGCGAAGATGTTGGTTAAATGAAAGATTCACATTTGTTTGATTATGGAGCCATATTGGTGCATGACTAATTAAACAAATCCTATTTGTTGTTTATAACACGAGGAAAGCAAACCTTGGATCACATGAGACTTAGTATTTAAGCCCATGCCTACTTTGGCTTGTGGAGATGCTACTATTTCTCTACTTATTTCTGTCTATCTTCTACAATCTCGATCTCTCATTGATTAGAGATATGCATGGCCCCCAGTTTTGCCTGTTCAAAACGAAGCTGCGGTATTAGCTATCAAATAGATACGCATTCGCGACCAAGTCTAACCATTTATTTCATGTGAGGTAGATGTTAACAACCCACTACCTGAAAAAGAGGCCCGATGGCCTCCTCATTCCCCCTGCCTCGGGAATCCTGTGCTGCATCGGCTTTAGTCCAACCATTTGTCAGTTATTGACTATATAACTTGATTTCATCTCTAGTTCCCACTGGGTTATCTTTTGACTCTTCATGAATTGGCGTTTTCATATATAACTGTATGCTTGTGACATTTTCAAGCTTTGATATTGTGGGTTTGTTTTGAAGGTCAACTATCCAGATTTTTGTGGTTGACCACCGAAACCCGAAAGATTTTCCCGCCAATAATTGTTGACTATGCTTGACCCAGATCATGGTGGGCCAAGTTAGATGAGGTTGACAATCTTTGACTAAGATCCTGGTGGACATACTCATCAACCATATATGTGTCCCTATTGATATTTCAGTGGGCCTTCCTATTGGCTTGTGGTCTTCTTATCTATCATGAACTTGGATAGCCCAGGTAGAAAACAAAGAGATCTTAGAATATGGGCATTTATATGCAGTCTACTAATTTTAGTGTCAATTTGGGAAATTAAATATATATGGATGTTAGCATGATGTATTTAATGTTTGCTTCAACATATCACGAAATAAAGATTTTGAGGGATCATGAGTAACTCGAATCCAACTTACTATAATCTTATAAACTTTAATCAACGTAGTAAAGTTCTGAAGTTGTTAAAGAAAAAAGAATGTGAAGGGCGCCAATTTGTTGAAGACACAAGATCAACTCCCAAACTTTCCATATATCTTGTTGCTGAGCTTTTCCATGGTATTGTCCTCTTGATCTAACTGGTGTACTGGTCCAGGCTTGCTCTTATCATTTAAAAAAAAAAGTTTTTGTATTTTAATTTTGTAAAATAAAGGTCAAAGTTTGGAAATAAGCACAACTTTATGATGTCATATGCAATTGTGAAGTAAAATGCACAAACATACATGCTAAAACAATTTGGTACTTGTTAAAAGCCAGACATTCAAGGACTCTGTAATAAACAACCTTCAACATTCTAATGATAGATATACCATCATGTGTCTCGTACAAGAACGTTCACATTAATGTATGGAACAAGATTTTGCTAGAGATTTCTTAGACATAAGGCTGCACAAGGGCAAATCCAGTTCAAGCTCGACTCGGCTCAAAAAACTCGAGCTCGTGCTCGGTCGAATTTGAGTCAAGCTCCATAGAACAGGCTCGAGCTCGACTTGACTATACAGCATTGAGCTTGACTCGCTTAACTCATTTAACTCATTTCCATTAACCGGTCTTGTTTCTTTTAGTTTTTTTAACTCGTCGACTCATTTAACTAATTCAACTATGATGAACCTGTTTTAAGCAGTAGAGTTGAGCTGAATTTAAACGAGTTGAGTTCTTACAACTTAAACTCCACTCATTTAACATTTCAAGTATAAATTTAAACTCGAGCTTGACTCATTGAGTTCAAGTCGAGTTTTCACAAATGAGTTTGAGTCTAGCCCGAGTTGGGTGCACTCATTGTGAAAGTAGGGATCCTGGTAGAAACATAATGTGTGAAAACAAGTTAACTTTCAATTTACTATAGAACTAGTGAATACTTACAGTTAGTTACTTCCATTTATAGTTCTCTGCAACAGGCTCAAGCTAGCGTTTCTACATGTAGGCTTAGGGTGTAATGATCAACACCAACGCAACAGCCAGATCAAAATCTTTTCTTCTGGTTCAAGCATATTCCATGATGCTTAGCTTGTGTTACACATCGAACCCTAAACAGAAAGCAGAATTCTGCCGTAGCAGCATTTTAACCCACAGACTCAATTTTTTAGTACAATCTTTTCCTCATTTCAAGGATAACTAATAATAACAAGAGCCTTCATAATCGGAGAAAAGCCTATAGTTTTCTAGGGAAGCCAAACAGCAGGCTAAACAAGAAAGGTTCCTAGGGCATCCACAAATCTTTTCAGGCCTCCTCCCCTTTTGTTTCTTTGCAGGAACGTGAGCTCTTTTGAGAAAGATTGAAGATCACGAAAAATAGAGGTGGGTGGTTAGCGCTAGACAACAAACCCTAGCATATGAGGTATATACCAAGGATATTACTCCTAAAATAGACCAACTTTACTTATTGCTTATTCGAAATTTCTAGGAACCACTGGAATTGCTCCCAGTTGGGGAGTTTTAGTTGGTGGACTACCATGCAGCGTATGGCTGATAGGCACCTCGGGTCAATGTGTGTAGGGTCTGTTTTTAGATTGAATCATGGCTTTTGTGGGCATTGATCTTTTGCTTTCTCATGGAGGAGAGAGAAAAAAGCTTGGGGGAGAGAGAGAGAGTGCACCACTCTTAAACCCTAAAATGCTCTCAAAAAGTTTGTGGGTAGGACCCAGTTCGGGTCGGTACGAAAGTGGGATGGGTCCCATCATGGGGTGTGAGCCCTACGATTGAGTGGATCCAGGTCCCATGCTGGTGGGCTAGGGTTTGAGTGGTGAAACCACTAAAGCCAAAAGATGTGAATATATTTTTCTCTCCCTTGGTTGGGGTTGGGGAGCACGCTACAATGCTGTAAGCTGCAGGACCATGGACATGGCGACCAACTTTTGGATGGGCTTCAGGTCAAGGCCGCCGCAGTAGTGTTTGACTGCTGCCGGCCTGAGGATCGAGGTTGGATCCTTGTTTGAGGCCCAATATATTGATGTTTTGGTCTCATGTAAAGAAATTTTGGATCTCAATTTGGAAACTAAAGGAGGTGTTTGACGGCCTTGGATTTGAGATCTTAAGATTTGAAAACCGCGGATTTAATATCAAACATTTCCCCCTCTAATCTTAAAGTCGATATTTTCTCAATGCAAACAGATGAAATAAGAATATTAAGTGCAGGTATTGAGTCTGACATAGGATCCTTAGTTTGATGAACCATCGATTCTACCATGGATCTTTTTCTACATAGCGAAAGTATGCAACATCAGATCTGTGGATTTCAAATTTGGAGTAATCAAACACCCCCTAAATGAGCTTCAAATCAAAGACCCATATGGATTGAAGGATCCAGGGCCTTCAAATGCCATGCAAGCATGTTTTGACTGGGAATGTGGACCGCTGTCTAGGGTTAGGTCTGCTGAAAAAAACCAGTTCATGTAAAGCCTTGAATGACAGGTCCGTCCTCTATTGTTTGCTGTAAATTGACTAAGTATTTTCTAGCTAGTTAGATGGTCTTCCCTCTTCCTCCTTCCTCTTTTAAGTGGTAGATTCCTTCGAGATATTTAAAGTAGCCACGGACTTGACCTCACAAGATGTTCAAGAAGGCCACGAATTCAATGTTATGCAATGTACTTATCTTAACAGCATGCATCCAATAAGCATTTCACACTCACATACACATAAAGGGAAGAGAGAGAGAGAGAGAGAGAGAGAGTTTCTCAAGTTGGACAGTTTGCCTCTTTGTGATTTAATATTATAATGTGAAGATTTAGCTTGTCTCCTCCATCCTTTAATTTGAGAAAGATGTTCCAAGTACAAGTTCCGCGAATATAAAAATACCACCCTGCAACTATATGTATCGGACATCCATCATGCTACTGTTTACATTTAATCTGCATGGTTGTTTAGAAGAAAAAGAGGTTTCAGAACATTGTTTGTAAGAACAAGAAAGGATTTTTGTGTCTCCAAAATCTTTTCCATCCATTCTTTTCCTCTTTTTTGTTTTGAAAGAATAATGCCTTCTGTTTGTAACCTCTTTCGGAGACGGCAAAAGTCTGGAAAAAAAAAAACTCTCAGCTTCTCATCAAGACACCTTTGGCATATATATATATATATATCAAAGATGGTTCAATCCTGCCAAATCGCTGAGATTTCTGAAGGGCCAAAATTTAGGAAATTTTCCTCTAGAATGGTCATTATAGTGACATTAGTAACGGCTTATGAAGTTGGGATATTTTATGATATGGCTTCAAGGATGAATGTTCATAGGTTTTTCACCAATGACTTTTTAAATTTTAATCATCTGGCAACTATTCTATATCGGACAACATTGATCTTCGCACATATGTATGGCGAGAAATGATGAGGATTGAAAACGAATTCAATCCAACCAAACACATCTAAGAGCAACGGACGTAAAGCATACAACAGATCAGAAGCAGAAATGGTGTGTCAAAGTAGAGATAAGATAAGGGTGACAAGAAGCCTTAACGATGGATGTAACATCCGTCAAGAGATTGAAAAGGAAAACTTGAAAATTATGCCCCTGTCTTTTAAAGAAAACATTATTTTTCATCATCCAAATATACCATCAGAAACGAATGAAATTCATTCTCAATTCTAATGAATTGAAACTTATTCGTTTTCATTAATCTGAAAAAACAATTCATTGTCTAAATATACCATACCATAACTCCATATAACTACTATAATGACTATAACTTATTGGTAATGAAATTTCTTTAGATAAAAGAATTTTTTCTCTAACATTGCTAAACCCTCCAAAGGAAATGCCATTGAACCTCCCATGGACCAAAGACGAGGTCAAGCACACCAAGGGTGAAAGATGCTTCCATGATGCATGAAAAGGTTATTGTTCTTCAGCACACTCCTAAAATAAGTGAAAAGAGTTTTCTTCAGCCTTGTCGCACAAAATACATGGGGGCTTACCAAAGAAAAAGACGAACAAGTTGACTTGGGTTTAAACCTTGAGTGAGACTGTGAGAGTCTCCTGGGCATATTATGCCGAGTAGGCAGTTAGGCCGAGGCATCGGGCTGGGCCACAGCTCGTAACAGTAGCTCAAACCTGGTCTTAACAGTAACTCAAACCCGGTCCGGCCACAGCCTGGTTAAAATAAATAAATAAATATATATATATATAATATAAAATAATATATAAATATAATTAATCGTAATAAAATATATACATTATTAAAATAAAAAATAATATTAAAAAAACATATCAAGCCAAATCGAGCCCCATCGGGCTGGCTCAATAAGTTATTGGGCCGAACCGGTATGCTTTTTTGAGGCGCGAACACGGGCCCGATCAATCCAGGTACCGGGTACTGGTTCTGATGTTGAGAATTCGAGTTCTTGGTTCACAAAGGATTGGAGGGGAAATTCAGAGTAACAGAGAAAGAAAAACAAACAAACATAAGGAAAGAGATATTATTGATCTTGGTTATTACAACGGATATGCCTTGTGGCTAAATGGATCCTTCAATTCTACACTTTCCATATGGATCTACAAATAAGCTGATTCAGGGTTGAGGGTCGGTATGTTGCAGTGCATATATGCATGCAATGCACAGAGTAGTTGTGACTTTGAGGTGGAGCTACATATGGGCTGGTGTGGGCAATTGCCCACACTAGCTCTTCATTGTTTCTTTATTTGTATATTAATATTTTCAAATACTTTTTGTGTTATATACATAGTGCCCCTCTCAATATAGCAATCTATGAATGAGTATTCTTTCAGAAATTTTTTCTGACTCCACCACTGCTGTGATCTACTTACAAAGTCCAATTGTAGGAGACAAATTTGCAAGCTTCTCATAGCTAATCCCCTGCAAAATAAAAGGAAAATGATAAATAACGGCTAGAATGGAAAAGAAGAATGAATGACCACAGGTGGACGGCCCTGCAAAATAAAAGGGAAATGATAAATAACGGGCATTATATTCCCATGCATGCATATATGCGCTGCAACATACCTTTCAAACCCCTACAAATTCTTTTTTTTTTTTTGTTTCTTTCAGAAAAGACTAAAAAGAGAAAAGAACAGAATCAACCTTTTAAACTTCCAAAAAAGTTCCTCCTATTCTGAATGAAGAGCTTATGAAGCCATGATGGAAAATTAGTGTGTTGAGCCGATATTCAAGGTTATCAAAAGTTGTCTTTAAGGAGCATAGTATAGCTGGTTGTATAGCGACATATATGTGATATACCAACGGTTCAATTCCCATTGATGCTACTTCCCTATTCAATGAAGGGTGTAATGTGCCCCACCTCCAACACAGTTTAGGACTCCGGAAGCAAAGGAAACGGGAGGAAGCCTTTGGGCTTTTTTTCGGCGTATGGATTGTTAACCGTTGTTGATTTATGAAGACAATGGATCATGAAAAACACCAACCACCAATTACCACTTTGATTGTTTTCTTATATAATGGAAGAAGAAAAGAGAAAATTTTACACAAAACCTGATTTGAACAGCCAAGTTTTTTCTCATAATGCAAGCTATATTCATTTTTGCATTCTTAAAGGGCACATCTGAACATGAAAGTAGCCAGTACTTAGCATTTTATAATTTCCATTCAATTGAGCAATAAGTCATATCTAGACTGTTACAGATCTATCATAAAACATTCCAAACTATAAACAAGAGGCGGTAGAGAGTATCTAAAACTAATTGTCTAGATATGCCGCTTTTGCTAACCTATATATGTGTGTGTGCGTGTGGTGTGTGTGTGTACATGTTTTGGGGAGAAAGAGACAGAGATGCTAGGGTACTGGTTCTACAGTGCTTCCATCCATGTAGTGAAATCATAGCTGGAGGTTTTACTATTATAACGAGACTATATATATATATATATATATATATATATATATATATATGTTCAAGTTGATTTATTTGGTAGAAAGAATGTTTTAGATAATGTACATTTAAATATAAAACGTCCATTTTCAAGGCTTAGAAATTGGTACACTATGGGAATGAAAATAAAATGGGTTTTAAGTGACCCCATGAAAGCCATTTTGATCTGGCCTCTCACAGTGAATCTAGTAATTCCATATACATGTTTATGTATATGTGTATATATTTAATTGCTGAAATCCTCCGGCCATCTGTTGCATCGGGCTTCATGTGACCAGAAGTCCCATCATTCCCCCTACCTCCGGGCGTCGATCTCAAATCGAGAGCAGCTCCTTGGGTCATCAGATGCCTCCGACTTGGAGGAATCGGTCAACTGGGGGGCTACCCTTAACTTTACTCACCTCTCTCTCTCTCTCTCTCTCTTTAAGACCCTTCCTGACCCTTTCCTAAAGGGGAGCAGAAGCTTCACGACTAGAATGACTAGAATGAATCAGGAAGTCCTGGACATATTCATCCTGACAGCATCAATGATGACAATGTTGCACCGTTCAACTTAAATGTTGCACTCCGGTATCTTAAGAAGCAGAAGCATAGCATCCATAGAAATCAAATTAAAGATCTACCTTCTTACATGCCGCTAACCTGACCAGCTACATTATACTCCTAAAAACAATCTTTGAGGCTATTTCATACAATACTAATAAACCGTTCTCGTAATAAACTGTTCTGGTTAGCAACCAGCTCCAACTTACCCAGAAAAGAAAAGAGACAATCTGCTAAATAATTAAAGATGGTAGCCTAGAAAAGAAGAAAGCCCTAGTTTGCCTGAAATGAAATACATATATATGATGACGAAACGGTTTCCTAAGAAACTATTTGCAAAGTATAAATTCATGTTAGTTCATTTTAATCTTAACTAAGAATATCTTATACGTGTTTCCCCTCATTTTAGTGTAAATAAGGATTAAAATTGGCGGATGAAACCGCAAATCTCATTATTCCTCGTAAATGAACTAATTTTTCATGACCATATATAGCTTATCGTGACCTGCACTCACTTGAACTTTCATATATTTAAGAGCAAAATAAACTTGGCTTATGGTTCATTTCTGCATTTGTTCTCTGGTTCTTTCCCTTTCTAGCTAGTAATGTGGATGAGTCACACATAGGGAGGTGCACGTGCCCACATATACAACTCATTAAATTAAACTAAGACCTCAGTAAAGAACAAAAAGGGGAGTAAGGGTTTAGGTATTGATTCTAATTTCAAAAGGCTGCAAAGTACAAATCAAAAATTTCCCCCTTTAGTTGACAAATTATTCAACAGATCTGCTACCACATTTTACGGCCATAGATTGGGAAGTACTTCGTTGAGTTGGATGCATCATCATGTGCCTGACTTTAGTATCGGCAATCAATGGCTTCAATTGATTGTTTCTTTCTTTTTAATATTTGGGTACTTCCTGAATCAACTCTGATTTCACGCTCATGCTGCCTACTGGAACCTAATTTTACTGTGCACAAGATTACCTTCAATCCTGTAAAGGTGCTCCTTTATAGCTCCCCATTAGTCTCTTCCATCAATATTTTGGGAGTTTATCTTCAAAATTATTCCATATTGTTCACTGGTTTTGATTACATGGGTACTCAGCATGGAAATGCACGTGTCAATAAAGGCTTGTTCTTTTGAAGTGGGTCCAGAATGCATGGAAATCAGGGCCGAGCCAGAAAAGTTTGGTTGAAGGACACTAACCGGCCTTTAGCTTACTAAAATTGGTGCTTGCCAGATATTGACTTAGATATGGTGTGAGCACCATATGTGGTTGGACCAGGTCTAACTTATTCACAATAAAAGTTTTCAATGGTTGGCATGGGCATGCACTGGGCATGCAGAAGCCAGCACCAGTCACACGGTAGCTCCACTACTAACAGAAATGATTACTTATCTGGAGTTTTCCCTTTTCTGCGTCCGCTGGTCGAATATGAGAGAGTACTTGCTGGTGACTTGGACATCGTCAACAACCCACTTGGCAACAAGAGTTCCATCCGCCTGGCGAGGAGGTTGAACTTAAGAAGCGACTTAAAGACCTTGAAGTTGAAGAAGAAGATCAAGAGTTCATGACCTGATAGGCTAATGCCTAACCCTATCTTGACTTTCAAAAGGAACTGCGGGGGACCTACTTAATTTGTTTGTATTTCTTTGCTCGGGAAGCAATTTGAAACTGAAGATCACAGAAAGGAGGCAACAAAAACGAATTTCATCCCTTAAAGTTGTTGGCTTCTCGTGGCTTGGAAGAAAAGAAGGTAGGAAAGATATCAGAAAAGATTGCATTAGCTTTCTGGTTGAGGACCAACGGAGTGCAACCCAATTGCACTTGAACTTTAGAAATCAGTAGTTTCTTTAGATATTCTTTTCAAGAATCTAACCATATGTTTGTGATGTGATGTATGGACACTTTGCAATCTAACTAATGTTCTCAAATTGGTAGAACTTGTAATGTTTGTCTCTCTGCCTTTCTGGGTGGGAGTTACAACCGTAGTCTTTTCATTCACATCAAGGGGGTTGGGTTCAGTAGCTGGTTGGATTAAAGAGTGGAAGAAGGCCAGTCCCCAGTTCGATTCCTGTGAGTGTCAACCCCTTACGGAAGAAGCTGATTCAAACCATACGTACATACACACACACACATACTCTTGGAGGCTTATCTTGTAACTTATATGCGACGTCTTATTGAACGTGCTCATAGCAACTGCCTTCACCGATCCTATTGTTTTGTTCAACCTGCGTAATTAATTTGGAGGTTCATTTGTTCTAATTTTTGCAATGTATTGCATGCACTTCAGGCGATCTTATTCAGCAGTTTCAAGAAATGTGAATTAGCAACCGTTGAAAGAAATTAAGTTGGTGCTTCAAATGTTGGAGATCAGCTTCAAATGTTGGGGATGCCTTTTCTGCAATCCATGAGAGCATGTATCACCATCGTCGGATACTTCTGTGAATTTTGAGCTAGCAGTTGAAGATGAATCAATTGGCAATTAGTAAATGCCTG
This sequence comes from Nymphaea colorata, assembly GCF_008831285.2. NCBI lineage: Eukaryota > Viridiplantae > Streptophyta > Magnoliopsida > Nymphaeales > Nymphaeaceae > Nymphaea > Nymphaea colorata. The sequence continues at coordinate 31,398,503 of NC_045138.2, forward strand.
GTGTTTGCGGAACCGTTAATTGCTCTGGAGTAGCCTTTGCCTGGTAGAAGATAATTAATTTGATCAATTAACTAGTTGCAAATTTCATTCATGGTCACAAGCATTTGAAACGGCAAGGTTTTTCTGGCAGAGTTGTTTCTTTGAGCAAATTTTAGAATAATTTTAAGAAATCCTAAAATCAAAAAAGTGAAAACGTGAAGATAAAAATCCGATAACTAAAAAATATTTAAAAAATACAAAAATACAAAAAGTGTGTTTTTTTTATTTGCTTGTTTCTAAAACGTGTTTTATGTGACATATAGAACAAACTTGTTTTTTCTTTTTTCCTTTCTGCATTACTCCTTTTCCTTTCTAGAAAGGTGCTGCGGGGAAACTTTTAGTTTAGTTAGATAGATCATGTGAAAAGCAAAGATGAAGGGTAGGCTGTCAACAAAGTTCGGATTCTACCAAACTCTCAATCTTCTGATGCAGACATATGCGAGCAGCGTTATCCATAGTTCGCAGTCTGCACACACTGTCAAAGAATCATCTTTCCTATTTCTCTCTTTCTTTATCTTTCTTGTTATAGTTAGGGGACTTCTTGTTCTTAAATTTTGTTATATATTTTTATTTTATCGGTTCTCTCTCCCTCCTTCTCTGGTTTGTGATATCTGAAGAACAGTTGTTCGGTCCAGGTCGGTATTGAGTGATTTAAATGGATGGAGAATATTGACCTCAAATATTGTGTTGATTTTGATTCATTGTATGGGCACATTTCCGGTGAGCAAGGGAGGCCCGCCAGAAGACCGAAGCTACCATTCAATTCCTTGGTATCACGCTTCAACTTACGTGTCAATCAATGACTATTTTTTTAGCACAAAGAATTTGATGCTCTATCAATCCCATCAGTGTCAATTAGACGAGCACTTGTTGTCTCATCTTAAATATCATTTTGATTTTTCTTGAGCGGGATTTTGTGGTTCTTTCTCAATTTGACTTATGAATGAATGATGGTACAGGACGATCATACATATCCATTGATACATATCCATTATGCATTTTTGCATTGACATAAGCGACAAGAATGAAAGGAATCGGAATTGTGAATTTTAAACAATATGATCAAAATATCATTACCCTTTTGTTTTAAAATTTTGATTTAGCCCTTAAATACATATAATCTCTATAGCCCAAAGCCTCAATATTAAGAAACTTATCTACAATACATTAAAATGAATTAGATATTTATTCATAAGATTTTAACGGACAAGAATCCATTTTGCCAAGGATCAGAACAAGAGGGTAATGATAAAAAGAGTTAAATAAAAAAACATGTGTCATAAAACCATTGGACGCCGTAAATTTTTTATAAAAGAAGTGAAGAAGTCTCGCCCCTTCCCAGCTTTCTTCAGTTGGATGAGAGTTTTTTAAGGATATAGAAGTGAATATTTCAGAGCTTATTAAACCATATTTTGATAGATATGTCATTCTAGTGGGTAATACTGGTGGGTAAAAAGAGCATTTCATCTTACTACTTACCTAAAAGCACCTTCCTCTATTCCCTCAAGATATCAGGCATGTTTTCGATGTCTTAACGTGACGCCCCCTTGCTTTCAGTGATTTAATGTGGTACTACTCTCAGCAAGGGCGGAGGGAAGGAGGCCAGCAAGGGTCTTGTCCCCCACCTCTTACACATCAAATTTTAAAAAGTTTAAAAAATTATGTGGTAAATCTAAAAAAAAATAGTTTAATGTATATAAAATTTTCTATTAGAATTTTGAAACTATATTTTGGCCCCTACAACAAAAAATTCCTAACTCCACCCTTGAGTTTCACTATGCTTCAAGTTACATATCAATGTCCACCCACAACTGCAAGGAATATAAGTAAATGTAGAATGCTTGGGGTGCGCGGATCCTTGTTAATGTGGTACTCTTACTACGCTTCAACTTACGTATCATTGCACATTTACAACTGGACGGAATATGAGTAAATGCAGAATATTTGGAGTACGTGGATCCTTGCAAGGAGATGAGAGAGCAAGAGTGATGGTATGATAGACACAAAAAACTTTCTTGGGTTTTAAGGGATGAAGTTTTTCTCGGGTATAATACCACTAGTTTTTAAAAACGAGAAAAATATGAAAAAAAATATGGTAAATTTTTAAGATTTAAAAAAACTAAAAATGAAGAACAAATAAAATAAGTGAGAAATTAATAACACAAATATCAAAAAATAAGTAGATTTCAACAAATAAAAAAAAAACTGTTTGGCTTTAAAAAAATATGAAAAAATGAAATTAAATGAAAACAAGGGAGAATGAAAAAAAACGTGTTTTTTTCACTATTTTTTCATTTTAACGTTTTTTTACAAAAAAAAACAGTGTTTTTTAATTTTTAAATGGCAAATTTATTTATAAGTAAGTGGACTCAATATTATTGCCTCAAAGGTTGGTCCAAATTTAGTTTTCTCAATCATATGTTTCATGTCAGCTAACATATTAAAGCAAATGGGCTGGAATCAGCCTAAATTGCCCGATTGGAATCGAATACTGATGGCAAACCAATTCGCTGGCAGACGTGTGGACAATGAGAACTGCATGAACATGAAGTGTATGACATTTATCATTTAAAATCTACGAAAAGAGAGAGAGAGAGAGACGAAGACTTGCGTCTAAATACAAGAGACTCTCTCTTGTCAACTAAGGAGGAGTAGAATTACATTAAACTTGAGATTCAAATCCAGTGACCACTGTCATGATTTGGTGTGCTATTACTTTCAACTATAAACGTATGGCACGACATTCAAGTTGAAGGATATATTCAGCCTAATGGGCCGGTGGAAACTTTCTGGTCCTAGGCTAGCTTGATCTGACCTGGGTGGATGTAATAGGCTCAACAGGGGCTTGTTGGGGCCTGACAAGGTGGCAAGAAGCTCTCTAATTTTTTGTTTTAAAATTTAAGTTCCGGTTGAATTGAAGTACCTCAACTCTGCCTCTTTTTGTAGGGGGTTTCCTAGGCACCTCTTCTAATCTACAAAAGATACAGAACTAAAAAGAACCCATTTTTGAAGCAAGAGCCCTCTCATTAAAGGAACTTAAAAGAAATAGCCTTCTCACTAAAGAATGTTAAAAAAATGTAATCCTGTGTAGTTTCTTTTGTATAAAAGGTTTTGTATAAAAGGGATGTACCCTTAAGCGTTCCTTATTTCTCTTTTAAATAGGTTTAAGACAATTTTTTTTAAGGCTGGGCTAGGTACACGCAGTGGACTGGGCTTCCCAGAGAGTGGCACCCAATAAACCTCGGTCCTATCCTGCCATTCTCCAATACTAGGTATATCATAGGTCCACTTAAGCTTCAAAGCAAACCAAAACCTTGATTACAGAAGAGTATGATCTTAAGGGATTTATGAAGATATTATTAGAGATCACATAATCTAAGAACACAAAGTTCTTGGTTCAAATATGATTCCATCCAATGTGTGGTAATTGAATCTAGAAATAACATCCATAATTACATCATGTTTCTTGGAATAAGATCATGCATAGTGTTCCTTCAGTTGTGTTTTAACCATAACCACAAATAACGTCTCAGAGTTTTAAACGGCGAGGATTTATTCGAGTATAATACAGTGAGCTTGAAAAAATTGAAAAAAATATGGTAAATTTTTAAAAATTTTAAAAAACTAAAAATAAGGGAAAAATAAAATAAGTGAGACACTAATTACACAAACATCAAAAGATGAGTAGATTTGCAACAAATAAAAAAAAATGTTTGGCATTAAGAAAAACTGGAAAAATGAAAAAAAGTGAAAAAGAGTGAAAAAATACATTTAATGTTTTTTTTAAAAAATGGTTCTTTTAGTTTTAAATGACCAATTAATTTATCGCGTTTCTTTCATGTTTTTTGCAAAAAAAACTAATGCATTTTTTGTAACTATGAACTTTTAACCCTCTAAGAGGCTTTACACAGATACTAATAGTTATCGCAAATCAAGATAAACATACACCTCCTGGGTGAGGCGGTCCTGTGCAACCAAGAAAAAAAACATTTGTTTTCATAATTAAGAAACAAAAAGTCCAGCATGCTAGCGTCGTCAGGCAAGCGCTAAAACTTGAGCAACGTCTTCACAATTGGCTAGACGTTCATCGAAAATTTTGAAAATGAAAACTCATGATTTGCATGGGGCAGATGTAATTTCTTTTACTTTTCCTGACTGAGGGTGATTGAAGAAACAACTAGCAATTGTTTCCATCCTGGTGCATATATAGTTCAATTCCAGCAAAGTGGAAGGAGAGAAAATGAAAAACTTGACGAACTCTTCTTTCTTCTGTCTTTAAAATTTTAAAAACCAAAACAAAAGAAACGAGTATTAATAACCTGGATAAAGTTGGATCAGAATTTTGGGGTACTTGGTTGCAGCTCATGTAAATTGCGCTTGGATAATTTATCTCTGTTTTGAAGCCAAAATTAATAATCCCCTTTCTTATGGGATTAAGAATTTGAGGCATAGGACGAGAAGTTTACCCATGCACATCAACGGGGATAATCAGTCATGAGAAAATGGGGAATATTTGTATTCCACTATAAGTTCTTCAGATCGAACACGCTAAGGTCCATCCAGTTCCTAGCATGTCCAAGGTTGGGTTGGGCTGTTGACAAGGGATGCCATTCAGATCGAATGAGGGTCAAATAGCTACTACCATCTCTGAAATCTTTAGGTTGCGTTTGATTCTGACGGATGGATCTCCATGACAGCCGAAATCCACAGTTTTAACAACCTGTAGATTTCAGAACAACCCCCGACATGGAGATCACCACAGATCTGAGATCCACTGTAATCAAACACAACCAATAAAAATGTCACACATATACCTCCAAAGCGAGGCTTAGTCGTGTTCCCTGTGGCACAAAATCACAACGGCCAGGTTCCTGATCACCTCAAGGACCTATGCTGGGCATCAGCTTGATCATTCTGCTGTGTGGTTGAACTGGCATATCAATCTCATGGCAGGCAATTAAACAAGTCGAAGTTTTCCTTTCTCCCTCTATGCCAATACTAATCTTCTCTGTTTTGAAACAGATGCAAATTGATTGGCTCGAGAAGACAGATAATCTTCAAGTTCCTCCTGTCCATTAAAGGAGTACAATCAGTTTCAGCCTTTCACAAATGGACGCCACCAACTCCTTGGGCTTTGAACTAGTGGCATTACATGAAGTGAGCAGGAAGTGTTGTTCTATCAACACCAACACAAAGGAGCTACATGTTTCAGTTTTACAGGTGGAAACTGCAACCCAGCTCGAAAGACATTGCTGCTTGTTTAGGGTTAAAGAAGCTTCGAATAGGAAACCTGGCACATTATGTTGATCCACTCTGTTCTTTTGGCCTTTCCCCTCCCCTAGTTACTAGTTGGTGTTTTTCATGTGGGCAGTCTATCAGAATCCCAGGATCATACGCTGGGTGACTACAGTTTAGTGAGGAAGGTGTCGCAGACGGTGGCCAGCCTCTTTGGAAGGGTAGCATGCTTGGAAGGGAAATTTGTGCAGGCAGTGACATGATGGAGCACAACAAAAAGAAGTATCTGGATACTGGTGGCAGTTTTTTGTTTCAAGTGATGTTAAAAACTCCGACAAGCTGATTATCTAATCTAAGGGGAGGGATTCAGTTGCTCTGCTTAATGGTGCCTCAGAAGGTAGAAACTGTCACTTGTTTGCAGAATGTGAATATCAAATCTGAGATGAGCAGATTGCAGAGGAGTCTTCTACTGACAAAATTCACAGCCTCCAGGCTTGCTTCTTTAGCAGCTGACAATGGAGATTTGAAGTGGAAGGACAAACCTTCTACATTGATGGCTACCCAATGGATTGTACACTCTGTGAACCGCTATGGATTGTGAAAGATTTCATTCACCTCTTCTAGCTTACGATCAAAGACAGAACCAAGTCTTACTTGATGTGCAGCAATCCAATGCATATTCTTTCTTGAGAAGAAGCAGCAATCTGTTTCTTCATTTTCAATGGGTGCAGCAGCCAGTCTAGCGAATAAAACAGTTCATTTTGGTGATATAGCAGTGCAGCTTTTGTGACGGGTTCCCGTGAAAAACCAAGGAAAACCTTTTACCAATGTACAATAACTTTGCAGGGAGGAAAAAAACAGGAGAAAAGAGAGTGCAAAAATTTGTCAGTAGTGTTTCTCCCTATCAGATACTGGGCATGTATTTGTGCCCTTGTACCAATTTAATGAGACAATGTGAAGAAATGCTTTGAAAAATGTTATAATGGCAGAAGCCATCACATTACAAGCAATATGACACTGGGAATAAATTGTTGGAAAGGGAAGAGTTTACTACTTGGCTACTAGCTACTGTTGGTGTACTTCACGTAATAGAAATAAGAGCAACTAAAAGCAGCAGCAACAGTGGAAGAAGAGTCTGTGTCTCTGTGTTTGGGTGCCGCACAACACGTGCTATATATGTCAGTAACAAAACATATAAAAGAGCAACCAAAAAAAAAAAAAAGAAGGCCAGAAAAGCAAAGTACGCAAAGCATTAAATATCACCCAGTTTGTGCATGTATTTTGGGGGAATCATGTTCTCATTTGAGCAGCTAAATATCGGCCAGATATTTAGTTCTGCCGAAGTTGTCACTATGAGTTATCAGTGTGTTCCATGTGAGAGTGTAGATGAAAGGCTCTCATGAGGTGGTGCCCTGATCTCTAGTTGGAAAATATGTTGTAGAAAGTTATGACAGAAAAATCTAAAAGCAGAGGAAGCACAGAGCAAGTGCATGCGTGCATCCGCCTGTGCGTGTGTGTGGAAAAATGGTGCGTATAGGCTTGTTATTGCTTTCAAGAGAATGAACTACACCATCGTCACCATTGCCTAATGATGCAAATAGAAAGGACACAGGTCAGATAAGTACAACGGGAGTCTGATACAACTGGGATATGAAACATCTAAAAAAAACAGTAAAACCACTATACTGTAAAAAGCCTATCTGCAAACCTGTATCTCCTACACATATACTGAAACCGCACGCTCAAAACATTGCAGGATCTAACCGTGCCAATGCTTTTCTTTCCTTGAAACCCATAACCTTTTCTTATCACAAAATCAGAACACTCAGCATCAGAACTGTACCATAAAAAAATAAGCAACCCGTTCGTATTCACATCTTTTCTGTAATCAGTCCGGCAATTTCCTTGCGAAGACATCCCCAAACAGTAAAGTAATTAAGAGAAATGATTAAGAAACCAAAAGAAAAAAGCAAAAAGGCATTCTAGAACCCTTTAGGCCCATCAACACCTTCACCAGAATCATTCTCCTTCTTAGCAATATCAGCCATGTACAGGCAGTAGTCAGCAATCTCTCTGAACTTGGGCACGCTCCTTAGGTCCACCTTGGTGCCGTCCTTGAGGGTGATGACGACGTCCCCCCACTCCCCAATGAAACGGGGCACCACCTGCACGTCCCTTATGGCCTTATAAGGGAAGTCGCTCCGGTCACCACCGGTGAGCCCTGAGATGACCGTCACCCTCAGATTAGTGAACCTGTATCTCAAGAAGAAAGCCCTGAACACGGCAGCAATCGTCAGGGGCATCCACAGCAAGGTGAAGCCCAACAGGATATTGGCCAGCAGATCGCCATAGTGAGCACCACCGTCGAAGAAAACCGTCTCTTTGCCGCCGGACGGTGGTGGTGGTGACGGTGTCTTGTCGACGGTCCTGGTGGTGGGCTTGTTGGTTGGGGATGAGGAGACTTGAAGTGGGGAAATGGGTCTTCTGCTGCTGCTGGTACTGGTGATTGAGGGGAAGGAGACTGAGAAGGGGTTAGATGGGAACTTGGGTGTAGCAGATTTAGGGGAGAGTGGAGGATGGGAAGAGAAGGAGAAAGGTGATGGAGATGCTGATGCCATTGTCTGCTATCCCAGTTATCTTCTATGTTTTATTGGGGTTGATTTTGCACAGATATATACAGACATGGATGAGTGTATGGTCCAAAATGGATGTGGCTCTGTTGTCTCTGGTTCTTCCACCCCTCCATTTTCTGGTGTTTGAGATGGACTTTTCACTTGTTGTGCAGAAACATCCTTCAACCTTCAACATTCTTTTAATGTTTTTGTAAAAAAAACAAATGAGTTCTTTAAAATTTTTCATTTTATGGAATATTTAATGCTGCTATATGGGTCGTTATATTATAAGTTGCAAAGTAATATAATATATTATTTTTCAAAGTTGATGCAGGTCAATCCACACGAGGTATCATAAGAGAATCCAATCTTTACAACATTGTTTTGGACAGAAGAACTCGTGTCTGTTAATTTTTTTCTACAATCTTCACTTTGGTGACAACTGCTAGACAAATGTTTAGCCCTCAATTTCGTCGGTCGTCATATGTGAAATTTTAAATTCTTGCATATTGTTTTTTCCATGTAAGAAAATGTTCTTCACTTTCCAAAAGAACAGAAAAAAAATATCATCACTAACTTCATTCATTTGACAAAAATGTTAACATAAATTATGAGAATGTGGTAAAGGTAGGCCTTAACGAAAGTGAGCCACGTTTTCGGCACGTAGCAAAAACCAAAGTCCTCTTATCACCCTCAAGCTTTTTACTCGTGTGGTAAATTACTTATGAAATTGCCGGATTCCTACTTTTCCCTATTTCGCAAATCACAGGAAATTAGAATATGTGAAACTGCACGAAAGCCTGCTGATTATAAGGGTGTAAAAAAACAATGGTTATTCTGCAATTATAGAAAGCATTCGGGTTCGAAAGGAAATTTGGCTGAAATGGCCGGCTATAGATGCTTTCACATTTTCAGATCTCTTTGGCTTTTATAGTTTTATGTTGACCGGTGGCGACTAACCATGAGTATTGAGCCTCATACTTGTCGGGTACTCAGTAGTTTATATATAATATCATTATAATATCATTTTATAATTTTTTACATATAACTATATATATCATTATAATTAAATATATTTATATTATTTTATATTTAAATATTATTTTTTAACGTTAATCAGTGTCGGCCCAAGCAGAGCTTGGGTTCTGGCTAGCCTGGCTGATTCTGGGCCACTGTCATGAGCTGCAGCCTGACCCGAGCTCAACTTTTCATCGGGCAGGCCCCATGCCCAATCTTAATGGTGACTTAGACACAAGTGGTTAAATAAGTGTCTTTTCATCAATGCGAGCAAGAGAAATATTTAATCTTATAATTTTTTCTTATTTGAGTGCTCTCAATCTCAAGATACCAAGTTTACTTTCAATGCATCGAGATAACGCTTCCACTATATTTCATCAACTTATATTTAAGTATCCTCCCTTTGCAATATAAAAAGTTGACTAGAGCTTAAAATGGTGAGTACTCTTCACATCCTTTGTGATTGTCTTTTGAGAATTATGGAAGCTTTCTTTTATCCCTTATGAGAGATTAGAACTTAGAAAATTTGCCCTTTCAGTTTATTCTTTTTATTTGTTTGCTGTTTCTGAGCTTCGCTTCTCCTCAATTTCTTAACTTTTTAGTGTTTCTCTCTCACCATATTTAACCTGGTTTGGGTCTCATAATTCAAGTTGTTTTAACTTATTTAATGATATAAAGTTGGAGGGACACTTATTTAAAAATACTCAAATTTGGTGGGGCACTTTTATATATATATATATATATATATATATATATATAAAGATAAATATTTAAGATTCTTATTTAAAAATAAGAAACTTTTAAGAGGTTGTAGGTAACTACTACACAAGTCACTATGTAGCTACACCACTGCTAAACATTGTGCACTGATAGCCATGTAAGGCAATCAGCATGATCAGGTTATATGTCGTTAACCTAAGTCGGAGTAAAACAACCAATGCATGACAGAGCGAGGACTTTTTCGTTGCAAGGGTCGAACTATAGTTTCAAATTTTTAATTGTGGCGAAAAAAGAATTTTTCAAATTTTTTATACATGTTAAAACTAAATTTTTTGAACTTTACATTTACAATTTTTAATTTTTAAAAATTTGAAGAGGGCCAAGGCCCTTGCGGCTCCCTCCCCCCTTCCCGAGCCAACGTGCCTTCAAGATAAGCTACTCATACTTCATCATTTCTCATGGTTTTGTGCACTTAAGTCACATGGATATTTAGGTAATATCTCCATGGGTGTGCCATAGCTAGTCCTTACTTAAAGTGGATACTTAATTGGATACATTTGGATACTTATTAGATCAAAGTTGATTCAAACTATTTAATCTTATTTAACTTAATTTTTTAACTCAATTTGTATTTTGTTTTTTAGAGTTATTGTTTATTAACGTGTAATATTTTTATTTGTATCACTTGTTTATTTTAATGTTGTTTTCATTTGATCTTTTATGATATTTTACACATACACAATATATATATATATATATTAACTTACCATACCATGTACCTCCATTTTCCCACATTTTCTAAAGTTACCATGCTTATATTTGTATCTTCATGCCGGTATCGATGTGACTTAATTCCGCACATTTAGTCATATTTTAGAACAATTTTGCTTGTCCTAGCCAAGCTTTTAGATGGATTGAGTGGACATGGATAATGGATCGCCAAATATTGGTCCAACCACGGTTGGTATTGGTCAATTGGATCACTTAACTGAAATGATCGACTCGGTTTGTATAAACCAGTTGCAAGATCATTTTAAGAAGCGTAGTTTTTTCGGATTTTTTTTTTCAGAATGCACCTAACTTTTTTTTTCAGCAAACCAATAAATGAAAACATACGTTTTAATGATGTTAAAAGATACACCTTACAATTGTGATATAAACCCTAGTCACAAATAACATTTTGAAGTTTCAAATGGCAATGTTTTTTTTTTATATAATATGGTGATCTTGAAAAAACGAAAAAAATATGGTTAATTTTTAAAAAATTTAAAAAATTAAAAATTAAAAAAATAAAAAAAAATAAGTGAAAAACTAATAAACAAACATCATATATTTAAAACAAATAAAAAATAGAAAATAAAAAAAAACTATTTGACATTAAAAAACTGAAATGGAAAAAGTGAAAAAAAACACGTTAAATAAAAACGCGTTTTTTTTAATGTTTTTTTTAAACGATCATTTAATTTATCAAGTTTTTATAATAAAAAAAACATGTTTTATATATACATTGTTTGCCATGAAAAAACAAAACAATTGAGGTTCTTGTGAGAGAAGATGCATGAGAGGTAAGAACTATGCTTAATTTAAAGTACCATGGATAAATAGATGATGTGGTGCCCCGAGGCGCATATTTTCAAATGGACGCGTCATGCAAATACATTGGCACTGAATCTCATCATGCAGATATATTGCGCTTCACTCAGCTTTTGTCGCCTCTTGATTCAAACTTACTGAAGTTGGTAGTCGAAAGATTAATCATTTCTTCATTCTTTCAAGTTGTTCTGTCGAATATATGTGACAAGGTTGATTCAAACTTGGTAATAAGCCTAGTTGAGATTCACAATGTTACACAGTTCCATCTTATGGATTAACCAGAAAAGTAAAAGAAAAGATAGTTACTGGCAAAAAGTCTATAGAAACAGGCATCTGATACAGGTGTTTCTGTTAACTCGAGTTCAAGATTTGATGAACATTCCTTTGGTTGCTTCTGTCGGTTGTTTCTGTAAAAAGCTTGCGACCTACCATCCTTTGCAGACTAGCTGCCAATTTAGCTCTTGGAGAAAGAGAGCAACACCAACCACGGACTACTTACTTATACAGAGAGATCGATTGCCCGGTAATCATAAGATAGTGGAACGCCACCTACCAACGCTTGATGAATTGATTTCATCCAGAGATTCTCACAACGTGGCCTGCTTGGTGGCTGTTCTTTTCAGACTATGGCACTCCAGACTTCTTGTCGTGTGATGAAGGACCCATTAAGAGGTAAGCTCCTCGTCATCAGAAAGAACAGAAAGAAATGCTTTCATCTGTTCTTAAATAGTCGTTTTCTGATCGTTGGTGGCTCAATTATGTGAAAAATCGTGCATATCCAAGTCGATGGCACCTCTCACTCTCTCTCATTGTTCTGATAAAGCAGAGAATGCAATAACCTTTACTGGTTCTTCTCTGGTAGGCGCATCCAGTAAAGCCTCAGTAGCTCGGTGATGCAGAAGCCACTAGTGGGGTGCAGGTTGTATCTTAGGAAGTGAAGCAGAGGGAGGTGTATCTGATGCCGGACAATAATAGAAACCTCCATTGTCGCAACTTTAATCATGGTATGGAGAAGTTTTTGCTCCAAATTGGAAAGAAGTTCAACCCCAGGAGGTTTTATCTGGCTCCTTTCACAGGTGATGCATAAACATGTTGCATTACTTGAAGACAATTGAGCCTTTAAGTGGATGCTCCACAAACTCTGCTTCTTTTTTGGAACTTTCCTTTCTTTTGCCATATCCTCGCGCTTGTTAGCGTCATTGATTTGCTCATCAGCCACCATTTGTTTGGAAATGGGGAGAAAGGTCATGCGTTGGATGAAAGAAGTCACTGTTATTCTACTGCAGACAATCCATCGTTCTCACCTTTCAAATCTTTCGAAAGGAGAAAGTGATCATGGATGGTCGAAGAAAGAACACCGAAGCTACTGAGGTCAGAGAGAGATACGGATTTTAGCAATTCTCTCGCGGTGTTTGTTTGGGATTGATGGAAGAGTTTCAGCGTAAGATTGATACTCCTAAAGTACTCGATAAGAAAAATTTGGTGTTTTCCGAGTGCATGTTGATCAAAAATATATTGTTCAAAACATAATGTTAGTATGAAAAGTACAATGTTTTTCTTTCAAGGAATGTAATTAAAATTTGTCTGTTAGATATAAAAGCAACATTCTTATATCATATTCACTTGGACAAGAACCTATGGTATTATCAGATTATGCGTTTGAAGAATGTATCTGGCAAACAAACATCATGTTCTTATTATCAGATACGTTATTATGGATGAGTGAAAGGATTACAACCCACTTCATCAAAATTGAAATGGAGAGATGTTGCCTTCTGCGGTGCTTTTGCTCCGGCCAGTTGCACTATGCCCCTCGAGACAATCAAATATCAAGTCCATCTTCTCAAATTATTACATCTTGCAATGTTCTTGATTGTGTAACATGGCTCACCTTTGTTTGAGTGTGGAAAACACCTTGTCCAAACCATGCACATAAACCCACATTTTCTGACTTTCTATTGTTATAAACTTTCGGTGGACAAACAAAACAAAATATTTACAAGAGGGAAAAGATCGGCATTGCTGACCTTTAACCATGAATCACAAAGGATTGACTCAACCCTTGCAGAGCCAAAAAGATCTGAAGAAAGATGTTAAGAGTTAAGCTTTACAAACAAAGTCGTGGTTAGCTATAGTATTCGATCCTTAACAAATCTACCAAGTTCACACCACCGGCTCCCTCTCATTTTGATGTTAATGTTTAACCATTCTTCATTAAGCTTTCTTCTCGTAGTTACAAATTACTTGGTTCTTAGAAAATAGAAGGGTGAAGCACCTGATTCGAGTCACGAGACGACGCTGATGGGCTGCCCGATACGCTCACAAAACGATGATTCGTCTCGGATCTCAATATTTAACGTTCAGTTTATTTGTCATTTGTAATTTCAAACTAAAAAGATGTGTTTTCTTCACCCTTTTTCCTCCAACTAGTCTTACTAATTGCCGTCATGCCGTCTGCTAGCATCAAAATATGTATAATATATAAACGGGGGCCTGATTTTTTTTTTTTTTTTTCTTTGTGAAAATCATACACCGTAGAGAATGGCTGCATACGTCACCCACTTTGCGCTTTAGACAAACACCAATTCGAGAAAACAGTATTCCATTATTTTGAAATCCACTGTTTCTCTCAAACAGTAGGGCTTGAAACTTCAGATCAGCCTCGAATCTTAGATTCGTAGTTATCATGGATAACTATTATTTTAGTTTTCTATGGGAAAATATCTGCTCCCATTGTAATCCTCATTAGCCAATACATATAAAATTATATATTGTTTTTGAATCTAAGATTTGTGTACTTCTCCATCTAAATTTGGATGAAAAAAAAAATTGGCCTTTCACAGCACATCGGGGTGTTTAATCATACCAGCATATAAAATGCATCGAACAGCCGTAATTAGATGAAAAGACCCCAAAGATTTCAGCTCCTCCCCTCCTGAATCTGACTGACATCAAATTATCTAGAAATAACGTATAGCACATGCATGAGTACCGGTGGTGGCTCTGTTGATTATAATAAAGGTGAAATCAGTTTTGCAACTTTTTATCAAAGCAGCGTAAATATTTGCATGTATATATATATTCGCGTTTCTAGCGAGATTTTTAGCATGGCTTAGCCTTGATTTGATCTGTTCATGTCGGTTTGCTCGGTGATACGTGTGTTATTACGTATCGGCCCATAGAGTTTCGCCGTTTTAGTTTTGTGAATTAAAAATAATTTAGCATTTAAAAATTAAATTTAAAATAGAAAGTAAAAACTTCCGTCAGCCTTCTGGCTTATCGGCTACGTATTAATACGTATGCACTGACAACACTCATTTTTATATATACGGCATGTATAAAGAATTTAAAAAAAAATATTGGATAAGATGAGGGTGTTTAGGTAATTGGAACAAGTAGAAACTAACTTCCTCTCTCCGGCTCTCGCCAATCGATGTATAGCGTAACTGGTTGAACTAAAAGCATGTTAATGGTAGAGTTAGGTTCGATTTGAATGTAGGCATTTGTGGTTGATGTTTCAAATAAGGGTTGTGTGACCGTAGCATGGTGAACCGCACAAGTTTAGCTAGAATTATATCATGTAAAAAAAATTAATGATCACAGTTTTAAGCATTTACCTTGACGGCGAATGTAACATTGCATATACATAAATTTTTGTCATTTTTAAAATATACAAAAATATAAATGTCATTTTTAAAATGAATAATTTTACTAATTTCTAAAATACTTCATCAAAATTAACAAATCCGTCTAACTCTTCTAAGTTTTTTGTCGCATATGTTTTCAATTGAAAAAAAAACAAAAAACTGTTAAATCTTTGACTTGAAAACGGACTCCACTCTGGCTCGATCGACTAGAACAAGCCAAAATCATTTCTGAAGGTAGATCGGAACAGAAACCCAATTCAGGCGACTCTGGTTGGGAAGACAACTCAATGGATATGGACCCCCGCTCCGGTTTTAGGAGTATCATCAGAACCGTCCGTACAGTCGGGGATTAGAGATCCAACGGCTGGGATGCTCCCAAGCCACCAAAAAACCGCTCCGGCCTTCGCTGACGGAGGGTCCGGAAAGTGGTCCCGGATGGACAGGTCACCATCTTACGTGGCATTTCAGTTCCCTCTGACGTCTATTATCATATCATGGTTGACCTTTCTTTTCTCATCCATCCAATGGTCTCCTCCCACGTCAGCGTGTGGGGGCTACATCCATCCTCGCTGCCACGCATAAATATCCCGTCTTCCCTTGCGGTTTTCACGAACCCAAACTAACTCTCTCCTTCTCTCCTCCTCCTCCTCCTCTTCTCTCTCTTTCTCTTTCTCTTATCTAGCCGACCTTCTGGCCTTATTGTTTGTTTTGGGAAACATTGCTCTTGCTGAACAGTTTTTTTCCTGTCTTTCTCATTCTCTCTCTCCCACTCTTGCTCTCTCTCTCGAAGACTCGCTCTACAGGTCGGATAAGGAGAGAAGCCATGACCAAGAGAGGGGAGAGGGAGAAATGGGCGCCGGCGCCGCCGAGGGGGTTCGGCGAGGCGATGCGGTCGTCGTTGAAGGAGACATTCTTCCCCGACGACCCTTTCCGGCAACTGGAGGGCCGGTCATTCTGCCGGAAAATGGCATTCGTGATGAAGTACTATTTCCCGATACTGGAGTGGGGGCGCAGGTACAGCATGGGGATGCTGAAGAGCGACCTCATCTCCGGCATCACAATAACCAGCCTCGCCATCCCCAGGGCATCAGCTACGCCAAGTTGGCCAACATTCCCCCCGTCGTCGGCCTCTGTGAGTAACTAGCTTTCGTAATATGCTCTCTCGCTCTTGGGACGTTTGTGAAAAGAAGGCGCACTTACTCAATCAAAATTTCTCATTCCTTCCTCTAATAACTAATAAATTTCATATTGCTCAAATAACGGAAAAGGTAAGCGTTTTGGTTCATTTTTATAATAATATTGAATTGTTTTATTTATCTGTGCTCCAGAACAAATTTATAGAAAAATTGTCAAGTGTCTTATGAATTTGCTCCTACATTTGAAGCCAATACATGTTGCCATACTGAGTTCTTGCAACGAAGAGACACACAACGCTTTCACTGTGGTTTTAATGGAAGCCAACGGAGTTTTCTCAAACATGTACGGCGGAAAATTAAATATTCTAAAATCTGAGGGGGACCATATGCAATTTTTTCACGTGACAATTTCAACCAGCAATTGACGCCCCTTCGTCATTGCCGGCGTTCATCCGTCCACGGAAACCGTCATGCTATTGCGAAAAGACTCTTCTACCCTTTTCAAAAAGAAAAAGGTTTTAAGTAGAGAACAGAAAAAAGATCACGTGGATTTTTTAAAAAAATATATATTTATTCTTTTTTAGTAAGTGTGTGGTGGCATGCACGTGCCTGTGCAGGCAAATGCCGTTAATAGTTAAATAACGTTAAATTCTAGTTAACAAATTAAAGTTGTGCAGATTCGAGTTTTGTGCCTCCGCTCGTCTATGCAATGCTGGGAAGCTCCAAGAACCTGGCCGTTGGGACCGTGGCTGCGGCTTCTCTGCTCATGTCCTCCACACTGAGTCAGGTGGCTTCGCCCACGGAGGAGCCATCCCTCTATCTCAGCCTCGTCTTCACCTCCACCTTCATCTCAGGCGTCCTCCAGGCTGCTCTCGGCATCTTCAGGTACGATCTGATCAGGTTTCAAATGAATCCGAACTGGGTTGGCTGCGAGCTTTATAAGTTCATGCCACTTTCACCCATACTTACAAATATCTTTTTAGAGTTTTAAACGACGAGGTTTTTATCGGGTATAATAAGATCAGCTTGAAAAAAATATGGTAAATTTTAAAAAATTTTAAAAAACTAAAAAGAAAGGAAATAACATAAATAAGAAACTAATAACAAACATCAAAGGATAAGTAGATTTGCAACAAATAAAAAAAAACTGTTTGACATTAAAAAACTAAAAAAACGTGAAAAATGCATTTTTTCCATTTTAAATGTTTTTTCAGAAAAGCTCACTTTTTAAGTTTTGAATGAATTTATCGTACTTTTTTGTGTTTTTTTCAAAAAAAAAAAAGACGTGTGTTTTGAGACTATGCTTTCACCCAATAAAAGGGCTGAATCCTCCATCTTTTTTTTAACCCTTCAAGACAACCAAACCTGATTTTGGTGCTTGCTTCTGCTATGCTTCAACTTAATTAACACTAGTTACATGAATTTGGATTCAAATTTAGAATTGAACCTAATAAGAGATTTGGATCCTTATAGAATCTTAAATGGGTTTTGGTTTTAGTATTAGTTGTGCACCCTCTGGCTAGCTAGAATTGTTCATTGAGCAAACTAAACAAAAAACATTTAAGAATATTGGGAAAACGGGGTTTATGTATTTCTATGATCTGCTTCTTAAAGATTGATCATATCAGGATTGTTGGAGCTCAAAGTTTAATCATGCCAATTGTTTTCCTTATTTCGCTGTGTTGGTAGGCTTGGGATATTGGTAGACTTCTTCTCGCATGCAACCGTCGTCGGATTCATGGGAGGGACGGCCATAATCATCATTCTTCAACAGCTCAAGGGCTTGCTTGGATTGGAACACTTCACTCATAAAACCAATGTTGTTTCCGTGATGCAGTCCGTCTCCTCTCAAACTCATGAGGTAGGTACATATTTCTTTCTATCTCTTCTCCTTGCTCGAGGGGCATAGCTTAGCTGGTCGGTTAAGAGGTGCCAAATGGGTCATGTCGCTTGGTCGGTTCCATTGACCTTTTCGTGACAAATATACAAAGATAATGATTTTCTTGATAACCTTAAGCGTGAATTTAAGTGCTTGAAGAATTGAAATTGTTTATTGATTTATCTCTAATTTCATCTTTATAATGCGCTACATTTTCATGTTATCCGTTTCATTTGAGAAACTGGAAGAAAATCAAGTTTCCAACCGCTTCATCTAAGTTCCTAATCTCAATTTGAAACATTATTATCTCGAAGTTTGTGACCTTGACTAAGCTTCTTCTTCCTAAATGATTTTATGTTTATTCTGTCTAGCTCAATGGTTATTTTGTGTAGATATGTACTAATTTGTTTGCTCTGTTGGCTTGCAGTGGAGATGGGAGACTGCTGTTATAGGAATCACGTTCCTTCTCTTCCTCTTAACAACACGCTACATAGTAATGATCAAGCAGAATCCATTTCTTTTTTTGGTTCAGTTTCGATAAAGTACATGTTATATCACATGGGTAGGCGGAAGCAATGCTCGTGTCCTATCTTTTGGTCCGAATCTTGAAATATTATTTTGTAAGAATTGGAAGCAAAGTGCAGACAAACTTTCATTGTTAATCACTAAAAATGAAGTAATAATCTTAGTATCAATGAGAGATTTGAAAACATGGACCATATTGAAATCCACTCCGATGATCAAAATCACTTTGTAATAGCAGTAACAACCTATTTGAATACCTTTTCCAATTTAGAACTTGAAACGGATGCATCACAGTTGTGGAGCCACATGTGGGCAGTTGCCCACACCAGCTCTTTAAAATTTTATTATTTTTACATTGAAAATTTTAATATTCACTTTTATATCTATATAGGTGCCCCTGCAGATATGAGTATTTATAAATGAATGCCCCTCGAGCCAATTTTTCTAGCTAAACCACTGATGCACCAAATGCATAGAGTGACATTCTTTACGATCATGTAGTCCGGGAAAGTTGGTGCATTCATCATCAACACCATTCTTTCCATTAGGAAATGTTTGATTTAGGTATCTAACTTTTGATTGCAATTCAAAAACAGACCTAATCACATTTCTGATTTTCTTGACAGAGATTTCACTTTTGCAGACATCTTCAAGTTGGAAAAGATTATGTGATCAATGATTTATGAAATAAATTGTTAATTAAGTTGGCAAGCTATCTGTTATGCCACATGGATACCGGGAGTACCCAAGTCGTTCGGATTTTCTGGCCATATGGATTTAATGGTTCAAACGATTTCATTTTCAAAAAAAGTTTATATAAAGTTGGCAAGCTATCTGTTATGCCCACATGGATACCGGGAGTAGCCAAGTCGTTCGGATTTTATGGCCATATGGATTTAATGGTTCAAACGATCTCATTTTCACTCGTAAGGATTGTATGATAAATCATGATAGACAATTGAAAGAAAAACAATGATAAAAATATGGACATTTTTGTCATATATATATATATATATATATATATATATATATATATATATGTATATATATATATATTACTAAAAAGCTAAAACTTCATATATGGTGGCAGTGAGAAACAAGTTGATGGCTGAGAGCACACATTTAGAAATCAAACCATGATAGTTTTCTTTTTAGTAGTTAAGAGAAAGGATGCGTATTAATAATGGTTTGGTATTGATATCTTGGAAAATGAATTGCAGAGTATAAGGAGGAAGCGATTATTTTGGATTTCAGCCATTTCTCCTTTGGCATGTGTGATACTGGGAACCACTTTCGTGTACTTCACTCATGCAGAGAAGCACGGGGTTCCAATCGTAAGTGCGCTTTTCTTAATCTTTTTCCTCCTTCCATCCAAAACACGGCATCATGAACAAATGTCCTTATGGTCACAATTTCTTCTTATATTCGTGAGTGAGCTTGTTCGAGCCAGTTCGAGTCGGGCCCGAGTTGGTTGACTTGTTGTGCTGCCTTATGCTTAAAGGGAGTGAGTTTCACCATTATTTTTCTCTAGTACAACACTTTATGTCACATGGGTATGGGGTGCAGATGCTGCTAGAAGTGCCAATGAAGGTGTAGTAATTTAAAGAGAAATAATTAACCATGGGTGTATATATATATATATAATAGTCTTATTTATTTATGTATATTTACATTTCATTTATTACAAACATTTGTTCTAGAGATATTTTAGTAGGATGTACATTTAAAGCATAACCACAAATAACGTTTCAACTATTAAACAGTGAAGTTTTTCTCGGGCATGATACGGCGACCTTGAAAAAAATGAAGAAATATGATCAATTTTTAAAAATAAAATAAAAACTAAAAATAGAGAGAAAATAAAATAAATAAGAAACTAATAACAAAAACATCAAAAGATAAGTAGATTTGCAACAAATAAAAAATAAAAATAAAAAGAATGTTTGGCATTAAAAAATGAAAAAAGTGAAAAAATGCATTAAAAATGTGTTTTTTTAATTTTTAACATTTTTTTCAAAAAAACACATTTTTTAGTTTTAAACGGTAATTTAATTTATCACATTTTTTGCGTTTTTTAAAAAAAAATCAAGTTTTTTGTGATAAGGATTTAAAGTTGTCAATTTTGATTTAATTTTGGCTCTTGTTGATGTCAGGACATGCTCCCCTTTATACAGAGTCCATTAATCAGCCAGGTTTTGCTTTTTGCAGGTTGGACAGTTGAAGAAAGGACTGAATCCCTTGTCCATATCAGAACTGAAATTCGAGTCCAAATACTTGGGTGCCACATTAACATCTGGGTTGGTAACAGGCTTTCTCGCCTTAGCGGTAAGAAAGTTTGCCTCTTATTTAACTGAATTCTGCACTTGGGTGATCCGGTGTGAGGTTGAATGGGAGATTTTTCCACTTTAATGGTCTCAATGATTTGGATCCATCTCTATGTTTGGATCTGAATTTTGATCCGGATTGCTTCTATCGGTACCTTATGTTTGAACTTTTTTCATCAACTAAAACTGAATAACAAGTAATATAAGCATTTATATACATTTAGTAAACTTTGTGTGTTATTTTACACTTCAAAAAATAACAAACTTTAGTATTCAGCACCAATATATGACCAAAAAGACATGTAATTAGTTGACGATATATATACATATATATATATATATCAAACCGAGATGGCACCGACACTAACTAACATTGGCAGCACTGAAAGGCCGGCATTATCCGGTAGGGAGGAATTCAGAGAAACTGCTGCTCAGAATGAATCATTTGCAGACTTGCCCATTCGATTAAGTACTGAATCAAGTGGCCATAAAAATTGGGTTCTCCCACACCAGGATATTATGAGTGTCGGAATCTTAGCAATTCCGATTTCGGCCGGGGTTTTAGCTATAAATCGTTCCGGTTATTTGTAGTCTGTTCTAATTGCTACTGATAATACAGGAAGGCATTGCTGTCGGAAGAAGCCTTGCCATCTTCAAGCACGAACAAATTGATGGTAATAAAGAGATGATTGCTTTTGGGATGATGAACATTGTCGGCTCCTGCGCATCTTGCTACTTGACAACAGGTTCCTCTCTCTCTCTCTCTCTCTCAGTGGCTTACAGGAATCACTAGGCAAGGACTTGCATAATGTATTTCAGGCTGAAGCCATCTCAGTAAATTGCATGTTGATGCATGTCTTTTTCAGCTGTACATATCTGCTTGATTGCACTGTTTCTTATACTAGGCCCTCTGCAACTTTTCAGGGCCATTTTCGAAATCGGCTGTGAACTACAATGCCGGTTGCAGAACGGCAGCTTCTAATGTTGTCATGGCCATCGGCATGATGCTCACGCTGCTATTTCTGACACCGCTCTTCTATTACACTCCATTGGTGGTGCTATCAGCAATCATAATTTCCGCCATGCTCGGCCTGATCAAGATAAAGGAAGCTTATCACCTCTTCCGCGTCGACAAATTCGACTTCTGCATCTGCATGTCCGCTTTCTTTGGAGTCGTCTTTGCTAGCATGGATGTAGGCCTCATGCTCTCCGTAAGTCTGCCAACCGATCTTCGCTATCGTAAATCAGTGGATCCTTAATTCTTGATCTAGACAGATTCAGTTTGTCATGTGAATGTGATGTTACACAGCAGACTGGAAATTGACAAGTTGATAATCTTCTTTTTTAAATTCTCTTTTTCCTTTACAGATTCATGAAATCAGTAAATTTAGGTTGGGCAGTTTTCATTCGCTTGCCGTAGAACACTAAAAATCTGCAGCTGAGTATGTTTAAGGGCTCACATAAATCTCATTCTTGTGAGAAATTCTCACATTGTCACAAATTCTTTTTCGAGTATAAAACGGAACTGAAAGGTTTTTCTCAGGTACAGGTATCGTTTGGCCAAGTTGATAATCTCGGGAAAATCTTGGTAAGTTTTTAAAAATTTAAAAAACTAAAAGTGAAGCGTGAAGAATGTGAAATTAAACTTCTGTCAATTAAAAAATTGAAAAAACGTGAAAATGCAAAAAATGAAAAAAGAGAGAAAAATACGCGTTTTTTTTTAAAAAAACACACACACATTTTTCCCTTTCTCGACTGACTTGTTTTTAACTTTTTTTTTTTGGTGTTTTTTTTTAATAAGACGTGTTTTCTATGACAATGCTTTAGAATAATATAAGCATGAAGTAGTGTGAGCCTTTAGAAGAACATAAAGTAAAATATTTTGTCAAAGTTTGGCCTTTGGGATGCTATAGCTGTTGTAACAGGTTGTTTTGGTGCAGAATTTTAAGACCGTGGCATTAAATTGTGTTGATAACTTTAATAGTTTTCTCTTCGTCTAGCAGGTTGGGCTCTCCATTGTAAAAGCTCTGCTCTACGTGGCTAGGCCAGGCACAGCCTTGCTGGGGCGTGTCCCGAACACAACGAGTTATGTCGATATTGAACAATACCCTTCTGCAACTATGATTCCCGGCGTCCTCATTCTGCAGCTGGGCTCGCCGGTTTACTTTGCAAACGCTGGATATCTGAGAGAAAGGCAAGTAATTGGTGGACAAAAACATGGGCACAATAACTTTGCTATTAAAATGGTAACTGGACATATTGCTTCATTAATATCATGATGTTTCACAAATGATTTTGAATCCTTGACAAACTTTAGCAGTTAATCACTTGCTTTACATTTTTTCAAAGTTAAAACTTGTTTTAGATTCTTAGAATTCTTGTCCTTGGTGTATCTAACCTTTTGTGGGTCTAAAAGTTTGTTCATTGTCCTTTATTCCTTCTTAATTTTTTAGTTTTTGTCGGTGTAGGATTTGGAGGTGGATAACTGAAGAAGAAGAACGTATATCAATCCATGGCAGAAGCGAACTAAGTTACTTAATACTTGACATTAGTGGTAAATGACAAGAACTTTAATTTATGTGCATCTGTATCTGCAGACATCAAGCTTGTAATGCATGCTATGGTGAGAATTGCAGCTGTGAAGAATGAAAATTTTGAGCAGGGTTTCATAATGCCCAGCAAAAATTCTATATCATCTGAAGGACATGTTCCTAGCAAATTAGCTTGATTATTCTGTTTTCAGTCTCAATTCCTAAAGTCAGTATGTGGCATTTGGATGTGGCTTGCATGAATATATTCATCAACTCCATCTTATATGTACCAAGGAGAGTTGGATTTCATGAATTGTATACATTAGTGCTGCTGCAATTGATACCACATGCATTCGTGCTTTTTTCTGTTTCATTCACATTTATGAACGGCAAAATTAGCTGCAGAAGAATAAGCAAACAGGTTTTGTCCTGCAGGATTAACCAGCATTGATACCAGTGGAATTGGTATGCTGATAGACTTGAAGAAAGCACTAGACATGAGGGGAATCAAGGTAAAGAACCAACCTGCAAAAGCACATCCCAACATCATTAGAACACAATATTTCCTAGCCTCTCACTTTGACATCTAGCATCTACAAACTTTCAACTTGCAACTTGTTATAACTATTTCTGCTAGCCAGCAGCATAAGAACAGATGCAAAGACCCATGTATAGTCTCGCCATTGGTAAACAGTGGCAGAGCCACATATGGGATGGTGTGGGCAGTTGCCCACCCTAGCCCCTCAGTGTTTCTTTATTTTTACATTGACATTTTCAAATATTTGTTCTGTTATATATATAGGAATGCCCCCTTGAATATGTAAATATGCGAAAGACTGTCCCTCCATAAGAATTTTCTGGCTCCACCACTGTCCATGACCAACTGCACACAAATCCTGCTACTCTTCTTATCGTTTTGCATCATAGTTCGCCACAAAAATATTAACTAAATTTCATGGTTTCCTTTGCAGCTGGTTCTTACAAGCGCGGGAAGGGAGGTCACCGAGAAGCTGTCATTGTCAAAATTTTTTGAATCTGTAGGGATTGAGTGGGTTTTCCTAACGCTTGCTGAAGCAGTAACGGAGTGCCAGTTCTTGCTAGAGCACCAAGAGAAAGGAAAACAAACAGAGGACCATGAGTATGTTGCAGTAGAGCTGATGGGACACAGAAACAGCACTTTAGCCCAAGAGTAGGCACTGATGATGCTCTTGCTTGTAGCAGAGAACGCGTGCAGTCTATCACCTGTTGATCGAATCCTTAAAGTGTTGTATTCTAAGAAACGATAACTGGTGCATGGTGAGACCATGCTTCTTGTACATAATTGTATTCAACATGAGAAAATTAAAATGGAGTTCATTTTGTTAAGACTACATAGATCAAAGTGTTACCACGTAAAGAGCCAATCCAAGTTATGTCTAATTCACTACATCATGGATCTAAATGGACATTCCAATATTCTTGATTTGGTTTAGTCCGACCCATGATGATGTTTTTTGGCTGTAAATTTCAATAGTAGTGACTCAAATACGCTGCCTCCTTCACCCCAGTAATGGCCTTAATTAATTTTATGTATCCAACAGAGGTAGATTACCCTTTTGAAATGCAGGATGATCGATCAACTCATAAGAAGAAATAAGTGAATTCATGTCTCCAACCATCTTAACCTACGTTAATTTAATCCAAATAACAACAAAATGGTGTCTAAATCATCACAAACAATATAGAACCACATAGAACGCCACTATATCGTAAGAAAGTGGGTTGTTTGTTATGTCTTTTTACCTGCGACGCCCATGATATGCGGCGCGCATAACACCCAATGTGCCGTCATGTCATAAAAGGTTTTACTAATAATCACTCAAATCCATGGTTTTATGTTTACAAATAGTGATTGACATTTGAAAAGTTAAAAATAACTGAATGACTTTATAAAATAATTAAAAAACACTTGCTTCATGAATAGAAAAACACTTTGTGAATTACTTTTTAAAGACAACCAATTATTTGTAAATTTTCAAATGCTAATAATTTGCTTATGAATACATTAAAAGTGGAGTGGTTTCTTGTGAGTTTTTCAATTTGTAATTAGTTGCACGAAGGTTCAAAGCTATTTTAAGGATTGTTGGTTAAAGTAGTATCAAAGTAGCACTCATATGAATCAAACTGATAACCAAACTTTCATCAATTTGACCAACTACATCATACTTTTTAAAGGTGCAGGTAGTTTGAAACTCTTTAACTCTAATTTAAACTCAAATTCAATTAATTGGACTCCTGTTTAAATCCAAACTTGCCTTTCAATCGCTTCAAATTTTAACAAATTTTAAAGGAAGTATAATTTTTTCTCCAAAGTAATGAATCTTGTACTTGCATTTGAAAATCTAATGCTACATTGTACATCCGAATCCGAAACTGAAAATTAGCCATTACTTGATTATTTGAGTGTTGAACTAACAAAATTGATCCGAACCCGATCCGTTTACATCTTGAGCAACGTGTCGGTGAGTCTAGCTCAGAGTCCTCTTCATGGACGGTCCACCCGCCACCCCTAGCTAGCTGGACATTCCATGCCCCTAACTCGACTCCGACCAGCTGTTGGTATTCATGTAATTTTTGTATAATTTGGAGGTATTTTACAAAACTCTAGACCTCTCGGTCGCTTACAAAACAAACAAAATCATGCCTTCACACGAAAACCATTCAAAAAACAAATCCTTCTCAGGAAAGTGTGCACGTGTCCATTTTTACAGATGGCTTAGTAAAACATTTGGGCTTGATCTTAAAATGTTACCCGCGGGTCCATTTGAACGACAGAGAACTGAACAGAAGAATTTGGAGAAGCCACATACAAAGGCCCGCTACTCTCCCCCTCTCTCCGCGCGTTTTTTTTTCTTCTTCTCTTCCTTCTTCGCCCATTTTTTCCTGCCGAATTTTTCCTCACTTTCTTGGATCTCGCTCTTGCTTCTTCACTTGCTTCTTCGCTTGAATTCGTTTTCTCCTTCTCCGAAAGGAGCAACAATGGTAGGATTTCTTCTAACTTCTTCTGATGCATCTCTTCACCTCCTTCTCTTTGTTTCCTGCGCAAGTTTCTTCGTTCTGTAAGGTCCTGCTACGCGCAGCCCTAGATCTGGTGCAAATCCGACCGCCTTCTCAAGGGGCGGTATGGAAGGCGAAATATTTTTTGAATTCGAGCTCCAGATCTTGGAAACGGGCTCACGTGGCGGGATTTTCGTTCGTGTGTGGAGGAATTTCCCCTGGTTTTTTTAACTTAATTGGAGATTCCGGTCGATCTGATCTGAAATTCTGGATTTTTATGGACGGACTTAATGTCGTTCGCAGTCTTCTTCTTTCGGTCGATCTGTTTTGGTTTATTCATTTGTGGATGGTTGAGTTCTGGATCGCACGAGGTACTAATCATTGAGTATGTTTTTCTCTTTTTGCATTTCGCTCTTCTGCACTTGGCAATGATCTGCATAGCCTCTGAGACTCGAAATTAAGGTACTCTCTCTCTCTCTCTCGCTCGCTCGCTCTCTGTGTGTGCGCGTGTGTGTGTGTGTCTGCGTGCGTGCGTGCGTGCGTGCAAATGTGTGCTCTGCATGCTTGCTTTTGCGCACATGCCAATGGTTGCAATTTTTTTTCTCGTGCTTACCAGTGTTAGTTTTTCTATTTAGCTAATGCTACTGACATGGCCTTAGTCATGAACTTTTGCAATTGCTATTGTCTTGCTTGTACTTGGGGTCTAATGAGTGGTTTCCTTTCATTTTAACAGAGAAAACTTGCTCAAAGATCTGAGCGAGTAAAATCAGTGGATCTACATCCAACAGAGCCATGGTAATTCCTGTTCTCTTTTCACGGAAGATCTCATGCATCTATCTTCCTGTTGCTATTATTGGTTTTTCTTGACTTTCTAGGATCAGTGCATGAACTCACAAAAGTAGGAGTTGTACTTGTCTGATCTAGCTTGACCTATGGGAGTTTAGACTAGATGTGTTGTGTGTTTATCCTATATTTAAAAGTGAAAGTGTTAATTCACCACAAAAAAAGTTACTAAATTCTTTAAATGCACTTGAGGTTTGAAGTAACTTACTCAGATTCACATGTACAAGACTGAGCCATAAGCTAGCTCAATGAATACTCCAGCTGCAATAATTAAGTATCATTTTGCAAACTAAAACATCTCCAAGGAGATGCAGTATCTCTGTGATTGTATTGCAAGCACTGCTTGAACTGGATTCAGAGTCTCAGACAATTAACTTGATTCCGATAATCAAGGTTTTTTCTACCATAAGGTTGGCTGCAAGGTTGAAGGAATGTTTTATCGTTACTTCTTGGTATATCTGTAAGGGTATATACTATATACAATATACTTCTATGATTTCAAATGTTTTTTCTAGTTTTACCTCTTCATGGGCCTTTCTCTGTTCGATAGGATGTGCTTATTGAAGGAAGGAAAATGTCTTGCCTAAAAGGAGCTTCATAGAAGCTTTTATTGTGAATTATCTTCAGTCTATTTTTCTAAGAAAGAAGAAAATAGTAGTGACACTTCAAGTGTGACATATTTCTTTTCACATAAAATGTTTGTATACTTCCTATCTACCTTCTGATCATCTTTTCATGTTTGGCCGAAAATATGTGTTATTTGGTTCATAGTTCATGCAAACTTTTGTTCTTGCAGGATTTTGACAAGTCTATATTCAGGAAGTGTCTGTATTTGGAACTACCAATCACAGGCAAGTTAATATGCACTGTTATATTCTGCTTTATTTTGTGTTGGCTTTTTAATATTTGCATTCTTCCTTGTAGTTATGGTGGAATGAGACAAGGCTGCTCTATGTGTTCTGTTTTTCCTTAGACCGATTATCAAACAGAAAAGGAAAAGGGCAATCGTTGTTGTCTAACTTCAGACAAAATAGAAATAGTGCGAGTACCAAATATAGTTTTTCAGAAACACTACTGTCAGATCTTTTCCATTTCACTGTATTGTATGTTGTCCTCAGCAGCTTCCAGTTCTGACTTCTTAAATGTCTTATTGTTCCTTTCTTTCTAAAGAACCACCAAACAAGCAGAAGTTAATGCCTTCATGTGAAAAACTGCAGTATCTTCTTTACCTTCTTTGTTAGAGGCGCAGCCATGCAAGAGGAGAATTTTTACATGTTAGGCTTTGACGATGTTAATCTACAAACTAAGCCTTTTGCCGTAGAATGAGGAAGTCAGGAACTTTCATTACCAAATGTATGTCGATTATTTGTCATGCTTTGGCATGGAACAAACAGCAGTACATAGATAACGGAACACTGTCTTTCTTAACCCTTTTTGCTTTGGTTTTGGAGGGAGGGAGAAATACCAAGTCCTCATAAACTGTTGCTTCAGGAGGGTTAGACTGCCTGTGACGAGTGATGTGTTGGGGTTTGTAAATGGTTAACAAAAAGATGCCACTTGGAAGGAGCTTTCTTTTGACTCCATGAGGTTTTATCAGGTTTTTGTTTGGGTCATTTGATATGGTTTAAGGGCTTGTAATCTCTATCTGATGTTCAAGGTTTTTTGATGTTTTGCCTGAAAAAAATCATACAGCCTTAACCAAACATCTAAGGAATTTGGCCAGGTCAAACAGTTAGGAGATCTTGTACCAATCTTTGCTACTTTACCACTTAGCTCGAAGAGTTTTAAGTCAGTCCTGCAGCTTTTGGTGGCTCAGCTTGATCTTCTAGATCTCCACATGCAAATATTCAGTCAGCCAAGAGATCCAACCTTTCCATGGAGTCATCATTGTCAACTCCACCATATCATCCTCATCTATGTTGAAAGAACCAATTTCTTCCACAATATGTCTTTTATATCTCTTCCCTTCTTTGAAGATTTCCTAACTTTTGTGAATTTTCTTTCTTACCGAATCTTCTACTTTGTCACATGGCTCTGCATCTCCTTTCATACCAGCAAGATGGTATTTAAGTCTATTGATACTACCACTCATTGGTTTGCTGCAAGAAATATATTGAACTCTTTTTTTTTTGCTTATCAAGTGTAAGAGCATACTCCGTGCAGGATTCCTTTCCACCTACAAATGTTAGTGTCGCTGAAGGTCCTTCTTGTGATGTTCTTGAATCTTGATTGATATTTGATAGATACTCTATATTTGAAACAAAAGAACGACCAAGTAAAAATAAATTTGTCCCTTCTGGCTTTTAGACCAATCCATGGTTAAGTGGTCACTTTCCAAATGACCACACCCATTGCCTGTCCTATATATTGGAAATATTTATTCTCATGCCTATTTTCACCAACAAGGGGGATTTCTATTGTTTGTCTCCTTATAATCTTGGCCTAAATAGTTTCTTATGTTAAATGATTTCATTAATTGAATTGCTGAATTTGCTATCTGGACTCAGAAATCCACGATCTTTGCTACCCCCCTGCAACAGGATATTTGATTTTCACTTGATCCTGCTGGCATTTTCTATGAACAGCTTGTACTACGTATGTAATAAATCTCATGGAATTTATGTTGGTTGTGGAATTGTTTGATAGTTAGGCTTATGCTATTTGTATAGCCTGGTTTAACATTTTAGGATTTTGCTAGTGTTCTAGCAAATTTAGTTTGCTAGTCTTAACTTGGCATAATTTACACTTGTGCTAGTTGTTGTAGCCTAATTCTGACACAATCTACAACCATATTGTTATTCATGGTGGTTTTGCTTACAATTCATTCACTGGTAAGCATTCCCTTTCCATTGCAAAATGAAGACCTCTTACTTTTTAAGTGAAGTTCCTCTTATTTCTCCAAAACGAGTGAATAAGGTGGAAAGACTTTATGGCGTTACCTTCCTGCATCTCTTCTGCAGTAAATTTTATTGCTTTTATATCTGTGTTTTCAGGGTGTGCATGCCTATAAATATTTTGCAACACTCATAATTTGCTCAAGAGAGTATTCTGGGTACCTTTTTTAGATGACAATTGGTCTCACCTGCCTCATGCTGAAGATCAGTATCTGCTTTTGATTATTTTGTACATGGGTGCTGCTAACATTAATAGCTTTTCAAGATACTATTTCAAAATTTTCCATTTATTTGTGGAAGCAGCTTTTCCTGATCTATTATTACTTCTACTATCAGTGCATGATGTAGGCCAGAGTTTTAGTATATAACTGATTTTGACAATGTTAATGCAGACTATGGTGAAGTCATTTGAGGTTACAGAACTTCCTGGTACTTTGTCGAATTCATTTTTGTTTCTTTCTCCTATTAATGCCTGATTCTTAAGGATGGCTACCAAGGACATCATGTTCACTTTTCTTGCAGTGCGATCTTCCAAGTTCATAGCCCGGAAGCAATGGATTGTGGCTGGTGCAGATGATATGATTATTCGTGTTTATAACTATAATACCATGGACAAAGTGAAAGTATTCGAAGCACATACTGATTACATAAGGTGTGTTGCTGTGCATCCAACATTGCCATATGTCTTGTCATCATCTGATGACATGCTTATCAAGCTTTGGGATTGGGAAAAAGGTTGGATATGTACTCAAATTTTTGAAGGCCATTCACACTATGTCATGCAAGTAACATTTAATCCAAAGGACACAAACACTTTTGCAAGTGCCTCTCTCGATCGAACAATCAAGGTTTTTACATATTTTTTGTATGCATTGGGATTCCAAATATCTGTCTGTTTGACTGCTAGAGTTTCTTGTTTATTTCTCAGACATAACCAGAATTCAATTGCAGATATGGAACCTTGGTTCTCCAGATCCAAATTTTACATTGGATGCTCACATGAAGGGCGTAAACTGTGTTGACTACTTCACCGGAGGTGACAGACCTTATTTAATTACAGGATCTGATGATCATACAGCTAAGGCATGCTTCCCAAGACACTCATTCTTGAGTATTTTCCTTTCTATACTTGTATTTATTTCAGGTGTTATTTTCTTCTAATTTTTGTGGAACAGGTGTGGGATTATCAGACTAAAAGCTGTGTACAAACCCTAGAAGGTCATACTCACAATGTTTCAGCTGTTTGTTTTCATCCGGAGCTACCCATAATCCTCACCGGATCTGAGGATGGAACTGTCCGCATATGGCATGCAACCACTTACAGGTTGATTAAAGACTTGTTTGTATCGTTATCTTGATTCTTGATGCCTAGTAGAATGGTATATCTATGTGCTAGATGGGTTATTCTTTACTGCAATTGGAGGATCAGCTATTAGATTTCTTTGTGCCTACAGAACTGCATCCAATATCCTTTTTTTTTGTTTTAGAACAGGCATCACATGTTAATTCGTCGTTTTTTTAGTTACAGTTGTAAATCACACTTCAACACTCTAAAATCAAATAATCAACTTGAATATTGTAAACTGCCAAACTCACCCTAACTGATCATAGATCATTTAGAATATAGATGGATTTTCAGCAGTTCAGTAGTTATGGGCAGTTCTTCCTTCCCCACTGCCAATAAACTTTTTAACTTCTGCTTCTTTAGTTTGACCTACTAGGCTACTATACTCGTTGCACCTAGGTAAGCTTCATCATGATTGAACTAGTAGTGCAGTCCCTGTCTAGTTGCTTTTACTTGTGTCATTTTAGCTTGATCTATCACACTCTTTGTCATTTTAGCTTGATCTATCATACTCTTTGTGTCTAGGTAGGCTGTAGGCTTCATTCTCATCAAATTAGTTTTACAGTCCCCAAGCTCCATGCTCCAACAGATGGCCAGAAATTCCATTTTAATATTGTTACTCTTTGCACTGGGATTCAGATATGACAGTGTTTAACATGTTCATGTAGTGTAGCCGTGCAGGCAAATGGGTACCGTATACACAAGCACACATACAGTCATACAGAGACACCATCCCCGCCCCTATCCAACATCATCATCTGGTTGCTTTCTCTTTGCTTTTTATATCAACTTGAATAATCTTGAGTCCAGTGGAAAAGTTAAAACTTAAAACTTTCCACTTGATAGTTCATTGTATGAAATTGATTATAAGTTTTTTTGATAATTTCAGCTTTTCCCTTCATTTCATGCATTGTATATATGCTTAAGTTTAGTTCCAGTAGACAGCTTTTTTTTTTTTTTTGAAGAAAAACGTTGTTTCTCTGTGTAACCATTCATGTTAGTTGTTGGTTTGATGCTTCATAATCTTGTAATCTGTCCTTACCTACCTGAGTTACTTGTCTACATGCTTCATTGCTCTTTGAAGTTTTGAACCTTTATTGTCCCTATGGGCCACTGGGAATTAAAATATCAAAAACGTTTAAGAGTTTATGGCAGAAGGTGAAGGAAGAGGTCTTGCAGTAAAGATCATGTGGTTTATGTTTTGAGTTGTTTTTGGCAGTTCCTAATAACTTTAAGATTGCCAGGACACTTGAAATTGGTAGCTGGTACATCGATGATCTGACATTCGTGTTTGGTTTTCAGGCTAGAGAACACTTTAAATTATGGCCTTGAGCGAGTCTGGGCTGTTGGGTATATGAAGGGATCTAATCGGTGAGTGTTTTCTTCTTACAGTTATTAAGGCCCAGCAAGTAGCATGTACATCCTCTTTCAAGAATGACCCATTGTTGTTATTAGGTTGCACATACATAAACTTACCATGGTTTTTAATTCCTTTACATTTTTTAGAAAATTTTTTGCTGCCTGCAACAGACCAGTTTGAACCTTCATCTGTGTGTGGGACTGTTTTGCACTTCATTTGTGACAGGGTTGTAATTGGATACGATGAAGGCACAATTATGATAAAAATTGGCCGTGAAGAGCCAGTTGCTAGCATGGACAGCAGTGGAAAAATTATCTGGGCTAAGCATAATGAAATTCAGACCGTGAACATTAGATCTGTTGGAGCAGATTATGAGGTTAAACTTCTTCCAGAATTTGCATTTGCTCGTTGAATGACATGGCAAGTTTCAAAAGCAGATTTTTAATTTATTATTGGCTTGCTAATCGGGTGGCATTTTCTTATCAGGTCACAGATGGGGAACGGTTGCCTTTGGCTGTTAAAGAGTTGGGAAGTTGCGATCTATATCCTCAGGTAAATATTTGCTTTGGCAAGGTGGGATTGATCTTGATGTACAATTTTTGTCTTCGATTGATGGTGGATTTTAATTTGTTTTCTCTTTTTTATAGAGCAGGGACTGGGTACTTACAATTTCATGTAGCTGTCTGAACTCGTCGTTGTTTTATTTTTCTTTTTTTCCTTTTGCTTCTAGTCAGAAAGTATTTGTTTTGATGTCTTTGGGAGTGAACACGTTTGCTGTATTAAATGCTACCGTTGGCATCACCTGTCTACCCCGAACCGTTGCAGAAGTCACTCTGAAACTAATCAATTCTCTATTCATGCTTTGTGAGCATCATCTGATATTCACATTGATTGTT
This sequence comes from Nymphaea colorata, assembly GCF_008831285.2. Classification (NCBI taxonomy): domain Eukaryota; kingdom Viridiplantae; phylum Streptophyta; class Magnoliopsida; order Nymphaeales; family Nymphaeaceae; genus Nymphaea; species Nymphaea colorata. The sequence continues at coordinate 31,432,135 of NC_045138.2, forward strand.
TTGTCAATTCATTTCCTGGGGTTTTTTTTTGTTAAGTTTCTCGGTTTTATTGCATATTACTTCAAATTTAAGAGTATATTTTTTTTGGTTTTGTTGTATTCTTAGTTTGTCCAAGTTTTAGCTTCTTGCACATTTGTTGGATACCTGGATTTGAGTTGGATTATGACTAATCTGTTGTTACCATGTGTTTTTCCTTCAGAGTCTAAAACACAATCCTAATGGGAGGTTTGTTGTGGTCTGTGGAGATGGGGAGTACATAATCTACACAGCTCTTGCATGGAGAAACAGATCCTTTGGCTCAGCTCTGGAATTTGTTTGGTCATCTGAAGGGGAATATGCTGTTAGAGAGAGCACATCTAGAATAAAGATATTTAACAAAAATTTTCAGGTTTGTGCCGTCTGTTGATTATCCTTGTTTGTTTTACTGAAAGTGTAAGGTTGCCTAGATCATCTGTTGTACATTCTATCTCCTTTATGGAATGTCATCTGCAAGTGTCGAGTTGATTTAAACTGTTATTCATATTTCTTGTTCAGCTGCCTTCAGTCACTATCTTCGCTGATAATCATGATAAATGGAGAAAATAATATGATTGTTTTTGGCAAGCATATGCTGCTTATGTAGTGCAGCTAAGGAACTTCTGAATTGTCTTTTCTTGTTTTGAAAGAACCTTCTGGAATTGCACCAACTCACCAGCGGAAACAGGTATATCATTGGAGTATAGGTGAATATTTGAAAAAAATTTCCTGGCACCTTGGGTCAAATTTAAAAGACAGGTGGTTGCTCATTTGGAAGAGGCTACACTTGCTATGGTGATCACTTGAACAGAGATCTTGTAGGTCGCTGGTATAAGCTTGGACAGAACAGAGGGTGGAATCAAAATCTGATAAGTTGGCTTATGGTTCAGAGAAATATGGGCAGATCCCCATTAAATGGGTGTGACCAGTTTGGCCCGTAGTCACAAATATTGCTCTTGTAAAATTTTTGGGATGTTTTTCTCAGAAGTTTTTATCTTTTTTCTTGGGAAAACTTCAGGAAATAAAAGAAAAATAAAAAATACATAAACAGAAAAATTATGATTTATAAACCAATAACTTTCTCTAAGTTTCTGACAAAATATTAGCAAGCACTTATAATAGTCCTTGAGGTGTAAAAAAAAAGGAAAATATGCACTTAAGTACATATAGATAAATTATCTTTTTTGAGGGACAAATTATCTTGTGAACTTGTGGTACTCATCACTTGGTGATATGTTGAATTTATTCTGACATTTTCCTCATAGTATTGTTTTCCCTCTTGCTGATAAAATAATAAAATCACAATATTTTCAAAGTATCTTTGCTGTTTGGGTATAGTTTGGACTATTTCTGTCCGTCTGGTGCATGACACAGTAAATAGGATCTGTTAGATTCTAAATCCCACCAGTCTGATACTAATAGAAAGATAGAGGAATTTCAGAAAATAGCAGGCTATAATTTAAATAATTGAAAGTAAAATGCAAAAGCAAAGTAATAGAAACTGAATTTTATGAAGCCAAAATTCAACAAACAACTCCTAGAAATGGCTCTAAGACTCTTTAAATAGAGGAATAAAGTGGATCAATCTGTCTGGGTCTAGTTGTATGAACTTGGATCTACCTGAATCCAGATGTTCATATCTGGATACCTGTGCATGGATCTTTAGGTTCTGAATTAGATCTAGGGTCCAAAATGAAACAAAATAACAATAGATAATCTCTAATCGACAGTCTGAAACTCAAGAATCTTCTGCGTAGTCACTTCTGGTCCAATTCAAGTCTTGTCTGAGTCCTCTCCTGCGTTAGTGTGTCTAATTTTGCGTTAGAAAATGGCCTGGTCAGCTTTGAGCTAAAGTGATTGAGGCCAAGACTAGGCATACTGAGAAGCACAGCTGTAGAGGAAGAGGAATGAAGAGAAGTTGAACTGTTGAAAAAGAAGAGAAAAGGAGGATGAAGAAGAAAGAAAGGCAGGAAGGAAGAACACCAAAATAGCCATACTCAAACGGTTTTTTTTCTTGGGTGGTGCTTTTTTTTTTGGGCTTTTTTTTTTTTTCGGGGGGGTGTTGGCTAGCATAGTTGGGAGAATTTGGCCATGGACTGTTCATATTGATTCACACCTGAATGTCCGTTTACCTAATTTGGGCCACACCTGCACATGTTAATGTTGGTTCTTCTTTCTTGAGGAGCACTCGTATTATGTAGCTGTTCAAGAATTCAAGTCTAGTTTTCCTGTATCTTATATTTGTGTTGTTCTAGTTTGTTATGTTTATTTCTATAATGGTATTTACATCTGCAGAGTGACACTATTAGGCATCTCTTTTTCTTTAACATGCTTGTAAGTTGTAAATGATAGTTTTCTGAGTTTTGTGTATGTCCCTTCTCATCTGTGCATTTATGTTGGCTATAGTGATGTTGATCATTTTATACTATGGCCTAAATTGTTAATAATATGCATTTCAGGTTTCTTCTATTCATCTTATTGTTAAACATTTATAACTGAACTTCCAGAATTGGAAATAATTCATTTTTCAGGAGAAGAAAAGTATTAGACCAACATTTTCCGCAGAGCGCATATTTGGTGGAACTTTACTGGCGATTTGCTCAAATGACTTCATTTGTTTCTATGATTGGCAAGAATGCAGACTCATTCGCCGAATAGATGTTGTTGTCAAAGTATGCAAATTCTTTTTCTTGATCAATCTATGGATTATGGGCTATCTCTGAAATAGAAGGAAGAAGAGTTTGATTGATAGTAGCTTTCTGATTTTTCATTTGTATCGTGTAACAGAACTTGTATTGGGCAGATAGTGGCGACCTACTTTCAATTGCAAGTGATACATCATTTTATATTCTGAAATATAATGTAAGTTACTGGAACCTGTGCTATCCTATTTATACTCTACTGCTGCTTTCCTTTACATGCCACTTTTTCTGCTTACTTTTTCACTCCAAAAGGCTTGTTAGGTAGCTTCACGTTGGAATGAAACCTGTGCTATGCTATTTATACTATGAATTCAACTGTCGGTTGAGATCTACTTTCTTCTAAATTGGCAGAGAGATATAGTATCATTGCATCTAGATAGCGGGAAATCAACAGATGAGCAGGGTGTTGAAGAAGCATTTGAGGTTCTCCATGAGATGAATGAGCGTGTACGCACAGGAATCTGGGTTGGTGATTGTTTCATCTACAACAACTCTTCTTGGCGGTTGAACTATTGTGTTGGTGGTGAGGTATGTGATTTCTTTTAATTTTCATGTTATGAAACCTTGAAGCATAGACACCTTTCAGCAATAATGATGGCATCGACTTCTTTAACTACTTTAGGTGACCACCATGTTTCATTTGGATCGGCCAATGTACCTGCTTGGTTATCTTGCAAGTCAGAGCCGTGTTTATCTCATAGACAAAGAGTTCAAGTAAGGTCGCTTAACAGTTCATTCTTGATCATAGTAATGCTTGGATATTCAAACTATGGACTCCTCCCTTTGCAGCGTTATGGGATATACTCTGCTTCTCAGTTTGATTGAGTATAAAACTCTTGTAATGCGTGGAGACCTGGAACGTGCAAATGAAGTCTTACCGTCAATTCCAAAGGAGCATCTCAATAGGTACTTCTATAGTGTATAACTCAAGTTTATATGGTTATGCATGTGCATATTTTGATTGCTCTTCATGTTTGGCTTAGTTATATGGATTCTTTTTCCAATTTGAGATATTTTAAGGTGAAAGTGAACCTGGTCATCTTCAGTTAACAGAAAAGTAGGGATGTGGGGGAGCATGTTAGAAGAATAAATGTTATGCACTCGAATTCACATTCTTGTGAAATTACCTATGTGATGTTCTTTTAGAGTACTGAGAATTTCTAGTTCAAGTATCAGAGTACGACAGATATTATTGTGTATGAATTCAAACTTGCCATAAGTTGGAATTAGTGCCTTGAGAAGTTATCTCTCCTGTTATAGTGAGAGCATTGGAAATTGCTAACACGACAAAACTATAATCTGTATTATGTCTGTGGTACTTTGTTGACAGCGCGTTGGTTATTTTTTGTTTTGATGGGTTATTCTTGTCATAATAAGTGTGGCCCACTTTTTGGAGTCTCGGGGAATGCTAGAGGACGCATTGGAAGTGGCAACAGACCCTAATTACAAATTTGATTTAGCTGTACAGCTTGGAAGGCTGGAGGTGGCAAAGGTATGCTGATTGCATCTCTATGGCAAACTTTTTTTGGCTTGAAGTGCTGCACACTATATTCTCTGTTCACGTTACAAGAAAGGTCATCATCAAGGGTGTAAGCATAACATGTCTTTCGTTCAGGCTATTGCGGTTGAAGTACAAAGTGAATCAAAATGGAAGCAGTTAGGAGAATTGGCAATGTCTACTGGAAAGGTACACATTTTTTCCCCCTTAATTGGGTTTGCTATTAGAGAACTTGTATTTGTGAGTCAATTAATATTATCTTTAGGAGGGACTCAACGAAATTACATGTTGTAGTAGTTTTCTTTATTTAGCTGACATATACAACTAGGAACTCGGTACATAGGTACTCTTTGGCATGTTAAGTATTACTTAATTCACATCAATGACATAGCGGTTGTTCTCTTTAAAACTGTCTTCTTGAAAATTGCCTTGGTTGATGTCCTTGTTAATATTATATTTAAGAATTATGGGTTACAAACTCTGCTGAGAGTATCTGGAAGGGTATTTTCTACCAATAATGTGATTAAAGTGGACTAGGAAGCCACAAAACCAAGAAAAAGTCACTCACAGTGTCTTCTTTCTTGCTGCTTTATTTTGTTACTACTCTGCTTCACTTCCTCTTTCTGGCTTCTGGTGACTATCTTCTACCCAGGAGGCATGATGGCATAGGTATGTGTAAGCTTTCAGCTTCGTGCAAGAAGCTTATTTACCAAGTGCTATTAAGCTGCCTTCTACTAATCATGCCTCCTTCATTGAAGAGCCAAGTCAGCATAGGAAGCAAAGTTAGGAAAGACTTATGGAAGGGAAACTTCTGCTCTCCTTAGGCCAGTAAAGGCTCTGCAACTTCCCTTCTATAGCTCCTTCGATTTCCCAAGGATGGGGTTATCTAATGCCCTCCTTCTTGTTGCATGAAAGAGAGGGATATGGATAGAAAATATTTGTGTTCCTTCAGCCTTTGTCAAAATCAAACTCCTTGATATATATAAAATATGTCATACCAGACATGATTTTAAGCTTTTAATGAAAATAAACTTCAAAATAAGCCTCATAAAACAGATTCACTTTTACATTTTTTAATCAAAATAATCTTTTTAAAGTCACGTAGACAACGAATTTGTGGATATTGGATAGGTAGATAGGTTCTATTCAACACAAATTCACATAAATGAACTCATTTCTAATCAAAATTAAACTGTAAAATCAACTGCATAATCCTCAAATAAGCCGCATAAAAAGTCGTAGGCCACATGAAAACATAAATAGTCACAAATCAGTGATCAATGTATAGAGATTCTGTAATAACTAAAAAAGCATATTTTGGAGGGAGAGAACCGTTGGCTATCAGAGAGCACAGACCCGGCCATGAATAGGTCTACTGCATGAAATGACATTACAGACTTAGCCACACTAGGGGGTGGGGGAAAGGGAGAGAGAGAGAGAGAGAGTCTTGCTGGAGCATGCAGGTTGTTACCTGTTGGAGAGAGGGAGAGCAGGGACATTTTTCCTTCTTTTTTTTTTTTTTTTTTGAGGAGGGGTTTAGGGAGGCGAGCATTGTGCTCCTTTTCATTTTCTTTTTATTTGTTAGAACAGAAAAGGACATCTATGAACTCACATGTCTTTTGGACATAAATAGCGAAGCTGCACATCTCACCTGTCTTTACCACATACTTTAAGCCATTAGCTCGAGTTGGATGTGTATCTATTTTGTACACTGGAGCCGCTCCCTATACATGTGAACTCTGGAGTCTGGTCTGGCTACCCTTTAGGCAAGTCCACTTGACTTAGTGTCCCCTTTTTCCTTCTTCCACTAGCCAGGAGATGTCTGTTTTATAACTTATATAGGTTCCTTAACTCATCTCCCCAAGGTTTTGATTACCTCTGGAGGGAGTGTAAAGCTTTGGTGGTCATGGGGTAGGCAAGGTGAAGTGACTGTAGATAGCCAGGTAGTTAGTTTCAAGCTTCCTTCTTAAAGGATTGTAGGACCGGATCAAGATATGTCTGTTGATTGATTGACTCCATTTTCAAGATCAAGTGAGTGTGATATCTATTATTTCCCTTTTCCTGCTTTGTAGTTATCTAAGAAAAAGTGATTTCTCTGTCTCCTTGTAAAAAAAAAAAAAAGGAAAAAGCTGTTCCAAGGAAAGGCTTCCGAGTCTTTAGAAGAACCTCTGTTAGATATCTAACATTGGCATCCTCATTCTAGCTGTAGAAGTGTCCCAACTTTATCTGACCTATTCAGAACGCTGTTGTGAAGATATTCTTTGCATTGAGCTTCAAAGCAGTATTAAGCATTCAGTTGGATTTGATAAGGACTCATGGAAATTGACTGAGAAAACGTTTGATCAACATTAAGAAGTCATGTTCCTCTGTTTCTCAGCTAATCTAGGAGTGTTGGTTGAAAGTTTTTCAATCTCCATATGCATGTCCAGAAGTTTGACTGACAAATTTTGTGTATTGCAGCTAGAAATGGCTGAGGAATGTATGGTCCAGGCTATGGACTTAAGCGGTTTGTTGCTTCTCTATTCATCTCTTGGAGATGCTGAAGGAATCTCAAAACTTGCAGCACTTGCTAAGGATCAAGGGAAGAACAATGTTACCTTTCTTTGTCTTTTCATCCTTGGTAGACTGGAGGAGTGTCTTCAATTGTTGGTGGAAAGGTCACTATTTTGTTTTATTCTGCAGTCCAGATATTTGATCCAGACCTTCATGCAACTTCTGTATTTTACTCAATTTCAAAACTATTGTTTTCTGGGGATGATTTATGCGCTATTTTCTTCTGCAGTAATAGGATACCAGAGGCTGCTTTGATGGCAAGGTCCTACCTCCCGAGTAAAGTTTCTGAAATAGTCTCTCTTTGGAGGAATGACCTAAATAAGGTCCTACTTTTTCCCTTGATTTATCCATTCTGAAACTATGTGTTACTAAGCTAGTATGATGCATTTATACGTAGTTTATGTTTGATGATCTGTTACCCTGGACATTATGCTAACATGGTTTGATTAATTTGTGTGAAGGTGAATAAGAAAGCTTCAGAATCATTAGCAGATCCAAATGAGTATTCTAATTTATTTGATGATTGGCAAATCGCTCTTTCTGTTGAAGCTGGTCTTGCTCGGCAAAGGTATACTACTGCTAACATCATTTCAGTCCAGTGTCTTCTTATTCAGACATGTACACAAATCTGAAGGCCATGACATCATTGACTTCAATTTGTCTTATTCAAACCACGTATGACAAAACTCACTTCCACATATATAGTAGTGCTGAAAAATGAGACCAAGGAACTGTAGGAGCTCATGAAGACCATTATGGGAGCCTGATTAGAAACACTCACTGCCTAACTCGTTAAAAGTAACATTCTGGAAAAGGCAACTGGTAACTAATAGTGTGACTTTAATTTGCTTTTGTCATTGCAGATTGCACAGTGTATTCATTTCACGTGACTTTATCACAATTGCTCTATAAAAAATGCAAAAAATATCGGAATGATTATGTGCTTACAATAGAAGGTGAGCCAACAACAAAACCTAGATCAAAACCTGCACCTATATTTTGCAGGTACTGAAAACATCCTTCTTCAAGGGGCAACAATGTAATGCCACCCATGTTATATGTTTCCCTTTAAAGTGCATATTTTGCGGCACTTTTTCTCTTTTTTCAAGGCCTTTCTATAGGTCACTAAGAAGTCCATCTTCTCGCTATCGATTGATACAGGCTCGTTTATTTTGAGAACAAAAGCATTACATTATTTTTTTTTTCACCTATTTCTTAACTTAATGTTAGAAATTGCTTAATAATAACTTTGCAATACACTAATACCGCACAAGAGCGACCTGAAAATGTAAAAACGAAGTGAATTATATTATGGAATTTTATTTATTCCAGAATTTTTTTAATATTTTTTGTTTTTTCTAATCATAAATTTGTTGAGATTCTCCCAAATGTTTCTGAAGAAAATAAAATATTTGAGTTAATTATGAAATTTTTACATGCTAAAAAATTCCCAAGAACGACCATTGCCATTATGGGTACATGATGTGTATTCATTTACTACATTTGATCTTTGCCCGAAGGCTGAGAAAAGTACTCATGATGCTTACTCGTTTATACTTGCAGAAACAAACGAAACTAAGGGGGCATTTAGATAAAACGTAAAAGGCAACTGTTTCTATTTGGATATCTTTCTCATTTTCCTTTCTATCTCAAAAGCTGTCTTTTTTTTGCTTTTCAATGAAGGTCTGTGGACAGAAATTATGTCCTATTGTCTCTTGAGTATTTCTAAACTGCAAATGAAAACTATTCTCCTCTATTGCTACAAGGATGTAACATTTCTTCGAACATGGTAATACATATAGGTATTACGTTTGTATGTTTCAGATGCCTTCAGGTTGTGTCTAAGGAAAACATCTAAATCATCTATTGCAAAGATGCTCCAGGTAAGCTTGAAGTCTGGGCAAATCTGAGACACAGGTCTAAGCCTCCTTAGTACGTGTTAAAAAATAGTAAAGAAACAATGGTAAATAAAATCCTTTAGTTAAGAAGTAATAGGTAACAGTACTCAAATAAGTGCTGCATCATGATGGTAGCATGAATGCAATAACTCGGCCTATTATAAAGCATGAAAATTTGAACAAATTTTTGAAAGAAAATACTAAAAACTAGCCAAGTGCTCCAAATTAACATAACGGAAAAGATTCTTTTGATAACATACTGCAGACATTATCCCCTCCCTCCTCCCTACCCTCCCTTCCCCCACTACAACCTCTTCCCTTCTGTCCTGTTGACCTTGTCAGTTATTAGTTACCTTCGTATTGTTTTATTTGTTATGCAATCAAATAAAATAAACCAAGGTGGGAAATAACTGTCAAGGTCAATAGGACAGAGAGTAAGCAACAAACACATGGAGTCGCAACTTCCATCTCCTAAAGTTTACGAGTACATCCTTAGTATCCCAGCCCAATATAAGTTTCAAGTTGAAAAAGAAGATGTCAGCATCTCCCTCTTCGTCTTTGTCTTCGTGTTCACTTGTTTCTTCATATTTGGGTAGCATATCTATGTCTCTGCATTCACATTGGCTTCTGAGGTATCAACCTTGTCTTCTCCCTGACTTGTGGTGTTTGTGCATTTTCTTGTAGAGTGATGAGAGGCAGTGAACATACATCTTACTATGCAGAGACTTCATGATCTGGCATTTTATGTCAAAGGCTAGTCTATAACATTTTATTCTATTTAATCCACCTAGAGTCTGATGTGAGCAAAAGCTAGAAAATTAACTTTTTCTGAACATTGTTATGCTGGGTCACTATGATGATTCCTTTTCCTTGTATTTCCTACTCATTTTCAATATTGCTCTATTTAGTGTGCCACCATAAAGATCAATCCATGTTGCAACCATTAATAATTTAATCTTCATGACATGGAAATAACAAATCCATATAAAGAATCATATCTTCATGAAGTGTGAACAGCAGGTCCTAACAAAAACTAATATCTTTGTAGTTGTTAGAGTTACTGTTTTGTCATTTTAGTACTACAATCAGGAACGTCACCACCATTAGCATGCCCATTGATCTGTCTCCTGGACATTGTAAGGCTTCTAAGTTCTAATTTGATTAAATGTTGACTTACTCATCTAACTGATGGATTTGGAGTCGTCGTTGTAATCTAACTTTTACCCTTATTTGCAACTAGTGTTCGCATTATATGGAATTCATGCAATGTGATGTAAATACCATGAAACAGGGGCCTTTATCCACCTGCCGAGGAGTACTTGAGTTATTGGGATAGACGCCAAACCAATCTTGTGGAAGCATTTAAAAGCATGCAAATTGGCGATGAAACAGCTATGCCTATGGAAAATGGTGATTTCATCCATGAGGTAAGTGGTGCTTAGTTGTTTTAATGTGAAGTGGTACTTTAGTGCCTGTAAAGAGAGGGATTTGGTCATGGTATTACTAATGTTTAATCTTCATCAACTTGAAGATGCAGTTTGTTTATTTTGACTTGGAGAATAAATTTATTCTTTGGGTGTCCTACATTTGGTTTCCTACGTGGAGTGGGTTTTCCTCATTCCTTTATTCCTACATCGAGAAGCTTGCATTTCTTTTAATTTTCAGTTGATTTTTTCCGCTTATCTGATTTTCTTATCCTTCGCTTTGTTTTTTAAAATGAGTGAGCACTTGTTTCCTGGTTCCTTATTTTGGTCTGTCACACAGGCTTGCCTAGTAGGCGCTACCAGCTGTGTTGACAGGGATATATATATATATATATATATATATATATATATATATATATATATATGCTGCCCTGTGCTGTTGCTGGAACCTATCACTAGAAAAACTGTGGCCACATGAGTATTAGCAATAGTTTATGATGCAGCAATGTTTCATGGCGCCTTTAGGGATGAATTTTCAATTTTTAACCATATGGCAACATCCGACACACAACAATGGGTGTATGTGCATGTAACTGATCTATGACTCTTTTCTGCAATTATTTAATTGATCAAAGCACGTCAAATACTTGGGCTTAAGCTTTAGATTTGAGGAAGTCTTTGTCAAATGATGGGCCTGACTTGGTGGACATGGGTGCGTTTTCACTATCGCACTTTTTGGTTTCAAATTGGATATTTATTTATGTATTTATTTTATTCATTTATATAGGAAGCGGAGGAAGATGTGGAGGAAGAGGAAGCGGTGGAGGAAGAGGGTCAGGACGAGGTGGTTGATGTGGAGGCTGAGGATTCAACGGACAGTGCTGTCCTCGTCAATGGTAACGAGTCTGATGAACAGTGGGGTATGAATAACAAAGGAACTCCATCAGCATAACACCCCTCCCCACTGCTAGTCACTGCTTCGCAGTGTAAAATCCAAATTTTGTCCCTGGTGATTAATTAAGTTTCCTCTAAAATCCCCATAATTACTCCCTCCTTTCAGTTTATCATTATTAGTATTATTATCATCATCATAACCTCTGTAGACATAGCGACCATAGGTTAGAGCTCAAAAAGAATTGAGACGGCATGACCATGATGGCATTCATAGAAAGGAGTGTTGCTATGGTTAAGGTTGTCTGCCTTTTTTGCTAGCAAGGTGCTGTAATTCGCTTTCAGCATTTAACTGTTGGACATGTTCCAAATCTAAGAGAGCAGTAGCAAGTGTCATCTCATTTACAGTAACCAGAATAGCAGGCGCGTGTACTGGATACACCTTTGATTTGGATACACCAGCTTTCGGATCTGAATCATTCACATCTCGTGGTCCACGCAGCATTGGCTCATCCAAGCTGGATTTGGCCTCTCATGTTCATGAATTCTTCTTGCTAGGCTGATGTCCTGCATTTAGAAAACGGTCGATAATCATGATCTGGCATTCAAGCAATAAGGAAAATGGAATGCCATTGGTCCTCTTATCTCTCCTTCTGTACCCATCACCACCCAACTGTTCCTCAAGCACTGGATTGATTCAGAACCTGTATGATTCTGCCACGTCTGGGCATCCTCAAGGTGCTATTCTAAATGCCTGAAAGACTTTTCCTTTGTGGATCCTAAGGAAAAAGTTGTTTGGGAACTAATGTTTGGCCAAAAGCTCATATGCGGTTTAGAGGTCTGGAAGCTTCTTGCCTTCGCATGCATCCATCAATCGTTTTCTAAAAGTCAGAATCTTATAGCTGTGAAGCATTCAACTGTCTTAAACCCCGTATTTTTAATTCGTTTGACTTGTAGGTGCGGATTGTTTGTTTCTTATTCATTTGGCGTAGGAACATTAATAAAGCTTGGATGGCGAGAGCGCCGAATTCCCGCATTATTCATGTCCTCATGAACACTAAATTTATATTTGATGTCTGCCATCCTTATCGTTATTAAAGTCTCAGTTGTTGCTCAGAGGATAAGGGAATGCGACTCTTTTTTTAACGTCTTCTGAAAAATCTTTCCATGGTTTAGCTTATTATTGTTTTTATGATTTATCATTATTTTTAGTGCTTGTGAAATTGATTGTCGCTGAAAATGTTAGTAGATAGGGACTCGTGTGCTCTACAGCTGTGATTGACTACCTATTCCTTTGCTGAGCTTGCAGTGTTGGCGCCACGTCAGTAGTTTCTCGGAAGCAGGTATCAGATTTTGAATGAGTTCGCAGGATATTTTTTTCCTGCCTCCCATTTGATCCACGGAACGGGTGGAGTAAGCTGAGGTGCCCTTGTTTTGATCCTTAGAGAAATGCTCATGAATGTCAATATTTTTTTTATTTTTTTAGAGTTATGTATGTATATTTTTAACTTTAGATTCACATGTTCCTGTATTTCCCAGAGAAAAAGCAGATCTTTTGAAAATGTCAGCGAGGTTCTCCCTCACAAAGAAAAGAAGAACCTGAAAAAAAATTGAGTTTTTTTGTTACTATGGGCCGCCATGGTGCTCGAGTTGGGCAGAGCCCGAGTTTGATCTCCCATGCTGGTTTGGATTTCGTCTGATTCTTTGCAGCGTGTTGGATTCTGTGAGTTTCACGTCCATTCCGGTCTGCTTTGTATGGTCGGGTCTCAAATTAAGACATCTAAATCTGATGTGGCAGGATTACAATGGGATCATCGATTGTTAGCTTGATTTTTGTTCTCTTGCACATTACGAAAGATGACAAAATTCAGATCTAAATATATAATATTTACTCCTGGGTTTTTCTGACTCGTGAATTGGGTTCGGATCCCAATTCGCGGTATTCCTGCTGTGTCTCCTCTGTTTCACGAGAAGTTAGTAAGGAGGTAAACAGTCTGATATTTGGATATCGTTCCGAGATTTTAGTTTTTTTGCGGTTATCGGTGACATCTAAATTCCCCTTCATATTTTTTACTCGATACAAATCCAAATTATTTGTCCTATAAACTAGATCCTTCCTATGTGCTTTGCTAGGGGTCTGAGTGCTTGAGTCGGTCGAGTCTCCTTGTCCGCGTTCAACAAGTACCGTGTTGGGGTCTGCTGGTCTCGTTCATCTAGGTGCATCTGGGATTTGCAAAACATTGGTTCTTGGTCCTGTAAAGCGTGTAAATCTCATTTCTATTGCGTCCAAATTCGAACAGAAGTGAGGCGAAAGTTTTTCGTCAACGCTTTTCAATGGAAAAAAAGTATATATCTTTAATTGGGCCGGCCTTCTCTTTTCGTCAATGGGAGTAGCAAATGAACAAACTTTAATTATTGTGCTCCTTTTCCCACACCCCCCCAACACACGGCATCTCTCTTGTCTACGCGTAGATGGCTTTGGCTTTGTGGCCATGGCCATAAGCTCTTCTTCTAATTATATACATGAGGATTCTTGGCGTTGGCTGTCCATATACATGGGCCATCCAACACTATGGCTGTGCCTTGGCTGTATTTCAAAAAGTTGACTGCATAGAAATCGTTGAGAGAAATTTCTGATTGCTAGGCATCAATAGTTTAATTTTTAAAATTTGAAGGGACAGTCATATATAAATTATGAAAAGATAACAAAGCATCAATATGAAAATAAGAAATTTTATATGGCCAGGTTCGGGCAATTGCCCACATGAACCCAAACGTCCTTCCTCCATTGCTGCATAGATCCCGTTGGAATATTCAGAACCAATGGCTCAAATAATCCCGTTGATGCCTTTTGCACTTTCAGAATATAAAACAAACAAAATCGAGATTATATGACGGAACATCGTTCTTTATTTTTGCGAATTTAGATGATCGGACCATATCTGTGTGGTCGGATCAATGAAACTCAGCCAGCATCTGGCCGAACTGTCCGGACAGACAAAAAAATGTGGCTGGCGGAATATATACCTGTCATTAACGAGGCTTTTGCCCCAACGAGCGCCAGAAAATGCTTCTAATGTTTTGTGTCGTTGTCAGTGCCGCGTTGTGCAGCATGGCTTTGCAAGTCTTTATTGAAAGGTCCATATTGCATTCGAACTGGACAAATTCGAGTTTCCCCCAAACTTCCATGCATGTTCCACTCTTTCAGTCTCCTTCAAATTGTCTTTTACTTGAGATACGCAAATTGCAAGCACTAGCCTCTTAGTGGCAAATTGTCTTTTTATTTTTTCAATAGCAATTAGAACTTTTAGTTGCATTATTTTGCTAAGTTCTTTTCTTGCCGCCACCTGCGAAACCATCTGCCAAGAGAAAAACTTGTCCTGCTCTTCTCCTACCACTACTGCTAAAGTTACGCATTCACTAACAAGTAAGCATGTAGCTTGAAGCATGACTTACTTGCAAACTAATCAGTACCTCTAAGGTTTGTCCATGTGGGGTGTAAGCTTGACGGTTACGAGAGGTTACAAAATTTAAAAGAAATTATGTTAGGGGAAGATTTTGTTTGCAAAATCTTAAAATTTAAAAAAAAAATTAAAAAGTTGGGGGATGTCCGTTTAGGTTTTCATGGTAAACCTTTAGATCTTCAGAGTTTCAGGTGAAAGTGGTGAAGAGGTCAGCATCAAAGGCCTGCCTGCTAAATTTCAAACCGGGGGTCCATTCTTCCGAGTTGAAATTCATCTCCAATGGTGGCATCTGAGGTGCCTTTGTTAAATCTGAGTCGTGTGATACTAGTTAAGGGCCTATACAAGTGGCCATAGAAGAGTTCCGAAGCGTAAACTACATGATATTTACCAACGGCAGATGATGATGATGAGCCAGAAAATTTATCCGTGGAAGTTTTATAAAAAAGTTTATAGGAGTCGAAAGAATATCTTTCGAAAAAATATATATATATAAAAGAATTGAACCTCTAATAATTCAACGACCCCCCAACTCCGATTATATTTTATTCAAAGGTGATACCGTGGCGATTTCAAAATTTTAGTAAGTTTACCAATGTTCTGCCTTTTCGATTTTGCTACTGCTTTTTATGCCCATCTTCTAAGGTCTTGCTGAGAAAGAAAAACAAGTTCCAGTCTATCGTGAAATTGATTTCCTGATACTGATGTCTTGAAATGGCGAAGGAGACGAAGCTAGAGTCCCATTTGGATCTAGCTGGAACGTTATCTTGGATTTTTGAAATGGGCATGAACCAAAAGAATGTCTAAGCACAAGGGTCGATCTGGGTTGCATATACATCAGGTTACAGGAGCTCGAAATATTCTTTTTATCAGGTGGCAGCTCCATGATTAAAAGTGGACCCCGATATGTTTGAACACATACGTCCGGCCCATTAATCTGCTGCTGGACACTCTTAATGTTTTCTCTGTCACAGACTAGGACTGAGGGATGAAGACAGTTTCGCGCCATGTTTACTTGCTCTATACGTTTTTTTCTTTTTCTCTCCTCTTATTTAAGCATTAAAGAAGGGCTTCATCTTGTAATGATAGATGTCCAGGAATCTGCTGAGCTGACATTATTCCCATAGGTACAACTTCAATATATTCAGTGCTTCAAAACGAAGCATCCCCATTTAAAATTTCTGTAGAAGTTGGACAAGTGTATTATGCGTAAGTCTAGAGTTAAGTCTGCACATCTCTCTCTCTAACCTCTCTCTGGTTTTTGAAATGAATGCACATTCATTGTGAGGTTTGAGCGTATATACCAACATGGTTCATTGCAACTGCGGAAAAGGTAGGTTCGCAAATTCGTCTTACCAAGGTTTATCAGAAGCAATTTATCGGGTATAGTAAGAAACTTTCTGTCAAATTTAGTAACTTGTTCTTAGAAGTGGGGCAGACAGACCATGAACAGCTGAAGAATAGTAAAAAAAAAAAGTAATAATAGGAAAACATATTTTAAATTCAAAAGGTAAAATGATTCGTCAACAACTTTTTTATATATAGTATCTGCACTTCCATCTCCATAGTATCTTGAATTCTTTTATTATGATTAAGTTGAGAAACATTTTAAAATGTTCACGTATACAGAGCGAGCAGGAGTCCAAGAAACAGCTGGAAGGTTAGGTAGTATTATGATAACTAAAGAGTCTCTCTCTCTCATATATATATATATATATATATATTGCTTTGCTGATTGATACCTTGGCCACTATGCATCAGCCCATGTTGGACCATTTCGCATTTCTATCTAAAGTTCATTAACAAACAATTTTTAAAATATTTAACAAAATAAAGAAACATAAATTTTTAATTCCCATATCCGCCAACAACATCTGAGTTTGTGGCTGATATGATGTGCATCAACTGATACAGCCGAGCCAAATCCGATATTGGGCATGTCTGATGCATTAAAAGTGAACAATTTTTTTCTCCGGCAATTCAATGAAAGATCACCAGCAATGGTAAGCTCCGCAAAGACAAGACAAGCAACATAATATTTTGGAAGCGTCTGCAACGCCCTTTCTTTTCCTGCAAAACCAGTTTATGAACATGTTCACTATAATCCAAATCTCAGAAATGTATATAAATTTGCACCACTGCTTTTGATGAAGGGATGTCTACCTTGTATATCTCTTGAACAATTTTGAAACTTTGATTTGGAACTTTGCTAGCTTCAGAAACCCTACAAATTTCATGAGCTTACCGCTTCATGATCCAATGATCTAATGGCTGCTTCTTCCAAACACCACCGCCTCTTATGTAGCTAGGCACATTCATATGGTCAGGAGCCAAGAAAAAATGATAAAATATCAAAGAAAGAGGTCTGCACTCTATGTCTGCGAGTTGAATTTTGTCCATTCAAAAAAAAAAGTGAAAACCTTTTGTTTCTGCAGCAAAACTTCTCTCTCTCTTTCTCTCTTCCTTTTATCTATCGAAAAATTAGTAAATACCAGAATACTTAAGTAAAAGACAAAAACAAGACCTAATAAATCATTATTAAGATATTTTTAATGCAGTCTAATCTTATGGATGTGATTTTAAAAGTGGTTTGATGATGAACATGCATTAAGTTATTCATTTTTTAACTTTCATTATGTTTGTTTAATAATAAAAAATTAATGGCTCTTATAGCATCCAAATTTAGAATAGTAAAAAAATCAAAAAAAATTAGATAAATAACTTGAATTAGAACATAATTTACATTGAATTATTGTTTATGAACACATTAAGACGTTCACATTTTTTATAATATTTTTAATTCAAAATTAAGTGGCTTACTTTAGTGGTTTGATATTTACCAATTTCTCTCTCTCTCTCTCTCTCTCTCTATATATATATATATATATAGATATATATATATATATATATAGATATATATATATATATATCTTCAAATTACACATTAGCTATCAATTATTTTGTTGACTATCAAAAAGACAGAAGAATGAAGCCAATTATGAGGGATATAATGCACTACAGATGCTGCGTGATTATTACTTTTCAATTGGACGTATTCTACTTCTTTTCAAAAGGAACTTAATTTTTTAAAAAAGAAAAAGAAGAAAGAAGCTCGAGAATCTGAGACTAAAATTGCAGGAAGCTTCCCCCAACACACAGACACACACGCACACGTATGTAGAAGCCAAAGGCCATACTGTAAAATGCCATTTTATAATAAATATGGTCAAATAACAGCAGCATTCAGTAAAAATCGATGGCAGCAATGCCAAGTGGAAGGTGTCTACACGAGAAGAAAAGTCAGGCCTTACCTTCCGGCCAACTTTTTCTTCTTCTTCTTCTTTTTTCTTTAAAAGTATGAAAATTTTTTAAAAGATTCTGAAAAATAAACTACCTCTATTTTCAATTTGGTAGCTCAAGAAAATAATGAAAAGTAGTTTTTTTTCTTTTCGTTTGAGGCATCTAAGGAGGGTACTTTCGTCATTTAAGATAGTCGCACACAGCTCAAGAACAGCTAAGGTGATCAACAAGAAGTCAGCATCCCATGAAGACCCGTCGGCTCCTTCATCCGTAAATGACAGAAACGCCCTCAGCATTCGTGTTATTGCCCATGTGGGTCCGGGTAGTAAGTGATCCACAGCTCAGATCCAATGAGCTGGACATTTACATCTCCCATTTCCTTGCCAAACCCATGCAGACGGACAGATAGCACCAACGCCCACGTACGCCTACGCATCGTGGACCCGAATTCCTTAAATCCAGTGGGCCCGAACCCGAAACTCATCCCCCACGAGCCCTTGATCCAAATCTCTCCGGGTCTTCCAACATTCAGATATCCACTGAAACACCGGTTCTCCCGTCTGTATCTGGATCATCAGATCCAGATCAGTTACGTAATCAGAGCATGCCATCTGTATGCATGATATGCCATCCACATGCATTGTATGTCCATATAACCATCATTGGTGGTGCACACATGAGGATGCCGTGGGTCCCACATTCAGATGGTTCTGGATCCTCGACTTAGGCCGGGGGCGAATGGAAGTCGACAAGGAAAAAAAAAAAGGGATGGCTCTCCAAATCGGCTCGGCTCGGCGCAAGTTAAACTCGTAGATCCATTTTGCCTGCAACTGGACAAGATTTGGTCCAAACTTGGAGCTTTTAGTCCGATCCACCTGCCCAATTTGAGTTTGATTCAGATCCAGATTTAACCCGATTTGCTCGACTCCGTGTCCTGTCAGTCGCCACAATGAAGACCTTCCTCAAGCATCCAACCAAAGAATAACTTGTTGAATTCGAATCACATGCTCCATCAGATCAAATCATACATCCAAGTGGTGGATATGGGATTGCCAACTCTTGGTTTTCTCATCGGATCAGGGAAATTTTAGTTCTTGGTCCCGCCGTTTCAACACACGCAATTGGATGTGATCTGGATGAGATCCGGATCCATTTCCATTGAGGGGACCTCTTTTTTCACCTTTTCTGGATCAAAATGCTAGAAGTTGGGACCATTATGAGTGAGATTTGTTATTCCTTGCTTCGTTAGCTTACTGGACCACAATATCGGTTTGGGTCCACTTTCCAACAACCCTAGTAGGTTCGCCATAAGCACCATTATCCGCTGCTTAGTGAATCGGACCCATGACGTGCATCCGGGTCCACGATAGGACACAGGATCCATGACTCAAATTGCTCTGCATATTTTTGCAGTATATTAATTACAATACAATTTCCTTTTATTTGGCAAATTTTTTGCAAAGAAAAACGCTTCATGCTTCGAAATTTTGGATGGGAGTCCAAGTTTGTTTGGTAACTATGTTATTATTATATACACCATGT
Source organism: Nymphaea colorata (assembly GCF_008831285.2). Classification (NCBI taxonomy): domain Eukaryota; kingdom Viridiplantae; phylum Streptophyta; class Magnoliopsida; order Nymphaeales; family Nymphaeaceae; genus Nymphaea; species Nymphaea colorata. The sequence goes on from NC_045138.2 coordinate 31,451,419, forward strand.
AAAGTTCGGTACTTCTTTTAACATTTTATTTCTGAGAAATTTTCAAAGACGCACTTAAACCTTTGAATTGTTAAAACACATCCAAATTTTGCATCCTTCATAATATCAATCTTCCATCCAATTAAACTCTGGATTGCCACTGTCTTAAGCATGGATCATATGACAAAATGACTAAAAGACCCTCGATAACCATGAAAGATATGAGGCGTACGCTCAACAATATAAACAATTCAGAGTCTTTCCAGTTATAGTAAAATATTTATGTGCATTTTTTAATTTTTTTCTTCATTTTTTATAATTATTGGTTTTTAAAGAAAACATGCATATATATATATATATATATATATAGGGTGTCGGTGGCATCGCTGGAGCTTGCATAGATGTCTCTAGAAAGGATCATCGAGGTGAAAAAGAAGGACAGTGAAAATTGTACCAACCACTGGCGGGACGAAATGTAGAGGAAAATATTTGAACAGTCACACACCCCACAATTCTTCTTCATTTACTCCAAAAGATGGCCTTTTTCTTCCTTTACTTAAAGCAACCTCGAGTTTGCTGATCTCCTATTGTAACTTGGAAAATTTTATTAAGTAAAAAGAAATATAACCCGATTCCGGCCATAAAAAGTCATTGCGGATAAAGTCTCTCGGAAAATTTTTTCCTTGGTTTGGGATTTAAAGAACATGGAAAAGATTTGAAGAATTCTCCACTAGAGGAAGTAATTCTCAGGAAGAAAATGTCTACGAAGAGATTCCCTTGGCGGACTTACACCCCAAGTTTTGGACCTAACTTTGGGAGGGAATTTCTCCCGTGGTCACGGTCAGATCAGGAGGATCTATTCCATCCTTGACTTGATTGTCACCAAATGGAAGGATACTTTGTCTCTTCTTGTGTATGTATTCTTTTGTTCCTCGAAGATGTTTTTTTTTTTTTTTAATTCTTTTTGGAGTCCAAAATTTGTAGGTCGAATCCGGATATGGATTGTGAATGATCGGATCTAGATCCAATTGGTAGCGGGTTTTGGATCGTAGGCCCATGAGAATCGGATTATAGGAAACCGATTGGGTCGGTTATGGGTTACAACTTTTGGAATTCAAGTCCTTTTTAGCTTGCTGAGAACAGGCAATGAAACAAACCGATGGGTCCCCATGTTTTGGATCCTTATCTAGATCCACATCCGAGTCCTTATCATGACGTTACCAGCCGCCATATGGGTCCAAAGTTTAATCTTATCGTCTCAATAACAAGCTGACACAGATAAATGGGTCCCCGCCTTGGACCTCCCACCAGGATCCAGATTTGGATTCTTGAAATAGGACACTTTGCAATCGGTCTTTAACCAGATCTTGTTTTCCCAACCTATTGTTCAACTTTTGTATCGGTTCTTGAACTTTTATTTTGGATATGAGAATGGTATCACGAGTTAGTTGTTGACAACCGGTTCCTGATTCCAAGAATTAGTTGGATCTAGGCTTGAACACGAGCTAATTCGAGTTATCAATCCCAATTCAATCAGCTGTTAGTTCGTAAATCTAAATTGGATTTTATTTCTTCATTAGATTTTTTTTTTCATATCGGACTTTCTTAAGAAATTTGGTCAGTTAACTGACCCAAATATGATTCATTGACATCCCTAACCGATTTAGAGTTTCTGGACAATGAGGTCCAATCTGATCCAGAATCCAGTAAACTGGGTTCGAATTCTGTCATTGATTGGATCTGGATAATCCGATCCGGGCCTCAGAGACTGCAAAGTACATGAACGTGGACACGAACATGCACGCTTCCTAATTTTGATATGTTCAGTAATTTTATAAATAGATTTTTCCGGAATTGAAAAAATTACCGGGTCAGGTTGTCCGTACAACTGCCCCTGCAGATCCAGTAGGACGGGGGGCATATCTGTCAGTAAAGAAAGTCAAACCCCATTCGACCGTCCAGCTCTCTCCCGAGCCGCTAAGCCGCGGCTTCCGTCAATCCAGCGAAGCCGTGGGGCCCAACATTTATTCATTCCAAGGACGGTCTCTACCCTCCCGCCTTTCCCGGTTCCGACCAAATTTTTAATTTTCCTCATTGCCTTTTTTTTTTTTAGTTTTATCAGAAATAGGTTTTCATAAAAGGCCCCTTCCCCCTTTTCTCCGTGAACTGCCGCCAAAAGTCGATTTTTTCATTCCTTATATTTTTTAATTTAAGAAACATATTTACAATGGGTTCTGTATTACAAAATTCGTGGCCATTGCCATGATTTAATATGTTATTTTTTTGAACTACAAATTATTTGAACACAAATTGTGTGAACTTTAGACGCAAAAGACACAAGAGAAGGATTATAAAGTTTCTTAACACTTAACAGTAAACATAAAAATCAATTTTTAAGAATTTGCAATATTTTTTATTGAGGCCGAAAATGAATGGAACTAGAAACGAGAAAATGCAACGAAATCGAATCTAATCTTTTAAAAATTAACAACAATTCGTACTAACTTTAACTCCAATTTTCATCCAAATTTAATAAGTCCGTATGAATTTCACACCTTTCAATAGCCGCTTTGCTTCTTTACCCCTAGCGGCTAGCACTCCTCAACTCTTTGTACTTTTTTTTAAAAAAAAATCATTAATGATCATCAAGTTGCGAATCCATTCAAAACAAACTTTTATTTTATTTTATTTATTTTTTTACAATCTAGGGCGACAAATAAAGAACAAGTTAAATAATCAAAAGAAGAAAAAGCGAAAAGCTTTACTTGTTCTCCGTCACGCCGACGAGTAAGAAGGGGGGCAGTTTGCAAATCAAAAAGATTTGGCGCATACATTTATGAAGAAAAAAGATCGGGTGGTGATTTGAGTATTCAGCAACAGAAAAGTCCACCACCATTAAAATATAATAATTTTTTGGACGACGACCGAGCACATGGGGTCTTCCTACTTCCCGACGTACCGCCACGTGTGCGTGCGTGCACCGGCGTAGCCGGTTTTAGCGCGTTACTCTCTGCCGTGTGGGACGCGGCTGCCGCCAGGTGGGGCCGTTCCGTCGGTCAGACACCGATACCGATACGTCGCTGCGAAACAAAAAACGGTACACAATGGAACCGTTTTTTCTGACGAGTTCGACCGGGACCCTCCTCGGTCTTTTACTTGAGTTCCCCATCGAACGCGTTTGAGAGTCGTTACGACTCGCCGAGTTCCTGGGGGGAACGGACAACGTGGGCGGTACGCCGGTGGGGAAGCGGCCGGAGCACGGGCGCCGACAGTCCAGGCGGCAGGCAACGGACGTAGGAGGTGGGCCCCGTTCACGTGCAGGGGCTCCAGAACTGGGACCCACAAACTTACATGAAAATCTCTTGCCATTCATTTTCTCTCTCTAAAAATGGCGAGGAAGGGGCGGCCACCACCACGGCCATGAATGCCATGAATGCATGCATCAGGAGAGAGCGGCATCGGCATCGGCATCGGCATCCCCTGGTTAGGTTAAACTTAACTATGGTTAAGCCCCTTTGTGTTGGGGCTTATGCCTATGGGGACCTTCACCTAACCCTTATGTATATATGAGTATTAACTATTAAATTAATAAAAAATGGCTGCCAAGATTAAAATTCTTCATTGTTTTATTTTTCTTTTTTCTTTTTAATCATAGAAAATAAAAATGTAGACACCAGGCCGCTTAAATGAATTGCAACTGTCTTCCACTCAAAACTATCACAAGACAAATTTCTTTCAAGTTGAATTTTGAAGGGAGAGTTTTCAACGCTGCCATGAAATATTGAACTCTTAACGTTCTTTAGCGTAATGGGCGGAGGAGCTTTAACAAATTTTTATTTTTATTTGAAGAGTCTAAATTAAGGCCCAGCACCGGGCTACTGTCGGGTACCCGGAACTCAGCTCGACTCGACTATCGGCTCGACTACCGGATATTAAGAATCCATAATCACCATAACCATCCAAGAAACTTAGCTCCTTGGATTTGAAATCTACTCAAACATAGATTTAAAAGAAAATAAGCCCAATCTAAAAGCAGGACAAGAGGTTTGATTGAAACTTCCGCCTACAACTGGATGGTGGGTCTCTCGAGCTCAAATTCAAGTGGAACCACTTCTCAAATGTCTTTCGTGAACAAATAAAAAGTCATGAATGGTGTGAAAATGGATTTGAAGCCAAAATTTGGACCATGGAAACCAGCTTGGTTGGTGCATTCAACCATGTTTCCAAGAAAAAAAGAAAAACCCTAAAAATGGGGTGTGGACAAAGAAGAAGCAGAAGCAGCCAAAAGGGGAGAGCATCCTTTATCAACACCGCCATCAAGAACATGGATGGGGAAGAAGAGGAAAGAATGAGAGTTAAATTGAGCTAACTAGGGTTTGACACAGTAAACAAAACCGGCAGCGGTTTCGCAAAAGGTTGTTTTCCATTGGTGGGTCCCACACCTTCTTCCACCTCCAAACGCGGTTTTCGAAATCCCTCCTCCCCAACTTCGCTTCTGCGCCTCGTGTGGGGGGCAAATGCCCACCCATTCCCCTCCTCCGGCCATCGCCGGCCCTACCGGCCCTTCCCCTTCTTGCAAAAGCAGGAAGAGAATAAATTTCAAATACGAAACCTAATTTCTGCCCATATAATAATCACGCCAGCAAATTACGTCTAGGGAGAGAAAAGAAAGAGATCGGATAGCATCTGCTCGTTATAAAGACGACACAACTCACAGCTGCAAGAGACATGAGAGAGAGAGAGAGTCGACATAGAGAGAGAAACTAGAGAGAGAGAGTGGCATTTTTTTTTTCCCTTCTTTTTTTTTGAGCTGGGTTTTGGCTGGCTGTGATGTTACTCGTCGCCACCACTCTCCTCTGTCTCTAAAAACACCAAAAAGCCAGAGAACCAGACATCTCCCTCTCTCCCTTCTTCTCTCTCTCTCTCTCTCTCTCCTTCTGTCTGTGTCTCCCCCTCCCCATCCCCAAATGGTTCCATGTCTCTCTCTGCAAGCCATGCCTCCATCATGAGAAGATCAAAAATGCACCACCATCTCCCATTTTTCCTCTTCTTCTTCGTCTTCCTCCTCATTTCCCCTGGCTTTTCCACCGCCACTCTTCCTGCTGATGGGGAAAATGAGGTAGATTCACAGGAGGGGGAAGGCAGGTGTGAGGCCATATGGGTCGACCCTTCCTTCCATTTCGAGAACCCGAGGCTCAGGAGCGCTTACATTGCCCTCCAAGCATGGAAGAAGGCCATCTTCTCCGACCCACTCAACCTCACAGGTAACTGGGTCGGCCCCCATGTGTGCAACTACACCAGCGTCTTCTGCTCCCCATCTCTCCACGACCCAAACCTCACGGTGGTGGCCGGCGTCGACCTCAACCATGGCGACATTGCCGGATATCTCCCTTCGGAACTCGGCCTGCTCGCGGATCTGGCCCTTTTACACATCAACTCCAACCGCTTCTGCGGCATCCTGCCGAAGACCTTCCGTAAGATGAAGGTCCTCTTCGAGCTGGACATCAGCAACAACAGGTTCTCCGGCAAGTTCCCCAAGGTGGTGCTGGATCTGCCGTCGTTGAAGTTCTTGGACATCAGGTTCAATGAGTTTGAAGGTTCGGTGCCCAGCAGGCTCTTTGACAGGCCTCTGGACGCCATTTTCATCAATAACAACAGGTTCAAATTCACGATCCCGTCCAATCTCGGCAACTCGCCTGTTTCCGTCATTGTTCTGGCGAACAATGGCTTCCATGGCTGTGTTCCCCGAAGCATTGTCAATATGGCGAACACGTTGAACGAGATCATCTTGATGAACAATGGGCTGAGCGCATGCTTGCCGTCGGAGTTCGGACTGCTGCATAGCCTGACGGTGCTGGATGTGAGCTATAACAAGCTGGTGGGGCCGCTGCCGGATACCCTGGCGGGGCTTCGCAACCTGGAGCAGCTGAACGTAGCGCACAACTTATTGTCTGGGAAGGTGCCGGAGAGCATCTGCGAGCTGCCGCATCTGAAGAACTTCACCTTCTCTTACAACTTCTTCACCGGCGAGGCTCCGAGCTGCCTGTACCTTCCGGCGTTCGACGATCGTCGAAATTGCCTGCCCGACAGGCCGAAGCAGAGGCCTGTCAAGCAATGTAAGTCGTTCTTGTCACATCCTGTTGATTGCAACTCCTTCAAGTGCAGCCCTGCCCCACCTGTTCTTCCTCCACCACCACCACCGCCTCCTCCTCCTCCTCCTCCACCACCACCACCACCACCACCACCACCACCACCTCCTCCTCCTCCTCCTCCTCCACCACCTCCTCCTCCTCCCCCACCACCATCTTATCCACAACCAACTCCATCCCCTACTCCTTCATATGGTAATCCTCCTCCGCCACCACCGCCACCGCCTCCACCTCCACCTCCCCCACCGTCAACACCTCCTTCACAGCCACATCCACCTTCCCCACCGCCACCACCTCCTTCACAGCCACATCCACCTCCCCCACCGCCACCACCTCCTTCACAGCCACATCCACCATATTGCGTCAGATCTCCACCACCACCTCCACCACCTCCCGTCTACTGCGTCAGACCTCCATCACCACCACCACCTCCCGTCTACTGCGTCAGATCTCCACCACCACCCCCGCCTACGCAGTCTCCGCCTCCGCCAGTATATTCTTCCCCACCACCCCGCCCACGGAATCTCCGCCACCGCCTCCGCCAGTATATTCTTCCCCACCACCCCCGCCCACGCAATCTCCGCCACCGCCTCCGCCAGTATATTCTTCCCCACCACCCCCGCCTTCGCAATCTCCTCCACCGCCTCCACCTGTACATTCTCCACCTCCGCCACCACCAGTCTACAGTTCCCCACCTCCACCACCATCGCAGTCACCGCCTCCGCCCTCAAGCCCACCTCCTCCACCGCCATTTTGCATTGAACCTCCACCACCGCCTCCACCGCCCTGCATAGAGCCTCCACCTCCTCCTCCTCCGCCTTGCATAGAGCCTCCACCATATCCATCTCCGGCACCAGCACCCTACTCCATTCCACCATCTCTGTCCCCGCCATCACTAACACCACCGTCGCTACCACCATCTCTTCCTCCATCATTACCACCATCTCTGCCCCCGCCTTCATTACCGCCATCTCTGCCCCCGCCATCATTACCACCATCTCTGCCCCCGCCATCGTTACCACCGCCGTCGTTACCTCCATCTATTCCATCACCTGCACCTGCATCCGTCCCACCGCCGGAATATGTCACCCCTCCGCATCCCACGCCAGTGCTCCCCCCTCCATCAGCATCACCACCAAGCGAATACAGCCCACCGGCTCCTCCAAGTGAGTATGCACCGCCACCAAAGCCTGGTTGCGAGACGCCAACACCACCTGCTCCGTATTCCATATCACCGGTGGCGCCACCTTCGTACAGCGTTCCGCTCCCGCCGGTGAAGGGCTTCAATTATAGTTCGCCACCACCGCCTCCGTTCTATTGATTCTTTTGAGCATTCTTCAAGAGCAGCACATTTAATCGTTGCCGTCAAGCTGGATCCATGGCTGGTTTTTACAATTGTGATTCATTGATCCATGGTGTGAAGAGGAAAACAAAGATACTCTGTGGGCAACCTTGTTGCCTAATTGTCATTGATCCATTTAAGTAAGATTCAGTTTGTGTATCTTGAATCGCAGTTTCAGTTCTTTGTGTAAGAATTGTGTAACATGTGAGGCAGTGAAACAGGAGATAAGAAAGGTAGAAACAGTAGAGGGTCATTTATTTGAAAGATTGTGAATAAAGATTGGAGAGAGGGAGAGGGAGAGAGTGGGAGGGAAAGAGGGAGAGAGAGAGAGAGAGAGATCTTAGTTGCAGCCAAGGGATGTATAGTGGATCAAATTCATGGGGAGTGCTTCTGGTGTCTCTATCATACTTTGTTCCTATCGTTATAATATGATGATTACATATTTATTTGCATAAATTGAATGGTGGTTCTCTTTCTGTTGGTTTTCTTAATTGGTCTGATGTTGATATCTTACCTTCTTATTCTCAAGTGTATGTGGATTATTGAAATGGTGATAAGACGGTAGCTACTTTGTTTTATTTATGAATGCTGAAATTTCCTCTTATGAATGCTTGATAATACGATAGAGACTCGCGAATTTGATTTCTTTTACACAGATCTGAGCACTGCTCCTGCATCTCCTGCGCTGTAAGTTCGGGCAGGATTATAATGTTGGTGATGGTTTCAGGCAAAACCTAGATGTTGCTGGCAGTGTCTCTGATCCTCTTTTTCTTTTTGGGCTTGTTGATGTTGGGAGATCTTGGTAAAGGTTATTTCTAAGTTCTAGGTCGTGTGGAATCCATGGGCATACAAGCTAAGCTATCCCTTGTCTTTTATATTAGTTTTTCAGCTGAAGTCATTGAATGTGTTCATGACTGAACCGATTGGCATCGATATACAATCTCATAGGTTCTTTGGTTGCCTGTGATGCGGGCGATTCTTGCAGAGTGAAGAAGCATCGGAGTGTGTGAAGAAAGGAAGACGGCAACATTAGACTTTGTGTGTAGCATCTCTTTCTTTTCCAAGTCTTATTTTTTTAGGACCGACTTTTACTGTTCTTGAAGACCTCATGTAGATCTTCAGGATTGACATTTGAACTTGGAAACCCTAGTCTGGAGGCAATTTTAAATGCAGAAACCTCCTTGATTGCATGTGGGTGGTTGCTTGCTCAATGATTTCAATGCCCATTTGCTTGCACCTAAGGCCTAACTGTCTTGGGGATCTCTTCCTATTTTAGTTTCTTATAGTCCTATCCCATTACATTAAAAATATAAAGATCAGTGGCTTCTCAGAGCCGTTGATGCCGATGATTGGCAAGAGATGGACGGCTACCAAGATAAGGGTAGTTGGGTGCATGGACCCCTTCTCTACACCGGTGGGCTCACGCAGCTTGTTCTCTGTCAGATCCATTATAGTTTTCTGTGTGGCACTGTTCTTATTTAAATTCAAAATCATTAACTTTTTTCCAAGCTTTGAATGAGCCTTTATCTAACATCGTCTTCTACCTACAGTTAATCCTGGAATTTACTATAGTTCAGGCCATACTTTACAGGCGATCTGGGTCCCGCCACTCATGAAAATGTAAGATGGGTCTTCCAGTTTTGCAGTTAAAAAACTGGCAGGAGAGGTCTCCCTGGTGTTTACTGCAGCAGTAAAAAGAAAAAAGACAAGTTTGAATGAACTTTTTTTATCTGATATGGTTCTCCACCCACAGTTAAACCGGGAATTTCCTGGCTTACGCGCTTTTCAGGCAACCTGGTTCTCACTATAGGTGAAAGTGGTGGGTGGGCATTTCAGTTTTTTCAGCAGATCTATGTGCAGGTAAACTTGTTGGAGGAGGTCTCATGGTTTTTACTTTAACAGTAAAAGGTGACAAGCTTAAGCAGAGAAGCCAGTAAGAATGGCAGCCAAGGGAAGAAAAAGATGAGGCCTTTCATTGTTGTGCATCTGAACACAGTGTATTTTTTCTGTCTGACAGGTGGGTATAGAGGAAAAGAAACAGGAAAAAAGAAAAAAAAAAGAAGAAGAAAAGAAAGGGTCCACAGCTCACTGTAGCCATGTGTGATGATCTTCAGTTATTGCCATGGATTTCTTCTTCATAGCTTCTGGTAGGACAAAAGCAGAAAACCCTAATGTTTGCATTTGACAGCACAACAAAATAGCTTGTTTTTTTCTCCCTGAGTGCATCCCATTTGGTTGCGATTAGATGATGACCCCTTTGGCCTACTGGCATGGGGCTGAGTTACCTGTTATGAGGGACCTTAAATGGTTAGATATGGTTTTGGAATTTTCATTTTTTAACTTTATCGAATCTGATCTGATTTTCATCGTATTTCGATTATCAATTCGGATTGCTGTTTGCGATTGGGTGACCGAGCCGTGCCGAGCCAAGCCTGAAATGTGAGTCAATGTGTGCCCGACCAAGGCCGGATCGAGCCATTTTTCGAGCTCTTTTTTCCGTTGATGGGAAGGTAGGTAAAGGGAAAACTTCCACCATTCTCGGCTGCATGTTAGCTAAAAGTCCATTGTCACAAAAATGTTACGGTAAAGTTGTATATCTCGAAAATAAAATGAGAAAATCTTGACAATTTTTTCAAAAATTTAAAACATTTAATAAACCTTAAAAATTATAAAAAATCATAAAAAATATGAAAAAATAGGGTATAATACACGTTTTTTCATGTTTTTTATTTTTTGACATTTTTTTAAAAAAGACGCATTTTGTACGAGTATTATATGGCTGATTATGTTTTGTTGTATTATACAAGTCTTTTTCCCAATTGAATGAGTGAACAAGTTTCCTCACCAAATGAAAACGAAGCCAAAATGATTGTTGGCCAGCTTGGCTAATCTACCAAAGACCTTTAACAAAAGGAGAAAATTTTCATATGCAGAGAAACGAGACCTGTCCAAAGGTAGGTTGCAAAATGGATTCCGGCAGTTAAATACGTCGGAAATGGAGTTAGATTCAGATTCAGTACAACAGAAAATGGGAAAACCCTAAAACCAGATACAGGTCAGTGGCAACCCTAGCCAAAGATTTTTATGAGCTTATTTTCGTGGCTTGAGGCCAGATCTTTATAGCTAATCAGGTCATTAGGTATATCGCTTTTGATAAATTTTAAATGGAGTTGTTAAATAATTGATCAATTAAAACCGAAGCTATTAAAGGGTGGGCTGAGATGTGTCAAACCGAATTGTTACCTAACCATATAGGTCCCCTGAGCCTTGCTTTTTGAATGATCACTAAGAAGTAAGAAAAGTGAAAAGGGGCTGAATTCCAGTGAACTCTTGTGAATTCGTTTGAGAAAGTGACAGCGGCGTGTCTTGGTGGGTCATTCTTGAGTCTTGACCCCCCAAGTGAACGGTGGAGAAATTGTATTCCATGTGAAATGGAACTCAAGTCGTTGTCAATATTAATTTTTAGTGGGTATCCACTATAAGTTTAGCTCAAAAGATTAATCAGTGCCCTTTAAATCTCAACATGTTCTAACTTTGGAAATATGTTCAAATCGACAGTAAAAAAAAAAAAGTAAGAAACTTTGGTGATTTAGAACTTAGAAACCCATATTTTCACATCTCAAGTACACGATTTCAAATTCATTTTTTACATATAATTGGAATTTGGTACAAACAAATCTGAAAATGTCAAGGTCCCTATATATATATATATATAAGAAAAATAGAACTTGCCACAAAAAGAGCACCACCATTTTTCACGTTTAATTTTGAATCGAACCTAGTGTCGCTTGCCGCAGAAGAGTCAACTCCCGGTTCCTTCAAAGATGGGTCCGCCGTTGACCGGAAATCGTGCTCAGTAACTGAGCATTAAGGTCAGTCTTTTATTGCCGAAAACGGAGATTAATGGCTCCCCACAACTCACTCTCTCATCCCAAAGTGGTCCTCCTCAATAGAGGCACTCCCTTTTGTACTCGCCACTAAAAGCATTTAACGGCAGTAAATGCTAAAGGAGGAGAGAACACGCAAAAGAAAGAGTGATAAATGGTAAAGGTTGTAAAAGGAATAAAGAGAAAGGCAAAAAAATAAAAAGGAAGCAAAAAAAATGTGGTGGGCACGCCTTAGCCATTTGCCCTAGTCTATAGAATTTAATATTTAATTAAAAAGCGTATACTTTTAAAATTAAATTAAAAAAAGCAAAAGTGCATCAATTATGTGAATATTAGACTTTATAAAACCAGGCTAAGAAAGCCATAAATTTTTAATACGGAAACGATGAGACGTGCCGCGAAACGAGAGACCCAAATTTAAGGCATCTTTGGCATTTGCTCTGTTTGCACGATCCAACGGGGGATGGATGATGTACGTGTGGAAATGTATATCAATGTAGATCATCATCATCATCATCATCAATGGTGCCATAATATCATCATCATCATCATCAGTGGTGCCAGATGCAATGACACCATTTAGCAAGCCGAAATTGATTTCTCCGGCAAGTTGCCGGAAAAACCTTTCGTTTGCCGCCGGCATTGAATGCCAATTCCAACTTCATTACACAAAATCTTTTGGGTTTGTGTGGGATCTGCTGTTGGAAGTTTTGGGATTTATATAATTCTAGGAAAAAAAACGATTTATCAAGTTTTATGTGAACTATGTAACTAGTTGAAACAATGTCTTAGAAGTTCTTTGGAAAAAATCATTTTTATGTTTGTCACTTTTAATAGGGATGTCAATGCTTCGGACAAAATGAATAGCGGACCGAACCGAACCTTTTTCCGGTGAAAACCTGCGGAGGGGTAGGCCGTCAACCTTTTGCCAAAAAATCAGACATTAAAAAAAAAGGCCATCATACAAATTAAATAATTTCCAATACAATGAGAACACAAAAAAGAAGCATGTCACAAACTTCAATGGCATACGACTTCAAATTTAACATCCAATTAAGAAATCAGATCGGACCAGTCTTGACTGGACACAGCCACAAGAGAAAAAAGAAAGGAAAAACCCAATCTAATCTCTGTATGTCTTCAGAACAGTCAGCCTGAACCAATCGAGTTCAAAATCCAATTCTGAATCTTAAAATGAACTTTTCGGTTCGAAACCTCAAAGTAAGATCTGCTTTAATTGGATTAATCTCATAATTTGACTACATTTGTGAATGCGGATCTGAGATCCATGCTGCTGAAATCCGCCGTTTGCTTAAACTGTGAATCTCAGATCACTTCCGCTCGAATAAAAGGAAAACAAACATGCCCTAAATAATCTGTGCTTATTATAATGGAGATTATCAGGTTGGTCATCTCTCAAAATATGTCCTCCTGGAGTTATTCTTCAATCAAAATGAGGAAACCCTTTTTATATAGTTGGTCAAGCTTCATGTGATGCTATATAACTCCAAATAAAATGGGTCAAACACCATAAGTTTGAATTTAATGGGCATAGGGCAGCTGGTTGGGTTAGAGGCTTGTGAAAGTGCACGCCTCTAATTCGATTCTTTCGAGTGTCATGCCTTTACATCTTAAAGTATGATTAAATTGAAGAGTGCACTATTGCCATCACCGACACTGATGCTGCTCAGGACCCTCTGAAGTAGAGGGAACCTCTCACTCACTTGAAAGGTTACCTTGTGTCATTGAATTACATCCTTGATTTTCAAGTTGACCAAAGTTTAATTTGAGATTATTTAATATTTTTTGTTAAATTTGTGACTTTTATTTGGAAAATTATTTAATATTATTACTATTATTATTTGCAAATCCAGCGCTACAAGGCATGATATTTATGTCAGCGCATGAATTTTTTACACTGTTTTCCAACTCTCTTTTTTTTTTTCGCCATTGATTTGTCTCCATTAAAGGAACGACTGGGATATAGAAAATTCATGCAATATGAGATCTGGAACATGCAAAAGCCAAATTTGGTGCGAGTAAAAAATGAAAAATGAACGCGAAAAATATGTGCACGTAGCCAAGCAACAACTCCCAATTAATGCAGGGCGGTCGATCCTCCAATGTTATGTGGACACGTGTCAGATAAGGAATGACAGATGTGTCCTCACCGACGGTGGTGATTGACTGGCATAGAGGACTTCTCTTTTACTCAAGGCCACGTTTGTGTCAAGGATTGTGATACACCAGTTGATCCGAATCCAAAGCGATGGACCCGATCCTATCGGCTATGATGAATACCTAAATCGGACTACCTGTAAAAATTTGAATGTAAATTTATATTTTCTTTCATTGGAGTTTTGGGTTGGAGTCCAAGTTTGACATTTAGTAATACTTATATCTGATCCCAATCCAAATCCGATGCGGGGGCGATATATATATATATATATATATATATATATATATATATAGATATATATATATATATATATATATAATGTCATTTTATTTAAGGACTGGAAATCTGACATCCCCTCTCAAAAAAAAAAAAAAAAGCTTAAATATGAGGTTCTAGCCACACACTGGAGATCTCGAATCTCAATGTTTACATGGTAATGTGAAATCTCACGGTCATACCTTAGGAGTGTCACATAAAAGGGATTTTAAATCAGCCTTATATCCGAGATCTAAGGCTACCAAACGCACCTTTAATTTCTAACACCAGAAATTGTATTTGAAATGTAAGATTTACTTACATCTTTGGTAGCATAAGACTATGTGGCTAGGTATTAAGAGCGTACATCTACGTAAAATTGTGTCGATGAGATTTTATATATATAAAATGTTGATAAGAGTTAGATTTTAAAACCATGCTTTGTTGTCATAATTTCCAAAGTTAAAATCTGTCATGTCATGAAATTTGGTGCATTGTGAGCTGGTGGTCTGTTCCAAGCCATCTTCTTTATTCAAAGAAACTGGAATGTGAATCATTTGATAAAAAAAAAAAATTGTTCGCCAGTACGTCCAATTAATCCTCACGAGAGAGAGAGAGAGAGAGAGTTGCACTTGATTGGATCAATCATCCAAAGTATATAATATATTGTGAGAGAGAGCGTGCACATTTTATATATAAATATATAGTGAGTGAATGGTGACTCTATCTAACCAATCACTAAAGGCCATCCAATCTATAGTGGTAGATGGTTAAAAGAAAATTGAGAGAAAAACATGTGAACTAATAATATATGATGTAATACCAAATACATTTTTTCCTTGTTTTTTCTCACTCGTCCGTTACAATAGATTGGACGGCCCTTGTGGCTTTAGATAGCCAGAATCACTAATTAATTTTTCTACTTTTATATATATATATATATATATGTATGTTGTCGGTAGAGCATGCTTTTAATAGGATAGGATAGGAAAGGAGCGACCGTTTTGTGTTTGGACCACTTTTTCCTGCCCCGAGTATCAAAACCAACAATCTCATACAAAAAACCGAAGCAAGAAATATGAAAGCTTTATAGAGAGAGAAATAGAGAGAGAGATTCATGAAACAAATAAATAACTGTGTTTCTTCTTAGGTTTTCAATTCATGAGAAAACCTAAAAGAATATTAATTAAAAAAAGTAACTGTGTTTTCAGTTGGTTTTTTGTGTCACTAAGGAAGCGTGAGAGAGAATTCTTGAAGCAAAATGCATAACTTGTTTTCACGTTAAAATCTCGCATTTTCAGACTGTGATTTTCCTAAACTTGAGTGCTCACATTTTTTGCACAAAGGTCAGACTAAGTTCCAAACGATGAAAAGCCAAATTTATGTTCCCTAACAGCTAGCCGGGCGCTTTCTTTGAGCCAACCCAGATCATATTTCATCGAGAAAATAACCTATGGTTTATCAACCTCGAGAAAATATTTTTATTTTTCCTAGGTCTTAAATCTAGGAAATTTTGATACTTGGAAACATCGAGATGAGAACGTTTGTATTATATATTAAATCATTTTGGTTCATTTGAAAGTTTCCATAGAATGAGGTGTTGCTTATTCCTTGTAGCAGATCTCTAAGTATCAGGTATGCATTTTTGTCCACATTTACCAACTCATAGATTACCTAGCCATAGATATTTATACCTTCCAAACTTTTATATATATATGTGTGTGTGTATGAGATAGAGAGAGAAAGAGAGAGAGAGAAAAGTATTTCATCCTACAACCTAGATAAAAACTAGAGGCCTTTTGATCCTTCTCTTCCCCTTCCTCTTGCCCCCATGATCCAGTCTGCATCGCCTGGTATAAGCTCAATGGATCTTAGCTGGTATAATTCTCTAACCTCATTGGCGCAGAGGCATGGTGCCCATGAGAAACAGACTAATGATGCAGTTTTTATTGGCAGCAGCTCGACCAGATATGCTATGTCCCTTATAGTGACAATTTCAGAGAAAAGTAAGGAGAATGAACATTAACTAAAGCAATATGGTTCTGGGGTTCAGCATCTGAAATGTTAAGCAAGAGTAGGTGAAAGTAGAAGAAGGAAAGCAATCTTTTAGAAGGACAAATGAATTTCTTGGTAACTATGATCCTAATTACCCGAGCTTTCTTGGGATCACGCTCCACATCAATGATATTCACTGCTCTCTCTCTCTCTCTACTTTCCACATATTCTACATAAGAAAGGGCAACAATTAATGGATGGGTACCTCAAAATAATATGCTTTTATCACTCACCATTTAATGGTAGCTCGTGCACTGGCCATATCAGCCGGTATAGATCGGCTCATCTTAAATTGTTTCACAATTTAAAAGATGTAAGTAAGAATACTTCTTGTTCACTCACAGCCATAGTGTTCTCTCTCTCTCTCTCATCATCTCTGTGATTCACAGAATCACAGAGATGATGAGAGAGAGAGAGAGAGAGAGAGACAACACTGTGGGTTTGAAATGTTGGTTTGAAAGACTCTAATTTAATAACTCTCATGCCATTGGCAGCATCAATATATAAAAATAATCAAATATTTAGAGAATGATATGAAAACAAAGATATTTTGTGGGGCTCTTCCATGTGCCATTGCCCTTAGAGCAAGTATATTGACGGCAGCTCTTCACCCACTTCATCACCTATTTGGTGTCCTTGTATGGCGCCTTCCTTCAAGTAGGATTCCCATTGTCTCATAATCGTATTAATTCACCAACTGGAACATAAATGTCTTGGAGGGTGTTTGGATGACACTTCAAAATTAAGTTTTGGGGTGTTTAAGTGCCAAGAAAACTTGGTTTGAGCATTTTTTACCAAACCTAGTTTTGTAAAAGGGAATGAAAAACCTGACCCTCCTCGGTTAACTCAAATGCACCTCATAAATAACACAAGTTGAAAGGATATGGTGAAATTTGTTCTCAAGGAGTCGGCACAATGGATGAGATAGGGGCTGATAGGCGACTAATATCTGCCAATTATCTGTGTTGTAAGAGGAGAACCATCGGTATGTAAGTTGAAGCACGATGAGGGCGGCACTATGAGACACCGAAAGTAAACACTATACCCTAGGGGGATGTAGGGTTGGGTGAAGAATGTGGCTTTCAGCTGAGCAGTGGGTCTCGCCCGCTCACCCGAAAAAAGACATGGTGAAAGTTGATAGCGACAGACATATTTTACCCCTGCAAGGTGCCCTCCAGTTGCAATCGGGACTCGATGGTCATTTTACACTTGCGAGCGCGTCGGCAAGTGCGGCAGTTTCTCACAGTTGTCCGAAATAAAATATGTAGTCACAAATTGTTGTACAAAATTTTGTTCCAATTATTTGGAAGATCTACTCTGGGACTTTCCTGTAAACAGTCTTGCCAGCCATGTCAGAATTATCAGTAAATCTACATGCAGAGTTGTGCTAGAATATTTAATACTGTAACATTGGAAAGAAAAAAAATTAAAGCTCTAATGTAGATTGAATTTTGTAGGCCAACAAACCTAGGTTTCAAATCATGTAAGATACACATAAGGATTCAAATCTGCTTGATGGATAAAAATTTTAAAACATGTGGCTGAAAGCAAACTGTCATCATGCTCTTGTGATTTTTTTTAGCGACAGATTTTTAATTTTTAACTATTCGACATTCGACAGATAGATCAAACAGACAATATAAAAGCAACATCATAATTTACTTGAACTGTTGCTCTGAAACTACATATAACATATGATTTAGGCAATTGCTAGGGTTACTAATTGCAGACTTAAACTGCTTGAATCCGGGGAAATCCAAGAACAATATTTGAAAACCATATAAATGGTGATGCAAACAGATTGGACCCAGGACGGCGGAATATGTTAGAACCGTATAAACAGTATAAATTTAGAGACAAAATGACAAAAGGATCATATGATCGGATTCGATCCATGGTCCAGAATCCACTAAAAGTGTCGGCAGACAAAAAAAATTTGTTACTAGAACTTTTGGGCAAATTACCAAAAACAAAAAACAGACAAAACAGAAGAGAAGATTTATTCTGATCAAGATTTAATGCAGTACTGAAGTTGTTTCTACTCCCTGCATATGGTCTGTCTCTAATTTCTCATGTACTCCTGCATATGGTCTGCCCATTTTCAACAAGTTGTACTTTCACCAAAAACCTCAAACCGACGACTGTTTGGTTTGGATCTGAAATTTGGTGTCTACGTCTGATCTTTAATTGCTTTTAACACACACATAACTTCTCGATCTCTCTTTCTTCTTATTAAATCTTCACTAATGAAGATTCAAGAGATAATAAGAATGGTAGAAGTTATATATATATATATATATGAGTGAGTGAATGATGCTGACTGTCCGAGTCAGCCAACCAATTGATTAGTGTCGTTCATCTGAAGCAGATAGATGGTTGAGAGAAAAACAATGAAAAAAAAAAAGAACTAATACTACATAACGAAAATGTCTATTACATTTTTCTCTTGGCTATCTATCATGTTGATTAGATAACTGGGTAACTCTGAAAAGCTAGAGTCACAATTTAATTTTTTTTGTTTCTCTTTATATATATATATATATATATATATATATATATATATATATATATATATATATATATATATATATGCAATTACAGATTTACAAAGGAAGGACAAAGGTTAAAATGGAGGAGATGAAACCATGTGAAGATTTTAAATTTGTACAATGAAATAAGATTTTAGATTTGTACAATGAAATTTATACCGTACTTCAAATCTTTGACAATCAAAACTTACTATTGAGTGATGAAAGGCAATACCCAAAAGACAAAAATGTACAATGAGAAGAATCTCTCCGTGCTTGCATTATATGGAGACATGGCATTTATTATAAGCTGTATGCCAACGATCGGTAGGTGAAATCATACATACCTAGCTACCAATTACAGTAAACAATAAAAAAACAAAGACGCCATTTTATATCAGATTTTAGATAATGCAATCAAGGAGCCAAGCTGTTCTTCTTGAATAAGATGTCACATCGAGAAAATGTGGTGATCGTTTCATGAACATGAAGAAGTGTTCAATCTTTGGGTTTCACTTGGGAAAAATGGGAGGGTGAAGTGGATGAATGAGAGCAGAGGAGTCGTACTGCGTGGTCATTCAGGGGATAGGCCTTGATTATGAGGTACCAGTATGCGCTGTCTTGCCTTGAAGTTGAAGCTCTCTAGAGAATGAGGAGCATCTCAACCTATGCCTTCTTACTATTTTGTCGGTGATGTGTATGTGTGTGCGCGCATGAGTTTGTGTGTGTGAGCGCATGTGTTTGTGTGTGTATGTGTTAGAAAGAGAGAGAGCTCGTACCCATTCCTCTACTAAGGCTCAACCCCGGAAAGTAGTGTCCGACTAGTTACGCTGCACTCTTTAGGGCCCCGGGGGAAGAGAGAGAGAGAGAATTAACGATACTACTACGCTAAAATGCATAATTGATTAGAATTATATGAGTAAACAAGGAATAATAAGATCTAGAATAAAATGAGGAACTAATTTAATTTGGTTCGAATTTGGACTGAACATAGCAACGTTGTCTAATTTGTGTGCAGTTGAGAGGCGTAAGTTGGTGCAGTTAGCAAGATAACAAACCATATATAATCAAGATCCGTTCAACTACTGCGAAGAGGTACTTCATTTGCTACCATCTCCTTCACAGTTTGTGATCTGAAAAGCAAGATTAAGATGCTGATCTTTCATAACGAGCAGATAGTTAGATCTTTCATTACCATAATGTACATGCAATAATCATCGAAGACTATTTGTTTACTGTTGCTAACGATGTTAATATATCCGATTTGAGACAAAGTGTAGGCTATCTTACTGTTTGGGGTTTACATAAATACATAGTTATTATAATTAATTGCAATTGAATTGGATTGATACTGATTCTTCATGTATGAATTTGATTGATTTTCTTCTTATTACATTAAGGTAAAGCAGTTGGAGATCCAAAGAATAATCCCATTAAGAAATCATATTAGATTCATATTTAACAAATGCTATCTGATCAAATTCAGATATATATATATATATATATATTCAATGCTTTTATATTGGCCAGATTGGGTTCAAAATTTGAATTCGAATGTAAATATAAAAATCGGATTTCGATTGTAAAATCATATCTCAGATTCAGATATGATTTTTTTTTTTTACATATGTATTTGAATCTACATATGTGAATCTCTAAAGGGTGAACACGATAAAAATATACCCGATTTGAATTTGATCTATAGACATCCCTAAATGTTGAAAAGACTGGATAAATATTTTGCATGCATAATTGGGTGAGGAATTTATTCACTGCCGTGTTGATAATTGCAGTGTGTCGAGTCGGAGCAATAAATGGCAATCTGTGTAGGTTGCACGATGGCAGTTGCCATACCTAACAGTGTATACATATTAAATCCCAGCAAGCCAATAATTCATCTGCCCGTCTTGCCAGTGATGTTTCTTTTCAGGAATGTCTTGCCACACAAATTAGTTGGTACCCGAAAAAAAAAACTACTTCTCTTCATGGGCAATTCCTGCTTACCAGAAATCGGTTCTTGGGATGATGACCATTCACTATTTCTTTAATATCCTCTTTTACTTTCAACTTTTCAATCTCTTCATTCAAATCTTTGAGAAGATTATATTTGAATTTCTTTGTAAATTTTTTGGGATAATACTCATTTTCATTGTTGTAAAATTTGTTGTTTCTCAGATGAATTTAAAATATCTGAAGTTAACTTTTTTTTTTTTAATTCATAAAGTATCTAATGATAAGTGATACTTGCTCATATGTTGAATTTATGAACAAATCGTCATGGCTCTCATACCAGTTTTTACAATATTGGATGTATGATTGAGTAACATATCTGATTTATTGGATGTACGCATTTGGATTTGAATTCGTATTTGAATCTGGACGAAGAAAGTCTATATATACAACATGCAAATCCAACTTCTAAATTTACAATATAAATCCAACTTTTATTTTCACATTGAAATCCAAATCCAATCTGAGATTTAAATGCCCAACAGAACCAAACTACACCATAATATGTTAAGCACCAATTGCTAAAATATACAAATATTGGATCTAAGATATTTATTTGAAAGTAAATCTAAAACAAAATTTGAATCCAGTTGGATATTTGATTAAAGCTGAATTTGAGTCTTTGTCATTCCTTAAATCTGAATTCGATTAGATTTCTTAGCGAATATTTATCTTTTTTTTTCTATATCGGTCCTTCTTAAAGCATTTCGGTGAGATATCCAATCCATTAACATCCCTGTTGTTGAAGCATCAGATTTTGACCTGGACTGCTATAAGACTGACGCGGAGTAGGAGATGGCTACCAGATTTTTTTACAGTAAAGGACAACCAGAGCAGCACACAGCAAGCCTGTCATTAACTTCAGAGTATCAAGCAAGTAATAATGCGTACAAAAGTTCGGTGCTTTTCATTTGTCCATCAAAATGAAAGGAGAAACTTTCGATCATTTGAATCATTTCAGCAATTTGAATTCGAACAACTTCCATTGCTCTACATGTTAAATGGACAATGAAAACCCTACTGCTAAACGCCAAACCTTCTTCACATGTAAGGCTTCGAAAAGGCTCTCATCTTTTCGTGGCTGTCTTGTTTGTCTCATGCCATAGATGAATTTGGTTCTGAAATGGCAAATGGCATCTCCCATCTTAATAAAGAAAAAGATGTCTCAACTATTCGAAAAGAAAGATGATCCAAAATCTTGTCATCAAGTGTCTCCACATGCATCAATAGACACAGCATTATGTTGTCAGTATCTGAGAACCGATGCGATGATTGGTGTTAGTTGAACTACTGCAAACTTGCTTAGTATGGTTCTTAATGAATTGAGCTTTGAAACTGATTAATCCAACAACTTCAATGGTGCAATACTATTTGTTGTCAAATAAAAGTTCTCTTGCCATAGAAAGAATGCAATTTTCCGTTGGGATGGCCAAAGGCACACGTAGGTTTTTATAGGTTAGTGTCAGTAGCGGAGCTACCTTGCAGCTGGCGTGGGCAACTGCCCACCCTAGCTTGAGTAAACCCTTGCAAAAGTTTTACTATGATAATGCAGGACACAAGCCTCGCCATATATGGTGTCCACACTAGATTTAGGCCACTGTTTTGTAGCCCAGCATGCACCCAACTCATTGCAATAATAAGATAGTTCAGTAACCTTAGCTAAAAATTCCTGGCTTCGCCATGTTACGGAATCTGAGATTATTAATATGGCTTTAACTTGGTTTATAACTTTATATATATGAGTCTGTACATTAGTGTTTGTTTTTAACATAATCAAAATCCAGACTAAACTCATAATATCAATGGATGAAGAACATAATTCTCATGGTGGGCATATATAGACATACTAGAAAGCCATCTGATCCCACAACACTGTCTTTATCTAAGCTTATAACTGCATTGGACATCTCTTCTTTTATGACAGGTAGAAGAAGGTGATTATTCTCTTCATCTATAACCATATCACCATCATCTATACCTTCAAAAACATCATTGTACACATTATCTTCCTTCAATAGCCCACTAATATCTACTTGTTCAAAGTCTATAGTCATAAATAACATTTCAGAGTTTTAAACGACTAGGTTTTTCTCGAGTATAATACAGAGAGTTTGAAAAAAATGAAAAAAATACGATAAATTTTTAAAAAAATTTAAAAACAAAAATAAAAAAAATAAAATAATTGAGAAACTAATAATACAAATATCAAAAGTTAAGTAGACATGCAAAAGATAAAAAATAGAAAGTGAAAAAAAAAATGTTTGGTATTAAGAAAAACAAAAAAAGTGATGAAAAAACAAGAAAAACGTGTTTTTTTCGTTTTTAACTTGTTTTAAAGTTTTAAAGGGCCATTTAATTTATCACATTTTTAAAAAAAAATGTATTTTCTGTGACTATGGTTCAAACCAATTTATGTAGTAATTTGACTATTTTTTCATTAAGATTGCCCAAAAAAAATTTCATTCCATTGCAGGAGAGTATCTTTGACGAAGCCTAATTTTTTAAGGAACTTTAGCATCAAGCATCTGGTAATCTATCTTCGCCATGCACTTCTTAACAAGCTCCTTGTGGTCCAATGTCTATTATCTACCAGATTTGAAGCGTATGAAGGTTCTCTGTGAGGAAAAGATCCACCAGCTAGCTACTTAGAAGTGTCTCCTCCAAATTCATTGCCCTAGTGGATCGGACATTTGAACGATGAATCTGCTTTTTTTCTTAAGGCATGAAAGCAACACAAAATTTGTATTGACTTGTTCGGGTCACCAAGGAGTACACTAGACAAGAGTACCACACACTAGACAAGAGTACCACATCGGCCCCAACCACCTAAGCCTGGGCATCAGGCCAGCCCGGTCTGATAATGAGTCGGGCCCGGGCCCGGGCTCGAACCGACTTGGAAATCCCGAGCCCGGTTCGATTATATTTTTAAATAAAAAAATATATAAATATACTTAATCATAATAAAATATTATAAATATATATATAAATTAATAATCTTTTTAAAAAAACTCATTATCGGACCCGGGCTTATCGGGCCAGCCCGGGTTCCTTTTTTCATAGCCCGGGATCAGGCCCGATTCACGCCGAGTACCGGGTACCCAGCGGCGGCTCGGCCGGGTGCCCAGGCTTACCACCACCCCATGACACGTGCAATTGGCGCTTAACTAGGAAGATGACTTGTAAACACCACCAAGTTGATGGCAAGAATTCAAAACCAGTGGGTTTGTTCTTGCTGCAAGGCTAAAAATGCAAAAGAATGCAGAATTAGTGGCTATAGATATATATTCACAGTGTTAAAATTTCAGCTGGCATTCAAGTTAGAATATTAACATCCAGACAATTAACAATGCCAATAAGTTTCAATATTGTAGAGTTATAACAAGTGAGAATAGAAGAAAAAACGTATATTTGGAGTAGAAATTAGTGCCATTGATTGGTTCAAGGACTGCCATTTTCTCGAAAAGGATTGAGTGAAAGCAGATTTTACAAAAGCCATCTTGGCAATTTGAAAAACCCTCTAAATTACCATGAAATTCTAAAGGAAAGAAGGAAGGCTTATTAATGAAGACATCTTCTGAAACCAGCATATTTAGCTAAGGGAAGAGAAGGAAAAAGAAAAAAAAAATTAGAAAAATCACTCAATTGTTAGTGCATTTACACAAAACTGCCTAAAAATTTGAAAATTGCAAGTAATGGCTTAATTTTATAAAAAACAACAAAGACATGCTTTCTAAATGCAAAAAAAAATTATATTTTAGAAGATCGCAACAATCCACTTATGAGATAAATATATTTAAGATTGAGGTAAATTGCATGCAGCCGATTATCAGATCTCGTTTATAGAAAAAAAAAATTATATATATAGACTGATGTGGTTACATTGTATCTCCACAGCCATATGATCAGTGTTTTTACAGAATTTAAGTTGTAATTTGATTATTTTTTCATTAAGATTGCCCAAAAAATTTTCATTCCATTGCAGGAGAGCATCTTTGACCAAGCCTAATTTTTTAAGGAACTTCAGCATCAGGCATCTCGTAACCTATCTTTGCCATGCATTTCTTAGCATGCTCCTTGTGGTCAATGTGTATTATCTACCAGATTTGAAGCGTATGAAGGTGCTTTGTGAGACAGCACAGTCTGTGCCTCATTATTATTGCTGAAACAAAGCTTCAGCAGGTTTATCATGTTCACTGCTTTCTTCGTCAGTTTTCTTCAGTTTAGTCCCTTCTACAGGGCTTGTTGGGAATTCTTCTTAACTGGTCTCCTCCTTTGGAAGGGCATGTTGGTGGGTTTTTTACATTTTTACTCAGCTTTGCAGTTTTAGTATGCAGGGTCATGCCCTCATTAAAGTTATCTATGGTATGTGCTTTGGTGCCCTTAGAGGTTGTTTGATGGTCATAGGACACGCAGAACGGAACAACTTGTCCTATTTAATTGATTTTTTTATCAAACGTCATCCGCAGTACAAGACGGATAGGATAGATAATTGAACAGAGGGAATAAATTACCCCCTGTTCCACCTTGTTCCGAGCTAACCCTATGAACATAAGACCATCTCCCGCCCCCCGAGCTGCCCTCATGCGTCGAGCTTCTCTCCCCCTTCTCTCTTCCGAGTCTCCCCCGAGCTACCCTCGTGTGTGGAGCTTCTCTCCTTCTCCTCCGTCTCTCCCCTTTCTCTCTTCTGAGTCTTCCTTGAGCTGCCATTGCGTGTCGAGCTTCTCTCCTTCTCCTCGGTCTCTCCCCCTTCTCTCTTCTGAGTCTCCCACGAGCTGCCCTCGCGCGTCGAGCTTGTCTCTCTCTTTGTAGTAATTAATTTGTTTCTCTCTCTCTCTCATCTTTTTGCTATCCCAAAAGAATTTGTTTTGTTCCTAAAATCATCAAACGATGAACAAGATGAATAAAATAGACAGAACAGACATGTGCAAAGCAAACATCAGACAAGAGGAGGAATGTAGTGTTTTGTTTTTAAAATTATCAACGGTAGACAAAGAATATCATTGTCCATAAGGACAGATTAGTAGTGTGATAGACGTCATGTCTGTCATGTCCCAATGGACATCAATCAAATGACCTCTTAAGCTTCAATTCTTACGTGAACTTGATGAGGTCCCACTTTCCATGATCCTTGGTTGATTGCTGGTAACTTAAATTGTCTCTTCAATCCGATGGATTCTTCTGACCAGGTCTCCATTATACAAGAAAGTAATGGTAGCTTGGAACTCTGCACTTTCGTTCTCCACTCATGAGGCGGAGAACCAACTGTCATTGCTGAACAACCATCATGGTTTTGATGGCAGCCATCGAAACAGGAGCAATGGGATCACGAAGTCTGAAAGGGACATTGAATTTGAGCCCATCAATAGTGTGATAAGCTTCTTCTTCTTCCAATTTGGTGTTGAATCAAAGAAACTCTGGTATTTTGCTGGGCCTGCTATCTTCACATCACTGTGCCGGTATTCACTGGGAGCAATCACTCAGGTCTTCGTTGGACATGTTGGAACTCCCTCCAGCTAGCCGCCGTTTCCATTGCAGAGTTTTAGATGCTGCTCTCAACAGCTTACAAGGACTAGAGAAGGAATTGGTGGTCACTGACTTGATGTTGCAGATAGACTCAAAGTTGTTCTTGAAATGAAGAAAAACTATCACAAAAAACGTGTCTGAGTATTATACTTATAAGGTGAGTGAGGAATTTCTTAGATATAATACAGTAAAGTTGTATATCTTGAAAAAATCTCGGTGAATTTTAAAAAAATTTAAAACATTTAATAAATCCTAAAAATAAAAAAAATAAAAATTAATAAAGAATACAAAAAATGGGAAAACATGTATAATACATGTATTATACACATATTATATTTATATCTCATATAATACTCATATTATACACGTATTGTACCTGTTCTTTTTTGTGTTTTATTTTTTTGGCATTTTTGAAGACAATGCGTTTTTTGATGTTTTATACGGCTGACTTGTTTTCCATGATCTGTTATGAGACAAAGAAATCGTCATCAAGTTATTAAGGTATTTGGAAATGGAAAGAAAGGAACTTGGTCAATGCAAACTAAGGAGGATTTTAAATGTCAAAAGCCATATCTTGAATCTGGATATTTGCTCATATTTGCGTGGTGGATCCTTTGATCTGGAGCTCCACAATATAGCAGAACATTAGAAACATAGTTTCAAATGGATTTGTACAAAGGCATCTTTGGTGTATGGATTGTGAAAATGAACCAGCCGTATTCTCAAGCTACAAATAAGTTCAACATTTTTTAAAGCTGCCATATTAATATGACTTCGAATCACCAAAAGGGGGAAACGAGTTCCAATTTCATGCTGATATTGATTTGATAATGATGCCAAAGATAACTGTGAGACAATTACTTCTGGGTTTAACAAATCTCACCGCCAATCATAGATACATGTACCAATTTGGCACAAGAAACCAAAGCTCCCACCTCTTCGTCTTACCTCCAGTAGGTATGTCAATATATTTGATTTGAATCGGATATCTGACCGATTTGATCCGAAAAAATCAGATATGGAAAGAAATTTAATATCGGATTAAGAAATTGAATCGAATTCGGATTTTAATACATGGCATCCGATCGAATTCAGATTCGGATATACATAAATATCTGATTAGATTTGGATATGAATTCGGATCGGGTTCATTTTTAGACAAATATCTTGTATCTAATGCTATTAAATTTTAAAAATTGGCAAAATCAAGTTCAAAATTTGGATTCGGATATAAATATAAAAATCAGATTCGGATCGGATTCGGATTGTAAAATCAGATTTCTGATTTGGATTCGGATATAACTTTTCTTTATTCAAATTCCAATCCAAATATGTGAATATTCGGATATGATTAATGATATATCCGATCCATTGACATCCCTACCTCCAGGATCCTGAGGTTATAAATGGGGCTTGGATGCACCTTTACATCGGTGCTACAAAAAGCCTAAAAAAATAACGTCCATAGAAATCGAACTAGCAATCAGATTTTCACTTGCCTATGAACCCGACCAGCAACGCCACCTACGAAACAATTACATGGAATTTTGAACAAAGAAAAAAGGGATACAAATGCCTTGTTGGTACAAATAAATTTTTATCAACTTTAAGAAAACATTAACAAGTTGAATTAATGATCTCCATGTTACCACAGGGCGCTTGCACTATGAGATTTTTTATCAATAATTCAAAGAGCCAAATTGGTATAACCATAACTGATATATGAATGTGCTATGATATTTTAGAATTGAAGGAGAGAAAGAGTCCTTGAAGCACAAAAATATTATATCATAAGGATATGAATATTAATTTTAACCATTATTTTCTTCTTCGCCTACCCTTACTATGGACAGGTGAAGAACACATGGTCTTTTCTGGGATATTTGGATTTACTGGTTTACCTTGCTTTTGTTTTTCTATTGATTTTTATATATTTTTAATTTTTCCCAGTTCACAAACGATACAGTTGAATCGCACTACAGCGCTGTTCGATACATTGTCGTGTTCTATTGTTGATACGCAAGACTTATTTTTCCGAATTATTTGTCATTTACCACCACGTGATCCTATAAGCCTCGTTTTCAAGTATACATACCGTCATTCAAACACTTGCCATTAATGTTCTGAAACATAAATAATAGGGTCAGAAACATTATCAAAATTGAATTTGTTGCCGAAAGGGCATGGTGATTAAAAAATAATTTATAGTATAATTCAAAAAAATTGAATTTTAAGTTTTCTTTCTTCATTGAGAAACAAAGAGTTGTGGCTCCTGATCATCACCGAAGAAATCATGGTTAACTTATCCCTGTCTATCAAACGCAAGGCGTTCTCGCCAAAGAAGTCACGGTTACGTTTGTGACTTTCCTTTTTTTGGACAGCTGCGTTACTTTTCCAATTTTCTAACAAGCTCAAACGGCTACCTGCTTTTCATTCAAATAAAACGTTATTCCCGCTTGCCGCGGAAAGCAAGAAAGTCGCGGGTAAATCAAGAAAGCATCTCTCACCTCTCACCCTTTTCCTCCGAGAGAGAGAGAGAGAGTGAAGCAAGCAAAGGGTCTCGCACTCCGCACCTCCGATCGCCGCCGATGGCAGTAGTAGATATTCATCGCCGCCGATGGCAACAAGGCTACTCTCTCCATTGGCAATGTCCACCACTCCGATCCATTCCCAAGAGAGCCGTATATGCAACATCGAGCACCATGTCGGCGACTATACTGTTTTCGCTCGAACCTCCAAGGACTACGCTATCGTCATCTCCTATAACCCCGACACTGGAACCGCCAGGTATATTTTATTTGTCGATTGAAATTCCTACGTCTTTTTGTTCGGTTTGTAGTATTGCTATTCCCTTTCTTTTTTGGTGATATTGGTTGCATACTGGTTGTTTTTCCTCACCTAATTAGCATGGTGGAAGGAATAAATTTATCCATCATTGATGCTTGTGATGGATCTGATCTAGGTTATTGAATGTGTGCTTCTGAGCGCAATGGAAATTTGGTGTAAATTAATGGAATCAGTTGGAGTGGGCGTGTTGGTGCATGGGAATTTTGACCTCGTTCATATTGGGTCTGTGGTTCGGGCGAGGGGCAGGCGTTGTATTTGTTAGGGTTTTGTAGTAATGTTTTGGTGAGTTCGGTTTTTCCAGCGATTTGAGGAGTTTTTATGTTTGGACCTGAAGCAGATTCAGGGTGTTTCTCGGGGTTGTGTTTAGTTACGACGGAATTCTGCGTTTCTTGCTTATTTATTTGAGACTTGTTAGGATGTTAGGGAGTGATAGAATATCCTGCTTTTGTTTGTTTGTTGTTAAGATCAACTATCACCGTTTTGCAGCTCGTTAGCGTTGATATTGGTTTCGCGTACTTTAATGAAATAATTTTTAAGTTTGCAAAATTTTGTGTCGATCAACTAATGGTGATTTCATGCTCGTCTTCAATGGCTTCTTTTTTGCAGTCTTAGTTGAAGAAATTAAAGTTTACAAATTTAAGATAGACAATGTCCCAGTTGCTTGAGTTGTAAGGTTTTTATGCTTGTTACATATGCGGCGTAAGCCCCTGACTGAGTTTTATCAACAGCTTTTGGTAATTGTAAATGATACTTGTTTTAAATAAGGCAACTGGGACATGATGGCAAATCTGCCTTTTGGTTTGCGAAAAAGATTTTTGTAGCTAATTACCAAAATATTACTTTGTAGCTAATTTGATTGCAAAACAGATTTTTGTAGAGCGACATGATGGCAAATCTGCCTTTTGGTTTCCCTTTCTGGGCAGAGGAAGTGATGATGGTTCATGTTAGAATTATTGCATGCATTGGTTTTTAAACATAGAAAGCTCCAAAGTTCTAGGGTCATTCATATATGTTGTAATCTGGTGGTAGGGTACACATGGAGGCATTGACTGTGGTGTGTTTAGGCTGAAGCAGTAGCGAGCTGAGTGACCCTTAAAAATTGAAATTTAAAGTAACAGTGCCCCTTAGCCAAAAACTTCTTGCTCTGCTATGTTAGATTTTGAAATATGGGTTACATTTTTTTCAGCATCTGCATGGTTGTGGTTACTCTCTTTCTTATTGTCTGATTTGCTGCTACTTCTGGAGCTAGATGTGGCCTTTTTGTTCATATCTGGCTCTGGATGGAAATAGTTGGGTATAGTGTTCATTTTCATGTGTACTGACAAACTATTCTGAGAAAAAAACCAAGAGGAGTGGTCCATAAATTGATCCTAATCATTGTCTCCATGTTATTGCAATTTTGCATCCATCATGGCCGCTGTTGCCAATAAAAATATCTTCATTAAATTTAATGAAGTCGGACTGTATGTTCAAAGCAGTATAGTTCCCATCATGGTTTTAGGCAACATGTTTTCACTTTTCCGCATAATTGAAGTATGGCAACATGTAGAACATGTTCTCCAATTAACTGTTCAATTGCTTCCAAAGTTTTTACAGGGGTGTAGGTCTTGATATGTCTGGGGCATTGAACATTTTCATCAAGGAAGCAAAGACAAATGTACACACTCATGACTCATGTACCATTTCATGGTTATACACACTCCTTGTTTGATCTATTTAGGAGTCTCTGTGTAGAATTGAGCTTTTCTGGAGAGTAACTTCTTAGATAATTCTCTCTCTCGAGTAAGAGTTCACATGTCATGAAACATCTAGAACTCATCTGCTCTCACATCTGAACAATATTAGGAAAAATGTTCTTTGTCAAATTCAGTATATGTTAGTTGCTCAGTTTGATTTAGTTCACACAAAAATAGTCGTTTAACCTTTTCCTACCGTGTGCAGGATGATTCATATCTTAAAAATTACATCAGTTGATTGGTACCATGGTATAAGATTGTAGGATGGCAAATTATGTGCTTGATTGAGAGAACATGCTTTTAAAACATTTCATGTAGCTAGTAGTCAATGACTTGGCTTCTTTGCTTTTAAGGGCATTTTTAGATCATGCTTATTAGAAATTGAGTTCATCTTTTAGGTAACTTTTCAAATATATACTGATGTCTTGTCCTCTTGTTGATATTATGCAGTGGGATACTGTTGGGCAGGAAAACTTCAAGGCCATTTCCAGCAGCTACTACCATGGCACTCATGGTGTTATTGTAAGTTGGCTGCTTCCAGTTTATTAGTTCTTCTTAGTGCTATTTGCTAGGCTATGGTTAGGTTTAAGAAATGCCACTTTGTTTGAGCTATGTTTCTCTTGTTTCAGCTGCTAGAATTGAAAAAATGTTGCCTTTCTCTTCTTTGGAAGGTAGTCTATGATGCTACTGACTAGGAGGGCATTAACATTGCCAAACAACAGTTGGATAAACAAGGTTCAGCTATTCAAAGACCCAGCAATTTAACCGTTGTATAGTTGAAGCTTGTCTAGATAGTGTGCGGTACTTGTGTGCACATTTGGGGCAAGTAATATGAATATATTCTCAAATGGTATGTGCCCATATGTGTTATATTTTGTGATGTATTTATTATGATCAGCTGAAACTTATTGAAATTATTTTAAAACTAATTCCATTTTGTTTGTGCTTTTCTTGTGGTCTTAGTGAGCATCTCATTTCTTTCCGAAGGGCAACTGGATAGATGCCACAGCAGACCATATTCTATCGGTATTTGTGAATCGACTATTTGTGTTTGATTTTTGAATTTGATTGTTTAATTGAGTGTTAATTTCTGATTTGACATGCTAGTAGCATTTGTTTTTGTTAGAGAACTCAGAATTTTTTATTTTTATGATCAGTTTTGAAGTGGTCGTGGAATTATAGCAGCTGCTATATGTTTCTAACAAAATTTTCACCAAATTAAAAAATTTTTAAATTATGAAACCACATCCAGAAATTCTTTTTTTTTTTTTTTTTTTCTTATCTGGAACTTCTTTGAAATCTGTAAAATGGAGACCAGTTTTCAGTTGGGCCTCTTAGGTTGGATTGTATGTTTGGAATTTACAATTTTCTGAATGCGCAAAGCAGTTTTGTTTTTCATTGACCTCGCATGGCAGTGGTGGAAGGGTTTATTGAGTTTAAAGTGCAAGGAGTGATTAGACTTATGGGGATAGGGTAGAATAGACTATATGTGTTTGATTATTGAATTTGATTGCTTAATTGGCTGTTTCTGTCATGCTAATATCATTTTTGTTGGAGAACCTAGAGTTTTATTTTTAGGATAATTTTTGAAGTAGTCTAGAAATTGTAGCTGTTGTTCTCTATTTCTAACAGAATTTTTACCAGATTTAAAATCATTTTAAAATATAAAACTGCCTTTGAAACTTCTGTTTTTCTATCTGTAACTACTTTGATATCTGTGAAATATTTGGTTGGGCCTCAAGTTGGAGTTGCAACATTATTTACTATGTCATCATTTTCTTGTTAGAAGTTAGAATCTTTCACATTTACTATGTCATCATTTTCTTGTTAGAAGTTAGAACCTTTCGCATTAACATCGCAGGGCACTCATGGAAAGGTATGTGTTGGTTTTAAATTGCTTTTCTTTTTGTTTGAATTCTTGAAGTTATTGAGCTTAAAGCGCAATGAAGGAGCCATTAGACAGGTGGGAATAGAGTATCATAGATATTTGTGTTTCATGTTTGAAATTGATTGCTTCTTTGTGTTTTTGTTGTGCTAATAGCTTTATTTGGATAATTTAGATTTTTTTCTAATTTTTAGGATCATTTTTTAAGTATCCTAGGAATTGTATCCGTTGTTCATTTTCAACACATTAAAAATTGTTTAAAATATAAAACTTTGTACCCTCAAAATTTCAAAATTTTTGACTTGTAGATTGGAAATTATAGAATTCTTATTAGAGTTTGTTCTGCTACTCGGTTGCACAAACTTAAAATTTCTAAAATTTACCTGATGGTGCCCAAATTTTACATTTATGTGTAGAACAACTTTTTTCTTTTTTTGAAAGCTTGTTTTGTCTAATTTCTATCATTAGTTTTTGTTTGATGCATGCTTTCTGTAGCAATTCTACGAAAACATTGGAATTGTTGTAGACCTGTTTGCATCATTGTCTACAAAGCAGTCTCCCTTATGTCTTTGCTTGAATTTTGTGTGAATCATGTGCTCTTAGCCTAGAATTTAGCTAGTTGTAGGCAGGTGGCATCATGTGTGTGTATCATTATCTAGCGTCTTTATAAAGTGCATGAAAGGGAGGAGATGACTGTGTGGAGAAACTAGAGAACTGTTGAGGATCTTGAAGCATTCTCTCGGAAGCATTGTGGAACAAAACCAATGGTTAACAAAGGTTTTGAGAGGCAATGACGATGCCCATGTTGGACTTCTTAGGTGGTATTTTGTGTTTATCTCTTGTATTAGGTAAACCATGTAGGAGCTGCTCAACATGAAAGCAAGTCATCTGTTATACAACTACAACCATCCTTTTTTTGTGGAGATAGTAAAGAAGGCCCTTATTGTCAGTTTAATGAATTTCTTGAAATGCCAACTACCAGCGGGAAGTGCAATAATTTGTGGATCATATAAGACCATTGATCCGGGCCCACTACCAGTTTCAAATCCAACAATTTTTGGATCAGACAAGACCACTGATCAAGACCCCTACCTGATTCCATTCCAACGAATTTCTAGATCAAATAAGACCACTGATCGAGGTGCAATCCAAGATCCAAGTCCAACAATTTTCGAATCAGTTAAGACCATTGATCTAGTGTTGCTTATGTTTTTGCTTATATTATGGGGAATTGGCCTGAGATTTCTTTAGTTTTAGGTTGTTTTTAGGATTTTGAAGTAGGTAGGTTTCATCATGCGTTTGCATCATTATCTGCTTTTTTGTGAACTGCATGAAAGGGAGGAGATGACCGAAGGAGGAATTAGAAAACTGTTGGAGGATCCTAAATCCTCATCTTAGAAGTGGTGTGGAACAAAACCATTGGTTAACGAAGGAAATGATCATGTGATAAGCAATCACGATGCCTATGTTAGATATCTTAGGTGGTATTTTGTGCTTACATGACTCCTGCATTAGGAAACCCGTGTAAGAGCCGCTTAACATGAAATCAAGTCATCAGTTGTACAACTACAACGATTCTTTTTTTGTTGACATAGTCCAGAAGTCATTTACTGTCATTTTGATGAATTTCTTGAAATAACCAAATGCAAATCCAACAATTTTAGGATCAGGTAAGACCGCTAATCTAAGCCCACTATCTGCGGCAAATGCAACAATTTCCGGATCATATAAGGCCATTGATCCGGGTGACTACTCTTTTCAAATCCGACAATTTTCGGATCAGATAAGACCTCTGATCTAGAACCCATACCCGATCCTATTCCAACAATTTCTAGATCAGATAAGATCACTGATCGAGGCCCATACCAAGATCCAAGTCCAACAATTGTCGGATCAGATAAGACCATTGATCTACACCCGTTTTGACATCCAAGTCCAAAAATTTTCTTGATTGTTGTGCAAAGCTTACCTTTTTGTGCAAGAGCAACTTTTTTCATAGGTTTGTCGCGTTGGAAGCCTGTTTGGTCTACTTTCTCTTTAATCAATGCTTTCTGTAGCAATTCTATGAAAACATTTGAACGCTTGTGGGCCTGTTTGCGTCATTTTCTACAATGCAGTCTCACTTGTGTTTTTGCTTAAATTTTGTGTGAATCATGTGTTGTTAGCCTGAGTTTTAGCTAGTTTTAGGTTGTTTAAGTAGGTAGGTGGCATCGTGCGGGTGCATCATTATCTGGTGTCTTTGTGAAGTGCATGAAAGGGAGGAGATGACTGCACAGAGAAACGAGAGAATGGTCGGAGGATCTTAAAGCCTTCTCTTAGAAGCGTTGTGGAACACAACCAATGGTTAACAAAGGTTTTGAGAGGCAATGACGATGTCCATGTTGGACTTTTTAGGTGGTATTTTGTGCTTATGTGACTCTTGCATTAGGTAGGCCATGTAGGAGCTGCTCAACATCAAAACAAGTCATCAGTTATACAAATACAACCGTCCTTTTTTCGTCAAGAAGGCCCTTAATGTCATTTTGATGAATTTCTTGAAATAACCAAATACAAATCGAAGAGTTTCAGGAACATATAAGACCACTGATCCAAGCCCACTACCAGCGGCAAGTGCCATAATTTGCGGATCATATAAGACCATTGATCCCGGCCCACTACTAGTTTCAAATACAACAATTTTCGGATCAGATAAGACCACTGATCTAGACCCCCTACCCGATCTCATTCGAACAAATTCTAGATCAGATAAGACCACTGATCGAGGCGCATACCAAGATCCAAGTCCAACAATTTTCAGATCAGTTAAGACCATTGATCTAGTGTCGCTTATGTTTATGCTTATATTCTGGGGAATTGGCATGAGATTTATCTAGTTTCACGTTGTTTTTAGGTTTTTGAAGTAGGTAGGTCTCATCGTGCGTTTGCATCATTATCTGACTTTTTTGTGAATTGCATGAAAGGGAGGAGATGACCGGAAGGTGGAATTATAAAACTGTTGGAGGATCTTGAATCCTCATCTTAGAAGCAGTGTGAAACAAAACCATTGGTTAACGAAGGAAATGATCATGTGATAAGCAATCACGATGCCCATGTTAGATATCTTAGGTGGTATTTTGTGCTTCCGTGACTCCTGCATTAGGAAACCTGTGTAGGAGCTGCTCAACATGCAATCAAGTAATCAGTTATACTACTACAACAATTCCTTTCTTGTTGACATAGTCTAGAAGTCATTTACCATCATTTTGATGAATTTCTTGAAATAACCAAGGATCAGGTAAGACCACTGATCTAAGCCCACTACCAGCGGCAAATGCAACATTTTCTGAACCATATAAGACCGTTCATCTAGGACTACTACTCTTTTGAAATCCAACAATTTTTGGATCAGATAAAACCATTGATCCAAGCCCACTACCAGCGGCAAGTGCCATATTTTGTGGATCATATAAGACCATTGGTTCGAGCCCACTACTAGTTTCAAATCCAACAATTTTCGGATCAGATAAGACCGCTGATCTAGACCCACCACCCGATCTAATTTCAACAAATTCTAGATAAGATAAGACCACTGATCGAGGCGTATACCAAGATCCAAGTCCATCAATTTTCGGATCCGTTGATCTAGTGTCACTTATGTTTTTGCTTATATTTTGGGGATTTGGCCTGACATTTATCTAGTTCTAGGTTATTTTTAGGTTTTTGAAGTAGGCAGGTCTCATCGTGCGTTTGCATCATTATTTGGTTTTTTGTGAACTGCATGAAAGGGAGGAGATGACTGAAAGGAAGAATTATAAAACTGTTGGAGGATCTTGAATCATCATCTTAGATGCGGTGTGGAACAAAACTATTTGTTAACGAAGGAAATGATCTTGTTATAAGCAATCACGATGCCCATGTTAGACATCTTAGGTGGTATTTTGTGTTTACATGACTCCTGCATGAGGAAACCCGTGTAGGAGCCGCTCAACTTGAAATCAAGTCATCAGTTATACAACAACAACGATTCTTTTTTTTTTTTTTTGACATAGTTCTGAAGTCATTTATTGTCCTTTTGATGAATTTCTTGAAATAACCAAACGCAAGTCCAACAATTTTAGAATCAGGTAAGACCACTGATCTAAGCCCACAACGAGCGGCAAATGCATCAATTTCCCGATCATATAAGACCGTTGATCCGGGCCCACTACTCTTTTCAAATCCAAAAATTTTCGGATCAGATAAGACCACTGATCCAAGCCTACTACCTGCGGCAAATGCAATAATTTGCGGATCGTATAAGACCATTGATCCGGGCCCATTACTAGTTTGAAATCCAACAATTTTTGGATCAGATAAGACCACTGATTTACACCCCCTACCCGATCTCATTCCAACAAATTCTAGATAAGATAAGACCACTGATCGAGGCGCATACCAAGATCCAAGTCCAACAATTTTCGGATCAATTAAGACCGTTGATCTAGTGTCGCTTATGTTTTTGCTTATATTTTGGGGAATTGGCCTAAGATTTATCTAGTTTTAGGTTGTTTTTAGGTTTTTGAAGTAGGTAGGTCTCATGGTGCATTTGCATCATTATCTGGCTTTTTTGTTAACTGCATGAAAGGGAGGAGATGATCGGAAGGTGGAATTATAAAACTGTTGGAGGATCCTGAATCATCATCTTAGAAGCGTTGTGGAACAAAACCGTTGGTTAACGAAGGAAATGATCATGTGACAGGCAATCACAATTCCCATGTTAGATATCTTAGGTGGTATTTTGTGCTTACATGACTCTTGCATTAGGAAACCCGTGTATGAGCCGCTCAGCATGAACGATCCCTTTTTTTGTTGACAATGTCCAGAAGTCATTACTGTCATTTCTATGAATTTCTTGAAATAACTAAATGCAAATTAACAATTTTAGGTTCAGGTAAGACCACTGATCTAAGCGTACTACCAGTGGCAAATGCAACAATTTCTGGATCATATATGACCGTTGATCCGGGCCCACTACTCTTTTCAAATCCAACAATTTTCGGATCAGATAAGACCACTGATCGAAGCTCACTTCCAGCGACAAGTGCGATAATTTGCAGTTCATATAAGACCATTGATCCGGGCCCACTTCTAGTATCAAATACAACAATTTTTGGATCAGAAAAGACCATTGATCTACACCCCCTACCCGATCTCATTCCAACAAATTCTAGATCAGGTAAGACCACTGATCGAGGCACAAACCAAGATCCAAGTCCAACAATTTTTGGATCAGTTAAGACCATTGATCTAGTGTCGTTTATGTTTTTGCTTATATTCTGGGGAATTGGCCTGAGATTTATCTAATTTTAGGTTGCTTCGAGGTTTTTTAAGTAGGTAGGTCTCATCGTGTGTTTGCATCATTATTTGGTTTTTTGTGAATTGAATGAAAGGGAGGAGATGACCTGAAGGAAGAATTATAAAACTGTTGGAGGATCTTGAATCATCAACTTAGAAGCGGTGTGGAACAAAACTATTTGTTAACGAAGGAAATGATCATGTGATAAGCAATGGTCTTTTGTGCTTACGTGACTCATGCATTAGGAAACCTGTGTAGGAGCCACTCAACATGAAATCAAGTCATCAGTTTTACAACTTCAACGATTCTTTTTTTTGTTGACAATGTCCAGAAGTCATTACTGTCATTTCTATGAATTTCTTGAAATAACTAAATGCAAATTAACAATTTTAGGTTCAGGTAAGACCACTGATCTAAGCGCACTACCAGTGGCAAATGCAACAATTTTTGGATCATATATGACCGTTGATCCGGGCCCACTACTCTTTTCAAATCCAACAATTTTCGGATCATATAAGACCACTGATCCAAGCTCAGTACTAGCGGCAAGTGCGATAATTTGCGGATCATATAAGACCATTGATGTGGGCCCACTTCTAGTTTCAAATCCAACAATTTTTTGATCAGATAAGACCACTGATCTACACTCCCAACCCGATCTCATTCCAACAAATTCTTTATTAGATAAGACCACTGATCGAGGCGCAAACCAAGATCCAAGTCCAACAATTTTTGGATCAGTTAAGATCGTTGATCTAGTGTCGCTTATGTTTCTGCTTATATTATGGGGAGTTGGCCTGACATTTATCTAGTTTAGGTTGTTTTTAGGTTTTTGTAGTAGGTAGGTCTCATCGTGCGTTTGCATCATTATTTGGTTTTTTGTGAACTGCATGAAAGGGAGGAGATGACCGAAAGGAGGAATTATAAAACTGTTGGAGGATCCTGAATCATCATCTTAGAAGCAGTGTGGAAGAGAACTATTTGTTGACGAAGGAAATGATCTTGTGATAAGCAATGGTCTTTTGTGCTTACATGACTCCTGCATTAGGAAACCCGTGTAGGAGCCGCTCAACATGAAATCAAGTCATCAGTTATACAACTACCACGATTATTTTTTTTGTTGACATAGTCCAGAAGTCATTTACTTAAATTTTGAGGAATTTCTTGAAATAAACAAATGCAAATCCAACAATTTTAGGATCAGGTAAGACCACTGATCTAAGCCCACTACCAGTGGCAAATGCAACAATTTTCGGATTATATAAGACCGTTGATCCGGGACCACTACTCTGTTCAAATCCAACAATTTTCAGATCAGATAAGACCATTGATCCATGCCCACTACCAGCGTCAAGTGCCATAATTTGCGGATCATATAAGACCATTGATCCTGGCCCACTACTAGTTCCAAATCCAACAATTTTTC
The DNA here is from genome assembly GCF_008831285.2 of Nymphaea colorata. Lineage (NCBI taxonomy): Eukaryota > Viridiplantae > Streptophyta > Magnoliopsida > Nymphaeales > Nymphaeaceae > Nymphaea > Nymphaea colorata. The sequence goes on from NC_045138.2 coordinate 31,490,534, forward strand.
GGATCAGATAAGACCACTGATCCATTTTCACTATCAGCGTCAAGTGCCATAATTTGCGGATCATATAAGACCATTGATCTTGGCCCACTACTAGTTTCAAATCCAACAATTTTTTGGATCAGATAAGACCACTTACCAAGACCGCCTTCCCGATCTCATTCCAACAAATTCTAGATCAGATAAGACCACTGATCTAGGCGCATACCAAGATCCAAGTGCAACAATTTTCGGATCAGTTAAGACCGTTTATCTACTGTCGCTTATATTTTTGCTTATATTCTTGGGAATTGGCATGAGATTTATCTTGTTTTAGGTTGTTTTTAGGTTTTTGAAGTCGGTAGGTCTCATCGTGCGTTTGCATCATTATCTGGCTTTTTTGTGAACGACATGAAAGGGAGGAGATGATCGAAAGGAGGAATTATAAAACTGTTGGAGGATCCTGAATCCTCATCTTAGAATCGGTGCGAAACAAAACCATTGACTAACAAAGGAAATGATCATGTGATAAGCAATCACGATGCCCGTGTTAGATATCTTAGGTGGTATTTTGTGCTTACATGACTCCTGCATTAGGAAACCCATGTAGGAGTTGCTCAACATGAAATCAAGTCTTTAGTTATACAACTTCAACGATTCTTTTTTTTGTTGACATAGTCCAGAAGTCATTTACTGTCATTTTGATGAATTTCTTGAAATAACCAAACGCAAGTCCAATAATTTTAGGATAAGGTAAGACCACTGATCTAAGCCCACTACGAGCGGCAAATGCATCAATTTCCCGATCATATAAGACCGTTGATCAGGGCCCACTACTCTTTTCAAATCCAACAATTTTCGGATCAGATAAGACCACTGATCCAAGCCCAATACCAGCGGCAAGTGCCATAATGCGCGGATCATAAAAGACCATTGATCTAGGACTACTACTAGTTTCAAATCCAACAATTTTTGGATCAGATAAGACCGCTGATCTAGAAGCCCCACCCGATCTTATTCCAACAAATTCTAGATCAGATAAGACCACTGATCGAGGCGTATACCAAGATCCAAGTCTATCAATTTTCGGATCAGCAAAGACCGTTGATCTAGTGTTGCTTATGTTTTTGCTTATATTCTGGGGAATTGGCTTAAGATTTATGTAGTTTTAGGTTGTTTTTAGGTTTTTGAAGTGGGTAGGTCTCATCGTGCGTTTGCATCATTATCTGGCTTTTTGTGAACTGCATGAAAGGGAGGAGATGACCGGAAGGAGGAATTATAAAACTGTTGGAGGATCTTGAATCATCATCTTAGAAGCGGTGTGGAACAAAACCATTGGTTAACGAAGGAAATAATCATGTGATAAGCTATGTCACACGGACACAGCTTAATGGGCCACGTACCGGTGTCGACACTTCGACACCTGGATACCGACACTTGGACACGACAGGATACGTTTTGGACATGGCAGGATACGTTTTGGATCACTGATAAGCAATGAAGATGCCCATGTTAGATATCTTAGGTGGTCTTTTGTGCTTACATGACTCCTGCATTAGGAAACCCGTGTAGGAGCCGCTCAGCATGAAATCAAGTCATCAGTTATACAACTTCAATGATTCTTTTTTTTGTTGACATAGTTCAGAAGTCATTTACTGTCATTTTGATGAATTTCTTGAAATAACGAAATGCAAGTCCAACAATTTTAAGATCAGGTAAGACCACTAATCTAAGCCCACTACCAGCAGCAAATGCAACATTTTCCGGATCATATAAGACCATTGATCCGGGACCACTACTCTTTTCAAATCCAACAATTTTCAGCTCAGATAAGACCACTGGTCCAAGCCCACTACCAGCGGCAAGTGCCATAATTTGCGGATCATATAAGACCATTCATCTGAGCCCACTACTAGTTTCAAATCCAACAATTTTCGGATTAGATAAGACCGCTGATCTAGACCCCCCACCCGACCTCGTTTCAACAAATTCTAGATCAGATAAGACCACTGATCGAGACGCATACTAAGATCCAAGTCCAATAATTTTTGGATCAATTAAGACCGTTGATCTAGTGTCGCCTATGTTTTTGCTTATATTATCGGGAATTGGCCTGAGATCTATCTAGTTTTAGGTTGTTTTCAGGTTTTCGAAGTAGGTAGGTCTCATCGTGCGTTTGCATCACTATCTAGCTTTTTTGTGAACTGCATGAAAGGGAGGAGATGATCGGAAGGAGGAATTATAAAACTATTGGAGGATCCTGAATCATCATCTTAGAAGTGGTGTGGAACAAAACCGTTCGTTAAGGAAGGAAATGATCATGTGATAAGCAATCACAATGCCCATGTTAGATATCTTTGGTGGTCTTTTGGGCTTACCTGACTCTGCATTAGGAAACCCGTGTAGGAGCCGCTCAGCATGAAATCAAGTCATCAGTTATACAACTTCAACGATTCTTTTTTTTGTTGTCATAGTTCAGAAGTCATTTACTATCATTTTGATGAATTTCTTGAAATAACGAAATGCAAGTCCAACAATTTTAGGATCAGGTAAGACCACTAATCTAAGCCCACTACCAGCGACAAATGCAACATTTTCTGGATCATATAGGACCGTTGATCCGGGAACACTACTATTTTCAAATCCAACAATTTTCAGCTTAGATAAGACCACTGATCCAAGCCCACTACTAGCGGCAAGTGCCATAATTTGCGGATCATATAAGACGATTGATCTGGGCCCACTACTAGTTTCATATCCAACAATTTTCGGATCAGATAAGACCGCTGACCTAGACCCCCCACCCGACCTCATTTCAACAAATTCTAAATCATATAAGACCACTAATCGAGGCCCATACTAAGATCTAAGTCCAATAATTTTTGGATCAGTTAAGACCGTTGATCTAGTGTCGCCTATGTTTTTGCTTATATTATCGGGAATTGGCATGAGATTTATCTAGTTTTAGGTTGTTTTTAGGTTTTTGAAGTAGGTAGGTCACATCATGCGTTTGCATCCTTATCTAGCTTTTTTGTGAACTGCATGAAACGGAGGAGATGACCGGAAGGAGGAATTATAAAACTATTGGAGGATCCTGAATCATCATCTTAGAAGCGGTGTGGAACAAAACTGTTGGTTAACGAAGGAAATGATCATGTGATAAGCAATCACGATGCCCATGTTAGATACCTTTGGTGGTCTTTTGTGCTTACATGACTCCTGCATTAGGAAACCCGTGTAGGAGCCACTCTGCATGAAATGAAGTCATTAGTTCTACAACTACAATGATTCTTTTTTTTTGTTGACATAGTCGAGAAGTCATTTACCGTCATTTTGATGAATTTCTTGAAATAACGAAATGCAAGCCCAACTATTTTAGGATAAGGTAAGACCACTGATCTAAGCCCACTACCAGCGGCAAATGCAACATTTTCCGAACCATATAAGACCGTTCATCCAGGACCACTACTCTTTTCAAATCCAACAATTTTCTGCTCTGATAAGACCACTGATCCAAGCCCACTACCAGCGGCAAGTGTCATAATTTGTAGATCATATAAGACCATTGGTCCGGACCCACTACTAGTTTCAAATCCAACAACTTTCGGATTAGATATGACCATTGATCAAGATTGCCACCCGATCTATTTTCAACAAATTCTAGATCAGATGAGACCACTGATCAAGGCGCATACCTAGATCCAAGTCCAACAAATTTCGGATCAGTTAAGACCGTTGATCTATTGTCGCTTATGTTTTTGCTTATATTATGGGGAATTGGCCTAAGATTTATCGAGTTCTAGGTTGTTTTTAGGTTTTTGAAGTAGGCATGTCTCATCGTGCGTTTGCATCATTATTTGGTTTTTTGTGAACTGCATGAAGGGAGGAGATGATCGGAAGGAAGAATTATAAGACTGTTCGAGGATCTTGAATCATCATATTAGAAGCGGTGTGGAACAAAACTATTTGTTAACGAAGGAAATGATCATGTGATAAGCATTCACGATGCCCATGTTAGATATCTTAGGTGGTATTTTGTGTTTACATGACTCATGCATTAGGAAACCTGTGTACCCGTGTAGGAGCCACTCAACATGAAATCAAGTCATCAGTTATACAACTACAACGATTCTTTTTTTTTTGACGTAATTCAGAAGTCATTTAATGTCCTTTTGATGAATTTCTTGAAATAACCAAATGCAAGTCCAACAATTTTATGATCAGGTAAGAAAACTGATCTAAGCCCACTACCAGCGGCAAATGCAACAATTTGCTGATCAGATAAGACTGTTGATTCGGGCCCACTACTCTTTTCAAATCCAACAATTTTCAGATCAGATAACACCATTGATCCAAGCTCACTACCTGTGGCAAGTGCGATAAATTGCCGATCGTATAAGACCATTGATCCGGACCCACTACTAGTTTGAAATCCAACAATTTTTGGATCAGATAAGACCACTGATCTACACCCCCTACCCGATCTCAATCCAGCAAATTTTAGATCAGATAAGACCACTGATCGAGGCGCATACCAAGATGCAAGTCCAACAAATTTCGGATCAGTTCAGACCGTTGATCTAGTGTCGCTTATGTTTTTGCTCATATTCTGGGGAATTGGCATGAGATTTATCTTGTTTTAGGTTGTTTTTAGGTTTTTGAAGTAGGTAGGTCTCATCGTGCGTTTGCATCATTATCTGGCTTTTTGGGGAACGACATGAAAGGGAGGTGATGATCGAAAGGAGGAATTATAAAACATTTGGAGGTTTCTGAGTCCTCATCTTAGAAGCGGTGTGGAACAAGACCATTGGTTAACGAAGGAAATGATCATGTGATAAGCAATCACGATGCCCTTGTTAGATATCTTAGGTGGTCTTTTGTGCTTACATGACTCCTGCATTAGGAAACCCGTGTTGGAGACGCTCAGCATGAAATCGAGTCATCAGATATACAACTTCAACGATTTTTTTTTTGTTGACATAGTCCAGAAGTCATTTACTGTCGTTTTGATGAATTTCTTGAAATAACCAAATGCAAATCCAACAATTTTAGGATCAGGTAAGACCATTGATCTAATAAGCCCACTACCAGTGGCAAATGCAACAATTTTCGGATGATATATGACCTTTGATTCAAGCCTACTACTCTTTTCAAATCCAACAATTTTTGGATTAGATAAGATCATTGATCCAAGGCCACTTGAAGAGCCAGTTCATGCATGCTCCCACGGATGCCCACTTGAAGGCTGTTGACAGGATCTTGTGCTACTTGAAGAGGAATCCTGGCAAAGGTCTCTTATATGTCAAGCAAGACACTCTTGGGATTGAAGGTTATTCAGATGCAGACTGGGCAGGCTGTATTGACACTAGGAGGTCCACCTCTGGCTATTGTATTTATTTGGGAGGGAATCTCATAGTGTGGAGAAGTAAAAGGCAAGATGTTTGTTCGCGTTCCAGTGCTGAAGCAGAATACAGAGCTGTTGCTATGGGAGTTTCTGAGCTTTTATGGCTGAAAGTATTGTTGACTGATATTGGTATAAAGGTTGAAGAACCAATGAAGATGTATTGCGATAACAAGTCCGCAATTAACTTGGCCAACAACCATGTGCTTCATGACAGAACAAAGCATGTTGAGATTGACCGGCATTTCATTCGAGAGAATTGATGCTAAAGAACTTGTACTTCCTTACATGAGATCTGAAGACCAAATGGCTGATGTTCTGACGAAGGCTTTATCTTCAACCTCATTTGAGAGAAATGTATCCAAGTTGGGCATGTTTGATATGTATGCCCAACTTGAGGGGGAGTGTTGAAGTATGTTAGATGGGTCTCGGGACCGGGTCCGGATCCGTATCCGGTCCAACTTGTAGCCCTTGTTGGGCATTATTTAAGTCGTGTAACCCTAATCCTTATGGTGTGAATGAAAGACTAAGGAGAGAGAGAGTCTGGCGGCTAGTGGGCACCAACTCCTCCTCATTCGTGGTTTTTTCCCTCTTGTTGAGGGTTTTCCACGTTACATCGTGATCGGTGTTTCTCTTCCTCTTCTTGTTCGTGTTTCTACAGCGACAATTTCCGGATCATATATGACCGTTGATCTGGGCCCACTACTCTTTTCAAATCCAACAATGTTTGAATCAGAAAAGACCATTGATCCAAGCCCACTACCAGCAGCAAGTGCCATAATTTGCGGATCATATAAGACCATTGATCCGGGCCCATTACTTGTTTCAAATCCAACAATTTTCGGATCAGATTAGACCACTGATCTTGACCCCCTACCCGATCTCACTGCAATAATTCTAGATCAGATAAGACCATTGATCGAGGCACATACCAAGATCCAAGTCCAACAATTTTCGGATCAATTAAGACTGTTGATCTAGTGTCGCTTATGTTTTTGTTTATATTCTGGGGAATTGGCTTAAGATTTATGTAGTTTTAGGTTGTTTTTAGGTTTTTGAAGTGGGTAGGTCTCATCGTGCATTTGCATCATTATCTGGCTTTTTGTGAACTGCATGAAGGGGAGGAGATGACCGGAAGGAGGAATTATAAAACTGTTGGAGGATCCTGAATCATCATCTTAGAAGCGGTGTGGAACAAAACCATTAGTTAATGAAGGAAATGATCACGTGAAAAGCAATCACGATGCCCATGTTAGATATCTTTGGTGGTCTTTTGTGCTTACATGACTCCTCCATTAGGAAACCTGTGTAGGAGCCGCTCAACATGAAATCAAGTCATCAGTTATACAACCAGAACAGTTTTTTTTTTTTTTGACTTAGTCCAGAAGTCATTTGCTGTCATTTTGATGAATTTCTTGAAACAACCAAATGCAAATACTAGAATTTTAGGATCAGTTAAGACCATTGATCTAAGCCCACTACCAGTGGCAAATGCAACAATTTTTGGATCATATATGGCCGTTGATCCGGGCCCACTATTCTTTTCAAATTCAACAATTTTTGGATCAGATATGGCCATTGATCCAAGTCCACTACCAGCGACAAGTGCCATAATTTTCGGATCATATAAGACTGTTGATCCGGGCCCACTATTAGTTTCAAACCTAACAATTTTTGGATCAGATAACACCATTGATCTAGACCCGCTACCCGATCTCATTCCAACAAATTCTTGATCATGTAAGACCACTAATCGAGGCACATATCAAGATCCAAGTCCAACTATTTTCGGATCAGTTAAAACCGTTGATCTAGTGTCGCTTATGTTTTTGCCTATATTCTCGCGAATTGGCCTGATATTTGTCTAGTTTTAGGTTGTTTTTATGTTTTTGAAATAGGTAGGTCTCATCTTGCGTTTGCATCATTATCTGGCTTTTTTGTGAACTGCATGAAAGGGAGGAGATGACCGGAAGGAGGAATTAGAGAACTGTTGGAGGATCCTTTATCTTCATCTTAGTAGCGTTGTGGAACAAAACTGTTGGTTAACAAAGGAAATGATTATTTGTTAAGCAATCACGATGCCATGTTAGATATCTTAGGTGATATTTTGTGCACTCCTGCATTATGAAACCCATGTAGGAGCAGCTCAACATGAAGTCAAGTGATTAGTTAAGCAACTACAACGATTCTTTTTTTGTTGACATAGTCCAGAAGTCATTTACTGTCATTTTAATGAATTTCTTGAAATAACCAAAAAATGCAAATCCAATAATTTTAGGATCAGGTAAGACCACTGATCTAAGCCCACTACCTGCGGCAAATGAAACAATTTTCGGATTATATAAGACCGTTGATCTGGGCCCACTATTCTTTTCAAATCTAACAATTTTTGGATCAGATAAGACCACTGATCCAAGCCCACTACCAACGGCAGGTGCGATAATTTGCGGATCGTATAAGACCATTGATCTGGTTCCACTGCTAGTTTCAAATCGAATAATTTTCAGATCAGATAACACCACTGATCTAGACCCCCTACCCGATCTCATTCCAACAAATTCTAGATCAGAAAATACCACTGATCGAGGCGCAAACCAAGATCCAAGTCCTACAATTTTCGGATCAGTTAAGACCATTGAACTTGTGTCGCTTATGTTTTTGCTTATATTCTGGGGAATTGGCCTGAGATTTATCTAGTTTTTGGTTGTTCTTAGGTTTTTGAAATAGGTAGGTCTCATCGTGCGTTCGCATCCTTATCTTGCTCTTTTGTGAACTGCATGAAAGGGAGGAGATGACCGGAAGGAGGAATTAGAAATCTGTTGGAGGATCCTGAATCCTCATCTTAGAAGCGGTGTGGAACAAAACCATTGGTTTACGAAGGAAATGATCATGTGATAAGCAATCACAATTCCCATGTTAGATATCTTAGGTGGTATTTTGTGCTTACATGACTCCTGCATTAAGAAACCCGTGTAGGAGCTTACGACTACAACGATTCTTTTTTTTTTTTTTTTGACATAGTCCATAAGTCATTACCGTCATTTTGATGAATTTCTTGAAATAACCAAATGCAAATCCAATAATTTTAGGATCAGATAAGACCACTGATCTAAGCTCACTGCCAACGGCAAATGAAACAATTTTCGGATCTTATAAGACCATTGATCTGAGCCCACTACTCTTTTCAAATCCAACAATTTTCGGATCAGATAAGACCACTGATCCAAGCCCACTACCAGTGGCAAGTGCGATAATTTGCGGATCATATAAGACCATTGATCTGGGCTCACTACTAGTTTCAAATCCAACAATTTTTAGATCAGATAAGGCCACTAATCTAGACCCCCTACCCGATCCCATTCCAACAAATTTAGGATCAGATAAGACCACTGATCGAGGCGCATACCAAGATTCAAGTCCCATAATTTTTGGATCAGTTAAGACCGTTGATCTTGTGTCGCATATGTTTTTTCGTAGGTAAGACCATTGATGTAAGACCACTACCAGCGGCAAATGCAACAATTTTCGGATCATATAAGACCGTTGATTTGGGCCCACTACTCTTTTCAAATCCAACAATTTTCGGATCAGATAAGACCACTGATCGAGGCCCATACCAAAATCCAAGCCCAACAATTGTCGAGACCGTTGGTCTATACCCATTTCAACATCCAAGTCCAAAAATTTTCTTGATTGTTATGCAAAGTTTACCTTTTTGTGCAAGAGCAACTTTTTTCGTAGGTTTGTGGCATTGGAAGCCTGTTTTGTCTAGTTTTTGTTTGATCAATTCTTTCTGTCGCAATTCTATGAAAACATTGAAACGGTTGTAGACCTGTTTGCGTCATTGTCTACAATGCAGTCTCACTTGTGTTTTTGCTTAAATTTTGTGTGGATCATGTGTTCTTAGCCTGTGATATAGCTAGTTTTAGGTTGTTTAAGTAGGTCGGTGGCATCGTGCGAGTGCGTCATCATGTGGTGTCTTTGTGAAGTGCATGAAAGGGAGGAGATGACTGCACTGAGAAACTAGAGAATTGTTGGAGGATCTTGAAGCCTTCTCTTTCCATGTTATGGTTCAAACTGTTGCTCAATTGGCTTGGGCTAAATCCATGCTATCTAGCCTAAGTGTGTCAATTCCTCTTTCCATGAGGATGTGTTGTAACAATCTATGTCACATGTGTGTGGATATAGGGGAGGACCAAATCCAAAAATCATAGGTACGCTGGTGCGGCTGATCATATTTATATATGTATAATAGTACTAACAATGATATTAAAAAAATACATTCATGAAAATTTTAAACAAACTATAATTGTATCATTCACCACTACAATCCGGATTCATCAATTCAAGTCAAGTTTGTTAGAAGAAGCTATAGCACCTGCTGCTGGGACGGTGCACAACACAGTAAGGTTCCACCATTGGGAACAAAGTTCTGCAGGTGGTAAGGAAGGCGACGCCATAGAGGACACGGGCGGAAAGAAGTGCGAGAAAAGGCGGTGAGAGAGAGAATGACGTTGGGGGGAAAGGCAGAGGGAAAAGGGAAAACACGGGCAGAAAGAGGGACACAAAAGGCGGAGGGAGAGAGAATGGTGTCGGGAGGCAAGGCAGAGGGAAAGGGAAAATTTTGAGCGGGGAAAGAAACCTAGCACCGCTTCCAACGGGCCCAACACACTCCAGAATTCAGATGCAGCAAACTGACGTGTCTGTGTCGTGTCAATAATGTGTCCGCACCCGAACCCGTGTCAGACCAGGTCGACACAGACACGTTAGTTCACCAAGCACACCTATGTTTCATAGGTGACAATAGGGCAGCCACATACATTGCAAACAATCTAGTTTTCCGTGAGAGAACTAAACATATTGAAGTGGACTGTCATTACATTTGGGACCTTGTTCAAGGAGGAGCCATAGCCACCATTCATGTGTTATTCGAATATCAAACTGCAGATGTCTTCACCAAAGCTCTTCTTAGTGGTGATTTATCTAGATGTTGTGACAAGCTAAGCATGATTAATATGTATGCTCCAGCTTGACGGGGAGTGTTTTTGAAGACCTTAAGTTAGGTGGTCCTTTGCAATATTTAATAGTTAAGAGTTCTCTTTAAACATTTCTCTACTTCTGGTTGATGTTATTTGTAAGTCTGTACCGCTGTCCTAATATCTTTATTAGTGAGATTAGGGGTAGTTAATAATACAAGTTTCTCTCTTTAAGACTGTCGGCTACAACAGCTTTCTCATATGCAAGTAGTGTTCTCAATTTCTCTAAGCTAGGAGGCACATAGCCAGCTAGATTGCAATTAGCCACCGATGTTACTACATTTTTCCAATGAAGACTTCTAGCTAAATTAAACTGAAGTGAACTTGCGTAAAAGAATGTAGCTATTCTTTTATCTATTTCTGTTCTATTCATATTTCTGAATGACCTTTCACTTATTTTATTACATTCCAAACTCATTTTTCTTTTCCTCCATATGTCATCACTTTGTCCAATAGTCAAAGGAGAAAAAAGTTATTTGCTTAAATATTTCTTCAATTTAGCTGCTTCCTGTTTTTTTTTTCAATTCTTTCAATGTGTTTTTGTCAACCTTTTGGCATGCTCTGATTTCTTGGCCACAAGTTTGTAATAAATGTGCTTTAACACGTGTATATGAGCTAGTGATCCACGATAGAAATTACATTTGAATAGCATTTTGCCTCCACACCAGGAGCTTTTTGTCCTTTTGATACATGTCTGCAAAGTGGTTGACACTGGTCTGTGCCTTCAGTTGAACCAATATTGACACTACTGCTAGAACTTGCCAGCATAGAACCACTTGAAATTGTCTTTCCCTTATCAGTCACTATATCTGAAAAGTAAGAAGTGAGAAAAAAAGAACATAAAAAGAGGAAGAGTGAAGTGAAGTACACGCTAGTATGTATCCACTATATCAGCCACTATCTTGTATATTAAACACATAATGAACATATAGTTACAGAAAGTACAAATATAATATTTCATTACAGGATGTATATGCACTATGGACATTGTAGTAGAAGACACACGCGTAACAGAGGACACGGCAGTTGTAGCGTGCATCATAATGTCATATATTCTTTGGAAGGCTTATAAATTGTTGGGCTAACGAAGTTGGAAAAAAAAGCGATGGAAGAAAGCGTACAGGCTAACAGGAACAAACCAAAGTGTGAAGGAGAGTTAAAATATGAAGTGCAGGCGTAAGATCAGAAGAAGTGCAAACATTAACCTGAGCAGGTAATGGGCAAAAGGGAGAAACAAGTAGGAACAGTAGCTTACCTGTTGCCAGAAGAAGGTAGGGTGCTGGCACCGGTGCCAGAAATGCGTAAATGGGTGGACGGCTGGATGCTAAAGAGTCACCTCATGGGAATGGAACATTGGAGCAAAGAGCGGAAGGATATCTGAAGGCAGAAGAGGGTAAAGTCTGGTAAAAAATCTTGAAGAATGAAAGGATAAGGATGTTGATAAAGGCAAGGATGTTGATAAGGCTGAACAAAGTTAGGCCATGGATGTAGGTCATATTTCATACTGAACATTGTAAACCTGCATGTAATCTGAGAGAGTGGCGAGCTGAAATTTTTTCATTCTTCTTCAAATTGTGTTATGGTATCATAGCATTGCAGAGGTTGTAACAATTGCTGCCTATATTCTGCGACTTTTCCTCATCCTTTGTGTGTTGCAGCATGTAGGCATTGTCTGAAGTTCATCTGTGCTATCATGGATTTTCTCATGGCTGAATCAATACCAAGTGGCTTGAAGCTTCCTGAATCAGGTGTGGTCTGTTCTGGTCTCATTTAATCCCTTAATACATTACATTATTTTCTTTTACAAAATCACGACTGAAAATTATTTGTGGTGGGAATTGCAATTTATTCACATTCAGTTTGTATGGTTTAACGGCCCTTGTTGATGAGTCTAAGCCATTTCCAGAAAAAATGATAAACGGTCTATAGATAATATCAATCCAGAGTTCATCTCATGGGCTCGACAAGATCAAGTCCTCTTTAAGTTGGATTCTGTCTTCTTTAACAGAATCAATCATAGCCAACGACAATCAATCCATAGCCAAGTCGTTGGACTTAGGACTTCACGTGAAGTTTGGAAAGCATCTAAAAGATGCTTATGCCACCCAATCTGGGGGCCAAAATTCTGCTACTTAAAATGCATCTGCAGGATCTTAGGAAAGGGACAGAAGCATTGACGAATACTTCAAGCGTGCTAAACTTAATGCAGATCAATTGATGATTGTGGCTAAACTGATGGATGAGGATGACCTGGTCATGCATATCCTTCAGAGATAATCTAATATGACATTTAAGACATTTGTGGGCATGGGTGTAGAACCTGTCTCTCTAAATGAGCTCTATGGGTTGTTATTAATACATGAATTTCTACTTCAGGCATCTAGTGATCAGCCGACTGAGTCTCTCTTACTGTCAGCCAACTTTGCTCAAAATCAGGCAAATAACAGTTCTGATCAGCAAAATGGCAACTACAGAGACAGGAATTAGTGGAATAAACAAAAAAAAGTTGGCAAAACAACACTAGCAAAATTCAAAATCAAGATGGCAGTAAGGTGGTCTGTTAAGTGTCAAATGTGACAAACCAAGCCACAGAGCTAAACAATACAAGCAGATTTCTCATTTATTGAATTCAAATGGGTCGAAGTCTTGATGAACTTGACCGAATTTTAATCCATTTAAAGCTAGGATTTCTTATTCTGCATAGAGATCACTTGAGACCAAGTGTTGTATGTAGTTCCCTTTGGGTTTCCTCATGGGATACAAATTAAACATGGGAGTCACGGTTCTCTCTCTCTCTCTCTCTCTCTCTCTCTCTATATATATATATATATATATATATATATATATATTGAATGGTGACTCTTAGAGTTCAGAGTCATTTTGCCATTTAACCATGACCATTTAGTTGAACATGATAGACAAAAACAAGGAGAAAAAGATTATGGGTATTTTATCATCTAGTATTAATTCATAGGTTATCTTTTTGTTTTTCTTTCAACCATCTATTTCCTTCAAATGAACAGACATGGTTAGTTGGTTGGGTGACTCTGTATAACTAAGGGTGGGTGTCGGGCGGGGCCAGGATTTTTCGGGCCCGATAGGTTGGCCCAGTTTGGCCCGTTTAAGTTTAAAAAAATATATATTTTAAATTTTTTGTTGTAATAATATATATTTATTATTAATAAATATATTTTATATTTAAAAAATATTTTATTATTAAAAAAATTATTTTTTATTTTTAAATGGCAGGGCCGGGCGGATATATATATATATATATATATGTGTGTGTGTGTGTGGATCTTTATTTATTTTCCATCTCTCAAAAAGTGCGTTAGCCATGGTTTTTGTTTGGCAACATTTAGGTGCTTTTAGCGGCTGAAAATTTTAAAAAATAATCGTTTGGCAATAGAAGTTGTTGGCAAATACAAGAAAATTGAATGATGACTGCAAATGTCTGTCGACAACTGGAGACATCAAGTTTGGACCGTCTGATTTTAGATCGAATGGCTTAAATCTTCCCTCTCTCTCTCTCTCTCTCTCACACACACACACACACACACACATCTTCTCAAAGAGAAGCCCCAGTCGCTCCTCCCCTACCATCGCCTGTGGGGCCGACGTTGCCTGGCAGCAGGAGAGAGCTGCCGAGCTCCCATTGCAAGAAGAGGAGAGAAAGTAGGAGAGGGATTCACAAGGAAAGAAATAGTGAGAGGGAGGGAGCTGATAACATGGGAATCTAAGAGAGAGGGAGGGAGAGAAGGGAGATCTGGGCCGTCTCATCTTAAATTGAACTTAAATTTGATGTCCTGTGGCCAGCCAATGGTTTTTTTTTATTTATTTATTTAAAAGGTGCACAAGCAAGCATTGCTAGGTGTGAAATTTGAAGAAGAAATTTATGTCCTTAGACAAGAATTTAACCGGCCAAATGATCGGAAGGTAGAAGCTATAAGGAGAACAGCTCAAAGCCTCTCAAAGAATGCATTCATTAATAGAATACTTCCGAAAATTAAAGATCATGCGTGGTCGTGTGACACATCCATTCTCCGCACACTCTGGCCATTCTAAATTTTGAGTAAAGCTCATTTTCCTCCATGTTTGCCTCATTTTTCCTCTTCATCATCATAGGCTTTTCCAAACTGTTATTAGGGAATTTGGGTTGGGATGACGATCGGAGTTGCCTTGCAATCGCTGATACTTTGTGTCATTGGAACGAAGGGGTAAAATTGATGCCAATCATAATTTATTTTTCTTTTTTTTTTCTTTTGCTATCTAAATTTGTTTCCAGTTGTTTCTGCTTGCAGAAGACCTAATTGCATGTGATGTCTACTTAATTAATGGGCTGATTCGTCCTTTATATAGTCTTTCAATGGTGGCTCCAATTTTTTTTTTTTGGTACATTTAGAAACATCAGATCTGGGTCGTTTGATCTTAAATGAAAAGGCCCAGATTAGTCAACTCTCTCTTACTCCCTCTATCAACTAATCCCTCTCTTCTCTCTCTCTCTCTTTCTCTCTACTCTTGTTGCAAAAAGGGTTCTCCTACGGCCCCTCCAGCCTGACATTGCCGGTGGGGGCAGGCCTAGGCTATGGCTTCACTCCAGCGAATTGAAAAAAAAAATATACGATTGAAACTTTTTAGTTGTGCAATGTATTGTTTGGACTCAGGTTTAGTTTGGTTCCACCCGAATCCAGAGGTTTGCCCATTGTGGGTACAGGTTTGCTCTATAAGAGCAAATTGCTGATGTGACCTGATAACGATTTCAAGGGAGGAGCTGTCGGGCTTTTCTTGAAAGTTGAGAGGGGAAGAAAGGAGAGATTTGGACCATCCAAAAGTTTGGATGGCCCAGGTTTGATGTTGCTAGGTATTTACATCAAGTGAATGTCACCATTCAGTTTTTTTTTTATATGTATATATTGCTGCCGATATTGTCGGTATAAAATGATCAACAAAAAAATAATCACTACATTCGCATTAGCCATTATTTATGGCGCGTGGTTTATGGTGACTTTAGTGATGACTTCTAATTCATTTAAAGAGGAATAATTAAATTTTAGCGGTCTAACAATCATCTACTCATAGAAGCATAACTTTGCCTATATATGTATAAAGTGAATAACCATTACATTTTGATTTTAAACAACAAATTTTACACGTGACATCTTGTGAACCTTCATAAGGCTGATGACAAAGAAAAATTATGAATCTGAAACCTGGTAATTAAATATAAAATATAATAGGTTCCTTTTTGTTGGGTTTAAATTTGCAGACTTCTGCTGCTTCCTAGAGGATCAGAGTCTGGGGAGGACTAAGAACTTCATATAATGGTTATGAAAAATAAGCGATACCTGGTTTTGCTTTCATCAACCTTCACAATAATTGTTATAAACACGACTAACGTGCTTCCTGTGGTGTTGGTATTCCCATTTCATTGTTGAGGTGAAAGAAGGCCCTACTAATTATGAACGTACTGCTCTTTTGGCCAATTTTTTGCCTTTTATTTTTTTATACTTGTTCCATAACATTTTTGCATCCACCTCAAGAATTGAACTGACGACCTGACTTTTTGCATCCACCTCAAGAATTGATCCTTCCTGGTAACAATATGAATCTTGGTTAATATCCTGTCCTTTTTCTCCTTTCATGAAACAATGAAAAAATTGGCATATTAGTGCACTTAGACAATATAAAATGTAATTATCCTGTTTAATCTCCCCCTATGTTGGTGTGATCCGAATGATGTAAAAGCAAGCCTTCGGACTCTCCAAGTCGTATGATCAAATGCAGGGGCACCATTAGGGCATGTTCAATTGCCTTGATATACATATTATCATCATTGTGTTGAAGGCAATGATCGAACCAATTCTCTGTCGCCTTCATGAAACTTTTTGGCAGTATCCACTATCCAGGGAGCATTGCTTGAGCGATAGAATGTGCCTTTAGTTTGTGTTTATTTCGCCTCGTATCTTAGATCTGCGTTGATTTAAGATCCTAGGATCTCATATCCATGGATTTAATATCAGACCACCCCACCCTCTCCATCCGACCTTTCTGCGCTGCTTCGGATCTCAAATGCAACCTTAAAGTTCCATGTTTTCTCAAAATTTTTTAATCAAATTTTCCCGTGTTCATATTATATGGGATCATGTTAAGTAATTGCTAAAACAAGACAAATTTCCAAGCATTTCAAATCATACGACTTGGATGATTTTAGATTCGCTTAGGTTGGGTTTGATAGCCTTCAACCTTGGCTTCAAGGCTGCATAAAAAGGAATGTTTTGGGGGATCCTCGGTTCAGTAGCATGGATTCACATATTAAAAACCATAGATTTAAGTTTGGATGGGGATAGTCGGATCTTAAAATCATGAATCTCGTGGATTTTAGATCCACAGTGAAACAGGCACAATTTTAATGAAAGTTTTTCTCTCTCTCTCTCTCTCTATCTCTTAAAAGAAAGAGGAGCCAACAAAAAATATTTAACATGGGCATCCAATCCATGAAATATTGCTACACTCGAAAAAATAAATGAATAACAGTTGTGTATTTTCATTGTTGGGTGCACAATATACAAAGGGTGATTGTGCATGACAACAATATTGAATAGGAGCAAGTAATAGTAGGACTAATCACCCGATCAGTAGAGATACGTAGCGAGCGGACATGATCTGAGGCCAGACTGCCATGGCACCAAGCTTTGAGTTCACGTTGTTTCAACACTAGCATTGAGCCTTCTCATCCCTGCCACACATATTTGAACTGCAAGATAATGCTTAGGCACGATCACGAACACTATATTAATGCAAGAGTTATAATGTCATGCCACTGCTGCATAGAGTACCGGCTCAGTCCTACTAATGGTGACTCCAACCTAATCAAATGCCTTAGGCACATTTTAATTTGAACATAAACTTCAACGAGATTAACTTTGGAACATAGATGTCAAATGAGTCTTAGGCAAATCAAACCAACGAAAGGCTCACTTGAACAACTCTTTGGTTGTAAAGAGGGACCACCGATGCACAAGTTAAGTAAGATGGCAGCTTTCGGACTTGCCCACTTATCCGGAGCGTCATTCACACTTACAGTGAGGAATATTGTTTCCAAATCAAACACAACTGCTAAAATATTTCCTACTTTTTAGGAGCCAACATCACACTAAGGCCGTCAACTTCCCATGGTTGCAACGAGATGCGCCAGATTTTACGTGATTAAAAAGCCTCCTACACCTTATAAATGCCAGGAAATCAGTTTATTTTCTCATAGAGTTGTACTTCTTGGTACGAAATTGTAGACAAAAGGTAGGCACGAAAACTAATTTCCAACAAATTAAAATTATTAGTTCAATATAAATGCAAACTTTACTTTTAGCAACAAGAAAATATACTTAATTTGGATTTAATATGGTTGCAGTTTGGGTATGTAAACTAAAAAATCAGATTCGGATAAGATTCAAATTGGGAATACGGATTTGAATATAATATGGACTTTTCTTTGTTGATATTCAAATCGAATTCAAGTCTGAATATGTGAATATTGGAAAGAAAAAAAAAAGCAAAGTAAATCCAATTCGAACACCCTCTTGATATAAAAAGAAACAGATTAAAAGAGGAATATATGATTGATTAGTTACACGTTGAGCATCGCAAACCAAGATGTCTCCGGCCATGGTACTGGTGAGTCCAAGCAGAGCGGGCCTATATTGATTTGTTTTTCACTTTACGCGTCGTGTGCATATATAGACGTACGGAATATAAACTAATTTTTGGGACATATATATGGCATAGGAATAAACTGTTCTCATTACCAAATGACCCCTTAATGGCACAGGTGATTTATACCCCTTGTTCAGTTGTCCATCATGTCCGTCGTGTATTGCGGACGGCATTTGATAGGAAGATTGATTAAACAGGACACGCGTGTTCTGTTTTCCGTGTCCTATGACCATCAAACGACCTCTTAATGGCACAGGTGATTCTTCGGCACAATCTACTCGGTCTTGGACTCCAACTTTGGAGATGACTAACATAAAAATGGACATTTCCATGTAATAACTAGGCTATCAGATTTTTATCGGTTCTTTGCTGCACATTGGCTTCAGATCCAGTTATGAAACTGCATACCAGTCCGGATCAAACTAGTGATTGGATCCAGATTTCTTTACCATATCGGACTAACTGAATTCGAAATTGGGTTGGTAATCGCATGTACACAAAGTTGCTTCCAAAGAATCTTGCACTAAGTGGTAAAATATTGATTCTTGCACTTGATGGTGAAATGGAATTTGAACTTCTGATACCGCTGATTGGATAGCCAACTGAGGTCTCAACAATAACACTTCAAAATATGATAAGTGGGAACTTATACCTGTGCCCGCATAAATCTTTTAGCCAAGGATTGATCATAAGAAGGAAAAAAATTTTCTTCAGTAATGACAAGGGAAATCACCAAGTTCAATTGCCAAGCTAGGTACATAATTCTTTTTCAGATGACATATTTATTGGGAGAAGATGCCAAACAACATCAATTCATTTGTGTCAAAAGTTTCCTAGCAAAGCTACTGCTACCAAAATAGTACACCAATTCAAATACATACAAGTAGAGTTTTTCTACTGTAAAAATTTACTGGTAGAACTATTATGGGGCCATCTGATAATTACCTTATATCTAATATGATTTGGTATCATTTTGGATCCTCATCTTTGAGGTCAGATCCTTCTCCATCTGCTCTAAAACCCAGAGCTTTCAAGCCAGCATGAACTTGACTAAAGCCAGAATTTTTCATATCCTCAGACTTGATAAAGCTCAGATACCGATGTGGACCTCCCGCACATGGAACACTCAGATTCAGATCCAAGGCTAATAACTCACTGGTCCACACTAGTGACCGGGCCCTGCAGGGCTCGGCCCATCGTCGCTAGTCACGTTCGTTCTTCTCTTCTTCCAACAAGCTGAGGAGACGTCCTTTCTAATGGCCTCTCCTTGCCAGAAGAAGAGAACACACACCAAAATGAACAGCAAGAGAGCACACAAGCTTCGAGCCCTCATTATCGCCAACTCCGCAGAAAGGGTTGTGATTCGAACCAGTGATCTCTGTGTTAATAATGTACAGCAAGCTCAACATCCAGCTAACCTCATTTGGTGCACGAGAATTCCAAAGCTTCAACACCAACTCTGGTTTTGGCTTTATAAGAGCAACTGTAAGAGGCCAGTGGACTCTTTGCTTGGCAAGGTCGTTCGGTCTATGCTTTTTCTTCTTTCCACCAACGAGCTCCGTGCGCGCAGGATTTTCCCAAACAAATGTGTTCCAGTGAATTTAAGCCAAGTGTTTCAAGTTTTCTTCTATTATTGAGATCTTTTTCTTGGACACAATCTAGTGTTTATTTTTTTCGGAAGTGAATTTAAGCCAAGTGTTCAAATTCTTGGCTTTGGAATTGCTTGCTTAATTTGTTATTGGGCGTGTTGAATTGGAAGGCTTGAGGCCTACAATTGCTCGCAGCCAAGTTGATATAAGTGCCCCTATTTTGGAGCTTGGAGTTAAGTTGGGGCTGAGAAAGGGTCTCCTACTGAGTCAATGAGGAACTAAAGTTCTCCTACTGAGTCAATGAGGAACTAAAGTTCTCCTACTGGTTTTAGTTGTAGATTATTGCTTCATTATCATGTGTTCGTGGTGCGTGCGTGCGTGCATGCAAGTACTTGTGTGGTATGATCTTGGTGGATATTAGATTCATGAATGTTTTTCGATGAAGCTAACTCCATAAAAGTGATTTTAATGCGTGTAAACTCATGCAGCAAGTTCAAACACATAAACTTTAACAGGTCAATCATATTATTAATGCTAATCTCAATCATTTCTCGATTATATGTAGAAAAATGTAGGAAAAGAATGAATGAACGTATAGCCCTTGAGAAACCATACATGCAGCAAGGGGGAGCTAGAAACTTTTTGTTATGGAGCCCAATTATATCTTTCAAGGTTTTTACCGGGGAAGAAATGTGTTTTGTAAAAGTTTTGAAGGCGCCAAATGAAAGTTTTTGTAAGTTATAACATTTTTTTTTCCGAAATCAAAGTGTCAAGTTATTAAGCGTTTACCTTCAGTCTTATTTTTTTAATTTCAGTTTCAAATCTTTCTTAAATGAAGGGTAACACTTTTTTTATTTAAAATAGACAGATTTTGCTCCTGAATTTGCCACTGTATTTAAGGCTTATTAATTTGAAAATTGGTTGGTGATATTAATTATATGTTTGATGATTCAGATCTTGTTATGATCCAACTTTAGTTGTATCTAAAAGCTGGATGTGGACTTGTTTTATCGATCCAAATACATCTATATTTTTTTTTTATGATGGAGTATTTATCTATTTATTTTTGTTCATCATCAATGATTGCGTACTTATTATCTATTTATTTTTGTTCATTTTGTTCATATTCTATGTATCCAATTTAAATTGCATCCAATTCGGTTTACTATTAGTTATTAAGCACATTCCTTCACAATAAAGGGTGGAGTTTATTTACATAAACATGCAAGATCAAACATGGTTTGGTTATCACTTTTATTACTCGCCATGGAGTTGAAATTGAGCATGAGTGATAGATTCGACAGCCTTTCAAACTAACCTGTGTTCTATCATTGTTTCTCTATGATAAGGTTTGGAATGAGATTTCATTTGTGTCTTGATGATAGCATATATATGGCATCATGGCTTGGTTCGGTAGACTCCAACCAACCCGTCTTCTAACAGCTTTAGTTTCAGCCTCAAAGAAACTAAGAACCCAAACAACCAATCACTTAAAATAACCCACTCACAAGTCTTTAAAGATTTCTCACAATATTCAATATGAAACTGAACTTTTCAAAATATAGCATTAAACACTTAACTCATGTTCATTAAGATTGACTTAGGGAAGATATTAAATTGAATATGTTCTTTAGTATAAATCAAGATATCTAAAGTTCCTGCAAATTGTAAGGCTTATGAATTTTATATTTGCGATTCATTGTCCATCAAAATGATTCTTTAGGTATATAATGAAATGAATTTTTTCATTGTACAGTCTATGGATCGGATATTCTAAAAGTTGCTATACATTTTATTTGGTCACTGTGGAATATTATTGATTTCAAGGAATAATGGCGGAAAGTTTTTTGGAATTTAAGAACTATACAACATAAGTAGATGTAGATTTCACACACACACACACGTTATTTGACTGTTTATTACTAACATTCACATTCTTAACTTATATATGTTGTTGGCATAATGCCTACGCATGTGCACGTTTATGTAGGGATGTTCAAATCTGCCATATGATTAAAAATTAAAAAATCCGTTATTAAAATGAAGTCGCTATAAAAACGTTAGGCTGTAGTTTATGGTTTTTTCAGTAATGACTTATGGTGCTTTCAATAATAGATTTGTTAATTTTTGCTATTTAGCAATATTTAAGATTTGGTTGATTTGAATTTGAATATATATATATATATATATATATATATATATTGAGAAAATAAAATAAACCTCCTAGCGGATGTTGGTGATACAATATTTAAAATGCTTGATAGAAAAGCATTAGCAATGTATGGCGTTTTTAACGACAGTTTTTTTAGTGACAGGAAGTCTTATCGATTCGGTATTGGAGGCATGCTCTGTTCCGGTTTTGCCTCCCTCCACAATAATAAGAGCGGCCAGAGATGAGAGCCCCTCCCCACCAGCTCATTTCCGGCGGCCTAGTTGTTCCACCGTTCCCCTTTCGCCGTCACCTCCTCTCACTCGTCTCCGCCGACCCCCATTATGCTCTATGCACCTTCAACAACCGAACAACGAACCATGGATGCTCCCTTGCCCTCGCCTTCCTCTGCCCTGTCGTCATCGAGACCTTACATCGCTCTCTGTCTTCCTCCCCTTCTTTGCGGGGCCACGCCGCAGACCTCCTCTGCTCCCGCCAAAGGAAGGACGTGCCTTCCTCCAAGATGGCGGTTGAGCTAGTCGTCGAGACGTTGATTAATGGTGATAAAGCCGACGGCACGAGCTTGGTCGGCGCTGTGGTCGCGGCGGCGAGGCTGAGAAATCCTCGGCTGGGGAGGTGGGCTCATGGGATTGCAGTTAAGGGATGGATGCCCTGGGACCCACATTTGGGCTCTGCCCTGGTTGGAATGTACGGGAAGTGTGGCTGTTTGGATGACTCCCACCAAGCGTTCGTCGAAATGCCGGAGAGAAACTTGGTTTGCTGCAACGCCATGATGGATGCATTCGCGAGGTCGGGGGAGCTCGAATCTGCAAGAAGGATCTTCGATTATTTGGGTGCCAGGGATATTGTGTCCTGGAATACGATGATCGGTGGATATGCTAGGTGGGGTCTTGCAGGCGAGGCCTTGAGACTGTTTCGGCAACTGTTGTTGGAGGTTGACGGGTTGGAGCCCAACAAGGTCACTTTTTTTATTGTTTTTCTAGCATGCACATGTTTGAAAGATGTCGAATTGGGAAGGCAGGTTCATGGCTTGGTTGTTGTTAATCAGATGGGTTCGTCGATTGGGATCTGTAATGCACTTGTTGATATGTATTCCAAGTGTGGTAGACTGGATCTTTCATGGCAGGTGTTCGACAGAATGCCTGAAAGAGACATTGTCTCTTGGAACACGATGTTAGCAAGCTTTGTGAGGGGCAAGTGCTTTTTTAAGGCTCTCAAGCTCTTTGTTTCCATGCAAGCGGTTGGTTTCACCAGACCCGATGAATTCTCTATGGTCTCCGTGATAAATGCTTGTGCACTGTTGAAAGAATGGAGTCTAGGGAAATCTTCACATGCTTGTATAGAGAAGATGGGAATGGTAAAGGACGGTATCTTATGCAATTCACTCATTGGCATGTATGCAAATTGTGGGTTTCCTGAAGATGCACTTAAAGTCTTCCGGACGTTTCCTTGCAGGGATTTAGTATCCTGGAACACCATGTTAAATTGTTATGTTGACAAAGGCTTTCCTGTTCAGGCATTGTCTCTGTTCCATGATATGCAAATGTCGAATTTCAAACCTGATAAAATTACCTTGGTGAGTCTGACTTCGGCATGTTCACAGTTGGGTGATGGGGGGGTCAGCAGATGCCTGCATGGCTACATTATCAGAACGCCGGCTGAACTAGACACCGTCGTGTATAACTCTGTCATAACTATGTATGCCAGATGTTGCTGCCTGAATTATGCGTGCAGGATATTCCATATGATAGACGTCAATGATCGGAATGTGTCGACATGGAGTGCTATGATAGGGGCCTTGGCTACACATGGCAAGGGCATGGAAGCTCTGGAACTCTTTTCTGAAATGCGAAAGATTGGTCCTCAACCAGATGATATCACCTTCATGGAAGTTTTATCTGCATGCAGGCATTCGGGTTAGTTGACGAAGGTCGTCAGCTTTTTCATTGCATGACTCAGGGATATAATATCATGCCTACTTACGAGCACTATGGATGCATGGTTGATCTTCTTGGACGTGCTGGGCATCTTGAGGAAGCTGAGCAATTGGTCAGGAATATGCCAATGAAGCCTAGAACATCCATTCTTGGGGCTTTACTTGGTGCGTGTAGGATCCATGGCGATGTGGAGATTGCAGAGCGCGTTATGAAACAGCTAGAGTTGGAAGTTGACAGTGACGGCATCTATGTACTTATGTCCAACATCTATGCTGCCTCTAATAGGTGGGATAGAGTAAAAAAGGTGAGGCGTTCGATGAGGGAACAAGGGATCAAGAAGAAGGATGCTGGTTATAGTTTTGTTTCAAGCTAGAGTATGCCCCATTGTCTTCATTCTTGTCAATTTTTGCGTGTAACATGCAGTGATCTGTGTACAGACAGACGCCCATTCTTCTACTATTTTGCAAAATATGTCTCTTGTACAGGTCTATTGTATCCTTTTATTTATTCAATAACGCATTGAAATGTGTCCATCGACTATCTGTATTCTTAGTTGTATTTGAACCAATGATGAACAAGTGGGGGCTAGGAGACCGTTTTTCCTGAACTGAGTCGGGAAGGTAGCTCAATAGATCGGTAAATATGGTATTGATGGAAGTAGTATAGATGAAAATTTTGAGAAGAAACCATAAAAAGTTATTATATATAAAATTACATTTGCGGTAATCTTGTAAACATTTTCAAACTTTCACAATCAGTAATCATCTCATCCCGTGCATTAAGAAAATACAGATGATGGAGATGGAAGACGTCACATTTCCGTGGTTGAACTATGAGTCCTACATCCAGAGAGAAAAAAGTTTATGTTCTTGATTTCTTTTTCCATTTCATTAATGGATAGTTCGTAACCTTAATATTGGGAAGTCAACCTATGGCAAAAATTGATATTAACAACCCGGCTAAAGATCAAATCATAACTAAACGGAACTGCAACTGAAAAATTTTCACGATTTTTTTCTATTTCATTGCTGAATTAAATTTGAATACTTTATTATATTTTCAATTAAATCTTAAATCAGTTTCAAGTATAAAATGATCTATTTGTCAGCTTTATAAAACAATTCATTTCATATCGTCTATGGCCTTTTCTAAGTAAATGACAAAATGACGCACTTTTTCTAAATATACTAGAAGAAATCAGCTGAAGATCATAGGATCAAGATGTGTTTGAGCTTGTCCTACAATCAAGGATAGCAAAAAGGAATTTTTTTTGAAGGTTTTTTTTTTGCAAAGGAGACCTCGACTTATAGATCATATTACAACATGGCCCCCATGTTCTATCTTTTTTGTAAATAAGGTTTTACCTTTTGTCAACATTTTGAAATATCTTTTTCATCTTGCAACATAGAAGGTGAGCCACTGCAAATGTTGTTTTTGTCTTTATTTCTTAACTACTAACTGTTTATGTTGAACAGTTAAGAATATGTTGATTAACCAGGATAGTTAGATAAATTGAAACTCAGTCCCTCTCTCTTTCTGCCAAAACGATTACATTCTCCAAGCCAATAACGTTTTTATAGAGAGAACCACTTGCTAAAAAGGTGAACAAAATAGAACTTATTTTACCTGGATATTAAATTTACATTGCAAATATAGCTTTTATTTTCTTAATGGAGGTAAACACACACACATAGAGCGAGAGAGAGAGAGATGTGACGATGTTTAAAAAAATATAACCTTATTTTTCTAAGTAAGCAAAGATAAAATTTAACACTAAATAATAGTTTGTTTTTTAATAAAAAGTTGCAGCAATCTTCATTTTGTTTGGAAACTATTAGAAGCCAACTATGGTTTACCGTACTTCATTAGGTCTTAATGCAACCCAAACCTCAGAGGTAAGAAAAATTGAGTGCCTTCATGTCATCTTTGGGCAGCGGGTTGTTAACTACCCGAAAAAGTAACTGTGGTTAATATTTATTAGCCGGTCACTGCAAATTTGATAAGAACTAATCTATAAAATCATTCAAGGCGAAGAGCCGAAGACTACATCACAATATAATATTCCATAAAGCAAGCACCAATTTACAAAAGAATCTTGTCATAACTTTCATAGTTTGGATATCATAAAGTTTCCTTTTGTTTGACTACAAAATACATGGGTAGTCAAAACATTTACGTGCAGTGCAAATATTAAAACGAAAGAGAGAAGGAGACTCGTCTGAAAGAAAAGGGTTGAGTGGCAGCTAGAGAGAGACGGCGAGAGATGTGAGATAGAGAGGGAGAGAGAGAGAGAACTGTCCCTTTAAATCACCGTAAGTATGATTCTTCTTCTCCTTTCTTTGTTTTTCACTTAATTTTTTTTGTTTTTCTGAGAAATCCGATGCTTCGTTTGTTTCTATATTCTCATTTTCGCTTACTATGGGGATGATATATGGGTGGTTTTCTTTTGTGCATCTAGGGTTTTAACAACTTGCCTTCTTCTCTATGTGCGTGCTCCGTTCGTTTTTTCGTGATGTTCCTGCGATCGATGTTGCGGTTTATGATACCCAACATCTCTTTTCATTGTTGCGTTTGTGCTTGACCTTTGGATTCCATGAATTTTGTGAATGTCCTGAATTATTTTTCGAGTTTGAGTTCTCTTTCTGAAGCTTTATTCGTTTGAAGGCTTCAGTGGTTGGACAAGTTTTTCCCTCCCAGGTTATGCAGTTGGGATATACAGTCAATCTACTACAGATGGATCATGGCATGTATCTGCCTCTCGTTTTCAGAATTTAGCTGTTTGTCTGTCTGAAATGCTGCAAGTATCTGTTTGATGCCGGTGTATGAACAGGTTACTTCTATTAATAATTAAGCATGATGAAGTCGGTTCTGCTGGAAGTTGGCCATCTTGTAATCTTATCCTGACTAGAAGTTGTAGTGTGGAAGTTTTACATGATCACCCGACTATGGAAAATAATTTACAGTTTCAGCTGTTTATGCCCATTGTTAAATGCAGCAACAGCGGAAATGTTGGTTTCAGTCTTCATATAATGATATCTAAATGCTGTGTGCTTGAAAAAGAAATTACTTGAGGTGGGTCTACCGTGTGACCAGGTTCTTTATTTGTCGTCTCGTCTGGGAAATAACCTTTTCTGTCTTATTCCATTTTATTTGGTCATTCTACCTGAATTTCTGCATGACCTATGTTTTTCCTGCCATAAAATGTATTACGTTTAAGCATTACCATGAAAATCATTATCCTATTGAGTCAGTATTCTCAACTACCCAAAATTCATGTGGATTGTGACATAATTCCTCCCCATAATTTTAATCCTTTTTTTCCCGTTTTTATGAATCTTCCATGGTGATTTCCTTTGTTCTGCAAAAAAGTAAGTTAACAAACTACCTGATTCTACGTTAGTGTCTGGATTTGCCTTGACTAGGTGTTCAGTTGCAAATATATGAATTTACACTAGCAAAATATACAGAGTTCAATTATATGGCACTGTTAATCTTACCCTTCAAATCATTATGTCCCTTAGGTGTTTGAGCAAACCCTACTTGGAATAGACTGTTATATTTTTCACATTATTGGCAATGGGAGATGGATATTCCCTTTCTTCTAAAAAGAGAGTTGCTGGAAGGGAGATCTCCCGTGATGATCCTGGACTTGATGCCAATAATGATGTTCCAGAGGAGGAAATGGGAACATTCAAAAGAGCAACCGATGAGGTGTTAGCAACTAGAAGGATTGTTAAGGTTCGTCGCAACCAGCCTTCATCTGCTGTTTCCTCTAATCCATTTGCTGCAGTGCGTTTGGTTCTCCAGCCCACCGATGCTCCTGCTGAGGGCAATACTGATTCTGCTGCAAAAACGTCTGATGCACCGACCGTTGCAAATGCTCTGCATGATGAGGTTATTCCTAAAGAGAGTTGTGGTGGCACTTCTGGACCAGAGAAAACTGATGAAGATGAAGTGACGTCTGAACCCTCTGCGAACTTGGTTTTTGACAATGAAGGTATCGAAAGGCATAGTGAAGGAACTCTAGGAGATTCAGCAAAAGAGACAAATGGAACTAATGAGGCTGTCGACAAATCAAAGACTGAAACTGACGAACCAGCCAAAGGAGTAGGTGAAGTATTAAAGGATGATTCTGCTCAAGATTTGACTGAGCCTGGTGCGACCAATAAAACTGAGGCAGCAGTTTTAAATGAAAAAGCTATGAGTAGTGAAGGAGAAGCCAATAGTGGGGGAACCCGAACTGAATCAGCTCCTCTGAATTCATTTCAGCAGCTATCTGGCAGCCGGAATGCTTTTACTGGTCTTGCAGGTAGTGGGTTTTCTAACCCATCTTTCTCGTTTGGGACACTTCCTAAAACAGATTGTTCTTTCAGCTTCAGCACATCAGGATTTGGTTCTTGTTCAGGTTCTACCTTTAGCTTAAAGGGCAGCAGCACATCCTTGCCGTTGTTTGGTACTGGAAGCTCAAACAATGGAAGCTCATCTCCTCTGGGTCTTGGTTCTTCATCTACAGAGGTTAACAAATCCAGTGGAAATGCTCTGCTTGTGATGCAGGAGGTCCCAGTTGAAACTGGTGAAGAAAATGAGAAGGCATTCTTTGTGGCTGATGCCTCATTGTATGAATTCTTGGATGGCGGTTGGAAGGAAAGAGGCAAAGGCGAGTTGAAATTAAACATTGCCACAGATGGGATTGGGAAGCCGAGACTGATAATGAGGACTAAAGGGAACTATAGGCTGATCCTTAATGCAAGCCTTTATCCGGATATGAAACTGACTAATATGGAGAAGAAAGGCATTACCTTTTCGTGCTTTAACAGTTCTGTTGAAAGAAGGAACACCCTCTCTACATTTGCTTTGAAGTTCAAGGAAAGTGCTACCGTGGATGCATTTCAAACTGCTGTGATGGATCACACGGAAGAAACAGCAAGTCTAGAAACACCCGAGAGCTCTCCAAAAGCATCAGATGACTAAGCATTGTGAACTTGCAGTAGCAGGAAGATAGGCCTGGATGTACGCCTTTCGAGCGGGAAAGCTTTGAAACGAAATCATCAAATGCTTGTTGTATGAGCACTGAGCAGTTTTGATAAATTTAGAGCAATCTCTCTCTCTCTCTCTCTCTCGCCTGGTTTGACTCGACCATTGATTCCAACGGTTGACTGAATTAAATGGGCTCACTGGATATAGATCTGTTGGCCTTAATTCCATGTAAGGATGATTCATGTACTAGGTCGCATCCCGATGACCCAGAACATCAGATTTATGGACATTGTTATGCAGTCTTCTGTCAGGACCTGCTGAGCGTCAACAAGTTAACGAATAACGACTAGGATTGAGTCGGCCCTGTGAGTAATCATTAAAAGGTAATGGAAGTCCATTACTCTTAGGTTTGCATACAGCATATATCACAGGGTGCACGCAAGATTGTATCTTACAGCAGAATCGTAGAGAACTGAAAATTGTCAGAAACTTGAAAATTGAACACGAACTTGAACGGTAGGTTCATACTGCATACAACATCCTAGTATGTAAAGATATGCGCTTTTGTATGTGTGGGTGTGCGACTGTGTGGGTGTGTGAGAGAGAGAGAGAGAAACATGTTAACAGCACGCATCAAAAACTAGTACCTGCATTTCACGACAACAGGAAAACTTCATTTTCACAATGACCATCACAACACATTTTACAAAGAAATACGAATGGCCAACCGTGTTAAGGTCGCCAAAGGAAAATGAAACTGATACAAACACAATACAAGGAGGTAGGCAGGGAGCCCACCTCGTCAAAAACCGTCATCTTTGATAATACATGTACACTAAAGAGACAACACGAGGCTTTCAAATTCTCGACTGCCTAGATTCCATAGCCACACTACCGAATCCGCGTACTTCCCTCCCACCTTCAATTTACATGACCAACCAAAGCTTCTAGCTTGGATCAAGACCACCCAATAACCGGCGAGCAAACTGCCTCATATGATCCTCAAACAAATGGGAAGAATGGAAGCCAACAATTAAATCAGGAGCAAGATGATCTCATTAAGCACTTTGATGGTCTTATCCGAAAGGATTTCCTCCAAGAGAGGAAAAACTATTCGGCACAGACTGCTGCGGACCTCCAACTGCTGGCGGAGGTCCACCTCCAAGAGGACCGTTCACTAACCCACCACCACCAAAACTTCCAAGGCCAGGTTGTAGTCTGCAAGGTCATAAATTCATCAAAAGCTGCACACATGAGTCTGTGATGCACCAGCAATCAAGAATAATATATATGTTATGCTTGGACTGCACATAATTCGTACGGCCCCACCAATTCATGGGGAGAGAAAAGTAGGGATGTAAGATCCAAAGCAGTTCTATGCAACGCATCCTAGAGCCCTATGGAGTTGATACCAAATTAGACAAACTGAATCTTCACCTTTAGTTGGGGCATGAAGTTGCTTTGCTTTTGATGAGAAAAGATACTTTTCTCGTTCCAGATGCAGTATTCCCAAGTAATTTAGAAGTAATTTTCAAGCGAACCAAAAGTTAGAGAAGCATATATAGAGAACAATTATTTAACGATCAGCACAACAAAAAAATTTGCAACTTTTGCACAAAAATACATAGGGCCATAGGATTAAGATACAACCTTTCACAATTAAACATGTAATTCTGATACTCAAAACTTCTCAAACAAAAAGATAGACCAACTACAAGAAATCACCAGGCAGAAGTTTAGGAAAAATTAAATAGGGAGGCTACTGGTACACTCATAAATGAAAGATTTTACGACTAAAAAGGAGGAAGCAGAACTGTCATTACACACGCACACACCTATATGTTGCAGAATGTGGGTAACCATGACTTAATAGGTGAGAAGACCTACTAAAACATATAGAACTCTCAGTAAAAAAAAAAATAGATACGTGTATCAGAAAACGTCCAGACTTTTGTTGAATGTTGATAGAAAGAGAACTTGCGTTCAGGAGCCTACCCAAAATAAGCATCATATTTCTGAATTATGGACGATACGGCCCATGGCTTGCTAGACAACTGACTTCCAACTAAAGTCGCCCCCCTCCAAAAATGCAAAACTATATAACACCTCATATTGCCCTAAAATTAAAAAAATTCCTGGTTATTGTCATGAAAACAGCATGAATACCTTCATGCCGATCAAGCTAACTTAGTTTCTAACCCTCTTCAGGATATTGGTAGAGCTGGTATCAAATTTGGTAGCTTTAAGCAAAACTGACGCCTGTCAGAACATTCAAAGATGTAAGGCTTTCTAATGGACCCAAAGATAAAAGGCTAGGCCTTCAGCGGATGCATCTCTGACAAAAAGATCAAAAAATATCATTTAAGATTTCAGACGTATGAAAAGGAATACAACACCAGCAAGTAGGTTGACATAATACAGGTGGAAGGAACGAAGAGAACCCACTTGGAAACAAAACATAAGAGGTAACGTTAAGCTGAGAGCAACAACAGCTGCACTTTAGCTTGCAGTGAATGAAGCAGTAAGACACACAAAGCTGACCTCACATGGTCAGTATAGCCGTATGGGGTTTCATAAATGATGTTGGAAGAGATACAAATGACAAAAAATCGAACGAAATAAAAAAATAAATGAAATGAATAGTTCAATTAACATCAAACTGCATCAAGGGTTTGTGTTTCTGCCACTGCTAAGTGCTAAGAGCACCAACTTCTGTGAAAATGAGTCCGACAAGGAGAAAAGACTTACCCCACAGTCTGCAAGCTGTTAGGAATGTGCTGAGCCATGTAGGAACCTGCATGTATCAACATATTCAATAGCATTACATTCTGGTAGGTGATATCATAAGTATTATAAAACCGAAAAGGCCATTCTACCTGGAGCCATTGACATTGGAAATGCCGGTGTTTGGGATGGTTGCCATTGAGAAGCAGGTGCAACAAAACTAGTGTTATGCATGACAACAGGAGTGGGCACATTCGGAAGTGCTCCTTGTAGAGACGACATGGAAGGAAACTATACCACAAGACACAAAACAAGGAACAACAAAGATGTCCTGTTTAGAAACAAAGCAAAAGATGCCAAAAATATAATCCAGTACTCTGATCCATTCACTTTGTATTTTACTCCCAAGATGCCGAGAAATTTCAAAAACAAAATATTTCACTTCACGTCCCAAGTTTTTCCACTTTAATGAACTCAATCATGAGTTCAAGAAAAAGATTGAATTGAAAAATACACTCACCGGATTGACAGGACCTAGTACTGGTTCATTGCTCAGATCAAATGGATTTGTTGACTTTGAAGATTGTGGAAAAGTAGTCATGGTCTGTAAAAAATCATGGTTCATTACTGGGGTCTGAAATACTAATTGGAAAGTAACCATAATCACTCTTTAGCATTCACGCACCATTGCAGCAGGATACTGCCCAACAAAATTCATGCCAACCTGTGGACCAGGTTGCCAACGAGGAACTGGAGCAGGTGCCATTGAATAGAGAGAGAAAATATCCTGCATCACATGTTTTCATCTAAGAAATTTGCATATGAAGCTACAAGTCTATGTTTGAAAGATAATCTATCTTATTACCTCAGGTAGTGCCTTTCGAACATTTGGTTTGGCATCAACAGGATTAGGCTGTGATGCTGCCCCTAGAGCTTCTTGAGATGGCCTTGGAGCTGCTTGTGATAAATGGGTTGTTTGTACAGTTACCTGAGGTTGTGCATTAGGTGTAGGCATTGAATTCCAGGGCTGCAAAGGCAAAACACACAGGCAAGTACAAATCAACTGAGAAGAATTAACACATAGCTTGCCTCCAGAAAGTAAGTCAAACAACCTCCAGCTACCTGGCTATTTGGAACCGCATTAACTGGTTGAGCAAACTGCATATTTGCAGATTGACCATCAGTTCCAGGAAACAATGACGGCTGCTGTTGCTGAGTAACTTGCCACTGCCCTCCCATACCAGTGCTGAGAAGAGGATTAACACCACCAACAGGAATAGCAGTGGTTTGAACTGACAATTGTTCCAAAACAGATACCGGTTTTGTAGCATTTGACGATGTTGCAGCAGCTTTCTCCTGAGAGGAGTTGTCAAAAGAAGCCCAGTTATTGCTGCCAACTGATGGATTAGCTGATGGCTGAGAAACAGCGTGACTAGAAAAAGGGACAGGCTGTGCTGCAGTAACAGGAGCTGCAGGTTCTGCACTGAAGTCAATTAAACTCCCTGAGTTCACTCTCTTGAGTTGCGGCGTGCTTCCTTCAGTGGAAGCCATGCTACTCGAAGATGAAGTTCTCTGCATTGCAGAAAAAGCCAAATTGAAGACATCCTGAGTGATAAGATAGTATCTTAAGATTCCAGTAACACTTTGAAGATATCCAAATTGTACACTTTGAACAACTATTCTGAAGTTTACTTTTAATCCCTCCTAAGGTAGTTGAGAGGAACCATTCCTACTCCTCATGAGGGAGCGCTTTCAAGCCTGAAAATCAGGCAAAAAGGAGAAAATGGAAAGATGCTAAGAGCCCAACAAGAAAGTGTCCTTTAATATTTGTACAGCTGATTGCATAAAAATTCAGCTTTCTCAATAACCTATACAATTAGTTTCCCAAATTTAGACGGAAGCAATAGTGTGCCACCAGACAACTTTATGAGAATGGCCATGGTAGGCATAAAGATTCAGAAGCTTATTGAACGGAACAAACCATAACTCAAAAGAGAAAAGAAACTAGAATGTGTGAATTATGATGCAGAACCAGAGCACTCAAAGCCATGAGAAGATTATGTTTGGTTATAAGCTCACTTTGCAACTGCTATCTTATTATTGAGTGGGACCTCCCCTTATCAGATGCTTGATGTTCCATTTAGTTCATAACTCTTGCCATGGGTTATTATGATTCTACCTTGTAGCAAATATCACCGATTTTTTCAGTAAAAGTCTAATTTGTCTGATACATCATAACTCAAGGACTAACCAACACGAGCACCTATATGCTTTTTCACAGCCTTAGATAAGTTCACTGAGATAAGAAAGCAAATAAAACCAAGCTTCTTTACAAGGATATAGCAAATTTTCCAGTAGGTAGAATTCCATGCAAACTTGCTTAATTGAGGACAGTAAAAAATAACAGTCTCTGCTTCTTATGGCTAAATAATTTCATAGCATGAGAAATTTTGTATACAGACAGTTCCGTCACCGTTTTTAGTTGAAACCCTCTAAGATCATGGCCAAGGGATAGCCATATTTTATCACAATAACTTCAATACTAGACAGGTTAGTTCTTTCAGACATCAATACGATAATACACACATATAATATGTGTGTGTGTGTGTAGAGAGAGAGAGAGAGAGAGAGAGAGAGAGAGTTAAAAACATCAATTAAGAATCAAGTCCCCATTAAAGCAAAAAGGAGAGATGCATGTAACTTATAACTTACCAATCGGGACCCTTCATGTGAAGCAATATATGTCCATCTCAGAAGAAACACTTGTTTTCATGCAAAGAAATCCTATGCAGCAGCATTCACTAACATGCTCTCATGAAATTCCATAATCAACAGTCTATATAGCCATCTACCTCAGGAGATGCATAAAAAGGGACTCCTTAGTTCAAAAGATATGCTACTCACAATACTAGAAATAGGAAAAAACATATTTTGCATATTATTCAACTATTTTTTCTAGCATCTAAAAGAAAATGCATGTGTAAGTGAAAGCATTATTCTTTCATGTGAAGGCTGAAAGAAGTGACCTGTGCATGAGCAGAACCGTCAGCAGCCTTAGGACCATTTAGTTTTGGAGGATCACCAACCTTTAAAGGTGGAACATCTTCACCCAAAATATCCCTAACAGGTCGTACCACTGGAGGACTAGATATACCTGAGTCCCTTTGATTATTGGGTGACCTCTCTTCTATCCTGGATGGCCCATCAGGAAAACGCCGATCTTCATATTTCCTACTCTGGTTCACATTTCCAAACTTATCATCTCGGAACCTATCATCCACAACCTCAAAGCGTGCAGGACTTCTCTTGTAAGTATCTTCATATCGACTAGGACTTCTTTTATCATCATACCCATACTTAGCATTTCTGTCATCATAACCTCTATCATCATAACGACCTTGTTCAGGCCTTCTCCGTCGATCATAGACATCCTCATATGATGGACTTCGAGAATCTCCACGATAAGCATCTGACCTCCTGTCATTTGAATCCTCCCTATCTCCCTGCACGGAGATGGGCAGTTTGAATACCATGCACAATGTTATCACTAGAAGCCAGAAAAACAGAACAAGTGTGCCAACAACATTTTTGTAACAAACCATTTTCACCCTTGGAGGCCGATCTGCACTTCTCTCCCCAGTGTACCTTCTATCCACATAGACATGTTTAATGAAGTCCCTCAGCCTGTCAGGGTTACTGAAAATAAGAAGGACAAAATGTCAAATAGTTATTACAACAAGAAATCCATTTCTTCAAATATTTTCCACGTAAAAAAGCTAAGAACTATACCTGCTATCAGGTGCCGAATGGCGCTGAGGGTCCCATTCTTTAAAATAAATTTCTCTTGCACGCTGAAAAAGATGCAAAGTATCATCCAAGCTATGAGTCTGTCCATGATTAAGGAGATGGAAAAGGCGTAGAAAGATATTGTTTCTGATACACATTAAACAATACCTCATTTCCACCAGTCTGAAGCGCATTAACTTCTTGAGATGAAAACTTTGCCATGGAAACCGACTTCACACGATGGGTGAATTCACGACTAAAAGGTATTATTCAATAGAAATAAATCAAAATAAGTCCAGCAGCTGTATGCATCGGTTATCCAATAACAAAACAATTAAAGATAAAAGAGACACACACATATCCGCATGCACCCTATGAATAAGTCTACAAGGACAGAATTGGTAAGTAACAAAGAAAAGCCATTCAAACTCACTGTATTCCACTACAGGTCGTGCAAACAAATGTCCAGAAAGTTGTGCAGACATATTGTGGTCCCTGTTCAGCCAGAAAAAGGGCCATGTTAATCTGGAAGTTCCAGTTACATGAACAATTCTGACAATTAAGTGATCAAAACCTTAAAGGTATAGCAATAAATTCTGCTATACATCAAAAGTAAACCACAAAAGCAAAATAAAAGACAGAACAATTCTGACAATTAAGTGATCAAAACCTTAAGGTACAGCAATAAATTTTGCTATACATCAAAAGCAAACCACAAAAGCAAAATAAAAGACAGTATAGTAGACAAATAACTGCAATATCTGCTAATAAATGTTTAACATCTCTCATTAGCATGCCAATTGCACAGGAAGCAGGTTAAAACAGATCAAAAAGAGAAATACCACTAAACAATGTGAACATCCGTTTAGATTTTTAAACTATGTACTCAAAAGCACCTTGGACTGGCTAGGAAGTAGGAACCTGGTGGAGGACTTGTTTAGAAATCCATCAGACGTAGGGCTCAATCCCTCCCCTTCCTTCCACCATCTCACCACCATTAACAGCGGTGGAATGGTTCAAATTTTCCAGCCATTACTGGCCAGGAGTGGATGGGCTACCCTCACCCTATGGCTGCAATTTTCCAGCTACCTACTAAACAGAAATTGCCAGATTTAATTTTTCTCTTTCTTTTTCATTTTTTCATTTCATGGCATCCACTGGCCGCAAAATGGGCTGAGTAGAGTCACCCAGCAAAAGTGAAACGGCCCATTTTCTGGCCAGTGGTTGCCGG
The DNA here is from genome assembly GCF_008831285.2 of Nymphaea colorata. NCBI lineage: Eukaryota > Viridiplantae > Streptophyta > Magnoliopsida > Nymphaeales > Nymphaeaceae > Nymphaea > Nymphaea colorata. The sequence continues at coordinate 31,527,071 of NC_045138.2, forward strand.
AGAACAGCTGTTTTTTCTATATTTAGCATTCTGACCAGTTCTCCAGCACACCAACCACAAAAGGCAAGTCAGGGTCACAAAGCATATCGGACCTTGGTTGGCCCATTGTCCAAGTAGTAGCGGTTGGAAAATGACCATCATTCTTTTTCCTCTAGTCTTTTCAGCTACTATCCTTTTTGATTTTTTACCAAAATTGTGTTTTGTCAGCCAACAAAATGCGGAACCAGGTTTTTGGCAAACTTGGATTGCAAAAAAACCTGGTTTAGACTTTAGCTTTAGAGGAAAATACTGGTTTTAAGGAAACGAGGTTTACCCCTTTGTCATCCAGACACCACCTTATGATTTTCTTCTCTTTCAGCATTTTTAAAATTTTATATGACTACAAAGTGTACAGTAACATGTGGTTTTTCTTTCAATAGCTTTTGATTATTTAAGCTAATGTTACAATCTTTGAGTTGATGTTATAAACTTACTCTCAGTCCAACTAGGCCAGGTAGTCCAACTCCAACCTATGCTCTGACCAGGTCTACTAGACTGACTAGTGCCTAGGCTACTAAAGTGACTAGTGTCTTTGACCACACGCATGAAAAATATGCAACTATTTCAGATCTAACACCAAAGAAGAAAAGGATAAGTTGCTCCAAAACATCAGTCAAATCTCTTGCCAGCTCAATTGACATTTTGCATCTGAGCACTTGTATAACCATAAGTAGTGAATGAGAATGTCCTTATATGCCCATGCAACACTAGCTGGGTATAAATGCAATGACACTTGTACTCCAAAAGAATGGTCCCAAGGTGCGGTAAGATGTGCTTGTGTTGCTTATGCACATGCATGCACGCGCACACACAGATATGCACATACACACAAATATATGCTAAAAAACCCTTAGAAGCGCAACAGCAATAAAGAAAAAGCCAAGTGAGGCATTAATGTACATGGTTGATCCTTTCCATATATAGTAATGTTAGTCAGGGTCGATACTTTGAAATCTATAAATAAGGACATGCATCAACGGACACCGAGATGGAATCCACAAGGCACAAACATACACCTTCACAGATGGGTGTTCAAAATGCATCGGAACGTGTACAATCTCAAAGTGAAAATTTGTTATGAAAACTATGATTAGGGGTTGGAGTTGTAGAATCAGCATGGAATCCACAAAAGTGCTCCCACGCAGACAATTATAAGCACCTAGCACCTGTAAGCAGTACACAATCAAGCAGAAGTAGCAAGGTTCGACTGGGAACATTGAGCAATTTAACAAGGACAAGTTGGACTCCTGAAAGATGTAACTTGATAGGATAGACCATAAAAGATTAAGATCATGAAAGTTATTAAGCAACTCGTTCATATACATTTAAGGAAAGCCACACCTAAAGTGGAAACATGCAATTGTTGTCAGAAAATCATTCACAAAACAAGCAATCAATAGTTGCATAAGAAATAGAGCTAGCAAAATAAGGAAAGAACCATCCTTGTACGTTCAAAATGGCTTTTTTTTTAGCAACTTGGACAGGGAACGACATAAGCTCGGTAACAGTAACAGGACAGTAACACCAACACTCGAATTCCAGAAGCATGAATTCCATATGTCAAGAAAAAAAAATGATAGAAAGATCTGATCAAGCCCATGAGCCACAACCAGCGGTTGTCAGCACAAAAATCTTCTTTATGTCCATAAAAACGAAGTTCTCGCATAAATGAAACTCGTTCACCAAAAACAAGTAATAAACTCAAAAGCAGATACAGTGCAATGAAAGAAAGCAAGGCAACATATTCTCTGACTCACACGGCAAACAACATATACAACCAGGATCTGCGCTTCCTTCCATTTGAACTCCCATGAAACGAAAACAACAATCAAGGCATACAAGAGCAACCCACCAGGCTATTGCAATTTATGCACTTCCGATTCGCCGGGAGCTTCAAGAGTCCTCGAATTATCTTTTCATTCTTCTCATCCTCCTTCATGCGATTCGCCATCTCTGCCAATTCTCCTGCTTCACCAACCCGAAAGAGAAAAAAAGGGCCGCTCATCACCACAAGAAGAAAAAAAAAAGGACTTTGAACAAGAAACGCATAATCTCCTCCCCAGAACACAAATCAGACCTTAATTAAACGAGGAAGACCGTAACTTCGCCGGAAAACCAACAAAAGTACCAATTTGAAGCGACCAACCAAACGGGATCGAACCGTCTTCCACCAGATCAGCTAAAACCCTCCCTTGCTCGCCAAAAATCTCCACATACACGCTCTCAGAGAGAAAGTGCAAGAGAGATAGAGATAAGGAAAGAGAGAGAGAGAGAGAGAGCTAGGTGATAAGGGTCTTCAATGGCTCAGCGAAAACCCTAGCTGATCCAACAGAGCGTTAGATCGTCTGGATGCATGAATTCTAGAGAGAGAGAGAGAGAGAGAGAGAGTTTTTATTTGTGGGGATTTCCCCTTCCTTAAATTCCTTTATTATTGCTTTTCTAGCGTTCGATGCATGCAAAATCATTACGGGGCAAAATTTTATTCACCTTTTTTCTTTTTACTATTTTATTCCATTCTGAAGGAATTTCTTTTACACGAGGAGCTGAATAATTTATCTCCGAGGAGTTGACGGAATTGCCCTTACTGCATTTACCTCCGTCGTTACAAATTTTCTTCAAAATATGAATTAAAAAATGACGATACGAGTCAGACGCCCTGTCCTCCTTTTCTCTCGATGCCGATTCATTCGCATGAGTTTGGAATCGAAGCTTCTCTAAATCTGGATCGGGTCATAAATCGTGGACTCAAATCCCAACCAAACCCGTTTGCATTGATGTGAAACAAACGCCATAAGCTGTGTTTGGTTGCTTTCCTGATCAAACAAGGGACAAGAATGCCCTAAAGGATAAGACAGACGGGACATCCCATCCCAAAAGATGGCAATTGTGACAAAGCATATCATTTTTTTCATATCCATCATTAGACTTTGATTCTTTGATTGAGCAGACTGAGTTGGAAAATTGCAATACAGCCGGACCAAGTAGAATTCAACCATATTAAAAGTCAGTTTATGTGGGAATTTTACTGAAAAATATGATATTGAAATTCACTCATTAACTAAAATATATATTTATAAATTGAATGGTGATTCTAATTTTTTTAGAATCACTCAACCATCTAATCAAAACTGTCAAATTCAGCACGACAAATGAAAAATGTAATGAATATTTTCATCATTTAGTATTACCTCTTATGTTTTCTCTCAACCATATATCTACATCAAATGAATGATTGGTAGCCACAATCACCATTAATTCACCTATATATATATATATATATATATATATATATATAGAGAGAGAGAGAGAGAGAAAAAAGGAAGAGATTGTACTTGTTTTTTAATTTCTCTGTTTTTTTTAGTTTTTTATTTTTGTAGTTAAGTTTCAATTTTTAAGATTGTTGGATCTCATCCTCCAAGCAGTTGGTGCAACGGACGAGAGGGGGATAGTAGTCACTCATTCTTTGCTTCAAACTTTTATGGCACCAACTTTCTATATTGTACAAAAAAAAGAGTACTTTTATGAAAGTTAAAGCATAGTGAGTGCATCACGATAGATAAAGAGGAGGTTTCAACATTTACTCAAACAATTGCCTCATGCTCACCCTAAAAATGGGTGGATCTTAAATATTAGGAGGCTTCAAACCTAAAAAAAACTGATTTCACTTTTTATATATACAACTGGTGAACCTGTTGAGTAATTGCTGCAGGAACAACCTTCCACAAGGAAGTAAATATCGATCTTATTTCTGACAATATCAAAAAGAGATGCCGGACAAATCATGAATCAATCATTATCGAATGACAGGACGTCACATTAAGAATTTAAAGTTGAAGGCGGCCAACAATTTAATCAATTTGTGCCAATTTACTACTGAACAAATGTGAGATTAATCTTCATACTCACCCGAACAAATGTAGTTTTCACAAAATATTCTCAATCAATCTGATCTCACTGAATCTGTGTCTTTTTTCAAACATGCCTAATTTGTGTATAACCTGATCTCGTGTGGGCTTCCCAGAGGGAAACCTGTCAAGCTTTTACAACTTTTTTAGCCATGATAGTTTGCATTGATGTCTGATATTTATTGACATATAAGCAGTTGCTTGCTTATGGGGCAAGTTAATAGAAGACATCAGTTTTTGTTGATATATATATATATATATATTTGGTAAAAACCAGACACTTAGGTTAAGAATAAAAACCATACCCATTGATTTTTTTTTGTTAAACAATTATTTTAAAGAGAAAAAATAAACATACTAATATATTTATAAAAAATATTTTGATATAAAACACGCTTTGATTCAATTTGTTTTGATGAAAAATATTGATTTTTTTATTATCATGACATGGGGACCATTCACTTTTTCTTATTATAAAACACCATTAAAGTCTAACAAATGATCAACTTAGCATATGTTTTGCATCAACTCCCTTAAGATCGAATCAATATTGAAAAAAATAAAAAATCAAAATCAAATGGTCTGGTTTTCATCCCTGACATAAGTGTTTGGTTTTCACCAATTTCTCTACATATGCATGAAAATTAGAATGCATTTCGTGGGAAACAAATACTATCAAAAGCATACATCAATTGCACAATAAAAGGCAATTAATATAATGGGGCAGTAATAGAGTAAGATACACAGCCTGGCACACTTTGGTACACAAGACAAAGAGTAGGAAATTGAATAGGGGCAAAGGCAGGGTCTAGGCATATCTATGAAATTTTTTACACATATTCACAAAAAGTGTTTATTTTCATATTGGTACCTTAACTTAATGTTTTTATTTACAAATTAATACTCGTTAAAAAATTAAAATCTTGTTACTAGTGACCCTTACTTAGCCAAAAATTTTTGACTCCCCCTCTATCTTGAATTCACCATTCTTATATATTTCTATTGTTGGGGCCAGGGCCGGCCCAATGCTCAAGCCTACTATTGTTGATATTGAAAGAGGTTGGCAGAAGGACGGAAGGAGTTGAGTAATTACTCATTGTACAAGATGAGACAAGTCTACTACATAATGCCAATAGGCTGTAGGACTTTTACTCATTATTGTAGAAATGGAAAACAGAATTGCATGGCTCATACTGCCACTTCAATACAGCCTAACAAGCGCGCCGAAGCCCCCACCCTTCCTTCCATTCTCCTAGAGTGACTGGCTCACACACTGCAACTTCAACAAGTCTGTAAAAATTTAGTTATACCTGTGGTGGTTGGCAGAAAATATAATGAATTATTTGTATTTTTTAAATTTAAATAAAACATACAAAATTAAATAGTAAAAAAAATAAGAACTTTAAAATTGCTTAAAAGTTAATAAAAAAAAGATGGGGTATCTGAAAACACCAATTACAAGGATGGGTACTATAGTAAAATAAATAGGTGCACATGATGAACCAATTCTATGTAGCATTTTCATTGAAAACGGCAGCCCACGAGGTACACTTTTCTTCGCCTTAAAATAAGGCAGTCACTGTGAGGAGGGCCGTCGATTTGTTTGGCATGCACCGAACATGAATCGTATGTCAGACTTTTATTTTATTTTATTCATTCGTTTGATCAATAAGTTGGAGCCCATATGATATGATTGGAATGCGTACCAGGCCCTTTCACTTCCAATAGATGGTGAGACTGAGACCTAACCAGCCAGCTATCTCACTGGGTCCAGCAGTTGCAAGAAGTTTAAGGGACCAAGACTCGTGTGACCCCAATCGGTTGAAGTGTCGCTAACTCATTTCGGAAGAAGCAAGGAGTACCTAACCACATGTTTGTTCAAATGAAGATATCAATTCCGTTGCTTTTGGAGCCTCCCTCCTTTCATGATATATATATATATATATATATATATATAAAAGACACAGAAAATAGACCCATTAAAATTAATTATTGGAAACTTTTTTGTTTTTATAATATAACCTTATAGACATGATCTGAAGAGTAATTTAGTGAGAAACATATGTCAAGTTAGTCATTTGTTTTACTGTAATAATGTTTTTTCAATAATATAAAAACGTGCTCTTATGACATCAAAATTTTAACAGTCAAAAAATCAATTTTTTTTTTACAAAAATAACTTTGGCTAAAATATGATTTATACTAAATTGGTGCTTATAAACGCAATAGAAGGTTCACATTTTACTTAATCTTTCAACATAATTTAAAAGGTATCGTTACTGATGTCTACTAAATTATAGAAAGAACACATAAAGGCGTCTACTTTTAAGGGAAATAATGGCGAGCCACTAAACTTTTCAAAATTAACAAATAGGATGTAAAGGTTTCCCCATAATGTAATATGAGAATAGTAATTTGCAAAATTGCAATTTTATAAGGGTTTAATGATAAATCCTTTGTTTTCTTAGTGAATAAAACCTTACTCAGATATTTTCAAGATCTTTTTTGTGTTTGTATTTGATATAGCTTTCATGACTGCTTGCAGTTAGATGTATCAAAAAGGACTTAAAAGACATGTAAAGAATGATGAAAGAGATACTCAAATCTATTGTTGCGGAATGACTAAAAATTTAAAAACCGTCACTAAAAAACAATTGCCACAACAACACTAGCCACAGTTTTATTATGCAACAAAAGTTTGCTAGAGTAGAGTAGCAGTAGGCCGGCAACTTTATTTCTCTTCGCATTAAATGTTCATAATTGATCAATTAACATTTTTCAATTTTTTAGGAGCTCATTGTCTCTTCCAAGACATCCGATAAAATTGGAACGATACAAGATTTTAGATTGCTCGGAAGCGGTTTTGGCTAGGGTTTGGATAAATTACACAGTCATACAATGAGGGGGGGCGCCTAGGCCGTAGCCCCACTCCAGCCAATGAAATTTTTTATTTTTACATTGAAAAAAAAATAATTTTTAATTACGTAATGTATTTTTTGTATTAAAATTCAGTTTGGCCTTACCTGGATCCAGAGGTCGAACTGTCGGCCCGCCCTGAAGAAAATCCTGGCTCCGCCCCCTGAAGAAAATCCTGACTCCGCCCCTACATACAATGTACCCCAAAAAAGTCTTAAAATATGATCAAGAGCACTCGGTATGGATGCAAATAGATTGTATTGATCCATTTTCATGTGGATACCAGATCTGGACCTGGACCAGTACAGCTGTTGTCATGTGGATATGTGAGAATATGACTAAGAATAATTAATGATATGACGAAAATTAAAGCTGTTCAGAGTTTTGTTAATTTCAAGTTTAAAACATGTGAACATATGGGACTAAATCTGTATTCAAACATACATCTGTTTCCTCTTTGGGAACACAGATCCAATATTAATTCTGATAGCTATGGTTAAAAGTCCACACTGTTATGGAAAAAAGGTCAGGAAAATATGTGCATAAATTTTAAAAAATAGAAAGAGTGTAAATGATGTGCAAAAACCAATAATTATTTATTATATAGTTAATATATTAGCAACAAAATATCTGCAGAGCAATATTAATTTTCCACAAAACAACTCCCCTTTTCTGTTCCGTTTGAAAAAAAAACGGTGGTATTTCACAGATTTGCTGAAGTTTGTTTCTAATGCTAACAGTGATCCAAATATTATCTCAATTGTTTCTTTTAGAACCAGTATGCAGAATAAAATGCTGGATCTGGATCTGATGTCTGGGAAACTCCCGTCCAGGCTCCTTCTGCGGCTGCTCCTGCCCATCTCAAATAACATAATCAGATTCCAATCTAACAAAATCAGATCCACAAGGGTCTAAAAAGATCAATTGGATTCAAAATAACGAGTTGCATAAAAGGTTGTGTCTGAATAGAATCAGGAGGATTCGGAATTGGCGAAATAAGCAAACCAGATCCAGACCATTTACAACGGTAAATTGATGCTAGAATTATATTAGTGCTCCTTTAAGTTAACCCTTTTGTATAGAAATTGCGTCCATGTCAAAGAACAATCTTAATCTTTGATTTTTTTTTTCAGATCGATTGTTGAGAAAATAATAATTTAAAAAAGTATAAACTAATATTAGATGATGAAAATGCCTTACACCTTTTTGTTTGTTATTTTTCTCTCGACTATAGATGTAGAAAAGATCAAGAGCTAAGATTGTTGCTTTATATATCTCACATTCAAGCATCTAGCAGATACCAATTTCTACTCATTTGCATTATACTAATAATAAAACAAAAAACTACCCAGGCAAAAATATTGAAAAAAAATATTATGGGCTTTGGCTCTAAACATTTTTTAGAGCTTAAGTTTAACAACTCCAATATTAAATTAATCTCAATTTGTGAATGCCATATGCGTGCAATTATTTTAGCATCCAAATCCCGATTATCTATATGGACACATGCTCAACCTGATCTGTCATTTTTATATTTTAATGCGAATTTAATATGCCGTTGATAATTTCAACTTTGCTGCTGATTAGTGAAAAGCTCCCCACTTGTTGACTCAATTAGATGGGGCTGAGTTTAGCTTATGTCATGAAATATTTGTAAAGACACGCATTAATTTTTATGGAGTCACGAAAACATACTTAAGTTTTAAATGTTTTTCATTTAACTGCCTAAAGTACAGAGAAAACAGGCAGTCAAATAAAACAAACCCAAATTTAAGCATGCTCTTGGTGTGCCACAAAAACTTGAGCATGTTTTCATAAAAATTCCATAATGTGACTTAATCGGACACTGGCTACCTGAACTGAATCCAGATCCAAGCAACTTCGTTTGGCTTTAAATTTCACCAGCTTCGGCTGGGTTTCTCACATTTGAGATACAAATCCGATCCATTTATGGCCTTAATGCCATACACGTACTCGATCCGGGTAAGGCTTGATCATATCCGAACCACACCAGTATTGTGTCCAGTACCAGTTTTATATGGACTGTACCACCTTATTATTATACGGCAGTTTGATATCTTTGATCAAGTTCCTTTCGAAGCTGTATGTTGAATTATCATTTGTGAACCAATTGGATTTGGTTCTGCTTATCGGTCAAGACCCGATCCAATGAGATGAAATATAAGAACTACTAGATAAATAACTATTTATCATATGGCAAAGGCATCGAACGAGCTTCTGATGAAGTCAAGTATTCATAAGAAACAATAGTTTTTTAAAGAACAAGATTTTCATATTTTCTAAAAAAAAATTGCAAAAAAAAAGTCATTTAGAAGCTGCCCTATGCTGGAGCAAGAAGAAAAAGACACCAATATACAAATAATGCATAGTGGGGCACCTACCCCGAAACATCATAAAGTAGCCCCCAATCTCGTGGGAATGAGGGGAAAAGAAGGGGGGTTCGACTTTTTCTCAGGCGGTGAGATTAGGTTCTGGCTCCCTTGAAGCTGCCAATCAACCGAAAAAACTACTGAATAATTTTTAAAAATGCCCATGAAAGAACTTTTTGGCTGTTTCTGGCCAACCACTAGCCAAGAATGTCTTTTTCAAAATTGAATGAAATGAAATAAAAAATGAAAAATAGAGAAAAAAAAGTTGAGGAAATTTGACCAATTTCCTTATCAGTGAGATGGAAAACCAGGGAGAAAAAGCATCAGTTTTCAAAAAACACATCAAAGCATGTATAGAATTTAATTAAAAAAGCAAAACAAATTTAAATAATTATAAAGTTGTGTGGCACTGCAGGCACTCAATCAATTCAATTTGCACACTAAAAGGGTCACATGTATGGGCGGTTGCACAAAACCCTATAAATTTTTATTATTTTCCTATAAATGCCTTAAACTTTAAACTATTTATTTATTCCTCATGCCCCGATAGGGTTGAACACGAGCCGAGTCGAGCTCGAGCTCGGCTCGAGTAATGAAACCTCGAGCTCGACTCAGCTCCAGGTCGAGAATAGCTTGATGGAAGCAGGTTGAGTTCGACTCGGCAGTTATGTGTTGAACTCAAACTTGACTCGATTAAGACTCGACAGACTCGTAAACTCATTTGAATATATCGACTTGATTAAGGCTCGAGCTCGACTTGGCAGTTACGTGTTGAGCTCAAACTCAATTAGATTATTTGAACGAGTCAACTCATGAACTCAAGCTCAACTCGTTAAGCAAATGACTCGACTCGAACTCGTTCAATAGTCGAGCTTTAATGGTTTGAGCTCAAGTAGCTTGACTTATTGTTCATCCCTATGCCCCGAAATTAAGCGGGGCTTCGCAATATATAAGTTGGAAGCAAGACATCCGTCAACTAAGGACGAAGTTTTTTGCAATATATCCACCCGCCAGAGAAACATTTTGGTTCTATGAGATGATCTTGCAAGAGTATTGGCTTCACTTTGCACACCATAATCATATCATTCTATTGCACTAAAAAATATATAAGAAATTCGAAAAAAAATTGAATTTGAATTTCACCCTTTCTAGATGGGTTTGATTATGCTTGGCAAACCAATTTGACAGTTCGCAAGAATACGAAGAACAGATCTTATATCCAGATTTGCAGCCTCTTGATTTGCTTGATGGAATCGACTCGGAATCCCATCAAGCCCAATACCGAGTCTCTATCAGCATCAATCACAACACATTTGATGCTATGTATGAACGTAGAAGATATAATTACAACAAGTTATGGACTGTGTTGTTTTAGAAAGTTCCATAGCTACAAAAAATGCATTATTTTTGAAAAAAACGTGAAAAAAACGTAAGAAAATGAAACGCTGTTTAAAACTTGTTAAAAAAGCGTTAAAAACGAAAAAAACACGTTAGAAATTCGTTTTTAACGCGTTTTTTTATTCATTTTTCATTTTTTTAACGTCAAACTGTTTTTTTTATTTGTTGCAAATCTAATGTTTGTGTTATTATTTTCTCACTCATTTTATTTTTTTTCCAATTTTTAGTTTTTATTTTTTTTAAATACCATTTTTTCTTGTATTTTTCAAGTTTGTCGTATTATACTTGAGAAAACCTCGCTGTTTAAAACTCCGATACGTTATTTGTGACTATTGACTACCGACAGTAATATTTTTTATCTACCTATTTTATATCTATGCTGCATTCAAATAGGGTGAGACACTACCATGAATTTTCATCTGTCCCAATCCGAGACCGTGTTCACTTTTTTGTCCATGGATCACCATCATGGGTTATAGATGAACGTCCAAGGAACTTTGTTTGCACGTGTCAAAGGCCCCCTAAAGTACAACCCATCCATCATTTATAGTTCAAAATATTTAGCACTCACAAGAATCGAACCGACGATCAGGTTTTCATCTTCTAAGTTATATCTTTCTTCAAATTTCTTTTCTTTTGTTTTTTGACTGCTAGGAGATGACCTCCCCTTTCTTTTCTATTTTTCAATTCCTCTAAATGCAACCCAATTGTTGGTTAATTAGCGAGTATAAAATAGAATTAATTACAAAAAAATGCTCAACTATTGCTGATATGACAAAAGGATGCTTAAGTATGGAGGCTTTTCATTTAGCCACCTATTTTTAATACAATTTAAGCTGTCAAATGGAAAACAAAAAATCTGCCATACCACCAAATGTTGAGCATGCTTTTGTAAAAGTTCCCCAATAAGTAAATCCTTTTATGTCTCCTTTCCTTTGTCATATCTTTCACCAAATGATTTCCATGTCTTTTATTATCCAAACGAGTTCAACATCCAAAGATATGAAAATCCATGAAAGAAAGTCTTATTAGTTGGGAGAGTGAGTTGCATGCCCCGTTAGGTGCACACAACTCATATACGAAAAAGGGATATATATTGATAATTATTTTTAAAAAATGTCCTTTTTTTTATTTCTTTTTTTTTGTCCTTACAAAAGGTTTTTTTTATTGACAAAATGTATTTTCGTTATTAACCATACTTGCACACGTTTCTTCGGGAAGAAAAAAGAGAGCCCATTTTTTTTTTTTGGAATAGTGTTAGAGAGAAAAGATAGTGAGGAAAGAGAAGAAAGGAGAAATGCCAGGGAAGGATAATAAAAAAAAGTGAAGAAGAAAGAAAAGAGAAGAGAGAAGGAGGAAGATGAGAAGAAGAGGAGGTTGAGATACAAGGAAGAGAAAGAAGACCCTTCTTAAGCATAAATTGGGACCTATTGAACACCATACAAGTATTTCGTGAATCTGCCTTAAAACGAAAACGAGGCGAATTCACGGAACTATTGAACAAGTGCTTTTACAACTTTGTTCCTATTTTAAAGCAGATTTATTGAACACTTACATCGTGTTTGTCATGCCAAATGGCCTATTAAGGTGAATGCATTTTCTTTTTTATTTCTACTTGTGCTTTTCACGGATGTTGCTTCGAGGGCTCAGAATAGCGTGAACCCTCTTATTGTGTTAAGTTGCTTCTCCTTCGTAGTGGAAGTTTTGTCCCGTGGCTTTTCCTAACAATGGGGTTTTTCTACGGCTAAATTTGTGTGTTATTTTGTTGACTCATTTTTGTTATGTTTGTATATATATAGGCACAAGGTTGCAATATCTAATTAAGTAATTTGACAAATAGTTGCATGTACCTCTAATTAGGGCCAAATATCTAATACTTCTAAAAGATTATGCTATATATTAACTCGCGAGCCTTAAAGTGGTTAGATTTCGTTATATATTAATTTTTTTGAAACGCAAAATTCAAAATTTTATAGTGAACAAAATAAAAGCCTTATTTAATAGATTTACAAAAAATAGCTTGTAACGTATGAGTTATTAAATATTTACAAACATGATTTACACATTTTTTTACCATTTCACTTTGTAGCCTCTTATGTTGTGGATACTTCTATGTAAACTTTATATGCAACAATAATTAAATGAAATTGATAGCTTCGTTTTCCGCTAGTGTCATATTCTTTGATAGCAAAACTACTCGTTTAAAAAATGAATCAGTCATGTTCATGTCATCAGTGCTTAGTCCTCTGTTTTTTGGCTGAATATTCTTCTATCTCATATCAAATTAAATTTAATCTCCCATAACTAAATTATACATAAAAGGCTAAAACTATCAAATGAGTTAAACTTTATGGTTGAGAGAAAAACTTAAAAAAAAAAAATGAAAACTAATATTAAGTAACAAAAATGTCCATCGCCTTTTTTTCTTTTTGTTTTTCTCTTAACTATCTATCATGATAAATGATATAACTGGTTGAATTATTCTAAAAAACTAAAGTCACTATATATATATATATATATAAAAAACAGATTTTATCCATCCAGATTTGAAAGGAGATATCGTTCGGTTGGATGCATTGGGCAGTGTATTTAAATCATATCCACCCATTACAATAACTTAAGATGGCTAGCGGATTTTAACCTTATTTAAGTAATAGTTAGTAAACCCGTGACTGAGACTCGAATCGGTAGGTGATCGGGTCACTGGGTCAGGGAGTTGGCGTTTAGACCCGAATTGACCTATCGACTCGGTCGCGTAATTAGATAACCAAAATGCAAACCACTACAACTGAATTGGGCAAGTTAGAGGCAAGTCGGGCCAACCTTGACTCACGACCGGATCTATTGGTGATTCGAGCTGACTCGAGTGATTCTCGAGTTTGCCAACTATGATTTATGGATTTCTTTGTTTGGATTTAGATGGAAGAAATCCTTCGACTTCCCATATGTGTGGCATCCTCTATGGCTATGATTTGTTGGAGCTTAAAATGGCTTCAAGATTTCAACTCCTCTCTAACATTTCCAACTATCTCATTTAGTTGGCTTAGTTTATTTCCTCAACCATCAAATTACTATCATAAGACTGGTGAATCATAAATGGGAAAAGGGACAATGGGGCTTCCAAATGAAAGCCTTTATAATACTTAAAACATGATAATATTAATTGACGGCTAGTTTTCTTTAAAAATGACATTGGAGAATTAAGGACGCAGCTGTCTGAAAAAGTCAATTTTCTCTATAAAGTAAAAACTATAACGTCAATAAAATAATTGCGTTGTTTATTTTCAAAATAAACAAGAAAACTCGGAAAAAAATAAACAACTAACTATGCTTTATTTTCTATGCATGGAAAGCTTTTAATATTATTACTTGTTCAGTTTATTCCCTACTCAAAAAAGTATATGACAAAAATGATTGATATTAAGCAGCCTGCAGGCATTATCTTGGTTAATAAATTTGACATTCTTTTACATATTATGACAACTCCCTGATTTTTGTAACTCAAAAAGTTTTGTTCGAGTCCCCCACTGCTTAGGATCTCAGGTCAAGCCTCAGATCTGTTAAGAAATCTGCAATGCTATCAAACCTGAAATCCATATTTTTCAGGTCGATTTCAAGTTTGCGCGGGAAGAGCGTGCCCCTGCCTCCAGACGATGCCGACGAGCATCGCTTTGAATCGCTCCCTCTCTTTCTGTTTAGATTGTCAACAAGCTGCAGTTTAATGATTCGGTAACTACCACAATGGATTTAACAGTCGAGATGAAGACGATGATCTTCTCGGAGAACCTTTGGTTGACGGTCAGACGATGGCGGTGCTGGTAAGAGAAGCTGTTGAAGAGGGACCTTGATTTGGCGTTGACAACCAAAAGATCTCTCAGGCCTCAGAGAGTTTGTGAGCGACAAATTAACTCTCCATGTGAACAATTCAAGGGCTGGAACCTTCTTGCACGACGACAGTTGGCCGGGATTTGCTGGAAAAGAGAGATTTGGAGCGCTCCTTGTTTTCGTCGGAGAAGGAGAGTTCTAGCCCTTTTTTTCAATTGTAAAAATGAGGGCTTAGAAGCCCTTTTCCTTGCAATTCCAAGTTTGCCAGACAGAATCGTTGAGGAAGAAAGGCGTTTCAAGGAAGAGGAAGAGGAAGCAGGAGAGATAACAAAATTTGGAGACAAGAAGTCCACTAAATAAAAAAACAAACTGGAAAAATAAAAATAAAAAAATAATTATACAAAACAACACAATAAAACAAAATAAATAGGGTGAAAAAAAAGTTGATAAACACAGCAACATAGTTACCCAACAGCAACATAGTTACCCAACAAAAAACAAAAGACGGTATCTTAGCAGCAGAGTCACCTACCAGCAAATGAAAGAAAAAGATATCGTACACTAATTTAGAGAAAAGTAATGTCCCAAAAAGCCGATGTTCATGCCTTTTTTCTCATGTTAACAACTAAAGTGTCACATGCATCAATGAAAATCAAATGAGTCAATCAAATTTTCACAAACCTAACAATTCTATCAACTATGCTTTGCCTTTCAAACAAAAATATGGGGAATTGAATCCATAAGGTTTGACCTTATTGCATATGTAAACAAATGTAAATGTAGATTTATTTTTGAGTATCTAAAAATGACACTTGAATCTTCACACTAACACTACTGCTAGTAGTACTACTCCCAATAATAATATTATATTATATATGACAAATTGAGTGTATGTCAAATTAATAGTTTAAAACGACCTCATGATAATATTGTATTGCACAACATGATCAAAGGATAATGACACTTGTAGAATTAATTTAATCGGGAGCTTCTTTAACATTATTAACATGAGAGATCCGAATCCATCCGGGTTTGGATCTGGATCTGGACACACCCCAGAATATTATCACGGGGACAATAGATCTGGACCCGTTTAGTCTCATAAATCGATCCAAAATCCAAGCCAATAAAAGGCAGTCCTCACATCACATAACAAGAGCGACGATCAAGGAGCAGCAGCGCTGCAACAGAGACACCCTCCCCCAAAAGAACGGTACTTTTTAGATATTTTTAGGGGCAAAAAAATTCAGAATTTTCTGGATAGAGGAAGCATCCAAAAGGGAAACCATTGGCTGTTATTTGCTCATCACCGTGAGAGAGAGAGAGACGGAGCCTGGGCTCTTAGATTTCAGTTGCAGAAACCCTAGATCTGGAGAAGATTGAATGGCATCGGATACCCAACTGCCGGTCCATCCTCGATAGAGTTCGATAACGAAGACCGCCCGCGTCGGATGATTCGCGGGGAGAGGGTTTCGATTGGTTGCTGTTTCCGAGCGAGTTTCTTAATTTGGTGTTTTTGAGAGAAAAACTTCTTTATCTGATTTTTGGTGGGAGTTTGGGTTTTTAGAGAGGTTTTGGAGTGGAGAGATGGCGGCGAACGGAGGGGTGCCGGATTTGTCGTCGAAGCCGGTGAGGGAGGATGATGACGAAGGTGAGTACGAGAGTGATCCCGAGGAGGTGGTGCCCTTGGGGCTCCGGCGGAGAGAGGCGAGCGACGATGAGGAGGAGGAGGAGGTCCCCCAGAGAAGAAGGGATCGGAGGTTGTTGATTGGAGGGGAGGTGGAATCGGATGGAGAGGGTCGGCCGGCAGCGTATGAGGAGGAAGAGGACGTGGAGGGCGAGGAGGAGGAGGAGTTTGAGGAGGTGGACGAAGAGTTGGAGGAGGAGGAGTTGGAGGAGGCGGTTGTCCGCAGAGCAGGTGGCACTGCAGGACGCGCGGGCCAGTTGGCGTCCCCGGGAGATGGTGGACCGGATGAGGGAGGATCAGGCGTCCAGGAGTGTGAGGCTGTGCCTGATGCATCGGATTTCCGAGGGAAAAATCAGGCAGCGGCTAGCCAGGAGGAGAAGAAGGAGAACGAGCCATTTGCTGTGCCTACTGCAGGGGCTTTCTACATGCACGATGACCGCTTTCGTGACAATGGTGGTGCCCGGCACAGGTGCGTATTTTCGGCCTTCACTTTTCCTAACAGTAGCCTTTTTTTTTTGTCCTTCTCTTATTCATCCAATCACTTAAATTGTCTAGGAAGTGTTATTGTTAAAATTGGTATAGTAAAACTGACAGATTGATTGATATGAATCGGTCAACAAGGACATTGAGTAGATGGTCCTTGTAGGTTGAATCAGCTAAATGTGCAGTATACTCTAGGTCGTTTCGAAGTTGCAAAGTGTTGGGTTTTGTTTTTCTGTTGGAGTCAAATATAGATATGCAATAGGTATTTAAACGTGGGGTTTTTTCAACTTGAAATCACTTTGAATCAATATATGGAGACTTTGATTCATAACTTCCTAATCTGGATACCAATAAGGCAGCGTCTACTTTATGTATTGCGTTATCTTTAACACACGGATCCTCCTCAACTAATCTGAGTTCGTGTTGTGGAGAAACACTAGGTCTCTTTGATGCTTAGTAATATTTTCTAGTGGTAAGTGTGTGTAAAAAACTTCATCTTCAGCCTTCTGGGCACTTTAGATGCCTCAAGACAGGTCGCTACGTTATCAAGCTCAATGCCATATATTTGCTTTGTCTCACTTTCTGCAGAAGTATGTACATCTAAATTCCATGTAGAGGCTTTATCTGTTCTCCGATGCAGATGGCTTTTCTTTTACTGTGATTTTCCTGCAGCCCATTAAGTGGAAATAGGCAATTGGCTTGATTTTTCTCAGGTCCTGAAAGGTCCTTTATAATGTCTTATTTCTTTTTCTTATTCATGTGATTAGCTTTACCATGCTATTGTATATCTTCTTCTTAGTATAGCATGTATCCTATGCAGGAGGACCCCAGGTGGGCGAAAGTTATGGGAATCTAAAGACGATCGAGCGTGGGTGCATGACAGGTTTGAGGAAATGAACTTGAAAGAGACGCAGTACAACGAAGTATGTAGCTCTGCATCCTTGTCATAGACACGTTACTGGGATAATTCAATTTTTATTCGAATATTTTGATTTATTTTATGTGCTAAAATTGTTAGTGGAGGTGATAATCATGCTTAACTCTCCCCTTTTTCACAGTAATATTCTAGAGAAAGGGTGTTATATATAATCACAGCAGAAAAACTACTTCCGTAATGACCTAAATTATCAAAAGCACTAATCAGCGCCTGGAGGCCCTTATGTTGGGGCCTAATTGAATCACACAAGTAAACAAAAGAGGAAAGAAAGCAAAACTTAAATTTAAAGTCAACTTTTGCAAGTAAACAATGAAAAAACCTCACATAATAAAGATCAATCAAACTCACAGTCTCAATTCTTGTTTATGAAAAACCGATAATAAGGAGAACAACAAAAAAAAAGGTGCTTCCCACTTAATCAATGGCCTGAGCAATGAAGCACTAGACTCCCACTTGGAGGTCTGCATAGATAATGGCCTGGTGAAAAGTCATGCACCTAGTTTTTGTCATTATTATTGCTTGTTATTATTATATGGTATTCTTTTTATTATTGTTATTATTAAAACATAGTCTTCGGCTTCTTATGGGCTTCTTGCAAGCAAAAATAAAAAATAGTTTGTCAAACTTCTATAGGGCAAAAGAGGTTCTAAAGGACGTTTCAGAGGCCGTGGTAGAGGCAGGGGCAGGGAACGGGGCTTTGCAAGAGGGAGCAGATCTAGATATTTTGATGAGAATATGGATAAAACTTCAAATCAACCACCGCGAACGGTTAAAGGCAGAGGACCAAGGAAATATGAGCCTCTTTCGAAGAACCAAGCCGAAACCCCTCCATCACATACTAAACCGTGAGGCCCATACCACTCTTTCTCTTTATTGCTGAGAGATAATTTCGTTATGTTATTAATATTAGATGTGGACCATGTGGTCAATGTCATTGATCACTTTGCTTCTCTTTCTGCTTACAGTGCTTCAAGATCTAATGAGATGTCTAATAAAGTTAGTGAAGGGGGTTCAGCTCCACTTACTGGTAATCCACAATATGAGGCAGTGGCTGCTCGCAAACAAGTTTTTGCTTCAATCTTAAGCTCAGATTCTCCTCCTTTCTACCCATCTGGGACATCCACCCAAGATGTTTCTGCTGCCCACAAAAAGGATGTACAGGTTGGAAGTGCTGTGAGAAACATGACAACCTCTGCTGCTATGGATGAAAATATCATGGGGTCAAACTCTAATATAGCTGCACGTGGAAAAGCAATTCTTGAACCTGTTGGGCAGGGTGGACCCTATGTTGGGCATTCTGCACGTCATACTACTGTAGGAAAACCATCACCTACTGTGCACATACATTCATCTGGGAGTTCCTCTTCTGTTACCATGGTTCAGTCTCCTCAGCTCAAAGTTCGGGTGGCTGGCTCTGGACAACTTAATTATCAGTTTCCTCCTTCTTCTAGCCCAATGAGCAGAGTATCTGCTCACACAACTCTTGCAACTTCCCAAATGTCAGTATCAGGCCAACCAAACCTAAGACCTTCAGCTCAACAGGTGAATCAGCGGCCTGGAGTTGGACCTCAAGAATCACCCTCTGCTCCTCAAGTTCCATCACTTACACGCCTGCCTGAAGTTAGCGAAGTGGGATCTCCTCCAGGATCCAGTAAGTCAAAGACTGGTCTGGTTGGAAAGATGAAGGTCAGTAACCAAGGAAGTGGAAAGAGTGCTTTCTTGTACAATGGTGCACAAGTTGTTGGGGCTACAGGTGCAACTGGAGTTGGCAATGGTGATCAAAGCTTTCCTCACACTCCTGCACTTTTGCCGGGTAAAACTTCCATTAACCTTTTCCATGTTTTGCATTTGGAGGATGCTGTATTCTCAGGTATTATTTGAGTTCATATGCAACACATCATGTATGGTGTCTGATCATTTAGAATGTCAGAAATTGGAATTCAAACTGTTGACTGCATGGACTAAATTTGATGCTGCCAATGTCTGGGAGACTCAACTTGTTATTCTGAAGATTGTAATAAAGCAAGAGTTGACCTTCTCAAGAAGTTACTTTACTGCCAATATCTCCTTGTTTCTGGCACTAGTGTGTGTGTTTTCAGGCTGTCTTCTAATGCATACATACTATGCTGCAATGCTGTTTATGTTAGTCTTATGAGTCTATGGTAGCAGTTGGTAGGCTTTGATGAGTCAATTATCTAGATTGGTTGGGTGCTCAGATATTAGGTGTTGGAGATCATTGTTGTGTTTTGAAGCTCCTTAATCACAGGGAACTGAGTTTCCTTTTAGTTCACAACTAGGATACCCACCAGATGGACTTTATGTGGTGCATGTATTTGGTCAAGTTGGTCGATATACACTGAAGCAAGTTGCTCAGATGACAAGTGCTTATTTATTTTCTTGACTGTAGTTATGCAATTTGGAGGACAGCATCATGGTGGTCTTGGTGTTCCTGCTGTTGGCATGGCATTTCCTGGATATGTGGCACAACCGCAAGGCGGTTTTGGAAATTCAGAGATGACATGGTACACATATTTCTGAAACCCTCTTCATCGTTCATTTTTAACTGCTGCACTCATTGAATGGATGCCTGTGCACAATGTTGCAGCTTAAGTTGAATTCTATCTTTTACTCTTACAGTGCAGTTCTAAAACTGTGTTGAATCTATTGATAAAGCTGCAATAATAGAAAATGTGACTTGCGTTGAAGTGTTTTTCAGTGAATTTTGAAATCCAAATGTTCTAAAACACACGGAACCTGTTTGTCCTGCATTTACTCTTTTTGACTAAATATCGTGATATCAATACCACTTGACTTAATCCAGACAAGAACAAACCATTTATACATTATTTATAGGCCATGCCTCGTTCATCAGTATTCGATATTTAGGCTGTTCAATGTAGTTTGATATTTAGGCTGTTCAATGTAGATCAGCTTGTCTCATATCCATTTACTTGGCACTGAGGCCTGTTCATTTCTTTCATATTGGCTTGTGTCATATATAATTTATATTTTATGCTTCTCTTAATGACTGTGAAAAACAGGTGGTGAGAATTTTTTTTTTCTCCTTTTGGGTCTCAGGTTACCTGTTCTAGCTGGTGCTGCTGGAGCTCTAGGGGCCTCATACTGCTCTCCTTATATTGCTTTTGATGGTGGATATTTTGCTCGCTCATCAGGGCAAGCCTCCTCGACTGGTTCTTCCGGGTAAAACTCTTTTTCATGATGCTTCTACATTTTTAGCTATTTATGTTCTTATGCCTTTTATGGTTCTTTGTGCATTAGGTTATTCATTCCTTTTATGTTTTGTCACTTTTATTTTAGGGCTGAATCCCATGTTAGTTTCCATTATTGTAGCATTTATTGTTTGTTTGGCTGACTAGAATATTCATGCCCATCTAGTAAATTCTGGAATTTATGTGAGCTTCACATTGTCTTTTGTGTTTCCATTAGAATGTTGTCACATGTTTGTTTGGTGGTCTTCTTATGTTTGTGTCATGACCAATATGGCTGGCTGTTGGCTGGTCATTTTGGTTAGAACAAAAACATCATGCCTCTTATTAAGATTGTCAAGTGCCAACAGTTCTGGCTAGACCTAATTCTTACTACCCCATGTAGGAGTTTCTTCCTTTCTGTAAGTGATGTCAATGACTCGAACAATTTCAAAGGTTTTTCATGATTTTATTCAAGATTCTTGTAGAGTTCGAAACTGCTTCATCACAAGAATTGTGAAATGAAAAATGTAAGGACATCGTTGCAAAAGTCTCATGATATGCACGAGGGGTGACATTGTCTGTTTTACTAGGTATATTTGGAGTTTGGTATTGTTTCCAAATTTTGGACATTTGATAGCTTCCTAGATTTGAACTAAAATAAGGCAGCTCATGTGGTCAGAAAATGTGTCAATAGGCCATTAGAAGTTTCATGTCCCAAAAAAAGAAAAGAAAAGAAAAACATAAATATGCCAAAGCAAATGTCAAGCAAAGGTTTTTCCCACTATATTTAAATATTTTTTGATCAATAATTGAGGGTTATGAACTTGAAAGCAGCTTTTGATATTTGCACTGGTTGGTCCTTTTGTTATCAAAAACATATAGTAGGATCATAAGGTAGCTAAGGTACTATGTCTGTCGCATGACAACATTTGGTACTAGTCGAACCTTTTTTTAGTTGTCATTAATCGGGAAGGTTATGCTCTTGAAAGCAGTTTGTTCATAGTTCCACTGGTTAACCAATTTGTCACCACGATTACAGTACAGTAGAGCAGAAATGGGAACCAGTAAATTGCTGGACGTAAGACTATAAGTATTTCTTGCAAGACAACCTTTGGAACTACTAAATTTTTAAGTTTTAGCTAGACACTAGATTTGTTGCCTGTTGCTTGTTTTATTTCTTGATTTCTGGTCTCCTGATTGAATTATTAGTGACAGGAGTAGTTAAGTGTCTGCAGAGATATTGTTTATCTATTTCTAGCTGTTGAAACACTATTATTTGCGCCTCTTTTTTTGAGCTTGATGTGAGTATGGCCGAATTTTAATGTGACAGAGATTCCAATTCAAACAAATCTTCAAGCACATGGAAATCCCCACAAAAACCTGGTAAAAGACTAAAATCTTCTGCTGTCATGATTAATCTAATTTGCTGGTTGACTAAGGCCTTTTTTCCCATTTTAACGTTTCAGCTGAGCTGGTGAATGATGAATATGGACAAAGGCAAAACAAGCCTAGAAGGCAAGTGGGCACTTGGAAAAATTTAATGTGGTTGCTACATCTTTGGTTTTATCCCCAAAATATTCAATCTGTTGTCCTTTTCTGCAGATATTCAGAAATGAATTTTGGCCAATGAATCAAGTATGAGTGCCTTCTAATAAGAAGCTGAAGGTAAAACATAAGCTCATTCTGCTTGCTGTCTCACTGTTCATATGTCTTTTGCTGTTCAATTTATAAATCATTTTGAGGTTTTGTGCTGCAGGACTGCTTCACTTGGCCCTTGGTGGTATCTAGGCTTAATCTGGAACCACTTTGGGCAGCTAAAGTATCAAAAATATCATAGGTAAGATTTTTAGTCCTTCTTAGCTGATTACAATGGCCTAGAAATAAGAACTACTTAGTCTGAAGTCAGTGATATAGAGAACTTTCAAGGTTGTGACAGTATGTGTTAGATATTATTGCTTATTATCATATGATCCAGTATGCTTATAAACTAGAACTAATTTTTGTTATCCATAATATGGACAACTTTCAGGGTTTTGACTTGTGAGTATATGTAGATATCAAGATGTGTCTTACTATGGTGTCAGTCTGCATTTTGTAATACTGGATGTTTCACTGTCTCACATGGTTCATATTTCTCCAATTGTTCATGGACTTGCTGGGATGATTGCTAGACCATAGTTCTGTTGTTTTGAATCTATTTCTTGAATATGTATGATCAAAATTCTTTTGTCAGTTTTTGCACTTGATTGAAGCCATATTGGTCACTTCAAAAGTCTGACGGTTAGTTTGATTACTTTGGACTTATGAATCATCATTTTAACAATGTTTGGGCAGTTTGTATGCAGTATGTGAGGTTGTGTTAACCCCTGCGTCTGCTGTGGCCGATACATGTGATTATTAATTCCAAGGGTTGGACGGGTTTCACTTTTCCTTGTATTGCTGGTAAGGACACAATGTATCCGATTCACTTTAGCTGCCTGTCAGTATTTTCCACTCCTGAATTTTGCATGATTCTGCTGGTGTTTTCAGGTTGTGACTTGTGCGTTCCTGAAGCTTGTGGAAAATACTTGGGCGACACTTTGTTCTCCCTCTCTCCATCCCGCCAAGCGCTACTCGCTAGGCTTATTACCTTATCAGATATGTGTCTAATAATTCAAGTGTTTTGTGGTTACTTTCTGCCTTGTTGATGGGTAGAGATGATTGTTGGTGCTTGCTTTCTCCTAAATTTCCCGGCTGCACCTTTTCATATGAGTGGTCTTGTAGTTTTCTAGTTTGTATTTTTGCAAAAATAAAGTACATTGATAAGCTTTGCAGTTAATAGACAAAACCTCTTGATCTGTAAGTTGAGTTTTTGAAGACTATGCTTGGAATAGCGTAACTATATTTGCCTACGGCAGGCACCACACAGTTTCTCACAGTTCAAATGAAACATAAAATTTGTTCCACAGATCTCATGATAACTGTTTCCAATCAAAGTATTTCTCAGGAGAACTACAAAAATTCGAATGCCGACATTTGGATCTGAAGTCGAACTCTCTTTTAGAAGTATCTCCAGCTTTTGTTCCAATATTCCTTGTTCTGTCTACTAGGGTAGTTATAAGTTGCCGGAGCATTCTTGTAGGGTTGTCTTAAAAAATTTAGCTAGGTGCTAGTAATTTCGTTTCCTTTCCTACGAAACGAGTTTTTGACAAGGGAATACCTTTTCAGTCAAGACTTAAATTTACGTGAAATTATTTAGAGTTCCTATTCTGCAATTAGCGTCTGCTAGTCAGCCGTACCTGAGTTCTCACAGAATTGTCAGTCGTCGGGCAATCGATCTTAGAACCAGAGTCGTCAGACAAGGATTTAGTACTAGAATCTCAGAAAAGTCGGATGTTGTATAGATATCAATGTAGGTTGAAGTTGGAAGTCACTTTTTAGCATTTTTGAACTGAAGTTGATATGATTTCAGATTATATCTCATTCAAATTATACTGTAACCTCCTCCAGTGATTGGATGAGATGTCAAAACCACCCCATTTCTTTCTGTTCTTGAGTTCAGGGCTGCTAAGGAAAAGGTTCATCTATCAACTAGAGCAATGTGCATCTACCATTTTGTGTAGAGAAGAGTAGTAACTATGAAAATCAAATTTGACGGTGAATTTTCATCTGCCTACCAGCTTAATAAGCTATGTTACACCTTTCATGGTCACAACCGCTTTCATCGGACTTTATTCTGGTAAAATCCGAGCCATTTCAGGACCAAGCATGCATCCAGAGAACAAAGCCAAGCTACAGGTTGCTACATATAAATTGCCGGTGAATTGGAATTCGTGAAAGTTACTTAAACTTGTTGGTATTATTCAAAAATGGCCCAAGCGCTTAGCTTATCATATTTGAATTAGCTACTTAACCTATTTTGGCATATTCAAGCATTATTTTCACAAGATTTTTCAGGCAGATATTTAGTAATTTATTATCATGTCATTTCAACATACGGAACAACAAAGTAAGAATTTTTTGAAAGCCAATCTTTTAGAACCAGTGACAATTTGAATTTGTGGATGCCTTCATCCAAAAATATATATATGGTAATGTTTTCTTTCAATGCTGCCAATAAGAAATGCAGTGGAGTTCCCGTCTTATGCACATCGGAACGTGGCCCTCAACTTTTCGTTTTCTCTGAAGTGGCCTTCATTTTTAACGGCAAAGGTTCTTCTCAACAGAAAATTATTGAAAATTACATAGAATGACAGTTCAGCCTTAGAAACGACCACTTAGGTCAAAAGTTAAATTTGTTTGAGAATTTTAGATAAAAAATTGGAGTTCATGTAGTTGCATCATTTTATTTTCCCAAGATACCTATGTGGACATGATCACCATGTCTGAAAATCTATGGACATGAGATGCTTGAGCAAAGGTTTTAGACTCCAGAATAAGACATGTTTTTTTTTTTTTAAATGGAAAATAGGTTATAAACTTGGAAAAAATGTTTGAGACCATTCATGTTGAGAACCTTTGCAAATCTTGATATATAGAGACTAAAAACATGATGTTTTGTTCTCAGAAATTTTTATGGCTTTGTGTGGCGACTGGCAAGAGGCAAGGGAATCCAAAGTCCCTGAGAAGGATGGCTGGGCCCAAGTAAGAATGCTGAGAAGTAGGGATAAAGTATCCCATGATCAGTTGAGGATACTAGTAACAAGAGCAATGAGTTTCTTGTGCCAAACTCAACATTAAGGGGCCATTTGGCATGAGGAAAATTGTAAGAACGTTCCATTAATCTGCATCAAATCTTGGGACATATTTATAGAACAAGTATTCTTCGAATATGCCCAAAATATATTCCTCATGTCAAACGCCTCTAAGGGGCTGTTTGAGAACATTATGTTATTGTGCCATGCATTTAACCCAAAAATTGGTTAGATTCGTTGGATGCTTTGAAAAGTGTTACATGAATCTACCTCATTTTTTGGAATAAATGCCTATAATGGTAAGACGCTGTTACTATTTCCAAACAGTCCCTTAAGAGTTTGAGTAAAAGATGTTTTGACTGATGTCGGAGCGAAAGGCCGGCATGGTAACCGAGAAACTCTTGCCTATGACTCTATTTAGAAACTCGTAGCGCATCGTCAAGCATTTCCTTAGAAACTCTTGATGCACTGCTAAGGGTTTCTAAGATATTAAAAAAGAATGTTAAATGTTTTAAAAATAAGGGTGGACATCGAACCGGTTACTCAATGGGTATAAAATTGATGATTGGGCCCGATAACTAAGTGGGTCAGGTTTGGGTGCTAGGAAGGTCTTCCGACCTGCCTCCACCCAACTTTTTCAAGCCTTAGACTGGAGCCCTAATTGAAAATATAAATATAGAACCAAATGCTAAAAATATTGTAATTATAGTAGTAGATATTGATCATTCTGGGTCTCTCCATTGTGCTGTTGTCCCTAGTAATCTTGAAATTTCAAGTAATAGATTTGGTTGGTCAAAGATCTTCTGGAGATCTTTCGGATCGTTTTCTTATCGACACATTGTCATCGTCAAGGAAAAAGCAGCTTTTCTTCTTCTTTTTCTAAAAGAATTGAAGATAAGCGCCAACTGCCAATCCTTAAGAATGATAAGAGTTTTTCGGGTGAGCAAGGGGTATTAATCCCACCGCCCGAAAAAGGCCCGAAGGCCCTCAATTCCCCCTGCCTCCGGGGTCTTGAGCTGCGTCGGTGTCAGCGATAGCAACGGTGCACCTAAGAATGATAAGAGTTGGTACCAACAACTGAGCATGGGCTTTTCGTTTTGAAAATCGGCCAATATAGTGCTGACGCTCACTGATAATCAATAAAAAAAATTAGCTAAAAATTTTCAAGTCTGATACACAACAATGGCTGTTACTACTGATGTGTATAATTTTTTCAAGTCTTTAATAAGAGTTGGAAACCGATTTTTATTAACATTGACTGCTCACCAAGAACTGGCTTTAAAATGAAAACATTTATTCTCCCTTCACCAACATAACATTATAAGTTTAACAGTGGCAGAGACGATGCGGGCCACTGCCCACACCAGCTTATCAAAAATTTCATTTTAAATATTCAAAATTACGTTGTGATGTATTAAAAATTACATGGGGGTGCCTTTCTTCTACTCTTGATCGTGGTTGATAGATCTGGATCTAAAATCCCAGATGACTTGAGATCAGTGCTGACATGAAATCCACTGTTTGAAGAGACATTGAATGTTAGCACCACAGTGAATTTGTGGAAGACGGGGAGCGATTCGTTCCACAGACGCATTATGCACGATTAGTCATAAAACTTGAAGAGGCAAAGTCAACGTCGAGTCCCGTGTGTGATGAATGTTCATGGTCCTACTCCAAGACTGAACTCTGACTCGTTTTTACCAAGCCTTCTAAAATGACAAGGCTCATAAATGTGGGTCAAAGCGTGGTACCAATGTTTTTTTTCTTCTAGCACGAGGAGTCCATGAAGGATTTAATGGATTTTGACCCCCCACGTGAGTCCGGTTACTTGGTCGAGAGACTTTGTCGCTTGCATGAGAGCCGAAGCCCTCCCCTACCTCTCCTCGGGAAGTTCTCAAACCAACGACTAGCCACCTACTAAGCGCGAGCCGTTGCCCAACTACCTTGAGGCAATATTCAACATTCAATTTTTAGAGTTTGATTTGATCAGAGTACAGCCATAAAATTCTTCATCATTAAAGTTTTTAAATTTTGATTAAAACTAAAATATCATTTTTCAAAATTTTTATATAAAACAAGTGATATAATTGTAAAATACACTATAAACCAAAGCTTATAATTGAAAATCAGCATGTTTTTTCTGGTTTTAAGAACAAGAAAACATGTTCATGTTCTATTTTTTTATTATTGAAATATTTTGGTAATTTATAAGGAAAAAAATCTTAAAATTCCTTTATTGCCCTGCCCTTATAGGAGAAAGTCTTCGATTAAATTTTTTATATTCAATTTTTTGTTTACGTATGGATATTCGAACTAAACGATTGACTTGCTATAAAATTCTCCACGTTGGCGCAATTTTTAAAAAAATAATTTTTTTGGATCCATTGGAAAACGTGGGTTTATATTCGACAACATGGCAGTTAACAATCTCAACTGGATCCTCCTGTATCCGGGCATGGGACCCATATCCAAGCTGGCTCCAGGAGACGAGCTTTGACCATCGAAAGTACATTTTCGTCCACAAAAAGTCAACGCTTGGGGAGCTCACCCCACCACAGGTCAATGAAGGAACAGCCCTTCCAAATGGAGCACGCAAAACCTCAGGGGCAATTTCGTCAATTCCTACCGATCGTCATCCTCGTGAAGTCATCATTTTTGAAGAGCATTCCCCAAGTGGCATTTCTCCGCGTTTCATGGAATCGGTTCTAAGAGGATCGGGATTGTGAACCGGTGAACGTGAACCGTATCTCTTGTCTCGGCCGGGAAAAACGGCCATGCCTTGGTTGAGTCGGACCATTGGAGAGCGCATAGCTTCTCTTGGCCCATTGACCACAAGGCTGGGCATGGTCAGGTTGACTTTATCGGGATAGAAAGGTCATGTCCCGAGGCCGTCTCGACTTGGCTTGATTTATGATGCGGCCAACCGTTTAGGCCTATGGTAGCTTGGAGCTCAATGAACCTCTTAGTGAACTCTCTAGTTTGCTGTTCGCCATTGTAGGCTCGTACTAGACCGCCACGAGCCGAGCTTTGAGTTTGACCGTTAGAACCTTCAGTTCGTAAGAAAGGCTTCACAAGCTCGTCTATGAGCTTAGCCGGCCTGCTCGCCAAGAGGACTTTGGTCTGGGACTCTAGGCTCGTGCAATTGCTACCGATTCGATTGGAGGTGTCTCAGGAGTGTGTTGGATTCGGCCGAGACGAGACAAGAACGTTTCAAGAGCCACAGTTGGTTCTTGGTATTATCAAAACTGACAGAGGGAGAGAGAGAGAGAGAGGGGAAAAGGGAGAGATGGTGAAACAAAATGGCTTGCAACTAACGTTGGCATCGTTGTGAGACGACCATTCGCCCTGAGAGAGAGAGCGGGAAGAGAGAGAGAGGCGTGTGTGCGCTTTCGATAGCGATATCGGCCGGTCACATCGCTTCTCTTCGTCCGCCCTCCCCATGTGACCAGGCAACCCCTTCCTCTCTCTCTCTCTCGCTCTCCCCCCTTCTCTTTCTCTCTCTCCTGGCTGCCGTGCCATCCTGCGAATTTTCTCCGGGTTGGTGACGATTTGGTGCAGGGGGACCGATCTTCCTGGTTGAGGACAAGTTTTGCGTAGTTGGATTCTCTGATTTCTAGGGTTTTGAGAGGCTTCTAGTTGTTGGGCACCTCCGAATTTATGGGGTTCCTTCCTTGGGCGCGTTCCTGTTCGAGGTATGCGGGTGGTGTCCTTTTCTCTCTTTGTTCGCGTTGCTGCCTTTTGTGCATGAGTCGTCGTGGATCTGACCACCCCAACTCATTTTCCTGAAGAAGAGGAGTCTTTTGCTGATTTTACGCTTGATTTACTAGGATAAATTGTGTTCTTCGTTTTCCTTGGAAATAAGGATATATATTTCGTAGTACAGGGAAATCGGATTTTTCTGTATCTTTTTCCTTGTCTTTTTTTTTTCTTGGTGGTGGTTGATATGTGCTTTTTGTTTTTCGTAATATGAGCTAATATCATGCAATTTTACTTTTATTGGTTGTCGGACTTGTTTTCTGCCTTTTTTTTCCATTTCCCGTTTGGGGATAATCGCCCTGCTTCATTTGTTTCTTATGTTCCTCTTCTTACGGGGTTGACTTTACTGTCAACAATGAGCAGTGCTCTTGTTTTTGAGTTGTGTCTCCTTTTACTATGATTATGTGACACAACTTTCAGCTTTTCTTTTATTGCTTGGTGACACATTTAGGTGAAAAAATTTTCGTTAATGCGCTTTCACTGTTGGTGGGGCGAGTTTGTTATAAGCTAGTTTGTATATGGCCGAGAGGTTTGCTTCTCAAAATTCGTCGTGTCAGGGAGTAATTTATCAGTTTGACGGATTTATCTGTTATAAGGTTAATGGTGCATGTTGAAGTCGCATCCGCAGGAATATCACGAATATATTGGTCTTGAAATCAGCAGCGGAACCTGGGTCACCGCTGAAGCTTTGTGTACATATTGCGTTAAGACTTGGTTAAGTTAGGTCACTTACAAAAAGAAAAAATTTGATGCATGTTCTTATGTCCGAGTGATTTTGGTAAAGTCACATTAATTAGACATGAATGTGCTGCTGGACATTGATACTGCATTGTTCGGCTAGCAAAATGTTTGTTCTCCTTCTTCCTTTAGAAAAAATTGGAAACCGTATGCTGGCTACAGGTGTGACGTTCATAGTAATAGGAACTGATATTGTGGTGGCACTGATGCATAAGGTGTTAGTTTGCTGATGCGTTGGAAGTGATAAACGTTGCAGGAGTCTGGGTTCGGTTGGACCTGAAATCCCAGAGTAAAGAGTGACCAAGCTAGTCATGACATTTTACTATGGATTAATATAATATATTGAAATATGATTTCAACTGGTTTGTGTGAAATTAAATAATTTTTTTTGGATTGTACGTTTTATGTTTGGCCTCAATTTAGACAAATCTGAAGGTTGTCAAAGGGGGTTATGTGTTTAGCCTGTTTCTGTGGTGAAAAAGTTACTCTTTTGTCTTGTTGATGTAATTTATTCGTGTATAAGCTTTTGACTGCAATTATTTCACTCTATTCATAGAGTTCCTTATGGTTAAAATAAATTAAACGATGGTTAAGAATGAATATTCAATTTTATTGTTGTTTAATTTATTTCGCTAGATTTTTGTTTTCACTTAAATTTTGAGTGCATTTATTCTGATGTATAACTTTTTATTTATTTGCATAAACAATTGTCTAAGATGGACTGCATTATGATATCTTATCATTTCAGGTATTATGCTTGAGTTCTATCATAAACTCGTCAGAGATGGAATCATATGATAAAACCTGTGGTGAAGGTGTGAACCTAATTCTTCTTTCTTGTTTGACATAAATACTGACAATTATGTTTTTGTAACAATTGTTTCTGTCGTCGTTGATTACAAATGTTTTTGTAAACCATGGGACAGTACTTTCTTGACATTAGACATTATGTGGAAGCTTATCTCATGTCTTTTTATACAACATGGATCTGGTGCTTTCGGTGCTGCACCCACATCAATGCAATGTAGGTGCATGTCCTGGCATGAGTGCTCCATCCTTATTATAAAAACATTGAAGAATAAAGATCCTTTTCTTTTTAAAGTTTTACGATCTTCCTTTAAAATTCTCTTTTATTACAATAAGATGTTCACACACACATATTGCAAAAGTACCACTCACCGACATGACATACACTGCCTTCTTTGCCTCATTTACGTTCCTCCTATTCAATTTCTTGTAAGACAAAAAAGTAACTTGGAACAATATAGCAACTCTAATTTATATTTTTCTATTACAAAAGAATGGGCGAATGGCATTTATGAGCAGCGTGACATTGGTAGTGAACAAGTATGCTTGTTGATGAGTTATTTATCTAATCCTTCAGTTTGAAATGATGTGCCCTATAGGTTCTTAGTGTCTACAGATCCTGTCATGCAAACAAATTAGTCTAAGAGAGAGAGAGAGAGAGAGAGAGTATGCCAAGTTATATGTGCCCCATGTTCCCTATGGTAAAACCATCTAATCATTTAAAATTTGATGGCCAATGTATTTTAATAGGTGTGATCTTCATAGTTTATCTAATAAACAACAATCATCACATCATTTGGACATGGATATAGGAAGAATAAGGTGTAAATAATCTGTTGCTCATAATGCATCAAAATCTTGAATCTATCGATATATATATATATATATATATATATATATATATATATATAAAATAGAATATAGTCACAAATAATGCCTCAGAGTTTTAAACGATGAGGATTTTCTCAGATATAATACGGCGAGCTTGAAAAAAACAGGAAAAAAAGGCGAAAAATATGGTAAATTTTAAAAACTAAAAATGGGGGAAAAATAAAATAAGTGAGAAACTAATAATACAAACATCAAAAGATAAGTAAAT
Source organism: Nymphaea colorata (assembly GCF_008831285.2). NCBI lineage: Eukaryota > Viridiplantae > Streptophyta > Magnoliopsida > Nymphaeales > Nymphaeaceae > Nymphaea > Nymphaea colorata. Next base: position 31,558,933 of record NC_045138.2, read on the forward strand.
TTGCAACAAATAAAAAATAGAAAATGAAAAAAAAAACTGTTTGGCATTAAAAAAACTAAGAAAATGAATAAAATGTTAAAAACGGGTTAAAAATGTGTTTTTTCGTTTTAAATGTTTTTTTTAAAAAATGCTTCCTTTTTTTTAAGTTTTAAACGGCCATTTAATTTATTGCGTTTTTTTTTTTAAAAACGCGTTTTCTCTGTGTGTGTGTGTGTGTATATATATATATATATATATATATTTGAATGGATATTTTCGAATGGCCCAAATCTATAAGATTGTGAAAGAAAAATTTGAAAAATCCAATGCATTGAATTGAATTATGAAGGTTAAGGGGGCTTCATAGAATCCAATACATGATTGGATTTCTTCATCTTTTTTAATCTATTGATTTGGGCCATCCAGGCTCATTGTCAAGTTGGATCAGAAAAAAGCTGGTCAGTATCTGGACAAACTGACTGAACCACCATATATATTGGGTGTTCACATCTCTAAATCCTATATATATCCATAAGATAAGATGCGAACTCTGAAGTTCTACAGTTCCAAACACTTTCAATTTACAGGTAATGCTCAAGCAAATTCTGTGCAACAACTTACCTTCAAGCCTATAACAAACTCAAATAAGAGAGGCATGGCAAGTGGCAACACACTAAACGCAGTGATGGGACCTTGGTTTTCTAAAACTTATCAAAATGGTAATTCTCTTTATTATCTAATGTTTTTTACCTCAAACTATCAAAATTACATTTTGGTTAGGTATTTCATGGTGCACTATGCCGTCATCCATAAATGGGTGGAAAGGATCAAATGTATTTATTACCTTGAGGCTTTAACTAAGTGTTGGCAGTCTAGTTCATGTAGTAAGCAAACAAAGGTACCCCCCTACCCAATGCGGACTTGAAGTATGACATTTAAAAATTGCCTACCATGGCATCCTTACATTTCATCTACTTGAGCTTGGTGAAATGTTGAAACTCATCTGCCAAGCATCTGTCTCTCAAGTATGATGGATTGGTAGGTTTAGGTGCAAGATTGGGCATCAGTTACAGAATTACCAGTTACTGTGATGATTATTGTTTAGAAGCTTTTCTGTCATCAAACTAATAGCTAGTCATATTTTGGTTTTTGTATATAAATAAATTGAGTTTCAGTTAATTTGTTCTTGTTGGTTTTAATTTCTCTTGTTGTTAAAACTAGTTAAGGTACATAGTGCTTATTTCTTCATCCAGGACAGATTTCCTGCATGTTGAAGTGTATCTTTCTTGAACAATTCTCTTTCAGCTTTGCAACTAGAGAGTTTGTCTTCGGGTGGTCTAAGCACACCAGAGAAAAGTGAACATGTGCAAGAAACTTCGAAAGGACAAGATACTATTCAAGGATTTCTCCAGTCCTGTACCAAGAAGGAACTGGTGCAGACATGCACCACAAAAGATAAGAAGATCTCAGGCATTTCAAAACACATCCCCAAGGCATTGAGCAACAAAATATACAAGAATCATGAAAGCAGGAAGAGTTCAAGCCAGCCGACATCCAATGGTAATCAGGTTGCTCTGAAGAAACTACAGAGGAAAGGGGATAATCCTGTTCGCCTTCCATCTGTGTCTGATATGTTATCTGATGGCAATCGTGCCAGTAGTTGGGTTTGTAAGAATTCTGCATGTAGAGCAACTTTAAGCTTGGATGACACATTCTGTAAGAGGTGCTCATGTTGCATTTGCCATTTGTTTGATGACAACAAGGATCCAAGTCTCTGGTTTGTCTGTTCATCCGAATCTAATGGAGGGGATTCATGTGGGTTATCCTGTCATATTGAATGTGCTCTTCAGCACCAAAAAGCAGGAATAGTTGATCTTGGGCAGCTGATGCAACTGGATGGTAGTTATTGTTGCCCTTCCTGTGGTAAAGTTGCAGGGATAATTGGGTATGGCTATTCTCTTGTGTCTTGCCAACCTTTTGCTCTTGGTGTTTTTATAACTCCTTTTCCAACTTTTTGCTTAACTTCATTATACAGTATTGCTGTGTTTATCATTTTGGAAGCAGTCTCACTTTTATTACATGCTCTTGTTCTGGGTAGCCAAATTACATGCATGACTGATGGGTATTCCTTCTTAGTTTTGGAGTTGATTTCATGTGATGATGTTTTCAAACCTTTTTTTAGTATTACAAGGGTTTGTCAAGAATTGTCCCTATACTGGTAGACCAAGAAGCTGCGTTCTGCAGAAAAGGTGGATAATGTACCGCTGTGCATCATGTAGATACAAGCGATTTGTTTGAAGAACAATTGCGGATCTTTTTCATCCCAACATTTGGGTTCTATAATTGGTGCGGAATTTGCTATACTTCTGTAGGTAGATATGGTAATGTCTAGTCTGATTCCTTGGTGTTCTGATTCCTTGGTGTTCCTACGTATGATGGCTAAGCTTATTTTATGGCATCATTGTTGTTGGCGAATGAGTACTCAAAAACATTTTGTCCTTCCTCTTCAAATTCACCAGCAAGAGCACAAAGGCATCTATTGGAGGTTCAGTTACATTCTATCTAAAAAATGGGCTTTTCTCAACCGAAGAAAGATACTTCTACAGCTTCTTGGTTTGTCATCTTGTATTATTTTGGCTCTTCAACTCTTCTGGGTGGTGGTTGCAAGGATTTGAGCATGTGAAAGCAAAAATTAATATTTTTCTTTCAGAATTTCTGATTTGACTAACTTCAAAGAAGTGTTTTTGGGATTTACCTGGATCATTTATCTAACTACTATTCTTTTGTCCCTTTGTTACATGTGAATAATTTCTATGTAAATAAAATAGAGCCAAAAAATGGAGAAACTACCTATCTGTTTCATACTGGAACTTGCTTCTTTGATGTTCCCCATTGTATGTTAAATTTGCTTCCGTGAAATATGTCATTACACGACATTTAAATGTACAGTACCTACTTGTATGTCCTGTTTGTTTTTGTCTTTGTCTACGTGACACAGTGTATGCTGCACTTTTCCTGCAAAACTTAAGTAGATTTCAAGCGGGTTGTGTTTTATCAATTGTACCTCATATTGAACCCAGATTCACTAGAATTTTGAGGTTCAAGTTTTTAGTTGTTCCATTACTTAAAAAAATCTGTAGCACGTCTACTGGAAGTGATCTGATTTATGCTGTTTCCTTTTGTTATTTGAAAGGTGTTGGAAGAAGCAGTTGGCTATTGCTAAAGATGCAAGGCGTGTTGATGTTCTTTGCTATCGTATATCCTTAAGTTACAGGCTGCTTGATGGAACATCTCGTTTCAGAGACCTGCACGACATTGTGACTGATGCAAAGTGCAAGCTTGAAACTGAAGTTGGTTCTGTGAATGGAATGTCTGCCAGGATGGCTCGTGGCATTGTTAGCAGGCTATCAGTTGCTGCTGATGTTCAGAAGCTCTGTGCTCATGCCATTGAAAAAGCTGAAGCCTGGCTTACTTCCGTTTCCAATTCTCATCCAAGTCTAAATGGTGATACTTTTATGCTCTAGTCTTTTCTATATATATATTGAAGACTTTTTCATGCTTCCTCACTCAGATGCTTACTTTTTTCTTCCTTTGTATTGCAGAAAATTCACTTCCTGCTGCTTGCAGAATCCAGTTTGAAGATGTTACATCTTCATCTCTGGTAATTATCCTTAAAGATCCATCCTCAGGTTCATCAGATAGCGTCCATGGTTATAAGTTATGGTACTGCATGAGTCGTGAGCAGAAACACCAAAAAGAACCCATATGTATCTTGCCAAAGTCCCAGCGAAGACTCCTAATCTCAAATTTGCAGCCATGCACAGAGTACACATTCAGAATTATTTCTTTCACAGAGGCTGGAGACTTGGGGCACTCTGAATTTAAGTGTTTTACCAAGAGTGTGGAGATAATCCACAAGCAATCTGATCTCCTGGCAGCCCCAGAAAATAAGAGCGACAGCTTGGGTATTAGTGGTAGCTCTGCCAGTGCTAAAAGAGGATCTAGGACAATGAATGCCTCTGCTGGATTCAAGGTCAGAGATCTAGGCAAGATCTTGCGAGTAGCGTGGGCCAAAGAACATGGCTGCTATGATGAATTCTGTGATGCAGATGAAGACTGCGCAGAAGTTGATGATGGGAGTGGTTCAATGAAGCAAGAAATTGCTGAGGAACCACATACTCATTCTCGGGGCCTTGATCTAAATGTTGTATGTGTCCCAGATCTGAATGCTGACCTGGCTTCACCTTTGGATTGTTCAAAGGATGAAGGCAGCTCAGAGCGGATAATTGAAGCTGAAGAGGATGTCCTTTCTCATGGAAGGGATAAGAATGCACAGGCTGAATACAATGACAGTGATTCACACTGGTTAATGAGGCCAGTGAAAGAAATCCCAGCTATTGAGACACACACAAGATTTCGAGATAAAAAGATGGCAAACGGGAATGAAGAAGCATATGATTGTGATAGTACTCTCATTAATGGTTCACCATTAAGATTTTCTGCTGGGCCCGGGTACCTGGATGGGAACTATGAGTACTGTGTGAAAATAATTAGATGGTTGGAACGAGGAGGTCACATTGATAAGGATTTCAGGATGAATTTTTTGACGTGGTTCAGTCTTAGGTCTACTGAAGAAGAAAGGAGGGTGGTTAACACATTTATTCAGACCCTCATTGACGATCCTAGCAGCTTGGCTGGTCAGTTGGTGGATTCATTTTTAGATATCATCTCTAACAAACGACCCCGTAATGGATTCTGCAGCAAGCTGTGGCATTAACATCAGATCAACCGGAAGCTGGATAGGAAATTGCCAGTTTCAATTTTTTTCCCATCAGAATTATTCTTTTCCCTCCCCATGTTTCCCTGATTTTCTTATTGCTCCCTACAGGCATCTTCTACTTCTAATCATTCGGCTGCATGTTCCTGCTCCCTGCCTATGGAGAGGGTTTCTCGATTATTATCTCTTGGAGTGGTTCATTGAATTGAAAGTGACAGAATCACACCAGAATTTATTTGTCCATGTTCTTTTACTGCAACTTTACCCCATTAAAATTGTTTTTTTGATGTGAATTGTTCTTGATATACCTTATGCTCTCCCCCTTTCCATGAAAGCGTATGTTCGCAAGTCCACCATGTTTTGTTTTTGTTTTTTTTTTCTGACGAAGACGAGTCCTCCAAGGGCCAAACAATTTAACAAGCAATGTGTATATAAGTTGAATGCTTAAAACAGTTAAAAAGGGTCCGATAGAAAGTACACGCTTTCACTGTGTTGGCATGAGGTCGGTCATGTAACTGGCAGTGTGAATCCTGTTCTGATGACCAATTTGAGTCTTACGATGAATTCAGCATCTACAGCTTGCCTGTGGTGAGCCCATCTGTCTCCAATCCTTTTTTTTTATAAACTGAAGGTACTGCCTTTTCTCCTCTTGATGGAGGATGAGTGTAGCTTCAATTCTAGCCATGCAGTTGTTTTAAACTTGCTGCTTCCATGATGCACTTCTGACCAGATGAGTGGAACCGTGACATGGGAAGACCAGACTTCGTTCATCATCATGCTAGTTTTAAACTTTGAAAATGAGTGCAGAAAGCCGGAGGGGTCGGACTTTTTGACACAATTTTGGGGTGCAAGTGCCTCCGGGTTGCCAGACACCCAGGGAGCACTAGGGACGTTCGGCTTCTCTCGTCCCGTCGAGCTGCTTACAAGCGTTCGTCCTTTACATTTGTTGCGTCTGGCTTCGCTCCTCCCCGCTTACTAGACTACCCGTGACCTCTCTCTCTCCCTCTGCCTCTCTCCGACGGACGGAGGGACGAGGCTTCGAGCTCACGACGGTCACCCTCCACCACACGTTGTCCTCTCCCCGAGAGAACTCTACATCTCTCTTCTTCTGTCGTAGGAGACGATTATCGACAACCAACCGCCGATCAAGGTAAGGAGTCGTCATTTCCTGTGAGCTATCTCTCACTCTTTTTCTTATGGTTGAATCTCCACTATGGTGACACACCTCTGCGATCGACCCTCCCCTGAAGGCGCAAATCTTTCTCTTTCTGTGAGACATTTGTTTCGTTTCGTACAATTCCCTTTCTCATTCTCGCAGTCGGCTGATCCGCGATTGTAGAAAGGGGCTCCTGCTGCCATCGCCGCATCTGCCATCTTTCCGTCCATTGCCAAATCCCAAATTTTGTCAATGTTTGGATCCATGTGTAGATAAATTCTAAACGAGTCGGGAATTTTTTTGGTAGATTTGTCGGAAACCATAGCTTCATAAAAACATTGTCCTTATTAAAAATGGTTAATGATGAATCTTCAGATCCAGTGTGATAAGCGGTAAGATGCTTGAAATGAACAACAGACGTATCGGTGGGCCGACCTATACGCCTCGTAAAATTAATTTTTTTATTTTTTAAAAATAATAAAAATTTCAAAAAATCATAAAAATTTCAAAACAAATCCGAAAAAACGAGAAAAAATCAGAAAAAATCAAGAAAAATGTATTTAAAGGATCATTCATCATTCATGTATATGATTATGAAGTATGAAGTATGAACAACACATTCCAAAATAAGAAATCAGACATTCAAAATAACATAATAAGCAGCTGAAGAGAATTCGACGGTAAAAATGAGTTATTCCTTACATTCTTGGTGTTAGAAATAAAAAAACCCTCTTTCTCCAAGCTTCCCACCGTACTTCCCACAACAAGAAATAAAGCTTTTTCACCGGCAAATCTTGATGTAAATGAAGAAAATCTCTCTATCCCACGTCTCTCTTGTTTAGAAACAATAGATGAAAGAGAAAAGAGCGTAGGTTTTAAAAAAAGGCGCAAAAAAACCCGTAGGAGTCGTTGAAGGTTACTCGTTCCCTTCAACACGTTGGGGGCGTTGTCCACCAAATGTACATGAAAAAAAAAAAAAAACTTCGTACGTTTGATTGTACAGATAAAACGAAAGTGGAGGGGGAAAAGTTGTACGGGCGGGTGAAATTTCACTTGCCCGTACTCAAGACGTATCAAACGGGGTTAACTTTCAACCCGTTTGTCGTGTTAGGTCCACTCGAGCTTATTGCTCCCACGCCTGTAAACGCCCCCTTTCTCCTCCTCCTCGCATTCTAGCATATCTCTGTCCTCACCGGCAGAGAAGAGGGACGCAGTAGAGCGAAAGGGCCAGAGCTCCCACCATCGCCGCTCCGCCAGTTCGCCAACGCCACAGTCGCCGCTCCTCCACTGGTCCATCGTTCGTCATCGCCACATGTAAGGGTTTCCTGTGTCCCTTTCAGAAACGCCCAATGTTTTTTTCTGTGTTTAGCTGTTGCTCTTGCTCTCGATTTTTCCCTCCCTCGCCAATTTTCCCCTCACGGGATCCTCCTCCCTCGCAGTGGAGCCCTTGTCCATTTCTCATCGGCAGGGAAGAGGGATGCAGTAGGCGTGCGGGCCAGAGCTCCCACCGTCGCCGCCCCGCCTGTTCGCCATCGCCACAGGTTTCTCTCTTGCTGTCGTTGTGTCCCTTTCAAAAACGCCCAAAAATCTCCCACTGTCGCCACAGGTTTCTCTCTTGCTCCGCCTGTCAACTATCCTTTTGCTTGTTTCTGTTATGAGGAAAATCTCTGTGTTTTGTCTTCATTTTGCTTCAATCTCATAGGACTTGGCTGATTTGAGATCATTTGTACGTTCTGTTCTCCTCGAGCACAGAGATTTGTCTTTGATTATGTGAACTGGAAGCATATAAGGACAGAGATCTTCTTCCATGCTTGAGTCTTTGTCCATTTCTCCATAGTTGCATTTCTCGTAGAACATTTTCATGAGCATGTATCTGTTGGTTTAATTATGCTACCTTAGCAGACTGAATGTAGAGAGCTCAACAACCTTGCTACACGATTAGGACTTAATACAGATCAGTGATTACCTCCTAGATGCTATTGGGAATATGATTTACAGAATAAACAATCTAGCAAGGAATTCATTGTGGAGAATAACAATTGGTTGTTGCATAAATATTCCTCCTCCTAAATATGGTCAATACCTAATTTTAGAAGAGGGGTGTCATGTCTTAAACTTAATAAAGGGTTGCACATCCTATGTCTGGACTCTGTCTAGAAGTTTTATTGCCTCAGGATGTTAGGTTGGCTACTGGTCTTCATCTGAGCTGCTTTTGTTCTTATCCTGTCTCAATATTGGAAAGCTGTCTTTTATCCTGTTTGACAAAAGGTGGCATGTTTTGTATTGGGTTTGTGTGTCCAGGCTAGTAGAGATTTCTAGTTTGAGGGTCATGTAAGATTGGAGCACCTACAAGTGAAACATAAAAATGGCTGAAGGTAACATGGACCTGGAAATGCGTTGAAGATGAGAGTGATGAGAGGACAAACACACAGTTATTGGACAAACTCAGATGAAGAAAGGAAATGATTGTAATTGTTGTAGTATGAATTTGTCATACAACTTATTGCAGTTCTGAAAAAAGTCCCCTAATTTTTCTACCATGTGCATCAAACAAGGTTAAATTTACCCGGTTAAATTCTTCTTTGTGCATCAAACAAGGTTAAATTTATTAGGTTAAATTTTTCCTGTGCATCAAACATGACCTCAAATCGGAAGATGGTTAAATTTCATCCTGTATTTTTTTTCAGAAAAATTTACCGTGGTAAATTTACCACGTTAAATTCTTCCTTGTGCATCAAACACACCCTTACTTACTCGAGGAAACCTGAAAAGGGAACCATTAGTTTGTCAGTTTCCTATCAACAAGAGGCATGGCATAAGGATTGAGGTGAATTCATAGAGAACAACCATTGGCTGATGTTAATTTATGTAAAGATTAAGATAGTATCATCATCTTCAAGAGTCACATTAGATATGAAACATCAATTTCACCGGTCTTTTGCAGAGATTTGGCAATTGAAGGACCTGAATAAATGACTACCAAATTTGGGTAGACTCATTCAGCTGTGCAGTCTGGATTCATAGAAATAGCTTGCTACAGTATCCAACAAGCTGTCCCATTCACAACAAAGAAAACTAGTTGCTGAATTGCTAATTCAGCTTGGATAAGGAATGCTAATTGTTGACCCTGTTTCTCAGAGCAGCCAACTGGAATTGGTTCTCATCTCAACAGGTCTATTTGAAATGTTGCACCGAGTTTCTAAACTGCTATTTCTCGGAGATTAAACTGTTTATGGGAGTAAAGATAAAATTTTACCAACTAGGGTCCTCCCATTTGGTCTAGACCTCGACTAAAAAGAACATTTGGTAACCCGCAGAACAGAATAGCGGAGCAGGACCAGGGTGCATGTCATCCGTTTGTTGGAAATCAAATGTGGCCCCTCTTAGGGCCAGATTTGTTCTTCTTGCTCTTGGGACGCCAAGAACAGGATGTTAAGTTAATGAATCTCAACAGCTCTCTATAAACGAAGTATATCTCAGTTGGCATAGTGTGTAAAGCAATTGCCAATTGAGACAAGAAGAGAAAATCCTTGGGAAGCAGGGTTTCAAAACATTTTACGTCTTGAGATATGAAAATCACTTCTATGCAGGTTCACCAAAAACGGCCTTGTGGTTCAGATATTTTGGGTAAGTCCATGCACTTGAGTGCAGACGACAATCCCTTTTCTTCTTTTCTCTGGACAGGCAGGCTGCACTACGGGAACCCTGTGAGATTATGCTGACAGGTGCACACGCTGGGTGTTGAACAATTGACCTTCTTCAACTTGGAGTGCTCTTTCTCTCTCTATCTCTCTCTCCCTTTCTCTCTCACACACATGTGTGCACACACACAAATACATGCCGTAACTTCTCTCTTTCTCTCACACGTGTGCATGCACATACATACATGCCATAAGTCCATAACCAACTCAACTGGACACGGCCTAACTTGTCCTGGTTATGCCCTTTGGAAGAGTCCAAAAGACCAGGCCTTTTGCAGGGCTGAATTATGAACTAGACAGTATCAGATGGATTTGTTTCTAAAGAAAGAAAGTTCCAAACATAGGTGTAAACATCCGAAATCCATTGATATGTTTCTGCAAGATTCTCCCTTTAAATATTTTTATGTCTACCCTGTTTCTTTTTATGGGTAGTCTATGGTTTTTTTTCCTTGTTCTGCCTTGTTTGTGAAAATGATTTTAATTTCCTAAACATTCACAAACTCTTATTGACATATGTTTGGGATTCGTCCCCTTCAACTTTTGAAGGTTTTCTAGTTTCAGGCAGATAAAGGATCAAATGTTTGTTGGTCTTTTTCTTAATGTGTTAATTTCCCTCTCGGTCCTGTTGGGTACTAGATTGCAAAACCATCAGGGTGGTTAGATCATGAAGATGCAGGTTGTCTGTTTGTATTAGGAAATTCTAAATCATTAATTTGTGGATCGCATGACTGTGTTTGATTTTGGATGTGCAGAGGCAAGGTGAGGATTTTATGTTAACTTGGGACATATAAAGTTGGTCCCAGAGGGAAAACATGGCCGACTTACCGGGATACATGTTAACCTGTCTCCATTCACTTAGACTTGCTGGTTTGGCAATCTTGGTTTCAGTTGGAATTGTCTTGCAAGTGTTGGTCTGTATTCTCTTTTCCTTATGAGTTTTGGTTGTGCCCTCCATCTGATTGGTCTTATTTGTCAATGACATTGGCCTCTTCTTTCCCCATTTTGTTGCAGGCATGTGCTTTGTATAATAATTGGTGGCCTATGCTAACGGGTAAATATTGTTACCTTGAGCTTATGATTTCTTTTGCAGTTTACAAATATTGTTATGAGAAAAATGGGTAACTGTCACCATATAGCAGCTGTCAATGGTTCTTTAGTTGGCATCATGAATCTCCTATGTAATTATTTTCTAGACTAATGATGTCTCTCTTTCGTCATGCTTTTGATCTGCAAAATCTACACTTTGAAAGTTGCTTGTCTTAGCAGGATGCTCCCTTGTATTAAAAATTTCTAACTGGTCATACACATTCCTTGAATTGTCAGAAGCTGCTTCATAGCATTCTTACTCATAAATTGAACTGTTACATCTGAAAGCATGAGAGTTCAAACTTTGTTGTTCAAATCTTCTCTATGAATTCAATCATTTGATCTTGGAAATAGATGCTTCCATGTCATTATGGCGGGTTGTGGTTTGGCTTTGAATAAAAACTTATTGCATTCACAAACACATGCAATCCATCAACTTAGATGTTGACAGTTTTGTACATGGAAGTCCTATTTTTTGCCAGTTTTGCTCTTTCCATACCGGAAGAAAAAGAAGGCAGAAACAAAGAATAATCATGCAACATACCTACTTATTGCTGGATAATGTCATTCAACTCTTCTTTTAGCAGTCATAGTGTAACTCATAGCATGAGTTTCAACGCTGGTTGCATCATGATCATCATCATAACCCACCCATTCTCTCTTGTGCATATATCATACATACACAATTTATACTTCGTGGTTTTATAGAATAAGTGCTGCTTTTCCTATTTTGGTGATCTTTTGAAATTTGCTCACTTTAACTATCCAGTCTTGCATTCACTAAACATGTGGATTGCTTAAAACAGGCATCTTACTGTATGGAATCATGTGTATCAATTCTCTTGCTTCCGATGGTTGTGAAGCTGCAGTTTCAACATTTTTTTTCATATACTTTAACTAAAGTAACAACTCTCTAATAATTAGTCTAGCAAATTAATTGAAAGCAGCAGCTGTGTGACCAGTGAAATTTCTTGAATCTTTTCACTTGATCTTCAAGTATATGGTCCTTCTGCATGCCTTGAGATTTTAGTCTTTGCAGTGTTGATGTACGTGATGCTGCCTATGCCCTGCTTGTTTTTCTTGGGAAGTGACAATTCTATCTTCTCTAGTGGGGGTGGGGGGTAAGAAAAGATATAATACCTCACTTCAATGGCTTCATTTTCTGAAAGTAAGCTTCTGGTTGTAAGTTGTAACAAATTTTTTCCGGAACATATGCAGCTGGGTTGATGCAGCCAAGTTTTTGACTGGAGCTTCTGCAGTTGGGAGCATAGCTATTCCTGCCATTTTAAAGCATGCAAATGTCATAGGCTGGGGAGCCCTGTTAATGGAGATCTCGTCATTTTTTATTTTTGGGTTTGCTATAGTGTTCACCATCCTAATGAATAGTGAATCAGACTACAGCTCCTATGGGATGTTTTGAAGCATGGGAACAGGCTATCCTTTGTTCTTACAGTTGGTGTCTGGTATTGAGTGTTTCTTTTTTCTTTTTTTATTCTTTTTTTATTCTTTTTTTACATACTCAGTTTTTGTTCATGCTACCATGATTTGGTCAGTTTCTAATTTTTTTGATTTCAATAATTTTTATGTAACTGAATCAACTGTAAATCCTCTGTAATTAACATCCCGGGTTTGTTTTCATTCGTTGTGAAGCAGTAGATTACAAATGTTCTGTCCTTAACAAGCTCTTATGTCTGGGTAGAACGCGAGGTGCTGTGGTGATAGAGAGTTCATTATGTTCAAATGTTTCATAAAAAAATGTATGCCTTTGTCCGTAGTAAATCATTTATGAAGTCCATCACAATGTGTACCGATTGCCAAAAAGGTTGTCTGCTGGTATTCATTCCAAAGAAAGCATTTGCTTTGCCTTGTCCTTGATTTTCACAGCTTTCTGTGGTTTTTCAATGATTGCAACTCGTATCAGGATAAAGAAATACAAAAGTGTGGCCTATCCTGTGATTCTCGATTTTGGTTGGTGATTATAATGATGAACTGACCCTGCTATGACGCCTAAGATGTGAAAACATGCAAACCTTGTGAAGATAATGAAGTTGTTTCCTAGCAGGAAATACTGCAAGGGATATATAGAGATGCTGACAGAGTGGACAGTACTGTGGGATCCGCAGTCATTGTTCGAATCCCATAAGCATAATTTCATGTGTAAGCCAAATCAAATTTTCGTAGAAACTTATCTCTGCTCTTATTTGAGTGGTTCAGGTCTCCTGTTCCCTTCACAACACGACTATAGATTATTTTGAAACACAAAAAAAGCTATCAGAATCAAGACGTGGGGAAGGATTGCTGGTCAACACTACGCAACAGGTTTCTGACCGACACCAAGAGAGAGTCCAAGCGAATGGGAATATGCAGCTGGCTGACCTGGTAAGTCGGCCATGTTTGCCATTTGGACACCAACTATATATGCTCAGTTTTCAATAACCCATACCTTGCCTCTGCCTAGAGATATAAATGGATTGGATCTACTCAATTACCAATTCTATTTTGAATTTGTTTAGTCAGAACTGGTAAGATCACTAACGAATTACCGATTCAGTGTGCATTTTTATGACACGACTATGAATTTGAGTTCAATATCCAACTGGGGTTTGATAGATTCGGACCCTTTTACATATAAAACTCGAATCTTCGGCTGGTTGGATCTAAATTGGCTTTAGAAAAAAAGGGTCAGAATGAAAGCACGAATCTGAATTCAGTTGCGTGGAATCTAACTAAGTCGAATTCAGTAAAGGCCGGATCAAGCCTGGGCATCAGGCCGGGCCCGATAGGCCATCCCGACTCCCGCCCTCCATCTCCCTCACTCCCTCTCCCTCCTTCTCTCCCGCTCTCCCTCTCCGCTTCCCCTCTCTCTCTCTCTCTCTCTCTCTCTCTCTCTCTCTCTCTCTGCTCCCGCTCCCCCTCTCCCTCTCCCTCTCGGCTTCCCCTCTCCCTCTCTGCTCCTGCTCCCCCTCTCCCTCTCTGCTCCACTCCCTCTCCCTCCTCCTCCGTCTCCCTCGCCACTCCCCCTCCTCCTCAGTCTCCCTCGCTGCTCCCCCTCCTCCTCCGTCTCCTCCATCGGAGGGCGACGGGGGGCAGGGGGAAGGGCGACGGGAGGGCAAGGGGAAAGGGGGTCGGGAGGGAGGGCCGGGTCCGGGCCGAGACCCAGGCTATCAGGCCGGGCCTGGGCCAGCCCGATGCCCAGGCCTCCCGAAGAGGAACCGTCTGAGTCCTTAACTCCGCCCATCAAGAAATTCCAAAGCCAATCATATTTACCTCCATTCATCAATAATTTACAAGCCGCAAATTCCTTATTCATCCACGAAAGAATTCAAGAATTAGTGGAGGTTAATACATGTTCAACTCTTAAGGGTGTTACTGATAATAATATAGTGATACATGAGTTGGTGGGTGTACTGTACTCTATCTAGGTCCTGATATAGCTCAAGGCGAAGAGAGGAGAAAAGCTTTCGGGCTTTTTTTTCAGACTTCCAGACAGTGGGTTGTTAACTTCATTCTCAACTGAAAATAAATACTTACTATCCCAAACCCAATTAGGTTGACATTGTATCTAACATTTTGAACCTGTTGAAGGTTCTCATGACTTGTCGTCCTATTTTTGTCTACTACACCCTCTCATATATGACAATCACTCATTCAAAAAATTGCATTATATTTCACTTCAAAAGAAAAATCTCATTATGGAAAGGAACTTTTCATGAAGCCTGTAGGAATTCAAGAAAGCGCACTCCTTTCTTTTCTAAATAGAAAGTGTTCTTCTTTTTTAATACGTTTACTTGTGCTAAAACTTTGCAAATACGGCTTAAGAAGACCAAAGTTGGCAAAAATCTGCAAAATTGCCTACAATTTCAAAATTTCTAACATGCAAGGAGACATTATTAACAGGGGCGGAGGCAAATGAAGGAAGAAGGCACAATCCTCTTCTGGATTTTCTTTTAATGGCAACCCTTCGTTTGGAGCCACATATTGGCCAGAAAAAGTGCCCATCTGCCCATGTTCTATCATGTCAATTATTTAGAGTAATTTGGTGGCCCAAAATAAGCTCAAACATGTGTGTGGTAAGAGTCCTCGTCTTTGTGGTTTTAGCCGCTCGATGTTCAAAAGAGATGCTTATGCCTTGTGACTGGATCGGATTTCCATCAAAGAGCTGGAACTCTGCTCTTGGTCACCAGTGTACTACCGATCGATGGACTGCTGAATAACGAAATGGGTAGCCTGCTGGTGGTGCAGGATCAGCCTGAACTCTACTTTTTTGGGACATTGTCGCTGTTTGTGATAATTGTGATGGGTCGACGTTCGGCATGAAATCTGATCGAGGGACATACTGGACAAACGTGGGACAATCTCGTAATTTTTTCACCGTGTCGATAACGTTAGCCGTTCGTTCCGATTGTGGTGTTCGTCCTTTGCTTCCGCACGGTGACACAGTCACAGACAGTCTTCGCTCTCTCTCTTCGGCTCCCGAGCTCACTTCCTCCTCCAACTCATTGTTCTTGCTTTTTACTTCTCTTCTGAATCGACTGGGAGATGGAAATCCAAATCTTGAGAGGAAATCCCAGTTCCCTCTTCACCATCTCCCCCAGAGGCAAAGGTGCTCTCTCTCTCTCTCTCTCTCTCTCGCTCGCTCGCTCGCTCTATCCTTCTTCTTTTTATTTTGAGATATGGTGAATCCTCCGATGTGCAGAAATTCTCCATAAGAAATCATGCTCTGTTGTGGTCAGAAATCGTTTCTCTGAGCTTCAAGCTCGTATTAGACCCCCGAGCGGATCGAGTAGGCGTGCAGTTTTAAGGAAGGCCACTTCGGTTGAAGGTAGTTTTCTTTATTCAGTGAGGAAATTTTTTTTCTTGCTCTCTAGTGAGTGGACAGAGCTGGGGGGAATATTGGTTTCTGAATTTTGTTTCAAGTTCAAAAGCTGGTGCACGTCTACTTGTCTTACTAATAGAAGTCGATGCAATATGGTCGTGCACAAGGTGGTATGGTTACTTTGAACGAATCATTGTGTTTGAGCTTTGTGATGATTAGCTTCTCCATTGCTTGGTATGCGAGATGTATGAATTTGCCTTTGACCTGTTGTTGTACTTTGCAATTTTCGGTGCTACTTTTCTTTGCGTTTTTTCTACTCTAGCAACATGGAGTTCTTTTCTTCTTGCCTGAGTGGAACTGGAATGGCTGTTCAAATCTCGCTCACACTGTTTTTCATTTGTTTGTGGTATGTGCGTGCTTGTGCATGTACGCATGTATTTATGGTGACTTACTCTAATAATGATTAATGAGAAAGGAAGTTCCTTTTGAATATCTAAAACTGAATTTGATAATTTTTTTTGTTTCTTCCAATGTGGTCCATTAGCAATGCTTTTATTTGCCCATTTCTATAAGATCCTTACTGAAATTTTCATGTCGTCATTGATAATTTCTGGATGGCCGTCTAAAGAACGAGAAATGGAGATATTCGATTCAACCCTGCTGGGGCAAAGCCGAGAAATGGAGATGTTGAACATACTTATTTTAATACGCTTATAATTTACTCAGATATCAAAGTATGTCACAGATCACAAGGTTAGTTACCTCCTAATCATGGCAAACTTTTTTTTTTTTTTCTGCAGTTGGTTCAACAAATTTGTCAACTGGGGTTGTAGAAAAGGATGTGCTCACTGCACTGTCACAAATTATTGATCCAGACTTTGGTACAGACATTGTTTCATGCGGATTTGTGAAGGACTTAGTTATTGAGGAAAGCTCTGGAGAGGTACTTGTACTTTTTGGACAGTTGTTTCCTTTTTTTAGCACCTTTTATCTGGTTGCATCATTTCATGGTTTTATTTCAGGTTTCATTTCGTTTGGAGCTCACAACACCTGCATGTCCAATCAAAGACATGGTAGTGAACTATTTCTTATTTTTGAACCAGTTATTTTTGTTCTGGTCTTTTGTTGATGACTTCTTAGTTGTCTCTTCTGCATTGATGGTTTGCTGTTTTTTATCATAATCTTGCTGTTGGAATTTATATCTTCTGTTTTAAACCATTCCCTTTTTAAAAATTTGTTCCCATGTTTTGATGTTGATGTTGCTTCTGCTTCACACTGTTCCTCTGACTTCCATCCTCTACATTAATTTAGTATTTTTCAAAATGTGTGTCTTCCCACTTTCACTTCATTTATTGCGTCCTGCATCCTTTCCATTTACTGGCAATTGTGCTTTAAACTATTTGTTAACCATTGTCATCAACATCATTTTGTATATTTATTGGTGGATTTTCCTCGGAAATTTTTTGGATATTATTTCTCGGGGGGAAATTTTGGAAATTAAAAAAAATTTGTAAAGAATAATAGGAAAAATTATAAAATTATGAGTTATTTACTATTTTTTTTAATAAAGTATTGCTGAAGATTCAAAATAGGGGGAATTTCTATTTTAAGGGGACCAAATGAAAGGAAAAAATATACTGAAAGTACATACAAAGGGTTTCTCTTAGAAGGGGAAAATATTGTGATACTTATTGGAATACTTATGAAAAATAAAAAATATTTTCCCAAAAATATTTCCTTCTATTTGGCGTTAATCTTGCAATATTTTCAAAATATCACTGATTTTGTGATGCTGACTATGCTGTTAACTTATTAAGTATGATTCTCCCAGAAAAAAAATAATTTATCCAGATTCTGCTTATTTAAGTAGTGAATGCTTTTAGTAACTGGAAATTTTCTTTTGATAGTTTGAGCAGAGAGCAAATGAGGTGGTGGCGGCCCTTCCTTGGGTTAAAAAGGTTAATGTTCAGATGTCTGCTCAACCTGCAAAGCACATGTATGCTGCAGAACTCCCTAAAGGGTTGCAGAATATTTCCAACATAATAGCTGTCTCCAGTTGCAAGGTATATTTTTTGCTACTGCAGCTATTTCTTCTATTCATTGGTAATTACTTTACCACAACTAAATGTTTGAATCGTGTGATCTATGTGGAGATTGGATTGTAAGGAGAGTTGATACATTTAGGCTTCTTTAACCAATTTCATCATCTTCATCATTATCTGTTACTTGTTCACTTATTTCTCTGAAAAAAAAACTGAAAGCTCTTTCTTTCTATTGCTCTGTATTCCTTATCAAGGATTAATCATGTGGAACAAAGCCAGATTTCACCACCACTGTTTGTTCTTTAAAATTAAATGGGACTGGAGTCAATACATATGGGTGAAGGAACATTGGATATCATTCATGTGGCCAACTTGTCATGCTGTTTAAAGAGAACGTCACAGCACTATTGACATTTTCATTGAATATGATTGCAACAAACTTAGGGAAACATTTGACATCATTTGGAGGGTGTCTGAATTGGGGGGTGGTGAGGGGGAGGAGAAGTTCCATTCTGGATAAAATTTATCTTCGTCTTATTATCTATATTGGCATCCTTAAGATGAGGAAAAATTAGTCCCCTCAGAAGGAGGAGTTGATGTTCATCCTTGATCCAGGATAAGTTTCACATGCTATATCTAGAATTGATTTGGTTCCTTCAGCAGTAAAATCGCCAGAAGTGATGGACCTAATATGCAATGTCCTCTTAAGTGTTGATTCTAGACTGTTGAATTTCTTTGGCAGTGGAGTGCTGATAGTTTTATCTCTTCTTCTTTTGTTCTTCATATATATTTTTTGCTTAGCATTATGTCTTGATCAATGCAGAAAATTTCCTTTTCTTGTCCTATTTTATTTTTTATAAATGTTGGTTGTATTATGTCCGTGTAAAATTGCTTCCTAAGTTGATCATAATTTGCAGAAGCTCAATGATAAGATGGGCTTTGGTTTTCCATATCAGATTGGCTTCATCACAAGATTATCTAACATTTTTAATTGTTAAATGAACATGACATGGCCTTGCATTAGACCAATAAGCCCATTTTTGAAAGAAAATGTGATTTCCTTAATATTTTCTCTTTTTGCATTCTCTTTTTTAAAATTCACAAATACATTTATGAAACTTTGCTGAATGAATCTTTTTTTGAAAAATTTTCTATATTCACTTGCCAAGAAACTGTTACTGAATACAGTTGGCAGACACACTTTATGTATTCCCTTTCGAATATCTAATTAAGTTCCAGAATGAAGACATGTTTCACGTTTAAAAAGGGAAAATTGAAGAAGCACCCTATCAATCATAGTGGCCTGTTAAGTTTTGCAGGGTGGTGTAGGAAAGTCTACTGTGGCTGTAAACCTTGCATATACATTAGCTGGAATGGGAGCAAAAGTAGGCATATTTGATGCTGATGTGTACGGTCCAAGTTTACCTACTATGGTCTCTCCTGAAGATCGGTTGTTGGAAATGGTATGGTTCCCATCCACGTGCTTGTTAACGTTGAAGCTTGTTTTGCCTAATTTTGTAGTGGTGACTTTGGATATTGTTTTTTAACAGAATCCAGAAACAAGAACGATACTTCCAACTGAGTACCTGGGTGTAAAGTTGGTATCTTTTGGGTTTGCTGGACAAGGCCGTGCAATCATGCGTGGTCCAATGGTTTCTGGGGTCATCGATCAGTTGCTGACAACTGCTGAATGGTATACAATCATCTCTTATTGCTACCTTTTTTGGGAATCTGGATTGCAGAAGTGGAAATTCATGCATTTGACCTACTGAAATTTAACAATTGAAAGAGGGAAAAAAAGGAACGGTGGATTTTGAGCAGCAGTTGGAAAGAATATACAATATCCTGTCTTGTATACTCTAATTCACTACAGTTAAACCTTGCTATCTTAATATTCTTCTGTAAATTTATAAAGTGTTAGTATTATAAAGCAATATGTTGTGAAAACTTGTGTCGGAAAAAAAAAATTGCATAGTCAGCACAAGCTGAATGGTGGAACCTGCCTTAGGCTTTTACTTTGGAGGTTGGAACATTATGCAGGTAGTAGTGGACTTTCCTGAGAGTTTATGTAATGTGAATGCATGTTTTCATGCAACCTCTGGAGAAATGTGCTTCAATGGATAAGCATGTCTTTGTAACTTATTCTGAAGACTTTCTAATTTAGTTTCTAGGATTTAATATTTTTACTTGACTTCATAACTATTTGATGCAAATGGTCCTCATGAAGGTTAGACTAGAGGATGCTTAATGGAGCACATTGCTTTTTAAAAATAAATACCAAACAGTGTTGGTATAAAACTTTTCTGACAAAGAACAAAAAATAACTCAAAAGAAATAAGTCTAATGAGTTTCCTAATATTCCTTGTGAATGTAGCGTGAATATTCACTTGTTGAGGTTTAAAAAGTTATTTCCTTCTTTTGCTATGTGAAGTCAATGTGATTTTGTCAGGAGTGCGAAGCAACTATTAGATGTTTTAATGCAATTATATCTAGGTGTGACCCTATAATCTTGTGTTAAGAATGCTGCATGCATGTTTCCTTGTGATACAAGGCAACATCAATACAAGTTTATTTAACACATCAGAAAGGTTAATGGACATGGACGATCTTATCTCTGAAGAAAGTTCTCTGGATGATCTTATTTGTTCATTCTCGGTATCATGGGTGAATTTTTCTTAACTTTATTTTCAGTCATGTTAACTAGCCGTCCTTGACCTTGTGTATGATATATGCATTTATGGCTGTAATGATTTGGAATTGTTTGTTAGAGAATGTTGTTTTTATAAGTTTTAATGCTCACATCTATCTTTGATCTATTAATGACGTGTATAATCATAATAATTTGGAAGCATTGTTAGAGAATCTTAGAGGGGATTATGCTTTATTGTCCTTAGTATTTTTTTTCTGTTGATAAACAAGTAGTTGTTTGGATTCAACGAAAATTGTTACTGATAAGAATGTTTTCTCACAGGCCTAATTAAGGACCTGCAAAAAATGCATCCTGGATACCTTCTTTGTCATCCACATACTCTTGGTTTAATATAAGCATAAATGTGAATACATTATTAGCTCTCTCCACATATATTATGGAGATAGAGTTCCTAGAATATAAATTTGAGGAACATGAGAACTCATGGCAACCACTTTCAGCTGTCCTATATAAAACTATCAGGGGGCTAATTTATTTCTTTCTTTTGTATTCTCTATTATTTCTTGATTGTCATGCTCCTACATATGTTGTCATCAGGGATAAGCTCCTCTAATCTTATTATTCTGGTGGCTTTATATACCACCGCATCTGTGAGAATCTTATTTTCGCCCAGGATAGCTTGATTTGTGGATGGTCCCATTGAAGCATGAGGCAATGCCTGCGGATGTATCAAATTGCTTGGTTCATGTTTAGAGAGCCATTTTTATTACTGGGCAAGGTTGCCTCTTTGATCCTACTTTATATTAATAAAGAAGCTCAAATGTCATCCTTATCGTAATTGCCGTGGCTTTACAGTTATACGTACACACAAATAAAGATCGATAAATTATAAATGACAGTGCATTCACCAGTAAAAGGTATAAATGTGACTATAATAGTCACTAAAGAAGAATATGATAGAAAAAGGCACTAAGGCCACTTGAAAAGATATTAATCTTATTGAAAGAATACCCAATGGCTGTGTAAAAACAGCATGCCTAATACAAGAGATTGCTAAAATATATATACAAGAGACAAGAAAGAAGAAGAGGCTAAAGAAGAGTGGTTCTAGCCATTGGGAGTTCCAACAGCTCTTTTGTGAGCCGTTGGAACCTCCAACGGCTCTTTTGTGAGCCGTTGGAACCTCCAACGGCTAGAATGAGGAGAGAAAAAAGAAAAGAAAAGAATATAAAATAAAATAAAAAGAAAATAAAATGTAAAAGAAAAGAAAAAGAAAATAAAATGTGAAATACCTAAGCTAAAAGCTAGTTACAATATCACTATGAGATCTTATTCCTTAACAAAAGGAACCAGTGGCAATTTAATGGGCTTAGCAACAAATTTTCTAAGCTGCTATGATCTGCTCTCCAGGTGCTTCATGCTTTCAATAGTCATTTGTGGTCCTTTCATGCACGCATGGTTGAGTGTTTATTTTGCTGTATCTGCCTTGTCTGGCAATGGGAAGATCATATATCATCTTCAGCCAATCTAAAACTAAATGGTAAATGAAACTTTTTGTTGACTTTCGTGATTTACTTACCATCTTGTATGGTTTTAACCCTTGAGTGTACAGGGGGGATCTAGATTATCTCGTTATTGACATGCCTCCTGGAACTGGTGATATACATCTTACGTTATGCCAGGTAATTTGTTCCTAATTTGCCTTGTCTTTCACAAAAATGTTTTTCCTTTTGGATTTCTGGGGTGACGTAAAGTTGCTTAACTTACAGCTTAACTTGGATGAGCATTAGTAATTTCATTCCCAGGTTGTTCCCTTAACTGCAGCTGTGATTGTTACAACTCCCCAAAAGCTGTCCTTTATTGATGTTGCCAAAGGAGTTCGTATGTTTTCAAAGCTGAAGGTATAATCGACTGAGACATGTATGTCATCTCGAGAGTTTTCTATTTGTTTAATATTTAGCTTCTGCTGACCTGTAGATGCTATGGTTTTCAAACTTTCATCTGCTTTGAAGATTGCAATTTTGCTTTGAATAGAGAATTTATCCATTTTAGAACCATTTGTTGGTATTACATGGTTGTCATAGGACGCTTACATGGTTGTCATAGGACGTGTTAGAAGCAGTGCAATTACTGAGTGGACACATGCTTTCCTGTAATGTTTGTTTGAACATCATAGGACTTTATGGTAGAAAAATAAAAAACAGTGTAAAATGAGATTTATGTGAGCCTACCATTTATTTGGGATACTATAAGGTTATAGGTTTTTAAGATTTTTTTTCTTCCAGGTGCCATGTGTTGCTGTTGTTGAGAACATGTGTTATTTTGATGCTGATGGGAAACGTTATCACCCATTTGGTAAAGGTTCCGGATCTCAGGCATGCATTTGGGCCTTTACCCCATTTTCTTTACTGTTTCTGGCATAATGAAAATGTTTTATGATAGTCCTGATTTTGCCAATGCAGGTGGTTCAACAGTTTGGAATTCCACATCTCTTTGAGCTTCCCATCAGACCAACAGTAGGTGATTTATGTTTATAGAGTTTTCATCAGAAGCTTCATTATTTCATGAGGTTCAAATTTCCAATTGGACCAACAACATGTGCTATATGGGAAGCATGTATTAGTTCATTAATCTTCTTTTCACACATAATTTTATGTGACATGTAGCTGTCAACGCTAAAATAGGAAAAATAAGATAAAGTGTAATGTCATGACACATTTTTTGTTAACTTTATCGTATGGTTTGCATGGTTTTGCAATTTTTGTTTTTTTGTGTTATTTTTATCTTCTTGTTCGATGTCACCACTAGCTATTAGATAGTCATAGTTGTGTACTTGGCTGTTACGGAATATAACGCTTTCACCTGTTCCGTGCATTTTATATGTAGTTCAGTAATTGCATTAGAACCCTGTTAGGTTATAATGACCTTGCAAATCTCCTTGTCAATTTATTAAACCATTCTACAATTAAAGTCACATCATCTTAATTTATCATTGTTTACATCTTTTATCAAGCCCAAGCATTTCAGAAACAGAATCTGTAATAGGTGAGAGTCTATGACAAAAGTGTAGACTAAGGTTTGGGGAAGGGGTGAAGACTGTATGTACAGAACTGCACGAATATCCATCATCCTTAGTATCTTCCAGAAAGGTAATTATACAATGATTTCTCGTTCATATTTAAATCTGAAAAAATAATAGTTGGATTGTGAAAATCTTAGGAGAAAATGTTGTTAACGATTCTATTAGCTCATATCTTTTTGGTTGCTTAATATCGTTAATATAAGTAAAAATTGAACATGTTCTTAGGAAAGAGAAAAACTTTGAAATTTCCTAATGAGATGTTTCATATTAGTTTTCTCTCTTTAAAAATTATTTAGGTTATAAAGACAATACTTTTTAGTTTTCATGCATTTTGTGAAGGGCCTTTTGAAATAAATTGTTTGAAGTCCTTCAAATACACTTCGCTTCTGGTGTTTGTGGTACTGATATTGGTGCCTGTTGTCTCATACCCAGGCAGCATTATTGTGACGGTAACTACTGTCTTTTGCTAATGTGACACTTGTGAATGCATAAATTATCTGTTACTATAGTCATTATACTGCAATTACATATAATCTGCTACTATAACGCACCATGCTGATAAGCCTCAATCTTCCTTTGCATTCTTCATTTCCTTGTTTTATGTCTCTTTGATCATGGCATGCATCATGATTGCCATATAACTGTAGCATCAGAGCTTTGTTATTTCAGAGCTCGAGAAGTGTTATCTGGACATATAACTTTTTGTAAATCATATTAATCAATACCACTGCATAAGTTGCGAAATATAGTAGGAAACAGAAACCCCATTGAATAATGTGGTTTATGGCCAATTAGAAAATTATGGTCTCTCACTGCTTCTTTATGGAGAACATGTTCTTCATCACTCTGTTTGCTAAATCATATAGTGGATATCTCATTTGACAGCTTTCAGCATCTGGTGATAGTGGAATGCCTGAAGTAGTAGGAGATCCTCTGGGTGAAGTTGCTAGAACATTTCAAGAACTTGGTGTTTGCGTTGTACAACAATGTGCCAAGATTCGTCAAAGTGGTAATTTTTATTACTTGCTTTCATGGTTATATAGTGCCTGTATTCTGCTGCTTTGTTGAATGGCACTTTTGCTTTGACAAGTAGCTCTGCCATGACAAGTGGCTAAATAGCAGCTTTTCTTTATATGGTACTGCTCAATTTAGATTTTACTGGGGTATCCTCATTGTCATTCTTTTCAACACTTTGATGCTTGTCCTGATTTTTACTGAGCAGTGTCTACGGCTGTGACTTATGACCAATCTATAAAAGTAATCCGAGTAAAGGTGCCAGATTCAGATGAAGAGATTTTTCTCCATCCGGCTACAGTGAGAAGAAATGATCGATCCGCTCAAAGTGTTGTATGTTGTCTTCCATTTTAATGATCTTTTTTTCTTATACATTTCCGAATGAAATCCCTCTTTCCGCATCTATCGGTTCAGCTTTTTCAGTGTCTAATAGTAAGAACATTTATAGATTTCACTTTTCCAAACTTTTAGTCATTTAAGATGGAACCATTTAACATATTTATGGGCTGAAATTCATGTTTTCTGAATAGGTGGCTTGTCATGGTTGCATTTAGTGTCTTTGAATTATATCTTCAGATGAACCTGTATGATGGCCATGTCTCAACTCTCACATACTTTGTATTGAGTTCCTATTAATTTCCAAGAAATGATCTGGTAATTTGTTCTTTCTCATCATGGAGAGGGTTAATTTTGTTGGAATGCAAATTGGCAGGAATGGATAAGCAGCACAGGTTTATATGTTTTATTTGATTTACTAACTTTATATTACTGTGGTTGTTGCTAGAAACCATGTTTCCTTGTTTTTGTTCATTTCCTTTCTTGAAACAGGATGAATGGACTGGGGAGCAAAAGCTGCAGTACAATGATATCCCTGATGATATTGAGCCAGTAGAAATACGACCAATGGGAAATTATGCTGTTTCCATAACATGGCCAGATGGGTTTAGCCAGGTAAATATTTTTTTGAATTTGATATTCAGTGACTATATTAAGTTTTATAGCCAAGTGTTCAGTTTTTCAAGAGTTAAAGCTGACTGGGACTGCTGTATACTGTGTAGTTAAGCACATGAAACTCCGACAAGTACTAGCGCAAGTACGAGCAATAGCTTTCTGAGAGGAGTGTAATGTCAGGGTGTATATGGTTTAGTTTTACAGAAGTATTCTAATGATTTCCGCTTAATATGTATATGGAAGAAGCCATGACTTGAGCAATACGTATATTACTCACTTTTAGAGCAGTGTTCTAATGATCTCTACTCACAGTAATTGCCCCTCATCTCTACCCATTTTGTTGCATACAATGTTAGCAAACCATAGGCAGGATGGCCCTAAACCTCCTTTGACAAATGTTTGGTTAAAAAAGAAAAGAAGAAAGAAAAAACCCAAGACTTCCATTTTCATTCATCTGATGTTTTCAGGTGTAGTATGAAACTGTCTTCCTCCAAACTCTTTGCCTGAGCATTTTGTTGGTAATAGCATGCCTCAATCTTGTATTGCATTTCAATATTGCTTCTCTCCGCCATGTTATGCAGATTGCACCTTATGATCAGTTGGAGGGCATGGAGAGGCTTGTTGATGTTCCTCAAACTCTTAAAGTATAGCAAACTGAGGGCTTTCAGAATATTAATATCAAGAAATGAAGGACGAAATGTGAAGTTTGTGCTCATCTTCAAGTGATTGCCTGAAAGATGCTTAAGCCATTTTTTGTTAGTTTCTCAATGGGCTTAAGATTATTCTTTTGATGTATCTTTATATTGATGTGATCTTGTATGTCTATAGACTGATCACTGTTGCAATTTGTTGTAAAGAAATGGTCTGTGGCACGTTTAATTCAAAAAATTTATTTATAAAATAGGTCACTCAGACCGTGATCCAAGTTTTCCATGTGTCTCACTTTTCTGGTCTCTTGCTGCTATTAAATCATAAAGCACATGCATGTCTTTGTTCCGTGTTAATTGTAGTGGAAAATTTTACATAAGCACACTTAAGTTTAACATAACATGCTAAGGTTCTTTTTTTTTTTTTGTGGGTGGGGTGTGGGGGGGTGGTCTGGGTTCAGTCGACTATATTACAAAGGAAACAGGCGGTTAAATGATAGAAATCCAAACACAAGCATGTTTTGCTATACGACCTTATTTTTGTAGTGTCGTCTTAGGGGATCAGTGTGAAATCAAAGAACTTTTACCTGCACCATGCATGCACAGAAACGGATGCAATGATGCAAACACACATCTTGCTTGCAAGTAAAGGATCCTTCTCCTGGTGGTAGAACAAGGTATTGACATGAGGAATGGATACAGAAATCAGATATCACAATATTTTTCTTCACTAAGTGATATATGCCGAGAACATTTAGACAATTGTTGAACGAATTCATCAAAAGTTTCTTTATGAATAAACTGCTAGTCCAGGTCCCCATCACCAACTGTTTTTGTTGCAAAAGAATGAGAATCTAGTTATAGTTTTTTTTTTAATTGCCTCATGAATATATACTTCTGAAAGCTGTAATGGCATTTGTTTCAATTGGATAAAGGGGGGCAAACAGTAAACCAACCATGGCATATGCATCCATCGATGAATGGCCATTTAACAAAAATATATGCTGACAAACTCATTTTGTTTATTAATCTTCTCTCCACATTGTGCTTGTGGTTGTGGACTTGAACTTTATGCTTCCTAATACCAACTCCTCATGTTAGACAATGTTCTTTCTATCAGTTTTCATTTATTAGAAAAGGAATGCTTGCAGCTTTTCCCCCAAGAAGCAGGGAAACCATCTTTTCTTGGAAAGGATTTGGCTAAACATTGACTCAAAATAGCATGAATCCTCAAAATACATTGCCAACATAATGTTTGTGCAATGTCACCTTATAAATATAGCTTTTAAAGAAATTTGAGAGAGGAAGATAGAGACGCCACGGCCAATATTGAGTGGCTTCTATTTGAAGCAGGGCCTCCTAAATTTATTGGTCCATCCCTTTCATGTATTTGCAACCACGAGTTTTATATGTTTTAAATCCAAACTGCATAAAGTTGAAAGTAATGAATTATTTGGATTGTACATTCATGAAAATTATGCATTTATAAGTGAGCTTTTCGAGTACTACCCACCATCTGGAAGCCTCTCTCCAATTCCTCCTGCCTTGATGGTCTTGAGCTGCATTGGTATCAACAATGACAGCAATATATCCTTCAGCTTAATTAAGTACCACTTTTCGTTGCTTAAAATGCAAAAACATAATACTCACCAGAATCAAACTAAAACACATCTTTGTTCATATTCAGACCAACTAAGCTAATAAGTTTTACCTTTCGAATTTAGGAGTGCTACTGGTTCAATGGGACGTTGAATGCAATTTTTTCCCCACCTTTTTTTTTTCATAGTCATTTTTTTGACAGGCACGAAGCTATTGCCCTAATTTATTGTGGTTTAAATATGAAAAGAAATGTAGCCACACAAAGGGCTGCCTTTAATATGAGTTGGTCGGAATGAAGTTGACACGATCTTCCATGCTTTTGAACTTTATGAGAAACTTGTCTCGACCATCAATGCTGAAAGCAGCATTTTTTCTAGTCATGTCAATATTTCAAAATAAAAATACAGTTTTTATATTAAAAAATCGTTTATTAGGTAGTATGGAGGGGGCGAAACAAAGGTAGGACCCATTTAGGCTTTGGCTCCACATCAATTTAAAAAAAAAATTGTATGTAAATTTTAAGAAATTTCATTAATTTTATATAAAATTTTTGAAAAATGATATTTTGACCCTAATCAAAATTTAAAAACTTTAAACCAACTTCATTAAAAATTTCTGACTTCTCTCCTGACAATATAAGCTCTGAATAATGAGCTCACGAGGTCTTTTCCCACCCTTGTTCTCAAAAGTTTTTAGCTGCCAAAAACAAAATATGATAAAATTTGCATTAGATGTATAATTTTTATGGCACAAGTGGGTTTTGCTACCCGCTATGTGATAAATTCTAGTTTCAAAAAAATTAGCGGCTCATTATTGACGAATGCGGATGGGAGAGTTGTGCGAAAAGAAATGGTCCTGCATGGCCTTACTTGGAAACTCTGATCCAGAAGACGACGTTCAACTCCCAATAATGGACGGGCATTGCACGAGAATTTTGTTAAATAAGATATAAATGCTATTTTTCTACTTTTAAAACTACATTTAATTTTTTTTCTTTTTAATTTTTGAAAAACTTCAATTTCCAATGAACAAGAGGGCCACGATCAAATAGCCAGAAGACTATACCCATTGGGATGAAAAGTTTCAACCAGAAACTGATATTAACACCATTGCTTTTCATCCTCTTGCCTTGCCCTTTGCATATACATGCTAATTGTACAATCTTTCTTAGTCGCATTTGTGTGTAAATTATATCGAATGATGTAATGATAGCAATTGTGTCACCCGACTGTCAATCAATAAACAAGGAAAGATGTGCATGTTATTAATATGTTTTAAGCAAATGACATAACAAATCAAGCATACTTATAAAAGGTCAGAAAACGCCTTAAAAAGCAGAGAGATGACGTTTTCCTTGTAAACATGTAATCCAGACTTCATCAATTTGAGCTGACACAATTTAAAAACCATTTCTTACTAGCATTGAACAAAACCATTAACGGGTTGAAACTTTTCCAGATTAAATTGAAGTTTTTCATAATTCGCATGTCATCTTTTTATGTGTCATGAAATTTGTCAATAAACTACTCCCCATCGCCAATCTATGGAGAGAGATGTTAAGAGGCATAATGTAGCTGATTAGATACATAAAAGACATGTATTCATAATATAGGTCTATGTAATCTAGCCAGGTTTTAAGAATACAAAGAACCTAAAGGCAAAGGGAAAATGAAGTTGGGGTCTTTTTGAGTGATGGGTTGTTAACCTCTCGGCATTGAGAAAGAATGCAGTGGACTTGAGGAAGTTCTGGATAATAATGGAGTTATAATTCTTGTGAAGATGACCAATCTGTCTTCTTCTCCATCTATGACAGTAGGCTCCCCATGTGGGCTAGAGTACATAGTCACAAATAACTTGAGCTTAAAAAATAGAAAAAATAGGATAAATTTTTAAAAAAATTAAAAAAATAAAATAAAATATGTGAGAAACTAGCAACACAAACTTCACAAGATAAGTAGATTTACAACAAATAAAAAATAAAAAACCTTTAGTATTTAAAAAACCAAAAACAAAAGTAAAAAAACACGTTTTTTTTGTGTTTTTTTCGTTTTTAATGTTTTCTTTTCAAAAAACAACGGCCATTTAATTTATCGTGTTTTCTCATATTTTTTTAAAAAAACGTGTTTATGCATGAGCAGAGGAAGAGGTGAGCTCCAATTTTTCATCTTTTGCCATCACTCTTTCCGGTTCAACCATTCTCAAAGCAAGCCACGTAGCCCCAGCAAAAGGTATGCCATAAATGCTCCAGACAGCGATCTTCTATTATCAAAACCAAAGGCGCAGATCATTTGATGGCCTCGAGGAACAGAGGGATGAACATTTTACAACATAACCGCAATGAGATTTTTCAAAGAATTAAACAGCATAAACCTTACTGAACTGTACTACACTATACTTTAGTTTGACAGTCACATTAATTACATTCACAGAAGCACAACGCTGCAGATTCTTGGTCACCAGAGCAAGAAAGCACAGAGAGCAACTCCACCAATATTACCAAATAAGATCACGGGTTCTTATACAAGCAAGTACTTCAAACTGCAACACAGGCAACCGGCAACAATGGAGAAGAAGCAGTTCAGTTCCACTTTTCATGGATCTAGATCACATGTCCCCAAGAGCTTTGCAAGGGCGTCGATGAGCAACTTTGGGGCAGTGAGCTGGGGCATGTGACCCGCCGCAGGAATGGCCACAACCGAGCTCTCCCCACCAAGGTTTTCATGGATGTATCGAGCAACGGAGACGGGAACGACGATGTCGTTTTGGGTGTGGACGATTGTCGCTGGTACTGATACTTTGTGCAGCGCGTCCCTGTGATCGCCTAGATATAATGACCTCGCCAGTGTGATGGCGATCTCTGGAGTCATGCTCAACAGTCTGTCCTGGAACTCTTTGCATAGATTTGGGTCCTCAGTTCCTAAGGCAGCTGGAGCAAAACCCTGAGTCCATGATTGGAAATCCTTCTCCATATTCTCCAACATTGCTTCAATGTCAGACACCTCGAACCCTCCTTCATAATCGGTTGAGTTTAAATACCTGATATAGAGACAGGGAGAGAGAGAGCAGCCAGATTATTTTCTCAAAAGGAATCACAGTAGGTAATGCAAAATCTACAGTTCCAACTTTACATGAAACGCATGGCATGTTCACAAGAAATATCATCAGGAGACAACAAAGCAATTAAGATTTGCAGGTGACATGAAGAACATAAACAGACATCTGCAGGAAATGTCGAGAATAATGAGCTGGATCGATGATGGCGGACACAAATGTTTTTCTTTTTATGTCTTTCTGTAATCGTTTTTACTTGATCTCAGATTTTAGTTGTCTTATCGGTCAGATCATTAATTTTTCAGTGAACCATTTGTTCAATACCTGATGGGTGACTGATCATGGATTATCCTGATAGACAGACGAAGTCTATTGTTTATATGTCGTTCAAGATCCAACGGTCGGTTTCGCCAACTTGAATAAATTGTTAATTTTAAGTGAGCAGGAGATTCACAATCCACTCTATAAAGAGACCTATTTTATGTCGGATGGATTTACCTGCAGTAGGGCCACTGCAAAGTACTGGTGATTCTGCTGATTCTCACCTTCAGTTTATGACCTAACATATAAAAGAAGAACCTTACCATGATATAAATTAGATACGTATGATTTAATTTGCAAAGACCCATATCCTGAAACCTATCCTTACATTTGAAAACCATAAAAAAATATTAGTTATAGAAAGAGTTTAAAAAATGAGAGGTTGCACTCCTGAATCCTATTGGTTTGCCATTAATGGCGGATATACATGAGAGTTGGTGTGGGACATTGTCTGCACCAGCCCATGAAAAATTTTACTATATCAATAATAATGAGTAGGTTTGTGACTCAAGTGTCTTTCAAACAAAAAACCGTAACTCCACCACCGGTTCGACTGGAATCAGCGGGACTTTTCATTTGATGACAATATTGATGGAATGTATATAAAACAAAAAAATCTCTTTGGAAAAGCTTTCACTTTTTTATTGTGCTCGTTTGCCGAGAAAATTTTCCATGTTAAACCTTTTTCTGTTAACTTTTTCTTGCTGAGATTGCAGAAATTCTTATTTGAAAGATTTTTACAGGAAAAGTTAATTGAAAGGCGTTCAGACTTTAAGTTTTCCCATCCTACTTTTCTCGTCACTTTCCTACTTAACCAAAGAACCGTTTCCAGTGGAAGAAGAGCAAGGCTTAGAACTCCAGTTGCAATACTGGATTCACAAGGGAAAACAAAAAGAGAGAATAAAAAGGGGGGTTAATTGATGGGAAGTTAGGACCAGGCTTGTACAGGAAAAATGGAAATCAACCAGTAGAACCAAGAAATGAGCAACAGAAACATAAACTAGAAAAATTCCAATTCAGAGAATAAATTAAGATAAAAAAAATTGAATCAGATGATCATGACACTGATGGCACTCTGATGTATAAAGAAATAAATAAGAATCCAACCGTGGTTGCCCATAACAGCCAGTAGGAGCATAACCCCCGGATTTTCAAAGACTGAGAACTACCCAAAAGAACTTGGTGACTGCTTGAAGAAGAAGAAGAGAAACGAACCTAGGAGAAGCACAGAGAAGGATCAGATGGTGAAAGAACTCTGGCCTTTTGATGGAAGCCAAGCAACCAACCATGGCGGACATGGAGTGGCCGAGGAAGAAGGAGCTCTTGAGATCGAACTCATCCATGAGAGAGATGAGGTCATCTGCATAGTCCTCAAGGGTGGATGCTGCAGAGAAGACCAAGTCGTAGGTCACCACCGTGTAGTGATTTTCGAGCAGTGAGGGGAGGATGTGGCGCCAACAGGATTGGTCCAAACCGAAGCCATGCGATATGATAATCGTTTTCTTATTCTCCCTGCAGGAGCTCATAAACTTCACATTGGCTAGTGAAGCATAGCCTGGAGCTCGCTTCCCCATCTTCAAAAGAAGAAATTAAGAAGAAGAAAAAAAAAATGGAGGAAGAGTGAGAGAGAGGGAATGGAAGCAGGCCTTTATAGCTGACTGAGATCAACAAAATTAATGTCACTGATGCTGCTAAGTGGTGGTTAAAGCTCGAATAACAGTTATATATATATATAAATATATATATATATATATATATATAAAAGAGAGTTTGTGGGAGAAATTAGTAGATTTCAGACCACTAGATTGTTTTCTTTAGATCTGGGAAGAAACGATCCATAGACCTACAAAAGAACCAAACCATAGAGTAGTTAGCACAGGCGCCACAGGAAGGTATGTTTTGATATTCTGGCAGCACATCCCATACCAGAGAACTCTCCCCTCAACACGGACTTGCCAGAGGAAGAAATTCTACCAGCTCAATCAGCCTTTGAAGCCGAGCCCCAATATTTGAGGTTTTGAAAGGTCAAGACTCATTTGTATGTCATTAGTACTCACAAACAGGTCAGGACTCATTGCAATTCAATGCCATTAGTACTCACTTAACAAACAAATGCCATTGAAAGTTTTCTCCGCAATTCAACCACACTTATATGATTTCAAAAAACATATATTAAGTCCATCATTTTTTTGATTTGAACAATGTTTTCATAGTAATTGAAAAATCAACCGCTTTTGTAACGTCAAAATTTTACTAGAAGAAAAATCAATATTTTTTATCAAAACAACTTGAATTAAGACTTTTAGTTTTATGTTAAATTAGTGTTTATAGACAGTTCATATTTTGTATAAATTACATTTTAATAAAAATTTAAGTGGTCTAGGATATACCAAGATACTCCGTCCTTTTACGCATGCAGTTTAATGCAATGCATTGGCCTGTGTATGTGAAAGGCCCAACCATCTCAATGGCAACAAAAATCTGCATCCTTATGATCAGAACAGTCTAATCCACCATGATGGATGATTAAGAGAAAAACAAAGAAAAAAAAATGAAAAACATTTTTGTCATCTATTATTTGTTTTTATTTTTTTCTTTATGTTTTTCTCTCAACCATATGAATAACTCTAGATAGTCAGAGCTATATATATATATATAGACACACACGCACCGATAATCGCCGGTTCTAATTTTATGGGCATCAATGTCATGCACACATTAAATAAGTCCTTAAGCCCAAACTAAGGTACTTACCACAAAATCTCCCAACCCTACACCAAAGGATAAAGATACAAAAATGAGAATGGGTCAGATTTCAATGACACACCTTTTATCATATAGATGTTCACATATTCAGCTTCAAATATAAACAAAAAATGAATCATACCATAGCAATTCCAATTCATCATACACTGTTGCCAATATAACAACTTATATAAGAAATGCTG
Source organism: Nymphaea colorata (assembly GCF_008831285.2). NCBI lineage: Eukaryota > Viridiplantae > Streptophyta > Magnoliopsida > Nymphaeales > Nymphaeaceae > Nymphaea > Nymphaea colorata. The sequence goes on from NC_045138.2 coordinate 31,592,753, forward strand.
ACATGGATAAAAAAGAAACGGCTCGAATACCATCTACTAATATTACCGAAAACATTGTTAAATACTTATACTAGAGGATTTTATAAAAGAAATGTTAGGAAGCATTGGGAGTATTTATTACCATACCTAGGATCAACCAAAATTGAGTAGACGGCTAGGAACACCAAGGTACACAAAAGATTAGTAATGGAGATATTGTAGCTTATCAAATCTGACTCTTAAACATACAATAAAATCTGAACGGTATTACAGCATGTTCAAAGTGTGTGGATATTGAATGAAGAATATTTATGTAAAACTAAATCTAAATCTGAACGCAATATGAGTATATATCTATTTAAATCTGAACTCAAATCCAATTAGATGTCATTTCTTAAATCCAATTAAACTTCATAAGTTTTCATAATCAAATGTTAATTTTTTTTCTCTCTATATATATCTGACATTGATGTCCATAAAAATAGAACCGGCGATTAATCTACCATGACCCTTCAGAGGATGTTAGGTATTCTGCCTCATGAAACATCCACTCACGGGCATTAATCTACCATGCAATAAGGGATGGAAACTCCAAAATATCCCCTTTGCAACTTTGCCCAAGAACAAGTATCACGAACATGAGCCCTTCTGCTCCATATCCATATCGCACACCTTGCTCTTCAAAATAGAAAGCAAAAGCACCTTGTTTTTTATGCTTCCAAGGGAACAAACCAAACGTTGTGTTGAAGAACATAATGTTTGAAACACAAATTCTTAAAACATCATGTTCTTATTATAAGAAATGTGGCGCAGTTATAACTTAATGCTATTGTTAGATCCAGCAGTCAAGTACTAGACATAAACATACCATGTTTCTCGCAATAAGAACATAGTATTATCAAAATATGTGGTAAGAATATTTGTTCCATGAACAATTTATCATTATTAGACACCTTTCAAGAAATTTATCCCACCAAATGTGTTTGGTCTTTTAAAAGAATGACCGATGCTTCTTCGTGGGAGTTGGCACAATTGGTATGTAGTCAATTTCTGGTTTGAATCTTTCGGGTGTCGACTTATGTGTTCTTCAAGTAAAAGAGTCGTATGGATAGCATTTCACACCGAGAGTAGGCTTTGTACTTTACAGGAACAATAGATTAGATTGAAGCTTTGACTCATAAAATGAAATACTCTTCTTCCTTATCAAAAAACCAAATAATCAATACCATTTTCTTGAATTACTAACAACACAATAATGCACCAAAAACTCGCCCACCCACTGAAGTGTGGTTTTTCCTTTCTTTTTTTTGAGGTGGAAACTAGTTTTTATGAGGTGAGGAAACGGCTGTTGATTCCTCGCTGGATCCAATATTAAATATTTCCTCAGTCAAGTTGTGATGGCCGCCGCATTCAAGTGAATGAGGAATTTTTAAATTATTTTTAACTTAAAAAATGAAATATATTTTTACTATTAATAAAGATTTTCCGAAAAGGAGATGATAAATATCATGAGGCCGATTCGGTCCCCATTCAACCGGCCAACACCTGTAAACCTATCTTATTGGTCGCTGCGTCATGCAGATGAGAGGCAGAGAGCAGCAGCCATATTGGTAACATTAACTCGAGGTGTCCTTTTCTTAAAATGAAAAAGGAAGAGACGCCTTTTAGACTAGTTGTGTGGCTCTTGTGACTCCTTTTAAATGTCAATTCATTTTACCTCTTTTTCATAAATTCAAAAAGTTTTTCTGACAAAGACAGCAAAAAGTGATGGTGACATTAAAAAAAAGCAGAGTTACAGAATTTAAATTTTTTAAAAGATACTAATATATAAACTTTATATAAGTAAAATATGATATCAAAATAAGTATTTTTTATGAGTATGTGACAGACAACTGCCCACATAGTGCCCGCACCTGCCTCTACTCCGACGCCAAAAGTTCAAATCCATTTGGAAAATCAATTCCTCTTGTCCCTCCGCCACTTCCATGCTTAATTTAAAAGCATAATCACTCTGTCTTTTTTTTTTTTTTAACTTGGAACTCTATTTGAACGAAAAGTAACTCACTCTCCCTGTATATATATATTCAGGCCGCTAATCAATGTGGTGCTATTCTCTCTTATATCAAATTTCATATGCCATAAGAAAGAGTGAGTGGCCTTATTAAGAAAGAGATGTCAATCAATGAGATAGTCATAATGCTTTCAAAAGTTACTGTATATCGTTACAAGTTCATAGTAATTTCTTCGACTAAAAAGAGAATACAAACATGAATACGCAAATCTGTAAAATTTCAATTTCTCCTCTAAAAGAAAAGCCTGATCCGATGAAGCAGGGTTAAGTTTTTACTATGTGGTCTATCTTTCTGTCTCTCTAAGATTGTGAGCTAGTAGGTATAAAATTCAGTAATATGTGGCTTACATCTTAGTTCAAGTCTACCTTTAGTCTCATTTACCTACGTCCCATTGATGAACTGTGACCACACCCCAGTCTGATATCCAACCATTCATTCGCACATAATATCTAGGGATGTAAGTGCCATTTACATTACCGAATTTTATATCTACTAGCTTACAATCTCAGAGAGACAGAAAGAGAGACCACATGGTAAAAATTTGACTCTGCTTCATCGATCGATCAGGCTTTTCTTTTAGAGGAGAAATAGAAATTTACAGATTTGCGAATTCATGTTTGTATTCTCTTTTTTAGTTGAAGAAATCACCGTGTACTTGTAACGATATACAGTAACTTTTGGAAGTATTTTGACTATCTCATTGGTTGACATATCTCTTTCTTAATGAGGCCACTCACTCTTTCTTATGGCATATGAAATTTGATACAAGAGAGAATAGCACCACATTCATTAGCGGCCTGAATATATATACACACAGGGAGAGTGAGTTACTTTTCTTTCAAATAGAGTTCCAAGGGGGAAAAAAACCATAGTGATTATGCTTTTAAACTGTGAATTGGAGCATGGAAGTGGCGGAGGGACGAGATGAATTGATTTAGTATACAAGCAGTGGTTGGAGCGGTCAGGATTTATGATGAATTAAACAAAGCTGGCTGTTTTCTTCAAATGTAGAGCCAGAAAATTTTAGTTAAAAAGCACTACTTACAAAAATTAAAATTTTTAAGGGCACATCAACTGATACGTAAAGAAGAAAAATTACCCTAACGTGTTAATATGAAAATAAATAGTTTTTATTGGTTTTCCCCACACAGTGCCCACTCCAGAATCTCCCCCTGGTTTCCTTATTAGGTCCAATTAAATGGTTCCAGATTCCAAAACTTATACATCTTCATACATGAGGAGCAATATAGTTCTTTGTTATGTCGAACGAGCATTGGGATGATAGCTTTGTTTCATCATCGCTTATCATCCAGCTTTGATGATAATGATATTTATTTTTATTTTAAGATGCCGATTCACTTTATCTGAAGTGCTCTCGGTCAGATCAAAATGGTGAGGAGTTACCCATGCATTTACATGTATATCTATTTTCCCTATGAAACACATGAGAAGAACAAGATAGCATTTCTTAGTAATATAATGGCGTATGTTGTGCTACTGTGACAATTCGACCCAGTCGACGATCATTTAATTAATGAACTCCCTCTATAAGTCTTTGAAGATCCCTCATAATCTTCGATAATAGACTAAATTTTTGGGGTGTTAATTTCCACCCCCTTAAGGCACACGCGTCCGTGCGTGTGGGACCCCAGGTTTGAGTGTTGAAACTGTCTTCTTATACCACTGTGACAACCCAAGACTCGAGCCCATAGTTCGACGGATCCCAACTCGCCCCCTAGTAATTTCAGTTTCAGCCTCAAAAAGGCTAGGAACCAGGACGATCATCTTATTAATGACCTCCCTTTATAAGTCCTTGAAGATCCATCACAATCTTCGATACGAGACTAAATTTCTGAGGCTACCATCTCTAAGGGGGTTAGTGTAACAAACATGCTGGGGGCTGGTAGGTGGTTCATCTCTGAGCTGTAAATGATACACCATCAATGCACAAGTTGAAGCACAATGGGGGTGGCATCCCAAGGCACGAAAATGAGCTCTATACCCTACAGGAAATGATAGTTTGGTGGGATTTTGGCCTTCAGCTGGGCAGTAGGTCTCCCCCACTCACCCAGGACATATGCTATGCTGTTGCTGGAAACATTGAAGTTTAGCTAAGGGTATTTTGGGTATTTTACTGAATACCAGCCAATGCTTATTGAATATTGGAAAGGTTTTTTTTGAGGCTAATAACAATAGAAAAGGACAAGAGAGACATGTTCAATCAAATCTCCTGTGACAATCTCTTCTTCTTAATCATCTTGGCATGTTTCAACAAATGGTTCCAAAATACACCTTTTCTTTCTCCCATTCAAGAGGGGACCAACTACCTCAGGGCATTAAAAGAGAGAGTGTGACAGCACCAACCAACTGCATGTGTGGTTAGTAAATGAAGCCACCTTTGTCAAATTTAAATGCACACCTAACCATTGAACTTGGACATGCATTTCTAACTTACTCCTTTTCTCTTGTTTCTGTCACTATAGACTCATCAATCTTGTAAGAAATCACAAATCACCCCATTGGAATCGAATCGGCAACAAATGGATCCGATTCACCGGCCGATATTACGGGGGTGTTGAATCTCATGCACTCTTTGTTCATTATTCTTATATTTCTATATACTTTTAATAAGTAAATATTTTTTAAAAGATGGAATATGGTAATGTCTTCTACTGGTTCCTAACAGACTCGGCTGAATCGGCGGCCCGCATGACTGTTTTGATTCGGTTTTGGGTTTTTATGACATCGGTCTGAATAATAACTAGGGTTGCACATTGGCCGCCAATCTGGAACCAAATAAATTCATTAGAGGCTGGGTTTGACACGGATCTTGTACTGTACAAAATGAGAAGATCATCAAGTTAGGTCAGCATGTTGCTGACCTAGCTGTTTTTAACATAATTTGCACCACAAGGAACTCCGGAGTCCGATAAAATTTTAGATCTTAGATCGACCTTCAAGTTGATTTGTAAAACTTGGAGACTAGGACTTAAAGCTTGCACAAAAGAGTGGCACCTGTAGGTCTGAACCACCGGGGCCGCCCGCTTCCATTATTAATGCTTTAAAGAAGGTCCTTTCTAGGAAGTAGACTCTATTATAAAATCGAGAAGTGATCAGCATCTTTGACTATACATTATAAAGGATTAGTTCTTATAAGATGCTGAAACTTTTGCTTTTGATAGTTTAGTTAAGCTCGTTCCTTGCATGCAAGTCTATGGTTAATATATATATATATATATATATATATATATATGTGTTGTAGCTATTATTACATAAAGGACCATAGTGAGGACATATATTAATGGAGACATATTAAAGTTCGGAAATCCCTAGAGTGCAGCTGTAGCCCCGAGGGACATAGTGTAGCTGGTCGGATTAACAGACCAGTGAAAGTTTAGTCGTCCAGTTCAATTTTGGTGGGCGATACTCTCATGTAAGCTTAGTTGACGGGTGTCCTGCTCCCCACCTAAGTCCTGAAGCAGCGTTGGCCCTCATGGGCTGGAAAAAAGGGAAAGGAGTTTCGACCTCTTCAAGGTATCTTCCCTAACTGCAGCCATATATGGTTATTATTATACAAAGCCGTGGCTAAGCTTCTATCAAATCTAATAAAAGATAACCAGCCAACCAAAGCTACCCTCATGCCATATTTAGGCACGTTGAATTACATTTCAGGATCTTCTGCTGTTCCTGTCACAAGTCTCAAGTCGACTTAAAGATGTTTCCTTATTAACAAAATCCTAAAAACATGTCTGCATATAATTGAGATCTACGATTTCCCTGTGTTTACCTGTTGCTTCTACTGGGGTTTTGCTGAGAACCATGGAGAATTCTTCACTCCAAGTGGGTCTGAAGCACCTGTATTTACATCAGCAAGGGAAAATCTAAGTCTTCATAAATCATCTTTCTGATATAGTAATTAGACTTTTCTACGCACCTGCAATTCGGTTTCAGATAAAAAGGAATAAAAAGAAATCACCTGCAATGGTCTAATTAATTGGACTTTTTCATATTGTTGCATGGCCACTAAGGCTTTTCCCGAAAAACTGCAAAAAAGTGATTTACTGAATCGAATCTAGATATTTATGCATTTGACAGAAAAAGTAGGTCATCGTTAATGCACCTGTGCCACAAGGGCCCAAATAAGAAGGAAAGGATATTGAAACTCTAGCTATAAATGAATGGCTGGTCTTAAACTGCCGCTGGTTTTCTGTTCATTTCACACTCATTTGACTGAAAACAATAGCTGTTCGTCCCACAAATAGTTGAAGCCCCACATCCCACTTTTCCTACTAAATGAGCTGTCTATCTTGTGTCTGCAACTTGAAGGTTCTTGTTCATTGTGTCAATGAGAGCATAATCTTAGCGTTGAAATCAGGTCTTTGGATAGATAAATTACTGTATTCATATATGGTAGCAGGTTTTAAAGAGCTCACACAAATTTAAATTTAGCTGGTAAATTTTTATAAGCTTTTTGGGTGAGTGAGAGATTTAAAGCCCTTCCATTCCTTTTACCTGTGGAGTCTTCGAGCTATGGTCGCATCAGCAATGGCAGCCACCATGCACCTTCAATTTTCAATATTTTAGCGCAAATTGGTATCCAATTGGGTGAACTTATTGTCAACTGTCGGCCATGGCTGCTTTTTGTATTTATTGCTGGAAAAGGTGCAGTTTGGACTCGTGCTAGTTGACAGCTTCTTCCTCTTCACCGATATCATGACACAGCGCCTCTGCTTTCGCTTTCATTCTTTTCCTTCTTTCTTTGGTTAATTCATTGTGTGAATTCTGTGGTCGCCTGTTCGCGGAAAAACCCTTCACAGAAATGAAAATGTCATGGCCTACGTATTGCATGTGAAGGTCCGTTTCCTCTGGAAAATCGTCGCCATGAGCTCCGTCTCAATGAATTTGACAAAACAAACATGATGAGATCGCCTCGGCCACTTACCAGTTACCACACTCCAAGTATTTTTTAGAGAAATTTACAAAATTACATATTAGCACCTCAACCTTCGCTTTATTTACAAAGAGCTGCCTTCAACATTCATAAAATTTAGTGTACACAGGGTTTAATCTCCCTTGTTGGTTGTTTGGAAAGACGGAACTTGAAAGAAAATAAAATGGGGGTTTTCTTTTTGTTCAGGATGTTACATTGTCCACAGTGGATGTGGTTTCATAGAAATCGCACCGCTGATTCAATTTTCATGAGTGCTACTTGCCAAGATTGTAAACGATCGCGATACTTTAGTTGATGAGTATAGTGCTACTTGCCTAGATTGTAAACTATCACGATACTTTAGTTGATGAGTGCACCGTACCTTGAGGTTCATGTTCAACCCGAAACCTCTTGCTTACCTAAAACTATTTCATGTGGGGTAAAGTAGAGGTGGCATTTGTAAATACTCAAACAAAAGACCGTTTTTAGTCATTGTAAGTCTATGCTCATCAATTATTTATTCATCGATCACCCCAGGAACGTAAATGGCAGCGTTTTCTAGGATATGAATAGCAAGAGCAATTAAAAAAACAAATCGTAAGTCGCGTAGCCAATCTTCATGAAGTCGAACTGTATACGTTAACTGTTACTTAGGCCTTGTAAAGTTCTTCTTACGAATCATCACTGAGCCTGCCGTTAAGTCTTTGTTTCCTGACTAAGTTACTTCCAGACCTTAGCTTGAGCTAGCTTACCAATTTCCTAGAGTTTTACATGATCGAGTTGCGTGCCACTTCGGTATAGGCATAAGCATGCACTAAACATTAAAAGACTGGGGGTTGAAGTATTTTTGTATTTTTTTATAAAATAATATACATTTTAGACTTTTCAATATTTTTACCATCTTCCTTTACCCTTTTAAAAAGTTTCTTTTTTTTTTTTTTTTTTTTAACCTTGGTCATTGTACACTCCATTGTACAATTTTTAGTGCAGAGGGATGTGCCCACAGCATGGGACCAAAGTTATTTGGGCTATGTTCAAACCTGTCCAATGGTGACATATAAATATGTCGTTGGTCTTTAATTTTTTACATATGAATTCCTTATAGGGCTTGTTTGCATGGAGGAAAAGAAAAAAAAAAAAAAGGGGAAAGGATAGTCAATCATGAGTTTGGTTGGTTAATTGAAAATAATAAGAATGAAAAAAAAAATTGCAAAATGAAACGAAAATAATAACTCAAGGTAAATCCAATAACTCCTTTAAAATTGCAGAGATTGAAATAAAATGAAAAAGGGTTGCTCATTTCTTTTTCTTTTCTTTTTATCCAAGCTTTATAATCATTTTTTTCTTCTCCTCTCGTTTCCTTCTCATTTTTCTTTCCTTTCTTTTTTTTCCTTTTCATTTCATCCTTTCCTTTAAATTCAATGTATACAATAATAGTGTTCATTGTCCACCACTGCTGCTGCCTCCACTGCGCGTATCTCGGTAACCATGAAAATTTTGTCAGCCTGCCTCCACCTAACGTCATCTACAGTATGACTGTAACTGCTTTCTGCTTATATAAGTCCCATTCCATTAGCCCACTTTCTTCCACAAGACACCTTTAGAAATTCCCATCTATCCCTCCACATATATTTGCTCTTCTTCCTCTTTTCTTCTTCCTCCCTTTTTCTTGTAAAGATGGTGAGGCAGGGGGCTTCAGGCGATGCCTTGTTATCTGACGTGACAATAATGGGTAGCGCAGGCAGCAAGAAGACGATCATTCTCTCCCATGGTTATGGAGGAGAACAGTCTGTCTGGCGCCACCTTGTTCCCTGGCTGCTTGTTCATGGTCACAGGGTGGTGACCTTCGACTTGGTCTTCTCTGCTGCGTCCTCCTTTGAGGACTATGCAGACGGCCTGATCTCTCTTATGGACGAACTTGATATAAAGAGCTCCTTCTTTCTCGGCCACTCCATGTCGGCCATGATTGGTTGCAAGGCCGCCGTCAAGAGGCCGGAGCTCTTCCGCCATCTGATCTTCCTCTGTGGTTCTCCCAGGTGAGCTTGGTTTCTGTTCTAGTATTCTTCTTTCAAGCGCATAAGAACAAGTGGCATCAGCACCAGCATAATCATCTTTTGCTTAGGCTCTGGTATTGTCCTTCCTTTTTTAATGGCTCTGTTATCCTTCTTACATGTTCCTTTCGAGTGGTTTCCCTTTTTTTTTTTTTACCCAATTTAGTTACAACAAATCTTTAGCACAGTGGGTCAGCTTCTCAATTTTCTTTCGTTTAACATTTGCCTTGTTATACATGTAAGTACCCCATTAAGTATGAAAACCTGTAAATCAGTGCCCCTCCAAAAATTTTTTGTGGTTCTGTCACTGTTTTAGCGAAAAGAAACTGCTTCAGTGAAAAGAAGAAATCTTTTTGCTTTTAATTTCTCAACTTTCTTTCTCCTGGGAACAAGTTGACTCCATGTTTCTCTTTCTCTCCCCAGTTTTACTATTGACGCTCTCTGTTCATCCATTCTTCTCTCTATCTCTTTCTCAGGTATTTAAATGCTACCAATTATGAAGGAGGATTTGAGCTGTCCGCAATTGAAGAGATGTTGGCCAACATGGAGAAAGATTTCTATTCATGGACTCTGGCTTTTGCTCCCGCTGCCTTAGGAACCCAAGACCCAAAACTCTGCAAAGAATTTCAGAGCAGTTTGTTGAGGATGAATCCTGAAGAAGCCATTCCTTTGCTAAGAACTATATTTCTAACTGATAACAGGGAAGTTCTGCAGAAGGTGTTGGTTCCTTCCACGATCATACAGACCCAAAAGGACATGGTGGTTCCTCTCCCTGTTGCCCAGTATCTCCATGAAAAGCTTGGTGGGGAGAGTTCAGTTGTGATCATCCCGGTCGATGGACACACGCCCCAACTCACAGCCCCAAAGTTGCTCATTAATGCTCTTGAGAAGGCATTAGAATATGAAAGTCCTTGTTCAGTTTAAGTAGTTAATTTAAAGTGTATAAGTAATCATTAAACTATATTTTGTATGGTCCTGTGTAGATGCTGCTCCCTTTAGCTGTTAGTGTCGACGATTTCACTTGCTTAGCTTTTCAGGACATCAACCAAGATGTAGCCTTTTAATTCTTTTTTAATTTGTTCACATGCAGCAGAGAAATCAGTCTTTAGTGTTGCAAAGTTCAACTACTTTAAAAGATCATAAGCAAATAAGCTTAAGGCAAGTCACATAGGCAAGGGTGTGGTACAGTAGAAAAAAGTGTGCAAAATTCCGCGAAAAAAAAAGTAAATTTTGAACAAAATGCACATTATTTGGTTAGAAATTTAAAACAGAACAATACTTATAGTTAAAGATATAAAATTTACATCTTACAAGTTACAAACCATATGTCTATAACCTAAGCAAGAGGGCAGACCGGCAGATTTTGAAGAAATGACAGATTCTGAAGAAATGGCGGATTAAATAGAAAATAGACAGAGCCGCAGGAGGCAGCTGCTAAACAGAAACATTATCAACGCAGGGAGATAAATAAATGAACCCCAAAATCATCAAATACATGTAAAGCATAAATAAACAAAACTAGCAAAAATACAGTAGTGCAAAACCTAAATCATAAAAAAGGAAAAAAAATCAAACACTAGTACTAACAAAGGAAACACAAAAGAAAAGGGGAAACAACATAAGAAAAACAGGAATGAAAAAGGGAGAACCAACATATGGCAAACAAAAAAAAAAACAGTGCAAAAACCCCAAAAAACAGAGTCAATGAAAAACATTATAAAAAAAAAAAAACAAAAACAAACTTATGCCGCCGGTGACGCTGAAGACTGTCGCCGTTTGTCATCAGTCACCTCCGGCTGGCTAAGCTCCCCACTACTGCCATCTGCTTTTTGTGTTATCTTGAGGCTGAAGAAGACACCTTGAGATGCACCGATGGAGGGGCACTTGTTTAAACAAACTCAAATTTGATCGGGCACTTTTATATATATATATATATATATATAGATATATATATATATAATCTTATGGGGTTATAATATTAGAAACTCCAATAAAACTCAAACACAACTTCTTTTCTATGTGTTTGCCCTTTAGTTATTTTCAAGTTCCTAATGTCACAATGCCCGACAAAGACTCTTCCAGAGAATATTCCATGGATCTGTTTTCGCATCAAACCTGCCGGAGGAGCCCCCCATGAATACGATGGGTCTGTTTCATTAATTTGGGCTTATACATGGCTTTATGGGTGAGAACAAAAGATCCAGTTTCTAATTTTGAAGACAGAAGAGAGAAGTGCCACTGTCGTTTGATTCAGTACTTTGACTAAGTGTAGATCCGGAGGAAATTAAGGGATGATTAAAAGCATGAAATATTTGGGGAAGTCATTATTTTTTAAGGAATATTAGGCGCAAAAGGTTTACTATAAAACGTTAACTAATTGACGGCTGAACCAACATTTTTCATGTGAATATTATGCCACATTTAGGATGAATTTTGCCTTTTCTATGTGCTAAGTAGATGCACTGCTCTGTACCGGTCTAATAAAAGCTAATTCACTAGATTTGCCAGTTTATAAAGTATTCGCCATTAGTGAAGTGGGGCTGCTTACTTTCTAGATCTTCGACGACTGGCTGAGGGATGGGAGGTTCGCCTGGGCCATGGCCTCACCCCAGCGAATTGAAAAAATATATATATTACATTGAAAAAATTAAAAATTTTTAGTTGCGTCATGTATTGTTTAGATTCGGGTTCAGTTTGGCCCACACAGATCCAAAGGTTGGACTGTTTGGCCTCATGGCTCAACTCCTGCAGAGGATTGATATTTTTGCTTATTGATATTTTCCAGTTGTCCGTTGTCAAATGAATCAGATAGGAACCTAACATTGATGACATTTCTAAAGTGTTTTTTTTTTTTTTTTGCTGTTGATTGTGTTGATTGAAAGAAATAAGGGTTCCTGTAGATGATCAAGGCAAAAGGAAAAGAATTTAAATATGGAATATTCTTATTCCCACTAAGGCAAATAGAAGCCTTAAGGGGCGTTTGTCAACAACAATGTTAACAGAGTATTCATGAGTCTATCCTTATCTATCCTGATCTTTGAGACAGATTCATATTCATCATAAAATATTATGTTATTGTTTTTTCCTGATCTTTGAGACAAATTCATATTCATCATCAAATATTATGTTAGTGTTTTTTAAATAGATTAATTCATAGAACACAGTGTGTGTTCCTATTGTCATGCAAACCCCAATGATATGAATCTTTGGGTCCTTAATAATGAAAATGCCCCTCGCCAATAATAAAAAATAACAACCACAGATAAGGACAAAGAAAAAATATATATTTTGAGAATAATACAAAGAAGCATACAGAAAGACACAAATGCCCCTCACACGCCCACGTCGCCCCTCCAAGGGACTTAATGGTGACGGCGCTCTGACCCCAATAATAGTGTAAAATTCTAAAGCAAAAAGGTCTGCGTACTAATTCAAGAACCTTCACTCAAGTAAACATGGTCATGTTTTTGTACTGAACCAGACTCCACAGCACATAGCCATGTGCTTTGTCTTACTGCAGGTTGAGGATGAAATTAACTCAAACTAATTGTAGTGGCCTTAAGTATTGGTTGGTAGCTAAGAAAGACAAGCCTTGACTTCAATTCTAAGTCACACAGGTGCACCCGTGTCGACTCAGGTGTGGGTGCGGGTGCCGCTGACCGCACCGGTTTTCTCTTTTTTTTTTCATTTTTTTCCTTCTCCTATCTTTCTTCTTTTTTTCCTTTTTTGATCTCTTCTTTTCTATTTTATTCAATAAAACTTGAATTTTGTATGACATTAAGATTATCTTGATAAAAAAAATTAAGTATGGACAAATAAAATTGTTTATATATATACATATATATATAACACCCACGTACCTCATGTGACATAGCTTCATTTAATACGTTTTATATGGCGTTTGATGCCTTCTTAAACGAAACGGCAAGGAAAGGCACGGTTTGGAATCGTCTGCTAAAGGTTGGTGGGCAGTAGCTTTATATCTGTCATGGCAGACTTTTTGGACTAGCCATGGTTATGGGTCGGATTGAACCTATTAATGAAGGAGTCCAAACAGAACAATTCAGTGGATAGATAGATAGCACCACACGCCAGTCCATCCCAGACTTAATGCCAAAGATTGGGGAATTTAGTCAATTTTATTAATGATGTCCTAAACTCTAGATTATATCCATGTAGCATATCTTAAAAGTTTAGTGACATGTTTAAAATAGTGAGAGATCTTGAGGAACTCATAAAAAGATTGTTAAAGTGATTGGTTGTTTTGGTTCTTAGTATTTTTTTTTTGTTTAAATTGAAGCTACTAAGGGGCAGATTGGGATACATCGAAGTAACGGTCTAATCCCAATATAGAAATGAATTTGGTCGTTACAGTGGTATCAGAGTACAGTTCAACACTCGACATAGAGCCGCACACATATGGACATGTGTGTCTTAAAGGAAAGTTTATTATGACACCTTAAAAGTTTAATCTTATATCTAATATTGTAAGAGATTTTAAGAGACTTATAAAGAGAGTTGTTAAAGTGATTGATTATCTTGGTTTCTATCCTTTTTGGACTGAAACCGAAGCTGCTAGGTGGTGGTTGAGGATCCGTCGAACTAGGAACTTGAATTCAAAGCAAAAGTGGGTTGGGTCGTTACAGTGTATGTATCATGTATTGTGTATAAAAGCAATAATCTCTTTAAGGCATGTATCATTCATGTATTGTGTATAAAAGCAATAATCTCTTTAAGGTATTAGAACAGGACCAATTGCTAGATGTTCTATCAGATATAGAATTTTACCCCTTGGTGCATTGTTTCATTTCAAGGTTGCACCAAACACTAGACAATGATTGATTTCAGAACTTTTCAACTGTTAAACTTCAAAGGTACTCACTTATAATATTCTAACTGTAGGCAACTAACAAACAGCCAAAGATCAAGATTCCTTTCATAAATTTGGTATGTTTTAAGAACATTATGTTCCTGATGTAAGAAACATGATGCGATTATGCATGGTATTCGATCGCTATATTTAGAAATAATATTCATAATCACACATGCAATTTCTTGAAATTATTTAAACCATGCAATCCAAGAATGGAGTGTAATTCGCGTCAGATGCCATGCACCAATGGGTCCTAAGAGTTGTGGCAGTAGTTCACTCTAGTGTTATAGACAAAAGAAGCAGATATAAAAACAAAAAAAAAATTGTACATATAAAGTTTAAAAGTTTTAGTTTAACCTATATAAAAATTTTGAAAAATTATATTTTAGCCCTTGTTAAAATTTGAAACTATAATTTTACATATTTGATGAAGCTTTTCCCTTGGGAACAGCTGTGTGAAAATTTTGAGACTCTAGTTCGATCTATACGATAAAAAATTCCAAACTCCACCCTTAATTGGAAGGGTTGTAACCTCTCGTTTTTATGGTTGGACAAGTCATGGCAGTAGTTGCATGCCATTTACTTGAAGAAGGCGCACATCACTGCCAACGATCAAATCAGGCCGCCTGTAAGTCCACTTGTTTATTTTACCAACCAAAACCTCAATATCTTTATCCCCGAGAGGGTTGATGTAATGGATGGGGCGGGGCTGGTAGGCGGCCACATTCCATTTTGAACTTCACTAGTATGAGCTTTGTAAGCTGTAAAAATGGATCTGTGGCACAGATATGCAAGTTAAAGTATGCAAGTTAAGGTATAGTGGGGGTGTCACCTTGAAGCACTGAAAACACCTTTAAACCATAAAGGAATGATGCAAAGTGGAAGGCTTGGATCTTCACTCGAGCAGTATCTCATCCCGGTCTTCACGCTTTGCCATCCCTCTGTCGTATTCTGCCTACTTTTTATTGACCACCAATTTCTTTTCTTTTCTTTTCCTTAATTTTTTTTATTTTATAAATGCCGTTACTATTTGTGTTGCCAATAAATAATTACATACATGTGTTATCTGGCACATATGAACAACATAGATATATTCTTCGGCCGCATCACTTTTTTCTTGTCCTTGTGGAAAGATAAAGAAAATGCCAAGCAGACCAGTTCAGTCAATGATCAATTGCAGAAAATCCATTAATTTTAGACAAAGTTTCTTTCAATTGAACGCTGGAAGACCTTTAACTTCAAGTCAACTTAAAGCATTCCTTTATAAAAGCAAACACAAAATTGTTGAGAAAATTAACAGGAATTTATAGCAGCAAACTGAAAGGGTCAGCACTTATATGCAGTCTAAGGAGAGCTTTGCTGAATTGCCGCCAGTAAGCCTGTGTATCGGGCTCGAGTACCAGGTACCCGGCTTGATCGGGCCTGGGCTCGGGGCTTCAGGCATCAGGCCGAGCCTGGGCTCGGGTTTCGGGCATCGGGCCAGCCAGATGCCCAGCCTAGCTGCCAGGCAGGGGCAGAGGGAGGTATGGTTTACTTGTAGACATTTTCGCATACAAAGCAAAAAAAAAAAAAACTTTATATTTTCATATTGATATTTTTTGACCAAATTTTCTCATTTACATATCGATGTTCTTTAAAAATTAAAAAATTTACGTGGTCATTAGTTCAAACCTCATCATCTCATCTTTCAAAAATTATAAAAACAGAGGTTATGGTTGAGAGGAGGGATGTGAACGGTTCATATTCGGATCGAAACCAGCTTATGCTTAATTCGGGACTTCATGAATATTTTTAAAGCCAAAATATGTTTGCATGTAATAGATCAGCTGGTTCATTATTATAAGGTCCCAGTTTGATAGGGGCGGCGAGAGTCAAATTCAATTTCAATTATGAAGGTACATACTGATTTTGAATCCAATTAATATTAAGATCTGAATTTCTGTAATCAGATACAGAATCATGAGATGGGCTAATCAAATACATCACATCCATTAACATCCCTAACCTTGAAGCTTAATTTGCACCTATTAAGAAGATTATATGTAAGAGAGAAAGGAAGAAAATTGTATTTCTATAAGATACATATGTTACAAAGACACCACCTTTGAGTTTTGGGAAATATGATATAATTGAGTACAATGTTGTTTTTATTCTTCACAATCTAACCTAGATGTAATTATAATGTGTTCTTTGGAACAAGAGCATGATAATTTTGGAATATGTATTCTAGGTTCACGATTCTATCAAACACACTTTAAAGTGCAACAGGTCAATGTTTTCCGTTCACTGGGAAAAGAAATCATACTGGTTATATTTCTTTTTTCTCCTTTGCTAAACTTAATCCATCATCCAAACTTCAACCACCAGTGAGAAAAATCCCTCGGCTGTTAGGAAAAAGGAGTACCAAATACAAGCAGAATTCTAGGTGAGCGAGAAGGTTATCTCACCGCTCAGACAAGAGTTGAAGCCCCCTTCTTTCCCTTGCCACATGGTCCATGGCTGCAGCAGTACCAAGCAATACGATCGCTATGTGCTTCAACTTACATGTGGGACACACGCAGGGGCGGAGCCAGAATTTTTTTTGTCGCAGAAGCCAAACTATAGTTTCAAAAATTTTAACAGGAAACGAAATAGAAATTTTCAAAATGTATATTAAACTAATTTTTTTTAAGTTCACATATAAATTTTCAAAGTTTTTAAAATCTGTGGAGGGGAGCCGGCCTCCCTTCCCTCCGCTCCCAAACGCACCATTTCACGGTACAAAGAGCACAGTCAGATTTTGATTTGGAGATGCACCTTAAACGTGCTCCCAAGCCTCCTCATTTGTGCTATGCCCTTCGGGACCAAACACAAGCAAAGTTAAATATTCAGAATTTGTGCACAATTCATACATTTTCTTGCAAACACGAGGAAACAAAATGCTTTTCGTATGTGTGAAAAATGCACCGTCGTCGTCGGCTGATGACTCTTCTTCTTGTGTTTCTTCTTCTTCTTGTGTTTCTTCGTTGTCGCCATTAATTTCGATTGCAGTCAACATGGGACCTCATAAAAAAGGAGCAGGCAAGCATGCAGCTGTTCTTGACTTGACACCACATACATATTAACGTTAAACTTTTGTATAAAAAGGCAATGTAAAGGAGAGGGGATCAGCTTGTTTTATAAAATTATATTCATCATTGAGGGGACCCAAGGGCTGAGTAATCATAGTCATTAGGCCCATAATGTATTTATTTTGCTTTTGATTTTGTGATCACCAAGATCATGCATGTGTGGATGGATGTGCACAAGAGCTTGTACCCTCGTTCATGCATTCCATCACGGTTACGAGTTGTTTTGTCACTGTTCCATGAATCTGTCTCAAATTGGGTTCCACAATTTCGTGAATCTGCTTAATTTCTTGGGCATATTCAAGGAATAATAACGAACTATTACCAAACGGCTTCTTTGGATTATTCATGATAATGGAGTGTGATCCCCTTGTCTATTTCTCATATTTGAAACTCAAGAATATGGAGCTTTTACGATCTACCCCAGACGAACTTCTACTAGTTAAATCACCAACCCTTGCCCTCGTAAAGCTTAAGAAGCTAGATTCGTGCATTTTCCTTCCAGATAAGGTAGCCACTTCTGCGATCACTTGCATTAAAAATAGCCATTGAAAGCCTTAAAAATGGCTTTTTTTTTTCAGAGTGTGAACTCTGAAATACTCATCAATACTCATCAAAGGGTTCAAATGGTTTCTTTTAAGAAATTTTTTCTCTACCCTTTTCAAGGTATTTCGATAACAGTTTGGTTTGTATATTTGTACTTTAATCTTTACCATTTGATCTTGTTTTATATATATATATATATATATATATGTGTGTGTGTGTGTGTGTGAAAAGTAAGCCGATAGGAGGAAAAGAAAGAGCTCCGTCATTGAATTGGCTGTGTCGCTTTCATTTGCTGCTTTTTGCCTTTATCGTTGAAAAAGGCACATCTTGGACTTTGTTTGCATGGAAAGAGGCGAAGGACAATGTATTTGACAGTATCGACGAAGCGCGTCCCTGCCCACCTTTTTATTTGCTTCTTTACATCATGCATCACTGTCATCAACCTCCATCTCGGCTAGCTAATCAGAAATGCTGTACATGTCGAAACATGCCCTCCAGTCCAAGATCATCTCTCCACTCCACATCGATCCCCGCTCAGACTTTTTTCCTTCCAAGATAAAGAAAAGAGAAGGATCAAATTGTTCCGGAACATGCGGACAGGAAATCTGAAAACCTGAACTTTGTTGAAATCCCGTTTGCTTTGGTCACCTGACCTTTCACCTTATGTCGCGCATTGATTTTCGGTGTACATTTAGAAAGAAAACAGTCACCGGATATGTCTGATGGACGGTTCGACTTTAAATCTGTTTAGTCAAATCTGAAAAAGAAATCTGGAGCTGAATTTGGTATGTGTGTTTTGTAATTGAATATCAATTCGGCCTGGTAAGAAGTCCGGGGCGGAGCCAGGATTTTCCTTAGGGACGGGCCGACAGTCCAACCTTTGGATCTGGGTAGGGCCAAATTGAATTCAACTCTAAAAAATACATTACACACTTAAAAAATTATATTTTTTTTAATGTAAAATATTTTTTTTTTCATTTTCCAGGGTGGGGCCATGGCCTAGGCAGCCCCCCCTTCCCTCTGCCCATGTCCGACTATAATCGAAGGCAGTGGCGGAGCCAGAAATTTTTTGGTGAGAGGACACTTGGGCACGCTGGATTCGGGTCCAACTTCTATCACAATGTGAATTTCAATGGGTGGCCACACCAGCGTGCAAGTAGCGACTGGATGACATGTGACTGTTGGACCTTAAGGAGCTGAATTTGGTTTTAAAAACTAAGGCCTGAATTCAAGTCCTATTTTGATTACACAGAATATGATTAAATCAAATTTAGTAAAAGCAGCTCCTTTCAACTTGAATTATTCATCTCTATTGGGTTGCCATATTTGTTTAAATAGTTCTTTGATACCCTCGTTAATTATTTACTAAGTTATAACTCATCGCCTATCTCTCTCAAGGTGAGTAGGAGAAGTGTTTCATCATCTTACCGTATACACTAAAGCTGAAACTCACACCTAATCTCTTGTCCCTTTTAAGATACCTACCATGCTTTAATATCTCGAGGAAACCACCCTTCCATGCTTCAGTTTTCCCATTGGTGGCCCCTTGTTTGCAGCACAAGGGAGTTGACACTCCGGGGATTCAAAACAAGAAGTAGCCGCCCAATAGCACTTTCTCTGACCATTGCACCAACTCGTCGGGAAAATTATTTATTTGTTTGATTACTCAAATACTGATCTGGAGTTTGCAAACTCCAGCTAACCATGCTGCTTATAAGGTTATATTTCAAATTTTGAGAGTGGGTAGGGCTGCAAACTGCTAGAATTCAGGGATACCTTAGTACATTTGGGTTGGGTGAGATCGAATCCAGTATCATGAAAAAAAAAATGCTAAGAACCCACGTACAAATCCAGCAACCCTAAAATTGGTGGAGTAGAAGAAAGAGCAAAAGCAAACAACAACAAAATTCAGGACAACTTTATTATGCCTACCAATATCCAACTACTTTTTTCTTAGTCTTAAGTTGAAAAGGGTGCACCATGTCTATCTCTGATAACAGCGCTTACAACCGAGAGACAGGGAGAATGGTGGAGCCTTTGAACGTTTTTTCTAGACGGCTAAACGAAAGGTTGCTAACCTGCGGCTCACCTAAAAATTACTGTCAATTATTGTCCCTCTATCTCTCGTCATCGATATAACCACGGTGATTTAGATTTCTGGCGATAGTGCAAGTTTTCATTTGGTAACTGTAATAATGTTGAGGAAGAAGACACAAAAACGGCAAAGGGCAGTGGGACGTGATCTCGTATCGGTACTTCTTAAGCTACTACTTACAGAATTTTTCAAGCATCCATCATGATTCATCTTCAACGCATAAATTTAGATCTACCATTTCAGCTTTATTCGTGTTCCAACTTTGATCTTTCTTACTAATTTCACCTCTTGAACTCGACCAATTATACAGGAGGTTTTGAGGTGTCAGGAATTGAGGCAATGTTATCTAACATGGAGAAAGGTTTCTATTCATGGACTCTGGGCTTTTCTCTTGCTGCCTTAGGAACCCAAGACCCAAAACTATGCAAAGAATTTCAGGACAGTTTGTTGAGGATGAACGCTGAAGAAGTCATTCCTTTGCTAAGAACAATACTTCTAACTGATAACAGGGAAGTTCTGCAGAAGGTGTCGGTTCCTTCAACGATCATACAGACCCAAAAGGACATGGTGGTTCCCATCTCTGTGGCCCAATACCTCCATGAAAACCTTGATGGGGAGAGTCCAGTTGTGATCATCCCCGTTGAAGGACGTACCCCAACTCGCAGCCCCGAAACTGCTCATGAATGCTCTTGAGAAGGCCTGGGAATATGGGTATGAATAGTCAATTAGATGGTCTGGTTATGTTTTCTAGCCCTTTCCAGTATAAAACTATGCTTGCCACTGATATTGGTTGTTGATATGGCTGCCATTGTTGAAAACAGTGGATCTGTTTGTTTCTTCAATCGCTCAGACAACAGATGGCATTCAAACTTGAGTCAGAGCCTTCCACTACTTGAAACCATTCACATTTCTATCTGTGTTTGAAAGTTTGAAACACAGTAATCTTTGCCAATGGAGTTATCAAATTTGTATTTGATTTTTTCTGAGGTCGTTGGCAATTAATGGGCGGTAGATCATGAAATGGTATACGCTTTTGGTGGTGCTGCGCTAGATGATCTATAGTTTGACCAAACGTCGTATCGTTGTTTGGGCACTAATAAATTTTAGTGTTAAATGTATTGCATTTTGTTAAAAGCATAATGACAAATAAAGTTTTGGAGTTTTAAATGTAAGGTTTTAATCTTTTTATGAAAAAGAGAAAAATGGCCAAAATCCTAAAAATAAAATGTGAAAGATGTAAAAATCAAAACATGGTAATTAAAAATGTAAAAAACGTAAAAATTATGAAAAAAAAACTAGTCTTTTCAAATTTTTTTGTTTTTGGTTTTTTTTTAATATTTTTCCCTTTTTCCTGCCGACTTGTTTTTAATATGTTTAGTATATTTTTTATTTTTTTTCAAAAAGGTATATCTTCTGTGGCTATGATTAGATGTACACTAGTCAACTATACATACAGCTCTTTTTCTCTTTTTCTCTCTCTTACATTTTCATTTTATCGGCTCTCTCTTTTTATATATATATATATATTAAAATCACTTAGCCATCTAATCATGGTCATCTGATTCATTGTGATGAATGGTTAACAGAAAAACATAAAGTAAGACTTCATGTTTTTGTCTTAAACATCCACTTAATATCTGTTTAGATGGCTAGGTGATTCTGAATAACAAAGGTCAACTATATATATATATATATATATATAGATATATATATATATATATATATATATATCATCTTTTTTTTCCTTTTTACAAGTATTTATTCTGCCTTAACATTGATGAATTCTAGGAGGGACACGGAAACTAATGAATAATCTCAAAATGACTGGTTTTACTCCAGCGAATCGAGTTTGCTAGTGTTTCACAAACCTAGTTGTCTTTTTCCATACTCAAGACATAAGTTCAAACTAGTACTCACTGGTGGTAAGCTCATTATATTGATTAATTTAGAGACAAGTTTTTTGTGATACAAAGGTCTTCGATCCTTTTCATCTCCAATCCTTCCACATATATGTAAATTGCATATCAAAAGGTGTAGTTATAAAGCCACTTCAGGTATTTTTAACATCAAAAACACATGTATGCGTGCCTTAATTTCTCTAATTATTAAGAAGCTTACAAATAATATCTTCTAAAGGGGCTTAGGCTAAAAATCTTAAAAAGGTTCTGGGTAGGACCATCCTCTCTCTCTCTCTCTCTCTCTCTCTCTCTCTCTCTCTCTCATATAAATCATAGTTTCAGTATCCACATCTTAGATTTGAATTGTATCCTATTTGTAGCATATTTCAAGAACAGTCTATTTAATTTCAATTAATTTTCTTATATCTAGTAAATACCCACATAGCTTTTTCATTACTTGCATGATCGGCTCTAATTTCTAAGGTTCACTTGTGTGTTAAGAGTTACACCATTACAAGTGGAATGTCATAACAAATAACTTGCTTCGCTCGGCTCTTACATAATTCTAAACACTATATATTCCAGTCAGTGGAGAATCAAGGGCAGAAAATTTTTAATAATGAATATTCAAATATTTTTCTTAATTAAGTTCAACGCACACTTCTTCAATTCCTCATGAGCTTCATGCAATTAAGACTCAAAAGCTAGATATGAATGGATGCGTTATGCTGCTGCCGGTCTACTCACCATACTCCACAAGAGAAGGCAGCAGGGGCGGAAGGAGGGGGGTAAAAAAAATACATTAAAAAATTGAAAATTTTTAGTTGCGTAATGTATTTTTTGGATTCGAGTTTAGTTTGGCCCAACCCGAATAAATCAGTTGAACCTTTTGGCTCTAGAAGGCATGCAGTATTTGCTTTTACTTGTGTGGAAATGATTTTTTGATGAATCTCATTTTAGTCAATTTTTTTGTCACTAATTTCAAAAGAAGGCCTCGTGTTCATTAATTTCGTGGTGTTGGTAAACTAATGTTTGTGGAGGGGGTTCTCCTAAAAATTAGGGAAGCGCAATATCCAAATATTATAAAATATAAAGGAGTTTATTCATGGAATCAGGGGCTTCTATTTTATATGTAAATTTTAAAAAATTTCACTTATCCTATATAAAAATTTTGAAACTATAATTTGGCTCCTCTCATCAAAAATTTTTGGATCCGTCCTTGCTTGAAATCAATTGCAAGTTGTCGCATGAAGGCGATTTTTCTAATATTTATTAGGAAACAAAAGTGCAATTTCAAAGATGAGCTGAAGCATGAGAAAAGAAGTGAGGAGCTCTTGCTCTTGTTCCTTCCATCGAGAGAAGCATGAAATACTGTGTTACATGGTTCCATGAATCCGCCTCAATTTATAAGCTAGTTTCACTGGAAAGTAACAATTTGTCACTTGTTTGAATAGTATTCTCAAGCAGATGGAGACATGACATGTGCATCTTGTTTTCAAGCTCCTAAACAGTAGATTTTGGAAAAGGGTGGAGACTCCCAAAATTAATGGGTAGGAACAAATCATCCTTTATGTTTCATCATAAAATTTCAAGTACTTTTATACATAGATAAACACCAGTATATTATGAAGAAAAAAGATTGACATCATCACTTCTTTTGCAGTTTAGTTTTGGAAAACCATCCCTCTTGTTTTATGTCCAAAATTAATCAACCACAATTCAGGCTATATTTTTCAGAGCAGGTTATGGCCCACGACATGCTACGAGCTTGAAATGACCAAAACACCCTTATTGGCTAAATGGAAGACCCTCCCATATAAGGGCAAAAGTTGTTGGGTCAAATATTAACCCTTCAAAAAATGCGGCCTAGTTCAACATCCAAAAACCAGCCCAGGCCTGGCCTAACTCGAAAAACTCAAGCCCGAGCCTGGCCCGAAGAAATTTAAAAATATATTTTTAATATAAAATAATTATAATTAATTATAATAAAAGATTATAATTATATATATAATTAATTAAAATTTTTAAAAACCAATTATTGAACCCGAATCAGGCTCATTCAGGTCGGGTCCCTTTTTCCCGAGCCTGAGTCGAGCCAAGTACCAGGTACCTAATGGGGGCCCATGCCCAACTTAGTTATGTTGTAAGAGAATGGGCATGAAACCGCTCCTTCCCCAATGACATGAAGGCAGCATTTTAATATGCCGAGCAGCAGTATTAAACTTGGATTTGGAATTTTTACCTCAACTTCTTTCTCAACTTCCACATATCGTTTGGATAACACCCTCGAAAAATGGTGTAACATAAAAACCAGTTTTATTAGCCTGAATCAGCCGATTGGATTCAAATCGGTTCTTTACTGATTGCTTCGAAGGCCGATAATCCCCATAAAAACCGGGTCATTTTTCTTAAGAATGGGGGTGGTGCTTCCACACCATTCTTTTAGGTCGCATTTTGTTTCACCACAGATTTGAGATCCGTCATGATTTGTGACCCTTAAGATTTCAGATTCATGAATTTAAAGTCGAACCTTCCCAACACAACCCACTCCTTTTCTCTTCTCCCTCTTTCAATCTGATCATAAATCCACGATTTTTAACATGTAGGAGGATGAATTTAAAATCCATGTTATTGAGATTTTCAGTGGAGGTCTCTCAAAACACACCTTTTTATGTAGCTTCGAAGGGCTGCATGGCCCTGCCCCTACCTCAAAATTGTTTTTTTTTAATTTATATGTAAATTTTAGAAAAATTTTATTTGTCCTATATAAAAATTTTGAAAAATAATATTTCAGCCCGTATCAAAATTTAAAAACTTTAATTTGACCCCCCTCATAAAAAATTTCTGACTCCCACCTGGTTTCATACAACCCAGTCCCAGCTTATTTCAGATGTACATAGGAAAGGATGACCAAAGCTTTACAAAAAGCCCATCAACTTTTTTCTTCATAAAATGAACCATACAATAAGTTTTAATTTAGTCCGTTAAACCTCAAATAATAACAGGTTCTACATGTAAGTTTAAAAAAGAAGTTGCTAGCAGGTGCAAACCACGTTAAAGTGTGTTTATTGTGTTATGTTATTTTTTTAAATGTTTTTCTTCCTTTTTCTGATTGATGTTTTAATTGCTTAATATTTTAAATTTTTAAATTTAAAATATACATTTAATCAAATCCAATTCACAAACAACTCCAATTCCCTTTCTATTCAAAAACCGATTTTGATAACATTGGTAAAAAAAAAACAGGTTTTAGAAAAGTAAAGTAATCTTTAAAAACTGTGTTTTTGTGCTCGGGTGACAGTTTTCTCTGAGAAAACTGGAGGGGGAAAGTTTTTCACGCAAACCCTTCATAAGAAGTGAGTTTTAGTAGAACCTGAATTTGCCAGTAAACACACCTAGAACTGGGTTTCAGAGGCAAACCTGCATTTTCATGCCTCCAAGACCCAATTTTAGATTGCCATCCAAACAGCCTCATGAACAATTTCTGGGTTTTTCGCACTTCAACAAGAGCACTCGCGTCGATCCGAAAGTACAAGCGCAATGTTTTGCATTTGCAACAATCCATTACCAACAATATTATAATCCAAGTAAGCAAGAAGATTACGACCCACCACCCAGAAAAGAACCTTGAAAGTCTCCCTGTCCCTTCAATTCCTTCTCTAATCGAGGTCCTGGTTTGCATTGACATCATCTATAGAAGTAGTAAACCCTTCAACTTAGGTATTGTATCCCACCACTCAAGACGCAGAGTACAACGTCCACAAGAATGGATAATGCGTTCAGGATCCCAAAATAAGGAGAATCAACTTTCCATGTGATTTAAGAATCAATCCTATGTCACATGAGTGTGGGGTGTTGGTGCGGATACGAATGTAGATGCCGGCATCGCGTATCCCAAAAAAATTGGGTGTAAGAATGATGCAAAGAGGGTTTGTATATATATAATATATTTATTATATATATATATATGTATGTATTTATAATATATATACTTTTAACTTGTTTCTTAGCTTAATCTATCTTTTTTTTTTACTTTTATTACTATACATAAAGAATGAAAGGGACAGAAAAGAAAAAAAATAGAAAATATTTTAAACATGCATAACAAAAGAAGCGGTCGGGGAGCCACCTGTATATGCACCAACACCAACATCGTGTCGACACGGGTGCGGCCCCTTTTTTAAAGAATTTGTGTGACATAGAATCAATCATCAAGTTCACAAGAATGTTGTTATTGACGAGATATGATCTTGAACCTGCCAGATGTGCATGGAGAAGCTATTGTTGCTTTAGATTATGAACAGTCATGGAGAATTGAACCCTCTATCAAAGTTGTCTACAATCTAATAATGATCAAATATGAAATTTTAACTTGAATCTTGATCATCTTTCTAATTAAGATAATTAACACATTAATGAAAATTAATTCTAAGTTTGTATGACTATTTCAATTTGTAAAACATAATTCAACCGTGTGGGAGGAAAGTTGGAGGGCGTATATCTAATTTTAGCCCCTCAAATTTGATCCACGGTTTACCAAAATACCAAATCAGATTTCTTATTTTTTTTTTAGTGACTTCCTTCTTCCACTATGCATTGGAAAGCAACTAAGATGAAGTCTTCTGGGCATCGGGCTGGCTCGACACCCAAAACCCAAGCCTGGGTTCGGGCTGGCCCAACACCCGAAACCTAGCCAGGACCCAGCCCAATTAAATTAAAAATTATATTTGTTAATATATAATAATATATAAATATAATTAATCATAATAAATTATATATATATATACATTAATAAAATAAATATTAAAATTTTCCAGGCCCGAGTCAGGCCAGGTAGCCCGGCCTGGTGCCGAGCCTTAACTAAGATCAATGAAAATGTACCCAAATGGACTGGCAAAGTGGGTGGGGTGGAGGTTGGTAAGCGGTCTTTTTTCGTGGCGTCAACCCTTTATACTATGAAAGAAGAGAGCAACAATATACAAGTTGAAGCATAGCGAAAACATGCATGGTACCTAGAGAAATGGGGGAAGGGTCGGGGCTTTAGTTCTCAAATGGGCGGTATGATGAAATACTTCTGCTACTCACTTAGAACTAATATTTTAAAAAACACATTTTCATATTTCAATTAAACACTTCTCATTTTGAATTATGATTTGAGAGATGATTATTTTTCTCATTTGCCGATCAAACCATATTCACCATCGCATAATTTTATAGGAAGAAGGGATCTTTCTCAATCCATTCAGGTTAGCGACGTGAATGAAATGTGCCTTTTGAGATGTGTGATCTTGGGATTCAATTAGGATTCAAGCAAGGAAAAGGAGCATTATCTCAGTCCAGAAGCAAAGACAACCCCAACCTCGCTTCCTTTTTTGGGTGAGCAGGAAGAGAATCCCATAGGCCATAGGCCACCTACTTGATAGCCAAAACTCTTATCTTTTTCCTTACCCGAATTCTAGGGCTATGTCGGCACCTTAAGTGTGCCCCCGCATTGTGTGTTAACTATTGCATGGCTGATAAATCCAAGATGTCAAATCTTTATCTCTGATTACAGGGGCGAATCCAAGGTAGAGTTTGCATGGGCACCTAGTACCACCTCAAATTTTTTTTAATTTTTATGTAAATTTTAGAAAATTTTACTTGTTTTATATCAAAATTTTGAAAAATGATATTTCGGTCCTAATCAAAATTTAGAAACTTTAATTATGCCCCCCTCATAAAAAAAATTTGGCAGTGATTATATATTTCACATGGATTTCAATTTAGTTATTTTACTAAATACCAAATCCCAATCATATTAATAACTGAATCTAAATTGATTTATCAAATCACACTCTGGCATTACTAACAAAATACGAACCTACACATTTCAGAAAGAAAAAAAATCTTCATCGGAAAGTGGTGAAAGGGAAAGCAGACATGGGAAGACCACATGAGACCAGTGCTAATGTAATTAACGTATCAAACAGCTTTGGCCGATATATATCATGTCCTCTTCTTATTGATACAGTCCAGATCATTACCGGTTTATATTTTAATTTTAAAAACATTTCAAGTAAATTTTAATTTTCAAGTGTATTTTTGTTATGCTTCAACTTACATATATTCACAACACAAAATTAAATTAACATATCTTTTAAGTAGCATTGACCTTTATTGTCCACCATTGAGCAAGGGTCTATTTTATTTTTTTTTAAGATCAATTTTAATGAAAAGATATAATTATAAATCCTCTTGTTCGAAAATAATTGAAAAAGTTGAGCACCTATTTAACGTCCTTTAACAGTAAGGTGACATTTCTTCATTTTATCTTTTTTTTTCTCTTCACCAAATTGTTGTTATTATTATTATTATAAATTTATTTATTTATATACGCGAACATGGTCACCAAAATCATGTTCACATATTTACTATTTATTTTTCTTTTGTAAAAAGTAAATTTCCGCACACAATAGTAAAAAAGAAAAAGTAAACGAATAGAAGTGTAATATATTATGATGCCACTTGCTTCCTTTACCGTTCAACATTGTTGGACCATTTTATAAATACTTTGAGGATAATAGTTTTTGTCATTTTAATCATAAAATTTAATTTTTAAGGATATTGGTGTAATTTCGATTTTCAAAAATAGGAATAAAAGACAAAGAAATTAACGTCTCTGTCTGAAATGTCACTCGCCACCGTCACTCACTCACTCTCTCTCTCTCCCTCTCTTCTTCCCTTTGTCCACGGCGATTCTACTGTTCAGACAGAAGAGGGGAAGAGAGGAAGCATTGCGGTTAGAAGAGAGACGACAAAACGATCGGAGCTCTTTCTTCTGTTTCGGTCCACTCACACGCTACGGTGAGTTCGCCGGCGGCTCGGATTGTCGTTGTTTTCCGCTCCGGGAGTAGTTCCGTCCGATTCCATCAGCACTCGGTGAAATCTGGTTTCAAATTGGTAAAATTTTAGCCCGGCATCTCTACGAACTTCGAGGATCTAGTTTGGTTTCTGGTTCTGGTTGTTAAATCAGCTCGGGTTCGAGCTGTGCATTTGAACCGTTTTCTTCTAGTCGTCACAAAGACCCGTGATCTTGCGTGTTTCTGGTGGTTTTGTAGTGAATTCGTTTCTGTGCTTCTTAGGATCGACATGGTAAGTGTCTTTCCTTTAAAGTATAGTAAAGACCGTCAGTTTTGAGCGTGAAACTGAAGCTGGGGTTTTTTGTGTTCAAGCGCCGTTAGTCTGTGAATTCAAGACGCCATGCGGCCCCGACGTTGTTCCTGTTGCCATAGGGCATTTTGGGTCCACTTTTTTATGATGCAGTGCTAAGTAGAGAAACAGCTCATCGAGCTCTTGAGCAGGAGAAATTCATTGTTTCTTCCCTTTGTTCTTGTACTGTATTTGTGGTTTTATTTGATTGTGGAGTTACGTAAAGTGTTATTTTCTAAGGAATGACGCTGCAGTTACTGAGTGTGCTACTTAGGTTGATGAATAATCTTACTGAAAATCCTCTACTATTGGGGATTGGAGAGAGTTTACTTATTTTGATTGCTCAATTTACTATTTCGTTTCAATGATCAACGAAGTTCAGTACTTCTGGGAGCCTCTCTATAATCGACCTGAATCCTGAATGGAAATAACGATAAATGTAAAGGATGCTGGCATTACCTTTAAGTTCAAAATCATGTAACTGGTCGTTGCGACGTTACACGTTTTTTTCCACTTCTATTGGCCTGTTGACGTCATGCTCTCTCTGTTGTCGTAGGTTACCCTAGGGGTAGTGCTTGTCGGAAGTGAACGGAAGCCATCTCAGTTATGATAGTCTGGTCTGACCATCAAGCTGTTTCATTCCACCCAAAAGTGTCTCTTCATGTTCATGACAATGGTACCAAATTTTTTGTAAGATTCTTTACAGAGAGTACTATTAAACAGTAACCAGCGGTGTCTTCGTTGCAAAAGCCATTTCTCAAACATGTGCCTTGGGTTGGAACCTTGAGATATGAGAGCTGATCTTTGTGGCAATGTCTTCTTGATACTTACTGGTTTCACAACCTTTCTTGGAGATAATCTGTCTTAAAAATTCCTGGTAGTGATTGTGGATTATACATCAAGTTTGTGATACTGAGGAAGTGCTTAAGTTCTCCAGATTGGACTTCCTAAATGGGTTGGTACCAAGTTATGCACTGATTTGAATTGGAGTATGGAAGAATCTGATAGCAGAGGAGATTCACAAGGCAATGGGACAAAGCCTGCTCCTCTGAAAACTAATTCAAGTTTTAAAGCTACCTCTTCAGGCAGATTGACTCCTAAGAATGCAGCTTCATTTCGTAGATCTCGTTCAATTAGAACTCCTCGCAAAGAACCTAAACTTCACATTAGTCCTCTTCGATGGATCAGAAGCAAGCGGTTGTTTCCTTGGTTGGTTATCATTGGTGTTTGGAGCTACATTGGTTTCCATGTACAGTCAAAATGGACTCATGATGAAAACAAAAAGGAGTTTCTAGGTTATGAAAGTAAACCTTTCTCCCAACATCAAGTGGATGGTATGATCAATAGTACGGTACCCAAGGAAGTGGATACAACGATGTTCCAGAATGGTTCTTTCACAAGTGTCAGTCTCAGTGAGGCGCTAGCAGATGGTGGCAGTTCAACTAGGAGGCCAAATGGAATTACTGTCAGCACCTCAAAAACTAAGAAGTCATCCTCTCGCCGCCGCTTGAGTAGGAAGAAGACCAAAACTAATAACAATCCGCAGAAAAGAAATGGTACTATGAGTGAGATCAGTAACCTGGATGAAGAAACAGAACCAAGCAATGGCAGCATTACACCTTATGAAACAATCAAGGGAAACACTTCTTATGGACGTATCGTTGGACCTTTCGGTAAAATGGAAGACAGCATTTTGGAGTGGAGTCCAGAAAAGAGAACCAGTACTTGTGACAGGAAAAGAATGTTCGCACAAACAGTCTGGGGCAGGTCATTCGTTTTGATAATTCATGAGCTTTCACTGACAGGTGCCCCAATTTCCATGATGCAACTTGCAAGCGAACTTCTGAGCTGTGGAGGTACAGTATCTGCAGTGGTCCTTAGCAAGAAAGGTGAGCTAATGGGAGAACTGTCAAGGCGTGGCATTAAAGTGCTGAAGGATAAGGTGGACCTTAGCTACAAGGCTGCATCAAAAGCTGACCTCGTAATTGCAGGTTCAGCTGCATGTGCTTCCTGGATCGGTATGATTTGCATGCTTGAATAATTTATCTTCTCTCATGCAGTAACAAATTCAAATAATATTTTTGTGGAACCCATATGCTAAAAAGCGCATGGTCACTTTTTCCAAGCCGCATTATGGTGAGGTTTTCCAAGGTTTTGGCTAGGCTGACACTGCAGAATATTAAGAGTTTGTTAACCTATAATTTCCTATTGCTTCATGCCTCACTGGATATAGCTTGTTCCTTCAACATCTTCTGTGTCATAAATATTTGTCTCCTTGGCAAAAGTTTAAGCTACGTTGTTGTTTTGACCTATAGTAGCTCATATGTATTTAAGTTGCCTCTCATCAAAGTGAATCAGGGTTTTTCTTAGTTTCTTTCTATTGCTTCTTTCTGGTTCAAAGTTTTTGGGCCAAACCATGTCTATGAATTTTACACGTTTCTATTCATATTATTTTCCTTTTATTCAATCACATTTTGTTTCACATATCTATAGTACTTTTTAGCTTCTTCCGCCCCTTTCACCCAGTCTGCCCCTCCTGCTCCAGTTTGCAACATGCCACCTCTGTCAAAGGGGATGTAACGCTTTCCTTCTCCTTTCCTTTTTGCAGAACAATATCTTTCACATTACATGAGTGGTGGGAGTCAAGTAGTATGGTGGATCATGGAGAACAGAAGGCCATACTTTGATCACTCAAAGCATATGCTTTCGAAGGTGAAGATGCTGATGTTCCTATCAGAAAATCAGTCTGAACAATGGGTTGCTTGGTGCAAAGAAGAGAAGATTCCATTGAGGTCCTCACCTGAACTAGTTCCTCTTTCAGTTGCTGATGAACTGGCATATGTAGCCGGCTTGCCTTCTTCATTAAATACCCCCTCTTTTACTACCGAAAAGATGTTAGAAAAAAGACATTTGTTGAGAGATGCTATTAGAAGGGAAATTGGATTAAATGATAGTGATATGCTTGTGATGACACTAAGTAGCATCAATCCTGGAAAGGGCCAATTGTTTCTTCTTGAGTCAGCTTTGCAGGTGTCTAACAAATTATCTTTTCAAGCAGATATTAGGCAGAAACTTGCCACACAAATGAAAAATTCCTCCACTGTCGCTGGTCGCAAACACCGTCGAGCAATGGCCAAAAGGAAAAAATCAAGAGCCCTATTAAATGATTTGTCCCATTGTGATTATGAAAATATGCAGGATACTGCCAAGAAGCGGCAGATAAGGAGGATATTATCAGAGCATAAGGGGAAGCACAGAGAGGCAATTAAAGTTTTAATTGGCTCCCTTGGATGCAAGAGTAATAAAGTGATCTACGTAAATGCCATTCTCAGGTTCTTGTCCGAACACTCAGACCTCTCAAAAGTTGTTCTATGGACTCCTGCAACAACACGTGTTGCCTCGCTTTATGCTGCAGCTGATGTATATGTTATTAACTCTCAGGTGATTGAATTTTTTAACCCTTTACTGTCTTCTTTTTAAATTGAAGTTTTACCATGGATGATGATTAATCATGTTTTCTGCATTCTTGATTTTCAAACATCTATGGATGACAGCTCTGCCTCAACGAGGTTGTGTGAATCACAGGGCATATTGGTCAGAGCATCTTTAGGAAAAAGTTGAGGAGAAAAAAGATGAGGACAAGCTGACGTTCCAATGTGAAAAGAAAAGAAATAAATAGAATTTCAAACGGGAAAAATGCAATTTGATGTCATGATTGGACGAAATTTAACAACCAGCCTTGTAGTAGATGTAGCCAACTAAGTGAGTCTTAAGCTCATGCCATATGCTAGTTGTACTAAGATAAGCTCAACAAACATAAGTGACAATCATTGATGGCGGAAATTTGCAGTCTTGCACATGGCATTCATTCACGTTAATCAGCCAAAATATTGATTGGAAGAATTATGTCAACCACAAATTGTTACAGTTCTTCATGCTTGATACCAGTCTCATTCCTGATTCTTCCCTTGCCTCAGTTATTTAAACATCTCCGTGTTGCACTTCTGGGAGAACTCGAGTTTAAGATAGGGTTGCCAAGAGCTTTGCCAACTTTGATATGAAACACTGGATCATCTAGTCGTAATTATGATACCACTGTCCATTTTGTTTTTCTTTTAAACTTAGCTTATTCAATCTTCTTAATTTATCAGATATTGTTTGTGAAATCTAGTTTTTTAGATCGTGTGACTTGAATTTAATTTTGTTTGCAGGGTGTTGGGGAAACCTTTGGACGAGTGACTATAGAAGCTATGGCATTTGGCCTTCCGGTACGTGGACTCATAGTTTTGGTTAAAAAAGTGTCAATGAACCCAGGTGTCTTTGCTTCTTGGTTTCTGCAACATGCTTCAG
This sequence comes from Nymphaea colorata, assembly GCF_008831285.2. Classification (NCBI taxonomy): domain Eukaryota; kingdom Viridiplantae; phylum Streptophyta; class Magnoliopsida; order Nymphaeales; family Nymphaeaceae; genus Nymphaea; species Nymphaea colorata. The sequence goes on from NC_045138.2 coordinate 31,625,842, forward strand.
TAATGTGCTTGTGGACGTTAAGAAGTTGAGCAGCATGTTTTGTTTGGGGTGTGCATGCATGCATGTGCGGGTGTGTGGGGGTGCGGGTGTGCGAGCCAGAGAGAGCTGCGCAGATCTGATCTTGATGTTCATGTTATAGGTCCTTGGAACAGATGCAGGAGGCACTCGACAACTTATAGAGCATAATGTCACTGGCTTGCTGCATCCTCTGGGACAAGATGGAGTTCAAGCACTTGCAGACAATCTTGAGTTTCTGTTGCACAACCCATCGATAAGGGCAGCTATGGGTGCAAAAGGAAGGAACAAGGTTATGAATTTGTTTCTCAAGAACCATATGTACCAGAGACTTGCTGTAGCCTTCCGGAGATCCATGAAAGTCAAATGAAAGAAGAGGATGCTTGAATGTAGCCACTCTTCCAGGAGGATCTCCGCATTCCACTGTGGTGGATTCATGATATTTGTCATTCTTTTTCATGTGTGATCCCCACATTTAGTCGGGAGTGCTTCATCCTATCTATCAAATTTTGGAACTTTTTTGTATTCTGAATTTTAACCTTAGATTTTTCAATTTTCAACTGCAATATGTTCAAGATGCACATCTCCAACTTGAGGTGAAGCATTATTTAAGTGTGTTGAAGTCCTTAATTTGATCTTTGTGAGAACAATGCGCATTTATGTAGAAAACCAAATAAATTTCACCTCCAACGGTGCTCTGACATAAAGCAGATGCTAAAATGTCTGCACCTACTGTGGGTGAGCAGCGTTTTCGACCACTTTAAAAGAAGGCTGAAACCTCTACCTCAACCTCTTATATTATACAAGGTTTGCTTTTGGTGCCTTGGAGTGTTGTCTTTGACTGTGCTTCAACTTACACATCAATGACTCTTTAATGACGTATTATTATTTTTCCTCGTGAAAAGGATACAAGAAAATTATCCAATTAAGTCTATGTTTCTCTTGCTTAAACTTTTTAAGTAATAACTTCTTAGTATTACTTAAACTTCTCAGTATTAAGGATAAAGCTTTGATCTTTCTTCCTCCAAACTCTACTTGTCATCCCTGAAATAAAACAACAGTGATTGGAACGCCATCAAGGGTATAATGTCATTTCGACGGGACAATATTCCCTTTAAACATGCCTAGTGAACCAGACTAGCTATCAGACAGGCAATTATAGTTCAGATGCCATGGTTCTCGTTAACTTCCATTCAAACCCACTTCATAATAAGCATTCAAAAGAATTTTTGGGTGTAGAATGATTAATCCTCACTAATTTCCATTCAAACCCATTTCATAATAATAAGCATACAAAAGATTTTCTAGGTGTAGAATGACTAATTCGATGAGCTGCATCTGTGGTACGTCAACACATAGGACTCAGGACTGTCCTTGCATCCCCGCAAATCAAATTAGAGACGCATGGGTTTCACGCCCATCCGTTTGAGCTACCCGGGGCACATAAGAGAATCTCCGTAACTCTCTTCTTACATTAAGAATGTTGGTTCTTCGGGAATTGCCTCGCAAGAAAGATGGGTAGGAGAACGAGCCGAGATCGCGGGCAGCCATGATCAAAGAAAGCCTCAAACAGCAATTAGAACTTTCTGCCGTCCATGGGAGGCCCAGGGTGACAAGCGTTGTAGCCATTGGGTTGTTGTTTCCAGAATGGGCAAATGCGAGGATGGAATGTAGATTCATGTTTAAGAGCCCTAACGAAGAAGTCGAGGAGCGTAACGAGCCCAGCGTTGTCGGCCTTGAATCGGGAAGCTTTCATGGTGAGAGGGTGGACAGTGAGGAAGCCCCAAGTCTCATCTTGCAGAGGGGAGCTTGGAGGATGGAAAGGAAGACGATGGTTGCTTCGTGTTGGGTCTCCAGCAGCCCTCCGACCTTCTGAACCTCCAGCTTGTCCCTCTCCACCTTCGCTTGTTAAACTTGATGGCGATCTATTGGAAAACTACGGTTCTCCCTGGGTATTGCTTGAAGCCTGGGAGTGATCTTCATTGAAGTATACGGATTCACCTAAGAATCTCTAGGTTCACGAACGCAGCATCATCGCCCCCAGGCAGGGAGGCGTTTGATCAAATAATCGGTAACAACAAGGTTTCCACAGGCCGACCCCCATGAGCACCATAGCGTGGGAATCCCCCAGCAAACCTTTAGAAGAAGGAACTGGGAAGCAGAAGAAGTTCCGACATTACTAGAGCTTGCCTCGTGCCAAAGCCCTCAATGTCAGAGTTGATTATGCAACGGTGCTCAAGTTGAAGCGGCACTCTTTCTAGACAAAACGGCAGCCTGAATCGGAGGAAACCAATTCTCAGATTCTCCTCTGATGGCCCTCGAAGTATGGAGTGGTACTGATTGCAGGCCTGATAAGAAGCTAAGGGAGCCACATGAGGTGAAGGACCTTTCTTTCAATGGAAGATGTTTTACGTTTTAAAGCGTTGAAGCACGAGCGGGCCTTCTCCCACTGGTGTTTTGGCTTCCGTCTTGTGGCAGTTCGGACGATTTGGAGGCGAGGAATGGGAGCAAGTTCGTGGAGGGAGAGATGAGGGTTGATGACCTTTTTCAAGGAATTCTGGCGTGCGTATTCAGAGACTATCTCAAGCATTCAGTGCAAGGAGGACCACGAAATCTGTGTGCAGATCGTTCTTTCTGCTCGGTACGATGGCATGTTTTTCACATTTTTTCGCCGCATTCCACTCGCATTCTGGTAGAGTAATGTTCTTTAGTAAGCTCAAGATTCTCGACAGAGGGCTGTAAGGCTGAAAGACAAGGGAGAAGAGGATAGAACATGAGCATTTATCAGAACCCATTTATCAGAACCAACAGAGTTGCATCAACCGTATTGAGGTAAGGAACTTCCCACAATGTTTACAAGCATTTGCTGTAAACTTATGACTGCTCTGTTCATAGTCTTTGTTTGATTCTCTCTCTCTCTAGTAATGCCTTCTTCCATCTATTCTTTGTATTCTTTCTGCATTGTTTGAATTGATTCTCTTAATAAAGGGATGGTAGCCTCCCACCAGCAGGTTGATTTGGAGTACTACCTTCGTTTTTTTTTCTTTTGGTTGATGGAAGGAAGGTGCCCATCCCCAGCCATGTAAACACCACGAGCCTAATACCATCAGCTACGCGCCTGTAAAACAGAAAATAATGCCTATGGCATTCAAACTGCAAATTTGCCAACGTAAACACTAATTGATGCTCCCTTTTTATGAGACCCACTACTTTAATTGAAGATTATTACATGAGAGCAGGAGAATATTCATTAGATGACAAGATCTGCTTATGGATGTAATGGATGTAGCACGTTTAATCTTTTTCCGGTAGCTTGCAAGAAGGAACCATTCATCTTGCCAGGATCCTCACAAAACAAGGTGGGGCAACAAAGACTACTGGATTACCAGCCTGAACAACCTTAACTAAGGTACTGTGTTCAACCTTCGAAGACTGAGATGGTCCTTTCGAATAAAGAAAAGTTTTCAGTGTCGCAAGCAGCGATAAGAGATGTCTGATCTGTGAAGTCAGTAGCACAAAATACTTACAGTTAGCGATATAAAACTGAAAGATACACTTCAGCAGGATGATACCTGCCTGCACTTGTAATTTTTTTAAGATTGATGGCTCCTCAGCACCACCGCTGTTCACTGAAGGACTTGAAAAAAGTGAAAAAAAAAAAAAGGCATGGCTTGCCGGCGCTGAAGATTTATTATTTGAGCCAATGAATCCGTCATTGGCAAAGCTTCCTGAAAATAAAAAGAGGACAAACGTGATAATTCTGTACAATAAAAAGAACCATTAGATTTTACATCTCCTATCCCGCCTGCAGAAATTTTTGATATCAAAATTCCTCCCACATGCCTCCAGTTTTCACTACCAAAATCTTCCTCTACTTTTCCTGCTGATTGCAAAAGCTGGAAAGTCGTAGGTCCAATTTGCGAGGGTCACCATGACCACCCTCATAGCACAAACCACAAGACACCTAGCATCTGTGGTTCACAGTGCAGCAAAAATGATACACTGCCCTATGTGCACATCGTTGATCTGCCTTGCAGACAAAAGGATTTATTCGCCACCCGCTGACTCATTCTCTGCCGCTTGTATAAGATCAGCAGTCACAAGAGCAACCATAGCCTTGTGAAGAGCCAGATCGGCCCTCTGCAACAACCTTTGTGCCTTCATGCGCTTAAGCCTAGCCAATTCAGATGCATGCTGTGCTGCAGCAACCGGGTCTCTCAACCTGATTTCTTCGTGATCAGTACTACCAGACTGGTCAGAACTCTGCTCCATGGAAGACCCATCAGACTGGTAATGCTTCTTCCTTGGCCACTTGGATGGAGCTGGTCTTTGCAGATGCAATACACCATTTCTCCTGCTTATACTTCCGCTCGCATAACCAGTTGATGGTACAAAAGCCCCCATTTTCTTTGAGTTGTTTATATGATGTGCTCTAGGGCTTTGATTAAAGTCCAACCAATCACTGTTTCTTGTTGAAGGACCAGAGGGTGATGTGTACTTGGGTGAAAGCCCTGAATATGACTGAACCCGAGGTGAAACATCGGAGTAGTCATAGCTTGAATAAGAGTTTACGGCTCTCTCATCCCCAACAGTTGACCCATTCATCCTCCTACCTGGTGCCACGGAGGAATTTGCACATGATTAGCCAACTCGGTTAAGGAAACAAAAATCAAAATTAGAAGTTCGGAGGGAAAAAAAAAAAAGAGTTGAAACAAGATCAACATAGAGGACATTGAATGCAAATTTTTTCATGCAGAACTTGACCTGACCAACTATAGGTTCAAGCCCTTTTTCAATTGCCAATAAATCAACACTGAAGAGAGAAAAAGGACAACTTACCATTAAAAGGACAACTTTCCAGTTCTCTTGGATAGGCATTGCTAAACCCTACTGCTGGGAATTTCTTATGTGACCTTTGCTTTGAGCCCTTGTTAGGTACTTCCAGGCCCCGCGGCCGCAGACAGAAAGCAAACATTGGTGGCTTCTCAATGAGCCCGCCTTTGCCAGTGCATCCATCGGAAGAATTTTGCAACTTGGCCATTGCTGACTCCCATTCCTTCAGCTGCCGCTGATATTGCTCCCACAATGGAGGCTGCATCAAGCAAAAGAAGGTCGCTGAGATTTTGTCAACTCAACCTTTCCCAAAACAAATTGTCACCAACCAACTTACAAAGCATTATCAGTGTCTACAACAAGCCAAACATATTAAGACATTTTATCCCAATGAATTTAATTGTCGCAAGTCCTAGTAAGAAGGGAACAAAAGGAAGAAAAGCATGATGAACGGGGGCAGCAGGGTGGAGGGGGGATGGGGGTGGTTGGTGTTGGGGAAGTTTACCTGGAATTGCCGAATCAGTGGCGTCCGTTTCTGCCGCCTCTTCATTCGCCAATGCTCATATATGGCATCCATAATATCAAATGGCCCAATACCAGATGTGATGTGTTCTACTTGATCACAGGAAAATTCTTCACATTGTTGACCATAAGCAACCTTCTCAAATGCATCCATTGCCCTTTCATACATCTCATCAGAAACATCCACAACCTGACTCTCATCAATATCCAGTGATTTCCTAAACTGCATGAGCCATTCCTCATCCTCATTATCCATGTCATATAGAACACGAGATGAGTTCAGGGCCATCTCAATCTCAGACTCAAGCTGCCTGAAGTATCTAGCCCCACGGACAAAAGGAACTGCAGAATAGCTAGCTTCATCATCGTCAATCCTGCGAACTCCAGGAATGGGTATGTTCTTGACTGATGCAGCCCTGATGTTCCTGTTGTAGCACTCCTCATGCATTTCTTTAAAAAGTGCATAATCATTTCTGTTAACAAATTCTAGACTCCAATCTTTCCCACCCTTCCATATTATGGCATGATTAGATCGATTAGTTACCCCTGGCTGAAGAAGCTGATGTGCCTTGTATGAATACCTAGTGGACCCTTCAATTTTCACTAAAAGCCTCCAATCATTATGATCAACAGATGCCAACATAACTTGAGCCCCACATTCTCTCCATCCTCGATCCCCTACAGTGACCAAAATGTTTGCACCACAGGATAATGAATCCAAGAACCTATGTGGACTTAAAGAATTTCCTAAGCTCCTCCTCAAATCGTCATCATTCTCTTGCTTCAACACTCTGCCATGCCGATAAGGGCCCCTGTCATCAGATGGTGATGAACCTGAAACCAAATTCTGGTTCTTCCATGAACGACCAAAAAATTCATTATACAATACCCCAGAACGACCCTCCTGCCATGACTTTGAGCGACAGGAAAATGATTTGCGGGCTGATTTTATTCTATTGTTGTTAGACATGCTCCGAGGCGCAGTGGCACTTGGATGACGGAAGTTACCTTCCTGAACATTCCCAACCAATTCATTACCTGGGTTTCTTGCATTTCCTGCTGCCCTCTCAAATGGAAGTGGTCTTACCTGGCTAGATGGAAAACCAATCTGATCATCAACAGCAGAAAGTGGAGGAACAGTAGAAGCTGAAGGCCTGGACCTTCCTGCATACTGCCATGACCCCATGTTGCACGGATACCTTCGGAGTCGAATTACAGTCCTACAATGAGCATCATCAAAAGGGTGGTCTCTTTTTAATCCTGCAACACCTACATGAATGCCAGCGGCATTAAGCTTTCTATCTGATGGTTGTTGATCACACTTTAGCCAATGACCAGTACTGGCAATGGAAGGAGGCGCATCACTCACCACTACACCATGCTTAGGACCCAACAACTGAGGACCAGTGGCCTGTGGATTTGTAACTCCTGATGAAGGCTGAATGATTAAACCATCTTTCCCTTTAATCAAAATCCTTTTATTACAGCCCAAATTCTTTTCCATGGAGCTATTTGGCAAGAAACTAGAAGCAATAGCACTTTCTATCATCAACTTCAGGTGCAGACTAAGAAAAAATGTAGGTGCCGCAGCAAAAGAAAGGGAAATTGCAGACAAATTTCCTATATTGTCAATTGAAATACCAGGCAAAGAATTCATTGACACTCCATAGCATGACCTGTATATGTGTTGATATGTAAATTCCTGGAAAAGCACAAAACAGTTTTTCATTATTCGCTTTATCCACGTATATTTGGGCAATTCAAGCAAAAGCAAAATAAACATCAAATTTGAATAAATACAGCATAGAAGAGGAATGAAAATCCAAGAAATTCATACCTGAGGTTTCCCCATCTTCTCAAAGGCTAACGAATCCTCAGGACTATCCATGCTCTGTAAGAACCTAACATCAACAACAGCAGGTTGCACAGAAGGCAGTGATTCACTTGGTAAGCTCAATTTGTCATCTGAAGCATGTACACCTTGGCAACTTGAAGTTTCAGTTTTCAATGGGATGTATAATACAAAACCAGCCTGTTTCCCCTCATCACCCAAAAGCTTAAATCTGACAGAAATATATGGGAACTGGACATCTGTGTCACTCCTGATCTCCGTGGAAGAATATGAATCTGTTGATACCTGAGATGTACAAAGACTAAAAAGAATCGAACACAATAGAGTTACAGCATGCCCGAGACATCCTTCAAACAGCAAAATGTTGAGGGTGACAACCTTATCAATAATCATCATTTCCAGATGAACTTTAGGCCATACTGGATTTATTTCTCCAAAATTAACCAACTGAAGGGCATTCAAGAACTCCATATCTTTTGCAATAGCTTTGGGACTAAACACCCATTGGGACGGGATGCAAAGGATCAACCTAACGTGATCCAATTTAACCAAACTAGAAGTAAATTGTGACGTCATACAATGCTCTACTTTCAAAGCAGAGTTACCCTGATGTAGAGTGTTGCCTGTTGACACCAGAAGTGTTCCAAAACCAGCAGATGCATGTTCTAAATTCGGCATGGTTAGCGAGAGGCTTTTTGAGGCCAGTGACCTGCTCTCACATGAATGTGGTTTCACTGCTTTATCAGAGACTGGAGGTTCCAGATCTTCCAAAGTGCGAACTTTGTCAGCAACAGAAGCAAGAAAGCTCACAGAGCCTAAAACACTTCCAGAAGAAGGTTCCTCCATAACATGGGGAAGACATTCTTTCCTTCTGCGAAATCGCTTCCTAAAGTAAACAACTGGAGCCTTTCTCTTGTTAGATATCAAATCAAACTGCACAGGATCATGTTTTTTATCTTCATCCCTATGTGCAGCTTCATTCACTTGCAAAGGAACACTTGCATCTCCTGAGGCAAAACCAGGCACCAGTTTATCATTCTCATTCCTTCTAAGCATAAATGCAGGTTGCTCTGTCTTTTTGGCAAAAATAGAATCCTCGGAGAAGATACAAGTGGCTACATCGTTACCTGAAGCACTTGCTTTCTTCTGCATTTTCACTGTCCCAAGAGAAGACAAACTTGCCCGGGAAGATGACCGTGCTAACCATGAGATTATTGGCTCCGAGTCCAAAAATGACCCAGTGCTTTCATCTACTGGAGAGTGGAACTCCTGCTCAACATTTACATGTTCCCTTTCCAAGTAACGACTGTCATATGAACAACCAGCATGATCATCAAGTTCACCTTCATGCAGCAAAAGTTTAAACCTCTCCTTACCAAGGGAAAGCCATTCTTCATCCCGGTCATCATATTGTATGTAGTGCAATTTAGTCTTCGGATTATAACTTTTTATCTCACCAAAGTACCACTGTTTATCCAGAGGCCAGAAAACCTTGACTTTTCTGCTCAGAACCCAATATGCATCTGATTCTCTGTATCTCACGTCAACAAATCGGCGGCGCCTCCTAATAAAGTGTTTTTGCTTCTGTTTCCTAGGTCTTAGAACCCTAGCAGGAGCATCTGCGCCAGGCACCTTTCCTCTAACCAAAGAATTGGCTCCTGTGCCATGGAAAAGCATAGAGAATAATGACCTATTCGCTGAATACTGAACTAAATGGGAATCATCCCCAACAAAATTATTGCAACTTGAATTAAACCGTGAGGAGAGCATTTGTGCAGCATTCTGTTCGAGATTTTCTTGCTCGTCAGCTTGGGACAATGACAGGTTACTTGAATCCTCAACACATTCAGGTCGTAAATCAAGATTCTCTTGGCTGACTTTGTTCACATTCTTGTCCACTCTTTGTACATCAGCATCTATAGAAGATAATTTTTCACAATTAGCATGCGGAGGTTCAGCAACAATGCTGAGTGAATTCTCTGGTTCTTGTTCTTTGATATCAATGGGCAATATCCTATCAGAACACTCATCAGCACGGTCTTGACTGACCATGAAGGAATGTTGAACATCCTTTTCAGTGACATTGATATCTACCTGACTAGAAGGTTCTGCATGGTTCGAACCAAGGCATGAAGCCTCTTTGTCATTCTCAGATATGTTTCCATCCAAGGCTTTCAATTCAACATGGGATGTTCCATCTGAGGTCCGTCTCTTCCGGATACTTCTACTCATCATCTTCTTAGGGACTGAACCAACGCCGTTATCATCCAAGGATAAAACAGAAGCACATCTGCTAGATTCTTCTTTCTTTATTTTCTTCAGAATCTTCCGCCTCTTATTTAACAATGAATCAATAAGCGGGCGAGACTCATCTTTTGAATTAACAAGCCGACCTTTGGAGTGATTTCTAGAGGCTACTGAACTGCTACAATCTTTTGGTATTGAAGAGTCTATAGGCTTTGAACCATGACTCCTGCAACTCAAAGCAGTTCCATCTTCGAGATGAAGCTTCTCTAGAGCTGAATCCACGCAATCATTCTTGGCAGAGCCATTGGTTACAGCTACACTCTTTGAAGCATCAGAAATTTGATCCAAGTTCTTCAAATCATCAACAGTGCCAGATCCAGCATGCTTTTTTGCAACACCTACCCTTGATCTAGATTTCTTCAAAGTAGGACCAGTGGAGCTGAAACAAAAGCCACCATTGCTGCCATTCTTTCTCTTCTTTAAAACTGGTTCAAAAGAACTTAAACTGATTTCTTTCCTGCCCTTCCTTTTCTTGGACCTCCCAAGATCAACTCCTTCATTCTTCAGTGCGCTCGAAAATCCAACTTTCCGTATCCATGAAACTTTTTTACCTTTCACAGTCTCGCTGAAACCGATGCCACTGATTCCACAGTTTCCACCGCTAACCCATGAATTTTTCGCATGTTTTCTCTTCAACAAGCCGCGCTTCTTCTTCAAAAGACCGGCGCCATTGTTCAAGCCATCCAAGTTTCCGCTCGAAATCCCAGGACCTTCAACGTGGCTTCCTTCTGACAAACTTGGGCTATTCTTCAGACCCCTGTTCTCATGCCCGCCTCCCGAGCCACTACCATTACTAGAAGTCCTATTTTTTGCAGAAAAGCTTCTCGCCAACGAGCTGCGGATCCTCCTTGAGATCTTGGTTACATTCTCCAGTCGTAGGGCATCATTGCCAGACGCTCTTGGGCTATCGGTGTACAAAGTCACGACATCCAGGGTCTTAGCCGACGGCTGGGGCTTCTCAGAAACAACGGAGCTCTCCACGTTATCGTCCATCTACAGAACCCTCAGAAGCACCAAGAGAGTGCCAACCCACATCACCCATCATACATCTTCATGCGCAGAGAACAACATCCCAATCTATAGATCACCCATCACGCATCAGAAAACCAAATCACCCCTAGAAACAACCCCAATCCAAAATATCATCTCTAGATTCACACACAATCTAAACAAAAATAACCTGATCAAACTCCTAGGAATCATCACGAAACCCGTCAAAAACTCACCCCATACGTCAACCTTTCCAGATCCAGCGTTTTGCAAACAAACGCAAGAAAAACCCTCAAATGAACTACCAAAATGACGAGCAAGAAATGAATTTCCGGGCCATACCTCGACGAGGAAACGTCGCAACAACGCCTATCCCATCGATCTAACGAATAACAACACGAACCCTCGGTGGTTAGTTTCAATTCCAGCGTCAATTTCACCAAATTCTCCGATTCCGCCGGCTACTCCTCGCCGGAAAAAAATGAGGGGGGAAACTAGGGTTAGGGTTAGGGTTTCGGTTTCTCCCCGATATTTTTTTATTTCTATTTTCTCTCTCCCCCCTTCTCTCTCACACACACACTCTCTCTCTCGCTCTCTCTTTAATTTTTGCCCTTTTTCCTCTTTGAGCGCCTTTTTCAACTCAACTGCACTTCGCGAAGAGTCCGACGCGTTCCGACCGTCCGATGCTCAACCGACGGCCAGGATTGCTCGAAAGGAATGGTCATACCCAAATGTCATTGATTCGACTCGAGTATTTCGGGGACGTGCGAGGACGGCATCGACGGTTGCTATCGACGACGCGTGGTAGATGAACGGTTATTATTCGAATAAGCGTACGAAGACGAGGGGCCCCCTGCGCGCCCCGGCCGGACCAAATTTCGGTCTCTTTTTCTCACTTTCTATTTTTTTGCCTTTTAACTTTTTTATGAAAGTACATTATTATCCTTTCATTTTTCAGGATTTTCCGGTTAGAGTCTTCCCTGACCATACTTGTTACTTGTTAGCTATGTTTGGCACATGAAAACTTGTGACATAACTCAAAAACTAAATTTGTTGTTGAATTTGTAGTTTTTGTTTCATTCGTTTCAAATATCATCTTTCGAATCATTTGAAGAGTTGCTTGTGCTTTATTAGTCAAGTAAAACTTTAATAAATTTGGGGTTGGTCTGCATGAACAACTTTAATATATTATTTTTTTTAATCTATGGTCGCTCTTCAACTAGCTCCAAATGTCCATACGAACAATGTTATCAATGTATCTTTCAACTTATCTATGAACACCCCGACAAATTAACATATAAATGCACAGTGCTGATAATAACCTAATTATTCATGTATTTTTAGAGGTTGTTTGGGATAACAAACAAGGTGTAAGTGTTTCATGAATCTGCTTCAAAACTAAAGTAAATTCATGAAATATCAGAATAAGTTTCTTATGAATCCAATCTATCATAAATTTTGATGTAGATCCATGTAACATTCACACGATGTCTCTATTGTCAAACAGTTTATTAAGAGTCGTTTGACAGTCTATGAGTATCACGTGAATCTCACTTAAAAATTGAAGCAAATTCATGATACAGTAGAACGAGTGTTTTATGAATTTATCATAATTGATTCCAATCACAAAGCACCCCTATTGACAAACAACTTCTTTGTCCCACCCACAGCACCATGCATAAGAATTTATGCTGCTTGGTACTAACTTGGTGATAGGATGTTTTATGCATATTTCATTTTTCGCTCAACACCTCATACGTGTTCGTTCCTCACAGAGTTCATGAAGGTCGCAAACACGAGACAGACCGTTAGTGTCCCTCCTGCGCCTAGAGAAGTGTGAAAATGTATTACATATATTTGTTATATATAGCGTGATGATGTCAATGTGCATTATCATTTACCAAATTTCCATTACCAAGAGCAGTGGTGCATTTGTCTATGATAACTTTTCCGGTGAAAGTTGTCTATGATTACTTTTTGATGGCCATAACTTAAATGGCAACTCATACACTTTACATGTAATTGCCTGTCTATATCATAATGTGACAACTTAAATGAGACAACTTAAGGAAAAATCAGTGGTTTGGTGTTAGGTTAGGTAGGCACCTACTATGCAGTAATTTCACGGTATATTAATATCTGTTCGACTCTCACTATATGTAATGCTTTTCATGGCACTATACGTAATGCATGTATGGGAGTTGGTAATTTAGATGAGAAGGAGGTTAAAAGCTCGTGCCTTCGATAGAATATTGCCGGGAAATATATATTTGGCATCACAAAAGAAAAATTGCATATTATCATTCATTTATATTTGAAAAAAAGTACATTTACACGCAGCACATTTAAAATCATCCATAAATAACTGAAATAACAACTCAATTGCTCATAGTCAGTTCATATTATTCATATGTTTGAATAAATAGGCATGGTGAGTGTGAATACAGCAGGAGAGAAAAAATTGTATATTTTAAAAGGCTGCGTTATAAAGAAAATAAGGTTTAAAACCTTTCATGAGCTTTAAATAAAAAACAAAAAAAAAAACAAACAAAGGCCTTCAAGCAGGGGCAAAGCCAGAGTTTTTTTTCATGAACGGACCAAACGGTTCAACGAACTGCAACAAAAGGGCTGGGTTTTGTGGGTTTGATTCAGATAGAGCCAAACTGAATCTAAATTCGCAACAAAAAATTTTCAAATTTTTTAATATATATATTTTTTTTCCAATTCATTGGGGTTTGCCTGTTTCCATCATGGAATGTCATAACAACCTGTTCTATAAAAATTACAAGTAATTTTATAAATTTAACCTCAGTAATGATAAACACAATATAAATATAAGTAATTTTATATATTTAACCTCAACAAGGATAAACACAATATAAAAAAAACCTCAATAATGATAAACACAACATGAAACTAAAACATAACAAGGCCTTCAAATTGCGCTATGTTGTCTTGTCCATTACATAAGCAGTAGGAATAGTTACTAATTATTACATATTTTGCATGGGAGTGGAACCTTTTTTTTTTTGTTGTCATGTTCCGTTTTCTGAAAAGAGTGACGGGCATGTGCATTTTTTGCAAAATTTAAAAAATGTGACGGGCATGTGCAATTTTTTCAAAATTTAGGTGGGCCATGTGTCATTTCAAAATTTCCATGCACGTAATCAATAAATACACAGACGTATTGAAACTTCAAAATATAGTGGCATAATATTCTTGCACTAATAGATGACTATTCATGCCATACACAAAAAATAACAACCCGAAAATGCTATTCTAAATAGCAAAAGCTTCAATACCTAGAAAGGAAAATATGTAGAAATCGCTATCATGCATATTATCGAATAAGATAAAGTACCGTGGACGAATAGTTTACCGCTTTTTCAACCTGTATGCAATTACCTCTTTTTTTAAAAATAAATTTAACTAATTTAAATGCTTATAAATAAACTAATTGATGTGACTAAAGTTCGAGGCATTTTGGATAATTGATATCATTAAGTATGGGTTTGTTAATTAATTTTTTTATTAATAATACAAATTTAGTTGTGAGGGTCTCCTTAATGTGGTGAGGGAGCTCAAGAATGAAGAATATTCGGAAATGCCCCTTTCCCTCATTTTTTTTGTTATCATTTTCTCAAGAGGGCACCCAATTTTTTTTTCCCGATCAAGATTCCAATGTACCCAATTGTGTTTGGGATGCTTGTCTGAATCAAGTTGGTAGTGGTAGACAAAATGGTCGCCCTCCCACTCTTCTGCCCCCATCGGGAAAAGTTCAAAGATCCTAAAACTTTCTCGATTATATGTTGAGGCTTGTTGTCTAAAATCGCTTCTTATTTGTGCAAGGTTTGAGTATCTTTTGCTTCTGGAATACCGTCAGATTGAGTATTTCAGGCTTTCAGTTAAAGGATTAGCTTTAGCAGGAAAATAAGAAAAGCATGTGGTTTTACACCAAGCCAATTTGCCTGCCTTTGATAAGGGGAGCACCTTTCGGAAAAACTCTTTTTCTATGGTGTCTTTGAGGAAACTCGAGCTGGGGGATAAGATGATACCCGGGAAACAGAACCGGGGTTGCTTGTTTTTCTTTGTGATGTTGGAAATTTGAAAGCCTCTTTATTCAATTGGAATCACCTGTCCATACAAGAACCTGAAGATTCTCAATTATGTTGCATCATATTATTCATAATATCTTTTGTCAACATGCACCTTGTCGTTTAATTTATTTGCTTGCTAGGTACCAATATTTACCTTGAAACTTTCAGTATGGTGTATCTTTTATAGCTTATCTTTTCAAGCATATCCTGCTTGAACCTTAGTGGCTTATAGAGTCCGAAAGATGCATTGCATATGGTAACTTTGTGTTGTACATCTACCTGTTGCTGAACAGGTGGACATTCACCTTACTAATGATATATTTCGGGTATGTCATAGATGTCAATTTATGATTTATACAGGTTGTCATCATCCTTTGTGGGTGGAGATTAGAGAGAATAACAAGCAAGTGCCGGAGGTGTGGTGCTTACAAATTGTGTTATTCTTCATTTGGAAAGTAAACCGAAAAGTTAATGCAAGTAAAACTTATCATATTGTGTTTGAAAATTTTACCACATGTTATGTTTGAATTTTACCACATGCGTCTATGCTTTTGCTTGTTATTGTTGCTTATTCTCTTTTGGAAAATCTGGAAATATGTTTGTTTAATATCAAATTAAGAAATAATTTTTTGGAAATATGAAAATATGTTTTTTTCATCAAATTAAGTAATAAATTTCTAAAAATTTATTTCCCAATCATCACCCACATATCAAAATAATAATCAGAACGTTTTTTCTCATTTTATTTTTTCAAAAAATATATTTTTAAAAAAATATTTTCAATTCTAGATTTTGAGGTCATCGAACACTACTTTAATTTTGCAAAAAAGTCTTTAAGTTTTCAAAAGAGTTGGAGGAAGAGACAACATTTACATCGGATCGAATGTGGTCTGATCTACCAGACCCGACCCAACAACGCGGGACGGAGTCGCCCACGACCTCTGCTGCCTATAAATGCGTGGCTCCTCGCCGGCTACATTTTTGTCGCTATGATCATCCCTTTCCGGCCACTCCGCCACACTTGGAGCGTTTTGCTGCTCCCTTCTCTCCCTTTCCCATTCCGGCCGCTGCACTCTGCCGTAGATTCTAGGCCCTTCTCCCCGTCGAGGTGCTATCCCGTCGCCTCCCCGCCGCGATCCTTTGTCGCCATGGCCGAATCGGATGCCTTTGTCAAGGGTGCCGTCCACCCCAACGGCCTCGCTGTTATCACGCTCGATCGCCCCAGGGCCCTCAATGCCATGAATGTGGGTAAGAAGTTCGCGAATTCACGCTCTGTCGGCTCTGAATGTAGTCAATTTCTTGCGCATGAATGGATTCTGTTTCTGTCCGTGAATTTTGATCAGTGCGGGATGGGATTGGTAGAGATTCTCTCCGGCCCTCCTTGCGTGTTTAATTTGCTAGATTGATGTGTTACAACTTACTGAGCCTTTCACTAGAGTTCTTATGGGTATCGGTTACTTTTTTCTTGCCTAGTCATTAGCCGAAAAGAGTTCAGTTAAGTAATGTTGAGTTAAAATTGTACTCCTAATTGATGGGGGTTTAGTATTCTTACAGTGGGCAGGTTTACTTTGTTCCGATGCTCTTGCTATGGTATCACCTGTTTTTGTTAATGGAAGACGAACAGACCTCACAACTATTATCTCATTTGCACTGTGACGAGGAGGACTTGACTGATTTTTGAAAGTTGTCTGGTAGCTGAGTGGTTTGTAAAATAGGCTTCTCACACGTACCCTCTAGGAAGCGTTGACTTTTGAGATAGTCATGTCAGGTTGGTCATTTTTTTTTTTTATAAACCACGGTTTGCATTAGGAAGTTTGAAGCTACCAGCACTTTCTTGCTTATCAACTTCAATTCCTTATGAAGAAATTTATTTTTCTATTCAGACACGTATTCAGAGCGTGTTCGCATGCATTTATTTGTCTCCTAAGGCGAATTGTTTTTATGCACAGCCGTGTCATCCTTTGTGGAGATACAAGAAATCTTATGGTTATATTTTGAAGTTTAAGCCCGTTATGTTATTTGTTGGGAGAAATGGAATGCAAATAGATCATTCTTTCCCGGTCAAGAAATAGGAATGTGCTGTATATAATGCAGTTACGGTATTCACATGTTTCATACTTCTTGTCTCTGTAGAGACAGATGATTTATACGCCTATAGAACTGAAAAGAAAGCCTATTATGTTATTCGTGTGACTGTGACTATGTCAGAACATGAATATTATGATTATTCCATGAAATGTGCAATACGTGAAATATGTTAAACCCTTTAAAAAATTTGTTTTTAAATCACAAGGCGAAACTGGATTTCTTATTATGCTGTATTATGCAGATATGGATAGAAAATACACAGACTTCCTTGATCAGTGGGCAGTCGATTCTAATGTCAAATGCGTTTTGGTTGAAGGCAGCACCTCTCGAGCATTTTCAGCAGGTAATGAAGGCTAATCACAGATGTTACTTCACTAATCTAATAACATTTCAGTTTCTTCTTCCGCTTGTGCCATGGTTTCTTAGCCACATAGATTCCATTCCATATTTGCACTTTGTCATTGTCTTAATTGTGTCATTGTCCTTTGCGGTGCTTCATAGTTCTTGAAGGCAACATTCCTTACTAACGCAGGGATGGACATTAAGGGTGTTGCTGCTGAAATTCAGAAGGACAAAACTACCCCGCTTGTCGAGAAGGTTTCCCTTTTTATCCTCTTAAGTGTCCTGTTATGAATGCCTATTGCATGATTGCACATTTTGATTATGTTATATGCTTGCATCATGGAATCATTCTTACATTTATAGACAACTAAGCCATCAGTGCATTCTGCAGGTGGAGATGTCAAGTTCCTCACTACCAGATGCACTAAATCAGAAATTTATGAGGTCTTGTTGTGTGATCTGTAACCCTATTGGCATAATTTTTTTGTTTATGACTTCAATGAAAGTGATGGCTTAAGAGAGAAACTGATGCATCCCTAGAAAAAGAAAATCAAAAGCATGGCAGAATTTGTCTGATAAAAGTTGTGATGTAGGTAATCAAAATGCTAATTAATGCTTAGATGGTGAGGCCCCTGAGAGGGCTGGTCAGGGCCTAGGTAGGGTTTCAGTCTTTTCTCATACTTTGCCATTTCAAGTAAAGGGATGCCTTGCCTAGTTAGGTTGTGTATCTCTACAAAAAGCAAACAAAGAGCATTTCAATCTTATTGAATATAAATGTGACCTAAGTAGTTGAGGTGCTAGCCAGCCTAGGTGGCCAGCCCCTTGAAAGACCTAGTCTGTGGGTTTAGCATTGGGTAAGACCTAAATAATGCACTCAAAGATAAGAACACCAAATAAATTTAAATATGGACAAAAATTGAGCAAAGATGGAACCCATTTGATTTTGAAAAAGCACATGAAAATGAAAAATAACTTTAAATATGAAAAACAGATAACTTAACTTATGGGCGTGATTAAAAAGTAATGATAATATATGTATGTGTGTGCATGTGTGTGTATGGGTGTGTGCAAACAAAGTAAAGAAGTAAGCTTGGGTGGTTCCCACTTAGGCAGCCACCTATGCACTTGGCTAGACATGCCTAAGGAGACCAAACATGCCTACCATAACTTCAACAGTATAAGTGCGACTGATCCCATCAGTTAATTTTTGGCTGATGAAACAATTGGACATATTCTAATTTGTATGTAATAAATCTGCTTTGACAGCGCACCTGATTGCAGTCTACCAAAAAAAAAAAAAAAACTGATTGCAACATGTTCATGGAATCACAATACGAAGCTCTTCAGTCTTCAGTTTTTTGATGGCATCATGGCAGTAGTACTTATTGCATCAGTTCTTACAGTTTTAGGTTTCTTTGAAGTCTTTGTGGTTCATAATTAGTAACTTCTTATCTAAGGGCAAAGATTCGTCTGAGAGATTGCTGCACCCAAGTGAAGGCATCTTCTGTTTATTGTATGGTTTTTTGATGCCATTTTCAAAGTCAGCAGTGTTGGGTGGGGCAAGATGTTGTGAGCTGCATCCAACTGTTCCTCCCAATTTTAGTTGTATATCAAATTTTACTGAAGCATTGAGTTCAATATGGTGAACCGTGCTATAGTTGATAAAACTTGTTTATTTTGTTGTTAGAAATTTCAGTAATGCAGTTGATATCTTGATAATCTTTTGTTGTTTATTGTGCAAAACTAATTTATTATAACTTCATTGCCATTTACTAGTTCTCTTTGTACGAGTATAAAATAAGTACATAACTAAGTTATTTTACATAACTAATATATCTGCATGTATGTATTTGCATTATAAGCTTTTTGAATGAATTTGTGTTGACATGTACTAGTCAAGCTTATCATGTCTCATGTGTGAGAGGGCCATGTATAATTTGTCTCATGTCATTAAATAATGCTAGCTTTTTTTCTGTGGCAGGTGTTTGCTGCAGAATATTCTCTCATATGTAAAATTGCTGGATACAAAAAGCCTTATATATCTTTTATGGATGGTGTGACAATGGGATTTGGAATTGGTCTTTCTGGTCATGGCCAATACCGAGTTGTCACAGAGGTAAGCCATCTGTTTTACAGTTTTACTAACTGTATGATTGAGATGAAAAATTACTAGTTTAAGTTTAGATGCTGGTCCTTCCATTTTCTGACTACCAATTCCTCATTTTCTTTTCTCAGAAAACTCTTCTTGCAATGCCAGAAAATGGAATTGGTTTGTTTCCTGATGTGGGGTTTTCATATATAGCAGCTAAAAGTCCAGGAGAAGGAGCAGTAGGTATGTTTAGATGCCTGATTGTTGGACGAGTTGGAGCCTATTCCCTTTCTTGACTGGCTATCCCTTGTCCTTACGTTGGGGAAAAGGGTATATTGTTAAAATTTATGCTGTGGCAAGTTCCCCCTAGACGTCTGTATTTGGAATAGTACAATAACTCTTGTAATGGCTTTTAAACTAGTGGAAAAATTCTTCTTCGGCAGTGGACGTAGGATGACTCTTTGGACTCTCTAAACCACATAAATCCTTGTGGTAGTGTTTGATGGCCAGAAATATGTTTCTGGATCCAGAAATATATTTCTGGAATTGGTTTTTGAGAAATAAAATTCTAGATTTCCAAAACTATGTTGTGTTTGTTAATTTGAAATTATTTTTCTGAAAATAAATTTCTGCGTTTGATGACAAGAGAAGAAGAATCAGTGGAAATGGAAAAGCGCCGCCTTCCCTTCGTCCGCCTCCGCCTCCTTCCCTCTCCCCCGCCTCCTTCCTTTTCTTCCTCCTCCCTCCTTTCTCCTCCCTCCTTCCCTTCTTCCGCCTCCGCCTCCGCCTCCTTCCCTTCTTCCCTTTCTTCCTCCTCCTTTCTTCCTTCTTCCTCCTTCCTTTCTTCCTCCTCCACCTCCTTCCCTTCTTCTCTCCTTCCTCCTTCCCCGTTCCTCCTTCCCCGTTCCTCCTTCCCCTTCCCCCTTTCTCCTTCCTCCTTCCCCGTTCCTCCTTCCTCCTTCCCCGTTCCTCCTTCCCCTTTCTCCTTCCTCCTTTCTCCTTCCTCCTTCCCCTTTCTCCTTCCTCCTTCCCCTTTCTCCTTCCCCCTTTCCCTTCTTCCCTTCTTCTCCTTCCTTCTTCCCTTCTTCTCCTTCCTTTTCCTCCTTCTTCCTCCTCCCTCCTTTCTTCTTCCTCCCTCCTTCCTCCCCGCCCCTTCTTCCTCCCCAACGGTAAAAAAAAAAAAACCGGAAATATTATTCCGTCTCTCATCTGGAATAATATTTCCGGAAATATTGTTCCGTTTTGAGCCCCAACGGTAAAAAAAAAATTTCCATGTTTGATGAAACTGGAAAAAATTTGAAAATTTGAATTATTTTTCTTGTGCTACAGTAAAATTCCAGCTTATCAAACGCTACCTGTATTCTTCTGCGTTTGTCTGTTTCTCTTCCATTTTTCTTCTTGATTTGAAGGTTGTGACAAGGCCTTGTTTCCTAGCACTGATAAGCCTTCTAGTTCTAGTTTCTGCACGTCTTTCAGCTACTGGTTTTGGTCTAAAAAAGGGTTTCAAAAGACTCAACACAAGGTCACTGTACATATAGTGTACTATGTGCTTTGCTAATATGTTTTAGTGTACAGAAATAGATGTTTGTTCTTTAATTATTTTGGTTGTTAGGCATGCATTGTATATTATGAAATAAGAACATAGTTGATTGTTGTTATAACATAGGGTAGTTTTGTCAAAAATTGGTCTCCTGTTTCAGATTCGTGTTTTTCATGCTATCCATTAAACTTCATTCTTGAAGGCAGTGAATTGTTATTCCTTTCTTCCCGTTATTGTGTTGCATGAAAGTCAATGATGTAATCATGTAAAAGCCTATAATTTGATAATTTATACAATTTGTTTTTATGGTACAATACACTCCTCTCCTTTTGAAATGAAACGTCTAGATTCTCTGGAACCTGTCTTACCTCCCCTTTCATATGCCATGTAACATGCTGTAGCACATAATGCTTCACTTTTTTATAACTTAAAAAAAAATTGTTGGAGTCATCCTTTTTCCAAGATCTTCAGTTAAGACTTTCTCAGCATATAATATTCTGCTGAGAGCCTTCTTTTCCTATGCATAAGCCAGGATTCTTACCTTATGAACAATAGTCATGATCGAATGAAAAAGAATGACTGTCAGTTGTTTCGTCTTTTAATTCTGAGAAAGTGGTAGTAAGTGGCATTAAGGATCTCTTTATACTGTTAACTAATAGGGTTGGTTACTTTGTTTAATAGCCTTTTTTCCCCCTAAATGGTCAATATTTTAGTGCTTATAATGTATGTGAACTTTTGTTTGTTTTGTGTCACGAATATCATTTGTGGTTTTCATGGGTAAGGTTTTGCTCAGCTATTAATTAGAAAGTTTGTTTATGTTGGAATTCAAAAAGTTAGAAAATATAAAATAATAATAAAAGAAGTTGTGAGAACATGAGTTTTCTACTATTTTTCTTACACAATCATCAATAAAAATTCAAACTAGTTATTGAAATACTGAAAGGAACCCAAAACGTGTACACATGCATACAATACATACGTACATACATATATACACATATATATATATATAACTATATATATGTGTGTGTGTGTGTCTGTGTGTGTGTCAAGAAACAGGAAATTGTCACAACAAAGATTGAAAAAAACACAATATCCTTCTTCTGAACATATTTTAAAAAATATCATGACTTCTTCACAATCTTCCATTTTCCTTATTTTCTGCTTTAATGCAATATTTTGAGGAAAGTGGTCATATTTGTTACAATGATTTCAGTTAAGGTTATAACTTAGTCATTGCCATTCTCATTACTACATTTTGCCACAACATGTTTCCCAGTTGTTACAAGTTCATGCATTATTTTTTCCTTTTGTAATTGGTCATCCTCGTTATTGTAGCTTTGACTACTTTGTTCTCTTTGATCTCTTGCAGTATGTTTGTGATGATGTAATGTTTTAATCTTTATAGTTTGGTTCTTAAAGTTCCCTTGTTGTATGACCCTTGTATAGTTTGCTGTCTTAAGACTTCATGCTTTTCTTTTTGTCAAAGAAAACATATATTTGATGTATAAACAAATAAGGACATGTACATACATACAAAACTACATTTGCAAATATATTATATGCGAACTGTTACTTATCTCTTCATATTGTTCATTTCCATCTTGTGCTTTTAGCTTAATTTATGTTAACATCACTCAAAACTTTTAATTACTTGTGTACAATTTATAAAATGCTTTTGAGTTTTGTTTGTATTCATGTTTGAAAATGTTTTCTGGTTGTCCATTTTATAAATTTTAGCTTATTTTGTTTTCATTTCCGTCAATTTTTTTTTTTCTTGTGCACAATTTATAAAATACTTTTGGGTTTTAATTTTCTTCATGTTTGTAAACTTTTTTGGTTGTCTTGTGATGGTATATGATATGGTTAAATGCATCTTATACCTTGAAATATGCCTCCAATATCAATAAAGCATCTATATATACATACACAAATTGTTAGGGAGAGAAACACACTTCAATTCGACCAAAACCCCTCTTTTTAACCAATCAAAAGTTTTAGCTTTCTGTCCATTAATTTGTTCTTTATTAGTAATTTGCCAAATTTAATAGCATGAAGTCGGTTACTAATCATCATTATCATTGATTCAACATAGAAACTCACTTTTATAGCTCTCTCTCTCTAATATATGTTGCCAAAAATTTGTTTTCACAGTAGTCTCTGTTGGGCTATGTCACATAGGTACGGGTACGGATACCGGTCCGGGTACAGACCATTTTCAAAAAATTTGGGTGCGGGGGTATGGCCGTACACACACGCGGACACACACACACACACACATATATATATATATGTCAAAAAATTTCAAAATGAATAACATATTCACAAAACACAGTATGGAAGTAATTAACATACAAATATATCAACTTTCTTGATTCTCTGTCGCATCATCAAGATTAGAAGGAGCAACATGTCACGCTTTTAAGATATATTGACATCGCTATGGTTATGGCTCACACTATTATCGGAGAGTCAAGTTATAGAGAAGGAATGGATTTTCGAAACATTGTATGGAAGACTTTAAATGAAAAGTTGTGAGGAACTATGTACAAGAAATGTTTAGAGTGAAAAAGGAAACAAGAAAAGAGAGGGGGATTTTTAATTTTCAACTCAAAAACTGGACAACTTTGGACTTGGTCAAAGTTGACCGAGTTTGAAAATAGACAAAAATGATCCCGGGTACGTTGACCGTACCCGGTACTGCGTTGACCGCACCAGGGCCGTACTCGTACCCGTACCCATACCATACGGGTACTCCTCCTTAAGAGGAGTACCTGTGTGACATAGCTGCTGGGTGATGCCCATTGTAAATACATGGTGCAATATTGTCTTGGCTTTTTGAATTAGGACCTCTCCATGCATTGGTTGAGCATATGGTGGAAAAGTGTGCCATGTACATGGTGCATTTCTATATACATCATCGTAAGCATTATCTTCATTGTCTTGCATGCTATTATGTTGCTGATCTTTAATTGTATCCAAATTAAAATCTTGATATTATGTTACAGATAACATTAAGAACAGTGAATGTTATTGAATATTGTTGATTTTAAAAATTTCCATATTCATAGATCGTCGTAATGGTTTCATATTTGTTATATCATCCATTCAGGTATAGTTAATAACTGAGGTATTCTTTATAGTTAATAACTGAGGTATTCTTTCTCGTTTTAGCACTAAGTAGTTTAGTTCATTTAGAAAATATAATTTAAATAGATTTCAACAATTTTTTTCTCAATATTCCAAACTTTGTACTCCGAAGTGTTCCTAAGTACATTTAGAATGAATAGACTCCATCAAACTTTACATTTTTCTTGATAATTTTTTTCCAATATTTTATTCTTACTTGCATTGCAGGAGCTTTTACTAGTAGAAATACAAGCATAAACGTCGGTACATATATAAAACAAGTTTATATGTTTTGCATTTAGCTGAAAGCCACCGGTGCATGCATAAAGAACAATGGCATATGGACCAATGTGTGCCTTTATTGCATATATTTGCTTGTAACATATAAATATGTACATGTATGTAAATATACATGCACGCGATTGTACTTTGTCATTCATGTACATGTGTAGTTGAGCATGTGCGGATTGAGACGGTTCATTTTTGTTGTAGGTGCTTATCTTGGACTGACTGGAAAGAGGGTTTCAACTCCTGCTGATGCTCTGTTTGTGGGTCTGGGAACTCATTATGTCCCTTCTGGAAGCTTGGAGTCACTAAAGGGAGCCCTTCTTGGAACAAGCTTGTATTTCTCGGTTCACCATTTGTTTTGTGTTCTAAGTCTTCTAAATGAACATATGTTTGACGTGGTTCTCATATATTCTGTTTTGTATTTGCAGTTCTGATGATCCCCACAAGGAGGTGCAGGCATTGTTGGCTGAATATAGCAAGAAGCCTGAATCTGACGCTCAACTACAAGTTCTTCTTCCACAGATAGCTTCTACTTTTGGGTCTCATAAACCAGTGACAGAAATAGTGCAAGAGTTGAAGCAGCACGAACTTGGTGATGATGTGAAAGGTAAGTTGTTCATATCAGTTCCTAATTGTGGAGTTATATTCTGCTTAATTCTGTTCAGTGTCTTGTGCTGGTGTTTGTCTAGATGCAACTATTTTTTAAAAATCTTTTGCAGCTTTTTCAAAGAGTGAAGCATATGCTGTCAGATTTATGTGCAAGCTAATATATAGGAAAATTGTCTTCTTTACATTAGTATAGTTACAAAAAATTGATAGGACAAGTAGGTGTCTCCTCATTTTGCTATGAGTGTGTTCTCATCATTTTGTACTGCTCATGGCGACAGGAGCATTCTGTCATTTATACAGTGTTGGGTTTTATTAGCAAGAACTGTAATATCTAATTTCTTTCATGAGGTTCCTGTTACCTGCAATCCTAGTTATGTACTTAATGAGCATTAGTGAGCAGAAGTAGGATTTATTGTATTGAAAAATGCAGTATTGAGTGGATGTTACTGTTTTATTGTGCATAGTTTACTTGCTGTTCTGATAAATGCCAGTTAGCGAAGGTCTGTGACGTGCCCTGTCAAATGACTTGTTCACAACCTCCATTTCTTTTGATTGCTTTCTCAAAGGGCAGGCAATAATAAACTTTTTGCAAGGACATTGTGCTTATAGTTCATCGATTAAACCCATTTTGTTTAAGTGTTGATATCCTCAATGCCAGCATCTATATGTACAATCATATATTTTGACATCATCGTTATTGTTTCTTCACTGTTTAATCCTATTTCATGTAAGTGATAACATCGTTAATGCCATAATCTCTTTGGCAATTTGGTTCCAGTGAATCTTACTAAAACTAGGGGCATGATTTATGTATTGATAAATGAGTTACTCTATAAACCTTGCCTTCACTTTTGAGTATTAATGAAGTATAGAGTAATGCAGGCTTCCTTTGCCCCTTAGCAATGCTGTTATGTAAAAGCCTAAAAGGTCAACGACTACGAGGGATTCTGTTATCCATCCTTTGTTATTTTATTTTGTTTGAACCACTTGATCTAATGGAGGTGCAATAGATGATTTGATAAGTTGATATTGTTGGCCTTTGGAGTCCAATGATCCTTTAGTGCGGCCCTAATTCTAGCCTTCTAAGAAATATCACAAATATCTTCAAAACTTTGAAAAACATTCTTGAACCACCTAATTATATTGGCAAATGTTGTGATATTTTTCAACATGCAGCAAAAGGATATATGTTGATATAATCACAATTTACTGTGGTAGTATCACAACTTTCTGCTAGTTTTTTAAAAAGTTCATTTTGTATATTTGAGGTAACATTTTCTATTATTGTTGTTTCTTGTTTTCATATTAACTTTTAAATAGTTATTTTTGTGGTTTTTTTTTTATTTCATAATTTTTCTACTACAGTCATACTTTTTTAGTTTTGAATGTTTAAAATTTTCAAGAATTTTAGGAGAAAGACAATTTTTTTAGGAAAATTCCCATGAAATACCCTGCCAACAAATTGTAAAAGCATTATTAGTAACCTATGTCACATGGGTGCGGGTATGATACGGGTACGGCGATACGGGTACGGACACGGCAATTTTGAAAATTTTGGATATGCGGATACGGCAAATTTTATATTCTCAAAAATAATAAAATGAAAAAAAAAACATTAAATTAATAGCTCACTTTTATAATAAAGTTTGTTTTACCACAAAAGTGCTGAGTATTTGAAAGGATTGTTCATGGACATAATTGGATGCATCACAAAAAAATGATAAAATGAAAAAAAAAAAATATAATAGTTTATTTTTTGGTGTATCCCACCCGTATCCCGTACCTGGATACGCATGTCCGCGTATCGGATATGGATATGTGGGCTAAACCCACGTATCCGTGTGACAGAGTTAGTAACTATTTTCTAGGGAAACAACCCCTACTGATTTCTTATCTTAGATGGTTTTATGGACCAAAGGGATAGAATTCATGTATGACAGTCCACATGCAGGAAAATTACCTTCAGTCTCCAATGGTTATTTTTTCTCGGGAACAAACTATGTAGGAGGTCAAATTTTTTTGGGTTCCAACATGGGGCAATGTGTTCAGGCCCAGAAATGACGAAAATGCCCTTCATATGTGAAAATGAAACCTGTCTGCTGTAAGGGAGGAATTGGAAAAAAAAACGTGAATGATGACAATAGAATTGTTCAAAAAAGCCAAAGGCTCTCCCCCTAAAATGTAGAAGGGGCTCCATAGTAGGCACCAAACGTGCACCACCCTCTAAACAACCTAGGGTAGGTGCAACACTAGGGTTATTTTAAAGTTTGAAACAGCTTGAGAAGAACTCAATTTCTTATTCTTATGGTGAAATTTCACCTTTTGAAAATTTAGTGGACGTTTTTCTAAATTTTTTCCACTGTCATATTTAATATTTTATTCAGGTTCTTTGCAAGGGAAAACAATGTGTATGCAACTGTGTCTGTTGAGAGAACCTCATGATTTTTCAGCCCCACAACCATTAACAGCCAACCCAACAAGTGACTCTGTAATGAAGGATGAGGGAGTGAGTGAGTAAACAACCACGTAAAATGGTATTCCAGCCCTAGTGCTTTCTTACAAGTCATTTTTGTACAGCTGCCGTGTTCAAGATAGCTGGTAATTTTGACAAACTATCTTTTTAATTTCATGGTTTGCCAGTTTCATGGTCTTAAGCAGGTGTCTATATTAGTCGCTTGTGCAGCTGTAGCACTTTGATACCAGGAAATTGTTTTGAGAAGCAGAAAGGAGACAGGAAGTAGAAACAAGAAATGAAGCACGTGGAAGTTTTTAGGAAGTGAGAAGAGAGAAATGAATATCAAACATGTGGGAATTGAAGCAGAAATGAATCAGAAGTGAAAAAGGTTAGCTTCCTTAGTGTTGCTATGGAAGGTCAGGCCAAAAGCTAGGAAGCATGTTGGAAACAACAAAAAAACAGAAGAAAAAAGGAAATAAAATAGATTATACTGCTACAGAGGAGAGTGTCAAATAAGGTTTCTTCAGAGACATAAGCAATGAAGAAGCATGTTTTGTCTATCCCTTGCAAAATTAGCATATTTGGACGTACTTTGAGATCAAGCTTTGTGCTTCCGAAGCATAGTTTCTGGCAACACACTCCCTTCCACTACGGCACTTAATATACATGATTCAAAAAGACACTGTTGGTTCAAAATACTCTATCGATCTGTAGCATGTGCTTGTTATTTTGAAAAAACACTGGGTAGTAGCTTTAGATCATGCACAACTTCCTTCCTCCTAATCAAATCAGTTTTCATTTCGTCATACGAAAGAGCTGCCTTTTCCTGGAGCCCATGGCCAGGGAAGACCATGATAGGGGAACAACAGTGCCTGGGGAAGACAGACTTGGTCTAGCACTTGAAACATTTTCATGTTGTGAAGCACAAGCGTTTTAAACTCTCGATGTTCCTAGATGAATTTTAACCTCTCCAGTTGTAAATCGTAAGTGGTATGTTGCTTTCCATTTGAACTTTTATAGTTCAGTGGACCAAGGGAAAATATAGATGAGAGCTCTGGTCAAATTTCCCTGCACCATCTGTTAAAAAAATTTTCAAACTGATTTTAACTTGTTGCAAGCTCAATTTTAACTGAAGTTTGATGAAAATGCAGGCTTATTTTTCCCTTTTCTTTTGGTCATATTAGTGTGACTAATTTTAAACTGGATGAACCATTAGATGCTTGTGAGGCTGGGATTATGCCAAATATGTTACTTCTGGGAGATTTATTATCTGTCAATCGTTTTTCTTGCAGTTGCAGACTGGGCTAAAGAAGCACTTGCTGGATTGAGCAAAGGTGCTCCTTTTTCTCTTTGCTTGACAGAGAGATACTTTTCCAAGGTGGCATCTGCAAAAGGGATCGCCGGACATCATCTTTCTACAGTGAGTTGAAACTGGGTTGATCATTTTCACTCTCTTATGCCACATTATTCAGTCTACGTGAACCCTGAAGATCAGATTGTTATTCTGAACTTTTTCCTTTCTTTCATCCGTTGGTAATTATTTTCTTAGTTAACGGGTGTTATGAAGACTGAATATCGGATCGCTCTGAGGAGTGCTGTGAGGGATGATTTTACTGAAGGTGTTCGAGCAGTCCTTGTGGACAAAGACCAGGTTCTGCATTCCATTATATTCTGAGTTATGAGCATGTAACTGTTGTATGATTGCATGAATGTTGATCGGTTGCAGAACCTGCTTTTTTCTTTAAGAACTTTCAAGCGCATCTTTTGAACTATATTTTCCATTCTGCAGTTGCAGTCACATCCCAACATTTTGGTCAGCAAGCAAAATTCTTTAGTAGCTCTCTTTTCTGGATGGTCTCTTGCTAGAGAGCTATGCTATCTGCCTATCCATAATAATTATGGTTTTCTGTAATTACCAGTTCCTCTTAAGACACTCCATATCCTCCCTGAACTTTCTTTGTCATTGTCTGACCTTTCCCACTTTGCGTAGGTTGCTTGTTTTGATGATCTAGGAGCAACATTCATGTCCTGTTCTCACTGTTCTGTGATCTGCCTCCAGATGTGTTGTTTCATTAGCTTGTATGGAGGGAAAGCCTGATAATTTCATGTTTATAGCTAATTTCATGCTTGTTGCAAAATTCAATTTGGTCGCATTGTATCCAAGCGTGATTCTAATGAAGCTTCTACATCAGCATTAGATGGAGTTTTTTTATTACGTTTTTCATGCTTTGAACGTTTGCCCTGTTGCAAAGGCCATGAACTATTTTCCTGAGACTAACCTCGTGATTTGAATTTGATGATATCACAGAACCCAAAATGGAAACCTTCTGCATTGGATGATGTTGACATCAGCGAAGTGGATTTTCTTTTTGAGCCATTATCTGGCATTAACGAATTAGATGTATGATCTTTATTGTTTCATGTAATAATTGTTAATAAGCTTGCGGACGGCTTGGACATATAGTACAATAATATTCATGTAAAAGGTTACTGTTGTAAACTGGTAATAATTGGCTTACGGATAGCAACGTTCTTCTGTCGGTTCGTATTACAATTGTTACTTGACTTTATGAATGGGAATGCATTTTTTTCCAATTTATTTTTCACGTCAAATGGGAATCTAGACATTTTCTTGTGCATTTTTTTGCCCACAGAAGGTTTGTGTTGCAATCTCCTTGTTCACATTGCCATGTATATTGGTATTCTTATTTGATTTATGACTATTTACGGATGATCTTTGACACTCAGTTGGGTCTGCTGACTTGATTTTGTGCGTATATGTCCTGTTTCAGAAACTTTCGGAGTTTTGATTAGTATTCTTGTTTGGCATCGAGTCGTGAATGTCGATAAGTGGAGAAAGTGTTCCAAACAGGAAAAAGGTCAGTCGGTGGACCAACACATGGACTAGAAGGGTGCGCAATTCTGTCTAGTTTTATCAGCTGCAGAATCTTGTTTCTACATATGATCTAAGCCTCATTAGAATTGTTGAAACTGAATGTTCTTTATGCAGAAGAAGCTGAACAGCTTCTTTGAGGGTTGATCGGGATTTCTTTTTGACGTTAGACAGAAAACCAATGGTTCTACTGTCCTTGTCTTCTTTAAGCAGGCATTTAGGTGGTGTTTGGGTGACACCTCACAACCAGGTTTTGGAGTTTGGAGGTCATCAAAATTGGTTTGAAGAGGACCTAGTTTTGACAAAACCAGGTTTTGTAAAAAAGAGTGAAAAACCTGGTCACCTTTGGCTTATTCAAAAACCAGGTTCTGGTTTTGGATGTGTCACCTAAAAGAAAAAAATTCTAAAACTCGTGAAAAACACTTGGTTTTCATAAAACCTAGGTTTTTATAAAACTGGGTTAAAAGGAGTGTGACAGCCAAATGCCCTCATCTAGTTCAGATGAATGCAGTTAGTGGAATAATTTAAAGTAAAAAGTGGAAGGCGACTCGGGTGTTAGCGGGAGGCGTGAAAGAGCCTCCCACTGTTGACATGTAAGCCCTTCCAGGCTACACGTCACCAGGGTTCATGCCTCCTCATTAAACATAACCTGCTCGGCCTCCCCATAACACATAACCTGCTCAGGTAGAAAGTCCAAGTTCAAAACAAAATTCATAAGCTAAATCTGTAGTCATAAGAACCCCCATTTCCGTGTCATTCTCTAATATACTTTGGTATTGGATACCATTCTTAAGTTCTATTCTTTATTCTTTACAAGTTTTACTTATTATTATTTTACATGATTCAACATATTATTTTTTTTCTTGACTGATTTTTTTTTTGGGTATATTATTTTAGGATGTCCTCTTGTACATTTGATTAGGAAGAATTTGGACCTTGTAAGATTATGGCCTTTTTACAACTGAAAGTCCTCAAGACTATATTAGTGCAGACAGGGTGTCGGCTATTTGGTTTATTAGCTTGAAATCTAGGAAAAATCACACGACTATATTTGCAGGGCCTCAGAGTCAGAACTCAGGAAAGACCATCACCTGCAAACTCGACAATGCTCCTTGTCCATTGATGAAGTGCTGTTATGCTAAATTTACAAGCGTTCAATGCCCCTCAGACAAAGGCAGATCCGCTGAAGATCGTGGGTTAACTACACAATCAACCAAAAACAAAGATAGTTTTAGACAACTGGATCGAGTGACCCGGGTTGTTGTTATAGGTCATACAAAAGCAATGAGCCAAGATAATAGCAAAAGCTTCATTAGATTGAAGTTGGGTCCTGTCAAGTTCCATGGCAAGCGATGATAAAAAGATTAAAGAAATGCAATAAAATCATGCTTAGCCAATTCTTATAATAACTGGTACAAAGCAGGCCACGAAAGACTTAAGGCCAATTGGATCTTGTTATTCTAAATTACCGTGGAGGCAAGAGACAACGGAAATATTGATGAAGAATCATGTGCACTCTCCACGTCTCAAACTCTGGAGCAGCTCCAAGTAACCAGAATCGTCTGGAGTTATTAGCCTGCATAAGACATCACATTTTTGTTTTACACTAGTAGCAGAAGGATTGGCATACGTGATCCTTTTTTCTTTTTATAGACCATACAATAATTGATATTAGTGCGGAAGAGAAAAATCCAACGCTTTTCTATCAGTAGTATTTTTCTTGTTGTTGCTGTTGTTGACAATGAAGAAAATTCACCCTTGCAGGGCAGTCAGAGGTGGATTAGTAGCAGATTGCCAGTGGCCTCTCATGATTATAAAATCTAGGTCTTGTCTGCTTCCTAGGAATGCCTTCCTATTATTTTTGGCCTTGCAGAGGATATGCGACCTCTGTACCAAACTCCTACTTTTCCATCTAGAAGGCCTGTAAGGCTCTAACTGGCTGCCTAGCCAGTGCTTTAGAGAGTTTGAAAAAGTCGAAATAAAGAATGCAAATTATTTGGTTGAAACTACCAAAATTTCAATGCGTTGAACCAAAATTGGAGCCTAGATGAAGGGAACTTGCTAAATCATTAGCTAGCAACAGGAACCAAGCTGCATTCTGTGCTGTTGTATTTAAGGGACCTGGTTTAGATTTACAGGTGAACAGGGACACTACTCGTTTGTGCAACTCCTGACATTTCTTTTTTCAGTGAAACCACGGAATTGAATAAAAGCTTACCCATGGCGGAACAAGAAATCAATAATCACCAGAGCACAATTTGGCTTGAAGAATTCTGTTCTCCGAATAATATTAGCAACTTGGGTCACTGGGATAAGTTTGAAAGAGCTGACCTCTCCATCTGCATACAAAACTCAAGTCAATGTTTTAAGAAAGGTGAATTAAGATAGATGATCACTTAACCACTAAGATCTGTCAACAATCATAAAACTGCCGGTATTTCTTGCATTCAGTTCATCGTCAAGTTGGAAAAATAAACACCCAAAAGAAAAGTTGATCACCCTCAAGAGATTTTCACTGAATATGCCGTTAAGCTGCAGATAAGTTAATATTTGACATGCTGAATAAAAAAAAATACCGACTTTGATAAGAAAAAAATTGGTACGGACATCACTGGATGCCCTTTCCTATTCAAAAAGTTTAACTTTGAAGATACACATAGAAAAACATCATTGCACATAGAAGTTGATGATTACCACATGCAAGCATGAACATAAAGTGCTCTGGGGCTTCAAAACCAGCAATCTTGAACAGATTGAACACCAAAAGGAATGTTCTGTTCCTTGTTTGTGTTAAGTTTGTTGCTGCTGATACAGAAAACAAAAGATTGGCTAGACTGCTTGCTTATGAATGCGAACATGTATGCCAGCCCAATGACAAATTGACAATTGTTTGGTTAAACTGGGAGTATCATTGACCTATGGAGACAAAGTGCGTTTACACAAGATAGTTTCTAGTAGTGGCAATGCATAGGCAAAGGACATCTCTCAAGACAGAGGGAAGTGGCAAGAACATCAGGTTTTGGCATAGCCACTGCCAGAAGTTACAAGGTTGTACGGGATAAGCTATATGTTGAGTATATTGAGTTCCATGCAAGAATTCACAGACATGAGTTCATATCCATTATTTACTTCCACGTGTTTTATAAATCTACTAATATGACTGAGTCACCATGACATTGTATGCTTGTTCTCAGACAGAGATAGATAGATAGATAGAGAGAGAGAGAGAGAGAGAGAGAGAGAGAGAGAGAGAGAGGAAAAAGGAAGCTTTTTTTTTTTTGGTTGGGGGTGGGGGGGGTGGGGGTGGGGGTGGGGGTTATGACAAAGACAAGCTTAGGTTCAAACTTCAAAATAAGTAAGAAAACCAACTATGTGTTATGTCTCAAGAAACCAATTTGGATCCAAAGTAAGAAAAGCAAATTACAATCTCCTCATTTCTGAGTTTTTGCAGAAATTCCTGTCAAGTTCTGAATAAGGGGCTACACAGTCAAACTTAGCTGCTCCCAAGATTTTAAGCTTTTACAATTGTCAAAGTGTCTGTCTGATATATACCTTGATTGTTTGGAATAAAATCATCAGGAAGCTTCAAATCGTAGCAGAAAAGAACATCTCTCTTGAGTCTATATCCCTCAATGTCCATATAGGAAACGGCACTGGCTGCAAGAGCTCTGCAGTATCAAATCTTCAGAAATACATTCAATTGTTGCAACATAAATGTGAAGAAGTAAAACAGAGAAATGATTCAACAGTTTCAATGCCTTCACCAATGACAGAAAGCGTTTCAAAGCATCATTTCCGACAATCTCCTCAAGATTCTTTTTCCCCCAGAGAATAGGATTTTCTCCTGTTTTAGCTCTCAAATATTTCTTTTTTGATCTCATCTTGAGTTTTTTCTAGTCTTTCCTATTCATCATGTTTCTTCTGAATATTATAACCCTAAGAAAATAGGAATTTTAACCATTGTCACAATATTCCGAAAATAGCGTGATATTAATGTTAAAAAAGAGAAAAAAGAAAAAACAGGAAAAAACATGTCTTTTTAAACATGAAAAGTAACTTTATCATGTTTTTGTTTTGCTTTTTCAGTTTGCTTTTCATATTTTTCCTTTTTCTCTTTCTTTAATGTTAATATCATCATGTATTCAAATTTAAGTTTAATTCATCACCATTGTTATCATCATTAAAACATTACTTTTATCATGTTATCTAGTTTTTTTGTCTTCTTATTAGTTTCTCGCTTTTTATTCTTTTTACTTAATTTTTAATTTTTTTCCATTTTCAAACATTTGCCTACATTTGCTCGAGAAAAAATTTTTTGCTCAAAAATACCCAAGGAAAACCTTGCTGTAAAAAATATCCAAATTCTTGCCATATGCTGCGATCTTCTAGCTATTTTTTATTACTACAAATTTTTAGAATCTGATTTAGAAGCTTAACTCATTTATAATTTGAGAATTCAGTATCTAAAAACTTCATTGAGACAACAGCCGTTACAGATTTTTTTTTCCAAGATGTTCGTTTCTTAATATTTCTGCTGTAAATTTTTTGGGCCTATTCTTATGAAAATGAAACATGGAAGTGAATACGTAGGGCTGCTAAGATGTTTGTAAAGGACTAGAAATTTAGAAACGAAAAGGAAACTGGAAACCTTAAATCAGAATCTGACAATGGGAAATATGCCTATGTAATGTATACAACTATTGGCATCTACTTGTGAACTTAGGATTTCTTTTATTTATTTGCAAAATGAAAAGACCAAAAGACTCAAAACTTCATAATAAGTTTATAAAATTCAGATTGATAATTACACGATATTTTCCTAAAAAAATCGTTGCTGAAACTTGAGCTTTTTTTTTTGGGGTTATTTCATCCTTTACAAGGCCTCAAGTGTTTTTTGAGATTCATTCAAAATAACCTGTGTTTTTTATTAACTCTGCTGTTGTCATTGCAACACTTCTGTCACGCACAAAACTCAGAAACAACCTGCCAACTTTCTCACGGCAAGAGAATGAACCGGTGCATTTATCCTCCTACATAAGTAATCTAGCTTGACATAGTATTGAACTATTCAGTTAAAGGGTATGAAGATTCCTTTTTTACAAATTGTCTTGGTACAATTTTAAGGTCGACACTCTTTAACACATATCATGCAACTTCTAAGGACCTTGAGATATGCTCATCTTTTCTGCTACCACAGTGTCACATTTTCTGTAATTCAATCCTTGGCAACAAGATTTTTTCACCTCAAACTACCTTGATCTCCATGATAAAAGGCAATTCCTTCGAAAATCATTGGCATAGCAGGGCCTTTACACTTAGAATAACAAATATCGAAAGGTAGGAGTCAACATTTAGTATATTTATTAAGTTAGAAAACAGTAATAGTTGTAGAAAAAGTGACCTGTTTCCCTTAACCACAACCCTGTGTTAAATTATAAGTAGCTGAAGGTGCTTTCACAGCTCAGAAAGGAGGTGAAAAAACGGACGCTTGATGAATAAAACATCAAAGGGAAGGAACAGATAAATCATGGTTGAGAAACATACTCATTAGCAATATTCCTTGGGATTCCTGCTTCTTCTTCACATTCTTTTAGAAGATTATCTTTGCAAGTGATTCCATATGGCTGCAATAACCATGCCCTTCAATATCCAGTCATGAAAACTGAGACAAAAATATACTCAACATTATTAATGCTAGTTTTCTAGAATAAAAAGTCATTAAGCTGTTCATCATAACAGGCAGGCAACACATATGACATACAGACTTGCTCAGTTACAGCTTGCTGATGTATGTATGCTCTGGACCTAATATATATATATATATATATATATATATATATATATATATATATATATATATATATAAATTTTAAACTAGTAGAACTTATTGAAAGTGGTATGGTGATCTTATGTGATGGCATATCACTTCTTTTATGTTGTTACCATAAAAGGTGTTCCACATGTGATGGAGCCAGAAATATACACTATGTGGCATTGAAAGTGATGAATACCAATCCGAATTATATATCAGTAAGGAAAATTCTTGTGAGTTAATGGTTTTCGAGTGTTTCATCAATAGATCATCTATATTTGGTCTCTGAAATTATACGAGAAAACATTCTAAATTTTAGTGTTGATATTATACTTATTTTTAAGGCATGCAACGCCAATGGCATAAATGTTTACAATGTAAAATTACAAAGCACCTTCATTTTCTTGTTTGACAAAGCCCCCAAACCCCATGGAAACATATGATGACCTAAAACATGTTACTTCTTAGTCGACTATAGATAGATAGATAGTGTCCCCTCCTTTAGTTGCATCTTTCCCTTCTTCTTCTTCTTCTTCTTCTTCTTCTTCTTCTTCTTCTCTCTCTCTCTCTCTCTCTCTCTCTCTCTACATACACACACACAAGGGTGGAGCTAACAAATTTTTCGTTGCAGGGGCCGAACTATAGTTTCAAAATTTTAACAAGGGCCAAAATATAATTTTTCAAATTTATTATATAGGTTGTCAAACTAAAATTTTTAAAATTTACATGTAAAATTTTGAATTTTTAAAATCCGAGGAGGGGCCATGGCCCCTGCCTCTGCCCAGGTATATATATATATATATATATATATATATATATATATATATATGATTCACTGTCACGAAAAACGCATCTTATTGGAAAAAGATGCGTATAATACTCCAAAACATAGTCAGTCGTATAATACCTGTGCAAAACATGTTTTTTTAAAAAAACGGCATAAAATAAAAAACGTGAAAAAAACGCGTATTATACGCGTAGTATATGCGTTTTTCATATTTTTTATGATTTTTTATTTTTTTTATAATTTTCAGGATTTATTAAATGTTTTAAATTTTTTAAAAATTTGAGGAGATTTTCCCGTTTTATTCCCAAGATATACAATTTTGCCGTATTAAACCCGAGAAATTCCTCGATAGACATATCATTACAAATGTCATGCCATTTACAGCTTTCTGTATTGCAATATGAGCACTGGGCAAGCCCTCTAAATGTACTCCCGTGAAAGCAAAGAACTACTTAAGGATTTCTAACCGACAAATGATGGGGTAGGCATGAATTTTTTTAATAAAATTTATGTGGTGCAGCTTACTAGACAAATGCAGAAGCTTTATTCCTTCAATAGATGCCTGATGTAATTCCTGGATGTGATTCCCTTCCATCTGACTACATTGAACTCCTCCTAGAAAAGAAACCCACCTTCCTCAACAAGTGATGGCTGCTTAATATAATTCTCACAATATTGGGCTGATTTAGAATAGTATCTTGGCGTATAAGGTACAATTAGCATGCTGACAATATTCATTTTTGCAAAATTAACCTCCTTCAAAACTTAGAAATACTTTCTTTGTGTAGGTTTACTTTCATGCATCAACTATTGGTTATATTGGCATTCTGTGAAATACAATGACGTGTGCGTGTGTATGCGTACATTCTGCAGATAAAATTCCATTTCCAAAACTATATGTGTGTCTCTGAGCAGTTACAAGACAAAGCCAAAAAAAAAAAAAAAAGAAAAAAAGAAAAGAAAAAGAAGAGACACCTACCAGTCCCCCAGCAACGAGATGATCAAGCATGCCTGGAAATGTGGGCTTCTCATAGCTTCTTTTTCCTATCCAAAGGTACTTTTTGCCTTCTTTTTCTGTATAGCCATTCATATGGACACCATAGGCCTTTAAAAATGAGGTGAACAAAATGACCAGTATGAGTTGAAGTTATTCTAGAGAATCATCGACAATCAGCACTAACTGTATCGAGATTTGGAAAGGAAAATAGAGTATGTGACCAGTTAGGAAGTCACATTAAGTAAATATAAACACCATCATGCAAGTACCTCACTGCAGGATGGGGAAAATCAAATCATTATGGCAGATGACAGAAAAACAAAGTTGGGGGTTTAGGTGCAGTATTTCTAATTAGCATTGCAAAGGAAATTTGTGTAGCTCAGAATTATGACACAGTAATCTGCTAAATCAACAACGCTTGCCAATATCAATGGAAGCATGATCATTTTAGAAGCCATATTAAAGAATTTGACCAAAGAAAGTGACACGAACTCTTCAAGAAGGCTGCTACTGCACATGAGTTGACATGACTCATGTGAGGGTGTGGTAACTGACAATTTGCTTTCATTTTCATTGAATCATTGATAAAATCATAGTTTGTTAATTGTTAATTTTATTGTTTGGCCCCCATAAAAAATTGCAAATATCATTCGCCCCTATAAAAATTTTGAAGAATATAGTTCAGGGCCCCCAATAAAAATCATTGATAAAATCATAGCTTGTTAATTGTTAATCACTTTAGCATCATTAAGAACGTCTTCTAACCTGTCCAACTTGTGACCCCTTTCACTGTGTTAAACCATGGTCAGCAAGGTCATCCTCAAAAGCTTGGCAACTATGAAGTAAGTATTAGGTAGAAGTGCATATACCTATGTTTATAGTTATTAGATTCGCAGTGGAGTCGTGGATGTTAAAATGGAAAAAGCAAAATAACCAAGTAGACATGTCTTTGGTAGTTGTGCAAGAAATGCATGATTATTAACAATCAAAAGGTTACTAAGGAAAATAAGAGGACCAAACTAAGAACATCAAAATTGGCAGCAGGTTTTAAGAAAATAAATAAGATAACAGCTACTGGAAGACTTGACACAGTAACTTAATGTGAAATAGACACCCTAATGCTGACAGAAGAAAAATCTAAGAATATTAGTGGATAACTAAAGCTCAATTTCAATATTCAGGTCATAGTACATTATTCAACTCAATCAAAGTCTAGAAACAACAAAACTTCACTCTACCAAAGATATCTCAGTGTCATTTTTAATGCCATGTCATTTCATTGAGATAGTAATTTTCCTAAGCAACAAAAAAATGACAAAGGGGACAAAACCATTTCCCCTTCCTGTCTGAAACCAATGTGCATCACTATTTCCAAGATTACAAACCTTAATGCCAAACAAAGGGGCTGCAGCACGCTCCAAAGAGAAGAAAACTGGCATCCCGAATGCTGAAGTTACAGGGTACAACTGTTTGACATTTAGTGTGAC
The DNA here is from genome assembly GCF_008831285.2 of Nymphaea colorata. Classification (NCBI taxonomy): domain Eukaryota; kingdom Viridiplantae; phylum Streptophyta; class Magnoliopsida; order Nymphaeales; family Nymphaeaceae; genus Nymphaea; species Nymphaea colorata. The sequence goes on from NC_045138.2 coordinate 31,664,974, forward strand.
AAAGAGTTAGTAGAAAGAACAGCAGTGACAAAGACAAACCTGACTGGGAAATGTAACCAATGTCCAGATATCTACAGTGACTATATGAAGAAAAAACAATTTCAGAAAGTTCAAGCATCAGGACTCCAGTTAAACAAGTTCACAAACAAAAACAAAAAAAATGGATTTTTACATGATGCTTTTCAAGATACATAAATCAAGTTCAGAATCTCAAAGTCCTGAGGATTCATCTACTTGCAAGTGCATTTTATAACTGGATATGCCATAGGCAATCTTTTGGTTACCAACTTCAGATTAATTAATTGAGAGCCTTGGCAGAATGTTCGCCATCTGACAGATGCCTAAAGTCATTAGGATAGTCAACTGGCAATGAAGATATGATGAGCAACCGTAGATAATGAGCCATGGTGGGTTAGATGCAGATGGAGATTAGATCTAGATCCAATGGTTGCATAATAGATACTATTAAAAATGGGGTATATTTGTATGGGTATTGATGTAATCATGATTTATATCGCAGGGTATAATTCAAAGATATTAGGTAATTTTTTCCCATTAGGAATCATGACAAATTGCAGCCCTTCTTTCTGTGACTTCTCCTCCTCTTTTTGCTGACTGAATCTGATGTGGTATTAAAGCACGATCGAGTCTAGGGTATTTAATACACTCCAAAAATGTATGTTCGTAAAGATCATTGTCTTCTTCAAGACAGGAAAACGTTTCTTCTTCAAGTCACCCCTATCCTTTTCCTCCAGTCCTTTGTATTTTCTTCCGTCTTCCTTTTCTAATTAAATCTTGGTTCCTGATTGTGAATATCTGCTACCTTTGCGGTCTCCTTTGTTTCTTAAGATTATTCAACAAGACTTGCTTTCTCCCAAGATAAACTATATTTTCTGTCATTTGTTATTTCTATCATCTTCTCTTCACTTTCTTCTCTTCTCATCTCTGTTTCTGCTGCACAAGCCAGCATACCTCCCTTTGTCATTCAGTTCCTATATTTCATTTTATGCTCTACTTGCAATCTGTAGGTCTAGTTCTAATCTTGCATTGTATCGGATAATTGTTACAACATGATTAAACCATCAAGTTTCATAAAATATACGGAAGTTCCTAATTATATGGAAGTGTAGACGAGGACACAAGCTATGACTGTTTTCCACCATCAAGTTTATTGAAGAATTTTGGTGGCTCAGGAATAAGAGTAAACTGCATTCTTAGTCATCTGTACAAGAGTCTAAGCAATAAATATCAGAATACTCCTAGCCCCATTAATACAACCAATTTGTGCTGATGATATTTGTTTTGACTGAATGAAGGTGCCAAAGTCCCACATACTACCAAGAGCATTTGGACAAATATAAGGTGCTTCAAGAAATAATGAACAGTGAATAAGTTATGGCAGGTAACAATATATACCTCATTGCGTATACCCGGAACAATAGATTCACCGAGACATTTGATTGTATCACCCACCGTATCTGTTCTATCATCAGGCGATCTAAGTGATGAATGTAATGTGACATAGCTATCACCACTGTTGCCATGATTATTATTCTGATCAAGAGAAAAAGCATCTGGAAACTTCTTCAGGTGGTCTATGATACTGCATTCAGTACGCAGCCAAGTTAATTTGAAAACTTCCCATACATAGATTACAGACATCAGCTAATTGTTACCCAATCATGTAATACTTGTTTGTGACCAAAATTAAGAGACAATCACATTAACATAAACTCTCAGAGACAAGGCTCGATTGGTTACAATTTTCCACGCATTATTGGGTATCTCTGGCTATGGGCATCAAGAATTCAACCACACAAAGTAAAACCACAGTTATTAACTTATTAAACTGAGTTATGAGACAGGTGAACACCAAATATGATTACACACAACATGGAGCGACAGAAACTCATTAGATTTTAGATCCATGTTATAGGTCTTATCCATACACTTCAATAAAAATTGAAAGTTTTTGTTATTTGCACCTTTCCAGAAATGTCCAAATACCAAAATCAAACCAATAGAAAAGAAAACGTACCGCAAACAGGAACATATCAGGATTGATTGATATCAAACAAATGCTGATGTTGCGTCATCCTATATATTTAACTGCACATAACTAACATTTACATGAAAGACTAGAAAATGATTCATGTTAACAATAACCCACAAGTTTATTGCTGTACCTAATACAAATCTTTGTTAACATTAATGTACACAGTCATATAGGTGAAATTTATCTAACTTGTGCATGTTGAGTATTGGCTACAATTGCACAAAATAGAACCTTGTAAGCTCCAGTTAGGATAATACACTCATCAGAGTGTTAAATACGCAAAATCTTAAAAAATTGGTCTATTTAGTGCATTTGTACAAGGTAAGATTACAGATGCGCGACCATGTATAAATTTATACTATATAAGCCATACTTGGTTGATTACTCAAATAAGAAAAGGAAAAACTTATGCTACTGTATCAGGCTCTGCAGATATGAGAAATGGTAATCCAGGTGAAAAAAATTTCTCCAACCAGAACTTAACCTTCAATATTGCGTAAAGCAAATTGAACCAATTACAAAACGACAAAAACACTTTGAAATCAGAGAGCTTACCATGGGTGGATGTACCCAACAACTTGGCCTTCAATAACAAATGGTAGGAAATCGGATAGCAACCCCTACAAGTTAAACGCAACGTCCTTTTTGATAAGTAAGCAGATACTACAAGTCACCATGAAGAAATTTCTCCATATGAAAGCTTGTAAAGAATACAAGCTAATAGAAGAACAGAAAACCGTTTTCTTGAGGGACGAATTGACATAGAAAATGCTGACGAGTATGAAAGCATTTAAGATAGAGAAACAATATTGGCGTTTTGACATATCAAATGGGAAAAGAAAACAGGTGGGAAGTGGGAACTTCAAAATCTTCAGAGCTATACCTATCTGGCTTGGGTTAACCAGAGCTAAATGACTTGAATGGAGCAAAAAGATGGAGATTCTCCACAAAACCTTCTAATTTTTCGCCACCCATCACGACTCTAGCCGTCAATTAGCCCAGATACGAAGAATCCGGCGGGGAGGGAAGATAAAGATCCAAAACACGAAAATTTTCGAGAAGGAACTAAAGCAAGTTTTCGGCATTGAGGAGAAATTCATGGCGTCTGTCTCGGGAAGGGGGAGAGAGAGAGAGAGAGATCTTACGGAACCACGGTTGCACTTCTGGACTTTGTGAGCGTATCCTTGGAGGCCTGGCAGCTCCCCGGGCCAATGCTCCGCCTCCGCAGCTCGGAGAACGTCGTCCCACGTGAAGTTGGGAAGATGATGACGACTGCTCGCCGGCGTCGTGGTGGTGGTGAGGGCCCGAGCAGCAAGAGGACGAGGAGAGGTCCCCAGGAGCTTCCATGGAAGTGAGGACCGAGCAACTGGCTGCCAGCAGGAAGCAGCAATACTTAGCGGGAAACACGAACGAGCGTATGCCCCCATGGTCGTCCCCAGAGAGGAATCGCGAAAGACTGAATGAGCCTGAATCTTGATGGTTAAGGCATGGTGCTCCGAGTCAGATGGTGCCGGTACGAGAGTATGTGTACACGGTAAGTTTTAAGCACGGTACCCTAAGCCACCGGTGCCGGTACGACTGTGGCGGCGGTAAATTTTAAAGCAGGGTGCTCTGAGCCGCATGGTAAGGTAGGAGTGTGGGTGTGAACTTGGTAGGTTTTGAAAATATAAGTATGTACCCTAAGATATATAACGTTAATTTTCATTGTTGTTTTTGCTTATCTTATAATGTAGCATTTTTAAGATGAGTAAAAGTTGACAAAGAAAAACAAAAAATAAAAGTTTTAAAAATAGATGAAATTGTCAATTTATCATACAGACGTTTGAATCGAATTTAACGGGTACTCCATCCAAAAAATACATTTTCGTAAAATTCCTACTACTGCCCTTATTTTGGCGCATCAAATAATGAGATCATCATGGCTATTCGGGCTAAGTGACATGCTGATGGATTGTAAATAAGAACTCAAATTGAAAGGTGATGCTCCCATGAATTGACCCGCAATAATACTTACTTCTTCTCCTAATTCAACCAGTCACTATGAATGGGGGCTCTGACCATAACATAATCGACAGATTCAAGATGCACTTCGGCAAGAGGTCATGAATTGACACAAACCTAGATATACATCATTCAACAATACGCTACCTATTAGCGTTTAGATAGAAAATTCTTTCTGTCATCCCTTTTCGTAAGCCTGGGCATTGGGTTGGCCCGATAATGAGTCGGGCTCGGGTCGGCCTGACACCCTAAACCTGAGCCCGGTCCTCACCTGACAATTAAAACCCAAGCCCGAGCCTTGCCCGGACTCGGGCTCATCCTGATTAAATTAAAAAATATTTTAATATAAGCTAATATATAAATATAATTAATCATAATAAAATATTATAATTATATGTAAATATATTAATGGGGCCCACCCTAGACAGCTAGATAAATTATCGGGCCAGCTCAATGCCCTTTCTTCGGGGCCAGGCCAAACCCAAGTCAGGCCGAGTACCGGCTACTTACCGGCAGCCCGACCCGATGCCTAAGTTTTACCCTTTCAAAGGCTCACAGAAATACCTTGGGCACTTCCACGATTGTTCTAAGTACAACAATATGTCGAACTACTTCACCAAGTCTACATGTCAGGTATCAAACATTTGACATTTATATAGCAATAACTCTAGACCCTAGATGCAAAAGTAAGAAGAGAGAGTTGTGAGATTCCCTTCGCTTATTCTGGTATTCGACTCGGGCCAAGCTCAAAAATTAGGCACTGGGTTAAGATAAGTCACTTTTAATATTTTTACTAATGTATATATAATTATATATATTTTATTGCGACTAATTATATTTATGTATTATTTTTTATTTAAACTTATTTTTACTTTAACCAGGCAGAACTGGGCCGAGCTCAACTTTCAAGTGTCGGGCTAGATGCCTAGGCCTAGATCCAATACCTCAAACTCGTTTTATTGTTATTAGATTCTCAAAAATATCCAAATTGGAAGAGGATCGATAAATGTGCCTTTAAACCATTTGGGTATTTCTTGACCTTTATTCGATCCAAAGTGTGTGACTGATGTTCCAATGAAGAATTCAGGTTAGATCTAACGGTCTGATGCATCTTTAGTTTTACCAAAATCTAAAATATAACAAAAGTCCAGCAGAAGTTCATAAATCTATCAAATTGTCGGATGTTGTCTGACAACTAAAAATTAAAAATTCATCGTTGAAAGCATTATAAATCATTATTAAAAGCATCATGAATCATTGTTGCATCATAAACTATAGTAATATTTTTTGTAGCGACTATTTTTTAACAAGTTTTAAATTTTTAACTATGCATGTCATCAGTCAAATAGTTGGACCAGCAATGATATGCTTCTTGGGGTATAAGTTGAAGATGTTGAATCAAATGTCACTAATAATACTGTAGTTCTTTGTCCTTTCTTTGGCTCTTTTTTTTTTGTATAGCTCACCTTAAGGCCCCGTCGCCTCAAGGGGCATAGCGTAGTTGGTATCGCTGACACCGACGCAGCTCAAAACCCCGGAGGCAAGAGGAATGGGAGGGCCTTCGGGCCTTGTTTGGGCGGTGGGGGTTAACACCTCTCGCTCACCCAACACCTTAAGGCCCCTTTTGATGCACAAAAAAAATAATGTGCAAAGTGGATTTTTTTAAAAAAGTTTGTACGGTTTTTTCTGCAGCATCAAACAAAAGAAATTTTACCATGCATTTTTCATAAGAAAACTGACTTTTTTTCCACGAAAAATTCTCCTGTCTATACAGTGGTAGTTTTACCTGGTAAAAAGCTTCATGGGAATCAAACGTTGCCTAAGTTTTGCTTGTTGAAGAAGTTTGTAGCCAGGAAAGGGCAAAGGAAAATAAAAAATAAACAAACTAGTGACCTACTTCCAATCTCATGAAATTAAAGCAGACCAAGAATGAAAGGTGGTAACCTCAAAAGTGTCTTAAGTTCTGCCTACTCATAGGAATTTGACTTAGAATGCAAGCATTAATGCCCTCCAAATGAAGTCATCTACATCATCACACAGAGCTCATGGAAAATATATGTATAGGTGTCTACCAGCTCAAGATCATTACTGTGATTACTTTTGATTTTTTGAGAAACTACTCACCATGAACTGATTATGTTGAAGTGATTTCTCATGGTGGTGAATATAAATCTTAACAATTCTAGAAACAATTTACATATTTACACATATATTTCATAAAACATGTGGATCGAGTAAATACTAAAATTATTTGAACTGAGTTCTCATGAGTGAACTTGATTTATGGTTAACAAGATGCTACATACAAAATTGCTTTTTTTTTTTTCAAAATGATCAAACTGTATTTTATCATTTAACTTTGGAAGAAGACATTTTATGTATGATACTGGGATAAATTAAACAAGCTGAAAAAATATGCCTTATTAAAGCACATAATTTTCATATTTACATAGTCCACATATTTTATGAATTATATATATAGCTTGTAATTTATATTTGAAAAAAAGTCGTTTTATCCTAAACATATACATGCATTTTCTTCATTACGGACTATCCTGATTTGGTTTGAATAAAATTCTACAAGAAAATGATTGATCGTTGGCTTGTTAAATATGAATAATTCTTGTTGTACTTGCTCAATTACTACTGCAGCAACGTGTCACTTAATGAAAATGCCTTTAATCTGCTACAAGCAACCATCAATTCACATTCATTGACAATTATTTTGAATAACAAGTAGTGCGATTGCTAATCAAATATCAGTTTGGTATCATTCTATGGTAGACCAATGTATAGATGTGCATGTTATCTCAAACATAACTTATATATTGCTCATTGATATAACTCAATTAGTTCTCTCTCTCTCTCTCTCTCTATATATATATATATATATATATATATATATATATATATATATATATATATATATATATATATATATATATATATATATTAGCTCTATCTCCCTCTTTCTTTCTGCCTAGATAAGACTATGCAAACTGTAGGTATATACAACCTTGCACTACTGTTTCATACTCGGGTACACATTGGCAGCCACATAATACCAAAAATATGTATTTCATTATCATTAACAAAAACCTGAAAACCCCAAGATAGGAATCACGCCGGCACCGGCGAATCTTATTTCACCGGAACAATCCTAGGAGTCGACGGCGGTCCGGTCTCCCCGGAGTTAATTCACTTTCCGGGGAAACTGCAGTTACGAACAGACAGGTATCTAAGAGAAGCACAGGAGATGATTTCTACTCTTGAGTTCTATTTCTTCGCACCATAAGTTAGAAACTGAAGAAGAGCTCCAGATTCAAGCCAGGAAGCAGGAAGCGCTGCGCATTGTTCCGTTAATGGTCTGAGTTTCCCTTAGCCAAGCAGGCTTCCCAGAAGAGCCTGCTCTTCTCCATCTCCAACTTCTTGAAATTGAGAACTGCTTGGCCTTCTGTTTCCATTAGTGATGAAGCAGTCACGGCCGCGTAATCTTTTAATTCTTCAGAAATTGATGCACCATATTGATCATCTTGCTCCACCGCCTCCCCACCATTCTGCTCATGATCATCTTCATCCCGAACATCACCGCCATCATCAGCATCTTCGTCAGGACATATATTCAGGTCCACGCAACCATCACTGCATGACTCAGCATCATCTTCCGAGATGAAGGTCGATGATTCCCCACCTACCACCACCATGGATGGAGTCTCTGAGTCCTCACTCGCTTCCAATCCAAAGAGGTAGCACTCCTGCTGCTTCTCCATTTAGCTACGAGAGAGAGAGAGTACATGTGTGAATATATATATATACGTGTGTGATATTTGAGTGCTGGGAAGGAATCAAATGTAGCATATTAGTGAATGAACGATGACTTTGCCTATCAAATCACTCAAACATTTAATATTAAGATATTCATTTGACAAAAATAAATGGTGGAGAGAAAAATAATAGAAAAAAAAGATATGAACCAATACTAAATGACGGAAATGTTTATCATCATTTTCTTCTTGTTTGCTTAAATTGTTGGGTAGCTTTTATATATATATATATATGTGTCAATCAACTCGCAAAATGAGACATAAAGTGGAAAGCGTGCCATTTTCTAGATGGTCGATGTGCCAAAGGCTAATTCTCATGGTTACTGGTTAGGGTTCCCATTGCTGTCTTTTATATGAAAAGTTTGGTAGCATATGGAATGAGAATATTTTGTAAGATCGTTCACAGAAGAATGCTTGGATCTTTCTAATAATAATTTAACCTTTGGATGCTCCATGCGAAGCCCATACAGTTGTGGTTGTTACCAATGTATTTATGGTTCATCAAACTAAGGATCTAAGGTCGGACGTATCATCATTACTACATTGAGAAAATGTAGCGTTTGATTTCAAAATTGTGATTCTCAAATCCTGAGGATCTCGAATCCGAGGCTATCAAATGTTCCTTCAAACAAACCATGAAAGTGCATTCAAACAAGTGAAAATCGTGTCCTAGTCTTGAAATTTGTTTGCAAAACTACATGATCTCTACCTTGTTTAGCAAGTCCACATCTATGATGGTATATCCCTAGACTGTTTGATTCTGACAACTATCTACTGCCTAAGTTATCAAACTACTAATAGGGTTGCTGGGTTGTTGGGATGCAAATGGGTTAAATACATGTCCAATCATGTTCGATCCGAAGGTCTGATCGTGTACGTCACAAACTAGATCCAAGTGCGGACTAGATCTTACGTTATATTGAATCTAATAAAGTCAGAACAACATCAAATTAGTTTTCACACATTATAAACTATGGATCTTGAGAAAGAAATTGAATGGTGACTCTGGCTATCAAGAGTCATCCAGCTCACGCACGAGAGATCCACTATGATGGATGGTTGAAAGAAAAACAAGAAGAAAAAGTGATAGACATTTTCATTATAGAGTATTAGTACACACTTTTTTTTTTCTCTCTCGACTGTTCATCACAATGGATCAGACAACCTTCATGAGTGAACTTGGCGACTTTGGCTCGCTCACTCTGAATGCATAATCACTAGATCAGTAATAAAAGCACAAATTTCTCTAAGCACGACTAGTTTAGACCCGTACCCGACTAAGATGTCTATCAGGTAGTATTTAGGGACTACAAGAGAGAGTAGATTGAGAAACCAGAAAGATCTAAAACTTGGAGTTAGATTGCTTGATTTAAAATGCACATACTTTTGTGAAAAAGTTCCTTGTCTTTGTGGCATTATATATTAGCCCTTGGCCTAACAGATACAGTACTGAATTGAATGTACAAGCTATTTGTGGACCCACTACTGGTTTCTGTCCAGTCTATGTCTTATGAAATGCAGTTTTTATCTTATTTATCTATGAAGTTGTATAGTCCAAATAATTTTAGAAATTTGTCACTATGTAGACATTCTTTACAAAATTTGGCAAGTCATCTTCAAAGTTTGTGCTCAGGTTTGGAGTCAGGTAATTTGCATAAGTACCTCCAAATCCTGCAATTAACACTTTTATCATGTGAAAATTTCGGCCTAAGCCAATATTTATCAATACCAGCAAGTGGTAGTCTTTTTTTTTTTCCTTGGCAGGTTAGATGTGCTAAGGGCACATGCACTGTTGGCCCCCTTACGCCACGTGCCCCTGTCGGGTGGCATTACGGATGTCAATAGATCTGATTTAAATGTGATATTGGGCCGAAGCTCATAAAAAAAAGTTGGATGTGAAACAAAATTGATATCTGATTAAGAATTCAGATCAGATTCAGATATAAAAAATGATAGACGGTTGAGTTTAGATTCATATTTAAGTAAATGTTTGACCTGATTCAAATTCTTATCCGGATCAGACATAGGCTTGAATCAATAACATATATCCAATGTCTATAATGTAGTTTGGATTCAATTTAAAAGTCAGATTCAGATGCTAACTAAAAAGTCAAATTGGGACTATGAATTCAGATTTTGGATTTGGATATGGTATAATTCTTTTTTGTCCAGTTCAAATTTGAATTCGACTTTGAAGATATAAATATCCGAAAAAACTGGTATGGTGAAATGTACAGATTTGAATTTGATCTACTTGGCACAATGATAGGAGGCAAACAATGGTTTGAAACTTAATTGATATGGATTTTGATCTAATTTCAAAATTGCATAAGCTTTGATGTATTTACGATGATCTGTCTAGTGTTTGAATAATTACAAATAACTACCTAGGTTCAGAAAATAATTCATGAGCACACATGCTTCAATTAAAAATATTATTTTAGGTCTAATAAACAATAGAATCCCTATAACTAAGGAGTTTAATTCATGAGCACACATGCTTCAATCGTTTGCTCCACATTTTCCCCTTTTCTTTTTAGTCTAATTATTGGAATAAGTGATAATGCCAGAAAACTCCGGTTGAAGGACACTAATACATAGTAGCTAAATTTTTTACCCTTCAAAAAATCGTGGACATTACTTATTAAAATGATTAAAGTCTATGAATATAAAGACACCAAGATGTAAAGAAACAAATTTTATGGGAACGTGTGGGCAACTGCCCACAAAAAGCAGAGGAAAATGAGGTTTGTGAAAAATTTTCCTTTTCATTAAGATAAAAAATAGTTTTCTTAAGTATATTCTAGCATTTTCTATTTATGAAGCATGTATTTTCGAAGTACCTTATAAGCTTAAGCAATTATTTATAAATTCTCAAACATTAGATGGATATTCTATTAGCATTATCTGCGCGGTTCTCTATATTTGCAAATTTCTCAACAAAATATTAACTTTGTCCTATCGTTGCCAGGAATCGTGCATGAAATCTGTAATATTTATTTTGAACATGCTCCTACGGCAGTCTATATTTGAATTGATTTTGAGTTGGAGCGAAATAATTAAACACCAACTAAATGACTCTCGTACTATATTAACAATAAAATAAATAAATGGTCATTACTTGCGGCGCACCTTTTTGTTTAAGGGTTAACTAGAGTATCATATATATACCGCTTGCAGTCTAAAAATGTAGCACTGATGACCAAACTTTTATTGTCCTGCCAATTCGACCAGCTACGCTATACACCCCCTCAAAGCATAAGAAAAGTTTTCAAATACCAATAAAAGGGTTTAGAGGGAGGAAAATTTATCAAAGATTTAAAAGGGTTTGGTGTGTGTCCGTAGATGAAAAGTAGGAAGGGTAAGATAAAATAGAGAAGGTTGAAGAGTAAACATAGGTAAAGTCGGTGTAAAAAGTAGAGATGCCATTCACATCATTAGACAATATTGATATGAAATTATTTGGATTAGTTCTCCCGTAGTGTTTCGTTTATTTATTTATTTTGCAAGCAGGGAAGAAGCACTTTAAGGTGTCGGTTATTTATACATATAACGTGCAAAACATCAAATCGAATTTCTGGTAATGAGAATGAAGTTAGGCAATGTGGTGCATTTACATTTTCATTAGACAATTAAGTGACTCTTTTGGTCCTAATAATTAGTTCTAATGTTGAAGGAAGGATAAAGCTGACGTTTATGTAGACCTTTTAAGGCAGTTTCTCCGAAATAAACATCAAACTGATTTCAATGTCATGAACATAGATGTTTATCCGCCCTATAAGCAAATATGCACAGTATCAACCACTCCCCCCAACAAAGGTTGATTCAGACCCTTCAAAATATTGGCGGATTCACGGCGAATTTATGCCATATCACCATGTATTGCCTCAAAGACCAGGGTTTTGAAGTGTTTTGGGATTCACGAATGTTTATATGGCATGCTTCGACAGATAGTTTGAATCTCGTTGGCTCTACAAGGGTCTACAAGGGCCATGGCCCCACATCAAAAAAAAAAACCACTTAAAAAAAAGTTACATGTAAACTTTTAAAATTTTTCACTCTGTTTTATATAAAAATTTTGAAAAATGATATTTTGGTTCACATTAAAACATTAATTCAGCTCCTCTTATAAAAAATTTCTAGCTTTCTTATGCCAATGTGTTTTGTTAGTTTATTGGTTCCTTGTTAGTTTATTGGTTCCTGGTTTGGCAATAGAATAACTTTGGGAAGCGTGTATTCAGGTTGTACACGATAATAACGTGATTTTTACAATTTTCTATTAATTAATCTGGCTTTATGCTTTTATGTATGCCAGTCTATTTTTCTTGTTGAGTTCGACTTGAAAAACCAAATTCCGAAGCACAAGATTTATTATGGACATTTGCAAAATCAACATTTAAATAAATTCACAATTTTTGAAAAATAAAATTAACATTATTGCTTTTTTTTTTTTGCAGACAAAAAGAACTTAAAATAGCGCGTCATTTACCCCGAGATTTTCCGGTGAAACACGCTGCAGTTATGCCCATCAAGCGGCGGCTCTGCTGCAAACAAGTGAGGTCGGAAGCCGTTCACCCCGAGCCTTTCAATTCATGGCTTTCGGCCTAAATATTTGATCGGAAATCTGAAAAGTTTTGGTTCCCGATTGAACATTGTCCCTGCTTTACTGCGTTTTCGTCGCTCTATTCAATGTAAGGCGAACTATTCTTGGCTTGTCTCAACATCCGATTTCCATGAATGAGTATCATGATTCTTGGGGAAAATCAGGGTTTACCCTAAAACCCTGAACTTTTTGTTCTTTTGAACGAATCTCTTGATGGGGAGCAGGAGAAGATGTTCCGGAGGTTTGCTTAAGGTTCTTAATGTAGGCACTTGTTCTTCATGCCAATCAATGAGTTCTTCCACATTTTACCGCTTCACTAATTTCCGGGTTCAGAAAATCGGGCTATTCCATTTATGTGATCCCAAAACAGGAAGCTTTCAGCCATTTGGGATACAATTTCGTGATTTCTGTTCTAGCCGCACTTTATATAGCCCTTTAGGTTGCAGTCTCGCCCATTCTTTTAGTTGTAATCCGATCAGGTTATGGAATAGATGTGGAGGAATCGACATTGCCCACGATGCTGAATCGAGATTTCATATACTCAAGTTCGCGAAATCGTCGATTTCATTGCATTTGGACAGTGCGCCCTTCTGTTCATCTTCGCTAGAGCAAATTGATGGCTGCAATATTGATGATATCCATGAAGGGTATTCTTGGTCTGAGGATTGTGAGAAGTTGTTTAGAGCTATAAGTGAGAATTCTGAAGCTGATCAGCGTATGGAGGATGCTCTTGAATCAGCTGGTGCATCAGTGACTACTGAAACTGTTGGAATGGTGCTTCACCGGCTTCGGTTTGATGAAAAATCAGCGCTGAGGTTCTTCATATGGGCTTCTCAGCAAGAAGGTTATAGCCACCAACCGCCGACGTATAATGCGATGATCGACATACTTTCTTGCACAAAGTATAAGGCCAAACAGTTTGGGATCGTCTGTGATCTCTTGGATTACATGAAACGGAAGAAAAGGAACTATGTACCAATCGAAATGCTTCTCGAGATACTCCGCAAGTACACTGAGAAGAATCTCACGTCCCTTGGGAAGTTTGCAAAAAAGAAGAAGATCAGAGTCAAGACGAAGCCGGAGATCAATGCATTCAATTTACTGTTAGATTCTCTGTGCAAGAGTGGACTGGTCGGTGAAGCCGAGTCCATGTTTAAGAAGCTCAAAGCTAAGCTTCCCCCTGACGCAAGGACCTATAACATACTGTTTTTCGGGTGGTGCAGAGCGAGGAAGCCTACGAAGGCCATGGAAGTGTTGGAAGAAATGATTCAGATGGGGCATACTCCTGAAAATTTCACCTACAATGCTGCCATTGATGCATTCTGCAGAGCTGGGATGGTTTTGGAGGCTTCTCAACTGTTTGAATTCATGAGGACTAAAGGATCAACCATGTCATCCCCCACAGCGAAAACTTATTGCATCATGATTGTGGCATTGGCGAAGGCGGATAGGATGGACGAGTGTTTTCAAGTCATTGCAGATATGAGAAATAGCGGTTGTCTTCCTGATGTTTCGACTTATGTAGGATTGGTTGAAGGAATGTGTTCTGCAGGTAAACTTGAAGAGGCTTATAAATTCTTGGATGAGATGGCAAACAAGGGCTATCCGCCTGATATTCTTACTTACAATTGTTTCCTGAAGGTTCTCTGCAACCGTAGACAGGTTGATGATGCTTGTGCTCTGTTAGAAAGAATAAAAGTATCAGGTTGTTTGCCAAGCGTGCAGACTTACAATATGCTGATTACCATGTTCTTCAACGTGGGCCAAATCGAGAAGGCTACTGAATTATGGAATGAAATGAACAAGATTGGTTGCCCACCAGATATTGATTCTTATTGTACAATGATCGATGGACTGTTCAAATCCGGTGACTCTGATAATGCTCGCCTTTTTCTGAATGAGATCATGGAGAAGAGAATTAAACTGCCATATCGAAGATTCGATTCATTTTTAATGAGGCTGTCAGCCCTTGGTGATCTGCAAATGATTCATCAGTTATCTGAATACATGCGGAGGTTCTACAACCACGCTATGACAAGGCATTTTGTGAGAAGTGAGAAGCGGAAGAGTATGAGCTTGAGAAGAAAATAGTAATCAGCATACACTAAAATGGTATACTTGGTCACATACAGTTTGGTAGGGCAAGCTTGATGTATCATCTTCTTGGGTATTGGAAAACTTACTGCCTTATTGATGAAAAGAATGCTTCATCAGCACATGCACTTCACATCTCGCATATTATGCATTGCTTGTTGAGTGGTTAGCTATACAATAGCACTAGTTGATTGCTTCTATCTGCATATTAAGTTCCACTTTTGAAGCTCTCAAATTTTGATCACTCATCTGTCCCCTACCAGTCAGCAAACAGCAGTAGTTGATTGATATATCTATGCATCGGGTTGCCTGCTTAGCTTCTTTCCTGGTGAAAGAAAGAACCGATACAACTTTTGTTCAGAAAGTCGGCTGTTTCAAGGTGCAGAATTGTCAATTTCAAGTTGCGTCATTTTGCAGGTTAGAAAGATCGAGCTTGTTAGTTTATCACGGTATTTTGTTGGAAAGATCAACTCTCTACATGTTCTAAAAATTGAGCTGCTGTCTATTTTATGGTGGAGCGAGGCAGGTGCTTCTGAGGCTAATTTCTCTCTTATTGGAGCACAGCTTTTCGCTTTGTTTTTTTGAAGACAAGGGTGAGCGCTGACCACCAAGCCTTAAGAGGCAACACCGTGGGAAAACTCAGGCAACTGGGTCGCAGGGTTGGGACTTGATCCACGGTTTTCAACTCGGCATTCTTCACATTCCTGTTACCACCTGCCATCAACATCATTCATGCTTGCTGATAGCACACGAGAAGCGATTTTTTGTTTCTATTTTAATTTCCCTGTCCTTTTTCTGTTCAGGTTTATTTATCATATTCCTTTGGGTGTGCATGCACTATCGAAGAAAACATGGCGGCTGGGGAGTGGGGAACCTTGTTCTGACAAATCCTGTAGTCTCAGCATAAAATGTTTGTGCTTCTTTGGGAGGCTGTTTGACATAAACTCCTGTGAGTCGACCAATGCAGATGCACAATTATGAACATGAAAAAGAGATGAAGAAAGGTCGGTTCGTTCTTGCACTTGTTGTTCTTTACTGTTCAAGAAATAGAAGTCCTTCCAAGGCAATTCTTGTCATGATCAAATTATGGCTGCTCTTTTATTGGATGTTGTATGCCTTGCTATTTTCCTGTTCTTTTCTGTTGATTAATCTTTTGATGCCCTTTGATAATTTCTTACAAAATGTCACTAAAGTTCATATTGTTAGGCTGCTGAGAGTGGTGCAGTTTCTGGTGCTGCAGAGATGGCTGGTGCTGATATGAACCTAACAGGTCTGAGAATACTGAGGATATGGTGGCATTGTCTTGGTTCACTTTCCATGAAGTCCGTGTAGCATCGCCGGTTGTGGACTTCAATGTAAAATGGTGGCCATTCGGATTCAAGTCTTAAATACATCTTTTATGAGGTTATTCTTTAACAATATCTTTAACCATTAATCTACGTGCTATAGCGACAGAAATTATTGTATTACATCCAAAGGGTCACATCGTCTTCTTTTCTTTCGTTTCTCAGATTAGTGGAGAACCACGTCGGCTAAACATGATTATGATGCACGGATGTAACTGTCATTAGTCTACTGTATTCTCCGGGATCTCTTTTTAATGAGAACCCAAAAGGCACCCAACCTACAGTTAAATTGAGCACCTAAATTAAGACGTGTCAAATACACTTCAATTTTTTGATAAGAACTAATTTATGTTGAAGCAGTTTAGTTATTTTCAGCTGAAATTGGTGGTAGTTGGTATTTGCTGTTTGCTAATCAGTTGACTTGCCTCAACTCCATCACCAAAATAGAAGTACTGTTCTTGTTCCAACTGCACATAATTGAAGAAAGATACAAGTGAATTCTTCTTCTTATAGGATCTAGATAAATATCATTGAGGTGCCATGTCCGATCCATAAGGAAAGGTTCTCAATTGTAGCAGGAGAAAAGGTTTTCAATTGCTGCGACCTGAAACCAAAAACTTCAGTACATAACAAAATTTTGATGGAAGATGCGAGCCTTGTAAATAGAATATATTAAATACATATGCACGTAACATGTATGCTTTCAAATTCATCAGGTCAAGGACTTCCCTTGAAGTTATGAGATGCTGCAAGTTCCGTTGAAAAGCACAAAGTTTGATTTTACGTGATTTTCAGTTTCCTCCTTGTGTATTTGTGAGCAAAAACATATAATCAATATACACCTTTGATCGATTGCTTGTTGAACCATGTGAATCACGTGAAAGCAGGACACTCCAAGTTTGGGGTCAAGGAGTTTCACAAAACATTCTTGGTGTAGTGAGAAATCTTGATCTCTCTCAATTAAAAAATACAGTATTTGAATTGACGCTGTTTCATTGATTTCTCGTTTGCGGCATTCTGCACGCATCGTGGCAGGCAAAGATAGTTCTTGTTCCTACTTGGATGCACACATCTACTGCAGCCTTTAAGCATTTGCTGACCTCCCATCGTTTCCAAACTTGAAATGGTGAAACCATCAAGAAAACTACCCTGCTTGTCAGTTGGTGTTATGATCCAGGCATCTGACTGCTCAGATCGATTGACAGTTCTGTGATAACACATGGCAGTTCGGTGATGCTGTTCATGAATATCTAGATAAAGATAAACTAGCAAAGATGCTAACAACCATAAAAAGAAAGAACATACCAGCAGCTGAAATGCAGACTTTGTTGATCGGCAATGGCTTGAGGGAGTCTCTCATGTTTGATCTTCTGTCTGGTTCATTGCCCATATGCTTCCTCATCCTTAGCTTTTTTCCTACTCGCGTAATGCAAGCAGCCTTTATTTCCTTGTTCCTACTTCAATCTCTCGTACAACCAGCCTTTGTTTATCTCCCTTTCTTTCTCTCCTAACCAACACTGGCCTTCATCATTCCTTCATCCTCTTTTAATACTACAATTATTGAAACTGTTCATTGACTGTTTGAAACACATCATTAGATCCACTTGCTTCAACTTTCATTTTGATAACAGCCTCTGATTGTGGACTAAGCAAGGGATATTTTTCTTTTCCCAAAGTTAAATCTTTGGTTATGGCTTTTTCTTTCTGATGGTTCTTTTGACAGTCCATGTCTTACGATCAACATTACAAAACCATCCTGCCAAATTGTCTGCAAATGGGTCTTTTATTTTTACGCTAGATTTTTATCAAAGAGCCCTTGAGGTTAACGATTAATAATTGACAGTCAATAAATTATGATTCTATTAATGATCCAACTGAAAATTTCAGATGCAACACCTGAGCTTCGTCGACTCAAATGCAAAAACCTGTAATTTCCTTAGATGGTTGGGTAAAAAAGAGTATTTCATTCCAGGGCCCAACAAAAGAGTAGAAGCCCCCATCCCTACAAGGAACCAAACTTGCTTGTAATATCTCGAGCTAATGCTTCTGTTATACTTCAACTTGATCATGAAATTCAACAAACAAATGTACTTTTATTTTTTTAAAGAATTACTTTGAAGGCGTATGCTTTGGTGACAAAGTGTCATTGGTTCACTTCAAAAATCAAGAGTTAGCTTGTTCAGGATTGACCCATGCACCCTAGTTCTACAGAACGAGCTGGGCAAAAATTTGGCCTAAGCTCCAGCTCAAACATTTACGGGATCTTTACGAAACTTGAACATTTCCAACTTTTGAAGTTGAGAAAAAGATAATCTTTGTGTTGGTATTTAGGTGTTGCATAAGGAGACTACAGCTTACACTTTGGTTTGTGAAAACATATTATAAATATGAGCTTTAAGTGGCGGATGTTGAAGCTCCTCTCTCCTTTCCTCTATTCTTAGAGTTCAAGGTTGCTTTGGGATATGAAAGCAAGACATTAAGTCTGGGCACCGGGTTGGGCAGCTGCCAAATACCTGACACTCAGCCCCGAAAAAATGAGATCCGGGCCAGCCCAACTAGTTATCGGGCCAGCCCAGGTGGGCTCGATATGCCCGGATCTATATATTTTTAATTTAATCATGTTGGACTTGGGCCGGGCCCGGGCCAAAGTTTTAGATGTCGGGTGGGCCTGATGCTCATACTTACATGACACTTGCCAACTAAAGTGCAGTATATCTACTGTTTGCAGTTCAAAAGAGTAATACCAATGAACATTGAATTGATGACCGAACTTTTACCAGTTTGTGAGCTAGATCAGTTATTCTACACTCACCTAAATGTTTTACCCACAAAGGACATTAACCATTTTCCTTATGAAAGTAAATCCATACAAAGTACTTGGTTTGGGACAATCATCTTCGAAACAACATTTGTTCAAAAAAGTGCTGACATAATTCAACATGAAAATCAAACATGTCCAATTCATTTACATCTCTAATCGTCATGCTTATTTGGGTGAAGTTAACGTTCAAAGGGCTTGAAGAAATTGAATGTGTAAGGGGTGGGTGAGTTTTCATTCAGAATAAAGAGCCTGAGGGCACCCCCGATGATTTCTTTTCCCACCCATCAAACAAGTCAAAGAGATTTATTTTTATTCCGCGTAAAGAGATTGCAGGCACCCTGGATGACTTCTTCTGCTTATCAAACGCCCGAAAAAAGATTCATTGGGGTTGAATTTCTCAACCAGAATAAAGTGACGAAAGGAAACGAAAAATATGACAAAACTTATTATAAAAACTTTTTTGAATAGGAAGGAAAGAAGAGTAATTTTTTTTAATGCCAAATAAAAAAAATTTAAACACTATAAAACTTATTATCTAAAGAAAATCCTTTTTGTTAGACTATATGGATTCAAGAGTGCCGCATGTCAAGTTTTGAAAAAGCTATTTTACATGTAAGGTATTTTTTTATTTTTATTTTTCAAGTTTTTTTTAAATAACTACTAAATATTTTATCACATAATTTTCTAGTAAAAAGGAAAACTAATAATGAAGCTAACTATTAACACAAAGAAATAGTACAAAATAACGATAACAATACAACGAACAAATTTTCTTCTGGATTTGGGAGAGCTCTACCATTTTACTGTCGTACAATTTCTTTTTCCTAAAACTTTTTCAAGAATATTATTAGAGCGCCATCAAACGCTATGAGTCCAAACCGAGTCCGAACCGTTAACTTCTTTCTTCTTCGTCTTCCTTTTCGCCTCCCTTTCTTCTTCGACTTCCTTCTGACCTCGTTCTCTGTAGGAGAGTAATCGATGGCTTCAGAATTCCCGGATATAGAGCCGTCCCAATTCGACCTCATTGTCGTTGGCACCGGCCTCCCGGAATCCATCCTCGCCGCTGCTGCCTCTGTCGCCGGAAAATCTGTCCTCCATCTCGACCCTGCTCCGTTTTATGGCTCCCACTATGCCTCCCTCCCAATCGACGACTTTACTTCCTTCCTCAATTCCCACCAAGAGACTTCTTCTACACTGAATGAGTCACCGTCGGCCGACGAAGAGAGCGCATTCCTCACGGTGGGTCTGCAGAAGCGGCCGCTATACTCCTCCGTGGAGATCTCCTCTGGCGATATTGGTTCTCTTGGCCGACCCAGAAGCTTCAACCTGGACCTCTCCGGCCCTAGACTTTTGTTCTGCGCAGACTCAATGGTGGACATGATCCTGAGGTCCTCGGCTAGCCACCATCTCGAGTTCAAGAGCGTTGAAGCGAACTGCATTTGGGTCGGGGGAGAATTGAAGCCGGTGCCCGACTCGAGAGCGGCCATCTTTCAGGATCGTAGTCTGGGGTTGATGGTGAAGAACCGGTTGATGAATTTCTTCAAGCTCGTACGTGGTCATTTTGATTCTGAAGGGGGAGAGAGGATTTCGGACGAAGATATGGAGAAGCCGTTTGTCCAATTCTTGACCGAGCAAGGACTGCCCGACAACGTCAAATGGTACATATCGTCCTCTGCTCTTCTTTTTTGTTACTAAATGTGTCCGTTTTCCTTGTTTTGTTTCCTCGATGGAGCAAATTGTTTCTTCTTCTCCTCTTTTTAATTCAAATTGGGCGTACACAACTTGTACTTTGGATTTTTTTCTGGAATTTTTGCTGAATTTTGTTGAGGGAAAGAAATGAAGAGATGATTTTCGGATATTTCCCTCCTTTTCTGTTTCTCGTACTGCCCTTTCAGTTTCCTTGGTAATTTAAAGTCTTTCCTTTCCGTGAATAGAAGTGAAAACTAAGCCTCATCTGCATTTAGTTCTTTGTTGATCATAGCTGGAATACACCGTTTAAATTTGTTTTCTTAGGAGTGTTCCTTTTTTTTTCTTATCCCGGCAGTACCAATTTCTTGGCTTTTACATTTTGAACCGTGCGCGTCGAAATCACATTACTGTTGACAATAGGAGTATAGGACTACCAACAGTTTCCAGTTTATTCAACTCTAGCTAGGATCGATGCTTAGAGAAGTTGTTGTATTCCTTTTCCTGAAGCATTCTTGTGTTGGTAAACTTGTTTAGTATTATTTTGTACGCAATAGCGATGGTGGACTATGATCAAGACAATGCGGAGGCACAGAATCTGATCAAGACCAAAGATGGGATAGAGAATTTGGCTCTCTATAACGCGTCCAGTGGCAGGTAATCTGTATTTGGTTGCAGCAACTTTGTTAGTCTTCTATAGTTGACCTTTTATGAACTTGTTTTTTTGGGGCAGTTTACAGTTTTTCTTTGAATTATCCTTTCTAAGGGGTAGAACCAGACATGAAAATAATTGTTAAACTATGGCTAGAGTTGATTTACGTTGGGTAATTGATGGCATAATTTTGGTGCTAAATCATGCAAAGGCTTATTTTGCTGAAGACGCTCAAGCATAGAATATGCTGCATTATTATGTTGCATTATTATCTTCAAATTGATTAATTTACTTGACTAATCAAGACCAATACAAGAATAGGGTTCCAGAGGTCCAAAAAAGGTTGTAGTGGGGTGAGACGGGCTGTTAGACATGGGCGTCACTCCTTGTGCAAGCTGATGTAAACGTGTAACATTTGATGTCAGAGAGCTATGAGGTGTCTGAAAATAGAAACAAATGGGATGAGAAGATATTTATAGAAAATTCTATACAGACCAAGATTTACACCTAAAATGGCTATCCATATCCAAGAGCTTGGTGCTATGCAAATTCTTGTGTGGTCCACTAAGCCACTCAGGCTTGAGAGGTTAGTGAGAGAAGGTTTAATGATCTTGGTGATGTTCTGAATCGTGAATTGGATTCATTTCTAAAGTTCTAGCTCATAACATAGAGATGGTGAATTGCATGAGCAGTTTTGCTACACGTAGAAGAAAAAATTTTCTAGAAGGCTTAGGTGGCTTGCGACCTAATGAACAAACTTGAACCTCTGTCATGGCCTCATGAAACACTCCACTTTGCCTCCCATTATGTATTCTCTTATATAGAAATATATTGGGAAAATCCAATAAACATGGTCGTATTCCCATATTTTCAGCTATATCCTTGTGATGTAGGTCTTAACTAGGCCAGCTCAACTGGCTTCCCTTGTTTACTAGCTCTACCAAAAGTACCATCTTCTCAATGTCAAAATGTCCCTTTTTCTCTTCTCCAGAAAGTAAGATTATAGGCTTCCAATAAATGGAAGTTGCAGGACTGAATTGCTTCAGGTCACCTGTACTCTATCTGACATACCTGGTCACTCGGAGATTTCCTTTATTTCACTTCATATCTTATGTTGCAGAAACTGAAACTAGAACAATGGTAGTGTCTTAAGACTGTAAGACATCCTAATACCACTCAGAATGCCTGAGTTCTTTTTCTTTTTCTTTTTTCTTTTTTTCTTTTTTTTTTTTTCTGTGGTCCTTGCCAGTTTATGTGTCTTTGTGCACCTATTCATAGGACTGGCTGGGAAACAATCTGAACAAACAGAACAACGCTGTTTGAGCCATTTGAATAGCTCATGCATATCTTACATGTCATAATCAAAGCATGACTCATTTTAGTAACAAACAAGCTTGTTCAGTTTCTATCCATGAACTGTTAGGTTGATATGATGATCTGAGCTAAAACTTGACAAGCTAGAGCTTGCAAGGTTGTGAATGCGCTGTATCTCACATGCTGATAACAGCCCAACTTGTGCTTTTAATGACAAGTCTCATTGGGCTCACAAGTTTGTAGAAGTTGATTTAAGCTTATAGATAAAGCTAAATAACAAATAAATTTAAGCTTATCTTACATATATCATGATCAACAATATCAAACAAGCAAGCTTGTTCAGTTTCTATCCATGAACTGTTAGGTTAATTTGCAGCACGTAATAACAGAAAATTTAGGGCTTGTTTCGTACATATATGGACAGGTCATTCTGCTTGTCGGCAGCTGGTTTGGCTAATGAGTGAAGCCTGGATGAACACAACCTTTTCATACTTGATTCGCTACTTTTACCAAGCCAGCTTATTTGACCCATTAACTTGTTGAGCCAGCTTCTTGGTTCAATGCCTGCCCCATGCATAGACCTGACCAGAGTCTTTCTTAACTTCCTGCTATGGTAAGCATGCTCCTTGTGACTATTACCAGATTCTCCATGGCATATTAGTGTGACTGCAAAAGTTAATGCAATTATTTATTTCTGAAAAGATTGATCATTTTTGTCTTGAAGTTGGTATAAAGGCAGCAAAGCTTTTAAAGCCTGCACTGTTTGGCTACTTGCAATGACTCAAGTTCAGTTAGAAAAATCTTGCAAATTCTCAACCAAGTACTGTGATATATTGCATGTTCAAAGTTCGGACTGTTCTCATAAAAAATAATTGTTAGCCTATGAGTGATTTATCATTTTGCAACTTTTTGCTAGAAAAATTTTGAGATCATATAAACTGTCAGTTTAGTCAGTTTTGGTTATTTTTTCATTTGGTACAATGATAGTTGATACAATTTATCTGTGTTAGCTGATCCTAGAAAATTTTGCTTTTAGATTTTCCAACACAGTGGGGTCATTTATCTATCCACTCTATGGCCAGGGAGAGCTGCCTCAGTCATTTTGTCGATGTGCAGCAGTTAAAGGTGCTATTTATGTAAGTCAAGCTGATTTCACTGCCGACTTTTATACTGTCTATGGGATTTAAGGTGTTGTCCAAAACCAAGATTACATCCTTAAGCAGTTCTAATGATTTTAATGGGTCGGGTGGTGGATCATCAATTGCTTCACGGTAGACAAAAGGCTTCTTTTTAGATGGTCTCTCTTAGATGTTATGCAAATGAATGTAAATTGACCATTTGATTCTTGATACTTCAGGGTTTCATAGTGCTTAGTTACAACACTTGCCATTTATATGGTAGTTGTTTCTTAACTCTTATGTATTGGATAATCTCTTTGGTTTCAGATTCTTCGTATGCCAGTGATGGAGATAATCTGCGACAAGGTATTTGACCACACCTGATCTTTTGTTTCATAAAAGAGTAATTTGTCATTCCTTGAGAATTTTTTTTGAAGGGAACTATTTAGTTGTTCAGGAAAATTTTCTTTGATGGCTTTTCCTGAGAATGGAGGTACCAGTTGCACCTTGTCTCCGGATCAATTCTAACGTTTTTTGTTACAACATGTCTTCACTGGAATACTCCTAGAAAGCACAATATTTCTTTAGTTGACTGCTTTTAGGAAGCATGTTCATTGTAAGTGCTGGTTAGGTATGATTTTTGGGCTTTTGCTTTTCTACCTGAATGTGACCTAGACTACATTTGGGAACCACAATATTATGGATGTTGGTTCAGTGTAATTTAGCTCATCCCATTCTGACCTGTTGGTACTTCTAATTATACGGATTGTGGAGGGTATTGAAAACACAAATGGTAATATCTGCTTATTAGCAAGGTTGACACCTATGTGATGACTTGTGTAAATATGTAGGAAAGCAGGCACTACAAGGGCATCAAGATAGCATCAGGACAGAAATTGTTGAGCAACCATCTTGTCCTGGATCCTTCATTTACAGATCCTGCATCAGCCTTCAATTCTCCCTCATACGGGCAAAATAATGAGAACCAAAGATCATATGTGGAAGTGGTTGATGGTGTTCAATGTATCAAGCAGAAAGTTGCTCGAGCAGTCTGTGTAACAAGCAAGTCGCTGCAGTCAGATTTATCAAATGTCCTTCTGGTTATTCCTCCGAAATGTATGAAACAACTGTCCAACTATGGGACCGATTTCCCCCAATATCCTATGATACAAATACTTTTTTTTTGGATAACATATTAATGACATTGTATTCTTAAATTGCAGCCTTATACCCAGAGCAGCAGGTGTGCATTCGAGCACTTCAGTTAGGTAGTAACTTATCTGTTTGTCCACCAGACCTGTAAGTTGCTACTGTATTAATTATCAATCAGCAATGATACTATTGATGTTTGAAATGTTTCTGTGGGTTGAAGTCCCACTCTAATTGAAATTTTTGAATTTTTCTTTCTTCTCAGTTTTATTGTATACATTTCAATGTTATGTGATGAGGCTAGACAAGGAAAAAATGCAATATCTGCAGCCATGAATGCACTTTTCATGCTTCCTGTTTCTGAGAGTGCTGAGAATGATACATCACTACAAAGTGAAAGCAGTGAGTCCAAAGAGAAGCCAAAACTTTTATGGCATGCAATACATGTTCAAGAGCTAACACAGGTACCAAATTCCTTTTGCTTGATAAGGAATAGGAGCTATAAGAATTCTGGTTTTGGACGCTGCTTGCTTATTGCATGGTCTTCTGAATATTGTTTCTGATTAATGCAGCATAAATTGACTGAAGGTATTGTCTCATGCCCCATGCCCGATGGCAAACTGGACTACAGAGATATTCTACAATCAACAAGAGAGGTGATTGATTTAGTAAACTTTTAAATACAGAAAGTGTCAGATCTTTTTGTACAAAAGTAATACAGAACTTGAAGAAAATGCAATTTTGAAATAAAAGCTTTGAAAGGATAAATTGAAAAATAGGTTGTTTTGGTAAGTTTTCAAAATGTTTAATTTTGGTTTTTTTGGAAGAGAAACATCAAGGAAAGTGGCGAGAGGAGAGGAGGGCCCACTTGGGAATAATCTTTGCTTGTGCTAGATGCTAGCTTACCAGTAAAATGACTCTTTATTCTGAGTGGCTACCTTTGGTTTGTGTTTTCCAGCTTTTTCAGAAGATGTATCCAGATGATGAATTTTTTCCAGAGGTGGCAGCTACAGAAAATGTGGAGGATGATTGAAAGTGCTGAATTGGGAACGGGAAATGTCTTCAACAAAAGAAAACGTGTGCCTTTAATTTCAGATTTTGCAGATCTTTAACAGGTTCTACATTGCTTGTCGCTCCTGTGGAATTTGCTGATCTACTGACTCATGCTTTGTTATTTAGGCCCTATAGATTGGCTGGAAGGTTATTTCTTCATGTATCTATATAGTTTTTCATGATTTTCAAAATTTGTTGTTCTTTAAGATGTTGCCCGAACAAAACGTTGACCGTGAGCCTGACTTACTTTGTCAGGGATGGCAAACAATTTATAGAGTTTCTTGCGGTATTGGACAATTTTCTTGTACATCACATGAAATCCAAAGCCTATTTTCTTTACATCATCTCAGGAATAGGCATCATTGGAGCTCAACGGTCCTACGCTTCTTTTTTACAAGATGCCCATGCAGTGGCTAAAACTTTGAGTGTCTTCGGAGAATTTATTGCATGTAATGTAACTGAGTGGCTATTGTATGTAAAATCTTTCCTTTCATCTGCCAATTCTATTTTGATGATTTTGCGCTTCAGTATTGCTTGTAATATAACTGAAGTGACTATCGTATAACTTCTTCAATTTTCTTGACAGGCACAAGTAAGTTTTGTATAAAGGACATACTTAGGTTGTTGATATCATATTTGTATTGGCCCGGATCGGGTGATAGATTGTACATCTGCTCCTCACTGAAATGATGCAGGGGCTGATACCTTATGCAAACATTCTTAAATATGTGCCGAATAACATATTAGCCTTCTTGTTATAATAATGAATTGATATATTATTTTTTTAATTTATACATAACGGTCGGTAGATCTCCGAATTCAGTATTAACAGCATTTGATTACGTCACATGATATCAGCAGAACGAATCATCCTTGGGACAGCATGAAGCTTGATATTAACACTAAATTCAGGACTAAAATGCCTGCAGTTGGGGCCATAAGATGGCAAATGGGTTGGCTCTGTCAGGGTTTTGCCCTTTTCACTGACTAGATAAATATAGTTGGCTCTTCTAGATAAGGTATTCTAGTTATGGTGCATGCCCTCAAATATGGATTGATCAATCTTGTGTAGTCATCAAGATTTTGAATGCAAAATAAATCCACTAACTATATCAAAATGTAACAAGGTGATGTCTTTCGTAAGGCAAAACTTCTCTTTTTGGTTTCTTAACTGTACATGATCGATCTTTCGCTAGATGCTTAAGCCTGCAAATCCCATTTTTCTTTGTGGCAATTATCTGTGGCAGTTCTATGTAACAATTGCTTAAGAAAAGTTTCTATTTTATTGCAGTTTGATAAATATTAGTTTTTTTTTTTTTTTTGCTTTGAAAGTAGTTATACAGTATTAAGTGGTTTTCAGATAATTTTGTTTATCATTTTATTTGTATATTATTATATATGTTGTCTTCTACCTGCTTCTCATTGAAATAAGGGCATGGTCCATATGACTTCTCTTGGTCCTAATCAAGGAGCTGGTAATTGAGTCAAATGATCTAAGCTTAACATGTTCTAGCTTAATTTTGACAGCCGAATGTTGAACCTCACTAAGAAACTGAGTGAAAAAGGCCTATGTCGATCATGCTAAGCTGAAAACTAACTTGTTCATACTGGAACTTAAGCTTTATATTAATTCATTTGCAACATGTGCAGTACTTCATCATGTTGCTTTACATCAACTACTGCTAGGGCTGCACTGCTAGGGCTGCACAGGAGCTGAGTTGAGCTCGAGCTGAGCCAGAGCTCGAGTTCGACCGGGATCAAAAAACTCGAGCTCGAGCTCAGCTCTAGTTCAAGCCCCATAGAGTAAGTCGTTTATGCTAACCTGTCTTGTTTGTTTTAACTCGTCTAACTTGTCAACTAATTTAACTTGTCAACTTGTTTAACTTGTTAGCTCATTTAACTAATTCAACTATGATGCAGCAGTTTTACATAGTCAAGCAGAGTTGAGTTTAAATGAGTCCAGCTCTTACAACTCAAACTCGACTTGTTAACTAGTTGAGCTCAAGAGTATGTTTGAGTTGAGCTGGAGTGGCCTGTCTCATTGTGCAGCCCCAACTACTGCAGCAGATACCATTTGATTGAGCGATGCCAATAACCTATCATTCATTCTTGGTTTATCAAACTCATTTTTCGAAAAAACCGTGTATAATACCCGAGAAATAAGTCAGCCATATTAAACGGCAATTAGACGTGTCTTTTTTAAAGAACACATTAGAAAATAAAAACCATGAAAAACACATATTATACGCTTTTTTCACGTTTTTTTGTATTTTTTATTATTTTTTTACTTTTTATAATTCTTAGGATTTATTAACTATTTTAAATTTTTTAAAAAATTGCTGAGATTTTCCCGAAATATTCTCGAGATCTATAACTTTGCCGTATTATAACTGAGAAATTCATCGTCGTATAATACCCGTACACGATATATGTGACAATGGTTGCGTGATGCTTCTGATTGAGCATATCTTCATTCCAAATCCCTTCATTCCAAATCCCATCCAAATGCAGCCAAAGATAGAATGACCCCACTGTTGATTCTTGAGATGGTGATGCACATAAGAAATATTTATGTAGTTGAGATCTTGGGAAAAAGAAGTCCATATCAGGAAGCATTTTCATAAAACAATGACATTGTCAAGTTCATATCACATTGTCCAACAGCTCTACATAGATAATTTACAACTCGCATTTCTTAATAACTGAAATTACAAAGATAGGGCATTCCTATGAAAGCCAATAAGACACTTGATGTTTCCATCTGAATGTAGACATTAACAGCTACACAGCTTAGCGAGCACATTTGAATGCACCTTTCGACCTTCTGCCAAACTTGAAAAGGCTAAACTCTTGGGCATATGTCAGTATGCTATTCTGCATGCTTGTTTGTCAAATATAACTATTTTCTCTGCATGCTTGTTTTCAAATATAACTATTTTCTTGCTTTTCTGCTAACTTCTCAACAGTTTGTACAAGAATCTCTCGCTGCTCTTCTTTTTTCAAACACATCATTATCCTGTTGTCCAAATTTAGTGTCTCTCTGTAAAGAGATAGCATCAGCTTATCAAATTATTATCATCTCGATGTTGATGTGTTTAAATCCACCGGTATTTTGGTAGCAACATAATTTTGACATTGACTTGTCAAATATAAAATGATTTTTTTGGTTGCTACCTACAATAGAGATCTTCAGTTGATGTTGTAGTCCAGGCACTCGAAAAATCAAATCATAAAAAGATGTGTGAAAGTACTAACACCTAATCTAAACATATTAGAACTGATCCCCTGCAGTCTCTTGAAGATGTCAATAGCCCATGAGCAGGAAACCTACTGTCGAAGCACCATAAATGAACAACTTGGTCACTGAGAATGGCTTAATTGAGTTCAAATCCAGTCCTCCAGTAGAACTGCTGCATATATGCTTGACTGTGGAAGTCATGTCCAATAACAAAGTATCAATTTGGATGATTCTATTATTGATTTGTCTTTCATCCTCCCTGCATCAAGATGATCACATAAACTGCAAACTTTTAGCAACTAGTGAGATTCAATACAAGCAGTTAGTGAACTGATGTACAGAATTCAACATTCAATATAATTAATCAGAAAGAGAACCTGACACTCAAGCGGGAGAATGACACAATCGAGATTGACAATGCAACGGTGAGGAATTCAACTACCCATTGTCTCTCTTCTCTCGTCTTGCATTCTAAGTAATGGCTACACATCCTTCATCCCCCTCCTCTTTAAATACTACTGCACAGGAAAAGAAAAGCCACACGAAATTACGAATGAAATGAAATTTTTGTTGCCGAAAAGCTGTCGAAGCCCATGTGCTTACACTTTGAATAATGGTTTTTCTTTTTCAAAGTTGAGCCATTCTCTCTCTAGTCCTCTACAACTTTGTTTCTCTGGAGTAGCGCTTTTACCAAGTGGTGCATGCATTGCGGCAATAATGGAAAATAGCTCAAGAACCGTCAAGTTTAGAAATTGTGCCGCATTTTTTTGGTTAATCTAAGCATGTGATGAATGTTACAAATAACGTCTTCGGGTTTTAAATGGTGAAGAAAAAGGAAACATAAGGTAAATTTTTTAAAAATTTTAAAAAACTGAAAATAACTGAAAATAAAATAAGTGAAAAACTAATAATACAAACATGAAAAAAAAACTGTTTGACAATAAAAAACTGAAAAGAAATGAAAAAAACTGAAAAAAACGCAAAAAAGCGTGATCGTTTTTAACTTTTTTATTTTCAAAAAACGTGTTCTTTAAAGTTTTAAACAACCAGTTAATTTATCATGTTTTTTTCGAAAAAACACATTTTCTGTGACTATGATGAAAACATTTACTTATCACCAGGGTAGAGCCAGAAATTTGTTACGAGGTACACTAAATTAAAGTTTCTAAATTTTGAGTATGGTAGAAATATCATTTTTCAAACTTTTTATATAAAAGAAGTGAATTTTTTTAAAATTTACATGTAAATTTAGAAAGTAAAATAAGGTGGCAGGCCGTATCTTAGCTCCGCCCTTACTTATTGCAGTTGTCATCTCAATATATATATATATATATATATATATATGGTAAAACTGAAAATCTCAAGAAAAATTTAGTAATTTTTTTTGAAAAAAATCCTAAAATGTTAGGAAAAAGACAAACAAATATAAAACTAACGGCAAAGCTTAAAAAAACAACTGCTTAAAATGATATTTTAGTAACGACCGAAATGAAAATAAATGTGAATCTCATGAACGATTATCTCACTATCTCTCTATCTCGATTCTCAATTCTCCTTTCTAAAGGTAACATCATGAATTTGAGTTAAATGAGGAAACTTAGGAGACAATCACATGTAAGATTTTATCCGACCATAAATTAGATGGGGGTTATTATCTTTATCTTTCACATATGAATGTTAATCTTTTATACACAGTAGGGGTAGCTAGTGCAGGTTAAAGTGATCTCTATAAGTTAAAGTCAATGTTTAGAAAGAAAATTAAGTCTCCATTTTATAATGAATCAATTGTAAGTTCATACTAAGAGTTCTTATGGGCTTTTTTTGGGTTGGTTAGGGCCTGATCTTCCATTAAGGTTTATGATCCTTCTTTACACCGAAATCTTTGCGTAGAAATTTTGGATCTTCCGCGTGATATTTGGTTACTCTTGGTCGACTTTTGATACAAGATCCTCAGTATTTGAGATTCAGTATTTGAGATCCATGAATTTAAGATCCGACCATCCTATTTGCTCTTAGATTAGACTTTTTCTCATTCCAAACACATCTTTGATTCAATGAACTTTGAACTTTAGTGCCCACTTTTTTCTGCATCAACAAATGCATGCCAGATCACATTTGGTGGACTTGAAAATTTCAAGTATTCGTTGCATTTGATAGCCTCGGATTAAGTTTTAAAGTCGGATTAGGAGGGGAGAGAGGAAAGAATGGGAAGGTCCGACCTTAAATCTATGGATCTGAGATCTTAAACGGATTTCAAATCTATAGTGAAACAAACACAACCTCAATGTGTTAGAAAGAGTTTTTTTTTAATAATAATCCTTATCTTAAAAGCTATTTCTAGAGTAATCACTCCTTTTTACCTATTTTCCAAAATCATCCTTCCTTTTGCTTTAAGCTGGCAAATAGGTGCCTGAAGTTATCAACATTAAAAAATCACTACCAAAAGCGTGTCATACCTTAACAAACAGGGGCTGGCTCCCTTCAAAATTTCAAACAAAAAAGAATTTTACATATAAATTAAAATAATTTATAAAAAAATTTAAAAAATTATATTTTGGAATTTGTTAAAATTTTAGAACTATAATTCCATCCTAACTGTGCCCGTATTAACCGACAACGATGGACTTGTTTGTGCTTGTGCAATCTTGTCATAAAAGTTTAAATTGAATCAATTGTTTGGAAAAGAAGAAAAATCTTTTCAAAAATGACCAATTTGCCCTTTCTTGGAGGTGAAGTAAAGATGAAAAGCAAAATGAAATAGACGGACATGTCACGAAGGAATATTACCCCTTGGTCTTTAATTATTAGCTGCCGACTCTTCTTTTCGTCTTTCCGCGTTTGAATGATGAGGTAAGGTTGTAACTTTTCCTGTTTCCTTACAGCGTGCCGTCATTTCCAAGAGTACCATCTTGGAATAATAATCCCAGCTCCAGTTTGTCTTCGTGTTTGATAGTATAAGATTTTGATTTTATAATTAAAAATAACTTATTTGATGAAAGGTAAATCAAAAATTTTAAAATTCATGAAATAAAGCCTTCATACCTTTAAAAAGGAAATAATTTGGAGAGCATTTTATACATTATGCCCCCCAATATGAACCGTGCATTGGGTGTAAAAAATGAACAAAATGCTTAGGGGCAACACATCAAAAGCTTTTTAATTATTTATTGTAGGTTTGTTAAAAAAAAACTACACTTCTTATAAAATCTGTCAAGTAAGAGAATAAAGTGAATATTTGTTAATCCTAAAGGCTAAACTATTAGCTATTTTTTTTTATAAATATTATTTTTCTCTATTAAATTGCATTTTATCATCGTAGTTTGCTTAACGCTGCTCGATGCATTAGTCAGTATGCATGCTTTGAAAGGCCCGAGGATACAACACGAGTAGAGCCAAAAATTTTTTTTTTTGGTGGGGGCACCCATTGAATACCTTCAATTTTTTTGAGGTACTTATGTGTATAACAATCAATGTATTAAAACATTAACATATATATTAAACTAATTTGGTAAGGCTAGTGTGTGCAACTGCCTACACTAGTCACCATGTGGCTCCGCCACTGGGATACAATATTTAAAAGGTACATGTTTGAGTAACACCTTCTTTTATTTAATTGTAAGCAATATGGTGTAATTGTTGTAAAATGTTTCTTGTAAACTGTGTTTTTGAAATTATGTTGAGAGAGAGAGAGAGAGAGAGAGGCTATTTAATCTATAATTTGGTATAGATTTTACTAAAATTACGGGACGAATATTCAAGAAGTTTCATGCAACTGATTCGAACCACATATACCATGAAAACAGATATAAACCGTTCATCTTCAAGCCAAAGAAGTTCAAGAAGCTGCCAATCTTGGATTGTAGCAACACTCGGTCCTTACATACACACAACCAATAAATAAATATACGTATATAGTAATTGATGAATACCAGACTGCTTAGGTAATTGAAAAAAACCGGATCCCTTCATTTTGTGTTTGAAAAGTATTATAAGCAAAATGTGAACATCGATCCTATTTAACGTAACATATTTTACGTCAAATTACTTTTGTAAAACACTTGATTTTTCTACTATCAAAATTTTGATGTTATAAGATTCATTCATTTTCTTTAATAAAGTCAACAAATGACTAATTTATTATATATTCCTCATCAAAACACTCTTGAGATCATAGCTATAAGAGTAGATTGTAAAAAAGAACACTTTAATAATTTTTTTTTAATGGGTCTAATTTTTGTCTTCTAATTAAGTGTTATGGTATTTACCAATTCTCTCTCTCTCTCTCTCTCTCTCTCTCTCCATATATATATATATATATATATATATATATATATATATATATATATATATATAACCAATAATTGAAGCCCATGAGGGCCAAAGAGATGTGTGGTGTGTTCTTGATGACCTCTCCTGACGAAGAACATGAGAGAAGTTCATGATTTGTATGATGCAGACATCCTCCCTCTAAGTTGGAGAAATAGAGAATGCATCCAATTGCATTTATGTAGGGTTCTTATTGGCCCTACATTTTTTGTCAATTTATTCGAAAGTTGTGACTCTTGATTTGAGCCTCAAGTGTATTATTGTCTTTCGTTTATTTCGTACTTCATACGCGTGTGTATGTGGTTGCGGTTCTTGTGGTGTGGGCCAACGAATGGCCTTTTTTGCGCTCACCACAAATGGCTTGGGTTCAATTGCTACCACATCTTTCTCACTTCCCCATAATATATGCATTATTTAATATAATACTTTGAAGAAAATTTATTCCATTAATCTAATTTGTTAAACATTCTGCATGGTTGTGATCTAACTTCTTTTTTTTTAAAAAAAATGAACTGGTTCAGAATTTTACAATCATGCATATATGTTTATTTTAGTGATTTTGGTAGCACTAGGGTTCCCCAAAATGTAGCTCTTTGACACAATATGTGTCAACAAACTATACTTAACAGGAAAATTAAAATCAATCGGTTGCCTCTATGGCTGCATGGTTTGTTTTTCATTTTGTGTCGCAAAAAAACCATCACAAAAGGTATACTGTATCGTCAAAAACTGTAGCCAAATAACTAGATGTCGCCAATGCATATTTTTCGATGGTTTATAGCGACATAAAATTACCGGAAAAAAACCATCCGGCCACAGAGGTAGTTGATTGATTTCAATTTCTTTGCTTAAGAATATTTTCTTGTCCGGCTGTAACAAACCCTCCTAGTAGTTTTGAACTTAAGAGATTAAGTGACTAGCCGTTACGAATGCACAACGAGTCAAGTAAGCTCGTTTCGATCAGCTTGTTTAATAAATGAGTCGAGCTTGAGCTTGAGTTAAAACTTGAATTATAAAGGAGTAGAGTTTGAGTCATAGGAGATAAACTCGGCTCACGTTTTTTCTGTTTGTTAATCTTCCGCGATATGTCGGTAACTTTTGAAGAATGTTAATGTTTTTTGTACTTTCGTTTTCATATATATATATATATATATATATATATATACATTACAAGCTTAAATGAGTCTAGCTTGAGATCAGCTTGGGTTTACTGAGTCGAGCTCGAACTCATCTCAATATGTGACTCGAGCCAGGCTGAGCGTGAGCTCGGCATGCTCGTTGTACATCTCCACCGGCCACCTACATGCTGCCAGCACAACCAGATATGCCATTTCATCAACATAGGAGCATGTACAAATTAATTCCAATACACTGCATGTGTGGTGTCATGGATACATGCAACACATGATGATGATGATACACCTGCACATCTATATGCTTCCAAATACCTCTAATTTGGTACCACATATATGAACATGACCAAGTTCATGAGCTGAAGTACTTGCATCTACCATGTCCCTGTGTCCATGCAGACCCAAACTCCAGGGTGAGCTTCATCTGTATCCCACACTTCTTTGTCTCACATCTTAGCCAGGTGAGTGGAACTTGGGTGGGTATAATGGAACGTTTTTCATATATATTTTTAATACAAAACTATTTCAGTAACATTTGGTATTATTTTGAGTTAAAAATAATCTTTATTTTAGTCAATGAGGGGTGGTAGCGTAATGGGCGGAAAGGTGATCTGGCTCTTCTAAGGACTTGTGTTCGAATCTTGAAGTGGTCACTATCACGTTCCAACGCACTCTACCTCTGAACTGTAAAAATTTCTGAAGCATGCTCTGTAAACCGAGAGGACGGGCATTGCGGGGGAGAGTGTGACATCTTTTATGGGCGGTGAAACGAACCTCTCACCCTTGAAAGAAAAAGAAAAAGAAGGTGAACCAATTATTAAAGAGTATATGAAGGTGAGTGAGGGCAGAGCTAGAACATTTTGACTAAAGAGCACTAGATAAAAAATTTTTAAGTTTTTAAAGGTACTTTTTAAAAGGTACAAACAACTTGTTCAAAGATATTAATATAAAATAAGAACTTTTCTGTGTAGACAATTACCCACACTTAACCCACATCAGCCTCTGCCCCTCGAGGTAGGTTTTGAACTTGTGAAGGGGAGAAGGGGGAAGATGGGAGAGACTTCGGCTTCTTCGAGGTACCTCATCCATGTATTGCAATATTCTTACTTCGATATTCATGAAGATGTCGAAATATTCTGGACCTTTCCTCTTTAAAAAAACTAAGAAATCATATTCCCCTTCTATAGTATGAAGCAAACCATGCTTGGGCTCATTGCAGTGGCGTAGCTACATGTGGGCTAGTGTGGGCAACTGCCCACATCAGCTCTTTAAAATTCCTTTATTTTCATGTTGAAAAATTTAATATTTACTTTTATACATATATAGGTGCCCCTCCAACTAATTTTTCTGGCTCCGCCTCATTTATTTGAGACTTGCTCACATAATTCTAAGTGACCAACTAAAACATGAAGAGAAGAAAAAATGTCAAACAATAATGAAGTTCAAAATAAAAAAAAAAATCACATTCAGTTATTCAAGTAACATTAGAAGGAAGATGGAGATTATAGCTGCCTAACATTTACCAAGTGTAATTGATGTGAATCAGAAAAGTCTAAGAGCCTAAAAGCATTTTGAGTGATTTATTGGGAGAGGGCAATGAAGCAAAAGAAGACAGCTGCAGGTCTAAGGTAGCACATCCACCATGTATTGATTCAATCAACTAGACAGACAATCTCTTTGACAAGAAAGATGTGGTGTCTGCAACAACAACCCCTCAACCAAAAACATGAGAAATGTTCATGGAATCATAATGAAGCATCCGCCACTCTCACAACTTGCAAATTAAGAAGTCCAAATTGGTGATCCCAATTGCACTCAGTCCTACTGAAGTTGTGCTTCAATTATGTGTA
Source organism: Nymphaea colorata (assembly GCF_008831285.2). Taxonomy (NCBI): domain Eukaryota; kingdom Viridiplantae; phylum Streptophyta; class Magnoliopsida; order Nymphaeales; family Nymphaeaceae; genus Nymphaea; species Nymphaea colorata. The sequence goes on from NC_045138.2 coordinate 31,701,238, forward strand.
TGTGTGTGTATATGTAGTTTTTTTTTAAATTTTTTTTTAGAAGGGTTAGTGGTTCATTCCACCGCCTGCCCCTCCCTCTCCTATGCCCGCCTCCTTGGTTTTCACATAGCATGTTTTGGGATCTTTTTAGGTTCATAAGGTAGAGCGTCTGGGACGTGACAGTGACCACTCCAAGGTTCAAACCTGAGGCGTTAGAGGAGCCGGACCACCTTGTCGTCTAGTACGCTACCACTTCAATCATATGTTTCTCTTTTCTTTATTTGACAGACTTTTCATTATTTTCACCTTGCTGTTGGGTGAGTAGAAGGGAATTCAACTGCCCAAGTGAGAGGCTGAAGCCCCCTCCTTCCCAGCCTGTGCCCATCAAAATCCTCATTAGCACGCACACACACACACACACTTGTAGAGAATATGCATTTCATGCAAACAGTAGGTGCACAATCAAATTGGAACTATAGAATCACTATAGAATCTCTGTTGTTCTATTCCAATCAGACTGGAGTATAACTCAAACCTTTATTTTTGTTTTTGAGTGTTTTATTTTCGGGCTTGGGAGTTTTATATATATATATATATATATATATATATATATATATATATATATGGAAATCAGCTGACCAATGTCCATTGTTGAAATGGGTAAAAATTAAATTTTGCAATGTTAGAAACTGCTGCAAATTGTGCATTCCATTGGTCATAGTTTCTAGCCATAGAATGTACTATTTGCGACGTTTTTTAGTGTTGCAAAATTAATCTGTATTGCTGAATTGGTAGTTCATCTAAACATTAGTGCATAAATGAGCAAAATTTTTAATGCATCAATATGAAAAATAAATGGTTCGTGTGGGGTCCACACCAGCCTCTATGCAGCTCCGCCACTGCTCCTAGGCCCCTTAAATGAGACTTAACCATCCTCTATTTGACCTACCAGAGAAAAAAAAAAAAAGAAAAAAAGTTAAGAGAGAGGTACAAAGAATCTAGAAACTAACATCCATCTTCAATAAGAAATTCTTGAGCAAGTTCAAAGGGGACAACCATGAACAACTCCATGCATGTTATAATTATACCTCAAAGATGAAAATGCTCCGACTTAGAGACATGCATATGATTCTGGATGAGCAGGAGGAGTATTTGATCTTACAGTCCCGCCAAAAGCTAAAGCCCCCGCCCTCTCCCCCATTGAAGACAATGTATATGATTGGTTTACTCTTGTTTGTATGGAATCAAAAGACAGTGATTTAGAAATGACTTATTTAACATGCGACCAAGTTCGATTAACGATATCAAATCACATTTTAAGATGGTAAACATCAACACTTTATCATTTTGACATAGATGGCAAGGGCAAGCTGATCTAAAGGGTTGGGCAAATGCAATCGGATGTCTTATAATAAATGATCTTTACCTTCTGTGTAAAATGTAATAATTCATCTAAAGAAATCGATCAGAGGGCTTGTTCCCGTGAGTTCTCCTAATGGTATAATTTCAAGTATATCTAAGAATCCTAAAGCAAATTCGGGCTTAATGCATGCAGTATTTGCTTGAATAGGATATTATTAGAAAAAATAAAACTAGCAATAATGAAATTTTATTATACTCAGAAAGTTTATAAGCCTCTCCCTCGCACATTTTTAGGAGTAATTAAGTGAATTAACTCAACAGAGAGGCATGGAAGAGCTTGGTTTTCAATATTTAAAGCTATTAGGTACATAATATATATTACGTTACTAAGAATGATGTCGTTTTATGCATGTCCATTTCCTTGTTGTGGCACCTTCCATTATTTGCAAATAATATATTAGAGATGCACTGTTCCCGTCTATTGTGCACATCATCTGTACACATTCGCTCTAAACATGCATAGCTTGTTTAATAGAAACAAGGACTTGTCATGATCCACTATGAGGAGTTTTTTATTTTTTCTTTCTTAAAAATATTTTTATGACATCTAATGGAAGCAAATAATATTCGTTGGTATTTGTCCTCCATTTATTTTTAGGTGAGTAGGAGGAATATTTTATCCTACTTTTCGAAGGAGAGCCGAAGCTCCTACTTACCATTCGTGTTCTTAGGGTGAAGGCAGAGGTGGGGCCCGCTTGGGTCCTGGCCTGACCTCATTTTTTTGTTTTAAAAAAAGAATCATATGTCAATTTCAGAAAATTTCACTTGTTTTATACAAAAAATTTTGAAAATTGATATTTCGGCTCTAGTTAAAATTTAAAATTTTATTTTTTTATTGTGAAAAATTTCTAGCTCTGCCCTTAGGTTCAGGGTCTGCTTTCGGTGTCACACTTCAATATGCCTCGATGAACCCCAAACCCCCTCCTCCTCTTTTGCAGTATAAAGAGTCGATGACTTGAGAATTCAAAATGAAAATTGGTCGCCTACCAGCCTCTACACCATGTCTCTTACATCAACTCCCTCACGAATTTTGTTCTATATTTATTTATAGAACAGTTATTCGTCACAGTTATGTGATCCATATGTCATATGATTAATTTAATTTTATATATTAAACATGGCGCAATAATGTGATGGAGATATGCCCTCTACAGTTGAGGGATATTCTTTTGCTCCAACTTGATCAAAAAGCATACATGAAAAGGATAATACGCTTTTCTAGTTCTAGTTTAAGTTGCACATTAGGTGGAAGTGAAGAAGATGATCTCCTAATTAATTTTGTTATGACTCCTAAATAAGCTATGCATGTGGCCCACGTTGAGGTGCTTAGCGTGGTAGACCTGAACTTTGTCTAAGGCCATATTGCATGTTATATGCATGTTCGATTCCACACACAATCTTGTGGAAGGGTATTTTGGTCATTTTCTAAAAAAAATATTTATCACTTTGAAGAAAAACTTTTTTTTTTAATTTTGCCATTTGAGATAGTTTTTTCAAATTTGAAGGGAGTTTATCGACACACGACTTACATGTTTAGGCCCGAACATATAACCATCTTCAAACTTGGTTTGTAAACAAGTATGGTTTGCGGTCCAAAAAAATACTATTGACCAAGACCTTTCTTGATAGCATGTGATTTAAGTGTATATATATATATATATATATATATATAAAACACCCCTTAAAGATACTTAGAACATATTCACGAAACACTTGTTATAATGTTTTATGAATCTGCCTCATTTTTTTAGTGAATAGTCATGAGACAAGTAACAAAGTGTAAGTGTTACTACTGCCAAACAACCCTTAAGATCTTTAAAAGTACTTTGAATCTCAAGAAAAAGACGGTTATAAAGTTTTCTTCATATATGAAATGTGATACATATGCATGCATTGTGGGGTTTCATTCCTTACGTACTTGGCATTTTAATTTCTTACGTAAATTTTTTGTGGTATTGCCATTGGACTAAATTGTCAGACACTTTTTCAGTCAAAAATTCCGTCGGCTAATCCGCTCCGAAGATTAATCCACGTGTTACTCAATGATAATGTCGTCGGAAAAAGGATCTATTCGAGATTGGTGACCCAGACGAATCAAAGAGCAAGAAACCAGCCACCCCAAATCAATGGGACTCATGCAAAATCATGGACCACTAGCAGTTGATGCTACCATGCATCCCCAATCTGAATCCTTCCATTCAAATGAGAAAATGCCTGGAAGGAACAAAATCTCTCTCTCTCTCTCTCTCTCTCTCTCTCTCATAGGCGTGTAGCATAGCTGGTTGAACCTGCAGCACGTGAACAACATGTCTCATGTTCGATTCCCATTAGGGTAAGTGCTAAAGGTGAATTCCAACAAGGGTTGTGATTGTGCCTTTCTCTCTCTCTCTCTCTCTTTAATTTCTCTAGCACACACCCTAGACTGAGCATTGAACTATTCATCTTCTGCATAACTGCTGCCATGAAGGTTTTTGAGTACTTAGACCTCTAGTTAGGTGAACTGTACTCTTGTTGGCATTGTTGGCACATTTAACTTTAGTGACAGATGCCAACTTTTCTATTGGTTCCTGCAATTACATGAACCACACACACCCACTGGCCTACATGTCCTAACCTTTGAAAAAATTGGCGCTACAAAGACTTTTCTACATACCCAACTTGAAACTTCTTAATCACAAACCTAAATCTTGTTTTCTCAAGAATATCCAGGATTATCCCACTACAAACAAGAAACAAATTAATCAAAGTTGCAATGTTCCTCTTGCCACTTATTGCTAGGGGTGAACAACGAGTTGAGCTCGGCTCGTGAACGAATTTGAGCCGAGTTATTTGCTTAACGAGTCAAGATCGAGTTTATGAGTTGACTCGTTCAAATAACCAAGCTGAGTTCGAGATCCATACGTAATTGTCAAGTCAAGCTCGAGCCTTAATCGAGTTTGTCGAGCCTTAATCAAGTCGATATATTCAAACGAGTTTACGAGTTTGTCAGGCTCGAGTTCAAACCGTAACGATGAATACCAATTCTATTCAAACGAGTTTGTCAAACCTTAATCGAGTCGAACTCGAGCTCAACACAAAACTGCCGAGGAGTTGCTTCCATTGAGCTACTCGAGCCCAATCGAACTCAAGGTTTCATTAGTCGAGCCGAGATCGAGCTCAGTGAACTCGGGCTCGTGTTCACCCCTACTTATTGATACAACCACTACCAAAAAGTGGGTATTTACTGACACGTTAACGTTTTAAACAAGAGAACTATGCACCACCTCTCCATTATTTATAAGCATGATGTATTTAATTTGAAGAGTTGGAAGATCTTTAAGTTGCTTTTGATTCCCTATAGATCTCAAATCCGACGGAATCTCAAATCCATGATAGTTGAAATCCACAGTTGCATCAAACTATGAACTTCAGCTTCTAACTCGCAGCGTAACGTGGATTTCAAATCCGCACTTTACTGTAAAAAGTATGGATTTGAAATCGGATTGGGGAAAGCGAGGAGGGGGGTCGAACTTCAAAACCGTGAATTTCAAATCCGTGGTAATCAAACACAACCTTAAGAAATTTAGGCAAAAGTGCTGCTGTGGGGATCTGCCTACCTTGTAGGCCACAGCGTCTTCCTTGTCTTTTTCTTCTCCTCCTCCCTTCATTTATTTTTTATAATTTACACATAGAGGCCTAACCTATGGCGAATTTATTTTAAGCAGTAAAGCCCACTGAGAAGTTGTTGCAGTAAATTGAGTGAGAAAAAACAGTCATTTGTTCAATTTCTAGGGGCAGTTCATAAGCCTATACAGAAATAGGGGAAATGCGCCACTAAAACTATTGGCAGAGCTAGAACTTTCTAGTTAAAAAGTACAATTGTTTTAAATTCAACTTTTAGAGGACACTCTTATGCAAAATAAAAAAAAATTAAAAATATCGTTATGTAAATGAAGTAAATTTAGTAGACTGGTGTCGGCAATTGCCCACACAAGCCACAACATGGCTATGCCACTCATGAAAACTGCATTAAGGCGAGTGCTCAAGGCGTGAAACGGCCAAAATGCCCTCATTCTTAAGGAAAAGAAAACCTCGTTTCTGTGGGCAAAAGTGGAAGGAAAATGTTGTTCTTTATAAAAACCCTTGTTTTGAAGGAAACCACTATGTATTTCATTAAAACTGTATTTAAGCTAAAAATTTCTCTTTCTTGCAATTTCATATAAGAAAATTCAAATCAGTCAGCCTCCGTGTCTAGATGTTTTGTTTTTTCTTATGTCGTTAGAAACCCTTGCAAAAGGTGCATTTTATTACTAAAGTTGTAATCAAGCAATTGTCACTGTTACTAAATCTTTTGCGACAGTTTTTCGTTACACAAAGTAAAAAAAAAAAAATCCATCCAACCAACAAAGTTTGTCTGGCTGATTTTAATTTTATATATATATATATAATACTGTGAAAAGTAATTTTCTATTACTTGCTAGCTTTCCTCATTCTTGTATTGTCTTCTAGAGAAGAACAATAACCTCACAGGGCAAAGGCAACATATGAACATATATGTGAAATGTAACAAACTCATAAAAGGCAGTACATTTTCAGCCTACTGCCTACACTGTTCATCTTTTCTTGAAGCTTAAGCTCCGCGCACTCTTCCGTCAAAGACGTATGAGAAACGCAAACATTGGTGAGAATCCAACACCCCGAAGGAACTGTTTGTCGTAGTTCACGGACTGGGCACCATCGCCATCAATTCATCGCCATCTTATTATCAAATCTAATCTGTAGGGAAAAAAAAAACATTCTCCACATTTTACTGATATAATCTATGAAGAACATTAGAACATCATATCAAATCACCTAGAGCATGAGCATGGAGCAAAATTGCAAGAAAAAGTTAAAATATCTTAAGTTTGACCTAAAAAAAAGGGTAGATTTTACATGCAAATTGAAGCATGCACCGGTTCCATCACCTGATCCCAATGGAGCTTTGAATATTATTAATAAGATAGTGACAAAGAACGTTTTTTTTTTTGAAAAGGACGCAAAAAATGCAATAAACTAAATAATCATTTAAAACTTAAAAAGAACGTGTTTTTTTTAATGTTAAAAAACAAAAAAACGTGTTAAAAACTACTGTTTTCGCTTTTTTTTATTTATTTTTTTATGTTTGTGTTATTAGTTTTTCATTTATTTTATTTTTCTCCTATTTAGGTTTTTAAAAGTTTTAAAAAATATCATATTTTTCTCATATTTTTTTTTCTTTCAAGTTTTCAATATTATACTCAAGAAAACCTTGCAGTTTAAAACTCCAAAACGTTATTTGGGACTCTGAGATAAGGAAAGAAGCTTTGACTCTCATTTTAAACGATGGGATAACATCACACTCATCTAAAAAAATATAAAGACAAAAATAGGTCGCATCTAATTAGAAGTTGGCCATGTTGTTGTATCACTTTCATTCACCAAGTTAGTGTTTGCTATGTGACAATATTTCAAATATCTAGAAGTGCCTAAGCTTTCAATATAATTGGCAGCAAAGTGTTGAACACTTGAAGAAGTCAAAGATGGCACCTTCATCATCACCTTAACTGTTATGTCTCTAAAATTGACCAACACCGGAAACACATTAAAATATCTAAAAAAAAAAGGAGGCCGAATTATATTTTCAAAATTTTGATAGGGGCCATAATATCATTTTTTTAAATTTTTATATAGGATAAATACAAATTTTACAGTTTTATGAGCTTACTCAATATTTAGGACATATTTATTGGAGGGAGTGTTCTTCTTACCAAACGACCTCTTATAATTAAAAAAAAAAAAGACTTGGGAAACATTTAAAAAAATGCTATAAAGCAGGATGATCAAATATGAGCTTACAAAATTATTGTATAAATTAAAAACTAGTAAAAAAAAAAAAGCAACATTAAGAAGTAAGGATTGGAATGAAATCAACAGTATTCTAAATTTGTATTTATGATAAGATTTGCAAACATACACCTGTGAGCACAAAATGCATAGAGGGCAACAACAAAAAACTAAGACAATCAACCAAGAGAAAAAAAAAATAGTAAACTGCATGTCCAGCATATATTTTCAGTTATAAAAAGGCATTTCATGAGACTAAAATTTGTGTTTTTTAAACAATAGCAAATTGCTGTTTTCATAAAATATAATACAATTTTATATATCATTTGTATTTTCGATCTAAGAACAATAATAATCGATCATGTTTCTCTATGGTGTTTTGGAATATGTGTTTTCCGAATACAATGTTCTTATATCAAACATTACTTTTAAAGTGGGAAAACAAGGAGCCGATACAGTTTTGTATCGGCCTATATATTAATAAAATAGTATTATTTTTTAAATTGAAAAGGCTTGATCAATACATTGTATCGAAGATTTCTGATACAAGTTGAAAATCCATATTTAGAACAAAGCTTTGCCTACTTCGAGCTTGGGACATTAAATTTATATTTTTTTTGGAAGTGGTACTATTCCATTAATGTTGGGGCCGACCAGACCAAAGTGAAAAAAACTAACCCCTCTTTTTCTCTCTCTAAAATTTCTTTTGCCATTGCTTGTAAAATGTTCTTTCTTCTCTCTCTCTCTTTTCTCTACTCTCTCCCATTAACCATGTACAACGATTGAGTCGAGCTCGAACTCTACTTGAATCATATATTAATCGGCCCCAGGTGGACTCAAGCTCAACTTGTTTAAGCTGGTGTCGCTTAATACATATTTATGCTTGAAGTTTTCACATTTTTATTTAAGTCAGTTTAAGTTTTTGAAATTACAAAAAAAAGTATTAATGTTCAACAAGTATTATTCAGTTTAATTCATCTCACTCGAACCTGACTTGTTTACAAATTCTAGTTACCAATTGAGCTCGCACCGAACCAATTCTTATAGCCACCTCAAAAGATACTTTTTTCTCTCTCAATTTTACTTTTCTCTCTCTAAATTTCTTGTACCCACCTCAATTTTCTCTCTCTCTCTCTATATATATATATATATATATTCTCTCTCTCTCATATTAAAGTGTTTGGACTCAAGGGACCCACTGCCCTCGCGCCTATAAATTCGGAAGCACCCTCCCGTAAGCGGCACCGCGACCAGCCCCTCCACTTCCACCAATGGCAACCATCACTCCATTTTCCGGCGCCACCGGATCCCGGCGAGCTCGCCGGAAGATCGTCTCCGGGAGGCGGTTCTCCGAGGTGCTGAAGCAGCAGAAGACCAGACTCTACATACTGAGGCGTTGCATAGTGATGCTTCTTTGCTGGCACGCTCACGCCCTCCCCGACTAGGCCTCGCACCGACACTCTCCCGTCGAGATTCCGGCCGTTCATAGCCGGGAACCGTCCTCCAGTCGTGCGCCGCTAGCTTCAAGTCTGTTTTTCCCCTTTGCAGAACCCGCTGCGGCCGATCCGAAACTGCCGGAATCTTCTGCGCCCCCGGATTCCGGCGAAGTTGGAAGGAGCGGCACGCTCCGGCTTCTGAGTTTTGGAGAGGACATGGCCACCGCACGTGCTTGCAGGTCGAGGAGGATTGAGGGGTATTTCGGTAATTTTACAAGAGAAGCGATGTTCTTGCAATCTGGACCATTTATTTGACAACGAGCGGCCAAGATTGCTTCCAAGATGAGTGGTTTAAGCCCCTTTGTATATTGTCCTCCATTTATCGACTGTACAACTGGTCAAATCAAATGCCTTTTCATGGTTAATTTGGATATGGGTCGGATATCTGGTCGGATCCAAATCTGTTGATCAGATTATTCAGTGCGTTTACAAGTCGGGTTTGGCATGCGTTGGCTTGTATCCCGTCGAAAATGAGTTGATCATAATTTGCCGTGTCCAATACAGCACTCACCATCAGCGTATATTGGATACTTTTTATTTTTTATATTTAAAAATGATTATAAATGTGTAACAAAGTAGAAATGCTTAGGCGGGAAATTACTTAGATGCCGAAGCTTAAGCTTATGAGTTGGCTTCGTTATGGAAATTATTTCTCTACCTAACACTACAAGTTCAAGATTGGTGACATCTTGTCAACTTGGTGATATTGATATGAGAAAAGCCCCTATAACTTCTAGACTCATGACGTCTTGTCAACTTGCTGATGTTGATACAATCATATATGTAAGCAGCGGTTGAGTCAGAAATTTCTAGCTAAAGGGCACGTTGAGGCGCACTTGGATCTAATAAGACAGCTCATGTAGCTACACCCATGACGTAAGTAAATCTTTCATTTAGAATCCACACGCAGTGTGGGCAGTTGCCCACGTGTAGTCCCACCATTGATCTCAAACTTTATGAAAAAGAGAAAAAAAGTTTAAGGTTGTATTTGATAGTCTCAGATCTTAGATCCGACAATGGGTTTGGGAGATCATCAGTTTAAACAAACCAGATCACTGTAGCATAGACTTTAAATCCATGCTACATGTTAAAAACAATGGATTAAAGTTATCTGTAAAACAAACACAACCTAAGTGATTGACTCTGCAATCTTTATAGTGTAGGGAAGATGCCCTGTCATTGTGGTGGAGTATTTGTGATATTCATTTACTATTATGCCTTCAAGGAGCTGTTTGAGAACAGTAATGGTTGGTATTTCATGCATCTATTCCAAAAAGTGAGGTAGATTCATAAAATACTTTTGAAAGTTTGAATCTGACCAAATTTTAAGTTAGATATATGAAATACTAACATAATGTTACTTTTTCCAAACAACTCCTAAATGCACGACAAAAATAAAGTTAGTGACAAACTTAATCAATTCAGTGGCCAATTCAAGAGTTGCATGTGTCATTTTTATTTATTTTTTACGACCAAATTTAATTCCGCCAATATGCAATTTCACTGATTCAGTTCAAAAACTTAATTTACAACATGTGCTATATGCAATTGACAATAAACTAATATCTCTCGGTCTTGATTTCCGAACATATGTTTATCAGTTGACAATAAACTAATATCTTTAGTAGTACCAACGATGCAAAGATTGGTCCTGAAATACTTCTACATGCTAAGTGCAGAGCCCTTTTTTGGGTTTATTTATTTTTAAATTAACATTTTTAAATCTGGTCTTTTATGTATTTTATGTATATGAGTGCCCCTTCATATATGAAAATATATGAAAAGTGTCCCTATGAATATGAAAATATATGAAGAATGACAATTTCATAAAATTTTTCTGGCTTCACCATTCCTGAAGTACATGATTTGATGTTATATGCAATGCTTAAAAAGTTGTCACACCATAATAACGGTGTTTGTGTGACAAACTAACTTATGTGAGTATACCAAGCTCGTGGCGGCTGCTTGAGGCTGTAAATAGCTTTGTCTAACTTACACACATGGCGGGGAAACTTAAGATGTTTGTAACCAGGGGCGAAGGGAAGGGGGGGCGCCGCCTAGGCCATGGCCCTACCCCAGCCAATGATTTTTTTTTTTTTACTTAATTACGTAATGTATTTTATGTATTAGAATTCAGTTTGACACTACCCGAATCTAGAGGTCAGACTGTCGGCCCGCCCCTGAAAAAGATCCTCGCTCCGCCCCTGTTTGTAACCTTCTGGTTGCAACATATATATGCCTTTAAATAGAACTTTATTTAAAAAAAGCATTATCAAAACCCAGTTGCCGACGAAGTCTCAAAATGAATGTATGTTTGATGTCTCTAAGAAATCCACACTAGGTGAGCTTTTGATTAATTACCTTTGGTATGAGAATCATTTTCCGGAGAGTTTGGCTTGGAAATTTTGGCCGGAGGGATACTAATTCAATAACTTCGATCCTTTTCGGGCCACTTATATATACACATATCAAATATTTGAAGACAACAATGTAAAAATAAACATATTTTGTGAGATTGGTGTGGGCTTCTATGTCACCAGGGTGTGGCAACCCTGGTGACGCACCTGCATCAACACGATGCGGGTGCGACCCAGATTCGCACCCAAACCGCATCCTATTGATTTCAGTTTTTTTTAGTTTTTTTTATCAAATTTGATACTATTAATATATTATATTAATAAATTAATAATAATAATAAATACCCTCGCCGCACAGTCGCACCGACACCCACATCCGCACCCCCACCCCGCATTCTAGTGACATAGGTGCGCTCAATATGGGTCAGCCACTGGCCATAAATGCATCCCGACTAGTTTCCAATGAATCGGTACCATTTGGTTTCATAATGTGAAAACACTTTTCTTGATTAAGAAACAAGTCGTACATGTTGGAAAATGTTAATATCTGGATATTGATATCAAACATGCTTTGAATCAATCAAGTTGTTTTTACGAAAAAAAAAAAAGATTTTTCTATTATCAAAATATTGATTTCAGCCATTCGTTTTTGCTTATTATAAAAACACTATTAAACGTGAAATTTGATCAACTTAATATATATTTTGCATCAACCTATTCTTAAAATCATATCGATTAGCTTAAGTTAAACAAAAAACTTTAAATATCACATTTAAAGAGTCTGGTTTTTGTCCCTGACCTATTGGTCTGGCCTTCTTAAAATAATATGATTTAGGTACAGGTTGGGTTTCGTCTTTAATTTTCTGTTTATTCTAATTATGTAGACGAATTAAAATGATATTGATCCAGATCTTTCTTAAAGTCATATTTACAAGTTTGTCATGGAAATATATATAAAATTAGCCTGAAAACTTTGTAACAAATTATGCAAATAACACTGGATTTGTGTTACTGCAGGCCATTTCGAGGATTGTTAGTAAGAAATTCACTTTTGATCCAGACTGCACTTACATCTCATTTTGTAATATTTCTAAATTGCTTTAAATAAAAAATAATAAAAATGCAATCCCGACCAATTTTGAAATTTTTCGTAAACCAAATCGATTGTGAAAAAACTAAATTTCTTCAACATTGCCCACCGTATTGGATTTGGATCTGGATCTCGTCTCGGATTTGGATTGTCCAATGTCGGCCAGCTTTGACTTGCACCTGCTTGGAATCTCGGACCTTCCAGAACTGGACCCGTTTGGTCCCACTCAAAGTGTTTAAAACGTTTAATTATCGCTACCAAGTTCTCGTGAAATTATAGAAGGATATTTCTATTCAACTTTCATAAAAAAAAATGTTAATTATAGAAACTGAAATACGATGTCAGAAAATATCTTTTTGAAAAATTAAATAGTAAAGGAAAATTATTTTCTTGATTTTAAGTTCTCAACGACCTGAGCCAATTTCACGTTTTTTTCCCTTGTTCTTGAAAAAAAGGTACCGACATTTATCACCCGGGACCCGTTCATCGCGGATGCTAACGAAAAGTCCATCTTGAGTAACTTATTTACGAAACTGCCCTCCTATTTCACATTTGCTTGCCTGCTGCTTCCCATTTGGGATCTGATTCATCTCCCTCTCTCTCTGTCTCTCTCTTTCTCTCTCTCTGTGGTTGATGTATCGATGTGCCTCTTCTCTCTCGCTTGTCTCCGGCGGAGGTATGCGCCCCTCGACCACTCGATCTCGATTTTATTTTTGCCTCTTAAATTTCTATTTGGTTCCTTCTTTTTATATATAATTGTCCGCATTTCCCGTCTTGTGGTTGCTCGGAATCTCAAACTTTCGTTTAATGTGATAAGTTTCTCCCTGGATGGAAATGGTAGCTCTTGCCGTGGCAATTCCATTCCGGGGGTTACGACGCTGTCGGTATTGAGATAGATCTAGGGTTTCTGAATAACTGCGTTCGTCGCTTTTTTACGTAATTTGATGATCAGAACTGCGTTCGTCGCTTTTTACGTAATTTAGTTATCTAGCTCGGAATCTGCGTTGGATTTAGCAGGAAACCCTTTTTGGCTCCTAATTTGCAGGGGAATTCTTCGGAAGAGAAAATTCGGATATCTTGTGCGGGCTCATTTTTCGCGATCTACTCTTCGGGGTTTCTATCCCGGATTGACCGACTTGTGTGTGCAAATTATTCTGCGCCATGATCTGCATGTCGTAGGTTTTGCACATTCACGCGGGAGTGGGATTGTTCGTTCTGAGATCTGCTTTCTGCCGTATCCGATCTAATGAAGTGGGCGTGTGATACGTGAATACTGTACATTAAGAAATTTTCATAACCAGCTCACAGAGGAATGGGAATTAGGAGTATTCGTGGCAGATGCCCAGAGTTTCCTTACGTTCCACTTAGTTAGGAAATTAATTGCCGTTGAAATCGATTTTTCAATCTTGCTTTGGTATAAAGGGAGCTATTTTAATATCCGTTTAGTTATTCCTTCCAAAAATTAAAATAATGGTGGCTTATTTTTAGAAGAAGCCAATATTTCTTTCTTTGCTGGGTTGATTTGTTGTCATTCAAATACGAGTGAATTTAACTATGGTAAGCGGTTGGGATGTTTGAATATTCTAAATTCCAACTGGTGGATGCTTCTTGTCTGAGTGTGTGTGTGTGTGCGCATTTCTTTTCCATGCGTCACTCGTAGATGTTCAACTTACATATATGTGGAACCCTTTTTTCCCTTTCAGGTGACGTGTAAGTGGATGTTGGAAATTGGGTATTGATGTTGATCTCGTAGAGGTTCTAGAACATAACTTTTCCAATTTGAAGGAGTTTAACCAGATATGCCGATAAAAGCTGTTCAATCTTCTTATAGAGATCGAACAAATGAATTTTTGACGGTAGCAGAGAAACTTAAGAAGTCTATTTCATCCACGGCTAATGGTCCCAGCACTGCAAGTTCGAAACCTGAAGGGCCAGAATCTGCTATTTCTATTCAAAAGGAATTTAACAAAAGGGCCTCCAAAATTGGATTTGGGATTCATCAGACATCACAGAAACTTTCAAAGCTTGCTCAATGTAAGTGATTCTTATTATGATTTTTTTTTTTGTATACAATTGTTTCCTTTATTCATGTTACTCAAAGTGCTTCCTGATGTCATGGAAATGTCAGCACCAGTTTATGATGGATGGTTGCATGCATTTTTCGAGTGGTATATCATTTTCATTTATTAATAAGCATCATAGTGATGTTTGCAAAATCAGTTTCCCCAAGTATTCGGAGACGATCACCAAGTAGGAAATGAAATTATATGTTGATCGGATTGATTAAAAGTGTTTTTGATTAAAAAAATTATATCTGGAAAGAAATCAGGAAAACCGAGAAAAATGGGAAACACAATGTAAAAGCATAAATACTTTAAGCAAATAAAAGATGACAAAATTTGAAAAAAAAAAGGAAGAAAAGTCTAATGTAAAATCAGATTTAAGTTGAATATCGAAAATAATATGTACTTAACAAGATTATGTGATAACTGATTGCTGGATGTCAAGATACAATATACCCTGGATGTCCTTTTCTTATGGTAATTCTTAGATTTCTACATGAATCAGAAGAGACTGAGATCTGTGTAAAACTTTCAACAGAGGTGAATCTAAAATCCTTTGTGCATTCCCCCAAAAAGATGTAAGACACATCTGAGACTAGGAAAATTCACATGGAAGCAAAAGAATCACTGCTGAAGGGAGCAATATTAATATTCTCTCAGGCACAAGATCAGAAAACCAACAAGTTTCAAATTTACAAAGCGATTGATCAGTTACGTTTAGATATGGATGCTGTGGGTTCCATCTGATGAATAAGGAAATGAAACACAGAAAAAAAAAAGAGTAGAACAGAACTTGAAGATAGATCTGTCAAGTTCCTATGGCAGAAGAAGAAAGAAATACCTTCTTTGGCAACCTCATGACCTGAATCTTTCTACTCAGTGGACGGATGGCTGCTGGAGTGCTGCTTTGCTGCTTCTGGTGTAAGTAATGCTTGTGAGGTTTCAATTTAGGTGAAAAGACCTACAAGGTCATCAATGCGATTTTTATATTTTATGGGCAAAATTGGCAAATCAGGCTGAATGAGAGATTCAGATGATCAAACCTGTTCAGGTGAATCGGCAAAAGTTGGCTGATCTTTTAAGACCCCTGGCTTGACACGTGCACCAATTAGGAAAGGGTCTGATTTGATTCGAATTGGTGATTTGTACAACGGTGGATTGTGGAATCTTTTGTTGCTAGATTGTTGTACATTAACTTGGTTGGATGTTGTAGAAATTTGAGCCAAACTGAGACTTGATTAAAGATAGTAAATCCATCTCTTATTAATTAGTTCTGCTGGCCGTGTTGCAATGTGATACTGCAAGCAAATGCCTGTTTTTTGTCATGCTTTTGCCAACAAGATAACAGTTGTGATTTATTCTCTTTAATTTACAATTCAATGTCATATGGAACTGGATAGACCTTTTCTTTTGTATGAAAATACTTCTTACAATTTTGAATATAAGAATGTGCTAGCCTTGAACTAACAGAGGGAAATTACTCACACACACTGCTCTTGCGAAAGCCCAGCCTTCACACCTTAAAATTGATAATTCTCTTGGTAATTAGGGTTAACTCCCTTAACGACCTTATATACTGCTATCCTATAACATGGGGTGGGTTACTGAGACCTACCATCCACCTGACCCAGTTCCTAAACTGACTCCACGCAGGGCAGATCCTGCCTCTGCTGATCCGACTATATGGACCTAATAACAGACTTTCCCGACCCACTAACTTCATGCCTAACAGAATGTTATTACATTGGTCCAGATACAATATTTCTTCTTCAAGATAGCTAAAGCATTCATGCCAACCCTTTTATCATAGAATTTAAATAGTTTCTAGATAGGTTGTTGAGGCTAGATCTCCCTTGACAGTATGAAATTGATGAAGCTTGTATTTAGTTTATACTTCGTAATTCGGATTTCTGTTACCTATTATTGGTGTTGTCGGCTGTTAACAAGAGCTTCCTGTTAAACTTGTCCGTGTCTTAAATGAAAAAAAATTGTTTTCCTTGGTCAACAAAAATGTTCTGACAACAAAAGTTGGCTGTTCAATGGATTCCAATGAAGAAAAACAAAGTCATCTATGGTCACCCTAAGGTTTATACAACTTTAGATGACGGGAATCGATAGATTTTACTCAGCTGGATATGATCTTGATGTCGAGCTCTACCTCCATAAAGGCACAGGGGAGTAACACCAGGAAGGGAGCAAATAAACACATATATTCATTGTTTATATTTATAAAATATAAATTAGTAAACAAAAAAAAAAAGCCAAAGAGTACAAAAAATACGAGCTTGACATAGGTGTGGGGCCAGCACCCTTCCAATGGTGTCCATGTAGCATAGATTGGCATAGGTTGAACCATTGAAGGAATGCAAGAAAGAAGGTTAGACATGGGTAATCAATCATGCAGAACACAATATTACTTTTGGCAAATTAGTTCCTGAATAGCATTGTGGACCATATCCAACTTTAAATATTATGATAGGCATGTTAAATGAACCATAAACAGGAAGATTCCAAAATGCCAAATGGGTAGCATGGTTCTGGTTCTCGATTAATTTACTTTTAAAAAATTTACGGGGTACAGATTCCAGCTCATGCATGCATGGGACCAGCACTTTATCTGGGTATTTAAAGAAATCAATTGGAATCAAGACAATGCCCCAATCTATCAAATCCTTGGCTGGGGGAATGATAGTAGATCATCTTCATGGATGGTTGAGGATGTTCAGCTGAAAAGTATAATGTTTAGTGAAACTGAAAGGCTATGTTATATAGATTGTTATATGGATTGAATGGGTTAACCATATAACGTAAGTCAGTAAAAATGTTTGGTAATTTCAGAAAGTTGTCAAATTGTGCCTCTCTCTTCTTTATTGTTCCAACCCATTTCCAGCCATTAAAATAGTGTGATAACTGATAAGTTGTTTGTGACATGCATTAATGAACAGTGCTTGATACATTTGGTTTGAGAAAGAAAAGCCTGCTTCTTTTGGTTTTTCTTCCTCTCCCTTTGTGAAGTTGTTTGGTGCTTGTTTGATTCTCATTATCACTTAATCAGCATGTCTATTTGTTTGTGCTGATGCAAGAATCTTTTTGGAAATTTGTAGTATTTGTGCAACGCTGGTGGCAATGACATGATTTTGCTATTATGGTGTTGTTGAAGTTAAACTGCTGCATATGGGTGTCTCTTTTTGCTGTGTGGTTTTTTTGGTACTTGTAGTTTGCTCAAGTCGACACATGGACAAGACCTCCTTGGAGTGCAAGGGCTAATATAAGCTTATCTTGCAGTGGCTAAGAGGACATCTTACTATGATGACCCAACTGTGGAGATCCAAGAGCTAACTGCCGTAATTAAGCAAGATATAAATGCCTTAAACAATGCTGTTGGGGACCTTCAGGTCTTATGTAATTCACAAAATGGAAGTGGGAGCATCTCAAAGGACACCACCAACCATGCAACAACAGTAGTGGATAATCTGAAAAATCGCTTGATGAGCACAACAAAAGAGTTCAAGGATGTTCTTACAATGCGTACAGAGGTAGGTCCTATCGCCATGTGAAGAAATGCTTGCAAGGTCTATGTCTGACTAACTAATCCATCGCAAACTAGCAATTTTATCTACCAAGATATAGTGTGGTTGCCAGCCTGTTAAACATTTTGATATGGATGTCCTTACATGCTTCCTCTTAATGTAAGTCCAGATTAACAATTTTTTGTTTATATGCTGTTCAGAACCTGAAAGTTCATGAGAACAGGCGGCAGCTGTATACTTCTGGTCCTTCAAAAGACAAAAGTAATCCTTTTGTTCGTCAGCGTCCTCTTGCTGCCAAGGCAGCCAATGCATCAACTGCACCACCTCTTCCATGGGAAAGTAGTACATCATCCTCATCTCAATTATTCTCAAGGCAAGTTTATCCAATGGTTTTTTGCTTATTAAAAAAACATCTGGAGTGCTAGTTTCTGCATTCTGAAATGATAGAATTGGTATCCGCACCTTTTTTTGTTTTCATGGTTCTTGTTTAAAGTCATAATATGCTACTGATTGAGGTTTTGTTGATGGACCTTTCTGACAGTTTGAGAATAATAGTTGCATCTTCATGTTACAGAAATTTAAGGAATCTAAACTCCCATGGCTTTTGAAAGAGCTCTTGTTTCCCTTTCATCTGAGGGTACTTCTTTGTTCTTTATTGTTGAATAGTAGCAATAACTCAGAACATGAAATATGAAGACAGTTCAGTCGCTTCAATGACAGTTCAGTTTCTCTTCCTGTCTTCCTAATCCACCACAAGTTACTGGTGTCAGAAAAGTTTCCAGTCGGTAAAAATCCTTGAGGGTCCTCCCTTGCACTCCAGATAATGGCCTTTTGGCAAAGGATGCCTACTATAGGTTTTAAAGGCGTGGTGTTCTGACAACTTGGTTATTTCCACGAGCACTCCCTACTGAAAGAGCTGAGTCTTGGAGCCCTTGTGAATGATTAAATCAATTATTGCGGCCAAGGCAAGAAAGGCCCTTTATTAGTTCTGGAAAAGTTTAAACTTCAGTATTGATAATTTGGTATGTTCAAAACCATTTTATGAGCTCTTTTTCCTTGCGTTTCCATTCTTTCTGTTCTCTTTTTCAACCTATGTTTTCTCAAGGCAATACTTAGAAGTGGGGAAAATAATTTAGTTGAAAAGAAAACTATGAAATTTACGTATGTCTCAAATTTTTCATGACCATGTCTCCATCTTGACATGAATAGTATGCCATATGGTAACCATCAGATAGATAAATTCTCGTCATCATTTCTCTCTCTCTCTCATGTCTTGACATAAAAATCACACAAGACAAATTGAGTTTCTTATGGAAGCAGGGAATATGCTTTTTGCATGATTTTCTCCCTTTTCCCAGTTCAACAGATGACTTAGGGGCCTGTTTATTTTACCCTTGGACTTCTGCTTATCCTGGTTACTGTAAAACAAATGGTCTGTGCGAAAAGCAGTGGCACAGATGGAACCATGGCAGGCCCCACTTGTTTCCCAAGGAAAGGGCAGATCCATTTATATCATATCTCAGAAAATGGCACTTCCAACTGCTTGCATTACGGTGGTTGTGATCATTTAGAGGTGTTGATTAATCTCTTGCGTGTGGAATATACAGGAGGCAGATGAATGGAGAGCCATCAACACCTACTGGTTCATCTTCTCAACAGCAGCAGCAGATGGTTGCAATGCAAGATACTTACATGCAGAGTAGGGCAGACGCTCTGCAGAACGTTGAATCAACTATTCATGAGCTCAGTAGCATCTTCACTCAACTAGCTACCATGGTGTCACAACAAGGGGAGCTTGCTATCAGGTGCGTGTCCACATGAGAAAGAGAGAGAGAGAGAGCCACTGCTTTGGCAGAGATGAAAGTTTAGTGCTTGACATAGTGCCAAGAATGACTGAACCAGTTTGTCAAGTCCTCACCTCATCAGCGTATTAGTTACCAGCATGGCAAGAACAGAAAAATCTGGGTATTGGCTTGCTGACTGGTGGACTTTTTGCTGACAAGGCTAATGAAATACATTTCCAAACCAATCATATGCATAAATGGATATGACATGAACGACGTTATGCACCTACTACTGATTTTGTCGTGCTTATGACAATCAGCACCGAATCTTTACGATTATACTGAGTTGCGCATCATGGGATCCCAGAGTTTAAACTCCTTGTACTTGCTCTGTAGACATTAGAAAATCTGATCATGTTTTATGTGCTTTAGGATTGACGAGAACATGGACGACACACTGGCAAATGTGGAGGGTGCACAAGGAGCCTTGCTCAAATACCTCAATAGCATATCTTCCAACCGTTGGTTGATGATCAAGATATTCTTTGTACTGATTGTATTTTTGATGATTTTCCTATTTTTTGTCGCTTGAGAAAATGAATAACATGATTCAACCAACTGTGCCTCCACGTTTTGTAGCTTATTATTCCTTTGATCAAAGGGATGGGGTTCACTTTTCTGCGTTCCATGTTTAACTTAGTTGAGAAGAACTTCCCTTTTGTATGTTGGATCCGTGATGTATAAACAGATTCCGAGAAAGTTAATCTTATACTAGTATATATTTTGTTCATCTGGAACCTGTTTGTCTTGAATTGGAAGAAGAGTGGGATCTTGCCCTGTGGGTGATTCGTCTCACGGGGATGCAACATCTTGGGTGTGTTGGTGGTGAGACATACCGGCATTGTCAGCCACCCCAAGTATGCCACTAAAGAGAGTAATGAGAGGGGAGCAACCCGACAAGCCAAAGCCGCTGCTGCCTGAGTGGCTCTAGGAGAGCATCACCCACAGGAATTGAACCAATGACCTGCTATCTACTTACCAATTGACTCGACCAGCTATGTTATATCCCTTAAATCCATTAAAGAGAGCAATGTCAGAATCAAAATTTTCAAGTAAAAATGTGTAAGGAGAGTGAGAAAGTGATTACTGAAAATACTTGTTTTCCTGACTGGTTTAGTTGATCCTGTGGTTGGACCTAGTGAAATAGCTACTGTTGCTTATTTGTGGTCAGGGATCCTAGTCCAGTAGTTGATAGCTGATCAAAGATTGCTTTTTGTTGGGCCTGATGAGAAATTCTGTGAATGTGCATGCCATCTATACTGAGTGTAAAATCAGCCACTACCAATTGGTAAGGTTACCTATAGTGCTACTGTTTCCTCCTGTTATTTAGTCATTAACGTGCATCCAGTCACACCTTGTTGCCACATCTATTTCATCCTTGATAGAACCAGATCCAGTTTAATGCATGAAATTTTTTCAATGTACTTTTAGGAGGATGATAAAGATAAAGAGTAGACATGAGGGGAACATGGAGCAGCATACAGTAAGCAAGCTGATTGGTTTACCCCCAAAATACGTGGGCTTTGGTGAGGGTGGCACTTTGATAGAAGATGTTAGAAGGTGACCATAATTTCTGTAATATTTCTTCATGAAACATCTGGATGTATTTAGTATTCCGTTGCAAGCGTTTGATGAGGGTTAGCTGACCGATTCTCACATATGTTTAGCACCAGCAATGTCATTAATTTTTGTCCCAGGGTGATAATAAACCTCCCTGATTATATATATATATATATATATATATATATAGAGAGAGAGAGAGAGAGAGAGAGAGAGAGAGAGAGAGAGAATTCACAAGTTTCATTAATAATTAGAGACAATTAGTTACGCGGAAGGTGTTTTTTGCCATCTGAAGATTCACACTTCATCAAGCATCAATTAATGTCATCCTTCACATTCACTCACGATGCATGTGAACATGAAAGGGGGCAATTTGAAAGAGAAAAAACCCCACATGCTAAAGATTGGATGGTTAAAAGTGAAGCGGGTTCTGAAAGCATCCTCCAAACCTTGTTAATTGTATTGAATTTTCCTCACATCTAAGGTGGTCTGTGGAAGACCAGGTACTTCGAGCAAAACAACAGACTCAGCGTTTGCTGCAATCAGTTCAATTTCAAGGAAAACTAGTCCTAATGCTCTATGAACATGTCCTTTGAAAAGATTCACAGACACTTACAAGATGTTTCTACTGTTGGAAAAACCCCCAGCAACTTTCCTGGGGTTCATGTGAACCACCAGATCCTGCCTCCACCTTGCAGCCATATTCAAAACCTTGTTATTCAAAATTGAACATAAGAAAACGTTACCTGTGCCTCCTCAACAGGATGGAAAACACCCACTTCATCTATCCTATTGACTCCATCCTCAAATATGCTTTTAAATTCTTCTTAACTAGAGCTTTAATAGCCAAACATGAGTTTTAAGTCACTTTCTTCTAAAATCATGGAAGTAAAGTTGTTGCGTCCACCTTTATAAATGGGTACAAATCCCGTATAACATTGTATTGGATAGCATGTGAGAGATCGGAAGGTTTTTGGGATTCACCCCAAGGATTTAACAGAAACGTTTGACTTATTATCATGATAGATGGTTAAAAAGAATAAAAAAAAAGTGGTAGACGTTTTTGCCATTTAGTATTATTAGTTTAGACTTTTTTATTTTTTATTCTCAATCATTCATCTGTATCAAATAAACAACGTTTAAAATTAGTCTTTGGATAGCGAGAGCTCTCATACATTCTAACTCTGAAATAAAATGGTGATTGTTGTTTTTCAGAGTTACCTTGATATCTAACTAGATGGTGAACCGTGAAGAGAAAAATAACAAGTATATATATATAAATAATTTTATTATCTTAACTTTTCCACATATGAGTCTCTGCACCCATCTTCAGCTTACAGACTTCCTCTCCTCTGTTGGCGCAAGATTTAACGAAACAGAGGAGTCTCTCCGCGCGCTTCTTCTGGACGGCCGGGTTGCCAAACATGTCGTCTCTCAACTCGGCCGCCCTCTCCCTCACGCCCGGCCCTTCCTCGTCTACCTGCGCCAACCGCACCGCCCTGCACACTCCTTGATTGGTGATGGAACCATCCTCATTCCTCAGATTCCTCTCAATTTCCACGCTCGCCTGCAATCAGACGCTCCACAAGCCCCTGGTCGACCTGCATCGGCAAGTGGATGAGCACTTCCCGAACGTCAGGCTCTCGATGACGGAGCTCAAGCCGCTGTACGACACGAAGCCCCGGACCCGCCGAATGCGCCAGTATCTGCTTCGGCAACAGCCACCCGTCGTATACAACCTCGCGTTAGTCACCCGATTGAGCAGACTCTCCGGCAGATAGCCCATCAGGTTCTTCCCCTGCCCGCGCAATGCCTTCGAAGTGAGTAGTGCCCAGAATAAGGGCAGGCCGGAAATCTCCAGCCCGAGCCCCACCTCCTGTATCTGGTTCTTATTTAGCACGCACTCGCTCCCAAAGGAGACGTACACTGGTGGCGCAAGAAAGCGGCCGCGCAGCCAGGCGCACCATGGCTCTGCCTGAGCGGACTCCTGGTTTAGCGGCAGCGGCGGAGGCGGCGAGGGAGGGAGGACGCCCACTGGGACGACCTGCTTCTAGGACGCCTCCTCGAGGTAACGGAGCTACGGCGCTTCCAATACTGAACGAAGTCGAAGATGATGAGGTCGACCTTCCCCATTGCAATGAGCAGGTCCTGGAAGGGCTGCTGCGGCCTATCGATGGCCTGCTTCAGAAACGGGACCTGCTCGGCCGTGGTCTCTGCGCCATCGGGGAGGCCCTGCGTGGGTGGCAGTGGAGGAAGTTGCACGAACGAGAGGCGGCCGGGCGGAACGGGCGGCAGGCGGCCGACGTCGGCAGGAGTCGAGAAGAAGGCGACTCACGCCGCGGCTGCTCAGCAGCTTGGCCAGCTCCAAGTTTTCGAACTCAATTGGAAACAACATGGGTGCGATTACTTTTGCTGAAAAGGCATTCATGATTGAGATATTGACAACTAAAACGCGGTTGCATTCGTGAGCGAAGATCATGCATCAATATTTCAACTTTTCTTAAATCCAAGACGATAAGACAAATGTGCATAATTTATGCACAACTCTTTACTTACTTGATAAGGAAGGCACTAGGCAATCACGGTTCCGAACTTTTATTTTCTTAAAAGAGAAAAAAAAAACGCACTGAAACAGACAAGTTATGGAGGGGCCATATGGAATTTAAAAAGTTATCATTATTCTAAAGTTAAAAAGAAAATTTACTAATCATACTTTTCAAAGAATTAATTCTCATAGTTTAAAGACAAAATCTTTGTCACCCTTTTTTTACAATGTTTAATGTTTAGAAGGCGGACAGGAAAAAAAAAAAACTAATGTTAAAATAGGTTTGTTTGATTGCGTCGGATTTTAAATTTGAAGCTGATCTAAGATCGCTTTATGTGGAACTCATTATGGTTGTGTTTGTTTCACCACAGATTTAATATCTGCGGGCCTATGATTTCAGATTCATGAATTTAAAAAATCGAACCATAAATTCATGATTTTTAACATGTAGCATGGACTGCTGATCTCCTCCCAAAATAAACCTTTTTATGCAGCTTCAGATCTAAGGTCCAAGGGATGTATGATAGCCTCGGATTTTAGATCCAAGGCTGATCTGAAATCCATGCTACCCGACACTTCTTTGCCAAGTTCTGCCTTCTTCATCAGATCTAAATATTGCAGAAATATTATGCTCATTCTGAAGAGGGAAAGTGCAGTCAAACGTAGCCAATTTAGACCCATTAAAGACTCTGCAATTTCACTTACAGTGGATTTAATGATGTTGGTTTTGAAGTGAATCAAAAGCCTTTTTCAAGGTGGATACGAGACTATATTATCCGTGCCCATGAATCTGCTAACTCAATATCAGCCACCCAAAATAATAATGTTGTATTTGAAACCGATCAATTGAAAGCCCACAATCGTGTAGACTGAAAATTTGTTGAAAATTAAATCAGTGTAAAGTTTGGAGTTGATTGCTATTATGTCTAATTGATCAATCTTTTAGCATGGTGGTTAATGCAGAAGCCGAAGAATAAATAGTTCAAGAGTAGTAGTCCAACGGGTTTGGCACCAGCGGCGTAGCCGGATGTGTGGGCAATTGCCCACACGAGCTCGCATAAATTGATTATTTGCTTATTAATTTCTCATAGATGTTCTACTTATTAACACATTTCTTGCCCCTCAAAAGTTTTAATTGAAGCATTAGTGCTCCTTAACTAGAAATTTACGGCTCGGATGTTTGAATTCTATAGCTGTTAATCCTCTATATGCATGCAAGCTGAATCATATATAGGCCCTTGAATCATACTAGCTTCGGAGTTTTATGTTATTGAGCAAACAAAAAAATTTCTAAGGTTGAGTGTAGATTCCTGCATGTGTAACTTAGGGTGTGTTTGATAGCCTTGGATCTCAAAACCGAGGTTGGATTTCAACGTGAAATCCATGATTTCAGCAAATGCTGGATCTCACAACCATGGATTTAGACGATCCGAGGCTATCAAACGCTACCATAAGAACAAAAGAGAAAGAGAAAGAAAAATGGTGGCAAAGTTGAAGTCTTATAATGTTAAAGGATCGGATTAGTTACTACATCCAGTTTATCTAATGTTAACATTTTTGTATTCGAATATGAATCAAGAAGACTCTAGTGAACTACATCTGAATTTGAACTCGAATTCACAATCTGAGTTTGATCGAAACTCACCTTTAAACTTGCAACCGGATCCCAGTGTGACATTCAAGCTGCATCCAAACCACATGACAGCATGTTAAGAACCGACTTTGGATCGACATTTGATGTAAGATAGTTCATTTAGCATAAATCTGATTACGAATATAATTGCATATTTATTTAAATCTGAATCTCAATTGAATGTGATCAGATGTCATTTCTTAAATCCGTGTCCAATCCAATTTCTTCATCGGATGTATAATAACATGTGGGGAGGGGAGATAACTGTTTCGATGATTGGATTCTATGTAATCAGATTCAGATTTAAACCCCTTCTTTAAAATTGAATTCGTGTCAGACTAATACAAGATCCAACATTCATATATAAATTGGGTTAGATCTTTATTGGTTTTCTGTCGCATATTGATCAGATTCAGTTGTTAGTCTGCATACTGGATCCCAATCCCATCGGATTTAGATTTCTTTACAAGATCCAACAAAAAAAATATATTCCAAACCAAATCAGCACTCAGATGTATCGCTTTCTTCTACACCTACTCTTTTTAATGCAAAGGCCGAAGGTGCATACAATATAATAAGCATTAATCAACTTAACACAGCTAGCATTGCAAATGGGCCGGTCCAGGAAAACTGGATCCGTGAAAAGTTTTGGATTTGGGTCCCAGTGTTGGATCGTAATCCATTTGCGTCCCTGGCTTCATGATGCAAATATAAAAAGATCTTACCTGTTATTAGCAGGAAAAAAAAAGATTGAGAAAAAACAATGGCTTGGCAGGACAAGTCAAGTCAGGTCGTGATCGACTCGAACTCAATTTGTTTATAAATGAGTCGAACTCAAGTTCAAAAATTTGCTTGTAATGTTGAGTGAGTCAAGTTCAAGTTGTAAGAACTCGACTATTTTAAACTCAACTTGGCTCGACTACACAATGAATATTGAATTACAATGAGAAAATCATTAAATGGGTAGCAACTAAACAAGTTAAAACAAGTCGAGTTTGAGCTCAACTAGATTCCAATCTCGAGTTTTCTAAGGCAAGCTCGAGCTGGCCCAACTCGTTCTCAACTCAGCTTATGTGCAGCCCTTGCAAGAGGGAATGGACCTTGATCCGAATCCAAATTCCATGCAATATGTTTGAGGTCACGGACATTTCTGGATCTGGTTTTCTAATTCTATACCAATTTGTAAAAATAAATAAAAACACACAAAAAAAAAATTGCTTTGGGATTCTATCCATATCCAGGAAGAGAATTGTTGAAGATAAGTAATGGATCAGGAAAGATATGTAGATGTCTTCCATGGGACCCAAAACAAACACCGTTCAACCACAGCCCAGGGATTTCAAATCCGGGTCCACACCAAGGATATAATTGGATACGGGTCAGTGCTTAAGACTAGCTAGTAAAGTCTGTCGGTTGGATCCGGTTGTGGTCCAGGTGGACCCTATCCAAAGTATGCTAACCGATTCTTTACTTTGTTAATACGCCGCAATTTATCGGTACTCAACAAATATATCGTAGCCAATGAAGATCTTATATTTTAAATGAGAAAAGGTTTTGTTTTCTTTGTTGGCGTATTTTTAAAAGCTTAAGTTTTGTGCCAAAATTTTCCCGATAAGATCCCGAGAAATTCACGGCCTAGTGAGTTTCGCTCCAGAAACTTGTATAAATGGACTGGCATCCGGATATGAAGCGGTCGATGTCCAACTTCGACATTTCTTGGACCTGATAGGATCCGGATTGTGCCAGATTTACATGGCTAGATCCAATACCATATTATGGATTCACCATAATAAAATACTTGATAAAGGTTCATAAGAAGGCTTGGGTGCTATGGATATGACCGATCCGGTTGTGCTTGATAAAGATTCATCCATGGAGATGGTACCAGATCCAGACACATTCTATGTCCATATCGAAGCCAAAAAAGTCTTCATATTTTGGTCCCAACTCAAGTGTCTCAGGATGATGATACCACTATATGCTTTAACTATCATATCAGTATTTGTTGTTTTAGTATGTGTTGTTTTGCAGTACAAATGGTTGACGTCATCGGAGTTAGGATTGTACAACGAATCGAGCTACCTTGGGCTTGACTCGATCTCGCTCGCATAAACTCGCATCAATCTCGTTTCGTTTATTAAATAAGTCGAGTTCGAGCTCGAGTTAAAACTCAAGTTATAAATGAGTTGAGTTTGAGTTACACGAGCTCGACTCGTTTAACATGACTCGGTTCGTTTGTTTTTTTTATTTCTCATGTTATGTCTTTTGATTCTCTCCCTCTCGTCTGTCCCTCCCTCCCTTCCTCTCTTTGTCTCTCTCCCTCCCTCTCATTCTACTTTTTTTCTGTCTTCTTCTTCCTCCCACCTCCTCTTTCTATCGTTTTTTTCTCATAACATAAAGAAAATGAGAATCATTTTCGCTGACGAGCTTAAACAAGTTGAGCTCTAGCTCACACTCAGTTAACCGAATCGAGTTCGAGCTTGCCTCATAAAGCTTGGCTCCAGCTTGAGCCGAGCAATATGTGAGTCAAGCCGAGTTCGAGCTAGCTTAGCTCGAGCTCGATTCGCTCGCTGAACATTCTTAACATTAGTTCAAAACAGAGACTTGTTGCCTACCAGCTCCTGTGATCATATGTGATCCTTCTTTGGATCCATGGCAACATCTTTTCAACTAGTTAGGCCAACAGCTGGTACAAGGTCAGTCATTGGTTTGATTGATCAACCCTATACATAAGTCAAAATAAGTATAGGTCTCGGAAATGAAGGGTGCTAACCTAGGTTTTATGCCGCCAAGTAAGTGACAAAGTCTCTCGGTCTCGGTGCAGTTTCTTCAAGTAAAAAAAAAAAAAAAATGAAAAGTTGTTCTTGTCACAGAAGTCAACATTATAGTTTAGTTCATTCGGTTTACAACCTGAATTATAAACTATGCGGAACATATGACAAATTAATTACAAGTATTTTTATAATGTAATTGTTACATGTTCTCATATCAAAAGTTGTAAGATTATTTACCCTCAACTGTTAATAGAAGTGGTCTTTTAGCATGAATGGAATATATATTGCCGTCAGCCTGTTTCTTATTGATTTCCACATATGTTCTAACTCAAAGACTCATATGCGACATAAGAAGTTGTCAAAATATGCATCAAAGAGTTCTCTCTGATTAATTGAAATAGAAGCTTTTTTTTTGTTATGATTAGCAATGAAAAGGTATCAAAATGGTTTTCATGTGCTTTTTTTCTACATTTGGCATTATTTGATACATAAATATTTTGTTATAACAGGTGTTTCCTGATCGATCCTACCTTGCTTCTTACTTATATATTGTTCTGGTTCTTGTTTGCCGATTTATATATATATATATATAACCTCACAAGAATGGGACTATGACCAGCATGTTTCACCACAGGATCACCAAAAGATTCCAAGTGCGGTTATTGAGTGCATAAAACAGGTTTAGGTTTAATCTAACAAGTAAAATATCAATATGATGTATAAAATAAAATGCTAATACAGGGGTAGAATAAAAAAAATTTCATGAAGAGAGTCGAATTAAAGTTTTTAAATTTTGGTATTGGTCAAAATATTATTTTTTTTAAATTTTTATATAAGACAAGTAATTTTTTTAAAAAAGTTATATATATATATATATTTTTTAAAAAAAATTGAGGTAGAGTCGAAACCCATGCCGCCCTCCTTGCCTCCACCCATGCATCCATAATATATATATATATATATATATATATATATATATATATATATATATATATATATATAATTTGCTACTCAACCAACACGAGGTTGAGTAATGGAGATTATGTAATGTAGCTTGGACTGCACGGAAGGGGATGATTGTAATGTATTTTCTTGGGGAACATGGGGGAGTAGGAGCAAATCAGATGTTAATCGTGCAAAAAATATATTTAAAATCTTCGTCGTTTTCTTGGTTTTGGATATTTAAAACTTGAACATCAATATTGCACCTCTTTTGTGGCCATTATTGATGGGAAAGGGTTACGAGGGGCGAATCCGGTACAGCGGGTTTGGCTTGAGATCACTAAGCCGGCGCTGGCGGTGAGGCTACAACTACAAGGTTCTATGTTTGTGAGGAATGCAACTAAGTTTTGTCGCAAATTTTAGGTGATTGGGATTTCTTACCGCTTTGTAGAACCCCGAAGCTTTCACTTTACTTCTTATTCCTTCAGGGTTTCGAGCTTTCAGCTTAAATGTCCATGGTTATTTCTTTTTCAGCACAAAAAGTTGATGCCACAGATATTTAAAACGAAATTACTCCACCCATTGCACCAATATCCTTATAAATTCATGTCTCATATTCAGTTTTGAAAAAAAAAAGCACAGGTAAATGGTATCAACTGTTTTTTAAAATGTCGATTTTTTTTTTAAATGTGATTTTGGGTGTTTTTCTTATAAAAGGAAGTTGCTTTGAGGTTTTCACTGCTCTTCGACTCCATTGTAAATAAAATCAAGCAACAACATTTCTTCCTATTAAGAGCATAGTATAGCTGATTGGTTGGTAGGTTGGGTTTGTTTCATGTGAATGTTAATTTTTAAGATTACACAGCGCAACAATCAACACTTTAGTTGATGGGTGTAGTATAGTCTCTTAAACCTCAAAAAGAGAAGTAGCTTTTGCTACCCTTTTCTTTTTCATTGTTGGGTGTCATCGAAATTGGCCGGAATAAAGCTCGGACAATGGTTTTGATTTTATTGTCAATTCAAGAGGACCATGTGTCAAGTGTTGTTTAATTTTTTAATGTATTTTCATTTTTTAATTATCTTAATGCATTTTATTTACTCTTTCCAAAATGACCTTTTTTAATAGTTGTTGCCATTCACAACAGAACCGGTGAATCGGCTTATTCATCGATTCGGCAGTCTCACCGACTCGGTTCCTTTAAACCGATTTTATTAATACTGGTGTCTTTTAACTGGGAAAAGTAAACGACTAGGTGGCGTTACTTGAATGGCTCTAATTAAAGAGCTGCGCTTTCTGGAGACGGTGAAAAGTCGGAGGCAATCCAATCCAATGCACTACTTTGCCTTTATAAAAATCATCACGCCTTTTAATTAAGTGTAGCCTTTAAACTTGACATGACTTTTTTTCCTCATAAACTGCTGGCGGATTGGTTTTCGTTAAGATTTTTAGAGGAAATACAAAAAAAAAAACTAAGGATGTTGGGGGATGCATTTCAAAACCCATCGTAGATCTGAATCAAATCACAGAGCATTTGATTGTTCGTTGTTTAAAAAAAATCTTAGGATTTGAAAACTATAGATTAAAAACAGGGCTCTTCCTATTTTGATCTTAAATTCAACATTTTTTAATGTAAAAGAAAAAAGTAAATAAGGACTTCTAATATGGATCTTAGGTTTACATGAACTATGGATACCATGGCATCACAAAAGCATGACATATCAAATCTATGAATTTTAAATGAAATATTCAAATTGCCTCAAAAGACAGTGTAGTTGGTAGGGTTATGTTCTTGTTTAAGGTGGGTCTTCAATTTGATTTTTGTGGGCACTATGTCTTTTGAATCGGCGTTAATATCAATTATAAACCCTTACCATATTAGATGTGTCCATAACAACCGATTTAATCAATATGAAAACATCCAAGACTAGTTCCCATCTAAATTTAAAAGGTTTAATATTTATTCCACATTTTAACTTCTCCTTGGCACGTGAAAAATGTAAATGTAGTGAAGCATCCTAAAAGCCAAAAGGAAGGTTCAAAGGGTTCGATAAGGCAATCGTATCGGCCGATACGTATAGTATCGGCTTATGTGCAGTTTGAATCAGCCAAATGCATGCAGTCAATTCTATCGACCAATTTCATAAAAAACGGTTTCTAAATGCCACTAAGTTTATTGGCATTCATTAATTTAAGCCCATTTTTGAAAAACTATTATTGAATCATATATAAATAAAAATAAACACTAAAAAATTGATTTTTTTTTTTAAATTTATGAAAACCGAATCACGTCTTTAACGTATCGTTTAGTAAAACTATACCGGTTGGGAACCTGCTAGGAACTCACTGGCGAACGAAGTCGGCGGTATTCAAGCCGAGCCGAAGCTGCTGGGCGCTGGTTCTGGACCCTAAGCATGGCGAAGTGGCGGCTATAAATGCCTCAATCACGTTGCAGGAAGCCTTCTATCCTTCTCCTTTCTTCGAAAGAGAGAGCTAGAAAGTTATCTCCTCGGAGCAATCTGCTAGGGTTTTACTTCTTCCCTTTGAGTTTCGTGTTTCCCTTCCCTTCTTCTTCTCTCCTTCTTCCTCGTTTCTTTGAAACTCTTATCGATCCGGTCGCTGGAAATCTCAACCCCAATATCATCTGCCACTCGTTGCGATCGACATTTTTCTCATTTTACTTCTCGCGTCGCCGGTAAATTCGCCGACTCGACGTCGCTTACGAAAGTCTTATATCGACGGAAACCTTGGTTGTGGGAATCGGGGAATCCGCGCCTCTCTTTGCCCCCCCCTTTCCGCCGTTCGTTGGGTCGCCGCTGGTTTTCCACACCTGAAGCCCGTGAGTTTCTTGCACTTGAAGCGTGGCAACCCTAATTTTAGCGAATTCCCGGAATCCTCGTGATCTTTAACGACAGTTTCTAGTTTTCTCTTTTCTTTCTTGGCGTTGCCGGATTGGGAATTCCGGTTGCTTTTACGTTCAGGCTTTCTCTCACATTTTTGCGGACAAGGGAGGGATTCTAGCTTACGTAAGAGTCGATTTCTGATCTGAAGTTCAGTTGCGGGAGAGGTTGGAACCTTGGCGTGCTCGTTTTGAAGGATTGAGGAGCGTAACCGTCACCTTTTTTCGGTTTTTGATTGTCTAGAGCCTTCGTCTTTGATTGGATCATCGGCTTTGAGAAATTTGAGAAGTTTAGGTGCCGCGGCGTTGAAGAAGATTCCGAGGGGATCAAATAGACTCCCATCCATTTGAATTTTAGCCTGCTTGAAGATCGGAGGAGGGATTGGCCGTATTTCTGGCGTATAGAAGGGAATCCAGTTCGCAGATTTTGCTGAGGCCTTCTTTTTCCTGAAACTGTCGCCCTTTGTAGAATTAAGGTTCGTTTTTCGGACTTGGGTTTTCAGAGATCCTAGTTTCTTACAAGGTCTAGACGTGGCTTTCTATCCGGAGCTTGAATTCTGGTGTAGCTTCCGTTAGAATGGTTGGAGGAGCAAGCAGGAGGGACGATGGGCCCTTGGGGATAAACAGATCGAATGGATTTGCAGCACTTGAGAGCCTCCGCAGGAAGAAGAAATCTGACAAGAGTTCATCGAAGAACAAGGGCTCGAAGACTCCGGCAAAAGAAGCAGAGCCTCAGGTTTTTTGGGCTCCTGCACCGCTGACCGTTAAATCGTGGGCTGACGTCGATGATGACGATGATTACTATGCTACAACAGCTCCACCTCAGTCAGTCTGGGGTGCGCCCGAGCAGCAGCAGACCAAGGATACCTCAAGCGTTGCCGAGGTAAGAGCCTTTTTACTTTTAGTCTGTCTCACTTGTTGTGGCTTTTCCGTGGCCTTAAGATGGATTTTATTGAATATCGTCATACGAATGTTGGTGATGAATGTTGTAGCTGGAGAAAATGAATTTGCATTTACTTTCTTCGTTGGTGTAGGTTGGAGTTGTTTTATGTCAAATTTGGCCCCTTATGCTCACTGACAGCTACTGGTTTGATAAACTTTCTTTCTTAGTTACGTGTTTATTCTGGTCTTTAACTTGACTAAATGACCAATGGCCGACTTCTTTTTTCTGATCGTTTGCAGATGAGATTACAACCAATTTTCTGTGGGGATTTGACGTTCTAAAGTTTTTGTATGTTTAATGAATGATATTGTTTCTTTATGGTTTTATGTGTGTGCACATGCTCATTTTTGGAAGGTGAACATGATTTCCATGGGATGCAAATTAGACATGAGACTGGATATGTGTGGTGCACTGCACAAACCGACGAAGAAAGAGAGAGAGTATAATCGCATAAATCCATGTTTTATTTTATCGACCGTATATATACTGTTTTTGTATATATTTCGTAGGAATTATCAAAAATAAAACATTTAGTATATTAAATTTTGGTTGTGATTTACTAAGTCTATTAGCCAAAAGAAAATTGAGAAAGGTTTGTAAATTCTTCCAATGACGCAGTTTAAAAGAAATATCGAAGGCATAGCTCACTCATTCAATAACAATATGTGTGTGTGTAAAGCTTGCATTTGTATTGTGATTAAGCATTGTTGAAGATGATATCTTATTCAAACAGAAGAATGAGACAAATGAAAAAGGCATTGAAGTTCTTATCTATGAGGGTTTCAAAATCAGCTTCTGAATTTAAACATGCAATTTTTTTTTTTGTGAGAGAATGTGTGTCATGAAGTAGGCAGTGTTTGCTTTTAAATTTGAGTAAATAGAGTTCCTTTTATTACAATTTTCAAAGAGCGGTTTTATTTACAATTCACAAATTTTTGGCCACTGATGGACGGCTCTGTTAGATTTCATATACTTGTTATAATCGATGGACACACACACACACGTATAGCTTTTCTCTTGTTGTGGCCAAAAATGCACTGGAAGTGCCATTAATTCTTCGTACATATAGTCTTAGATGGCATGCTAAAGATACCATGAAAGAATTTTTGGTGGTGCTCACATTCCATACATATGTATGCATGTGTGTAGTGTATGTATGTATGTATGTATGTGTTATGTGCATACAGATTCTTGTTTTGCGCAAAAAGGTAACAGTGCACTGTTTTTTCTTACAGAACTCAAACATTGTAGAAAGTTTTTTTGCCAAAACAAGAATATATATGTATTTCTTGGAAGCAGCACCAAATATACTTATGGTGTTTTTTGCATGTTATCTAAGACTATGAATTAATGTAACTTTCAGTACTTCTTTTGCCCACAACAAAAGAGTAGTTGTGTGTGTGTGTGTGTGTGTGTAGCTGTTCTCAGGTTCTTGTCAAAGAGAAATGCACTTGGCGTGCAGAATGATCCATAGAGTGGTGAGGCTTCTGTATCCTGAACATAGAAAGGTTTCTAAAGTATTGCTGTATTTTGTCTCACCAGTGTTCCATTTCTCGTGAGTAGTTTATGGATTTGAAAATAGAAGATCTCAGCCAATTGCATGTTTCCTTTTTATGAAATTGAAAGTGTAGTATCTGGCATTTATTAGGGAATTAGACTTTTGCTATTTTATTGTTACAGTCTCCATGGAAACTGTTAGTTGCCTTGAGGGGTATAGTGTAGTTGGTTGGGCTGGTAGGCATGCAGACCACATGCCATTAGTTACGTTTGGGTCACTTGTTACCCTTTTTTCTTTTTCCCTGCAGGAAAGTGAAACTGAAGATGATATGCTGGATGAGGGTGATGATATTGATGAGGATGAGCATGAACATGAACACGAACATGATGTGCCTCCTCCAGTTGAACCAGAGGTGAAGAAACCACTTCAACCTGCTGTGGCTCCTAAGGAGACTGAACGACAGCTCTCAAAGAAGGAACTGAAGAAGAAGGAGTTGGCAGAACTTGAGGCCGTTTTAGCTGAGCTGGGTCTTAATAAGCCAAGTGAGAAAGAAGAATCACAAGGTAGATATCAAGTAGATTTGTTCAATGTTCAACTTCTTGCTTTAAATGACCTCATTTTACTGGTAATGGATTTTAAGGTTATTAGCTGACTTTTTTAATATTTAGGTTCTTTATGGAGCCAGATTTTCCATTTGTGCCGTAATCTTCTCTAAAGTTCTAAACCGATCAGATTGTCCAAACCTGCTTATTTTGTCCTTATTTGCATTTTATGGTTTACTGGAACATGGTAGTTGGACATATTTATGTGTTCCTAGTGCTCTCTCTCTCTCTCTCACTCACATTTTCACTCTTTGGGTGCCTGCTTTAGGAGGTGAAGTAGAGAAAAAGGGGGAGGAGGTGAATGGAACTGCAGAAAAGAAAGAGGGTTGTTCTACACAAGCTGAGAGCAAAAGTGCCAAAAAGAAGAAGGCAAAGAAGGAAAAGGCAGCCAAAGAAGCAAAAGATCCTCAGGAGCAGATGAATGGTTCTCATGTTGATGGCCCTGAGGAAGTTGCAGAGAATGAACTAGCTGAAGAAGGTACCCCACAGATTGACATGAAAGAGCGGCTGAAGAAAGTAGCTTCTTCAAAGAAGAAAAAATCTGGCAAAGAGTTGGATGGTGCTGCCAAAGCAGCTGCAATTGAGGCTGCTGCTCGAAGTGCCAAGCTTGCTGCTGCAAAGAAGAAAGAGAAGGCTCATTATAATCAACAGCCTGTGCGGTAAGTTCCTTCTGTGTTTGTCTCTTGTGCAGGTGGGAATTCCTTAGTTCGTTTGGTGCATCAGGAATAAAGCCACCGGCCGTGGTCTCACAACGATGATCTTCTTGTTGTTCTGTCTTTTTGTTTGAAAAAGCTTCCTTTGGCATCTCAATCTTCTGTAGCAGAGCCAGATATTCCCTTAGCTTCATGCGAACACTGATTGCTCTCTGAGACTGTTTAAATAGTTCAATCTTTTCTTTTGTATATACACTTGGCCACGGTTTTTCTCTGCTAAAGACAAACTAAAACCACCCATAGCTGTTCAGTTTAACTACTTTGATCCACTCATCCGTCCTGGAGCTGTTGTAAGGTATAAGGGACGCAACTTCTAGGGTATAAGACTGATCATGAGGCTTGTCTAGCATGTACAGGAATCAGCCTCATCCAAGGTTGACCTGACCCAATGTCCCTGGGAAGTTGTATTTGATCGCTTGGAAACTACTTTGTTTCAAACTTCCAATACCTAGCGTAGTATCGTCTTTGTCCATTTAGCCATCTTCGAGGCTGCTAGTTTCATAAGCAAATGTAAACGACACCCTCTTCAATTCCGAACTCGACCAAAAGGACATGGCGGGTAACTTAGACCAGTGATGAAACTTGTATATAATCAAAACATCCAAATGGTGTACAGTGATTGAATGAAAACAAGTGCAATTTCTTGGTTTAGTTTGGCTGTTTTTGTTTGTTATTTTGTGTGGTCTAGTATTATTTCTGATTTTTCTATCCCCTTTGTTTGGGACAAATCAAGCACTTACCAGCCTTTCGGTTTAGCTCTTCTGGGAAATAAGAACCTTGCAGCCTTCTCTTTCTCCGTGCCTTTATGTATCATTTATTTTGTCTATTTCTAGGGGAAAGTTTTTGTAATAGGTTTAGCAAAGGCAATGAGATCTGGAAATATTTATCCAAGAAATTTTGAAGTGCATATTGGACTCCGCCCTTTAATCAGTTAAAACTTGAGAAGGTTCTACAGGCACTAACCTGTACGTATGAAATTTGATGCCTGTTGAGAATTAAACAGTTGCTTGCATGAAACCTACAAACTGCTCCACTATGTCAACCTCCTTGGATCTGAATATTTCCTAGCTGCCACTCGGAAACCATTTAAATTCTATTTTTCCAACGTAATACTGTTGCAGGAGGTCCACTGGTTTTACCAAGTGCACAAATTCCTGTCACATTTGGAGAAATCATCACCTCCGTTTGGTACAGAGATTTCTCACTTTCTGCAGGTTCTGTCGCAGTGTGCCGCCAAGGCAGTCACTCGATCGATTTGCACCATTAATGACAGGAAGGAATTTGCTGCATGTTTCAAGCTCTGAAACATAGCCGCAACAATTTTTTTTTCTCTCCTTCCTTTACCTGTTTGTTATATATTAGCTAAAAGGGTGCACTGAGAGCATGAAAGCAAAAGAAACCCATGTTCACGCCCATACGCCCCATTCAAAAAGCGATCTCTGCTCAAGAGTAGATACGGAAAAAATGAATTTGAATTATGCCTTCAACTCCAACTGTTCAATAGGTAATCAAAATTTTCCCCATGACACATGGTACAATTACTGCAAGTGGAGAAGTCATTACCAGAACCTCCACGGGTCTTTATATGGAGGGACGTAATTCTCTGTGGGAGGGATAAGTCGAAATGATTCCACGGTTCTCTTCAAATAAGGTCCCATCTGCAGCAGTTCAAATTGCTTCTGTCAAGTGATTAGACATTTCAGAAAGAGATGCATGCATGAGCGTTCATTTGCAGTTATCCCACGCTCGTGAACATGCACATGCAACATACACGTACTCTGTTTTTGTCAATTCATGGCCTAATAACGGATGTGGCTCATCATTACTACTAAGAAAACAGACTTACAAGATTCCATTGCTTACTAGGAGTCGAAGCAGTCAATGAGTACAGGTAACCTGCAACAGAATCATTTTGCACCTTCAGTGGTTACTGATAACATACTTTCACACATAAAAGCAAAATCAGTAAGATTGCATGAGGTCTTGTCATTGAATAGTTGAAATCATTGCGATCCAATAATCGCAGAGTTGTTCATAGACTTGAAGTTCAAGGCAGATGTCACTAAGGGGAGGCTGGACGAGGGAAGATCTCCATTATCAATGTGACAATACACTCTTTAGAATTAAGTACATTTCTAGCACTCCATCACTATAATAAACGCTAAACAATACCTACTCCAAACTGGCCTTCAAAACTAAGTAAAGCTGTTTCATATATCCAGCAGTTTGTCAGATACAAGATCTGCTCTAAGCCTTTAACTACATAGGATTCTTAGATAGTCCAGGATGCTTTGCGGAGATTATAGACAAACTAATATAGCAGAGGGTTAACAATCCAATTTCTGCTTTTGTGACCTAACCTGTGTTTCAGTTATAAAAATTTGTCACCAGTTTCATTGAACTTAGATTTCAATAACAGATTAACATAGGCTCTGACTTATCATAACCATATCAGCAGGCGATTCATAGTTATACTACATGAATCTTACTTTTTCTGAGGAAGCACATTACATGAAAATAATGGCATAGAAACAACATTTTAGCTATTTTTATGAGAAAGTTGATAGTAGACTCATAGAAAAGATGCAAGAGTTTCATTTTTTATCATTTCAGCAGCAAAGTTCCACCTTCATGACTGTATGCATTCACACAACAAAAGGCACTGAAGAACATTGAGTACTCCAAATGTGTCAAAATGTATCAGAAGATATATGCCAATCCAACCACAGGTTGATGTTTGGACACTGCTGACGATAACTAATATTGTTGCCAAACATTTCATTAGAGTGGAGTGAGCAAAAACAGAGGTCACATAAAATAGAATGCAGAATGAACTATTAAATTCCAATCATACCATCTCGTTCAGCCGTTGAAGCCAAGTAATGCCTATAGTTGGCTCCTTGGTCCTGCATGTTCATGGCAAAAAGAACAGAAATGATAGAGAGAAGTAATTCGAGATTTACCTGGACAACTAGCACACATATGCTCAATGTCAATGCAACCCACGCTGGAACAATTCAGGTGCAATATTCCTTTTTTCCTTTTCCCCAAGTAACAAAACAAGAAAATGAAAATAGGAGGAAGCTCTTATTTTCTCATGAAATAGACAAGTAACTACGTGGAATAAGCTAAAAAAGCTAAAAAGATTTCTCCCTTGCTCCTGTCCCACATTCCTAAGGCGTTTTCAGTTAAAAAGATTTCAGCATTCTCATCTTTATCTAGGGATAAGGTCATATATAACTCTTTTCATGTATATGTCCTCTACAATATGTGAGTGTCTGTGCACGTTTTCAGTGAAGAGATCGGGGGGCCTATCAAACAGCAACCCAAAAGCAACTTTATTTGTAAAGGCTAAAGTGATACGTAAATTTGGGGATCAATACAACCCTGCACAAGCAAGGAACAAATAAGACCTTATGATGCTTGCTTTCTCTATGCATGATGTTGCATATCGGGATAAGAAAACCAACAGTTTGCCTTAGTTCTGAACATCCGAAAATGCCTTGAGATATGGACGGCTTTGTTCTAATTATGTTTTTCGTGTGTCAACGGGAATAGAAAGAGAGTAGGAAACTGCCCTTTCTTTATGGGATGCTATATTCTTAACATCACAACCTCTACGTCAGGCATATAGATTCATTCATGCAGTTGTTTTACAGGTACAGAGTAGCTTTGTAATAGCTGAAAAATAGATGAAGGTAGACTCACTCACAGGTCTAGTTGGAGATTTTCGTATGAGATATTCATAATACCAGTAAGGCTCTCCATCAACCTGCAAAATGATGCAACTTATCACCAGACTTCCTCAACATAGAGCTAAATAGGAAAAACACTTTTCTGTAACCAGTGCTTTTGACTATCAATCGTTTTGGACAAACAAGCTACAACCAAGGAGAGTCGAAAGCAAACTCTCATAGCTTACATCAGTACAATGTGCATCAATGACAGAACTCTCGGACATGCGTTGGCCAGTACTTACACGCTGAAACAGAGGAAAAGGAAAAGTCAAGCATAATAAAATTCATCCATAAAATTTTAGAATTTAAAAAATGTCACTCTCTTTGACAAGTGCATAACTGCACATGCAAATCCAAGAAACAATTACTCATTCAAACAAAATCATATCTTCGTCTAGATATACATACAAAAAGGTAGTTTGTTGTTTTCTTGCTAACAAGCCTCACAAATTTCACCTAATAATGTACACTGACTTCCATGGAACTTAGTGATATTCTAAATTCCATTTCTCAAAAGATATAAGTGGAAAAGCAAAAGGAAACATGAAACGGTGTGCTCCCTTAAGCAGCTATAGAGTCAATTTACATCATGTTCCAAGTAAATTACAAGAAGCCACCTAATTTAATTAATGAGCTTCCCAATCTTAAGGATATCATATTACAACCAATAGCTTGTTTTTTTATTTTGAAGTTCTTTGGAGCAACAAAATAGGAACAAAACTAATGACTCCATTTTGAGAAAACAACAAAAGTTGGAGATTTAAAGAAGCAACATTTTCAAAACAAAAATGAAGAAAGCAGGTGATTGAATGTAATGTCCAAAACATGCTTTTGAAATTCACTCCCTTTAAATAAACTAAATGCATTTCTACATCAAACATCATGCCATAAGTCAATGGTGTAGCTAAAGGTTGCCTGTTGAAGACAAATGGAAATATATATACCAGGGATGATCTGTCTGATAAGACAGAGTCAGCAACATCTTTGGCATTCCACGTTCTTTTATCGTTTGATTTCAAGAAAAGTGAATTTGGAGGACCTATCTGCAAGGGGAATAAACTTCATTTCAACTAAAAGCATGAAACAAGCATCCAGAAAGCATCAAAGTAATAGAAAGCTAAAGTGAACAAAGAAAAGTATATCAAAATACCGAGACTGAAATTACTAAATTATGGATCATGTCAACACGTTCAGACACAATACGCTGGCGTGCATCAGCTGAATTAAGTATAACCATCAATCAGTTGAACCTTCTCAATAAACCAAAACATATTAGTACAGAAAAAGTGTACATAACAAATAAAATAAAATACATACCAGATAATGGTGCAGCGGATGAATAACGCTCCGGTTTTCTTGACTCCACCCTTCAAATAATATATAAGACAATCAGAGATACCTGTTAACTTTCATACCATTTGAAAGAAGGGCCTCGATCTAACTCTAATAGCCCAAAAAAGGGGGCAAAAAAAAAAAGGAAACTGCAAGCATATAAAAAAAAAAGCCTTCTGACTTCAGTTTGGGCAGCAAATGTCTCGCCATTTCTTGTACCTTGAATCCACATATGTTCCCAAGGTCCAAGGATCAATCAACCTTGATGAGACTAGTAAAGGTTACATAACCCGCAAACAAACAGCATAAAGTCATCCTAATATGGGGTTTTTCTCAAGAAAAGGGGATGTCTGAAATGAAATGTCTTACACTTTCAATTTTTCACATGAGCTTACTCTGGATATGGCATTATAGAAGGTTACAGCACAACATTTTGGGACAACATTGCAAGTATATCTTCAATGTAGAAAAGGTCAAACTGAACTGAGTTTTGATTCTTTGAACCAAAAGTGATCTAGGCCTGTGAGACGGCTTTCAAGCAGCTCCAATGAGTCTGTCGCGTAACTCACTTAAGGGAACGATCTCAGACTCTAAGTGAATCATTGGTTTGAACTTTGAACCACAAATGAAGTTCGGCAATTCTTGGAGCAAAAAGCTCTAAATTGGTTTTTGCAATGTAAATTGTAAATTTTTCATATATATTCATTGGTAAAGTTTTCATATATATTCATAGTTTTTCTTACTCTATGGATAAAATCACTAAAATCATTTTTCTATGTTTTAACTTTTCTAAGTGAGAACACATTCCTCTAAAATAGGAACTAAAAGTTATGCTAGCAATCTTGCCTAACACACTACTGAGATTCGTTGTAGTGGAACCCAAGTTTTGATCTCAACAATGCAATCTGCTCCTTTTAGTCCTTCCTCAATACTTTTGCAAATTCTGATAACCAACAACAATGTGTTCTCTACATATGCAATTATCATTCCAAAAAAAATGCTACTCCTGTTTACATATGCAATCAGGGTCTTTATCAACCAACTGTGTATTAGACCACAATATGACAGCAAGCAATACAAAAAAATACTTTTAGGTTAAAAAGTCAGCTAATAATGCAGCAAGTTTGGTGCATACTGCATATATTTTTATAATTCTGTTCAAATTCAGTCTTGCAATCTACATTAGAACAGGATTCTCATAAAAGTTAGTTGATAATGCT
Source organism: Nymphaea colorata (assembly GCF_008831285.2). Taxonomy (NCBI): domain Eukaryota; kingdom Viridiplantae; phylum Streptophyta; class Magnoliopsida; order Nymphaeales; family Nymphaeaceae; genus Nymphaea; species Nymphaea colorata. Next base: position 31,743,259 of record NC_045138.2, read on the forward strand.
AATTGCTAACTGTCTCATTAATATAGGATTCTATATTGGCTTTTTATTTGCTGAAGAAGAAGATAAAATGCAGTAAAACTTGTTAATCAATTATCAAAGTGATAAGATGACAGAATTGCTTAGGTGCATTATGTTAGAACTTATGCCGACAATAACGTTGATGTGTTAATACTTAAAAGGCGATGCCGTAATGAACTGAAATGCATTTGATTAAAAATTCAAAAAGAAGCAGCTATCATCAAGAAAAGAAATAGAACTGTCTAATGTTAGAAAGTGGAGGAGAATGAAGAGTTGCTTGCCATTTGAAGGAAAACTTTTTACTAGGAAGCTCCAAAGGGTATAAGAAAGAACAAGAATTTATTTCATCAAGCAGCAAAGCATTTGATACATCTTCATCTTGTTCAACTTCAACCGCACCTGCAGACATTAAAAACAATCGGAGAGATGAATGGATTAACAAAGCAAGGAAACGGCACTGCAGCGGTCATGTTCCTTTCTTTTTGGTTCACCCTTCACTCTTTTCTTTTGTGTTCTCCTTTTCAGAAAAAGGGAAGCTATGTGAGAGTAGAAAGTAATACTAACATTATGAAGAATAAAAAACTTGTCCTAACTCCACCGAACTCATGTGACAATGGGAAAATCAAAGACTATCCTGGACCCATATTCTTATCAATGTCAATCAAAAGATTGATCATATGAAGCCAAAAACATGAACAGAAAATATTTAGAAAGCCATAAAGAACACAGAGGAATATCTAACAACAGCCGTATATCATCATGACTGAGTATGAGTGGAAATGCCCAACAGCAATAAAATGATTGTTCATTACGAAAACGCCACCACAAAAAAAATCCTTCAGAGACAAAATTAGCTACATTACATGAAAACTTCCACATTTACAAGCATGAAGTGTCCGTGTCCAACAAGTTTTCCACCAAAACTCCTGAGATGCTTAATTTGTTCTTATGATCCCCTTTGAGCCCCTCTTGATTAAAGAGAGCAAACCCATAGTTCCTTGCCTTTTCAATGTTTTTATTCTTATAATCATGAACTTGAGATACAGGATTTGATAACGGCCGGGAAGATACTAGATGGTAATGGTAGTCGGTAGCTTACTGGCCGATCCGGTCATTCCAGCAGCTGACCCCCAGCCCATACATCTCTAATAAGTAATAACCCGATCAGACTAGACCGATTCAGAAGAAAAATAAAGAAACAAGCCTTCTTAGTCGTCTTGTCAACTCACCTAAATCGACACCAAAGAGTTTCATATGTCATCATCATCAAGATTTTATTAGCGAAAGAACAACTAGCGGCGACCTTTTTCCTTCTTAGGCAAATCTAAAGTCTAAACACTAAACTCCTAATTTTTTTTAAAAAAAAAAAACTCAAAAACGTTATAAATGCCAATATTGCGTGATATTCGCATCACAGGCGAAGTCATATTTCTATCAGAAACCGATATTTGTGACTACAAACAACTGAAAAATGCTTTAATTAATCAAAGCGAAGTCTTTAGCGGAAATAAAGTAAGGTCTCCCTCGCGTCCAAAGTTTCTCTGCTCATTCTGTTCACGTAATTCAAATACCAATTGCGATTGTACAACAAGTAAAGATGGACGGGAAAAGGAAAAGCAGTGGGAAAACTTCGACATGTTCTCCTTCAGAAAATAATGAGTACGACAGGCTGAAGGAAATGTACCTGAATCGGGAGAGAAAACAAGAGACGAAGCCGCTCCGCAGAACCCCAACCCTAGAAGCACGAAATCCCTCCGCGAATTCCCCCTGTCCGGCACCGACGACACGGAGGCTCGAACTCGAAGGCCACCTCCCTTGCTGACGAATCCTGGCCATGATTTTGCTCTCCGCGTAAACTCATTACTGTCTCCCGATCCAAAAGCGCATGCTCTGCATCGACGAAAACGACTTCCGTGAAGAAGAAGGAGAACAACAAGAAGTAGGAGGAGGAGGAGGAGGACTCTACGGGATTGAATTAAGAGCGGAAAACAAGTAGCAACTTAGCTTCGGTTGAGAAGATGATGGAATTACCTAGAGGAAGAGAGACTGAGTGGGAAACTTTGAGCCGAGCCGGGAGAGGGGCAGAGGAGATGGAGAGATGCCGCCATTTTTCGCTTCGCAGGCTTGCAGCCGACGCTTCCGCCTCCTCCCGCTGGCGCGCTCCCGCTACTTGGGTTCTATCTCTGCAAAATTATGGCGGACAATCGCTCCGCATTTTTTCTAATTAAATAATTTAAAGTACCGATCTACCCTTACTTAGGGAGCTAGAGAATCGGGTCCGACCCGACGCTAACGGATATTGTGTCTCAAAATTTTTTTAACCAAAACTGTCAAAAGGCAAAGGCAAATCTCATGTCAACCGTATTATATTTATTTTACGGGATGTTTGATAAGAAAAATATTGTGTTTTTGGAATATTATTTTCTTATACTAAATAAACCTAAATGGTCGAAGATTTATACAGAAATAATAGAGGAGAAAAATCGATCCATTTAACCTCCATAGCAATACTTTTAATCTCAAAATCAACGTTAACTCAGTAGGCCTGGGCATTGGGCCGGACCGGCCCGCTACCCGGCCTGTTTATTAACGGTGAGGGTTAAGTCGGGTCCCGGGCCTCGTCAACCACGTCTGAGGCCCGGCCCATTTTTTTTAACGGCATTTCCTCTGTTCATCACCGCCCTCTCCTGTCTCGCCACCCTCAACTCCCTCTCGTTCAATGCCTCCTCCTCCGTCGGTCCTAGGTCGGACCGGCAGCGGTGGTGCGGCAACGGTGGCAGACTGGTGGCCAGGGATTTACCAGTGGAAGTCTGTGTCTCTCCTTCGCGAGGGCAAGGGAAGAATGCCTCAGGAACAACAGAGTGGCGGCCGGAGATTTACTGATTCCGGCCGGCTCTGACCTTGGATCCGGTCGAGCTTGGGCTCATTGGAACCACAACATGCTATGTATCACGTCTGAGCACTTGGAAGGCGAGAGACCGAAGGAGGAAACGACGACAGACGGATGAACGGGTCTGCCGGAAAGTCACTCGCCTGGAAACAAAGAGCTGGTTCGAACTTCAAAACAGGTCGATTCATGCTCAAATCGACCTAAGCTTGCTCCAAGAGATCCACGGGATGATGGCGACGCTATCTGGTCTGTCGTTCGCCAAAGACCGCCGGAGCAAGCGCCGGAAAACAGTGAATCAGTGTACAGTTCTTTTTCTTTCCAATCGAAAACCCTAAATCCCTTTCACAAAAATCGAAGGTCGATTGTCTAACTTTCGAGTTAACGGGCCGAACGGGTCCCAACGAGCCAATTTGTTTAACCCGGACCGGCCGATTACGATGTTGGGCCGAGCCAGGCACAATGGGCTAAAGCCCGATACTGTAGATACTGAACTCGGACCGGGCCGGGTACCCGGCCCGACCCAGCGCCCAGGCCTGGACTTAAGAATAGCATCTTTCAAAACTCGAACTAAGGACATGGTTATCACACACTACGTAGCCCGACCGATTGCATTGCTTTAATTTAGTTAACAAGTACTTCTTAGATATGTGCATTCTTCAACTATCTTTCCGTAGTTATTTTAACCACGATTAGCAGCTTATTGTAGATATGTAGTCAGTAGGATATGGGTATATCATTATTTGATTCATATATTCATTTTTAATTAAGTTTGAATTAAGCAAAAGGTAGGAATGAGTTTGTTAACGGTCATGTGGTGTCCATGAATGTTTCAATGATTCACAAAGCAGCAATGAATTGAAAAAAAAAACTTTATTTTAAAATTTCATGTACTAATGAAGTATTGAAAATCATATGATATACACAACATTTTCCTTTCATATAAAAAATCGCTTGTCTTTGCTGGTGACAAGTAGTTCAAGAGGGCAGATGACATTCAACTTCATCGCCTTCAGTGCTTGCGTTCATCATGAGACACTGCTTGAACTCTGGCACGGACCAGTTAGGCAAGCAGATGCAGACTATGACCGAGCCCGGGCTCAGGCTCGGACATGCACCCTCTTGAACCGGCAAGAATAAGCACAATTGTGGCGTTGGCAGCAGGTCAGCAGGTCCAGCGTACCTAGGCTTGCCCCACCCGAAGTCTGCACCCTCATACAATGAGAACCTTGTCCATGTCGTTATGGTCAACTTTCCGGCGAACTCGAGCTTGGGTCGAACCAACTCGATGTAATCAATCATCGAACGTATGTACTCCTCATTGACCGCGAGCCTAGCCGCCCTGACCAGCCCAGCCACATGCTCCAGCGGTTGGTCAATTAGCTCAGCTACTGTGCATTTGGAGCAGGCCACACCAATCACATTGCCATAGTATCCTCTTTTCAGCGGTGGATCACTGAGCTTGTCCCTAGCGTTGACCGAAACGGTCAAACGCATCGACTGGGACCTAGGGCACAGACGCAGCGCTTTGACCCAGCACTGCCATACATGTGCTGCTAATGCATCAAAGGTGGTGAAGTCGGCCTGGCCACGGGCTTGGACACGGTGCTTGAGCTGGGCCTGGAAGTGGGCATCAATGAGGAAGCATTTCTGGACGAGCCCAGCTGGGCTCAGGGCTGAGCCAAGATTAGAGATGTCATCAATGTGGGCGAACTCATGGTGGAGGTACCTTACCCTGGGTGGTGCCCTAGGCTTCAATGATTCTCTATCCCAAACAGGAGCCAAGATGCTGCTGGTGGGGTCTCTGGCTGCCTGAGCCCAGGCGCTCACAAACTGCATAGCCCCAACACCATCACAAAGACAATGGCATAGGCGCAAGCCCAGGCTGAACCCACCACATCCAAAAAAGGTTACCTGGGCTATGACTAGAGGCATGCCTATGACCTCATAGGGACCCTCCGCCGGAAACCGGTGGATCAGCTGGGCCCATGCCGGGTTCGGAACGTTGAGCTCACCCAGTTCATCAATTGTTATACTAGTACGTGCCTTCACAAATAGTGCACTCTTGCCAGCCGGGAAGTAAACCTCTAGCTTGCCATTTCCGGCGTCCCTGAGCCGGCCGGAAAATGGGTAGTATGGAACAAGAACCCTAGCAAGCGCATCATGCATGACTCTTCCGACCGGCAATTTTTTCGCGGCCGGATCGTCGCAGGGATAGAAGTAGACCGTCGGGGTGAAGATGCAGGAGCCAACCATGTCGTCGAGGTTAGAGAGGTAGAGATGGTCAGTGGGGCTGACCGGAACCGGGCCGGCGGGGAAGACTGGCTCAATGGCATCAATGGTTATGGGGATGTCCACATGAGTGAAGTGTAGATCTTGTATGTGAGAAGCCATTGGAGTTCTGCAAGTTTCTGGTCTGCAAAAGCCTTAATATAGGAAGATACATAAACTTTTGAGTGCCCATAACAGTGAAAAATGAACAGTGGTAGGTTGGATTCAGTTGGTGAAGGATCTTTCCATGACGTTCAAAAAGAAAGCACACATATGATTTAGAATTGAAGTAAACACGATCAAGATTACGAAGTTTTGGTGCTTAACATCCTAATATGGTAAGGTTGGAACTAAAGTTGCTTATGTGAACAACGAAATTGCAACATTTGCATGCCAATAAGAAATTTCATTCACCTGGTAGTAAGAACTTTCAAGATTCTCAAGTTCAAGGAGCAGAAGAATTTGAACTCCAATTTTAGCATAATATATATAGCCTGTTAGTGACAAATAATTTTGTATGTTAGCTAACTTAGTTAGGGGTGGGCGCTGGCCCGGCCACTGGCGGGGGCCCGGTACCTAACCTGGTACAGCCCGAATCGGCCGGATGGGGGCTCAATTCGGTCCGACTAATTTTTAATTTTTTTATTATTAATAATATGTGTTTTATTATTAAAAATATACTTTATATTTTAAAAAATAATTTTTTTAGCCAGGCTGGGCCTGGTCGAGCCTGGGTTTCAAGGGCCCGGGCCCGGGTGCAACTTTCGGACATCGGGCGGGCCCTGCCCAGTGCCCACCCCTAAACTTAGTCTATTTAGTTATAACGGAGTCGGCCTAAGAATACAATGTGGACCATAATGAGATTATGTATTGCTTTCAGTGGCGGCGCGAAAGGGGCCTCGCATGGACCCTTGCTCCACTTTAATTTTTTTTAAAAAAAATTACATATAAATTTTAAAAAAATTTAGTTGTCTTATATAAAAATTTTGAAAAATGATATTTCGACTCGTGTCAAAATTTAGAAACTTTAATTTGACCCCTTTCGTGAAAAAAAACTGACTTCGCCGCTAATTGCTTTCATTTTATTTAAGGAAAATAGGAAGAATACTGACTGTTCCACTATGTCAGATTGGATACGGAAAATACATAGAAGAGAAAAAATATGTGGGCAATAGTTATTCATATTGAATTGCAAATACATAAACCATAGAATCATTTGTATATATATATATATATATATATATATATATATATATATATATATATATATATATATATATATATATATATATATATATATATATATATATATATATATAGAGAGAGAGAGAGAGAGAGAGAGAGAGAGAGAGAGAGACTAGTCCAATCGATTTTTGTTTTTAACATTTTGCATTTTTGCAATCTGCCGTATAAATGTGATTTTTACATGCAAAATATCAAAAATTTATAGAAAAACTTGTACTTTTATAAATTGGTAAATAAGATTTTAAAATCAATAGTTAAAATTTTTGGGTATCTAGCTGAAAGTTCTTTTTACGTATCAAAGAAACATGACTTTCAGTTTCATGACAGTTCGTATCCATTGATTTGCAGCTCATATCTGCGCGATATTTTAAAAGAACCATTAAAAATGCAAGCTCTGGTCGTCTCGGTCCCGAAATGCCGATGAATTTCCTGCGTGTAAATTAATTGCAGGCTCTATGTTGATTAAGAATATGGAATAACAAATGGAGCATTTGGGGATGCCACAGCCTAACAAGCATGGATCCTTTTCCCTTTCCTTGGTTGATCCTGCAGCTGAGTCCCTAAGAAGGAGCTTATTGCCATTTTTTTGTGGAGATGGTTGTTAATCTCTTTGGCACATGATCGTCGTTTCTCAAGTAGAGTTGTACAAGGTCAGCTTCTGCTTGACTTGATAGACTGAGTCCTGGCTCGAGCTCGACTCATTTATTTAACCTTGATCTTTCTTTTTTCTGTTTTAATTTTAAAAACTGAAAAAAAAACCTAAATAAACGAGCTTACTCGAATTTAATCAAGTTGAGTTCATGTTACTTGAACTCGACCCGTTATAAGCTTGAGTTTTCAGTTATGCTCGAGCTAATGAGTCGAGCTTAACTGGACGAGTTTGAGGCAAACTCGAGTTCCTTGGACTCATTGTACGGCTCTAGTTTGGAGGGCAGATGATTAACTCCGCAAAGGCGTCTCTCTCTCTCTCTCTCTCTCTCTCTCTCTCTCTCTATATATATATATATATATATATATATATATTAAAAAATAAAAAACTGTCCCTAAATGCGCCATGCATAGTTGTTAAAAGCATTGTTCTATCTTAAAACATCACCAATTTTTAGTGACAGATTTAATTATCTTACATCCAGTACGCTAATATATATATATATACACACAACACACACACTTAGAAGTTGCTTGGTAAGAATAATACTACATGTTCTTAATCACATGTTTTAGAATACTGCTCCAAAAACATAATGTAATTTTGTCTAATGTTTGAGGAGGCGACTTGAGTATTATAGCGTTCTACTTGCCATTGGCCAAATGTCCTAATCAATTAACGATAGGTCGCAACTATTACTATTCGTTGTCAGTTGATTATGACTTTCCACCATCATAAATACAATGTCATAATAATTTATATTATGAGCCACATATAGGCTGATGTGGGCAATTGCCCGCACCAACTTCTCAATTTGTATATTGAAGGCCGCTTAATATTTACTTTGTTATATATATATAATTGTCCCTTCACATATAAAAACATGTGAATCAGTGTCCTTCCAAAAAAAATTTCTAGCTCTGCCGATAGATCGAACCATTTGAGAAGCCCTTAGAGTGGGCCTGAAGCGCCCTTGTCCTTCACAAGGCCCATCAAAGCTATTTATTGCCTCTTTGCTAAAAAATTTTGGTGCTATATGAAACACTTAAAATGTTAAGTTTCGTATTTAAAATTGTGAAGAATATTAAAAGATTTATAAAAAAAAGTCTGTTAAGTGATTCAGTGTCTTGGTTAAACTGAAATTGCTAAGGTACGGATTGGGATTCAATGCATTATTGACTCAAGCCTCAAAGGGTTAGGTCACTACATTATCATTAATTTTAGTATCATTTGTTTTCTAATTAATTTTTGCTTTTGCATTTTTATTTTCTTAATTTTTTTTTATTTAACTAATGGATCACACGCACGCACACACAATCATTGGCAAATTTGTGGCAGTTAGCAGCTAATCAGGGATGTATTACCTATGCCAATGCATATAATTGTATAATTGTATACATATTAGAGACTTGGCTCGATCTGATTAAAATAAAACATATTCTTAATATTATATAATATAGAAATATAATTAGTTATAATAGAATATGTATCATTGTATAATTGCATACATATTTAAATAAATAATATTCGAAAATAAGATATCGGGCTGGTGCCCACCCACTCAGCAGACCTTTCTTCGCAGTTTTATATTTAATTCTTATTTTCTAAAACCAAAATCAGATTCGACTAGTGTAAAATCCAATATTTATATGCAATCTAGTTAGGACCTTTGTTGGATCCCAGTTTGATATCAGATCGAATTCAGGTTTTTTTTTGTCAAACTGCAAGCTGAATCCAAATCCTAATGAATTCATTGTTTTTTTTTTTCTTTTCACCAGATTCGTTAAGTGGGACATATCCGCTTTTTCGTATGTTCACATATTCGGATTCGAATTCGAATAAAGAAAAGTCATATCCAAATTAAATCTGAAATATGATTTTACAATCTCAATTCAATCCAAATCCGATTTTTATATTTATGTGTGAATCCGAATATAAATCCGAATTTTGAACCTCATTTTGCCAATTTTCAAAATGTAATGGCATTAGATAAAAGATATTTATTTAAAAATAAATCTGGTCTGAATCTGATCGGATATTTATATATATCTGAATTCGAATCTAATCGGATGCCATTTATTAAATTTGAATCTCATCCAATTTCTATTAGATAAAAGATATTTATTTAAAAATAAATCTGATCTGAATCCGATCGGATATTTATATATATCTGAATTCGAATCTAATCGGATGTCATTTATTAAATTTGAATCTCATCCAATTTCTTAATCGGATATTAAAATTTGTTTCTATATCCAATTCAAATCGGATAGATTGACATCCCAAATTTTATAGCCCATTCATTATCACGATTATAGACTTGTGTTTTTTTTTTTTATGTTCCTGGTCCTTTAAGCTACATGCTTGTTACTGTTCTTCACCTTTCACAAACTTAGCCAACTGAGAGCATGCTTCACCTTGCATGCAGTTAGTGTGCTTCGCGGCTTAGCCCCACACACAAACTTAGCAACTAAATGTTAAATGAATCGTTGCATGTAAATTATTGTGTACTCGAGTTACATCAAGGGGTGGAGTCAGAAATTTTTCATGAAAGAAAGAGGCCGAATTAAATTTTTTAAATTTTGATTAATGCTGAAATATCATTTTTCAAAAATTTTATATAGAACAAGTAAAATTTTATAGATTTACATGTAGATTTTTCAAAAAAAAATTGAGGCGAGGCGAGGGCCCATGTAGGGCTGCACAACGAGCCAAGCCAACTTGGGTTTGACTTGAACTCACTCGACTCGAGCTCTACTCATTTACAAACAAGCCGATTTCGAGCTTACAAAGATGCTCAAAACGATAAATGAGTCGAGTTTCAAGAACTCAACTCGTTTATACTAGACTCAACTCACAAACGGGTACTCTATATAATATTACCAAAACCGATTTCACAAGTTAAACGAGTTAACATTTACAGAGTTGAACAAGTTAATGCTTACATGAGTTAACGTTAAACGAGTTAACGAATAAACAAGTTACATGGGTTAAACGAGTTAACAAATAAACACGTTACATGGGTTAAACGAGTTAACGAATAAACAAGTTACATGGGTTAAACGAGTCGGGTTTGAGCTCGATTTTGTGTAGTCGAGTCAAGTTCGAGCTTGCTATAAGGAGCTCGAGTCGAGTTCAAGCTGAGCTCACGTTTTTTGAGCCGAGTCAAGCTCCAGCTAGCCAAACTCGGGCTCAACTCGGCTCGTGTGCAGCCCTAAGCCCACACGGGCCCTACCCTGGCTCCGCCCATAGACTTGCATGGCCTTTCTTCCTTTGTATCCTTTTATGCACTGCTAACACATTGAATGTCACAAACTTAGCAGGACAAAACTTGAGATTTGAAAATAACTCTCATGATTGAGGAGGTGATGATCCGCAGAAGGACAAGCCAATGGAAGACCATCAGAATAGCATTTCTCATCAAATTATCCAAACCATATTGCTGTTTAGGAAGACTTTGCAGCATAAGTGCTTATTAGTGACGTCAACGGATCGGATGTATCATTAATCATATCTGCTTTTTCGGATATTCACATATTTGGATTCGAATTCCGAATCAGATTCGAATAAAAAAAGTTACATCCAAATCTGAAATCTGATTTTACAATCTGAATCTGGTTTTAAATTCGAATTTTGAACCAAATTTTGCTAATTTTCAATATTTAATAGCATTAGATGCATGGTATTTATTTAAAAATGAATTTGATCCGTGTTTGAATCCAATCGGATATTTATATATATCCGAATCCGAATCCGATCGGATGCCATTTATGAAATGAATTTGATCTGATTTTCTTAATTTGATATTTTTTTTTTTCATATGTGATTTTCTCTAATCGATTCGATTGGATATCCCATTCAAATTGAATATATTGACATCCCTAGTACACACCACAGGTTCCATTTTTTATAATTGATAATATGCCCCGGCTCTATACTTAATAATTTTCTTTACATAAAGACAACGATAGGGATAAAGAAGAATCAATTTTATTTATTATGAGGTTTGTCACAGCATACAAAGGTCCATTTTAAAATTCCTTGAACTCTATTTTTTAAGAAAAAATTGTCTAATAACATTCCATTATTGACATGACAAACCACGCTAGGATGGGTTTGGTGTTGTATGTCACATGGGTGCGGGCATGATGCGGGTTTAGATACGGTAATTTTGAAAATTGTAGGTACGAGAGTACGACAAATATTATATTCTCAAAAATGATAAAAGAAAAAAAAATGTTAATAGATTACACTTTGTGTTATAATCCAGAAAATTTCTCAAAATTAAAGAAACATGAAAGAAAAATATAAAATCTTAATGGAAGGAAAATAAAAGAAGGGAAAAATCAAAATTAGAGAAAAATTAAGTTTCAAAATATAATTTTAAATGTTTTAAAATACAGTCTTGCCCAATTATACCCATGTACCCATGTCGCTGTACCCACATACTCATGTCACACATTACACATACTCATGTCACACAGTATTTCATACTTTCAGGTTGGTGGCAATTACTATTTTTTACTGTTTCAATTTAGTTGGCACATATTTCTTTAATTTAGATTCTAATTAGCCTGGCGTGCTTGCAAATATTCATAGAGAATCGCGCATGCATGCACGCACGTAAGAAATTGTATATGAAATTTCTTCTTGAAGGATGAATAATAAAATGAATCCCATTGGTGTATAAATATGATTCTTATGAGTCATCAAGCTCTCTTGTATTGCAAGTTTGCTGATTTTAAAAGCACTTGAAATTGCTAATTTCAATTTGTATTTCGAAGAAATTTGAGGCTGGTTTTAGCCATATTCCACTATTTCAGAGGGGCACTTTTATAAAACTTAATTTTTCAAACTCTACTTTTATCCTGGTAGAGGGGTTTGCCTGGTTTAAACATTAAAAGTCATTTTTGTTCTTTTCAACCCCGAACACTCTGTCCCATATTAGGAAGCATAATTTTGCTCTGGAATCAATTCAAGCGACGCCTTTTGCCCATAACCCAAAAAAGAGCCTCATGTTTTTTTTTTTTTTGAAAATTTGAGTATTGAAAGCTTTTTGTTGGCCAACTATCAACAGCTAGTCGGTATTGGCTGGCGGTAAGCTTGGGCATCAGGCCAGGCCGGCTTGGGTGAGCTCAATAATACTTTTTTAATATATATTTTATTAATTTTTTATATATAATTATAATATTATTATTTTTAATATTTATATATTATTTTATATTAAAAATAAATATTTTATAATTTAATAGGTCGAGCTTGGGTTTCAGGTGTCGGGGCGGGCCCGAGCCTAGGTTTTAGGTGTTGATCCAATCTGAGCCTGACTTCTTATCGGGCTAGGCCAAGCCGGCCTGATGACCAAGCTTAGCTGGCGGGGTCATGAAGAGACACATTTTTAATTCAGTTCCAATAGATACGATGTCCCGTCCAAGTAGTTGGAAGCATTCGATACCTAAATTGAATGGTGCCCTGTTACCATCACTAACTTGCTGATATAATCTAAAATCTACTTCCCTTGAGAAACAGATAGACATTAGCTAAAATAATGACAATATGCTTTAATGGCACAAGATAATGATAAAAAAAGTAGCAACAGATGTTTTTTATTTATTTAAGTTAATAAAACTTACTCTAAACCCTTAATTTCTATAGATTTCATGAAAAGTGAAGCAAAATCAGGGAAATCACAAAAAATAACTTTTTTTTAATTATAATCACAAGGTTGGTTTGGAAATGGAGTTTTTCTGTAATGTAAATGACGTACTCTTATTGGTATGTTACCTTGTTAGCCATGGTTAATTTGACTAAATATTGTTGGATTTGTCATAAAAGTATTAGTAGTATGAACCAATTTGTTAAAATAATAAGTTGAAGATGGATGTATCAATTGTCTATTATGTCAAGGATGAACTAAGAAATAACCTTGATAGTCACACTGCTTACCTCATTCACTCAATCAAAATTGTCTTCCTTTTAATAACATAATACCAACACCCTTAGAAAGATAATGAACTAATTAGTTTTCAATTGCATTAATTAATTGCCTCTCCAATTACATTAATTAGTTTTCTTGTCTCCCTAACTACAGTAATCCTGATTTACATTAAAATATAAATTTGTATTAAATGCACACAAGCAAGGTGGATTGCAGAAATAAATTTGTCAAATGCCTACAGGTCAAGAGTGGATTTGAATAAATTACTAAAATAATTTTTTTATTTTATAAGAAACATTTGCCTATGCTTGGTTGATGTTGTGACCCATTTCTTTTTTAAACTAAGTTCCAGAATGAAGTCAGGTCAGGAGGATTGGTGTAGCTAGTCGGACCAGGAGCAGAGGCGAAGTTGGAAATTTTTTATGAAGGGCTGAATTAAAGTTTATAAAATTTTAACATTTTTTAAAATATCATTTTTCAAAATTTTTATATCGAATAAGTAAAAAGTTTTAAAATTTACATGTTATTTTTTTAAAATCAACAACAAACCAGGGTCATCTACTTGGACAGCCATTATATTTTAATTTTTTTAAATATCACGTTCCTCTCCCACCACCGCCGGCAGCGTGCCGGTGCTCTGCCAGTTCCCTCCCATTGCTGGAGCCCACCAGGGTGGAGGGGATGGAGGAACTGCAACTGCTCGGGCCAATGCTGGCGGGGGGAGTAGGGATGTCAATATATCCAATTCGAATCCGATATCCGATTGAACTCATCTGAAAAAAATTGAAAATTAAAAAAAAAAATATCAAATTAGGAAATCAGATCGGATTCAGATTTAATAAATGGCATCTGATCATATTCGGATCCATTTTTAAACAAACATCATGTATCTGATGCTATTAAATTTTGAAAATTGGTAAAATCCAGTTCAAAATTTGGATCTTGAATTGTAGAATCGGAGTTCTGATTCAGATATGTCTTTTTTTTATTCAAATTTGAATCCAATATGAATATAAAAAAAAATGGATATAATTAAGAATACATTGGATTCAAATCCAAGACAGGATTCGTGGGAGGGAGGAAGAAGGAAGAGAAAGATAGAGGGAGTGAGTGGGAAAATCTATGTAGTTCCGACAACTCAGATTTGATGTCCAATTAAATGTGGAGCCATCATTTTAGTTTGCTTCTCTCTCTCTTTATATATATGTATATATATATAGATCGAGAGAGAGAGAGAGAAACTAACCTTTATGAAGGGGGACATCAAAATAACACCATTCGACCTGACGCGATTGGTCTCCGGTGACTTCCTTTCCCTCTATCCCTTGAACGCACACCCTGTCTCGCCGCTTCTTCCCTCGATTTTCTCTATCGCCCAAAAATTAGAGAAGAAAACAATCATATTTCGCAGCTTCTCCCAGCTCTGTGTCTTAAACTCCGTCCAATCATGCCTGCCTGTATACAATGCATGGGCAGACGTAATTGAACTCCCCACTCAATGTGATGCAGTGTACTGTGGGAGGCCAGAACACAAGAGAAAGGAGAAGAAAAGAGAAGAGAGAAGCGGGGAGGGTGGCAGCAAAGTTAAGTTGCAGGAACTGTCAATGTCAGTACTTAACATTTAGAAGAAGAAAAAGGTAAAAAGTAAAAAAGGGAAGGTGGGTCACAAATACTTAGAGAAAGAAGTGTGGCAGCAATAAAGCTTGGCAATTATTTAAAATGCTTAATTTACAATATCATTCTCTCTTCCAATCATATTGCACAACAGTCGTTTATTTAAGCAGTTTTGCAAATTATTCTGCAGCCTTAGTGTTTTCTTTTAAAAAATTGATGAAGTAACTGTAATTAATGTTTCTTGGTGACCAGCTAAGGGCATAGAAAGATCATTACAGCCTTCTTTTTTCAGAAAAGAAGAGAAAAGGAAAAAAATTGCTACCCTTGTTGTTTGGAAACTGCAATTAAATCTCATCTTTAAAACATGCATTTTTCAAAGGGTGCTACAATATTGCAAGAAGCAACATAGTTTCCAAACGAAGATCGTTATTTATAACATGATCTCAACTATTCTTGGCAAAAATGTTGGCAAGAGTGTGTACTATTTAGCAAAAAAAGAGTCAGGAAAGATACTATTTTGTAATTCTGTCCGTAGGATGGCACCACTTTGCAATAGATATGCAGAAGCACAGGCGTCATTTAAAGAATGGTGCTCAAAATCGTCGTTTCCTATACCCCACCTGTGTGTAAAGAGAGAGAGCGAAGGCCCCCACATCGTTCTGCACCATCATCATCATACTCTCGATCTCGATCACCAACCCATTGAAATTGGTCTGGAGAGCAAGAAAGGAAGCTCACCATTTCCATCAATCCTATTCCTGATCTTCTCTCTCTCTATCTCTCTCTAATAAATTGGAGGAGAAAATATCTTTTCAAGACACTTTTGACTATCGAGTTTGGAGTTTGATCTTTTCTACGCTTTAAAGGCAGTCCAAGGGTTTTTCTGTGGAGGCGATATGGTCTTTCCCGTCCCCAAATTCTGCCTCCGTCGAGGTGGGTTATTGGTTTCGATACCCAAGGCTCAGTTTTCGTTTGAGTTTGCGCTTCTTTGTTGGTCGCCTTTCCTTTGCTCAATTGCATCATGACTGTTGAGTTGTCCCCGAGATCCTGCTGGTGATCTTGCTGGTTTTGCTTCTTTCGATGGATCGCCATTTGGGTAGCTTCAATCTTGCGGTTTGTTGTATGATTGGTTGCACCAATTCTTCATTGTTTGGAAATTTTTGTTTCTCTTATTCATTCTGCGTACGATTTCCTAGCCAGCACGAGAATTTTTGTGTTTTTTTCTTTTCACTTTATTCAATTCTTGGCGAGCAAAGATTGTTAAAATCAAATTCTTTTTGACACATATAAAGACGTAGGGTCGCTATTATGATGCCAATGTAATGGTTATGGAAAAAGTGGCAGTTATTCTCATCTTCCTTTATTCTCGCGGGGAATATGGACGTATTCATCAATTATAGTTTGGTGCTTTACATGGATGGTTAGTTAGGTAAACCTTTATTGTGATTTTGCTGCATTGGTTTTGATTTTGTTATATCCTTCAATCTTGTATCTGTTGCACATTCAGTATTCTCGATTATGTAAGGAATTTCTTGCCGATTGTTCATTACTAGTATTCTTTTTTTCACTCTGAAGTAGGATTTCCATGATAGACATCTTTTAGTGTCAGTATCTGTCGCGGTTAGAGTTGCAACTTAATTTCAATCTAGCAGCCCATCACGGGATGTTGCAACCTTGTTAGCTACATTGAACATGTTGAATGGGCCTCGTTTTTGCTTTCTGACTTTGCTGCTTTTACTTTTTAGCATTCAATAATGTCAATCAAGAGAACAAAAAGCAGTGAAGAATTTCTGCATTTTTGAACAGATAAGAATATTGTTTCATAATCAAATAACAGAAGGTTTATATTCGTTTCCTTATGTTGGTATTTGTATCTGTTCCAAAGTTCGACACAGAGCTGGGATTGTGAATTGTGTCTCATGGTTGGAGTAGTATCCCTGTTTCTATCTAAGATAAACTGTTAGATTTTTTTCAGTATAGACTCTAACTTCATTGATATAAATAGGAATGCTGATGCTGGGGAACGAATATTTTGTTACTTTTGCCAGAAATTTACATGGGCAGCCCCATTTTGTTTTGCTGAACTGCTTTGTTCCACTGGTGCTATTTGTTTTTCCAATGGTTTGCTGTCCAAACTTGGAAGCATTTTGTAATGACATAAATGGACAATTAAAATATTTTCTCTGTTTAGGCTTTAATCTTTGTTGCCACAGAAGTAATTCACTCTCCAAAAGCAAAGATTGAGTGGAAATCTACAGCTTCAGAACACGTAAGAGAAACTTTGTTCTTTTCCTTTTAATGGTTTCATTATTTTATTATGGAAAATGCCTGTTTTTATTTGTTTTCTCCATTGCCAATGTGAATTTCAGCTGGCAAAAATGGAGAAAGGAAAAATATAAGTCCATTTGCAACTCAAAAATCATCCTATTTACAACTTTTGGAACATTACTCTCATGACATTTTTCAGTGTTTCTCCCTTGTGTATTGTTTTGTAGCTCTTTTATTTTTTTTTTGTGTTTGAAGTCTGGTGAACCCCCTGATAATAGACAGTTGGTCAAAGTCCAAATTACACCATACTATGGGTCCGGATACAAATGCTGGCACTAGTCCAAGGTCTAACTGGGTCTCTTTAAACCTCAAATCACACGTCTGTGCACGCCAGGAATTGCTAAGTCCAAGGTATCCTTGGAGGTCGGTACTCACACACTTCTAATTAGTCCTTTGGGTCTTTTACTGCTTCTGTTGGCTGGTAGTTTGACAGCAAGTCCAGTTTCATTTTGTGCCCTGAAATGCTTTAAATTTGAGTGAAAGGTAAAATTTTCAAATGTAACTTCTATTTTATAGGATATAAAGCCCACAACCTCTCATAGTGAAAGCAATTATGTACTTATCTTTGTGGAATGAGAGGCATGAATTTCAGGAATTTGCCAAATACACTTCATATATAAATGTTTCTAAACATGTGCCCTTCCGGCTACTTTTTCTGGCTCCGCCACTGGTGTGTGTGCATGTGTGTGTGTGTATATATTATAACTAGCACGACGTTCATGGAGATTTTGGATTTCAAATCATTTCATGGATGTAACTTTATGCACATACTAGTGAACCGCACGGCCTATCACAAATGCAATTCACATTCTCTTGGGGCAAATTCATTGTGCAGCATTATTTGAATTTCACCTAGGAAGAAGAGATTTAATCAAGTTGCCTTGGTGGAAATAATCATATAGCATGACCGAAAAATGGAACAAGTGTAGGCTATCTCCAAGCATGGTCATGCCAAGATCAGCAATGAGACCAAAGGCTATCTGGAGAAACAATGAAGTATAACAACTAATCATGCATGAGCACAAAAGTGGTTCGGACTCCCAAGGGATTTGTGGGACTAGAATAAGCCCACATGTGGCTACACCACTGACAGACACATTCTCTCTCTTTCTGGTTTAGAACGAAGCAGTGTCTGGTGCAATCGCTCTTATCATGAACCAAAAATCACTTGCATAATGATAGTTCACCTCTACCAATAACCCGCTATGGGGATATCACATTTGACTACGTTGGAGATAAGTTGGTCTTGTTTGAGTTTGTCCTTTCCAGATAAGCTGTCTTTAGAAATACTTGCTGTGTCATGCCATGTCATGCTTTGCCTTTCTATTTCCCTTAGGAATTTACAAGATGGAACCTGGCCAGAGATTGGGCTGCTTTTCTCAGTGGCAGATTTTTTATTTCCTCAGATTCCTCCAGATTGACTTATTTCAAGCTTTTTTTTTCTGAATAAAACGAAATTTAGAATCTGTACATGAAAGTGTTCGGCAGGTTTTGTGCAGAAAATCTTGAGTTCTAGAGAGATAACCAGACTAGTACTTATACATGAAGTTCTGATGCATTCATTGTTTCTGACATGATTGGCAGTGCCTTTTGCATGTTGAGAAAGCCAAATGCAATGGAGTCTAAGAAGTCTCAGTTGAATCCTAATGCTCCAGTATTCATACCTCGTTCACAGCAGGCTTCACAGGAAAAGGGTGGAACCCATGAAGGTATTCCTGCAGATTCGAAAGTTCTTGGCAGTACATGTGGACAACCAAGTGGTGCTCCTTTTGCGCCTAATGAATTGTCAGATATTGAACCATTTGGTTCAGAAGAATTCTCAGAGGTGGCTCATGAATTTTTTGGGTTGACGGAAGACCCATTTCCAGCTGAGAATATTGAGCAGCAGTCCAACAGGATGGGTGATGATAATAGTGCTATGAGGTCCTTGGCTGTTAAGTTCCCGGGCTACTCAGAGGAATCCATACTTGATGTATATGCTGCAAATGACGGAGACATGGAGGCCACAATTGAGATGCTGGCACAACTGGAGGTACTATAATAGCATGTAGGATCACATCCCGCACGAACACAAACAAAAATATTATACATATGCAAGCATTTTTATATGGCCGTACAGAAATGAGTTATTGCTTCTGTTAGATGTTAATATCTGGCCTTCCATGCCCAGAAGCCAATGGTTAGTGTATCCTCATCTATTGTCGCTATTATGCACCATATCCAAGTCAATTTAGAATAATCTCTTTGACCTGCATTGTTCCAGTATCAGCTGGCTGCAGGTTGGTACTGGTTAATGCTAGAATATCATATGCATCAACATTGGCTGCAGTTGAAAGCTGGCACGCATATACATCAGCTTCTTTACATTTCACTGACATATTTGGCTATCTAACCTTTTCATTGCTCGCATATATTTGCAGACATTTGGAACTGTGGACAGCCTTCCTGACACACTCGGCATTGGAGACACATCAACTACCTGGCCTCCAGATGACCGCATACCAAGTTCGTCAAGTGACCCTGGCAGTTCCTCGGGTTATTAGCTGGACATTTTGATGCTATGGCAGCAACGCTTTGAGCAATGATCTTGTAGCATATTCAACAACTTCCGGTTCATTCCTTCTTCAGAGTGGGATTTGGGTTTCTGTCAATAAGAAGGAAGTGTTACCTTGTAAGTTTCATACAAATCGTGATGTCAAAATCAAGTCCATCTTTTGTACAATCAATCTTGTGATGTCAGTTTGTTGGTAAGAGCCCCACTCTAAAAATGCAAATTAATGATGCTTTCGGTGTGTTTCTTCTAATTTCTCTTTGGTACATGTTGTCTTGGAGAATCAAGAATGACAAAATTGTTCACCCTTCCACTTTTACTCTTTCTTCATTTTTCCTGGTTCTCTTTTTCTCCTTTTTTGGGAACAAAAGAAGCTATCGTGCATTTTGGACTATGTTCTGAAGGTTTGCAACCAATATCTTGTTTTTCCGGTTCATAAAAAATAATAGCCTCACTTGGGCTTGGTGATGAGAGAGAGGCACATATTTTGTGCGTCAAGGTTTTGACCAACAAATCTAGTCGGGCGCATTACCAATCTATTGTGCATCGTGTTCTTTAAGTTGGCCTTGGTCTAACTTTGCTTTGCATCAAGATATGTAAATCACTCGTTTGCAGCTCTGTGCATATGGATTCAGGACATGGTTCCACTGCCTGAAATCACGGAAATCTTGTCCTGCCTGGGATGTCCAATCCTTGATTAAGTCACCAATTTAACTTGCTGCCATTCAAAACTACTGCATAATAACGATTAATTGTTTGTATTTCCTTTAAGGAGATGGAACAGTTGCTGGATGACGGTGATATACCGCACAATTGGTTGTTCGTTTTTTACAAAGAATGACTTTAGATTCTGAGTTCAAACTTGTTAGACTTGTGTGACCTTAAGTCCGGTTTAGCTTAGCTTGAACTCTCCTAGTTTGAAGCTAAGCTCAGGCTTGACTCTTTTACAAAATTAGGCCAAGACTAACTTCAATTTCACTTATACAAACAAGCCAAATTTTGAAGACTTCATCTCCGTCAATTTCTTCCTCACTTTAAAAAAAAATTAATGAATTTAGCTTTTTCTTTCTTACGGTCAATGAACCGTTTTAACAGCAACAGCTGTTTGTCCTCCAAAAGTGAGCAGGAAAATTAAACGCGATAATAGAAAACCAAGGAGAATGAAATGGAAAATTGAAATGAGAATAACAGATTTTGCTTTTCTGTGAAGGAAATTTCATCAAGCTTCCTTTTTAAAGTATATCAACAAGTTAAATAGTCTGCAAGAGTGTATACACACTGTATTCGATCTGGCTATGTATTGATATACAACATTGCATTCCAGCTAAATGTATGGTGGCGATGAAACACTGTCTTAGCTTTGAACACTTAGCTTCCTACAATTTGAACGGTTTTAGGTAAACCCACCCTCACCAGCAAAGTGGATACGTACCCAAGTTGCATGAGATTGGTAAAGGGATCTAATTTCTCTGCATTTGATACCTATGACCATAAATGTATGAGATTTGTAACAAGGAGTTAGTTTCTCTGCGCTTGGTAGCTATGATCATAAAATTGCTGTATTTGGGAGATGGGAACTTATGATAACAAATTGAATACGAACCTATGATAATAAATTGCAGTGCTTGGGAGAAGGGAAAGAATATACTGCAAAGTGCAAACTATTTTCAACTCATGGTAGAGAGAGAGAGAGAGAGAGAAGTGTCGCGTGGAGAATTTTGGAGGAACAGTTTTAAATTAATGGCCGAGATGTGCTTCTGTAAGACAGAGAGAGAAAGAGAGAGAGATTTTAACAGTTTTAAAGAAGTGGCCCATACGTGTGCGTGAGAGATGGATAGAGAGAGAGGGAGGAACAGCTTTTAACATCATATAAAAAAAATAAAGAAACTAATGGCAAGAAGGCAACTTGAAATTGGGTGCTCTAAATTAGGGCACTTGAATCATTGATCAGTTATTTGATGGTCTGCTCCAATTATATATAGTAAGAATTAAGCTTTTCCATTTTTTTTTGACTCCCCATGTTTTTTTTTTTCTGTTGATTTGGGGAGGATGAAAATTGGTGCCCTTTGTTGAGGATCAAAGGGAAAGTGTGGGGTGGGAATGGGGGTGGATTATTACAACGTGCTGCAGGTGGAAAAGGAGGCCAACGAGGAAGATGTGAAGAAGGCATACAGGAGGCTGGCCATGAAATGGCACCCCGACAAGAATCCCAACAACAAGAACGAAGCCGAAACCAAGTTCAAGCAGATCTCTGAGGCATATGAAGTACCTCTCTCTCTCTCTCTCTTTCTCTCTCTCTCTCTCTCTCTCTCTCTCTCTCTCTGTGTGTGTGTGTTCAAAGAAAACGTGAAATCTTTCAATCTTACCTGACTTCTATCTCTGAGGCATATGATTGCTAAGAAAAGACAGGAAGACGAAAGTTACACCATCATATTCCTTAAATGTGAAATGCTTATAACTGTCAGGTGGTTTAATTATATATTTTCAATCATCTTTGAAAAGCTAATCATACCGGTGTATCTTTATGTCAAGAAGTATAGAAATTGACGCAAAAGTCATATTCTTTTAACCAACGTAGGATAAATTTTATAAATCAGAAAATTTTGATACTTACCTCTTGAAGCCTTAATGAATTTTTACGTGTATTTGGATGCTTTGAATATAAACATCACATTCACATGGCAAATATTGTAAGAATCGGAGCGAAATGCATCTCTATGTATTAAGATGACCTTTTTTTCCTCTCTCTA
The DNA here is from genome assembly GCF_008831285.2 of Nymphaea colorata. NCBI lineage: Eukaryota > Viridiplantae > Streptophyta > Magnoliopsida > Nymphaeales > Nymphaeaceae > Nymphaea > Nymphaea colorata. Next base: position 31,765,507 of record NC_045138.2, read on the forward strand.
GGTGTTGAGCGATCCAGAGAAGAGAGCAGTGTACGACCAATATGGGGAGGAAGGGCTCAAGGGCCAGATCCCGACTGCGGGCGCCGGCGGGCGCGGTGGATCCGACGATTCCGGCACCTTTGCCTTCAATCCAAGAAATGCAGAGGACATATTTGCTGAGTTCTTCGGCAGCAGCCCCTTCGACTTCATGTCCGTCGGCCATGGCTTCAGATCAGCTCGTTATGGCCCGGACTCCGGCTTGTTCAGAAGAGCTGAAGGAATGTTCAGATCGTTCTCCGAGAGCGGCACATCTGCGAGCTGTGCGCCGTTGAGGAAACCGCCGCCGGTGGAGAGCAAACTGCCCTGCAGTCTGGAGGAACTCTACACAGGGTCCACAAGGAAGATGAAGATATCCAGGAAGGTCTTTGATAAGCTATCAGGGTAAATGCTTCCCCTCATGTCTCTCCTTGTTCAGGGCCTGACTTGGCTAACGGGTCAGATCCATTTTTCAACTTCGATGCGAACTCTCCAAACAACTCTAACTAAAATAAACTTATATGTTGCGTTTCATAGCTCCGAGACTGCACAAAATTTTTCTTTTTTGGGACTGAAGATCTCAATAGCATTGGAATTGAAATGTATGTCACATGTTTTTTTTATTTTTTATTTTTTATTTTTTGTTTGTTGTAAATTTACTTTTGTGTTGTTCTCACTTATTTTACTTTTCTCTCATTTTTAGTTTTTTTTAATTTTTAAAAGTTTACTATCTTTTTTTCTTTTTTTTTTTCAAACTCACCGTATTATACCCACTCACCGTCTAAAACTTCAGAACATTATTTGTAATTATACTTTGTACAAATCACTGGACACCATATTCTTGGATATGGGTCTTGATAAATTTTGATGGTCAAAGGTTCATGTTACAATTTACCATGTTTAGAGGCTTCATAGCAACTATGAGATGGAAAAGATTTTGTGTGGATTTGGATCTGATCCGAGAACTTGCTGCATTTTCCGACAGGAAGATGGTTCCAGAACAGGAGGTGCTCACCATTGAAGTGAAGCCTGGTTGGAAGAAGGGGACGAAGATCACGTTCCCGGACAAGGGAAACGAGCAACCGAACCAGGCGGCTGCGGACCTCGTCTTCGTGATCGACGAGAAGCCACACGCGGTGTTCAAGAGGGACGGCAACGATCTTAGAGTGAGCCGCAGCGTCACGCTTGTTGAAGCTTTGACAGGAAGCACGGTGGTGGAGCTGACCACTCTGGACGGCCGGGAGCTGGCCGTTCCGGTGACGGACGTGATCAGCCCCGGGTATGAATGGGTTGTTGCCGAAGAGGGGATGCCTATAACCAAGGAGCCAGGTCGGAAGGGTGAGCTGAGAATCACGTTTGATGTCAAGTTCCCGGCGAGGCTGACGCCTGAGCAGAAAGCTGGCATGAAGAGAATACTGGGAGGATAATCCATCAGACTGGGTCCAAATCTCTCGTAAAGAACAGTTTTCGTGGCTAGACCTGATCGGCTGCAAACATGTTGCCAGAAGGATCCTACATCGGTCAATCTCATCGGCCATTATTTCATGATGGGAGCCGTCAAAATTACGCTAATAATGCTTACAATTTCAGTAGTTTATAAAAAAGGTAGTGATTGAGACTAGTATTTGTATGGAAAAGTCAGTGTTGGCGAATGATTAAAATGTAAATTTTTGTCTCTAAAATACTATAAATCGTCAATATAACCAACATAAACCTTTGTTGCAACATAAATTATAGCCAACAACAATTTAATAAATCTTTTAACAACGGCTTTTTTTTTTTAAGTTTAACCATCCGGTACATGCACTACCCGTATTTATATATGTCACAACTGATTGATATCAAACTACAACAAATAAGTTTCAGCATTTTCCGGCGAGACAATTTCAGGAGGATTGGAAAAGAAAAGTGGCTTCATGCACTCCATCAACTCCCTTGATTTAAACTTTGTATAACCAAATATCAGTATTCAACAGGCACACTAAGATGAGGTTCAAATTTTCGAAAAGAAATGAGTTGTCAAGACGACAACATTGTCCTACTAAATCAATTAGATCCACGACATGTTGCTGGAAAAGAATATGATAATATATCCATATCGTGCAACCTTGTGGCATTATCTACAGTCATATGTTCAGCAGAAGTCCTCAACACTGGAATCAAGTGAAAAGGCTTTGGATAATAACAATATGGGGCATATGTGCAAGCACATTGAAGGCCAACTCAAAAGGAATTGTTTTGGAATCAAACAACACATACGTTTACAGAGATCCAACACCTTTGGAAAACCAGTGGCACGAAGCTTTGCACCAACCCCAACAGTCGTTGGAATGGTTTTAGTTCCACAGAATTTCAGAAACAGAAGTATCAGTGTGAACCTGCTAAAGCCAGCAGATGGGAATATTCATCTGACACAAACGATTTCACTTTAAGGGTTGTTTGCTTCTTGCTGTTATCAACTGGAGAAGAATATTTTACCCCAATGACGGTCACCAAGCCTGTCGCAGAAAAATTCAAATTACAGATTCAGTCCACATGATATAATGACCGTATGTGCACATGTTGTTCAACCAGGTAGATCAGAGAGCTCACATGCTAACACCCCAAAGGCCAAAAGTAACTCTTGGAAAAGGTAAAAATAAAATTTAGCTATTTGACTTTATGAATTTAATCCTAATGTGGCAGTTCACAAGTCCATCAGCATAGATTAATCAGGTCACTCATAGTGTCAGTAACTGACGGCGACCAAGCAGATCCGGGTACCTCCAAAAAAAAAAAAAAAAAAGGAACAGAAAAGAAAGCCAGTCCTGCTTTAGCATGTTTCTAACAATCCAAATGCATAAATATATTCGTTATTAATTGAGAACTAGGCTGTGGCTTGCATAGGCTTTACAAAAAATTGATTTTGACCACTAACCACACAGTGTTCCAAGAGTTCTTGATATCTTGGTTGCTAAGGAAAATATCTGTGCATGAAAAGCACCTCTCTTCAATTAAGATGAAGCAAAAGTACAAGTGGAAGCATATACCTACAGGTATCCATGCCATGTATTATCCGATAAGTGAAGAAGAAGCTGATTCCAGACCATGATACCATACAGTGGTTCTTGTTTGTATATGTATAGTTTTAGATATCTTAGTGGGTTTAATCACCTTCAATGCATCATGAGATTCAGCAAAAAAGCAAAGTCTCACAATTTATGAAGATAAAATACTTCAAATATTTTGGAAAAATCACCTTAAACTCATTTTATTATATAAAAAATTAATACGCACAAGTCAATCCTATTTATGTTTATATTGAGGAGCACAGGTATAGGAGGTATTTGTGCATGAAACGAATAACAATTTTGTATAGTTAAGAAACATAGAAGAAAATTCACATACCAAAATTGCAGCTAACGTAATAATGCTATAAATATTACAAAGACTTAGATAAAAAAGGAATAGGAACTGTTTGGAACATGAATTGGGAGACAAGAGAATGGAGACTCAACTATTTCATAATAAGATGTTTTTTGGCAAATCGACTCTCATATCTATTTTCATTACCATCGTCATCCCCATTGCAACTACTCCTGAAGTTGAACAGATGCATGATCCATCTTTCCCTTTCTGAAGTAAATATATACTTACTGTTGTGTACACGTCCATACAAGAAGCGTTCACCCTTCCAGTATTCCAAAGGCCTGGACTTGATTCTGGTGCTTCTTCTGACCCCAGATTTCCATGCAGTGCCAGCTCCTATATCAATGCCAGAAGCATGAACTCAAAGAGAAGAGAGCAGCAAACTGGAAACAAGAAATACACAATATCCTCCCAAATTTCATTAAGCTCAGCATAATTATGATATCATACCTAGAAGGCTTTTTCTACGATCTGATGCCGTCTTCTTGGATTTTTTCCGTCCTAAAGCCATAGAAGGTGCTTCTGATGTCTAAACATACTCATTAACATTAATGACTTCAAGTTAATCAAGTATTTGATCTGTTATACGCAATACATTGCTTACAAAAAAAGAAGACAGAGAAGGAAACATAAGAAGAACTAAGACTTGAAAAACACCTCTTTTTGCGGGCTCGAAGAAACATTAATTTCATTCAGATGCTCCTCTTGAGGCCTGCATGCGCCTGTGGGAGGGCTCATTTGGTCTGCAAATATCAAATGAGGACCCCAGCATAAGGAAACGGGTAGGTTGTACACAAAAGGGAAAAAATAAAATAGAACAATTATCTCATAAATTCATCCAATGCATGAGATAATTTTCATATATTTTGCTGCAGACCAGGAAAAAAAAGAAAAATACAAAAATAACTCCCCAAAAGTATAGTAGATGAGATGTCTAACTGTCTATTTGTAGGAAATCATTCATAAACCTACTAGCCTAAAACTCGCAAAACCTAGCCCACATTCCCCACTCTGAAGTCTGAACACATCATGGCAACATAGCCAAAACACACTGCATGACCATTGAAAATACAAATTTTTTTCTTCTGCAGGCCAGCATACAGAATGTCAAAAATCATATTGACCAATCCATACTTACTGGAAGAAAGGATGGAGTATGTATGCCACTTCACATAAATTTCAAATTTAAAGCAGAAAGTTCAATAAACCAAAATTGTCAGGAAATTATCAGAAATCATAATTCGTTCAGGAAAATCTTAATTCCACTTTTTTTTTTTACAATCCTAGGTAAAGAGATTAAGGACGTGGACTTCTCCAATGATACATATTTTTAAATTTTTCACCAAGTCCCTTTGGAACTTATTGTATTTAAAATTTTGTCTAAAAATAACACAATCTATAATTGTTTTTGAGAATTTCATAAACTAAACTTTCAATTTAAATAACACAGTAAGGATTCCCTAAATTAGCTTATAAATCTGATTTTTTTTTTCTTGTCATGCTTTCCCATTACTTGAAACTCATAAATCACATTTTGGTCCAACATAATCCCTCATTTTGCTTGTTTTGACTTATCCTGCATTATTGTGGACCTCAATTTACTGCTGCATAATACTGATTCCATATCATTCCGGCTTTAATATATATATATATATATGCAGTCCATTATCATGTCAACTGACTGAGGTAAACTGTTCCTATATAGCACCACACTGAAGAAAGAAATGCTGCTACATTGGAGGAAAATTTTATTTCCTGCCATAATTCACTATTCAAATATGGAAGAAATAGTGAGAAAGAGGAGGAGGAAGAAGAAGAATAAGAAGAGCGGGAAAAGAGAAAGATGGGAATCCAAATTATGCCAAGGGATGCACCATGTGTATTAACTATTAAGATCCTGAATCCCTCCAACTTTGGTGGTAATTACTCTAAGTTTCTGAGCTTCTAACCCCCTAGCCAGGTTTTATAGACCTCAGTCTGGCAGATACACTTGTCATATATGAATGACTACAATGCAGAAATGCTAATACCCCTCACCCTAAATTAAGGGTGGGCACCGAGCCAGGTACCCGACTTGGGCCAGGCCCAGGCCCTAAATTTGGGTGTCGGGCCGGGCCAATAACTTGTTTGTAACATTATTTTATTTAAATATATATATAATATATATTATTAGTAGAAGTATTATTATTATTAAACATATTTATATATTATATTATACATTTATATATATTTCATTATACCCAGATGCAGCCCGGCCCAAGCCCACCTTCTTATCAGGCCTGGCCAGCTTGATGCCCTTCCGGGCCTAAATTGCACACTACAAGTCTACAACATCTTACAACCATCTCCCAGCGTGACTATGGTAAGGGCCATCATTAACCTCATGCATCAATTAGAGATGTCAATAACCAGACATGCATTTAGTAAATAAATCAGCTGAAGATGCACTTTATACCTTCCATCTAATGCTTTAGCTATTAAAAATTTCCTTCCCTCTAGAGTCTAGACATGTACAGTTTTTCCATAGGTCCAAAGTTCACATAAGGAAATGCCTAATAATCCTGAATTCTCATGCATTTCTATTAAAACTTGAAAATCATCAGAAATATCTTTTTTCTATTTTAAGCAAATAAGCATATTACCCTTACCACCATCCACAACTTCCTGAGATGTTGATGCTGCATTAGGTGTTCCTCGAACCTGGAATGTGAAGCAGGAACTAAGCACTGACAGCAAAGAAAAAACACAAAATAGACCCAATACTAAAGAGAAAAAAAATGTATTTTGCTCACACTGTCTTCTATGCAGACGCAGGGCACACCAGTCTCAGGATTGACATCTTTGGCAAACCATTTTGAGTTTTCCCCTAAACCCTCATCAGCTGAACAAGTCAAACCATTGTTTGACATGTTCACATAATCATTATTGTTCACAGCATCACATTCTTCCAGTGCCAGATGCTGAATACCAGGAGTTGACTGTATTCTTGTGGAATTCTCGAGATCTGAATTTTTATCTGTGATGCAGTTACTGGACATGCCAATTTGAGGATTGACAACTTTGTTGGATCCATTTGAGTTGTTACCTAGTTCCACACTAGCTGGACAAATTAAGCCATCTCTTAGGACATCCTCACAGTTGTTACTACTTACAGCTTTACATTCTTCTGATCTAGGATGCTGAATAGCACAACCAGAGGTTGATTGCTTCACGATGGAATTCTCCAGATTTGAATTTTTGCCTGACACTTGATCAGATGGACAAGCAATGTTCACTGTCTCAAAACCTGATGAATTCTTATTGATACTGCATGCTTCTTGTCCTGGTAACTCTGAAATGCTGCTCGCAGTCAGGTTCTTCTCTTGCCCTAGCGCTTCTGGACCAGCCAAGCCATCAGCCTGTGTGGTCAAGGAAGTCAACCCAGTTCTCATAGTGTTTTTCTCAAGCCATTTGGAATGAGAAAACCCACTCGGTAACGACCCATTTTTGTCAGCACACTTTGAAGTAGGACTACGAAGAATTGCCAATTGATCTTGTTGAATACCACCAGGATGAGACGGTGCTTCCAATTCAAATTGAGTAGCAAAGGAAGATCCTTTCGTCAGATTAAACATAAAGGGTGAGTGAGATGTGTCTTTTTCGCTCATTCTTTGTGATTTATGTCTACAAAAACCAGAAATTGCAGCAAATGGGCTTTTGGGTGGAGTAGGTGAAGTCACTGGACTGCATGTAGTTTCTGGAACTGCATGATAAGTCTTTGGTGTTTCCTCACTAATTTTTGAATTCCATGTCTGGTCTGCAAAGTTTGAAATGTTGGATTCCAATCTGATTTTTTCCCCTGAAGTTGATGCTTGGGAAGACATAATTTCATGTAAACTGAACCTATTGAACTTGGGCAATTGAATTTTATGCATATCAATCGCTTGCATGTCCAGGCTTTTCTGCAGTAAGCTAAATGTGTGCCCTTCATCAGGATTACAGCAAGCATCCAGCAATGAGCCAACAAGTCCATCATAATCGCTTTCTACAGGGGCACAAATTGTTGTTCCTGTAACCATGAAACATAAGCCGTCTCAGCCCTTCCATCAAGATAGTAGTACAAGGGAGAAAGGATAGATGAAGAAACAACCAAAGGGCATTAGTTAGGGACTTCATCTAAACAGAAAAACTATCTCAAAGCATTTTCCACTTCCTGTGGTGATAAAACCATGCAATTACCTTTCCCATTTTCATTCAGAACATTAATGTCTTCGGCCATTCCTTGGTTCATTCCAATTCCATGGACTGACATAGATGCACTCCTTGAAAGTCCATAACCATTCCTGGGAGAAGGAATTGAGCTGTTTCCAACTTCAGATTGCTCCACAGCCAATGCATGTTTGGATGCATCAACAGCAATTGCAGTATAAGAATGCCTATATGTTGCTGTTTTCCTGTGATTAAGGCAGAACAACAATTAGATGCAAGTCCACATTCTCCCACGAGATGCATCAACAGTTTTAGTTTATTCCACTATCCACTTCACAAGAACCATGGCATCATATAGAACTAAATCACTTAGTACCCAAGAATTCCTTGACGACGCGTCCTCGATTCTGATAAACAATGACTTGAACTTTGATCTACCAAATTTCCCCCCATCAATCTTCTCAACTCCTTTTCAGCATCTGCCAGGAAGAAACATAAAAACATGCACGATCAAGCCAAGAATCATCCCTAAACAAGTTTTACAGTAAATTCTCTTCAGATTGCTGATCACCATTCTAAATATCAAAGTAGTATAAAGGAAAGTTAACCATAACCGCCAAGGGGCCTATTGTCACAGAAAACGCGTCTTAGTCGAAAAAATGCGTTAAATACGTGAAAAACAAGTCAGCCGTATAAAACGGCAATTAAACGAGTCTTTTTTTAAAAAAACACCAGAAAATAAAAAACATGAAAAAAATGTATTATAAGCATATTATACACGTTTTTTCACGTTTTTTCATATTTTTTATTAATTTTTTTTATAATTTTCAGGATCTATTAAATGTTTTAAAAAAATTGCCGAGATATTCCCAAGATACACAATTTTGCTGTATTATACCCAAGAAATTCCTCGCCGTATAATACCCGCACACGATATATGTGACAATCATCTGCTAAGTGAAACATACCTACCTACATGCAAGAGGCGACATAAGATGAATGATGATGAAAAGTATTACAGCTCAAAACTGTTGTTTTCCGATGCAAGAAATGGACTTGAAGAGGTCACTGACAAAAGTCAGGAAACAACTTATATGACCACAAACCAAGTTGTCTTCATCCAGGTTTGTCTAAAACCTGGTTATAACTTTGTTTGGATGTTTGGCCCCAAAAAAAAAAATAAAAAATTATACGGTGACCATTATCTGAAAACCACTAACCAGAAAATGGCACAGTTTCGTCGCCCATGTGAGAGACCTAGCCCACCCAATTCTGGCTGGTCTACGACCAAAAAAATGATTAAAAAAATTATGTGGCCCAATTTTTTTCAAAAGTACTTTCCAGCCATCTGGCCAGTATGATATGAATCCAGCTGCTACTGGCGAGAACCTGACCAAAGATGGCCAGATGGCAAAGGAGCTCCCCCCACCATTGGTGATGGACTAATAGTGGTGTGGAAGTGATGAGGAGAAGTGCACAATAAACAAAGTTAGGAGGTCAAAAACCTGCCTCTATGCTCCAACAGCTTTCTATAACAAGGTTATATCCCTGGTTTTTAAAAAAAAAACTTGGTTTACCGTCAGTATAACAGACAGAAAACCAAATTTTTCTTTATAAATCTGGTTTGAAACCCAAAACCAGGTGCTCAACCTCATCCGGTATTTATGCCCCAAAGAAATTTCTTTCCCATCCATGTCAATCATCAAATCACAGCAGGAACTCAATGCATGAACAAGACGCTGCATACTCTAGAGCAGCTAATTGTACTTCATTGAGGCATGAATAAGAGCACATGAAAAGAGCCTTACTTTCTTGTCGTTCATATGCTGCGAAAAACTCTTCAGGGTCCTTCAGTTGATCAAAATCAGGTTGTGCGCTTGTAACCACAACATCCTGACTGTCATCAACAATATTTCACTCATGATACATCAAACACAACTATGAAGAAGCCCATATGTTTAGTCGTTTACCTTGTTGGTTTCAACGAAAATCGAGCCCTTTTCCGACCAAAGCCAGGTCGCCGTTTTTGCATATGATAACCATTCTCCTTTCCTTCAGCCACAGGATGTTTGATACATTTGGTTATGCTCAAGTCGTTCATGTCTGTCTCTCTCAAGGGTTGCCGTGCAGTAGCATCCTTTCGAGATTCTTTTGCACTATTAACAATTCTGTTTCCTTGTAATGGCAGTTGCTTTGAGATATCTGATACCTGAACCAAAACACAGAGAATCCAGGCATTTGTTTCTTAGCAAAACCGTCAACCACAATGAAGAATTAATTGGTCACCACAAATTCTTCAAAATATAATAACTACTTGCAGCAGGCTAGCAGCTAAATCACGAAAGTAACTTCATCTTCCTTGCAGCAATTACAAACCATCACAGCCTTCAATCTTATTAAGATTTTTAAATACCAAGGCAAATACAGAACTCAAAAAGGCAATTCAAGGCACTCTTACGAAGTAAGAACCATATTCTCAGTACTGACATTAAAATTTCTAAAATACAAGTCAAATTAAGAACATGTTGCGTCATTAATAGATCTCGACAACAACGGATGAGGACTTTGATGCTTATTCAACAAACAAAAACTACAAACAGGTATGGAATCTAGAAAACGAGGAAGTAACCAGAACTTACACTTCTATCAAAATAATGTTTCCAAATTAAACGTGTACTCTAAGAATCTAAGTTTCTCTCTTGTTTTCCCTCCCTTCTTGGCGAAGCAGTCATCGTCTCAGCTGGCATGGCTTATCATCTTCTAGTTTTCACTAATCGAACTTCATGTCTTATTCCTTCTCATAAGACATAAACCAATTCCTGACGATACCAGAGAGGAGCTGAAATCTATCGTAAGAAGCTCACACCTATATATCACAGGATTTCTTCATCCAAAAATTCCAAAAATAACAAGTCATGGTCAACGAACGTGTTCGACTTCCATTCCCGATTTCCAGCAGCAACAGCCTTTCACCGAACAACTCTTTAACAAAAAAATTGAGAGAAGGCCACTAGAAAACTTCCATAATCCAACGTCCAATCAATCAAGGCACTTTAGGAAAACAATAAACAGCAAAAAAGAAAAGAGAAGCATCGCAAGATCCAGATCTGGGGATAAAAAAACCTGAAATGAACCCGTTTTCCTTCTGGACTTGGCCCGCGCTTATTAGAATGTTTCAATTTCAAGATAAACGGGAAACAAGGAAAGTTAAGAAGCCCAAAGTGATAAAACGAAAACTAAAACAAATATCCACCCTAAAACACTCAGACTCATCCATTCTTCCGGCGCTTGACATCCGATGACCACAGGCGCGTGCTCATACAGATACAAGTAGAACGAGCGTATGAAAATGTGTGTGAGTGTGTGTGTGTGTGTGTGAGAGAGAGAGAGAGAGAAAAAGAGAGAGAGAGTTACCCTTATCTTAGACTTCAAGAACTCGTGGACCGCTTCGATATCGTCGAGATCCGACGAAGACGCCGGTAATTCTAGGGTTTTGACGGATTCCGGGAGGAAGTAGAGAAGCGGAAGGGTGGCGAATGGATCGACTGGGCCAACGAGACTCCGTTCAGGTTTCGAGACGTCGACTTTCCCCATTCCTAACCCTGAACAAGCATCCTTCCCTTCCCACGGTAAATTTGGGCTCTCTGTATTTCCCCTGCTCCTCTCTTCTGCGTCTATTTGAAAAACAATTTGAATTCAGTTCCGACGGGAGGGAATGAAGCTGGACACCCCACTCAACTTATAGTATTCACGATAGTCGGATCGCTTTGAGAAATGGGTCTAACCAAGAATTTCGATCCGCGTGGAAATTACGAAATTACGCTCAACTTTTTGTGGAATAATAAGTTAGCGGATTTAATCTAAGGTATTTCCCCTTTAATGCCCGATGGATGCAAAACACAGTTTTGAATCTTTAACAGTATATATATATATGTGTGTGTGTGTGTGTATCATTTTTTTATCAATTACATAAATTCAATTTAGATTTGAACCAAATTATCAGATTACATGCAAAAAATTGATTGACATCGCATTTTTTTCGTGTTTGTTTCGAAAAAAAGGTGTTTTCTGTGACTATGGACCTCACAGAATGTCTGATATTCTTGTATTTTCACAAGTGCAGGTCTATTGTCCACAGATCATACAACCATCCTCTTTGAAAAACACAGGAAGCCCATTCAAGGAGCCATTTGAGATCACTTGCAAAAGGGATGCATTTGCAGAACTTATAACCAAAGCATCAAGCTTTATTTCTTGGAGGCTGACTCGGGTTTATCATCGTTGCTTTCTTGAAGGAAGCCTCTGGTTGCAAACCACACCTTCATCTACGCCTCAACCAATTTGGGCTTCTACTAAAGAGTCTATTACATGCAAATTTTGAAGGAAACCGAGTCTGACAAGATTTTTTTTTATCTCTTTTGAAATCAATAACAAGATTTTTTTTTTCTTGTGAGATAATTTTGGGAATGAAATTTGTGCATATGGAAAGTGGTGGGAAATTTTTCCCCTTGGCATAAAAATATTCGATTAAGGATTCTCTTAGTATCATACTATTTTACTTCATTCGTAAATGAAATGTAAGATTATTTTCACTCTCCTTGACCCGCCTACTTTTTATCTTTTCCAATGCACCGTGCACGTACCTACTTTTTCTCTTTCGAATTTTTAATAACAGAAATATTTTATAACAGGAGCTCGACCATCTTTTTATATTTATACTACCCTCAGCAGAGGTGGCAGAATAAAGAAAGACCACTTCATCTTGCCCCCATTAAACAGTGGGAGAATTTATCTGCTGGGCGCCTGAGATTTGAAAATTCGACATCCAACGACTTTGTCATAATTTAAAATAAATTCACATTTTCAAGAAATTTCATGATAGCTTATCTTGATCGAATCCTTAACTGGTGGAACTATTAAAAAAGATAAACGCTCTTCATTCAGTTAATTGAAGCACTGTTTCATCTCACTGTTTCCGTAGCTATGGCCATGAAGAAATTCTAAGCATCAATGCAAGCCCTAGGTAGACCAAGCATTACGAGAAAGAAACTCTAAGCAACAATCAAGCGCTAGGTAGACTAAGCATTACCATCTCTGAAAAGGCATGCTAGGTTTTTATCATAAGTTCTATGATAACAGACAAAGGAAAAGGATTTCATCTCTTACCATAAGTAGCAATATGCAAGATTTTTAAATGACAATTCTTATCTTGAAGGGGGTTTTGCAAAAAGAAAGGTGGTTGTGAAGATAAGAATTATTTCGAAGAGTGGTCTAAGTTTTAACACTTTATTGAAAGGAAGGAAATGAAGTAATGGCTCTTAAAAGAGACTATTTTCTCCACTTGCGATATGGTAGTTGCAGCTGTGGCAAAAGCAAACTGTCTGAAAGAAGATACACAGCTGCAAAAGCAACCAGAAACTGTTTCTCGATGACTTGGATTTATTCAAGAACTTTACATCTGAATATGAATGGGCATTAAATTCCAAACGTATTTCAATCAGATTGTTATATAACAGTTTCCCTCCATCTGAATGATTCGAATCTGCATCCAATTAGACAATAAAACACTAGCTATCTGTGGTAAAGGCCACATCCAATCAGAATCTGAGCAACAGTCATGCACAATTGTGCCTTGCAGAAAAAGAGGTCATGTGGAATTCCTTGCAACAGAGCAAGAGAGAGAGAGAGAGAGAGAGAGTCATTCGAGTAATTCTATGCAGTGGAAGGTAACAGTAAAGACAAGGGAAAGACCACTAATCACAGGAGCTGCTGGAATGCAACTGACCAATGTGAGCCGTTAGTGGTTCACTATCAAAACACAATCTTTAGCAGACCCTAGTTAGTATACAAAAAACCATCACGCACAAGACGTGTGGATCATTACCCTGGTCTTAAGAACAAGATCGATATATCCAAGAGAATTGCAGATAACATAAGCTTCCTTTACAACACATGTTAGAGTTACCAGTTACTCTACTCCATGGCTGTAAACTATTTTTTTTATTTGAAAGAAAACATTTCAGAGAATCCTAGATTACCATGATCAGAAATTGCATAATTAGGGGGGCTCTGAATTTCCTTGGCTCAACTGTCTCGGTTGAGAAAACTTCCCTTTTGAAATAAACTATGAATTGTCTGATGATTCTGATCAGACCCCATGGACCAACTGAAGTTCAGTTCTGCAGAATCAACTCAAGGATGACTTCAGACGCTTTGCAGGTGGTAACTCTGACCCAACATTCGTCACCTGGTCAGGATTTGATGACTCTACTTCAACTATCCTTTGTTTCTGATCGAACTGCTGATTCCTATCTTCTGTTTTCTCTGGAATAATATCTGTCTCGTTCATGGCCAGAGGTTTTCCCAGATCATTTTCTTTTGAAGATTGGGTTATGTCAGATGGAGAAGCACCAGACGCATCATCAAGCAAAGAAGGCATTTTAAGCTTCTCACTGGTCTTGCATTGTTTTTCAAACATCATTTGGAGATATCTTCCTTGTTCTTCAATTCTTAACTGTAGGTTACGCTGAATCTGCAACAGCATAGAGCTAGTTGATGACTTGATGTCCCAGAGAAGCAACGGTAAATAGTGCTTAGTGATATGAAAATATTCTAGGCATGAAGATCAATCTTGATGGGGTTGATTTGCGTGTTATGCACCAATAGGGGAGAGTGTGGAAGGCACTTTCCTCCTTATGACAGCCTGGAGAGACCTGACAGTGGGCCTCTGAGGCTGCGTGTCATAGGGGGAAGGGCCTTCCATGCCCTCCCTTGTTAGCCCATAACAAATAAGCTGTTCTATGCCTTAACAACAATACATGAATCTAGAATTTGTCATCAAATTAAGGTCCTTATGCTAGAAGAAGACATGATGGGCCAGCTGACCTATTATGGGCCTTTTTTATGGAATGTAAAGAATAGACAAAAGGAATCTCAAAGCAACAACCACAGTAGTATTCAACCATGACACGAATTCCAGCAAACCATCACTCGAGGGAATTTCCCAGTTAAAGCAAAAGTTGCTATGATATAAAAAGGAAATATGAAAAATTAACTACCAAACAAAATGATACAATCACAAACTATTCAAACAAATTCAGTTCTGAAAACCAGTGTTACCAAATCGGCTGCATCACATTGAATAGGTGGCAAATTCATTTGATTCATTTGCCAATCCTATGGTGCCACACGTCGCACTTTCTTCATTTTTTATTATGTTTTGATTTCTTTTTGTAATTTTTAAAGGTTGTTGCCCTTGCTTCTAAATATGTAATATTATTGTTTACTGATTCATGCCCAACTCCTATCCCAATTTGATTCACCCAATTCTCCAAATTGGCCAGCTGCCAGATTCGATCAAAAGACTGATTTTCATAAGATTGCTGAAAGCACATCAATAAATAATATAATACAAAGTTACAAACAAACAGAAGCAATGCATTTCAACAATAATTTTATCATTTGAATGGATCCCCTACAGCATTGTACTTTTCAGGATAAAATAGCATTACATCATTGAATTGACAAACCTAGGACAGTTTTAGATCACTTGACACCACTTGTTTCCTTCTGGCTTCCAGTTAATTTGTCATTCTATTTTTGTTTTTACCTTCTTTTTTTCATAAAAACTTAGTATAGTTTCAATTTCTTTGGCCATTGAAAGAAAATCATTTAGAAGTGTCAAAAGTTGCCCCCGACAGCTTTTTCTTCACAATGCCATCTACATTAGTTTTCATCCGTTACCTTGCCACTCCTATCCTATGTAATTAGGAACATAAAGGCTTCAGAGGAAACAAAATTTTTAGGTATATCAGGTCACTCAAGTATTTTGATGAAAAACTTCCAAAGCTCCAATGCTCCATCAAAATGCCAATGCATGTCTCTTAACCAAGTCTGGTGAAATCAAGTCTTTCCCTGTGTGTGTCAAAAGTATTCATACAAATTGAAACCGACTGACGTAACCATTGATCATGTAACTATTGATGACCATCAAGGTTTGTCATGCACTTTGAGGTTTTCTGGTAGTTTTCATGTTGTTCGGTTGTTCCTTACAACCTTTACGTCTAAATTTCTGCAGAATCCTGGTTTCAGAACAAGTACTACAAACATAAGACAGTTCAGCTTGTGCTTTTGATCTGATTATGGCTTATTAGTACCAAACCTATCAAGGACCTAAGTAAACAAACACCTTGTTTAGGTGAAGGTACCCATGTCAACACACCCAGACAAGGGTGCAGCACTGAACGCAGCATTGATTGTATGCATCTATTTTTGTTTTATACCCTTTTTTAAATATATGTGCATTCCTTGGACCACTGAAGGAAACATACACCAAGGGAACAGGGTTTGTAGTTCATATGGACAAGGAGATAATAGTTTATCATTATTGTTTAGGTCTTCAGTAAAGTCATTCCTCAAGCCTGTGCAAGCTCCAAGAATGGTCAGCCGAGTATTCCGAAAAGGTCTCAGTGGGCACAGTACATTGCGAATATTACACTAGTAGAGATGTAAACGATTAACATTCGGTTTCAAGATTGGTTTCGTCCAAAATCCAACTTCCCATGTACATGGATCATCTGAATGTCATTACATCCTACACCCTAGTCCATCTCTTGATCTCATAAAGAATAAGGACCATTCACCACTGAAACAAATTTTTCTTTACGTTGGGTACCAATTCTTCATGGCCTCCTTTTGCATTGTCATGTTTATTAATAATAACTTCACAGTGATTGCTGCAACAGAAGTTCTTACGAACATCCAAAACATTGGAAAACATTTCAATCAATGTATTTTGTTATTTGATAGCAAGAAGAGGAAAAATATGCAATTAATTCATTCAGCAAGTCGACTGAACACCAAACATCGTGCTTTTATGCTCCAGTCCAGACATCATAGTGGAAAGGGTCCACCCACAAATAGGGATGTCAACAGAAAGGATTTTATTTGATTCAGTATGAATTGGATTCCAGTTAGTTAGACCAAGTAAAATGAATCAATTTTAGGTTTTTCCTAACCAATTCTGATAGGTATATGATCCCAATTGCATGTACAATTTGCATTTGGCTCCTCCGCATTCAAACTGAATTCAGTTCCAGATCTGATTAGCCGATACATAATTCACCTGATTATTCAGCTGTGGTGATCGTTACCCCAACCACAATCTGAGACATATATATTCCTACACATAAATAATCAGACTGCTTTGATTCTTATCATACCTGGTTGCCAAAGGCCTATAAATGAAGTGACGCCTTCATAGTCCAAAACCAATTTTCTGTCTCAAAGTACTGAGCCGCTTGAGTTCTTAAAGTAGTCACCTCCTCAGCTAGCAGCATATATAATTACGATCTTATGAAAAAATTTGATGACCTTATGACTATACGCATGGAAATTTATAATGATAATTTTTTATAGCGGATACCCTTCTTTGTTTTTTATTGACAAGGTTTTTCTCAGGAACTAATCAGGAAACTTGTTTTGCTTGAAGCAAATCTCAC
Source organism: Nymphaea colorata (assembly GCF_008831285.2). Taxonomy (NCBI): domain Eukaryota; kingdom Viridiplantae; phylum Streptophyta; class Magnoliopsida; order Nymphaeales; family Nymphaeaceae; genus Nymphaea; species Nymphaea colorata. Next base: position 31,782,618 of record NC_045138.2, read on the forward strand.
AAATTCAAAATTTTAAAGATTCTAAAGAAATAAATAATATGAAAAAAACAAAAATGTCAATTTTCTATTGTTCTTCTTACAAAAAATTGATAAGTGTCAACATGTCACAAGAAAGAAACCTCAAATATATATATATATATATATATATAGTTTTTCTAAATGTGAAAAAGTTGCATTTTCACTTTGGCACTCCTTGTTAAAATATCGCTAATTTCTCACTCTTTTTGTTTTACTTTTTATTTTATCATCTTTTAAAAAAGGATACTTTTGACAATCTTTCTAATGAAGTCAGAGTTCCAACATGCACAAAAAAAAAAAAAAAACCTAAAAGCATTGCAAACATCATTCTTGGGCTTTTCTTGGCAATATTTTTTCTCAGGCATTAATTGGGAAGTTTGTTTTTCTCAGGAAAATCATGGGAACTCAAAAAATATGAAAAAATAATGCAAAATTGAGCTTTCTACTATTTTTCTTACAAAATAATAAGTTCGAGAACATTCAATAACATGTAGAAAGAGACCGTAAAGTCCAAACTATGTCAAAAATAATTTTCTCAAAAAGGGAAAAACATGATATTTTCATTTTGGCATTTTTTAAACATTGCAATTTTTTAAATCCTTTTTGCATTTATTTATTTTCCCATTTCCCACACCTCCTGGAATAAAAAATATTTGTGACAATGCTTAAAGGAAAGCTAGATTTAATGAAATTGATGTAAAGTGCAGATTGCAGAACTTCAAAAGCACAAAGAAGAAAGTTGCCTCTATAAACTTCCATTAACAGCTAGATTCATGAGCCCAAATGCATTAGTGCTAAATGCTAACGAAGAATCAACACGTTGATCCCATCAATATAGATGACATGCTTATTCCACATGGTAGACCAATGTGTCCATAGATACAGATGGTCATAGGAATAATCAAAAGTAGCACAGATAATTTTTTTGACAACTGAAATCGGATAGAAGAATAATAGATGAACCAATGATCACCTGGCAATGGAATAGTTGAAATTAAGAAACAAAGTGATAAGCAAAAGCATCTCATTAAAATTGTGTGACAGAAACTGGAAGTTTTGGGTCTTTTCAGAGACATCCGATAAAATTGGAATGATGCAGAGAAGATTAGCATGGCCTCTGTGCAAAGATGACACGCACTGGAGATTTTGGGAATACAACATAACAAGATAGCCTGCAAGTTAAAATTATTAAAACAAGACAAAATAGTGGAAGCATAAAATTGACATGGGATAGTTACACACATTTCTACTTAAAATTTCTGCATCAGCTCTTTATCAGAAAACACCACATAACAGAACATTAACAAGAAAAATCTCCAGAAGATCGACAGAAAAATCATCATTTTTTTTAACAAAATAAGGCTTCTTGTTAAGCCATGATATAGCTGCTGCTAGTATCATTTGAAGACTATTTCATTATTTTACAAGAAGTTCATGAAAAAATCATTCATGAAGCAGACATATGCATCTTAGAAGACAGACTGTAGATTAGGACAAAAATAAATTCATACCTCCAGTTGTTCATGCAATCTCTTCTGCACTTCCATTTGTAGTCTCAGTGCTTCAGTAATCTCAATACCCCTGTTTACCAAGTCCTACAAAGTTAGCGCAGGGAACCCACGGCAGATGGTTCAAAATAAGCATAAATCCATAATAGATATTATCTAATATCTCGTATAAAGATCTTCTGATTTTCCAGTAGCCCTTCATAGGTGAGTTTTGTCACTAAGATTTCTTTTCATAATGAAAACTACTCTCTCTCTGGTTAGTGTTCACCCTGAAAAAAACTTGTTCCCCAGTTTCTTTCAAAAGAGTAACTTAACATCAGATCTTCATAACTAAAATAGAAATGGAAGTTAATCAATTTTTAATGCATAAATTAGACAAAGGATTTGAAAAGTGATGAAAAAGCGAAGGTTTTAAAACTTGAAGCTAGTTGCAGGTCATCCAGTTCAATAGCAGAACCAAGATGCACTTTGTGAGTGTTACGCAATGTGACGGTCATGACAATTACTACCAAAAAGAAAAAAAAAAAAACAAGGCATCACACTAGCAAACGTGATTTGAGCTGCTATCGGCCATATCATTGTCCGATAGCTGAAACGTCTTAAACCAAGGTACAAGACAGTTTGGCTCGTTCTCTCCAAGTTGAATTGACTAATTATGAGATTATTTATCTCCAATATCAGGATCTTGACTCCAAGAAACCCATTCAATTTGACCGAGAGGATTTGAATACCCATGGGATTCAACAATACAGCCAGTAATCTGTGCAAGACCAAGTTGGACGGACCATGTTCATCACATCAAACAAATAAGGCATGAAAGCCACTTCCCAAATGCTATATGCTAACATGCTAACTTGCAAAAGTCAGCAGTTGCACACAGAGAGGCCAAGCCCTTAAAAAGATTAGTTAGTTGACTAAAATAAAATCAATGAGGTATAAACACAGAGAGGTATGTGTGTGTGTGTAAACAACTAGTTGGTCCAAGCAGGACTAGTGAATCCAAATCAAATAAAAAACAAGTCATGGACTAGTTAATCTAGTGAGCTGACCAGTCTACAAAATGCCCTGGTGACTTCAGATCATGAAGCAGTCGGTTGACCAAGATTGGACAGGGACCACATTCATCACATCAAACAAAACAAGGCATCAAAGACACTTCCCAAATGTTACTCACTGACGTTGCAAAAGTTAGCAGTTGCACACAAATAGCACAAGCCCTTAAAAAGATTAGTTAGTTAACTAAAATAAAATCAATCAGGTATAAACACAGGGGTTTGTGTGTAACGACTAGTTGGTCCAAGCAGGACTAGTGGATCCAAATCAAATAAAAAGCTAGTCATTGACTAGTTGATCCAGTAAGCCAAGCAGTGCACAAACGGCCCTGGTGACTTCAGATCATGGACTTAGTTGGTTGACACAGCCAACTACTCCTAGTCGGACCAACTAGTCGCTAACTTAACATGCTACCCTAAAAAATGTAAAAATATTGACTGAACACTTAAAATATATGTTAACATATAAGGTGTCATTCTGTATATTCAACATCAACATTATGCATACCCAGAAACATTCCCACCAAAGCTTTAAGGTTTAGAACTTTTAGAGTACATATACTTGAAGAGGATAACTAGTCTATTCAAAATTTCTTTCTGGAAGTAATAGTAAGTGCCAACTATGAAGCCCATCATATGTAACTCTTGATAACCAGTAGCACAGTAATTAAGAACCTACGTTTTCAGGTCTAGAGATGATATTTCCTCAAGACTTGTTTTCGTGTCTGAACCTCCTGCATGAAACAGAAATATAGAATCTTAATTATAAACCAACGGAATAGGAACAATGGATAACAAAATTCACAAGATCACCACATGGAAACAAAATCATTGGAACAAAGCAGGATTAAGGAACAAAAACAGTTCATAGTTTTCAAAAGGGTTACGTCAGGATGCCCAGTCACATAGAATGGTAACTATTGGAGAAAAGAACAGAGCAAGGTCAAAGCCGAACCAGATATGGCCATACTTGGAACAAGACATTATTGAAGAACAAAAAAGGTTAGGGTCTGTAAAAGGAGGCACATAAAGATGCTTAACAAAATGTTAAAAGAACATAAAGCAACTTGCCTTCAGATGCTTCAGGTCGATACCTAGCTGTTCGATATTTCTGGCCACATAAAACGATAAATGGTCAAAATCGTGAATTTAATGGCTAAGACAAAAAATGAAAAAAGCATCAACACAGACCTGTAAGTGACTTTTAACATGGTAAATGGTCAGGCCTTCTACTTTCATAAGCTTTAGAACACCTTTTGGTGTTGCTTCTGCAGCACACCATATTATGAGCGAGCAAAAATGCTTAAGAAAATATTTCATTACAAAGCATTTTCTTAGTTACCCACTTTCACTGCCACCAAGACGGTTCACAGCTTCAACAAAGCACTCATGGAGTTCTGGTGTCCAACGCATTCGGGGTTTATTCTGGGTCCCGTTTGTAACTGATGGACTTGCCACATGGTTTGAATCTCCTGAGAGAGCAGGAACCTGTTGATTAATTTGGGGTTGGCTGACTGTGAAATCTGAAGGCAGCTTGGGACCCTGGTAAACCTAGAAGAAAGATTGTACTTTAGTTTCTTTGGCAAGTAGCAACAAATGTACCAAAGAGAAAAAGAATCTACAATTTAAATTCTTCTCAGATTTTAGAATGTTAGAAAGATAACCCTGCCTTTATCTCTGGATCAGGTTCAACAAGGAGGTCATTCCAACCAGTGGCTACTAAAGTGTCATCAGCCATTATCTGATCAGCCCATTCCTGAAAGTCACTTTGCCGAGATTGGTCTTGAGAAGCCATGCCAGTGCTGTTTTGTATCTGGCTATGGCAACCACCACCATCAGAAAAATCAAAAAATAGAGAATCGTCTGACCATGTTGCATCATTATTTTCTCTAGTAAAATTACTAGGTGATGTAGTCTGGAACAAAACTGACTGAGAAGGAAGTGCCTGAGCAACAGATGTTACATTGTTTGATGCTTGAGAAAAGAATGGAGCACTGTTGGCATGCATCTGATGCTGTAAAGAGCTAGAATAATGAAGTTCACTTGTGAAACCTGAACTTGTTGAGAACATGTGTCCAATGGCACCATTGTTTGTCGCTATGGATGCTCGATGTTGTCCAACACGGTTTGCCCAAAGTTCCTTTTCCATTGAAACCTGCTGGCAATCTGGAAGCTTTGGATATTTTTTTTCAGCAGGTGTAGGCAGAACTGATAAAGAAGATGATCTTCCAACAGATGAATTCATAGCACTTAGTTGCTTTCCCTCTGACCTCTGGCTTGGAAAGATTGAGCGAGCTTCCATTTCTGCCCATAAAAATTGGAAAGATATCTTATATGAAGTTCTTCAGACATATATTGTGTTCTCACTTGCCATTGTTTACAATATAATTTCCATAATATTGTCCTTAAGATGCTGAGTTTCCAAATGTAAAAACAACATCCAGTCAAAACCCCCAGGACCTGAGACAGAAGAAACCAATTTTGAACAAAAAATGTGAAAAAAATGAGGCACACATATTCAGCGAAACTAAAAAATATTCCCAATACATATTCATTGAGTGCACATTGCAGCCATTTACTTTCTATGCATAATAAAGCATTGTCCTCTTCAAGAACATCTTTCTTAAGCCAAGAGACTTGAAAGGCTCTTTTTCTCTTATTTAAATGTCAAAGTTTGCTAAACAAAAAAATGTTCTCTGTTGTGTCTAAACGTTATAGCTTACGAATTCCACTGAAAAAGCATCACCTTTCCTTCATTTTCTTCATAAACAAATCACTAAAGAGCCTCATTGGGAAAAACATGTAAGTTGCATAAATTTAACTAGTTCTACACCGACAGTTTTTCTTCTTTCTTTTGTTCTTTCTGTTTTATTAACAGTCAACTACATATTAGTTGTTGTAGACCATTTTTTGTTTCTGGATTTAGCAAAACCAAAGTCCCTGGCAACAGGTTTTTCATAGAACTACACTCAGAATGGTAAAATTCTGAGGCTAGATCCTTTACCAGCTCATTGACATAGACCCTGGTATTGCCATTTTAGTAATAATATCCTAGTTAGAAACATCACGGAGAAATTGTTATTTTGCTAAAGAAAGAAAATCAAAGTGATATGTAGTTCATGTTTTTTTCGCTTCTTACAGAATATTTTGGAATTATGTGAACATCTAAACCTTTGTGTTGATATCACAATGTTTAAAAATAGCTGAAGTGTCCATACTCCATAGTGTCGAATGAGTGAATTCTGTGGAAGCCATCACCAAAAGCAGTGTCCTAATTGGGGATAGATTAATCCCGATAGCCAATCCAAAGAGCAAACCATCCCAAGGAGAAGGAATGCTGGATTACCTCTTATCTGGGAACTATCATTGATGGGTGAATGCTGCTGGGTGCACAAAGCACTACAAAAGGAATGTCCCTCTTGCTCCCTGAGGGGTCAGGATTGGAAGTAGCCATGGCTATGGGAGCTATTAGAAGAAAAAAGCTGTTTTCACTAGGGCAATCATGGTGGCAACACTCATAAGCAGTGTTCACCAACAGTGTGTGACATAAATGACATGAGTTGGGTCAAAACTAAAACAAACAAAACACTTAAAATTTCTTTTGGCAGATTAGCAAAAAGATAAAAGCTTGTAGCATTTTCATGTTTTGATTGTGAAGAAGGAGAATGATTCTTATAGGTGCACAGAGATTACACAATCTCTACACACCATCGGTGTGACTGCATATGACCACTGCATGGGTGCATGACTCGGAACTGTACAGTCATTGCAGCTTAAACCTCAACTTCAGCATTCATCAGTATCATCACATTAATGCACATTAGCTGTATTCTTTCCCATTTGAACAATTTCTTTATATGCTGCAGAACACTGGCATTAGGCTAGTTCCTAACTCAACCCCATTCTTAAATAGATATTCCGTATCAGACATTGTAGAGCAGTTGAGGTATTAAATTACATATTAACTGCAAATTTCAACTAAGGCGGATGCATATCATCATTTTTGTCATTTCTAAGTGTATTTGTCCAAGATGTTGATATTTTCATAAATTTCCAAAAAAAAAAACATGAGTCCTGTACTGTGGTTGTCAAGAGTTTCCTAAAAAGTAAAATCTAGTTTGTCATCATGGTATTTCTTCCCAAAAATACATTCCCTCCGGACATTTGTTATCAGTTTGATATTGAAGTTTGAGCTGTTGATCCCCTATGCAGCATTCTCCATAGAAGGGAGTAGACACGTCTATTAAGCTGTATGCACTTTTGGATGTTCATTCTCAACATATGTTTAATCATCTTGCCACTAAGAAATGAACTAGGCATATAGGCTATTTCTTATAGGACACAAGGAAAAAGAGACAAATTAGTGACCACCATGCGCACATAAGCAATTCAGCTTGGAAGTTTACCATGAGTCACCTTATGAGAAGCATTTTTCTCCAGTCAATGTCCAAGCTAGAAACATGAAAGTGGGTATAAATATCTCATTAACCATGGAGTAAAGGCTCCAACACTGGGGTTCCACATTTGCACACATGATCCTTTATCCAGAGCGTATGAACCTATGCTAGTTAATGTAAATTGGGCCTCACACTTGTTCACCTATGTTCTACTGTCTTGTCTGAACTGTTATAATATATGAAAGCCCAAGAAATGATCACCCTAACGTCATTCATCGGGTTTAGACATTATAGTGATACCTACTTGTCGGATCCTTTAGCACATTTCATTAATACATTTCCCAGCATTCCACTTGTAGTCATAAACAAGTCCGACAGGCCATGTTCAACAACCAACTCACAGCATAATGTAGTATGTTTTTTAATATACAATCTCACATTCTGATTTAATTTTACCTTTGTATTGTAGATCCTTTCTATTTTTTACACCACTTGAAAAGCAAAGGTTTCAATTAATTGCACTACTATATTTTTTTCATATCATCCTAGAAATCTTATTATCTCCTAGAGGTGAAAAAGACATCAGGAGTCATTTTCTTTTTTCTAGAATATTGAACATAAAGGCCTTTCAAAAAATAAATAAATAAATGAGAAAGGATCCGCCAGTTCAAGTACTTAGGCATCTATCCTATGATGGACCAAACTTGCCTCACAACACAAATCCTTTTAATTTGAGAAAGAGTAAATCTGACATTTCTTGTACCTCATCACCTTCTGGAACACAAAATTGAACAGCAAAGATTGCAACAATGAGGGAAGTAAATAACATGTGAAGACATTATATTGGCCAGACATCTCCAGAGCTTCAGTTAGGAACCTTCAGCAAGATCATTATTGCTTTCATTTTCCACATTAGGAAACTCTCACTTAACTAGATTGGAATTGTTATCTTCTCTTTTCCTCCTACTGCTTCATCCTTTCATAGATTTATTCCCCCTTATACAAAACCTCCTATTGTATCATATTTTCTTGCTAAGAGAATTATCTTGTGTTCTTTAAAATTATCCTGTTCTTTTTCTCCTGCAAAATCTTACTTGCAAAAGCATTCCTAAATTGCCCTGTACCACCATTAAAGTTTACATGATTAATTTAGTCTCTTTCTCAAGTATCATGCGGTATAAACATAATGATTGTTGGAACCCACTCCTAACCCTAACCTAAGTCACATGGGTACTTCAGTAAGGTCCACGTACCCATGTCACCGTACCCGTACCCAAAATGGGTACTTTGACACTTGGGTACCTATAGATCCAAACTGCTTAATTTTACTTTGATTTAATTTTTTCCACCTTATTATTCTATTCTTTGGATGTGAAAACTCGATTGATGTTCATATTTGACTAGGGGGCTGCTTGGTTGTCCATATGTTTAAAGTTTTTCATAGGTTTCTTAAACACACTACTGCAAGAGCCGTTAATATATATTTTTTATGTTATTTATTTGTTTATGTTGATGTATATTTTTTATTTTGATATATATTTTCTAAGTATTTCTTATTGTTTATATATATATATACGACCGTACCCCCGTACCCAAGTTTTTTGAAAATGGTCACCACCCGTACCCGCACCGGCACCCGTACCTATGTGACATAGACCCTAACGGAAACATAAAAGATAACTGTTTCAGCAACCCAAGATCCAAAGTCAGAAGTATGGGAATGGTGAAAGCTTTAGGGGCAGAGTCTTGAAATCTAAAATCTTAGGAAGGAGGAAAAATAAGAATGCCAGATCATGACTGAAATGAAGGTATCCAATAAGAGAATCCAAATGAAGCCTTCAAAAAGTTACGAAATGATGGCAGAACGAACATAGGAAATAAAAAAATTAAAAAAAAAAGACCTAAAGGGATAAAAATCAATGGTTGCATTGGGATGACACCCTCAAAAATGATGTTTTGTGAAAACCATGTTTTTAACTAGATTCCAGACCAGGTCTGTGTGTTTGGATGTCAAGAACAAAACCAAGTTTTCACTTTCTGAAACAAATAGAAGTAGCTAATTGCTGGAGTAGCTAGTAACATAAGAGTAGCAGACAGAAACAATTACTAAAAGCAGACAAATTTAGTCCCACAGCATAAAACAACTTTAAAATAGCTGAAGGGGCAGATTCCAAGCAACTAGTTGCAGCTAATCAGGTCATCCAGTGTCCAAGATAACCAACCCGAACAGAGAAATATGAGCTTTGATGCACGCCAAGAAATAAAAAAATAAAGTTGAATAAAACTTAACAATTCAAATAAACAAAACTAAGTACACACAGAAAAATGCTAACAGAATATACTGATCACCTCATGCAAACATGAGAGCGGATTCAGTCCTCCGAAATGCAACAGCATATAACATCTAAAAGAACTCAAAAGAAACACGAAACGAGTAAGTAACCGGAAACCCTAAAGTCTCTTAATTCCACATGCAGAAGTTAAGCAAGGGATTCGAGAAAACCAACACCATCGACAACACCGAACTTCTAGCGACCGAAAAGGAATGAAGAAAGAAAAAACAATCGCACCAACATAAAAAAGTCTTAACGAAAACAAGTCTACATAATGCCAAAAGTATGATGGAAACAAGTCTACCTAATGACCTGTCTATCTCAAAATCAGCAATTCCACGCTACAAAACTACCATGCAACCGTGCCAGTAGAACAAAACAATTAGCATCGATCAAAACATGATCAAACAACAAAGTATTAGCAGATTCCCAGTCAACCAGCAAAAAAGAACCAAACAAAAGCCCCAAAAAATCGAGCTAAAGACGTTCGTTCTCACACGTCCTCCAGACAAATTACCAGAAAAAAAAAAAATCTCTCCAACATCAATCATACAGGAACGTCAATTTATGAAGACCAATTACGCAAAACCATTGACACATGAAGGGAAAACAACAAAAAAGGGTGCCCACGATTCCTGCATAATCAACCATTAACAAAAACATTACAAAAAGGAAACCCCGATAATTTACCTCCTCGGGTCGTTGAAGAATAACAAGAAGAAGAAGACGCGATTGAAGGCTCTTTCAACCGACCAGATTCACAATCGGAAGAAATGAATTGAAGAAAAAGGCAGAAAATATTCCGGCATGGTCTACTCAGAATTCCATCTCAGCGTCGAACAGGAGAGAGATAACAGAGAGAGAACTTGAGTTGCCAATAATTTGTCATTTTCAGTTTTTTGGTTCTACTATCTTTGACATCTTTGTCCGGACCTTCTCCTCGAATGACATTTGAATACCCCTTTCCCTTTTGGGACCGGATCTCTTGGTTTGGATCAGACCCAATAGTTCTTGGTCGGGTCTGGATTTGTGGATCGGTTACATGGATTTTATAAGGTCGAAGGAGGTAATGAGGACCGGTGTAAAGTGTAAACCATTATTGGGTAGCTCAAATTAGGGTTTCTTTTATTTCTACAATCTCAAATCAAATCAAGGGTTGAATAGGACTTCCGGGGTCATACTGCTATTATTATAAGAATATAGGACTATATATATATATATATATATATATATATATATATATATATATATATAATCAAATTTATCTTTCCAACCAAAGGATTCCTGTTTCATATGTATGTATGTGTATGTATGTATATAAATGGTAAACGAGAGATAGAATCAACTGAAAAACAACACAATAATAGTGGAGACTGTCTTTGTTCTAATATATCTTCTATGTTAGTCAGAAGAATATGAAAAAAAAAACACTAAATAGACGAGGACAAAACAGTGCAAAATAATTGAAGCTTTGATTTCTCAAACTTAGCTCGCTGAATCTGAAAAAGCTTGTTCTTCTTTAACAGAAGCTCCTCCAGTAACTATATTCAACACGCCACATCTAGATCAACCAAGGAATCAAAGAGATTTTGAAGATTAATCTGGTTGGATTGAAACTTGTGGATCAGATATTGAGCCTGAACCCTAGGAGCGAAGCTAGAAATTTTTCATGAGGGAGGCCAAATTAGAGTTTATAAACTTTGACAAGGTCCGAAATATCATTTTTTTTAAATTTTTATATACGGCAACTGAAATTTTTTAAAGTTTACATGTAAATTAAAAAAAAAATGAAGGGGGCCAGAGCCCCTACGGACCCCCCTAGCTCCACCCTTGCTGATCCCCTTCTAGTTCGGTCCCACTTTAAGGCAATCTTGTATCCAATCTAATATTTCAATATATTTTGACTCTCCACATGTTTACAATTTGAGTTTGGGTTTGTTCATATCTAGTGGTCTCACCTTGACTTTATGAGTTTTCACCCCTTTGGCATAGCTGGTCGGACCAGTAGAATGTTACATGTGAGCATCCACCCACTCCACAACTCAATGTTGCTCATCCTTGGTTCTATCAATGAGAGCATCAACCTCTTATGCAAGCTAATGCAGCCCTAGACCATGAGGGCGGAAGGAACTTTGGCTCGTCGTTCTTCCATGAAATGTCGGCTAGCGAAAAGCTGAATCGAATCATGGCATGGTTCACCACATGAGCCTACTAGCAATTTGATAAGTTTAATCCAATGCCCAGCCTACTGTTTTGAAATTGGACCAAATCATGGAACCATCATTCTCTTACTAATACAATGATAGATCTACGATAAAGTCATGCATGATGTTGGATCTAAATAGTATTGTAACGACCCGACTTACCCTCAATCTCGAGCTCTTGGTTCGGTGGATCCTAACGCCCCTCTAACAGTTTCGGTTCTAACCCTAAAAAAACTAGTATCCATGACAGTTAACCATTTAACAACATTCTTTTATAAGTCTCTCAAAATCCTTCGCAATATTTAATATGAAACTAAACTTTTGGGTATTACAACTTGCAAATAAAGATCTATACTTTTTAGAATAATGTTTCTTTCCAAATATGGATCTAGACCCGAATACCAAAAAAGAACCAGTAAATGCATGCTTAATCTCATCCGAACTCTTGGTCCCCAAAATTTATACGTGCAAAGTGGAGTGAGATGGGAGTCGCAAACGTTCCTTAGACTGGATCGGTTCCGATCCAGTTCCTATCCAAGCGTGGCAGCTAACGCAGGGGTAATATAGTCATTGAAAAAATTGTTGGGGCAGAAATGCGACAGTTGGTAATAGGAAGGAGAAAGCTGTCAATTTTGGAAATTTTTAATATATTTCCAGAAATTCGATGTATGCGCCGCGAATCTGCTGAGTGGGTCCCGCCAATTCTCGAGGGGCGCGAACCATGGCCCCTCCCAAGTCTCAGCCGTCGGGGAGGAACCGGATCGGGAATGGTCTTATCGAGTCATTTACTCCCGATACGAGACGGTTTCTTTTTTAAATGAAGACTGCGTGGCGAGAAAAATTAGTCGGTCGTAGTTGTTACGAATCTTATCTGAATTAACTATTGTTTTAATTCTTAATAATTCTCTATGCTTCTCGAAGACACTTTTTAAAGAGAAATATTAATTTCTCTAAACAGAGATTAACAACCAAAAAGCCTTAGCCTACCAACTATTTTAAACTTGAATTAGAGTATGTTAAAATGACTAAAGATGATTTAAGAGGGAAAAACGTAAGTTGAGTCAACTGGTTAACAGGTATTAATATATAAATGAGAAAAGTTGCTTAAAAATATTAATAGAAAATAATAAATTTTTTAAAATTTGTATAAGTAATTACCTACTGAAAGAAAGAACCGCATGGTTCGACTCAAGAGCGGAGCCAAAGGGGGCACCGGTAAGAGCCCTGGACCCCTCTCAAAAACAAAAAAAACTTTTTAAAAATTAACATATAAGTTTTCAAAAATTTATACTAAAAACCGAACTGACGAGTCGAACATGGTACCGATTCGGAGGGATCACACTCCAAAGAAACCGATTCGGTTGAGTCGTTGAAACGGCTAGGAAAAGGCAAAACGTGACAAATGGCAAAGTGCCACTTCATTGGTGGCATCCACGCGGGCGCCTGGCAAATTCCGCATTTTGGAAGCAGGAGAGGGGCCTTTTGGTAATTTGAAAAGGTAAAATGGGACCATCCTACGCGGCTACGCCGTTGAGCCCACTTGACCATGGTTCGGTCCTTCCGGGTCAAGCCGAGCCTAGGGTCGTGAGCTACAACCAGGGTCGGGTCGGACCTATCATCGGTAAGACTTTGTCGAATTCTGGATCCTGTGGGTAAATAATTCGGATCCAACTCATTCCCACCTGGATCTATGAATGCGTATCCAATTCCCTTAACTTCAAGACAGGTCACTTATATGGCGGGTCGGATCTAGGCATGCATTGAACTTGTGTTTCTTTCGGACCAACACTAATCTGATTATCAATTAAATTTTATTTTTGCTACTTTAAAAAGTATTTACTAAAACACGTTCTATTTTTTACTGGTCTTCAAAACACACTTAGCAGTTCGGATAATTTTATATTTAACTGCTTAAATTACACAAGTAACACGTGGTTTTTTCGAAAAAAACACAAAAACTTAACTAGGTGTTTAAAACTTTAAAAAACACATTTTTTTAAAAAAACCGTTAAAAACGAAAAAACACACTTTTTCCTTTTTTTTTTTACTTTTTTTCAGATTTTTAAATGTCAAACAATCTTTTTTTCATTTTCTATTTTTATTTGTTGCAAGTCTATTTATCTTTTGATGATTGTGTTATTAGTTTCTCACTTATTTTATTTTTTCTTTATTTTTAGTTTTTTTTTAATTTATCATATTTTTTTATTTTTTTCAAGTTCGGCATATTATACCCGATAAAAACCTCGTCGTTTAATTGTATGAATTACACATAAAAAACAGCTAAACAAAACATTAGACCTAATTGTGTTTTTGTTATACCACTAAAGTCGAGATAATATTTGTAAAATTTTCCATTGAGTTTGATAAAGTCATCCCACGGACATCCCCAATACGAATTCAAAAATGTGGTTCGTTTGGGTCTAGCGCACACTAAGGCTGGGTGTTGGCTCGGGTCAAGAAAAAGGCATCGGGTTGGGTTGGCTCGAATGAGCCTGATTCGACCTGATAAATTTTTTTTTATTATATATTTTATCTAGGTTCAGTGGCTAACACCGAACCTGTCTTCAGCCATGTCACAAGAACTTTTCATCCTTCCATTAGAAAATTCTATGTCTTCGAAATTCATTTTATAGCTTATAAAGGGGCAGCCAAGCCTTCTTCTTGTTTACCATTAAGGGTATTTTTGTTCATTCTAAGTCCCAACACACGGTCTCATGTTAGGGGGCGAATTATATCAAGAGATTATTAAAAAGGCATCTGATGTCAAAAGGAGACCTGTAAAAGAAAAAATTGGAAAATGAATAAGGTTCATGATAAAATTATGTATTTTCTAGAAAGTAAAAGAATATCCATCTCCTACCTAAAAAAAGTAACACGGTGCCTTGTGTTAGCCACCCAACAGGCAGTGTCATCTAAAGAGTGTACAAGTCACTTGGAGAATCTAGGGTAGGTGTATATGAGAATGCAGACTTATGCTACCAATTTATATGATTAAAATATGGTTTTAAATTCTTTTAGATTGATGTAATTGGAGCCGAATTTCAATATATTTGGATCTTCAAAAAAAATAAATGCGCATCAAGTTTAGCAATACAACAAAATTAAGCAAACACGGAGTATTCTATTCTACCATCTAGCTGAGAACCGAAGCTCTCATGTTTTTCACAATTACATGCTATCGCATGTTGATGTTGTCAGGATGGTTAAAATTTAAAAATTATCGTTAAAAAACCATCAATATTGGTATCAACCATGATTTATTTTAACTATATTGGTGACATATGCTAGCACTAACTTATATATATATATATATTGCCCGCATCAGCCAAACAAAAATCTTATTATAGCTTTCTAAGATCACATTGTCATGACTCAAAAATTACATGTAATGTTCATACCAAACTTATGCGGCCAACTCAAATGCCCTTTTAATGGAAAAATCCTCGCTCTGCAGTCGTGTACTTCACTTCCAAATGCAGGAAGAGGTCACTTTCACACTAAATCGCAAGTTTTCCCACAAAAAAAATGTGTCTCATTTGCATGCCTTTGATGAATAGTCTCTTAGAATTCCACCAAACAGTGTGGATGGGGACATAATAATTTGTTAGACGACAAACGAGAGAAAAATTTTCCTACCAACCGATTTTCCGCCCTTGTTTGCTCTTTGTCAGTGGTACCACATATAGGCCCACGATTATTTTCCCAGGGCCTTCTTATTTAAAATAACTAAAAAATTATTTAAAATCATTGAAAGAGCTAATAAAAGTCCTTATTTTAAAACTAGAACCATCTCTTATATTTTATTCTAGAATATATGTGAGCCATAATAAAAATTTCCATCTAGATCGTTGTTTTTTTTTTTTTTAATTTCTTCATCAAACGTGAGATATATAATAGAGGTTGGTTTCCACCTTATGCCTATGGGGCTGAAAACGTATTCCAACCCTACAACTTGAACGGCATTCTCATGATTTTGTAGGGATATTTTGGACCCGTACCAATTTGCCCTTACAGGGTGGGGGTCTCACATTTAGCCAACAAAGACATTTTGGTAATTTTAAGCCCTGTTATATGTCATAATATATATTCTGCTCCATATATAGTAAGGTTACGGAGATAGAAAATAAAAAGAAGACATTAGGAATGAGAGAAATGTAGAATCTATTTTTTTTAATACAAACACACGCACATATATATATATATATATATATATATATATAGAGAGAGAGAGAGAGAGAGAGAGAGAGAGAGAGAGAGAGAGAGAGAGAGAGAGAGAGAGAGAGTATGATTGGATTTCTCTTACGTATCTCTTTCTCCCTCCCTTACCAAGTGACAAATAGTGCAACCAGCCGGGTTAAGAGGCGTGTTATAGCTATGTACTCAGTTCAAATTTTGAAGGGTGCTATTCTATTGGTATTGAAGAGTGTTGATCTTAAAAATAGAGGTGCCATTACTTAGGACTGCACACGAGCCAAGTTGAGCCCAAGTTTGGTCAGCTCGAGCTCGACTCGGCTAAAAAAACTCGAGCTCGAGTTCAACTCGAACTCCTTATGGCACGCTCAAGCTCAACTTGACTACACAAAATCAAGCTCGAACTCAACTTGATTAACCGATTTCACTTGTTTAGGCGTTAACTCGTATTAGAATTAACTCATTTAACTCATGTAAATGTTAACTCATGTAACTCATTTAGCTCGTGTAACTTGTGAAAATTTGTTTTTACCCTCAAAGTTAAAACCGGTGAACCATTTTTTATAGTATTATATAGAGTATCAGTTTGCGACTCGAGTCCAGTATAAACTGAGTCGAGTTCCTGAAACTAGAACCGACTCATTTATCATTTTGAGTATCTTTGTAATCTCAAACTCAACTTGTTTATAAACAAGTTAAGCACGAACCGAGTTTTTTTCGAGGGAGTTCAAGTCAAGCCCGAGTTAGCTCGGACTCATTGTGTAACCCGACCATTTCCCTTCCTTCCCTCCCCCTCTCTTTCTTTCCTTCTTTCTCTTCCCCCCCCCTCCCTCGGACATTGTTTACCTGATAAAATAAAAAGAAAAAGGAAAGGTTTTCCTTGAAATAATAAAAAATGACCAAAAAAAGGTTCCATTAGTGCGGATGCACACATGGAGGGGAGATATTTTTACCCACTTTTGAAAAAGTTACTTCCAGATGAGATTCCTAATCATAAGACCCAATATGTCCATACGTGGTGAAAGTGATGGTCCCTGCAGCATATTGACCACTGAAATGAAAAGTTAGCTTTACAAGTGCTAAAGGCAATAATATTACATGTTCCACTTCTGCATCGGATATATTGTGACATCGAATCTCCTACTTTTTGCCGAGAACTTCCGTACGCACACACACCTAATTAGATGCAAACAATATATATATGGATGGATGTGACTATAATCATTCAATTATAGTTTTATACAGGTAATCATAAATTAATCTCATTAAATTATAATCTAATTATGTCATTAAAATAGGCTTATCTAAATTCGAATAAGCCAATATGAGAGTGCCACATCTCACATGCTTTTTGTTTTTTAATCATTTTAAATACCAATTTAAGAAAAGTATTCAAGCGACATATGATCGTAGCAAAAAGTTAGCTTTTAAGAGACGATCAACTCGAAAAGATAGTTAGAAGTTTGATAAAATAAAGCAAATCTCTTTGTACAATTCGGTAAGGATGCTACCTAACCTACCTCGACTAGCCAATAAAGAAGAAGAAAAAAAAAAAAGATCCCACTTGCTTGCTTTCTAAATCTAATTTGAAACGATATGAATTTCAAATTGTTTGACTCGCATAGAGATAAGTAATGCGTATAAATAATATAAACTAGTACATAAAATAATCTTATATAATGATGATGATGATCTAAAAAGACACTTCATCCTTGGGGAATTTGATCGGCAGATAATTCATATATCTATTTTACCATATCAACCCGAGTTAAATCATATATATTAAAATTTTCTTGTCAAATGTATATTTTACCATATCTATTTTTCCATATATCTATTTACTTGAATTCTAATTCAGACAAAGAAAATCCTATACCATATCTGAAATCCGAATTCATAATCAGAATCCGACTTTTATATTAACATCTGAATCCGAGTCCAATTATTAAATTGAATCCAAAGCACATTATTGACATTGAGTATAGGATATTTACTGAAACTTATACCCAATTCTAATCTAAATCTGGTCAGTATTTACTTAATCTGAATGTAATTGGATGTCATTTCTTATATCCGAATCCGATTTGATTCCTTAATCAGATATCACATTTTCTTCTCTATGATTTTTTTAAGTTGGATATCAAATCTAAATTGGATCTATTGACATCCCTATTTACAAACTATGTAGGGAGCTACACTCTCAATATCAAACTCTCAGCCTTTTTTAACTCAACGCTGCCTTTGATAGCCTCGGATCTCATATCCAAGTTGCTCAGAGAGCGATGAGACATAGATCTCATGTCGTCCAACCCGGCCTGTATTTTGCATTCAACTGTAGATCTGAAATCCACTTAAACTTGTTTTTGGTTTTTGGTCAGAACAGTGGATTTTGCAGTCCAATCTCATGTCACCTTGGTTTTAAGTTGGCAATGTAGCTAGACAGTGGTGGGGCCGGAATGCGTGAGTGGGTACTAATGGTATATAATTTAAACTAGAAGGGACACTCATATTTAAATAAATAAAAGTATGTAAGGACTCAATGTGTAAATAAAACAATTTCTGTTGACTGGTGTGGGCGATCGCCCACATTAGCCCGCGCTTGTCTCCGCAACTGTAGCCAGGTGAATGGAACTCTTGTTAGCAGATTGTAAACTTTTGGAGAAAGGATAACATAACATTTTGGATGTAAAGAAAACTTTAGAGGCGTTTGGTAACAGAAAGGACACTGCGTTCTTTACAATGCATTGTCTTACGAATATGAGATCACGTTCATGAAGCACTGCATAGGTTTGAGAGAACATAGTGTTCCTGTGACCAAACACCTGATTAGGGTTTTTGGTTTTGATCACTGAATTATGAACTCTAAAGTTGCTTTGGGTTCTTGTTCTAAAATTTTTGAAAGGATGCCCTTTACCAAAGACCCTGAACCATAGTTGACAAATCCGTGACTCAGACTTAGTTCCGCGGACAACTGGGTCACTGAATCAGCGAGTTGACTTGTCGACTTTCAAATAACAATAATGTATTTTTACTGCAGCAGAATCGGCAATTTCGGGCAAGTCGGAGCAAGTTGGGGCCCGGTAGGACCAAGTCAGGGGCGAGTCAGGTTCTACTTTGCCCAAACCTTGACTCGTGGCCAGATTTGTAGGTGATCCGAGTTGGCTTGGGCGATTCCTGAGTCAGCCGGCGAGTTTGCCAACTATGCCCTGAACATCACTATTTTAGGGATGTAATTTTGAATTACTTAATTGAGGCAAATGGGTACATCTAAAGTCGAATCGAAGAATTGGATCTAATACAGCAAGAAGATGACATTGCAACTTGGCTTATCGTCGGTCAAGAAAGCAAACAGATCAAATGCTCTTGATCAGAATCTAAAATCATATCCAAACACAATCCAACAAGGGAAAAAACGAACCAAAATTCAGAAAATACCTGGAACCAATCGAAAACAGCTAAAAGCGCATTATTTATGTTTAATATTAGTGTTGCTCTATTTGGATTTTGTTCTAGATCTATGCTAGATCCAACAAACTATGCTTGATAGTCCCAAAATCTTGTCCAAATGCATGCTTGAATCTAGGTGATCCAGATCTCCGCTTGAGTTTTCAAAATCAGAATCTCAATCTCACTGGCATCGAACAAGAGTGAGTAATTAGTTAGATTAATATTTGAATGTATAGATGCTTCTAATCAAATTTATTCTAGATTGCCTTTAGAAAGATTATACAGTAAATTTTAATGCTAGAAAACACAGGTAAAAAGAAGAGCGACAAATATAAAGTCTCTGTTGTGTTTGAAAGTTCACTCAAGGCACAAGCTGTTCCAAGAAAAAGTTGTCAGTTCGAGTACATAAAGCAGAAAAGAAGGCACAACAAAACATATTATAATGAAAAAGTAAAACTGGCAAACCTTAATGCACATCTATAATAGATCAATAAATAAAGAAGCAAAGAAGTTGAGGCGCATTTGGTGCATGATTTTGTCATGTGACTTGTCTTTTTCATTTTCCATCATATAGTGGCATAAGATGACACCTCAAAGAACCACTCAGAGCTTCTTTTGTTGTTTCATGTCAAATTTTTGTTTGGTTGGAATGAGTTGTGCGGTGTGTCTCCAGTTTAACTTAACTTGTGAAAGAAGCCGATGTAGGTTTCCACGTGCAAGTTGAATAGGGATGTCAACGGATTAGATTAAAATTGGATGTCCTTAATCATATCCAGGATATTCACATATTCAGAATTGAATTCGGATTCAAACAAAGAAAAATCACATCCGAATCTGAAATCTGATTTTACGATTGGAATCCGAATAGATTTTATTATGGGAATATATTGATATTCAGAATTGAATTCGGATTCAAACAAAGAAAAATCACATCCGAATCTGAAATCCGATTTTACGATTGGAATCCGAATAGATTTTATTATGGGAATATATCTGAAAAATAAAAGTAAACTCGTAAAACACTAAAATATTGTATTTTGTAAAATTTGATGTAAAGATTAAAATAAATTCAGGCATTGTGGTGGTGCCTCCTTGAGGGCAGGTTTGTTATTTAACTAATTTTCACGGGCCATACCGACCAGTCCTTTTGCCAAAAACTGTATGTAAGCCACGTGGAAGCACTCGGACAACACTGTGGGTAACCTGAGAAGAAGCAAACGGGGAAGAGATGGACGAGAAGAGCGTGATTGTCGCCGAGGACGGCCCTTCTGCTGCGGCATCGCAACTCTCTGCTGTCCTCTTCGGTAATCTCTCGTTCCCTCCTTTTTTTCTGCGAAATTCCGCTGGATCTTTCATCTCCTTGAGGCATTCCAGCGAAATTCGGCCGGAAACTCCAAGGGCGAAGAGGATCTCGTGGAACCATCGCCATTCCCCCCTTTTTCAACGTCCAGGGTGTTCTACTTCTGCTCCTTCCTTACTCAGTGGATAAGGCTGCCGATCCATTCTTCTTGCTTGATTGAATCGGCTTATAATTCTCAATTCTCTACGATGGCTAGTAAATCTCCTGCTTCCCAAAATGTTCGCGACATGAGTGACGACGGGCGACGGCCTGGGTGACCGGGAAAACTTGGAGGGAAAACGACGGAAATTTTCAGTCATTTTGAAAATGAAGATTGACCTAAATGCCCTTCAGCGTCGCGTTCGAGTCAGCCCCCTGAGGCCCTAACTGGGTCCGTCTCCAAGGTCGAGATCTCTGTTAGGGCAAGTTGTACATTTTTTTTTGTTGGGTGACATTGAAGTTATAAAATATGTTGATATATTTATTGAATAAAATATGTTGATATATTTTATTGAACTTTCCTCAGCTTTTAGTTTATAAAATATTAGAAAAAAGAAAGTTGCCTTGGGGAGGTTTGATTATTTTTTTTTTCACCTTTCTCGCCCTAAGACAAAGCATTGATTAAACAAACGTGATTCTTTTATTGAACCTAACCAGATGAATTAAGCATCGAATTTATTATTGGATTACATCCAAATCATTGCCATTCCTAATGTTATAAATATATTAGCTACTTGAAAATTTCTAATATTTAATATTTTTAATTAGTTTAACTTGGTCTTCAATCGTTTTATAGGTAGAAAAAAATGGGAGAGAGACCGACTTAGCCTTATAGTATCCAATTCACCCTTTCAGCAAAATGACACAGGTTTCCCTTCGCTATATCACGCCAGAAAAATGATACAGGACCCCTACTGATATTAACAGAATGAGCAGTTGTCCCCAACATATGAGCAGTGGTTTCAAAATAGATATTTCTTAATGTTTACTTGGGAGAGCATAAAATCCTCAAGACCGTACTCTTACACCATTCTGGCTTATTTTGGGATTTGAGTAGGCCTACAATACATCCTTTTACAACTCAGAACAGAAGAATAATACACAGAAGCATCACAGCGATTGCAAGATTTGAACTTTGAACTCCTTTAGTGTGAGCCCTCTTGCTGCTTGTTTCATTACGTCCCTGCAGATTCTCAAGGCTCTTACACAAGAAAACTGCATTATTTTCAGTCTTTCTTTTTAACCTTTATCAGAGAAGG
This sequence comes from Nymphaea colorata, assembly GCF_008831285.2. Taxonomy (NCBI): domain Eukaryota; kingdom Viridiplantae; phylum Streptophyta; class Magnoliopsida; order Nymphaeales; family Nymphaeaceae; genus Nymphaea; species Nymphaea colorata. Next base: position 31,804,366 of record NC_045138.2, read on the forward strand.
GCGAACACCAGTAAGAAAAAGTTTAATCACGCCAATGGTGATTATTCGTGACTACAATCTGATCCATGCCTTATCCACTAATTACAGATCAAATGCAGCAAGCACAAGCAGCATATGACAACATGCTCAAGATGATCAGGTGATCTCACCTCTTACATACTTTCCTCAGTCTCAGTATATTTCTGGTATTCTGTTAATTTTAAAGCTTAATCTAGGTCTGGGTCATCAAGTTGTTGTTTGTTCTTGCATCAGAAGTCGATGTTTGTTCTAATCAAATTGGTTGATCTTGATCATGATCAGACCTCGAATGACTCTGGGTGAGCATGCATGTTCTTGGGGAGTCTAACTGGATCCACATAGAGTTGGTCCGGAGTTTGGGCACGCTACAGGATCGGCCATCTTTGGTCTAGGCTTGCATTTTAGTCCCTGATGCGTGATTAGTCTTCATTTAATCCCTTGGTTTCCCATTTCCAACCCTGAAGCTGCGGGGGCTCAAACAAGTCCAGGCCTCAGGTTCATGCCTTCCAAGCAGCCTCTGATAGTTCAACTTGAACTTAAGTTCGTCACTGAACGGGTCGTCCCGGCCATGTTCTTGTTAGGCAGGCTCCACGAATTATTGATGCGTCCAACTAGTGGTGGGGGAATTCGGACCTATTTGAATCTGTGATCTGGCTGATGATCCGATCTGCTCTCGTCGTGTCACCATGTACCCACGTCCTGTGCCAGGTTAGGTTTAGTCAAACCGAAGGCGGGTTGTACAAATACTATGAACAGACACAAAATGCTCCCTGATCTGCACCAACTGCGTCCGCAAATGAAAATGTGTGTGTCTACTTATTGAAGCTTGACTGGTTTCCTTGGAATAAATTGACAGTGAGATAGATAGAAGCTCTTCTGAGATAACGGAGGAAGTGGGCAAATGCAAGGAGTGGGCAATTGAGAGGAAGAAGATGGTGGAGGAAGAGAAGGAGCGTTTCCGGGTAGCTGCTCTTAGTGCCTTGGATCTCCTCAACACAAGCGGCCCCTGATGGCACCACCAGGTTCTGCCCCTCTACTCTGCACAAGAAAGATGATATACCTAAAAACTTCTTGAAAGTCGCAGGTCGTACAGAACATAGTTGGTCGTAGCTTTTGTTCAAGCTTTGCCATGTGCAGTTCCCTTGGCCAATTAAGCACAGCTAAAGCAGAAAGTCTCTTTCTCTCTCTCTCTCTCTCTCTCTCTCTCTCTCTATATATATATATATATATATATATATATATATATACTGTCTGCGTTTGGACAGAAAAATCCACCCATCTTTCATAGCAGACCACTCGATGCATAACGGCCATATTGATGGACGAAGGATTTTAACTCCGACACACACACACACATGAAAATTTCTATGCAGCCATGGGGCGGATGGCTAAAAATTAAAAGGTTATTGTTAAAGCACCATGAATTAATTCCTCAATAGACCATGAACTGTTGCTGCATTATAAATCGTCGGTAATGCGCTGTTTTTTAATAATAATTTTTTTCTTTATCCATCAGCAACATCTTACATGCGCCAACATAAAATTCCCCTATAATTAACACCTAACACAATTAACGAGCATCTCTTGATATGCATTTTTAAACATAATCTAACTACATGCCGTTCTGTCAATTTTTAGGCATGTTCATTAAGAAATGTTGGCAAAGAATTTAATAGCACAAAAGAAATTATCTGATAAAAGATTTTAACAATCAAACGAGAGAAAGCTCCTATGTGCAGCAACACAAATCTGCTCCGATGGGGAGGTTACGCAGAGGCACGGGGCTCCACCCCAGCGTGAACAGCAGAGTTCGAGAGAGTTTTTGCTTGCTTTAATTTTCACATTTTATTTTTATGCTTTTCTTTGTCTACTCTGTTAAACATTATCCTGGAAGGCCAAAATAGCTTGTAAGGCTCCATACGGGACGAAGATGCGCTTTTCGGTTCTTGTCATCGGAAATTCAAGCCATCCATGGCCACCAGTAGTAATAACAATGATTCATGAACACGACCAGGCAGCCCACACCATAATTTCCAATCAGAGATACCGCACAGCATGCGCCCATCCATATCAGGCTTTAGGGCTATGATTAGAAATCCCGTTTAGAAGGTAACGGACAGAATAATTAGCTATTTTCACATAAACCCAATCCTAGCAATATCTAGCTTTACATAAAGCATCGTTTGATCACCACAATCCTATAAGTTCTTCTACTTGATCATAGGACGCCCATACTTATGTAAGCATAGCTGTAACTAATCCAACGCCCAAAGCCGGTCGGGTATCTACCCCAATCTTTAAGACAGTTTCACATAACTTTGTGGGAGTGTTCGTTGTCAGACACCCCCTTATTATTGCACTATGTTGCTATAAAATGGAGAGCTAGTGAGGAGGGAGTATGATAACCAATTCAAGGGTGAATCTGTTTTAATATCATTATATCAAAACCCAGCAGCCCAATTTTATCCATCAGAGATTTTTTAGTGGCTCTCACTTGTGACTAACAATTATTTGTTTTAGGAGTTGAAATTGCTTTTAGCAATTGACGATCATCCAACACACGTTTTTGTTTTGTATAGCCTGTTAATTTTCCCTTGCATAAAAAATCACCACCTGTGAAATTTGACAAACCATAGGGCAAAATAAATGCTCCAGACAGGGACACAGAGAAGGGGGGTGGGAGAGAGAGAGAGAGAGAGAGAGAGAGAGGGAGAGAGAGAGAGACCACACCAGTAGATCACTAGAAAATCAACTCAAAATATAAGTTATTTTTACACAGTCAAAATTGGAACATATATATTCTTAACCAAAAAAGGGGGAAAAGGAAACAGGCGCATAACCTTTAGCCTTGCATCCTTTGGCCTTGATCTGTACACGATTTTACAGCACTGCTGGAGAGAGTACTTACAAGTTCCGGTCAAACCACTGTCTGCACATATCGACAACTGGAAGTGCATTTGACAGCAAGGCCTGCAATATTTGGAAGTAAAACCTGTTAGTGTTAGAGCAATGTGCATCCTCCACTAAGCCATTCATTTCCCAAGTCCACAGATGAACCAGCAGTAATGACAGGAAGATAATTGCAAGTTTGCCCCAAGATTGATACGAGAATCAAAATGGGTCACATACGACAATGGATCAGCTAGTAGCAAGCTGAGTTGATTTGTGCAAAGAAACCTGAGGACTGTTACTTTTTAGAATTTAACTTCCAAGTGCAGTAAGGGCAACTCCTCCGTCTTAAAGGACACAACTTAGTACATATACAGGCCTGGTTCCTGTTCCATGGTTTGATCAACTCCTAACCACCAAAGTAAGACCTTAGAATCATCGAAAAAAAAAAGCTGCTAAGAATTTTTAACAATGAAAGTTGGGAAGTTTTACTTTGTGAAGAGCATAGAATTAGAGAAACAAGTATGTTTAGCAGCAAGACGCCAAAAGAAAGCTTTGTTATGGGCAGGATTTAGTTTTGCAGGACATAAAAAGGCTGGGAGAATGCATATGGAGTATGGACTGAAATAAAACAGAAAACTTATATGGCATTCACCAAGAAAATACTGATAAGGCAGCGTTTAACTTCTATAAATTTTTGTTTTGATGTAATGGAAGAAGTGTCTATTACAGAGGCTAAAAAAATTGTACAGGACAATAGAGCATGAGAACTGATACCTGATGGGCTACATAATCAACATCTGCCGTGCTTCCATTTCGAGATGCAATCTGAAATGCTGTCTTCAGACGCCCACAGATAACACATGCTATCACCTTCCTGCAATGTGTGATTGGAAAAACAAAATGAACGAACCGTTCACAGTCAATACAACTATTCTGGACCAGAAAACTACAAATCCTTACAGCTGCAAGGATTGCCCCAAAGAGCAGCAAAATTATAGGGACTTTTGAGATGACTGCTTAGTAGAAAATTCATAGGCAGTTCTTATCATGTAAGCTTACATATCAATAACATTCAATAACCTTTTAGCTCTCCAATTTATATCTTAAGCTTCAACCAAAAAGTCAATGATCAAAATGTTACCTGTGCACACTTTTTAACATGTCAATAAGTCGATCTGGCCTTTCTCTGTGCTTGTTTGCATATATGACAATGGCAGCCAGAAGAACCTATATTAAACACAAACACAAGAAAGATTTTACATCTTTTTATGGACAAAGAACAACATCAATTGATAACCCAGAACCAACAAGCATTAAACCAATTGAAGTTCTCAGTTTGTATCTTTACAGAGTCAAAATTCCATTAGCCATCTTGGTTGGAAGGTACTCATTGATAACATGTCAAGTTATAAGTCACCAACCTGGCCCAAGCAGTAACTTCCAAAAAAAAAAAAAAAATCCTCATAAGTTTACCTATATAGCTGGAATCTAGTTAAATGTCCAAATACCAGCTCAGCCCTTCATGCCAAGCAGTTTATGGTCTTGATAGTGCTAAAACCTAAAGAACCTCAAAAGGTCTTGAACTTTTTACTAAGCTGACTTTGCAGTATCACTGGATTCACCAGATCCAAGTTCACAAATAATAATTGAGAATAACAGTCTACAAGATCAGATCAAGATTGTACCTGGTCCCAGTCACTATCATCGATCGTACCCTTGATATTCCTTAGAAACTCTGTCAATTGATTTCCTTTCTTTCTTTCAGCAAGTGATTTTGCCACGGCAGCATAAATGTCAACAGCTGCAACAAAGATTACAAATAAATAAGTACAACTCAGAAATAAAGATGAGGATCCAAAGAAGACTATCAAGTGACAGTATAACCATAAAGAGATCAAGTATCAAGCGGTTACCAGGAAGGTTGAACTCATAGATTACTTGAAAAGCTAAATCAAAGTTCTTTTCGGCAAGCGTTTCAGCCACTTCACATCTTCTCCTGATAAGGAATGCCAAGTGTAAAAATGCAGAAATTCCGTGATGGCACTAAAGCACAAGTTGAAATTTGAAAGGATCAACTTATAAAGCAATAATCAAAATTTTGAGCAGATAATCTCATAGCACATAAATGTATGATAATGCGTAAATGCACGACAATCCGTTTTGGCTCAGCTGCTTATGTATGAGAAAAAATGACAGCTCATCATTTCCATGAGCAGTCTACTGCTTCTGTCTAGGGAAAGTACCAACACCATCTCTTGATCTCCCTAACATTTTGAGTTCAAGCAAAAGATAAATGTATTTCAGGCCAAGATAGATAAGCTAAATATTGGGAGATAATGTAGAACTGGGAAAGATCAATACAGTTCCTGTGACCCATAGCTGATTAGAAGTTCGCTAGCAACCTACAGCATTTCAGCCTTAAGTTATATCTTGTTATTGACCTTGTCCAGCAAAAAGAAGGACAATAGAACTTCTCACTCAGGAAAGCAGTCTCTTAACACCACAAGATAAATATCGGAAACACAGCCTTATAGCTTCCAAGTAATTCAAGGTAAAAAAGACAATATTTTGAACAAATTTAATTTATGACACAAACATGTTAATATGATATTGCATGCACCATGCTTCATTCCGTTGTTTAATTCAGCAGAGGCATGGTATCAAAATCTGTCTGTCTAGATCTGTGTGCTAGGAAGTCCTCATACTCTGACTTGTTGATACTCACAGTCACTGTCTCAGGGTGAGAAGAAGATAAAGACCCGTCTATAACTGATGACGCTGCCTGGACAGATCCAATAGGAGACTAAAGAATTCTTGCTCTACTTAGGTGTAATATTTCTTCCTAGGGAAGCAGCGGAAGGACGACCATGTTTATCCCAACATCTGTATTCCAAATGCCCTATTTTCCCACAATAGGTGCACTGAAATCTCCCCCGACCTCCTCTTATCCCTCGACCTATGCCTCTCCCCCTGAATGAACTGTGTCCACGACCTCCTGAGGCTACCAAGGCAGAGACATGAATATCACTAGAGGGCGGAGAAAGGGTCACAACAAGGCGGCTGAGTCTATTGTAGGCTTCAGATAGGTCGGGAATTTCTGCTTCAGTCAACATCTGTGCCTTTGCTACTGCATATTTAGGAGAGAAACCCTGTAGAAACTTCGCAACCATAGACTGTTCACCATGATTCTTATGGCATGTTGGACATGGGGGACGTAATGCTTTAAGTCGTTCATAGATCGACTTGAGGGAAGCGAAATACTGAGCAAGACTCTGGTCACCCTGTTGCAAATTAAGTAATTCCTCCTCCACCTGCAATATCTTGCTAACATTCTTGTCATTCAAGTAAGTTTGTTTCAAAAAATCCCACATTTGTTTGGCAGAGGTATAGAATGCAATAGCAGAAGTAATCTGTGGTTGCACGCTATTCATGATCCAAGACATGACAATATTATTATCTTCTTTCCATGAAACATATTTTCCACTCTTTCCCACAAGCTCATCTTCTTCTATAACATGCTCCTTCCGATGTCCAATTACAGACATCATAAACACACGAGACCAAATCTCATAGTTAGATCCATCTAACTTTACAATAGAACCATAATAAAATGGATTTCCTCCACTTTTAAACTCATGAGAGAAATCAATTTTGAGATTTTCAGCCATCGCAAAACTGTCCACAAGAGATCAACCACCAACATCACCCAACAATAATAATATAAATATATCTATAGAGAATGAGACTGATCGGCAATAATAAAAGTCCAACACCACACAACAGAGGTAAACGCTATCATGTAGTGCGCAGCACTTCTCCCAAACAAATTATGAACAACCAGACAGTAGAATTGAATAATATCGTGAGGAGAAAGCAGCCCTTCTTAAAAAAGATTACCTCCACAGCAGACCCACGACAGAAGAATGCTGTAACAATGCTGTCCACCTGCTAACATAAACCTCACGACAGCAGAAACTCATCCACAACTGCTAGTTTCAGCGAATTACAACTGCTAGTTTCTGCTTTCTGCCGTCTTCACCATCAGAAAACTAAAAAATGCTGCTGTTTTCAGTCTCCTCACACACCATCGGCAGAACATCATCCAACTTGTTACAATAACTCCACTATCATCACGCCTTAAACATCACAAAAAAAAAACAGATCTGCTCCACCTGATCTGCTGGTCCTCATAGCAAACAGCAGCCCTACTTAAGGATCTGATCACGCCTTCCACATAGGCGTGATCAGTCCTTCTCCAAGCAGCACACCCAACTTTTATCTCTTTGCTGCCTCCCTGTTGGTGGGTAAGAAGAGATAAACATGGGTGACGAGAAGATTAAAGAGGAAGGAAGTCGCCGGAAAAAGAGGTCGCCGAAGAGAGGTCACCAGAAGAGGAAGTCGCCGGACAACTTACTTGACTGTTGCCACAGGAGAAGGCTCTGATACCACGTTGTAGCCGTGAGACTTGGAGAAAAAAAATTCTGTATTCATTAACCCTAATCTCCCTTATAAAGAGATTAGGGTAGAAAAGAGATTTACAGATTACATCAACCAAAAATAAAGAAATTATTAAAGAGGTCTTATAACTCTTTAATTCTACAAAGAGCCACCTAAAAACATAAACTTTTCTAATTCAATAGAAGCGTTAATAAAATCATTTCTTGTTCATTGTTAATTGCTAGTGTTATTATTTGTAGACAATCATATGTAGAGCCACATTGCTAGTGTTATTATTTGTAGACAATCATATGTAGAGCCACACCTGCATCTCGCACCTGGGACATAGATAATATCTTTCACAATATTATTGTGCAAAAGATGTTGTAGGTATAGTGGTTGCCTCACTTATTGGTTAAAACTATTGTTGCAAAAATTATAATTTAAAAAAAAAAGACAAAAGGAAAGGAAAAATGAAGGAAAAGAACAAAAAAAGTGAAAAAATCACAATATTTTGCAAAAAATGCCAAACTGAAAATAATGTGCTCTGATCTCTTTCTCTGTTTTTTTCCTCCTTTTTTCAGGAAAAATGTTTTTAATATGTTTTGAACTTTTTTGGGTTTATTTTAACATTCTAATAACTGTAAAATCATTTTTTGTGAGAAAAATAGTAGAAATATCAAATTTTCATAAATTCTTTTTCCTTTATATTTTAGATTTTTGAACACACACACACACACATATACATATGGCCGACCTCAATTTGAGCTCAGGCTGTCTTAAGCTCGGAAACCTTAACTTGAGTTGGTGGACTTGATCTCGAACTAAGCTGTTTCAGACTCAAGAGAAGCTGAAGCGAACTCAGCTTAAGCTTGGCTTGAGCAACCTATTTACACAACTTAAAAATAATAAAGTCCTAAAAGAAAAAGAAAAGTGAGACCATGATTTTGTGGTTGCTTGCAAGTTGCAACAAGTGAAAAAAAAAAGAGGCAGCAAAAGCAAGGATGTGAGAGATGGTAATGAACCTCAAATGTTCTACCAAGACTCTTAACCAATAACCCTTGGTTATATAACACTCAGAGATTATCTCCAAGGAAGTAGTGTCACAAAACTGTGGGAGGCCTTCATGTTGATAAAAAGCACGCTTGTTATCATAACTTTGCTAGTTTGAACTTTGCAGTATGATTTGTATACATAAATCTACGAAGTGTACATAGGTTTTACTTGCGTAGTCACTTTTTCCCCTCTTTTATGCATTTCCCTATTTTTCCTTTTTGTATTTTTGCAACTGTCCCTTCTCAGTTGAATTTATTTTTCTTCTAAGTTCAGCCAAGCTAGTTGTTAGCCAGCCCCAATGGCTAGAAACTTCCTTTTGTTAGTTTTCTATAAAAATGGGATTGTTGTCCCATGTAAGGTTAAGGCCTTTTAGCCTGTTTTCTGATTGTTTCCAGCAGCCATACATTATGTTTCTTTTTCTTGTGGGTCATTGCAAGAGTAAGTTTCTGTTTAATCCAGTCGTGAGATTGTTGTAGCTCTGGTTTACAATCACTTTCCCATTGTAAGATTTTGATATCTAATACCAAACCACCGAATGAACTTAGATGCAAGAGGAGGAAGAGAGAAGTGGGCTGCACATCGAAGCAAAAGAGAGATGAAAGAGAGCAGCAACAAATGACGTCTGCCTCTTGTTATCATTATATACTAATCACGATTGAGGGTACATCATAAAATACACAAAATAACAATAACATTTACAAGTATGCCACCGCCCATGATGTGTTGGACGTGTGGATCAAATGGGTCGGGTCTGGGTGACCTGATCCATATGTACAACACGCAACTTGTTCTTCAATTCCAAGAAATGGTGCCCTGTGAGTCTCTTGGTAAAAAGATCAGCCACTTGTTCAGACGTGGATATATAAGTGGGAACAATCTCATCTTCCGCAACCTTTTGACGAATAAAGTGTTGATCAATCTCTATATGCTTAGTGCGATTATGTAGAACAAGATTGAAGGCAATCTTGATTGTGCTTTGGTTGTCACAAAATAGAGATGGCTGAGCAATGAGAAGAGAAAGTTTCCCAAGCAGATGACGTAACCATGAAGCTTCAGCGGTGCCTGCAGCCATTGCCCTATATTCTGCCTCAGTGCTAGATCTGGCAACTGCACGTTGTTTCCTGCTACTCCAACAAATAAGATTGGAATCAAGAAAGAGACAAGAACTGAAAACTGATCGTCTATCATCTGGATCACCTGCCCAATCTGCATCAATATAAGTGGAAATGTTGTGGCCATGCAAAACAGTTGACTGTCTTGTGTAGATGAGTCCATCCCCAAGAGTAGCCTTAAGATAACGCAAAATACGTTTGGTAGCATCCATATGCCCTTCTGTGGGTGCATGCATAAACTGAGAGACTTGATTCACAACATATACTATGTCTGGACGTGTAAAAGTGAGATATTGCAACATGCCAACTATACTCCGATAGAAACTAGGATTTGGGTATGCATCACTCCCATCAGATGCATTTAATTTTGTGTTGAAAACACTAGGTGTATTTATGGGTTTGCAACTTGTCATACCTGTCCTATCCAAAATATCAAGAGTGTATTTATGTTGTGTAAGAGTTAATGTGCCACATTTTCTATCAAGCTCAACACCCAAGAAATACCGTAGTTCGCCGAGATCCTTTATCTTGAATTCTTGTTGCAATACCTCCTTAACATGGGATATATGACATGAAGAGTTTCCAGTAAGAACTATGTCATCTACATATATAAGTAGCCAAGTGGTAACTTCACATGAATGATAGATGAATAAAGAATGATCAAGTGAACTTCTGAGGAAACCAGCCTGTTGGATATGGAGGGAAAATCTATCGAACCATGAACGAGATGCTTGCTTAAGCCCATACAGTGATTTTTGTAATTTGCACACCCATTTGGTTGGATCATTGGAAACATATCCTGGAGGTTGTTCCATATAAACTTCTCCCTTTAGAAAGCCATGAAGAAAAACATTTTTAACATCCAACTGATATAAATTCCAACCATATGAGACGACAAGAGAGATGATAACCCGGATCGTTCCCATCTTGATGACTGGACTGAAAGTCTCATCATAATCTTCTTTGTACTGCTGAGTGAAGTCTCTATCCACGAGTCGAGCCTTATATCTATCAATGCTTCCATCAAGTTTATACCTGAGTTTGTAAACCCATTTTGAGCCCACTATATTCTTACCATCTGGACGAGGAACAATCTCCCATGTTTGACATTCATTTAAAGCAGTCATTTCTTCATTCATGGCCTCGATCCAATGTTTGCTTTTGCACGCTTGCTCATAGCATTTTGGCTCCACCTTTTTGTTCAATTCTGTTATGAAGAGCTGAAAATCCAAAGAGAAATTACCATAACTTACCCATCTATCAATAGGGTGCCGCACACGTTCTGATCTACGTGGGCAAGTAGTGGCAGTTTCTGGATCAACTGGAACTGATCGTCGATTATACACCATTCTTGAAAACCGATTAGGTGAAGTCATGCTCATGTTGTTGGTATGAGTAGATGAAGGTATGTTGTCCATCTGAGTGTTTGTGGCTGTTTCAGGCTCATCAATAGTTCTGTCACTTTGTACGTGGTGTGTATCAACTCTTTGGTCTAATATTTCAGCATTCAGCCATGAGTCATATACATCATTTGTAACATTAAGTGTTGCATGTGGCTCCCTTAAATCCTTCAACCTGAGTTTCATAAAAAAAACATGTCGTGAAATATGAACACGTCCAGCTTTTAGATTGTAACAGCAATAGCCTTTATAATTTTCTGCACAACCCACAAATCTACACATGACAGCTCGATCTTGAAACTTATTTCTCAAAGAAACATCAACATGAACATAACAAATGCATCCAAAAACACGTAGCTCATCATAATTTGGTTGTTCTTGATGTAAAATAAAGAATGGAGATTTTCCTTCAAGCATGGATAGTGACAGTCGATTAATAACATGAACACCAAGATGAAAAGCTTCAGTTCATAAAGTCATGGGCACATCAGTGTTATGCATCATACTGAGAGCACTTTCAACTATGTGCCTATGTTTTCTTTCAGCAATACCATTCTGTTGTGGTGTGTGAGGACAGAAAATCTGTCTAGTGATCCCATGATTTAGTAAGAACTCAATAAATTCATTTGAAATGAACTCACAACCACCATCACATTGGAAATGCACGATATTACTAGAGTATTTGTTTTGGACCAAGGCGTGGAATTGGGTGAACAAGCGAAAAACTTCTGATTTGCTTTTCATGGAGTGGATCCAAGTGTAACGAGAATAAAAATAAATGAAAACAACATAATATTTACTCCCGGAAGAGGAAGAAATAGGAGCAAGCCCCCAAACATCAGAATAAATGGTGTCAAATAACTTCGAAGCTCGCTTATTTATTGATTGAAAAGGAAGAACATGACTCTTACAAATATGACAACTCGAGCACATGCTAGACTCACTGATAGGACTTAGACTGGACTTTTGTAATAGTCCGTCTGCAACAAGACTTTGAATGAAGGACTGACTACAATGTGCTAAACGACCGTGCCAAAGAGATGACATATCATACTCTGTGATATTGACTTCACTATGACTGGGAAAGGATGAATCTGAAACACAAGACTTAGACACTTTTGGAGCTTCTTCAATGACATACATGTCTCCTTTGTGAACACCCTCAGCGAATGTCTTCTTGGTTTGAGCATCCTTAACATAAACAGAAGAAGGAGTAAACTCAATAGAGGAAAGAGTATCATTAATAAACTTTGACACAGAAATGATATTTTTCTTGACATTTAGAACAACAAGAACATTCTTTAAGGGTATTGAGGAATGAGCCATGGATAAGTGTGCATTTCCAATATGTGATATTTTGTGATGGGAACCATCTCCTGTGACAACTGAGTCTTTAGCTAAATAAGGGAGAGCACTAGAAAGCTTACCTGCGTCACCAGTTACATGAGCTGCAACACCAGAATCCACATATCATTGTCCTTCCTCATTTTGCTTGAGATTGATTTTAGACAACGCTATCATTAGAATCTGCTGCACATCAGGGGAAATGTTCGATGCCGCAGTCATGTTCGAAACAGATGACCCTACTGCCTTATTGTCACGCTTGACCTGTTTTCCCTTGTTCTGTGGGTTATGCCAACATTCTGACTTCACATGACCTCTCTTATTGCAATAAAAACAAGTAGGTATCATTCGTGGTACATTTGCCTGTGCATTTGTGTTAGGTGTATGAAGGATACCTCTCCCCATCCCTGCCTGTGAGTTCCAAACTCTTGGACGACTTCCTTGTAAAGCATGGGTCCCAATGACCAATACATTGTGACCGCCAGAATGAACTAATTCATGTCGTTGTACACGACTTGCTTCATGCTGAATCAATTTTGCTTTCAAGTCTTCAAAAGAGGGAAGAACATGCAATACCTCTGAAGCAGTGCAGAAAACATAAAATTGTGGCCCCAATCCACTCAAAGCCTATTGTACCTTGTCCTTGTCACTGACTGGATGCCCTATGATGGCAAGCTGATCGCTGACATTTTTTATCTCATGTATATATTCCAAGACTGAACGTGTGCCTCGCTTGATATCCTGACATTGCCTCTTGAGTTGTAGAAATCTCGCTTCTGATATTTGAGAATATGTGGTAGCAAGTACATTCCACAACTCAAGTGCTGAAAGATCATCATCAACACCCGCCAAAACTTCCCTTGATAGTGTGGAGGTGATATAAACAACGAGAAATTGATCATGAGTCATCCATATCTCCTATTTAGGAATGATTTCTGCAATAGTCTCTTGAACTTGCCCTGCAGCATTCTTCACCTCTCGCATAATCCATTCAGGTGGCGCAAGTGTGGTGCCATTGAGATGTCCATAGAGACTGTGACTCTTGATGAACGGGACTATTTGACGCAATGTTGTACGTATCGTACGATACGACCCCGTATCGTACGATACGTATCGTATCGTTTGAAGAAAACGATACGATACACCCCTCGTATCGTAAAAAGGGGGTGTATCGGCCCTGTATCGCACGTATCGTACGATACAGGGCCCGTATCGTACGATACGGGGCGATACACCCCGTATCGTACGATACGGCCTAAAAACGCAAAAGGGGGCCGAGACCTACTTATTCGGCTTCTTTTTCAAATTTTTCTTTCGTTCTTCATTTCTAACGCTTGGATAGTGCCGTGAGGGAGGGCGATCGTTCATTTTGACCGTGAAGAACTTGATTTTCATCGTCAAATCGAAGATTAAGTGGTCGATTTGTGCGTGGGTGCTTGATTTTCGTGGGAAGGAAAGGGGTTTTCTTCATTTCAGACATTTCTTCTTCGTAAGGTATGAAATCTCATGTTCTTACCATGTATTCTTAATTTTTTACCGTATAATCGTAGATTTGAAGACTTTGAGTGTTTTTCATTAAGTTTACCATAGGATTTCGTTTTTTTTTTTGAAGATATGGATCCTACATGGCAATGGTGCGAAAGGGTGAAGGAGAATAACCGTTTGAAACTCAAATGTGGCTTCTGTGGGAATACACTTTCAGGAGGAATTATTAGAATGAAACACCATTTGGCAGGGACCTCCAAAGATGCGTCTCCTTGTGTTGGAGGACCAAACAAACCTTTGCCTCCATTTGTGCGTCAACAATGTTTAGATATGCTTCATGCTTTACGTCAAAAGAGAATACAAAAAGAAATTGAAGATGCAGATGTAGGCTATAATGTGCCTTTGGAAGATGAAGAAGAAGAGGATGAAGCTTATTAATGTGATGATGAAGACGATAGCAGTCTAAGAACAGATTTGGAGACCTCAAGAGGTAGAGATCGTAGAGGAAAAGGGATTATGTATGAAGGAGGTCGATCTGGCATAACGGGAAGGAAGAGGAGAGGCACAACAGATGTTAGGGCCAGGCGTGGTATGCGACCACCTAGTGGTAGAGTTCCTACTGGTAGGTCTAGTGTTGGCTCTATTAAGAGTTTTTTCCCTTCATATACCAGCCCAGGTGGTCAGCCGCAGATTCGTGCTGCTATGACATCTAAAGATATGCTATATCATGCACAAAAGCAGGTAGGGAAATGGTTTTATGATGCCTGTATTCCATTCAATGCAGCTAATTCTTTTCAATTCCAAGCCATGGCAGATGCAATTGCTTCTATAGGCCCCGGATTCAAAATGCCATCATATCATCAGTTGAGAGGCAAAATTCTTCAGGATACAGTCAAAGAAGTGTCTGAGCATTGCGATGAGTTGAAATTATGTTGGAAGGAAACAGGTTGCTCCATTATGTCAGATGGTTGGACTGATACAAGGTCAAGAACACTTGTAAATTTTCTTGTGTATTGCCCTAAAGGTACAATGTTCTTGAAATCTCTTGACTTGTCTGATGTTCCTAAGACTGCTGAGATTTTATTCAATGTTTTTGATAATGTTGTACAAGAAGTTGGACCTGCAAACATTGTACAGTTTATTACAGATAATGCTGCAAATTATAGAGCTGCAGGAGATTTGTTATTTCAAAAGTATAGAACATTTTATTGGAGTCCATGTGCCACTCATTGTGTTAATCTAATGCTTCAAGATCTTAATGAGATGCATGATATGAAATCAGCCATTGACCAATGTCAAGAGGTAACAAAATTTATCTATAATCATGCATATGTATTGAGTTTGATGAGAAAATTTACAAAAGGAGTTGAATTAATACGACCTGCACAAACTAGATTTGCCACAAATGTATTGACTGTGCAGAGTGTGGTGAAACAAAGAACTCCTTTGAGACAGATGTTTGCTAGTGAAGAATGGGCTGCATATCCACATGCTCATAAAAGAAATGCTTCTTTAGTTGTGGATATTATATTCAATAACGTATTTTGGGAATCATGTGTGAAGCTATTGAAGGTTTGTGTTCCATTAGTTAAGGTTCTCAGGTTGGCTGACAGCGAGGACAGACCTTCTATAGGGTACTTATATGAGGCTATGGACAAAGCAAAAGAGGCAATTCGAGACAACTTAAAGGAAAAGAAAAAGTTATATATGCCCATATGGAAGATTATAGATAAAAGGTGGACTGGACAGCTTCATCAACCTCTTCATGCAGCAGCTTATTATCTAAATCCTGCAATTAGATTTTCTCCTACATTTAAGAAGGACAGAGAAGTCATGCATGGTTTGTTAGATTGTATTAATGTGTTAGTGGAAGATTCTACAGAACAAGATGCTGTGCACAATGAGTTGGATCTATATGATAGTTGTTTTCGGAACATGGGACTACCTGCCGCCGTTCGAGCCAGGACAACGATGCGTCCAGGTAAATACATAGAAATTTTTAATTTACTTTGCATTTGTTACATTTGATTCTTTTAAAACTTTCACATTGATTTGTTATATTTTTGTTTAGATTTGTGGTGGAATAGGTATGGGTTTGATTGTCCAAACCTAGCACGTTTTGCAGTCAAAGTCCTCAGCCAGACATGCAGTGCTAGTGGATGCGAAAGGAACTGGAGTGTGTTCCAACATATCCATAGCAAAAAAAGGAATAGGCTCGAACATAAAAGGTTGAATGACCTTGTCTTTGTTCGATATAATATGAGGTTGAAACAAAGGTAATATAGGCATATACCTTAATTAATGTTTACATTTTTATGTACAATATATTTATATGAAATTATATACTAACAAATTTTCTCTTATTTAATGTAGAGAATTAGAAAAATCATTAGCAAGGAAGCACACATCTCAGTTCGATCCTATCAGCTTGGAAAATTTTGACGATCTAGAGCCATGGATTGAAGAAGAACCAACTACAATATTTGATGATGAAGATCTTGAATGCTTCAACCTTGAAGTTGAAGCAACAGAAGGCTTTGTTGATGAAGGAGAGTCTGCTACTGCTGGTGCTGGTGCTGAATATGTTGGTGAAGATCTTCCAATTCTTGACGATGAAGAAGAAGAAGAAGATGAAGATGAAGATGATGAAGATTATGAATGATGAATCATGAATGAGAGTCAAGTCAAGAGTGCTTTCATTTTATATGTATCAAAAACTTAAGAGTTATGAATCTATGGTTGTTGAACACTTGATTGAATGTTTTATCATTTATGACTTTATCACTTTATGGCTTATGGCCTTATGCTTTGTTGAATGATATTGTATTATTGTTATGAATTTTGATGTTTATGAATGATGAACGCGTAAGTTTATAGCAATAATAAGTCTATCATTATCTCAAACATGTTTTCTATGAACAATTTATTATTTTTAATTTTTTCTGATTTTTTTATGAATTTTCCGAATTTTTTTAAATTTTTTCTGATTTATTAATAATTTTTTTAAAAAATTTACGATACGGTTACGATACGTTACGATACGGCGTATCTTAAAGCCCGACCGATATGGCTTACGATACGCGTTTTACAACATTGATTTGACGTTTCCATATCAAATAATTGGTATGATTTAGCTTTTGTGAGATGAGTTGGGAGAGAAAATTGGACGACAAGATGCTGGAATTGCGGTGGGGATCCATAAATGCAATAATCAGAAAATAGGGGAAAAATAGAAATTTTGAGATTAGGGTTAGGTGGTTGACGGTAGGGCAGACAATAGGATTCGGGCAGATGGTAGGGTTAGGGCAGACGGTAGGATTAGGGTAGACGATAGGATTCGGGCAGAAAATTTGGGGATTAGGGTTAGGGCAGAAATTTGGGGATTAGGGCAGAAAATAGAGATTTGAGGATTAGGACAGAAAAGAAACAAAGATTAGGACAGAAATTAGAGATTCTTACCGAACATTCTCAGTGGCAAAACCTTGCTCTGATACCATGTAAGATTTTGATATCCAATACCAAACCACCGAATGAACTTAGATGCAAGAAGAGGAAGAGAGAAGTGGGCAGCATGTCCAAGCAAGAGAAAGATGAAAGAGAGCAGCAACCAATGACGTCTGCCTCTTGTTATCATTATATACTAAACATGATTTAGGGTACATCATAAAATACACAAAATAACAATAAGATTTACAAGTATGCCACTGCCCATGATGTGTTGGGCGTGTGGATCAAATGGGTCGGGTCTGGGTGACCCGATCCATATGTACAAACTTAACACCCATAAATTCAAAAAGTTAGCTGTATTAAAAGTCTCTACAGTTTAGACCGGTTCCCTCTGCAGTGCAATTTGAACTGAAGTCCTTGATTTATGTATGAGTGGTCTACTATATAAAATAATAAATAATTCCCATACGACACAAAGACCAGAAATATACCATGCAATCTGTGTCCTTGATAATTATGAATAACAACAAATATTCCTAGGTTATTTTGCCATAAATGATAGGAGAAACACTAACCTGAAGGTTTCTGGATCATTAGGATTTCCAAAAAGGGAATGCTTCCATGGAGGCCCATCATTATCGCTGAATGATTTCACTACATTGACCTGCATGCAATATGTTAAGTTGTTCAAATTGCTCAACTTTTAAGATTGAATTAAGATTGACAGGGAAGAATGCTGTCTAACTCAAGGACAAGCTCTCTCTCTCTCTCTCACGTGTTTTCATTTGTTCAAATAGCCTGTTCAGTGTTAAGCTATGCACATCAGAAAATGTGTCTACTAAATGAAAAACTATCTCCAAATGAAAAGCTACCTACTAGTATCTACAAGTACTCCAACTTTAAAAAGTGAAACTACTTTCATGGGAAGTCTAAGTAGCATGAAAAGAAATTATTCAGAATGTTTACTTCAGGTGAAATTTTGGCCATCATGCACCAACCCACAAACATGGCAAAAATATCACTTGCCCTACAACTGCAAAGGCTTAAAAACCAAGAAAAAAAAGGGGCCAGTTCTGGAGGGTGAAAGGCTATTATCAAAAGAAAAGATATGATGACCAAAGTGAGACTACTGCTTCCATTTAATACTTTATGCCTGCGATAATTAAAATTTGTACACTAATAAAGTGAAATTAGTTTCACAGGTATGGCTTGCAGGGAGTATGCATGCATGTATGTTATGCATCATACATACATATATATATATATATATATATGAGAGAGAGAGAGAGAGAGAGAGAGAGAAAACGTCTTTCACCATGCAATGTCCAGCTGAGCATCACATGGATGCCCACTTTTTTGCTTTTAAAACAATAAAAAAAAGAAGAAAGAAAGGACGCTCGACGCTTCGTTGAGAGAGGAGGTGATACCTCCCTTCCCATCAGCGAGAAGGGGGAGGCCGGTCGCCTCCCCCCTCACCATTGGTGACCTAATGCCACCTTGCTATGGCTAGCAGACCTGCTGGCAAAGGCAAGATGGTGGCAGGTCACCAGCGGCGAGGGGAAGGCAACCAGCCTCTTTTTTTTTCTATTTATTCATGTTTAAAAAAAAAGGAAAGCAGGGGAGGCTGTTGTCTCGTCGGCGAGAGCAGGGCAGTGGGAGGTGAGGCAACAACTTCCCCTGCTTCAGCCCTTATCATTAAGGAAGGTAAAAAAAAAAAAAAAAGGAGGCCGTCACCCCCTCCTTCTTAAACAGGCAGCAGCAATGTCACCACCCTTCCAGCACTCAAAGCCTTTTCTTTCATTTTTTAATAAAAAAAAATGAGCCGTCTGCATGGACAGCCCAAATGAGCCGAGCATTTTGCTCAGCTGGGTTATATATATATATATATATATATATATATATATATATATATATATATATATAGAGAGAGAGAGAGAGAGAGAGAGAGAGAGAGAGAATCAGTAACTAATGAACAACCAAATAATAATTAAAATTAAACAGAGTTAAATGTAAAGCAATCTAAAGCAACAAATGAATGATCTTATAAAAAACAAAATAATGATTCGGTGAATAAGCAAACGCAACACAATCAAGAGACAGATTAATTAAATAAGGCAGTGCAAGTGTGAGCTGCATTATGGAGGGAAAGTTTTACGAGAACTAAAAAAAAGGCTAAAGAATTTTTTGTTAAAAAATGGACGTGCTCAACTTTGATAGAGCCTAGGCTCTGGACAAACCAACAAACAAAGCCTTGCATGCAGTCAGGACCCTTTTTGTTGGCTCAATCAAGTCTTGTGCGCACTCAGAAGTGGACAAAACTAGTTGTGTGCAGCTGACTTCACCTGACTCATTTGACTTCAAAATTTGGTGCACCCATGGCACACTCGCACCTGAGATGAGTTGACTCTGGTGCAAATCTGCTTCAATGAGCCTATGTGAAGTAGATATGAACCTTTAACAACTAAAAAGGTATGCTAGGGGTGGACAGAACCAATGCATTGCACCTGTATTATTACACGAGAGGAAAATTTGACGAGGTCTTCTTCAGATAGCTTTATTGAGGCACTCCTTCCACGCATGCTTTTTAAGACGAGTTTTGCTGATTCCCCAGCTCTATGACGTGCTGACAACCCTTCTTCAAAGTGCAACTGAACATAAAAAGGCATTAAACTGATTAATGAATATTATAGACAAAAAAAAAAGAAGAAAAAGGCCAAGCAAGCATAGTAAGGAGATTTTCCCTTATTAAACAATTCAACCAACGGTGCGTATAGTTACCAAGGGCAAAAACAGATCATAAAAGAATTCTACAACAACTAGACAATGATTGCTTCAACAAATTTCAACCAACCTGAAGAATCCAAATTAAGCCTCACCTTGGCATTTTCCAAATGCTTAGTAGCTTCGTCTTGAGAACATGAATTCATGAACAACTGGATGCAACAAAGCCCAGCAGCAACATGGTCCTTCTTGAGAACCTGTTTTTATCACAAAGTCAAACCAAGAATAAACTATAAGTAGACTTAAAGTTTTTGAGCTATAGTAAATATATGATGTAAAGATCTAGCATGCAACACATTCTTTCCAACCTATACATTATTGGAATCACTTATTTGAACAAGCAAAAATTATGTGAAGGCAAACATAACAACGTTCAATAATTGCAACCTTGGAAAGATAGAGGACATTGGATGAATTTCATACCAAGAATAAACTTAAGTAGACATAAAGTTTCTCGGTTACCATAAAATAAGTGTTACAGATATCACGATATTTTCAAAAATATCACGAAATTATCGAAAACATAAGAAAAGCGAAAAAAAGAGAAAAAATCGTGATATTTTGAAAAAAATCGGGAAACTTTTGTTTTTTCGCGATTTTTTCATGACTTTTTCGTGATTTTTTCATTTTTCTATTTTTAGCATTGATATTATCATGGATTTAAATATAGACTTAAAATAAATTATTTTCATCATTTTTATTATCATTAAAACATTCCTTTTATCACTGCTATACAGTTTTATTTATGTTTTCCTGTTAGTTTCTCATTTATTTCATTTCTGCCTATTTTTTATTTTTTTTAAAATTTTCGAGTTTTTCCCGAGATTTTCCCGAAGAATACATCTTCGCCATTAAAAACCTGAGAAAAATCTCACCATTAAAAGCCCAAGAACGATATTTGTGACAACGCTGTAAATCTATAACTAAGAGATCTACAACGTCAACATATTTTTACCAACCTATGCATTACTAAATACTGGTATTTGAACAAAGAAAATGTGAAGACAAAGCTGGAAACTTTCAATATTCAATCTCGGAAAGATACACAGGTGTTGGATGAATTTAAGCGATGTGCTATGGCAAAACCTAGGGATTCAATAAGAATTTCCAGTTCAAGAAGATAGATCAGACAGGATGGAACATAGACATCAATTTCTAACACACCCACCCCCATAGGGCACCCAACTCGGGTGCGGCAACCTACTTTGAGCAGCCAGGTGAGATAGGGTGAAAGCATTCTAGCTTGATTCAGATTGCCTAACTGAATTCTACAATCAACCTATGGAAACCGAATAGCAGTCGATCTTTTTCAGGGAAAAAAGTTGTAAAATGCCCTAATCCATTGGGTTGTGAGCAAGATTTGCACACGTCATATAACAAACTCTGAAACTCACAAATTTTCAAATTTAAATCCAAAAAGAGTTTAGAAAAAATCATAATAAATATGCAAAAAATCATATTCCATTGAAACACATATTGACACCAAGATGAAACCAAAATTTGACATTTAAATGGCTATGAATGACATAAAACAATAAAAAGGACGTGCAACAAGCAACATTTCCCTTTTATGATTCAAAATACCTATTAATTGATTAAGTTGCTTTCAAATTTCAATATTAACATCAAGTAAATAAAATTTAGTGTGTGTAACTTGCTCTGTGAAGTCTTCAACAACTCAATGGCCATAAAATTTCAAGTATTTTAATTTTGAGGGCAGGGATAGGATCCTATACAAAGAAAGCATCACAGCCTTCATTTTTCTGCACAAAGTAAGCTTTTTCTTTTTTGCTTCAAATGTAAAAGGATACAATTCATGACAAACTTAACATTTAGCCTTAAGGAACTTACGTAATTTCAATTTCTTTTCTTTTTTTTTTTAATATCATGCTGCAACATAAGATACACCTGCCATTGTATCGTAATTTAATATATGCTTTTGTATCATAAATTACACACAGTATGGTGTAGTTACAACCCTCAAAGGAGTATATAATATCAGTTTCCCCATAGTTACGACATGTATCATATTGTATGCTGTGTTACATTATAATACATATAATACATAAAAACATAGCAGAGAAGGGTTCAAAGGGAAGAAATTTGGCAGTTGGCTGCCAATACTGGATATCCGAAACCAAAGTGAAGAAATGGACAAAATTTGTATACTGATGGATAGATCAAGTATCTTTTGGAATTTTCATTCTATAGGTGTCTTATGGCCCCAAAAATTGCCCCGAAACAAAATATCTTACGAAAACCAGGCCCATCATCCATGGTCAAGATTTTGTTTTTTCTTGTTATCTTTGGCCTTTGGACATGATTCATGTGTAAGATAAAGAAATATTTATAGTCAATGTGTGGCATGAAGGAGGGGAGCTGACCAATGAACTTCAGGTATAGTGATATATTCCAAAACTTGAGTGTCAAACCTGATAATAAATCCAGGACCTAAATCTTGTATAGAAGATTTATCAACCAATTATTTGGGGATCTGTGTACTTACAAGTGCCATGTATATGGCCATAATGGATGGAAGGTATCTGCTATGGGAGGAAGGTGAACAAAGTAAAATATGGAGCTCTTACTGCCAAAACTTGTCCAAGGAGCTTAGAGTTCTGGATTAGAAAATATTTTGTGATAAATCTAATGGCTGAAGGGAAGAAACATGTATTTGGCAACGATTCAGCCACGTAGAGGCTTGACATAACTCTGAATGAACTGAAACCTTTGTTTTGTGTTAGAATATGTTGTTGTGGGAACCGGGTCCATATCTGGACCCGGTTCTATGGGGCGCGGGTACCGAGGCGGGCTCGGTACCCTAGGCGGCTTCTCCTCTCTCCCTCTATATATTGTCACTTATGTGTAAATGTTGAATTAAGTGGAATAACATTTTCTCTCTCCTAGGGTTGCGGTTGTGCACCTAGGTTAGAGCTTCTCCGTGGTTTTTCACCTCTCTTTGAGGTTTTCCACGTATATTGTGTGTTCCTTCTCTTTCTCTCCATCTTGGTGTGTGTTTCTACATGGTATCAGAGCCAACGCGTGAGAGATCGTTGGTGTGATAGTCGTGTTTCCGCCGTTTTTTTGTCGTTGCTGTTTCCTCCGGTTTTTTCTCTGCCGCTGCTGCGCCGTCGCTCTCTGCTGCGCCGCCGCCGTCCAGCACTGCCAGCTGCGCCGCCACCGTCCAGCGCTGCCAGCTGCGCCGCCATCGTCCGGCGCGGTTGTTCTCTGCTGCGTTGCCACTGTCCATCACTGCCGTCGCCCACTTCAGCGCTGCCGCCGTCCTGCGCCACCGCTGCCCATCGCCGTTGCCGTCCATCGTTCCCAGCGCCGCCCAGGAACGTCGCCGCCTGCCTTCCGTAGCCGCTGCCTCATTCCCGTCGCCTCTGCCTAGTCCTCGCCGCTGTGCCTCTTGTTGCTGTGTGCGTGGTTGTGATGGCAGACGCGATGGGGACTCAAAAAGATGCCGTTCTTGACGCGGGCAGCGCTTCCAAGACTGAGAACGTGCCGATCCAGGTCACCTCCATCCGTCTGACCAAGGACAATTACCTATCTTGGTCTGCCGCTCTCGAGATTGGGATTACTAGCCGTGGGCGTCTCTCTTACATCACTGGCGACAAACCTGCGCCCATCAAATCTGATCCTCATTGGGCAACGTGGGCGTTGGAGGACAGCCAAGTGAAGGTATGGATTATCAGCTCTGTGTCCTCCGATATCCAGCCACTCATTCTGCGGAAGCCGACCTCTTTTGATATGTGGACTGTGCTTGCGAAGATGTATGGTCGCAAGAAGAGACATCTGCGCACCTATCAGATTAAACGCAGTATTTACTCCCTGACACAGGGTGATTTGTCTGTTGCTGCCTTCTATGCTGCCCTGAAGACCAAATGGGAGGAGCTAGATTATCATGTGACTGATGAGTGGAAGTGCGGTTCAGATCATTCCCTCTACTGGGAAAAGGAATGGATGGACCGTACGTTTTTGTTTCTGGGAGGCCTGCGAGATGAATTTGAGTCTATTCGTAGCCAGATTCTTAATGGTGATGAGATTCCGGGGATAGAGGAAGTATATGCCCGAGTTGAGTCTGAAGAACAACGTCGCCAGGTGATGCATCTTGACACCGGTCATGGCCCTTCTGCCTTTGTCAGCCGTGCCTCTGGGACTGGGCAGCGTCCTGCCCGGCATTGCACTCATTGCAACAAGTTGGGGCATTCGGTGGATTTCTGTTGGGATATTCATCCCGAGAAGAGACTGGTCAGAGGTCGTCCTCCCTCTGGCAAGCGTAGCCCTTCTGTGTCTGATTCCAGTCAGAGCAATTCTTCTAGTGGTGCAAAGTCCAAGTTGTCCCCTGCTCAACTCAAGGAGCTACAGGCGTACATCAGCCGCCTATCTACTACCCCTGAGGAGTCCTCCACGTCTGAAGGGGCTCAGCTAGCCCAAGCCCTCGTTGCCTCGACTGATCAAGGTAACCCTTCTCTTGGTGATTGGATTGTTGATAGTGGAGCCACTCACCACATGACAGGGGACTCTAAACTCTTTCAAGAATATCAACTTTCCTCTGGCAAGCAACGCGTGTCTATGGCAGATGGGTCTTCTATCTCTGTGGCTGGGAAAGGGAGCTTGTCCCTGTTGAACAAATACCGTCTCCACAATGCCTTGCATGTTCCAAATATTCCTGTGAACTTACTCTCTGTCAGCAGTATTACTAAAGAATTAAACTGTAATCTGATTTTCTCTGCTGATCACTGTTCCCTGCAGGACTTGGTGACGGGGAAGAAGATTGGGATTGGTTCGGTTACTGATGGGCTCTACAGATTGCCGGTGCAAGTTGCTTCAGCATTGATTTCTGCCACGAGTGGTCACTTGTCTGGTGTGAATGATAGATCTACTGTTCTGCGATGGCACGAGCGTCTTGGACATCTCCCATTTCAGTTAATAAAGAAGTTGTTTCCTCATTTGTTTGCTTCTGTCTCCATTGACTCATTCGCTTGTGAAGTGTGTCAATTGGCTAAACATGTCAGGGCTTCGTACCCTATCTCATTGAATAAAACCACTCATCCGTTTGCCTTAGTTCATTCCGATGTTTGGGGTCCTTCTGGAGTACCCACGTGTGGTGGTTGTCACTATTTTTTGACGCTTATTGATGATTACTCTAGATGTACGTTCGTGTACTTATTGCGAGACCGTAGTCAGGTTCCAGCAGTTGTGAAAAACTTTGTTGCCTTTGTTGAGACTCAATTCCATACAACTGTTCAAGCTTTCCGTACGGATAATGCTAGGGAATATGTCTCTCAATCCCCTGATGATTTCTTGAAAGGCAAGGGTATTGTTCATGAAACCTCTTGTAGTTATACCTCTCCTCAAAATGGTATACCTGAACGTAAAAATCGTCATCTTTTGAATGTTACCCGGGCCATTATGTTCCAACGCCATGTCCCGAAGCGGTATTGGGGTGATGCACTTCTCACTAGTGCACACCTCATTAACCGTATGCCTACTAGGGTGTTGGATGGTCAGTCTCCTTATTCTACCCTGTGGCCCACTCAGAATCCGTGGCCTCTTACTCCTCGTGTCTTTGGGTGCAGTTGTTTTGTGCATAATCATAGCCCTACTCTCAAAAAACTTGATCCCCGGTCTATTAAAGGAGTTTTCTTGGGGTACTCTTCCACTCAGAAGGGGTACAAATGTGTGGATCCCACTACTTCCAAAGTGTATGTTTCGAGGGATGTCACATTTCATGAACATGAGTCGTATTTTCCGGTGAATCCTCTTCAGGGGGAGTGTCTTGGGAACAAAGGGGAAGAGTATTCCTCTAATCAGCTGATTCAGTTTATGGAGTTTTTGGACTACAAGGTTAGTCCCAGTGTGATTGACACGGTCACGGTCAGTAATGAGAAGGGCAGTTATATGGAAGGGGTCACGATGGATGCTCAGCCCACTGTTGCCAGGGATCACTTGTTTGGCCAGGTTTATGTCAGAAAGGAGAAAGCTACAGTGGAAGATGTTGGTGATGAGGATAGAACCAATCCCAATCCTGTGATCTCCCTGGATGACCCAAGTCCATCGAATGGAGAGCTCCCCATTGCTTTGCGCAAAGGCACCAGGTCATGTACTTCTCACCCTATTTAGAGATTTGTTTCTTATGCTAAGCTCAGTACAAATTACAAATGTTTTATCACGACCTTATCCAAAGTTGTTATTCCCAGGTCGGTGGATGATGCTAAGGATGATCCCAAGTGGTTACATGCTATGACGGAGGAGATAGGTGCGTTAGCTAAGAACAAAACATGGGAAGTGGTTGATATCCCTAAAGGGACACACTTAGTTGGCTCTAAGTGGGTGTACAACGTGAAGTATAAACCTGATGGCACTGTAGATCGATATAAAGCTCGTCTGGTTGCAAAGGGGTTCAGCCAGAAGTATGGGATTGACTATCTTGAGACCTTTGCCCCTGTTGCAAAGTTGAAGACCGTGAGGGTTATTCTTGCTCTTGCTGTGCACAGGAAGTGGCGCATGGACCACCTTGATGTTAAAAATGCATTCTTGAACGGCCATCTGGAGGAAGAAGTCTATATGAGCATGCCTCCCGGGTATGTTCAAGAGGGAAAATGTTGTCACCTCAAGAAAGCTTTGTATGGCTTGAAGCAGTCGCCTAGAGCTTGGTTTGAGAGACTAAGGATCGTTATGAAGTCTACTGGGTACAAGCAAGGAAATGGAGATCATACCCTATTCATAAAGCAGAGAGATGGTCTGGTGAGTCTTCTCCTGGTCTACGTTGATGATATGATTGTCACTGGCAGTGACGAGGAAGAAAACAGGAAGATGAAGGAGAGATTAGCTAAAGAATTCGACCTCAAGGATCTGGGTAAACTGAGATACTTTCTGGGGATAGAGATTGCTCGATCAGAGACAGGGCTGGTTATGAATCAAAGGAAGTACACTCTTGACTTACTAAAGGAGACAGGTAAACTTGGTTGTAGGCCCTATCTTACTCCTATGGAATCGGGGACTAAGATAAGTATCAAGACAGGCACTATTCTGGATGAGGAAGGAAAAGGGCGATATCAGAGGCTAGTAGGTAAGCTTATCTATCTTACTCTAACTCGCCCTGATATCACGTATGCGGTAAATGTGCTAAGTCAATTTATGCATGCTCCCACGGATTGTCACTGGAAGAGTGCAGAAAGAGTGTTGGGATATCTAAAGAATGACCCAGGAAAAGGACTGCTGTATACTCGACAAGACAAACTTACTATTGAGGGCTACTCAGATGCAGATTGGGCAGGTTGCACTGACACAAGGAGGTCCACTACAGGGTATTGTATCTTTCTTGGAGGTAACCTAGTTGTTTGGAGAAGCAAGAGGCAAGAAGTGTGTTCGAGGTCTAGTGCTGAGGCTGAGTATAGGGCTGTTGCAATGGGAGTTACAGAGATGCTGTGGCTGAAGATCCTTTTGACTGATATTGGTGTGGAACTGGAAGATAAAATGAAGATGTACTGTGACAACAAGTCTGCGATTAATCTTGCCAATAATCCAGTTCTACATGACAGGACCAAACATGTGGAGATTGACCGTCACTTTATCCGGGAACGCATTGACTCAAAGGAGCTGATTCTGCCATATATGAAGTCTGAAGATCAAGTTGCAGACGTCCTAACTAAAGGGCTTTGTACTTCTTCATTCGAAAAGAATGTTAGCAAGCTTGGCATGTTTGACATGTATGCCAAGCTTGAGGGGGAGTGTTAGAATATGTTGTTGTGGGAACCGGGTCCATATCTGGACCCGGTTTTATGGGGCGCGGGGACCGAGGCGGGCTCGGTACCCTAGGCGGCTTCTCCTCTCTCCCTCTATATATTGTCACTTATGTGTAAATGTTGAATTAAGTGGAATAACATTTTCTCTCTCCTAGGGTTGCGGTTGTGCACCTAGGTTAGAGCTTCTCCGTGGTTTTTCACCTCTCTTTGAGGTTTTCCACGTATATTGTGTGTTCCTTCTCTTTCTCTCCATCTTGGTGTGTGTTTCTACATTTTGCAATCTTGAAATAGAGAAAACTAGTGAAAGGTAACATGAAAGTGGAGCTTTTAGAACCAGAATCACTGAAGGTACTTACCTACTGTAGTAAACTAAGCAACACAAACTCTTCAAAAAAGATGCCAGACATGAGTTGTGTCATTTTGGATGTGGCTCAGGTGCAAAAACAGAGAATTTGCTGTCTTTTGACTCTTTTCTGCTCACTAATTGATAAAATTTTATATATATATATATATATATATATATATATATATATATATATATATATATATATATGAAGACTGAACCCTTGACTCCATATTTATATGGACATTAGGGGACATCAAACCAGAGCAGTCAGATCTGATCACATGACTCAAACTGATTTTCCTTTTTCTCCCTATCTCTCTCCCCTCTCTTCCTTCCTGACCACTGGCGGCCCTCCCCCATCACCCTCCACCCATGGTCGGGTGGAGACTTCCTGTTCCTCCATCCATCTTTACCCTATAGTTGGCAAACTCAGGAATCGGATTCAGATCGGCAGTCAACCGGGTCAGCGGGTCAATGGGTTGACTCGGTGACTCGGTTGGATCAAGTACCAAGAATCGGACTATCGACATGCAACCAAGTTACCAGACTGTCGCTTCCTCTTTCTTTCTAATTTTCTCCAAATGATCTAAATAACTACTCAATGCTAGAAACTTGGTGAAATCATTGAAATGCAAAAGAAAAATATGGTATCCTCTCTCTGGTGGCCCCCCAACAGATTGAGGTTCACCAATGGCCCGACCGACTCCCTTTCGGGTGTCAAAGAGAGAGAGAGAGAGAGAGAGAGAGAGAGAGATCAAGGATGAGGTTGGTTTTGTTACAATTTAAGGATAAACTCTAATGTAAATATGCATATATATTTTTATATGTACTATCATATATCTTAAACTTCTAGTAGTTTGATGTATGATTTGTATATATATGTATGTATGCATAGGCCTTTTTGTATTTATTTTCTTTTATTTTTCATGTATTTTTCTGTATATTTTTTATTTCTTTTTATTAGCAAAGGGAACTAGCTGCTGCCTGCTCCCAACAGCTAGAAATATAGCAGTTAGAGCTGCCCAACAGCTAGAAATCTAGCAGTTAGAGCTGCCCAACAGCTAGAAATTTAGCAGTTAGAGCTGCCCAACAGCTAGCTCCTTTTTTTCTCCTTCTTCCTTTATTTCTTCTATAAATAAGGGACTTGGGTTCCTTGCTTAAGATGGCCTTTAAGGCCTGATTTTGTGTATTATTTGAGATTGAATACAAGTTTTTCACCTCCAGTTTCAGGTTTCTTCTTGTGTGACTTAGTGGAACAGTTGGTATCTTCAAGAGTGTGACTCTTGGAAGTGTTTCTATCATCAAATTCAGGCCTGCAAAAACCAGATCAAAATTAGTTTTTGTTGGTAATTTGGTTCTGCATTGTACCCATATTGTGTGTAACTCGACTGATTCCCAACCCAGTAAGCCGATTCTCACTTAGTTAGCCAAGTCTTGGTGTGTACTACTTGGATTCTAATCCGCGACCCAATAACTGAACGATCCCGATTTGACTCGAGTGCTTCCCGAGTCGGATCGCCGGGTTTGCCAACTATGCTCCACCCACGGTTGGGTGGAGGGTGTCATGGGAGCCCCGATGATCCCCGAAGCCTCCAGCGATGGGAGGGGGAACGGGGGAGCACCGATGGGCTCCCCCCACTACCGTCCTTGGCGGGCTCACTGGGGCTTCGCCGAGCCAGCGACAGGACGGGGGGTAATCACCAGACCTCCCCCTTCCTTCTAAGGGAGCTCTGACAACCACCGGAGGGAGGTGAATAGGATTTAAAATAAAAATAAGAAAAAAAGAAGTTCATCTTTGTCCAGATGGACGACCCTTGTGATATATATATATATATATATATATATATATATATATATATATATATAGAGAGAGAGAGAGAGAGAGAGAGAGAGAGTTTACCCACACTCTGCACCTGCGTAACCAGCTAAGTTACATTGGTACTTCAGTAAGGTTCACATGCCCGTGTTGCCGTAACCATACCCAAACTGGGTATGTGAACACACTTGGGTACTTTTTAAATCGGACTGATCCAAACTGCTTAATTTATTCGATTAATTTCTTTCCAACACAGTTTTCATTTTGTTCTTAGAGTTATTGTTCATTAACATGGAAAGGACTGCTGTGGGGATGGAGCTAGATCCAAAACAAAGCTGAGTGGAAAGTTGGAAATGGAGAATGGATCAGGTTTTGGATTGACCGATGGCTAGGGCAAGTCCTCATCAATAGGGTTGATGGGAATGGGTATGTGATGCTTTATAGTGACGTTAAAATCAGTATTGACGAGAAAACTTGTGTGAACCAGGAAAGTCTGTCCCTTGCTATTGCTACACATCTTGGAGTGTCCATTGCTAACATTAGGTTACGGGATGCTGAGGATACTTTGGTTTGGAGTGATTATGGTAAGGAGAGCTTCAAGGCAGGAGAGATTATCAAGAAGTGTAGAGTCCAAGGTACTAGAGACTGGTGGATGTTAACGTATACGTGTGTTCAGGTCCGGGTCTGGATCCTGTATGACCTGTTGTGTTGATGTATATTCCTTTTAAGTAACGTGTAACCCCTTTTTTTCATTTTGAATGAGAAATTAAGTGTGAGAGAGATACCGGCAGCTAGTGGGCACTGGAACTCCCACGTTCGTGATTTTTCTCCCTTCGAGTTCGAGGGTTTTCCACGTTACATTGATCTTCGATTTCTACTGCACTCTCGATCCTATTTTTATACATGGTATCAGAGCCGACCGGCACGGTTATGAGTTTTCTTTTTCGTGTTGGACTGAGACTCTGCCTTCTCCGGTGCCTGGCATCGTGCAGCAACCTTCATCGTCTTCCTCTGCCATCTGTGCCTTCTCTGGTGGTTGTGGCATTCCCTTGAAGCTTTGCCGGTGGTCTTCGCTGCACATCTGCCAGTGTTGTCGCAATCTGCCTGAACGTGCAGGTGACTAGAGCCATCGCCCGACTCTTTGCAGCGTCGCCTGACTCCCTATTGTCATGGCTCGACTCAGGACTATCACTGCTCTCCTATAGCTCAATTTCCCTGTTGCCCAGGCTCGATTCAGGACTATCGCTCGACTATCTGTAGCTCGACTCAACCTCCTCCATTGCCTGTCGCCGTCAGTTTTTTCTGTCGCTATGGAATGTTGCTGGACTGGACCGTGCCTGAGCTTCTGCCGTCAACAGTGCTCACTGTCGCCAGCGTCACACGACTTTTCTTGTTGGTTGTTCGACTGAGTTACACTGCTTCTTGCTTCTTTCTGTTACACGGCGTCCACCCTCGACCAAGCCAATGCCAGTTTATGAGTGCTTGAGGACACCGATTCTTTTGTGGTATCGCCTCCCAGTCCTCTCACTGGTATTTTTTCTTTGTCGCAGTTGTTGTTCTGTTGCTGTGTTGCTGCTTGTCATAGGTGTTTTTTTCTCTACAAATCTTGATTGTTGGGTTACTGTATTTGGATGGCAGAATCAACCTCCTCTACTGTTAGTACTGTCCAGGCAGATATTGAGGCCTCTAAAACCGAAAATATCCCTGTTCAAGCCACCACTATTCGTCTCACCAAGAATAATTACCTTCAATGGTATGCGGCCATCACTATGGGGATTGCTGGTCGAGGGCGAATTGCTTATGTAAATGGAAAGAAGACTGAACCACTTGAGACTAACGCAATGTGGGATACGTGGTTTATTGAGGACAACCAAGTCAAAACTTGGATTGTCAACTCTGTGTCTTCTGATATTCAACCCCTCATTCTTCGTAACAGGATTGCCAGAGATATGTGGGTCATCTTAGAACAGATGTATGGCCAGAAGAAGAAAAATGTTCGAGTGTACCAGTTGATGAAGGATGTTTATGCCCTACGGCAAGAAAAACTTTTTGTGGCTGACTTCTATGCGGCATTGAAATCAAAATGGGAGGAGCTTGACTACTACTCTGATGATACTTGGAATTGTCCCCAAGACCAGCTGCATCATTGGACCAAGGAAATGGAAGAACATGTTCTTTTTGTTCTTGGCAGGGCTAAAGGATGACTTCGAGGGTATAAGGAGTCAAATTCTTAATTCAGAAGAAACATTTAGCATTGAAGATGTTTATTCTCATATTGAAGCTGAAGAGCAACGATGCCTTTTTATAACAGGGAAAGGGGAGGCTTATACCTCGTGTAGTGAAAGGTCTGCTCTTGTTAGCCGAGCTCCTATTGCGGCCACCCGACCCTCTCGAAAATGCACTCACTGCAAGAAAACTGGTCATACCATGGAATTTTGTTGGGATTTGTATCATGAAAAGAAGAATAGTCGTGGAAGGTCTTCTAGTTGGAAGAAGCCCATGTCTGATCTCACTAATCCTAATGGGGGAAAAACATTTATCTCTGCTGATCAGATTCGTGAGCTTCGTGCATACTTAAGCCAAATTGAAACTAGTCAAGCTGAGGCATCAGATGATGTGAGAGTTAATCGCGCCCTTGCTATCTCTGGAGAAAAAGGTAATTATTGTATGAGAGAATGAATTGTTGATAGTGGTGCCACCCACCACATGACTGGCAATCCCAAGTTTTTTCATGAGTATCAGCTTTCATCTGGAAAGGAACAGGTTTCACTTGTTGATGGTTCTCTCTTAAGCCGGGAAAGGGAGTCTCTCAATTTAAAACAAGTTCTTAGTTCACAATGTTTTGCATGTTCCTCATCTGCCCTTGAATCTTTTGTCTGTCAGTAAGATTACAAAAGACTTGAATTGCGAACTTATTTTTTCTGCGAACCGTTGCGTTTTGCAGGACTTGGTGACAGGGAAGAAGATTGAGATTGGTTTGGTTTCTGAGGGGCTATATCGGTTACCCATACATGTTGCCACAACTCTCATGACGGCGGTTAACAAAACAAAGAAAAGTAAAGATGACTCCCTTCAGTTGGTTTTACGCTGGCATGAGCGCCTTGGGCATCTTCCTTTTGGGATTCTTGGACAGTTGTTCCCTGACTTATGTTTTAGTTTAGATATGACTATAGTGTCTTGTGATGTATGTCATTTGGCTAGACATGTAAGGGCTTCATACCCTGTTTCTACCAATCATTCTAATGAAGTTTTTGCCTTGATCCATTCTAATGTGTGGGGACCTTCGGGAATTCCTTCTTGTCATGGTTTTCAATACTTTATAACTTTTATAGATGATTGTTCTTGCAACACCTTTGTATACTTACTAAAAGACAGTAGTGAAGTGGCTAATGTCATAGAGACTTTCATCCTCCTCGTGGAAACTCAATTTGGAACCTCTGTTAAGACTTTTCGGTCTGATAATGCTCGTGAATATATGCATCATTCTGTTGATAGCTTTTTTCAAAAGAGGGGGATTGTTCATGAGACATCCTGTAGTTATACCCCACCTCAAAATGGGGTCGTTGAACGAAAGAATCGCCAATTATTGAATGTGCTCGAGCTTTTCTTTTTCAATGTCATGTCCCAAAGAAGTATTAGGGGGATGTTGTACTAACCAGTGCGTATCTAATTAACCATATGCCTAGTCGTGTGTTGAAAGGGCAAACGCTTCTTTCTATGTTACCAAGGAGTCGTCATCATTTCTCTCTTCCACCTAGAGTTTTTGGTTGTGTCTGTTTTATTCACAATCATAGTCCTAATATTAAAAAACTTGATCGAAGGTCGATTAAAGGTGTGTTTCTAGGTTATTCTCCCACTCAAAAAGGATATAAGTGTCTAGACCCTTCTACTGGTGTGTCTATGTCACCAAAGATGTCACCTTCCTAAAACACACTTCTTATTTTGGTGAGAATTCTTTTCAGGGGGAGAGGTCTACAACAAAGGAAGAGTATTCTCCAAATCAAGAGATTCAGTTTATAAACTTTTGGAGTACAAAAGGAAAGAGATTCAGGTTACCGACCTTCTTGAGCATAATAAGGATGATGGTTGCTCAACTGGAAATGAGGAGGAACATAACCGCTTGTTTGGGTAGGTTTACTTTAGGCGAAGATTGCCTGCAGCAGAACCCACTGGTGAGGAGACTGGTGACGAAAGTCCTACTCCCAATCCTAATGCTACTCCTTCCTTGGATGACCCAAGTTGTGTTCAGGACACGTCGGTTGAAGGTACTCAGACAGAGACTGAAAATGAAGAGTTACCCATTGCTCTTAGAAAGGGCATCAGGTCATGTACTCAACACCCTATTGGTAATTTCATATCTTACTCTAAACTGAGCAAAAACTACAAAAGTTTTATATCGTCCCTTTCTATAGCTGTGATTCCTAGGACTATTACTGAGGCTCAGAACAATTCCAAGTGGGCTCATACGATGCAAGAAGAGATGGAAACAATGAACAAAAACAGAACGTGGGAGGTGGTAAATATCCCTAAAGCGACTCATCTTGCTAGGTCCAAGTGGGTTTACACCATTAAATATAAGCTAGACAGGAGTGTAGACAGATATAAAGCTCGCCTAATGGCCAAGGGGTTCAATCAGAAATATGGAATTGATTACCTGGAAACATTTGCACCTGTTGCAAAGATGAAGACAGTCAGATTTATTATCTCCTTAGCTGTGATAAATGAGTGGAAGATGTGCCAAATTGATGTTAAAAATGCATTTCTAAATGGAGACCTCGAAGAGGAAATCTATATGTGCATGCCTCCTAGATATGAGGAACCTGGAAAATGTTGCAGGTTGAAGAAAGCTTTGCATGGGCTC
Source organism: Nymphaea colorata (assembly GCF_008831285.2). Taxonomy (NCBI): domain Eukaryota; kingdom Viridiplantae; phylum Streptophyta; class Magnoliopsida; order Nymphaeales; family Nymphaeaceae; genus Nymphaea; species Nymphaea colorata. Next base: position 31,839,115 of record NC_045138.2, read on the forward strand.
AAGCAATTCCCCTGGGCGTGGTTTGAACAACTTAGACTTGTAATGAGACAACATGAATATCATCAAGGGAATGGAGATCACACTCTCTTTGTAAAGAGAAAGGAGCACAAGGTAATTCTTTTGTTGGTATATGTTGATGATATGATTGTCACAGGTAATGATGAAGATGAAATAACAAAGTTAAAGGAACTGTTGGACCTTGAGTTCGACCTTAAGGACCTTGGCAAGTTGAAATATTTTCTTGGCATTGAAATTGCTAGGTCCAACACAAGTCTTGTGTTAAATCAAAGAAAGTATACTATAGATTTATTAAAGGAGACTGGGAAACTTGAGTGTAGACATGCTTCTACTCCTATGGATGCTGGAAATAAACTTAGCCTCTGAGATGGGGAGCTCCTTTGTGAAGAAGCAAAAGGAAGATAACAACATCTTGTTGGGAAATTGATTTATCTTACTCTTACTAGACCAAATATTACTTTTGCTGTGAATGTGATGAGTCAGTTTATACATGCACCCACAAACGTTTACTTAAAGGCTGTCGACAGGATTTTATGTTATTTGAAGAGGAGTCCTCGCAAGGGCCTCTTGTACAGCAAGCAAGGCTCAAGGCTCTCTTGAGATTGAATGATATTCTGATGCTGACTGGGCAGGATGTATGGACATCAAGAGATCCACTTCATGTTACTGTATTTACTTAGGAGGAAATCTCGTAGCGTGGAGAAGTCAAGAACAGTATGTTTGCTCCCGCTTTAGTGTTGAGGCTGAATATAGGGCTGTGGCCATGGGAGTCTCAGAGTTGTTGTGGTTGAAAGTGCTTTTGGCTGACATAAGAGTCAAAACTGAGGATCCAATGAGGATGTATTGTGATAACAAGTAATCAACTTGGCCAACAATCCTGTGCTACATGATAGAACAAAGCATGTGGAAATTGATCATCATTTCATTCGAGAGAGAATTGATGCGAAGGAGCTTGTCCTACCCTACATGAAGACTAAAGACCAAACAACTGATGTATTGACCAAGGCCTTGCCATCTATTTCATTTGACATGAATGTATCCAAGTTGGACATGTTCGATCTTTATGCCCAACTTGAGGGGGAGTGTTAACATATATGTGTGTTCGGGTCCGGGTCTGGATCCTGTCCGACCCGTTGTATTCCTTTTAAGTATTGTGTAACCCCTTTTTTTCATTTTGAATGAGAAATTAAGTGTGTGAGAGATACCGGCAGCTAGTGGGTGCCGGAACTCCCATGTTTGTGGTTTTTCTCCCTTTGAGTTCGAGGGTTTTCCACATTACATTGATCTTCGATTTCTACTGCACTCTCGATCCTATTTTTCTACAGTGGAGGAAGAAGATTTGGACTAGCCAAGCTCAGTCAAGAGTTGCTGGCATTCCTACATGCTTGTGAAGGCAGGCTACCCGCCCTTATAGGATTCAGAAGGCTGGGATTCAGCTAGCAAACCATTGTTCCTTTTGACGTTGTGCTGAGGAGACAAATGCCCATATCTTTGATAAAATGTAAGTTAGCAAATGAAGTTTGGAGGTATATTCCTACAAAGTTTCGTAAGAGTTAAATTTCCCCAAGCCGAGATTGTAAATGAGTTTAAGAGATGGCTGCAAGCAAGGATCTCTAGGAAGTAGAGGCATCAGTGCTAGAGGATGTCCTTCTTAATTGTTTGTTGGAACATGTGGCGCCTTAGGAACAGATGTTTCCATGACAGCCTTGAACCACAGTAAGTAGGTTCAAAAGAGAGGTTTGGAGGAGCGGCATGGATAGCTTTTCCTCTATCAAGTGGCCTCCTGAGATAGAAATTAAACTAAGAATTTGGAAGGAAACTAGGCTATACTGTGAAGACACCATCAGTTCGGATAGAAATGGATGGTTAATTAACATTGTTAGAGCTCATACCAGACATGGACTAAAAATAGCTGGCTTGAGCTATGTGAGTAATGGGCATCTAGGTTGTGTGGTGATTGTCAAGGATCGTGGAAAGATTCATAAAGAAGATATGGAACTCTTGGAGCGCATTCTCAGATTCCATAAGGAATATGAGGGTGATTATGCAATCATTTCCCTGTCAAAGATTGGGTGAGGAAAATTAAATAGAGATTGGAAGGGCAACGGCCAAATGCAGGTTGGAGCAGGTGTTTTGATCAAATTGAGGTGAGAATTTCGATGGAGCAGGGTGCTGCTATACTTGACATAGGACGACAAATCATGGATCATGCCAATGACCTTCGTGACTGTTTTGTTGACTTGAATATGTAAATACATAGCTTGTAGGCTATATTCTATAACAATTTGTTTTGGTGAAGGGTTGGGTCAATCCTTTGTGTTTATTGTTAAGGTCTTTTTTGGCCTTCTCTTGTATATAATCATTTTGTTGGAATAAAGGTAGGGGGTCTAACCCCTAAGCAAGCTCTTTACTGCAAAATGTAATGTTTTTATTTATGTCGCTTGTTTATTTAAATGTTGCTTTCATTTTGATTTTTTTGTGTTATTTTGCATCATATATATATATATATATATATTATGTCATACCCCCGTAACCATATTTTCTGAAGTTGTCTTGCCCATACCTATATCGCCATACCCTTACCTGAACCGGATCTGTATTCATGTGACTTAGAAGACCAGTAAACCAGCAGTAGCAACAGATGAACAAAACAGATGCCCAAGATAGAATCCTTTCCCTGAGAAAGTTATCGATGCATAAACAACTAGTACTCTAGTTCCTTGTTAAGCTAGACAGCCAGTGTAGTAGGCAGGCATAATGAGCAGCTCTAACTTCTACCAGAAACTAGTGTCAAGAAGTCCCAACACTTCCCATAGATGTAATGAACTACATAGTGTCATGGACACCCAAATCTTAGCAAAAAAGGAATGTTTAAGTTTCACCTCTCATCCTCTGGACAGATCTTGTTATAATATGAAAGTTGATCCAATGACTCCTCAGTTACTTATCTGAATCTAACGTCAACTTTGATGGAAATTACTTATGGTTTTTGCTCAATATGAACATCAACACAGCAATCAGTAAATAACACCAGGGCATGGGACAACATAAGAAGGTAAGTTCTGATAACTAGCTAGCAAACATATCCATATAACATGCACTATAATAGACCACAAATCAACCAGAGAAAGAAATCCATAGACCATGCAATGGGAAAAAACAAGGCATCTAATGCCTTCAACAAAAGTATAGAGAAGGAAAAAGGAAAGCACACTATAACATCAGAAAATGGCATTACTGCTATTACCTGAAACATGTAGAGAAAATTGAAATGTTTATGGGTTTCACAGTAGGTACATATACGGTTGAGAGCTAGAGAAGTGTGCTCTATGACAGCCATGTTCTGAGAAGCAGCAGCTTCACTTCTTGTTGCAAGGACATGTTCTAATATGGACATAGCACCATAACCAACACATAAATCACAAAGATCATCGATAGTTCCATAGTCAGTTGCTAAGGTATCAGGCCTTTGAGGAGAAGCAGTTGGGGTCACTGCTGCATGATGTGATGGCTGAGGCGGTGGAGGAACAGTATTTGGAGGAAAGAAGAGCAAGCATGCTTCTGTATAGCGTCCATGCCTGAACATAAAACCAAGCATTTCCTGCTTTGCATACTGCAAAAGCACATACTCATGTAAGCCCATCCCTCCAGAAAAAAGCAAAAAAAAAATGCAGAAATGCTGGAAGAGGAAACATGTTCTTATGGTAGGCTAGCAAAACGTTCTGGAAAAAACTTACAAAATTGATCACAATAAAGAGTAATAAGGGACCATCTACAAAGAAGTCATGATATGAACTATGAAGCAATTGAAATAAACAAGAAACATGGGAAATATTTTTCGAACTCCTGAAGAGCCAAGTAAAGCCGACTTAAAGGATACATTTAAGTGCTATTGGAAGAGGAAAGTCTGACTGACCTATAGCGACCTCTAAACATATATATACAAAAATATTCCAGAAAGCACATGGGCTCACCGCTTACCTCTTGCAAGTAGCTGATGCACTCTGTGTACCGTGTATGGTCCAAATTGCTTCGAGGACCATCATCTGAATCCTCCAAGCTTGTCGATACGTCAGGATGATTTGTAGCTACCTGAGATCGTCTTGACCTCTCCGATCGTGGAAAAGTAGAGATATGCAAAACGCTAAGGTACGCATCGGCAGAAAGAGAATCATCCAAGATTGTGGGTGCACTTCTAGCCAAATGTTCATACCTAAAACATTAGTGTCAACAATTAAATTTCCAGTCAAACAATAGCTTTATCCATGAAACATTACACAGTTACGTCCACCTAGTTTCTTAGCTGAAGAGAGGAAAAGTATGGGTCTGATTTCTAAAGTGTACACACCAAATCCACAAACCTGGCCATGTTTTGGTAAATGACCAGTTTCAGATATATGTAAGTCCAAATATACATGTGCATTTATGCAAGCACTTGAATGTTGTATAACAGCCTCATCAACATGAGAACAGATACCCTCAATCAGTAACTGGTTCTGAAGGTACTGAAAACTCGATTACACATATGGAAAGGCCACAAAGTGGCTGCAGGAACAGTCATGTTCAGAAACATTATAGAAGGCAAAAAAAAACATGTAAGATAGAAGAAGAGGAACCAGGTTCATTCATAAATAGGAACCAGGTTCATTCATAAATGAATACAGGTGCTGCCTAGACCATAATGAAGTTATGAAAAGGAACAAAATATTACAGAAACTAACATTTAGTCAAATAACACAAGACCAAAAGTTTCAGTTAACCCTAACATATATGCTTTAAGCAGAGTAGATAAATGTGAAATATTCAAACGTGAGTGAGCTCTTTCTATTCCTTCAAAAGTTAAATATGGTTTTCTGGAATATTCAAACAGAGTAAATACAAAATAATTAAATTTAAACAGGCATACAGATCAAGGTATGTCTTGCAACTCAAAGAAAGCCATCAATTTTTATCAAAGTTGATATTCGCTTTACTGAATCTAGCGAGCATTATCTAAAGACCATATTGACTCCTTCAGAAAAACCAGCTGCACGGTCTACCTATTTCTCTAATTTAAAAGGCATTTTATTTACAGAATGCATGTAGACATCTTATATTTTCTGGTCTATTACTTTGCCATATTTGAATCGAAAAAATGTGCAGATATTCTGTTATTTAATATTGCAACTTTTTGAGCATGACCATTCTCATGGACATAACAAGGAGACTCATTTTTCGATGCTGTCTTGACATAGTCAACTCTAAATTGCAGGTTTTCTAAGAAAAGAAAAAAAAAAATCCACAGGCTGAATGAGGAAAATCCCCTCCCCACTGCCCAAGAAATTTTCAATTTGGCATTACAGAAAAAAAAAAGGAATCCTCCGTCCCTACCTAAAATTTTGGAAAAGTAATGACGGCTCCCTTCCAAAGTAAAGTTTCAGATGTTCTGTCCTTGAATAGTCAATTTATGAGATATATTAAGAGATATAAAATTTGCAGCTAATTAGTAAAAAGAATTGAATTCATCCGCTCATAATTTCGCTTCTACAAATGTTTGTGCAGAAGAAAGCAGCATCAACGGACTTCTGACAATAGAAAGCCTGGATTTTTGTATGGATTAACCCAGCTTCCAAAGTCTTCACTGTGAAGGTTATTGTTATTTAGAACAGAACCAAAGCAGGAAACTAAGTCAGCAAAGCATATTGAACTTCAAGAATTGTATGCAATTTGAGACAGAGACAGATATCATGCTACCTGAATCCTCTCAATTACAAGGAGCAAACAAAGGCATCAAAAGGTTTGCATGCCTTTAGAACAAAATAATTTGTAAAAATTTCCTGTTCGCCTTTCTAGTCAGGCAACTTACAGTAAAACATACACAAGAGATCATGAAAGTAGGCCTTACATTGAGCGGGCAGCAGATACGTCAACTGGGGGTCCAGATTCTATTGTATTAATGATATCAAGAACAACTGCTGCTGGATCTCCCTTATGCAATTGCAGAGCTTGTCTAAAATAAATAAATAATGCAAGTTATTTCCATATACACTGTAAAAAAGAGTACAACCTAAGTGTGGAGTCCTGCAAAACCTCCTTTCCAGTTATGAAAGTTTAACCTACTTGAATTTCACACGGGCCTGAGCATAGCGCTCCATCCGAATTAAAGCATGACCCCATGCATTCCATACGAGAAAAGCATCAATCTGGATCACAGAATTGATTACAAAACAAGTTCCGACCACAAAAAACACACAAAAGAACAGCAGCAGTTCTAGCATAGTGTGTAACCTCTTTAGTACCTTGCATTTCTTACAGGTATAGACAGCCATGCTGTATCGTTCATCTTTAATCAGTCTATCCCGGAGGCGAGATGATGATTCCTGGTCTGCAATATCATCAAGAGAAGCAACAATTCCTGACCCAAGAAGACTCTGAAGTAGTTCAGCACGCCCTAGCCAGATGTCAGCCTGTGCCACAAGCTCAGGCAGCTCATCAGCACACTGACTACTGACACTAGAACTGCCAGCATCAGAAGACACTTCATCAGCTTCCTTGCTCTTGTCTGAAGTGCTAGAAGCCTCACTGCTTCCCACAACTTTCTTCAGCTGTGCTTTAGAATGAATCAGAGCCTGTACATTATTAAAGAAACATGACTTATTCAGTTATTCTAAAATTCAAACTTAGTGCAGTAATCAAGCATATCCACTTTAAAGTCAGGAACCTGCACAAAAGTCTCTGTTGCACGGTATGCACGACCTACAGTTTCCATAGAAGCATTTAAAGGCAACTGTTGAGAGCTTAAAACATTTTTCATCTCTGCAATAGATAACTCTAGAGCACCTTTAGCCGTTACTGTCTCATCAGTGCACAATGACAGCAGTGCCTGCATTTAGAAGTCACTAACCTAAGAATCATCATAAAAAAGAAATGCAATATTATTCAATAAACATGATGCTGATAATGTAGATTATGTGGCTTAACTAAGAAGGGGCCCCACATCAAGTACCTTAAAAAGAGTAATATCAGGAGCACTTTCATATCTGTGGGAAACACGTACTGCATCGTCCTTATTTTTATCACCTGTGAGTACCCATCTTTCAGAAGTAGCAATAGAGGGAAACCTTTCTTGTCCATCAAGTGCATTAACTGAACTGCGATCCTCTTGAATACTGGCCATTGCTTCCCAAGAAGTATTTTCAGATGGAGACAATCCTGAGCTTTTCCGCTTACGATATGGTTCCTTCGAATTAGTCTTAGTACCACTATCACGAGGTGTCCATGAAAATGCACGGCGAGCTTCTTTCTGCAAGTTGCTGAGGCTGTGACTAAAATTTGATTTTGCAGGCACGCCCGTTTGTGTTTTCTGCTTTGTTCTGGGAACCATCACAGGGGCACGTTGTTCGCTAACAGGAGGACTCATGTTAACTGCAATGGCTTTAGCCGCATATGCAAGAATCAGATTGTTGTCCCTAAGTGAAGGAAACTCTTTCATGATCTGCAGATGAAAAAAAAGTCACAGACAGCATAGCTTGTTAGAAGAAAAGATAGTCAATCATGGTACTATATTGTGAAATACCACATTACCTGAGAAGCAGAATCTAACTGTTTACACATAAATAGGACTTCTAAGATCAACAGAGGCTGCTCATGTAACGCAGAACAACGTTGCTGCCAAGGCAAAGGCAAAGCAGCAAGAACACGTAGACCCAGGGCCCAAGCATTAAGCTGGGAGATTTCAGCGTCTGACATATTTCCATCACGCCTCTTCAAGAAAAAGTGCACCTTTAAAAATGGACAACAGTGGGCTTAGACAGTGAGAAAATATCAAGAAACAGCCAAATAAGTTCTTTCAGCTCCCACATCTGTCAATGGAAGAAATTAGAGAAAAAGACATGGAGATATACAAGAAGCTGCTTTGACCGCAAGTTAGGAAGCTGTTGCATGGCACCCATAGCAACTGGCAGAGCATCATTCGCTTCATGGAATGACGAAAGAAATCTTGAAGCCTCTGCTGGACCGCCACCACTGACAGGATCAGCAGTAAGCAGCTTAACAAGTTGCCTGCCCTGCAACTCTCTCCGCAGATCTACAGATAAATTGGCACTTTCAGCTACTTCTAAGGCTGCAGAAACAGCACCCTTGCCAGCCAATCTCAAAGCAAGACCTTCAGGATCTTCCTTGCAATCAGCTTCAACCTGAATGAACCTCATTCAGACAGGAGATCAAGGGAAAAACATCATTAGTCAAAATCCTTTAAACATTTATTTCTGTCATAGATATCAGAGTCTTTCAGGAGTCACCATACACAAACATAAAATACAATGAGCGACTCACCTCCTGCCAGCTGTTATATCTGTCATCTGCACACAGTATGTGACCATATCTCTGCAAAGCTTGTCGTGCTAGGATCGCCTGATGATACACAAATAGCTATCACTATCTCAATGCACACTTACAGCTTTCACAAGTACGAAAAAATTGGCATAAAAAGGCTATGATAACTAAAAGCTTCATCATATTTTGACAACATTGCTCAAAGGTCCTAATTTCTTCAGGAAATTCTAGTATGGAAATTGATCATGGCCGCATTAGTTTCAATCTTAACACAAATCCCAGAATATCCATGATGTTCTTTACATAATTGTAGATTGTTCAAATTCCCTTTTTAATACATGAAGACAATGATTGATGTGTATGTGCAGTTCCAGTTCACATTCAAAGCTGTAAAAAAGTCACAAACTACATGCTTGCATGCTAGAATCAGGCATTGGGAATCAGATATAGAATAGAACCACCTAAAAGGTTCAACTACCAAGCCAGGAGCTCAATCACCAACTCATTGAATCGAGACATAAATGCTGCTTGAATCCTGTAGGAATGAAGTCGATTATGGTAATTCTCGTTTTTCATTAAAATGTTATGTAAGATAATAAGCCAGAAGTACTCCAGTCATTTTCACGGATCTAATTGAAAATAAAAGGATCCAGCAGATAGAAATTGACAAACCAATTTCAGAAGGAACTTTTAACAGGAAGAGGTTTTATCCTTGTTCTTCATTAGTATAAGCAAATAAATTAGTAATAGACCTTCTGAATAAGCTTATTAGTCGGTGCTAACTCTGCAAGGCCCGATTTTGGTAAATGTCGGAAAAAGTCCTTATAGGCACTTAAGATACACTGAATATTTATGGATCCAGTGTTATCAATGTTCCTCTATTTAAGGGAATCTCTTAAATCATCTTATAACCTACTGACACAAAAGGGATATTCAGCCTCATGAGGATAACCTGGATGACCTCTTGAGCAACCTCATTGTGTTGTTCCCCTTCCTCTTGATGAGAGTAGACACACATGCGCACACACGCACATGCACATCATGGATTTTGATCTTACTACCACACTGGCAGAGTCATTTTCAGAAAAGCTGAAGAAATCAGTTTTTGAAAGATCTGCAGTATTACAAGAGAAGAAAATGAAGAAAAAAATGAAGCTTGAAAAAACAAATCTTTGTTTTGGAATTATCATAACTTTTACATAATACACAAAGGAAGTGAATGCTTGGAGAATCAATAGTTTTCTAAAAGGAAAAAAAGGCAATCAGAAACCCGTGAGAATACGGTGGCTTCTCAATCTTCTAGCTTCTCACAGAGAGAGACAGAGACAGAAAGAACAAAGAAATGACAGAATTTAGGGATATGTATTATGTACAACAGGTCTTCTCCTAGGGAAAGAAGCATCCAACCTATGAAATGAATGAAAAAATTTAAAGTGTCAATGCCCTAACTTGATGGCCTGACCGGCCTCATATAGGTGGATGGACAAATCAGGCAGCCGTTTCTTTGTGGCCTAGACATAATCAAGATACTCACACAGACCCGTACTTTTTGGAAAAAAGAAAATACAATGTGTACCGTGCCATTTTTCTATTTTTCTTTTATTTATAGTATCAACCATACCATCATAGGACATGGTGACCATGACACAAACACATTCAAACTGCAGCACAGAATCTTATTTTAGGTGGCAACATATTGAAAGTACAAATGAAATATAAATATCTATAGCACTAACATTTTTCATGGAACAAAGAGACTCAAAAAGGTTTTCCCACACAAATAACTCGAAAGATGAAAGACAAGATAAACAATCAATGATTTTGTACCTCACTCCTAAGAGGATCACCCTGCGGCAGATGGCAAATGCACATGGTGAGAACATCCATCGCAGCATTAAGCTCCCATCTATGAAGATATCTGCAATTGATATTTCAGAAATCAAGAGAAGTCCATTATGAAGAACTAATGATCCAGAAGGCCGAAACATTTATTCTCATGCATGCAAACGTTAATGCAAGATACCAAAAATGAGAATAGAGATGTCCCATTTATGTTACTTCTTTATGAAGGTTATACATGGAACATGACTTGGAACTGAATTTAAGTATCTTATGTCACAATTACATAATTAGACATGATTACTGAAACTTATTTGTTCCATCATTGGTTATAGTCCTCAGCAAGTTAATCAAGGCTTTGAGGATGAAAAGCTACAAGATTTTAGTTATGTGTGATAATTTCAAATAACAAAAAGCTTCTAATTTTTTTAATGTCAAATAAACCATATGAAATAAAAAGTAAAAGAATTGGGCATACCATTAACGGAAGAGACAGTGCTTAAAGCTTTGCTAAATGCTTACATGGACCTTCCTGATGGCACCTGAAGGGCCATTGAAATTTATAATTAAATTATCAATAGTTTTCCTATTTAAGTAGTCAAAGAGTTCTCAACATGGCCTTGTCCTATGTCCTTCCCAAGCCACTGGAAATGAATCCTCCGTCTCTACAAAACAACATGCTTCGCAATCTTCAAGTACCCCTAAGGACTGTCCACTAGTCCTGCCTGAATGTGGCTAATAGCCTAATACATCTCACATGTAAACCAATATTTCAAGCCATTATCACAAATATCACTTTCGGATATTAAAATGCAAGAGAGTAGAGTTGGTTTTTCTTGGGAAAATATAAGGAAATCTCAGCAAGTTTTAAAAAGTTAAAAAAGGAAAACTCTTAAAAATAGCATGTAAAAAAAAATCTGGTAACTACAAAATGTCAAAAATGCAAAAAACGAAAAAAAAAGCAAAAAACGAAAAAAAATGCAAAGAAAACGTGAAAAATGCTTTTTTGTGTGTTTTTCATTTTGACACTTAAAAAAAATGTTTTTTTGCCCTTTTTCAGGCTGACATGTTTTCACCTTTTTTTTTGTATTTTTTTAATAAAACGCATTTTCTGTAACAATGGTTCAAGAATAAAAATTGCATCTTTGGGGAATGGAGAGGATAAATTACTTGCACAATGAGGTTTATGCAGTAAAAGATACAGCAGTATCAGTTGTTTTTTTCTTTTAATGGAGCAAATTCATCAGGTACTAAAAAAATATTAAGTATTGAAGTATTGAATGCCATGAATATCAACACTTCTTCAAAGACTATAATAGAATATCTTTCAAGTTTTAACACCTGTATCAGCATCAATCACTGCATATACACAAATAGAAACAAGTCCAAATGCTTGGATTATGGTTTAGACTTTAGAGCAAAAATTATGAGACTTGAAGCAAAGCTGGTAAAGTACAGAAGGTAAATGCATACGATTATGAGACTTTAAGTGGTACCAACAACGAAACTACAGAGCTGAGTGAATTACGGTTATGCAACTTCTAGTGATAGTGAACCAAATACTAAGTCAAGCAGAGAATCTACACGACTTAAAACTATTAGCAAATATCCATTCTTAAAAATCAGTTCACAGTCCAATGTGATCAGGTGCACCAGGACTTCATCTATCATAGAAAAAAGTGAAGCATAAAAAGTTATTCATGGAGAAGAGAATTATAACACAGGGGTAGCTGCTGCATACTTGAGAGCAAGTCTGGCGGCCAGTTGCTTATCTTTCAATCTCAAACAATATTGCCAACTATTGCTACCATAACCATGTGGCAAGTCAGTGGCTAAATGATTTTCTTCACCTCTTTCAATTAGCAACTGTAGCAACCGATCAGAAGCCCCACCACGTAAACAGCGATCAGATAAAGCAAGAGCATCCAAATATTTTCCTTCACCTATTAATCTGTAAACAAATATATGTGGAAAATCATTAAAATGACAGTGGATTCTGAGGCCATGTACTGAACAGTACATGATGGACACTGACACTAGAATAGTTCTTATTCAACTCATTAACAGAAAGTGCAGTTTCACCAGCATCATCTGAATAGCAGCATGTCTTAACTCTTAAGAGTTCAGACACTTCATCTCGTCCAGTATTAACTTCCATCCTCTAAAATAAACATCCTATAATTCTAATCAGACAAAGGATGACGTGGGGGAAAACTTTGGAAGCAAAAGCAAGCTTTCCCATCTAATTGAAGGAAAAACGTGAAATGATGAAGATGTCATGTTACTAACTTATTGCTAAAACTGAGGAAAAGTTTCTTTCCAAAAAGTAACAGTAACAGCATAAGACATAACATAAGCCATTTCACTAAGATACACTAACGAGAATTACTTCACATGTTAGTACATCAACATATAAATAAATGGTAAAGAACATTGTCACCATGTAATGACCTAGTTGGTAGATCCAACCTGGCCCCTAGTAATTTTGGTTCCACCCCGAACAAGGCTAGGAACCAAGACAACCAATCAATTAACAACCCTCTTTATAAGTCTCCCAAGATTCTTAACACTTTAGAGTTGTTACAATCCCCACCCCTCCTTTTCTTGAAGCACACGTGTCTGCTTGTGTGGGACTCTAGATTCAAGTATTGAACCAGCTCTGATACTACTATAAAAAACCGGCTAGCAGTTCTCAATCCACCCCCTAACAGTTTTAGTTTCAGCCTGAATAAGGCTAGGAACCAGGGCAATCAATCACATAACAATAAGTCCCTCAAGATTCTTTACAATCTGAGATATGAGTAAACAAAAACTAAAAAAAGCAATCTCAAATTTAGAGATATGTAACAAGATCACAGCAACCTGTATTTCTTTAAACAAAAACTATACCATCAAGAATCCAGCAGTTATAAGAATGCATTAAATGTGTTTGAAAGAGACTAGTTATGCTCGTTTTGTTTTAGGATCTATGAAGTGATCAGGTTATAACAGAGACTTTGTGACTAATTTGAATAAAAGAACAGTTGGGACATGAGAATGCCTGAGATTCGAAAATTGTTAATCAGAGGTATCGAGATATACCATGTATCCAAAAAGCACCAAAATGTATCTAAATATAAAAAGAAATTTTTGGTGGCAGGGATGAAAAAAGAGATTGTTGAATTCATCTCCCGATGTTTCATGTGCCTTAAGGGGTGTGAAATTGTAACACCCAAAAATTTAATATTGTAACACCTTAGTCTCATATCCAATATTGTAAAGAATCTTTGGAGACTTATAAAGGGGGTTATTAAGTGACTTTGTCTTGATTCTACCTTTTTCGGGTTGGAACCGAAATTGTTAGAGGGCATGTTGGAATCTGCTAGCCAGGTGGTTGCAGTGGTATCAAAGTCGATTCAGCATTCGGACCTAGGGTCGCATACACACGAAGACGTGTGCCTTAAATGGGGGGGGGAGAGATTGTAACTCCCCAAAAGTTTAATTATACAGAATTGTTCGAGACCTATAAAGGGAATTGTGAAGTGATTAGTTGTCCTGGTAGCCTTTATCGGGTTTGATTGGGGGTGGGTTGGGATCCACCTGCCAGGTTGTTACAGATACAATTCTCGGGTCCCTAACAATGAGGTTTTCTTTTAAGGTGTGCATTGGGAAGTTTGTTTTTCTTAGGAATTCAAACAATTAAAAATATCAAAAAAATAACGTATTTGAGTTTTTTTTACTAATTTTCTTACAAAAAGATTGATCAACATTCAAATAATTATTAAATATTAAATAAAAATAAAAAACACTCTTTCTAAAAAAAGGGAAAACAACAAAGAAAAAAATGATACTTCCACTTTTTTCATTTCTATTCAAATATCATACATTTTTTCCTGTTTTTCCTTTTTACCTTCTTTATGTCCTGCTTTTGCTTTTTTTTTTTTTTTTGGGTTGGGGAGGGGGGAGGGCAAAGAACCGTTGGATTTGTGACGATGGTAAAGAAAAATATCTCCATGGAGGAGCAATAAATTGAATTAGGAAACACACACAGTAATTTATTAGTCAAAGGATTGAAAAATGAATGCATAAAATGGGGGGGTTGAGACCCTTACATGCACACAGGAAGGAAGAGGTCCAGCAGTTGGGTTAGTCTTAAAGCAAGAAAACTAGCATTTGAGGCTAGACAACAGCTAGCTTCATCATTTTATAAAGGTATATGTGGGCATTCTTCTCTGCAAAATATAAGATTATTCCAAAAAAAAAATTCTCACATATGGGACATATGTCTTGTTGAGGAAGATGAACATTCATCACCTACTCCTAAGAACTAAGCTTATAGATAACCAAACAGCATGCATAATTTTGAGCTTCTTCCTAAGACTTTTGTGTTGAATTCAATTTTATAAATAGTTTATGTGATAAATTCAGTGTCTTTTTTTTATTTGTACACATAGCACACACACAAACACATATCAAACAAGTAACCTTCATGTGGCTACTCATCTGAAAGTGTTTATGAGTTTTTCTGTCTCCATAAAAGGAAAAATTCAAAGAGAAAATGGTATAAACTTGAACGAATTTTCCCCTTTTTCTTTAAGTATATATGAGAAACCGTACCTACCAAGCATGTAGACTCTAGTTTTAGCTTACCCTCTATCATATATCAACAACAGGCAAGAGATCATAATAATTAGATTTTGAGAAACAAATAATGTCAACCACAATAATCCAGTCATACTAGTCAGCCCAGCCTCCCAACATAAAAGATAGGAGAAAAGCAAGACAAATACTACTGCAGTGGAATAAAGTCAGTTGTTGCATAGGTCCAAAACATTATCAAAAGATATAGACAATAACGAGAAAAACCTTTCAACGGCTTCTTCATATGGTCCTTCGTTCTCCCAATCCAATGAAAGAAAAACTGCCTTTTCCAGGTCCACATTTTCATACTTTTGTGCACTTTGTAAGGATTCTGAAGAGCCATGATTTTGTGCATCAGACTCTGAAACAGATGTAGATCCATGACTTCCAACTACAACATGGCCTTTGTCTTCCTCTTCTGACTCAGTATCGCTGTCAGGCTCAAAAGAACGCTTAATAGCAAATCTGGACTCAGCTTTGGATTTTCCAACTTCAGCTATGCATCTTGAGGTGGCAGCAGATTCAGACACTCTATGGAGATTGGATTGCATCTGTATCCATCGATTTAAAGTTAGGAACCTGCAATAAATTGAAAAAATGTACTTAAATGACAATAGCATAGACAAGAACAAGAAAAGGTGGAAAATAATTGATGTTAAACCTAAGACCTGTGTGACTGTTCAAGAGCGAACTCATAGAACAGTCTATCATTGTCAGCAGTCTGTATTGAATCATTGGAGGACTTTGATTCTAAAGAGAAACTGCCACTGGATAATATGCTACTTCCAAATACACAGGCCAGCACAGCCCTCACTGGAGACAATGTTGCAAGATGCTTGACTACATTGAGCTGAAGAGGATATGCTGGAGTTACAGGTGATGTGGCTGATAAACCATGCATTGAAGCCTTGCCTTCTGCAGAAACACTGGATCTGGATTTGCAGTCAAGGCTGGCCCTCCCAGAAGATGGCATCAGGGGAATACAAGCCCAACCATGACCAAATCTTGGAGGGTACACTGGTGGTACACATGCTGATATCACTTGGTGAACCAAATCAGCAGACATGATATCAGCCACTTTGACGGCTGCATCAGCATTGCTTCTTTCAAATACCAAACGAGTTAAAAGCTGCAGAAACATATAAAAGATAAATTATCACGAAAACTACATAATGAAGTACAACGTTTTGGATTTCATAGGTAACAAATAAAAGATGTGCCTCTCATTATGCAACATAATGTCCAAGTGTTTTCTCTAGATATAATTACCTTTCAAAGTTGACCGTTTTACATGGTTACTAGCACATGGATTCACTTAGCCTCATTTGGAAAAAGAAAAATCTTCATACAACATCTATCACAAGATAATCACAGTAAATCCTCCACCATAAAAGAAAAAAGAGAAGCTGATATGCATCATTTCAGAAATTAGTTATGGAAAAAAAACAGCATATCTGGATTACATTAACAAGGTAAAGCAAGATCTCTAGCAGAACAAGAGAGAGAGAGAGAAAGATGTCAACAAGTCAAAGTTATAATAGATTAACAGCAAGTAAGCAGACTATTCGACGATCATCCTAAGGACAGTGAGGATATGCTTGGGGATTCTGTAACCATCAGGTAGTTGGCTATCCAACCCACTTAGGCCTGGTCTAGGGTAAGAAATTAGGCTAGACCTGACAAGAGGCAGGTGCTGATTATAAACATGCTGAGTTGGGTCTGTTATCAACTTTTTTCAGGTACTCAAGTTCTGCACCATACATACATATATGTGTGCAAACCACTTAAGGATGAGAATAGGTGCAGGCATTGATGTATTTTTGTGGGCATGTGAGTGTGTGTCTATATCTTATAAACTTATGCTGCCCATTATTTGATAAATAATCAAATAACACAGACATGCTATGGTTATTTTTCTTTTCTTTTTTTCTGAAAACATATTTTTGTGTTTTATAACTTGTTCATCTTTAGATATTTTGTTAAACAAAATTAAAACGAGAATAATATATGTTTTAGATTAGGTTTGGAACAATCAGAACATAGTAACTAACTAGGGATCAACTTTGGACCCAATAGAAATCGACCTAACCTAGCCCATTATCATCAGTATCATGTCCAGATTGACACTTACTCCTAAGCGGCGAATTCATATGATCAACTGACATTGATATGATATTTGGATTCCTGCCTATGAATGTCATCAAGATGCATTAATGGATACAGATGTCTCAGCTTAGTAAACATAATCAATTTTCTATTTTAAAACAAAAAATATCGACCCAAATGCCTGACAAATTAACTGCTTAGTGCTAAGCAAAAGTACTGTTCTCCTTTGAAAATATAAAATCTAGTAGAGAGAAAGAGAGGAAGGCGATTGGATTGAGTGGCAAAATCCTGCATATAAAGACATGGTGAAACCAGAAAAAAAAAAAAAAAAAAACTCACACACAAACATGCCAGTGTAAAGCTTTTGCATACATATTTTTATATTTATGCCCTCACCACACCCATCACAACCTACTTCCATTATAGCTTTAAAAAGGTTAGGTCTGGTCTAAGCCTGTCCAGAACTGGCACTATTCTTGATCCTTAGTTAGTGAAGAATGAAGCCCTAAGGAATATCAATTCCAAGTGAAATCTTGATTATAGGCCTGTACTATGGTCTCTAACTCTCATATTTGCTTCTTAAAGGTTTTACTCATATGCATTAACTTATTTCATCTAAAACAAGCTCACGTATCACTTCCCAAAAAAGCACCGTCCTGCTTCCCACTTTCCAAACCAGATTTTGAAGTGGCTAACACCATTTTCCTTATTGTATTCATGTTCTGAGCAAATGCACCAAACAACAAATCCCACTCTTGACAAATTCCGCAAAGTACAAATGACCATAATGTCATATCTATGGTAAATCTGATGCAGGAGCAGAGCATAAAAAACAGCTTTAGTTTCAATGTGGCTTTCATTTATTATTTTATTTTATTTGGATCTTGTTCTAGTACTTTAGGGTTTGATTGACTGTTACTTTGTTTTGATCCAGATCCAGGGGTCCATTTTAGGTTATATAAAGACGTTTAGAGCCTCATCTGTATGTAGTCTTGGAATCAATGAAACCCTAATCTTCTTTGAGTTTCCTTGTTTTGTTCTGTTTTCGCATTTCTTTTGATTTTCCTAGTAATTTAGACATTGACCGTGGCTTAGAGGAGCAGTTCTCTTTCCACTGTATCAATATCATACACTCTTTCCACTGTATCAATATCATACACAACCTAACATTAGGTAACTTTGTAGATTCTTTAAATTCATCAGTCATAGGAATACAGGATCAGAAGAATACAGGATTGATCGTTTGTTAGAACCAATTCAAACTGAGTATTTGCATATTCACTTTGGATCTACTTTCTGAAACAGAACCTTTTCTTTGTGTCCATATTTGTCCAGATTCCGTTTAGTAGAACAGGTTTAGGTCAAGACCCAAACTATCTCTAGCATGCTTGCACGATAAGTCAGGCTTGTCAGCACACAATAGACAATCTAATTTTTATTCCTTTGTTCTAGCTAGGCAGCTTTAATAAAAGTCTCTGTTAAATGTGTGATAATATAAATTAATAATAATCGTAGATTTACAAAGAGCCAGTTTATCTATCTTGGGAATGTGTTTACATGTGAAAGCTTTTGCCTGCATGTGTGTAAGCTCCTGCAACATACTAGAGCCACTATTTAGCATGTTTTTGTTCATAATAAAGCCTTTATAATTAACAAAAGAATACAGATAGATGATAAGTTCACAGGTGCTATGAACCATGGTCCTACGGTTTTCTTTAGAAGTAAAGAATTATCCATGGCAGCAAAACCTCAAACAGCTCATCCTTGCTTTACCATGCATTGCTTGATCATTTTGCCTTACAACATATTCTTTTATTAAGTATTACAAACAATAGCTTATCCAGCGTCGAAACAAGGAAACACCATAAGCAGATACTATTCAAAGGGGAAAAGTCCAAACATGGCAAAGAGAACTGAAAGCATCAGAAAAGGAGCTCTAGGCCCACAGCACTAGATACTTACATCTTTAGGCCACTCATACACAAGTGAGAAAAAGTTAAAATCATGAGTTGTGTCAATCCCGTCAACTATGTCGCCTATATTTGCAACATAGATTATGAAAGCAGAAAGATAAGTGGCAGGTTTGCTGCTCAGGTGACCAAGAGACCTTTTCCCAGAATCTGTGGTATCATAAGTAGCAGCGTCTGAGTTGCGCTCGCCTGCAGTGGAACTAGCTGAAGTTGGCTTGATAATTTTAAATCCAAGCCCAAGCACCCCATCTTTCTGCGTAGCAGATCGTGCTTTCTTGTCCATGTAAAAGGTGTCTCCTTTCACAGGATTTTCTTCTGTTTCTTCATCAGAGAGCGCTCTAACAAGATTGTGGAGCTTCCCTAAAGATAAGTAAAGATAAGACAGGTTTAAGATCACATAACAAGGTCTTGTAGAGTTGCAGATTACCCAAAATAGATGCATTAGTTAATGCTAAAAAATTAAGGTAGAGCATTCATGAATCTTCAGCGTAATAATGGGAGATCACAGGGTCCAGAATGGAAAACTAACCACTCAAAAACTGCCGTTTCCCCTTGTGAGCATCCTCAATCATCTGGTCCAATATGGCAAGGGCTCGCTGCCTATGCCCTTGTTTGTTCATTTCAGATACTGATGATCCAATAGTTTCCCCGGCAAAAATTGTTTGGAGGATCACCGGCTTCTCCTGAAGGCACAGAAATACCAACTTATCTTTTGTTTTAAGGAAAAGAAAAGTTGAGAAGTGGAAATGACAAGGTTACACTCCTGCTTTATTCTCTTATTGACTCATTCTTAATAATAGGAAATCTGGTGCTCTCACTCTCAGTGATATAGCCTCACAAAAAAACATGAAGGCCTTAATGTTCCTCCAGTGAAGAGGGTAGTTGTGGAATTTCTCCACTTGCAGTAAAGCCTAATTAGACTATCAGAGAATTTAAAAACTTAAAAAAGATAATTTACAAAACTTAGTAATGCCACAAACGGGTGGTGCAAGTGCCTAAACAATTGATATATCCTAGCCAATGTTACTGCCCAAAGCGAACCCACCTTGCACATATGTTGATATCCACAAAATCTGTGATTCTGAAGGTTAAGATTGACATACGAATTTTTAAAAAATACATGCTTAAACAAATCTTAATTACAAGTAAAATATCCATGTAGGAGCGAAGTGTACCGGCCAAAAAAGCAGACCAGTGAAAGAGGTCGCAGAAACTCTCTATATGTTAACTAGGAAGGAAACATTTGAACAAACACCAAGATCTCGTCAGGATGCATTTTCCAGTCATGAAAAAAGATGTTTTGAAGAAAGGAAACATGGAGATGGGTCTATCATTATTAGGTAATAAAACAATAGAAGGTGCATTCAAAGAACTTGCCAGAGCATAAACTGGATATACAGGGGACAAGTTCTTTCCTGACAGCCACAAATCCTTATTGGGAGACACAGTTACATAGCTAGCTAATTGTAGTATGACTAGTTGTATGCCATCAGGTTCAACAAAATTGAGAACAGAATTTTTTCCACAGGAGAAGGAAAAAAATTTGGAGACGTATTGGATGGAAAGAAATATGCCTGTAATAAATGTGGTAGTTTTTAATTTTTATTATTTCTGATGGATGGATTGACATACAAAGGCAACCATTCATAAATTTTATTGCTTATTTATATAATGACAGCGCATCTTAGTAGTCTAAAGATATTCAGCATTTAAAGCGATAGAAGTTAAGCAATAAAAGAAGAGCATTTCCAATAATGCTTAGTATGAAATCATGCAAAAAAAGAGTTTGGCAAGCGATCAATACATTCATATCTTTTGAACTTGTATAGCACATATTCTAAATTTGGTTCAAGAGTATATGCAACCAGTCAAGACAAGACTGAGTTGTGTTCATCATTGAGAAACTAAAGCAAGACATATCAAAAGCCTTAAAAATGTTATGTAAACAAATATGCTATTTTCATATTTAATAAGTGCCCTGATCTCAAATTATTGATCGGAAACTTCATTTTGCTTCTGCTATTATAATGCTGACAAGCATCAAACAAATCAAGAATGCAATGTGTTGATGGTGACTGATGATTAATTGGATTTCTGTTGTAGTGTGTATGACACAGGACCAGGCAACTAATAAATGCAATTTCTATTATTTGTGGTGAGGCAGAGGTGTTTCTTCAATTTATAAAGCCTGCCTGGAAGCTGTTAAGGGAAGTTTGACAAAGAGACACCCATGTTTCAAAAAGTTTATAAAACCTAGGATATACGACTGAGAAAATCCAAAATATAATTTCAAGCATGAAAGAAAAATAACTGCATTTGACATTTGAAAATTTTCAATAATCTAAATTCAACTTTAGTATGAAAATGATATACATGGGCTTCTAAACTTGAGTGGCAAAAAATATGACTACAAGTATGCACCACCATGAGTTGTTCGATCAACATAATCAGAGGGCCTACAAATATAATATAACTTTTCCAGAAAGTTAATAAATAATAATGGATAATTGTTGAGTTGGCAAGCAACTAAACATGTGTCCATATGCCAGATCAAGCTGATTGAACAGCTCATTTTTTGTGCGTGTGTGTCTATATATATATTTATTTATCCTTCCTCTAGCCTCACAGCACGTGCCCCGATGCATGCATCAGGGCATGTGTGGCTTTAGCAACAATTTATGGTCCTTTTAGTGACGAATTTTTAAATTTTATCTATCCAGCACATAGCAGCATTTACTTTTCCTATCTATCTATATATATAAAACTGTCACAGAATATCATGCTCAGGTTTTTACCAGCAAGGCTCTCCTTGGGTATTAAGAAAACCTCAGGAACTCAAGCCAAAAAAAGAATATATAAAAAAAATTGAGTTTTCTACTAATTTTCTTAAAAGCCATTTAAAATCCAAAATGGTCATTAAAATGTTAAAATAAATATCAACAATATAAAATATATTAAAAACATTATTTTTTTGAAAAAGGAAAAATGGCAACAGAAATGTGATACATGTGAGAGGTAGCATATTGCACCAGGAATACATCACTATGAGGAATGACGCCCTCAAAGTTGCCTTGGTGCATTAGCGAGAATTCTGTTGTACAAAAGCAGTGACTGATGGTTCCTACCAACATCAAGAAGGTATGAATTGGTTTTGTGCTGCACTATGTAAGCTTTCTCTTGTTATTGCATATCCTAGTTTGTTCCAAAAACCATGGAGACAAATAACGCCCTAGACGGTGCAGGACCCACAGTTTCAAGATACACGCCACACACAAAATATCTGAAGTGTCTGAAAGCATGCATAAATATTTCAATCATCATAATAAAAAATAAACCTGCTCCACAAAATCAGTCAAGCGCTGAAGGACACGCTTTGTAACAGAAATTATGCATATCTCTTGAACCCTATCCCAGTGAGTTAAGCCTGCCCTTGGAGCACCTCCAGGATAAATTTCAGATAACAAAGTCCTTGCCTGGGCATAAAGGCAAACACCAGGTTAGGAAACCAAATCCACAAATTCGACTTCTGTAGCAAGAATTCGAGAAGTACTTAATCTTGCCTGCTTTAGCAGCTGCCTACACAATTCAACGGATCTAGCAGATGTTGTAGCCACATCAACACAAAGAAGAACCTAACAAATTGAAAATTATACTTGATCAGATAAATGCTTCTAATAAGATGGATAATTATCCAACGTTTGTGTTTCAAAAGATGGAGTAGATTTTATCAGACAAAAGGCCATACTGCTGCTATAGGTCCTAATTGAGAACGCAGAGAAGAAAAGTCGAGTTCCTGTTCAGCACTGGGAATTCCCTCAGCAACACGAGAGAGAGCATCATCTACCTGTCAAAAAACAAATAGATTAGTTTCAACTAGTTCAGCATATACACAGGTATGTAATGCATTCATAAGCAGAAAGATAAATGCATACACAGATGCATATATGAATATATACATGGAAAAGAAAATAAATGCCTCCCTTCTTCTAAACTACCTGTGTGCCCCGAGTCTGTCCCTCTAGTTCAAAAGGGGTTAGGCACCAAATGTTAATACTTGTGTGCACATGTATATCAGTATATAATATGTATGTAAGTATATCCAAAACTGTTGATACAGAAAGTTTGGTAATCAGCTAGTTTCAACCTGACAGACTTTGTAAGAGGACAAAACACTGACGAAATTATAGTGTCATACTTTCCAGGTCCTCTAAAAGTTTATACCTTTTGCACTAATATACCTGACTTTGGTGTCAAAAGCAACTTAATAGATATTCACGCAATTCCTCCTGATGTCTTAAATGAATTTCCTCAGTTGGATTCATTTTTATGTTAGTACAAAGGGCTCACACAGGCTAGGTTTGAAATTGGTATAACTTTTATGAACCTGACTTGATGACCAAACACAGCACAGTACACTT
The DNA here is from genome assembly GCF_008831285.2 of Nymphaea colorata. Classification (NCBI taxonomy): domain Eukaryota; kingdom Viridiplantae; phylum Streptophyta; class Magnoliopsida; order Nymphaeales; family Nymphaeaceae; genus Nymphaea; species Nymphaea colorata. The sequence continues at coordinate 31,862,399 of NC_045138.2, forward strand.
AAGTGAAGCCAGGCCTGGCTCGTTGAAATGAACGTTAGTGAACTTTGAACATAGAGTCAACATGTTTAAAAATTGATATCTGTTAAAACTTTTCTCTTTGGGTAGTTCTCATTTAAAACTTGTTTGAAGAAAGAGTTTCTATTCAGTATCATTGGACAGTTTTCAATGACCTCTTTTTGTTGAGAAAACGTGCTGCTTTTGATATTTAAAGTGTTATGTGTTTTGGTATTTAGTATTAGGTAGCTTTCTGAATTTTTAATATTTTGGTGGACTCTTTATGTAAAGGATTAATCTTAGCCCTAATCCTATTTAGTCTAATGAAAAGAGGAGCAGCTAACGACTTTTCTGGACCGCTACCTTTCTCTCCTCCTTCCTCTCGTTCTTCTTCTCTACCTCACAACGTAACATGGTATCAGAGCCTCGGGCCTAGGACTGTGATGTCTAGGGTTTCACGCGGCTTTTCTCTCTCCTTTTCTCTTCCTTTCATTCACGATAAAGTTGGGCGTCTAAGGTTGCTGCAGTCGGTGGGACTGCTTGATAAAGAAAAAGGGGCAGATCACATTCTTCATGTAGAGACGTGATCTGTACCCTATGTTGCTGCTGAAGAAGATGTGTTGCTGTTGACGTTCAGATCTGAAGGTCGAAGTCCCTCATGTTGCTGAAGAAGACGTGTTGCTGTTGACGTTCAGATCTGATGTTCAGATCTGAATGCAGAAGCGTATTAAATCTAACCTTGATGGTTGATGGTGCCGTTGCAAATTGTTGGTGTTGATCAGATCTGATTCAGTGGATGTTATTACAATATATATATATATATAATATCAGATCAGACGTTGATTTTCTGTCGCAGGTTTGATTTTCAGACGTTGATTATCAATATATATATATATATATATATATATATATATATAACGTCTGATCTGCCTGGCGTGTGGTGTAGAGTTTCCTTTTCAGTCGCAGGTTGATTTTCAGTCTATCGTGGGCCTGGTTTCGTGGTTTTATCATGGCTGCAAACAGATCTATACAATTTGATAGAACTGAATCTGGAAATAACACATAGAGGCAAGTGTTGAATACAAAGCTTTCTCAAATCCTTTTTCGTTTGGATCTACTATCAAACTTGATGGAGCCGACTATGATGTATGGGCTAGAACCTTCATGTTGTCGGTCGTTGGACATGGAAAGAAATATATATTAGAAGAAGATGAACCAGTTGAAAAAACTGGTAAATACGCACGGTGGGAGGAAGAAAACAGCATTATTAGTGCTTGGCTTATAAATAGCACTTAGCCCCACATTGTTATTATAATACAGCCAAAGATATGTGGAATTCTCTTCGACAGACGTATTCTCAAGATAAAAATATCAGCAAAATTTTACAGGTTCAGCAAGAATTGTTACAAATGCAGCAAGGTGACATGGATTTGACAGAATATTTTACAAAGTTGAAGTTTACTTATGAAAAGATGAATTCCTTAAAACCGTCCTGTAAGCATTGTCTCAAATCTCACATGGAGCAAATGATTGTGGTTAAATTTCTTGTTGGACTATCCTCTTATTATTCTGCATCCAAGGCTCAAATGCTTACAGGCTCTAATTTTCCTGATCTTGATGAGGCCAGACTAAACAGATTGGCTGTTACTCTTCCTCCATCCTCGAACAACTCGCAGCCATCTGCCCTTGCCTCATTTGGAGGAGGAAGAGGTGGTCTGTACTCTTCCCATGGTAGAGGAAGAGGCCGAGGCCCTGGAGGACGTTGGAAGACTTCAGTGCACATATTGTGGTCGTCTTGGTCACCTAGAGGATAGGTGCTGGAATAAAGTGGGCAAACCTAACTCATCCACTTCTTCGTCTGTGACATCTTCATCCAACTCTACTCCAAACACACATCCAGCTCTCAGGAGGTAAGTAGTTTTGAATTACATAACATGCCTGAGTGTTCCCTTAATGCTCCAGTTCCTGATGAATTACCTATTGCTCTGCGTAAAGGGATTAGACAATGTACAATTCATCCACTTTCTAAGTTTGTTAGTACAACTCATGTGAGAAATTATATGTGCAAATTCATTGATGCCTTGTCAGCTACGTCCATTCCTATTTCACATGAACAAGCTATGTTGGACTCTAAGTGGTACCAAACTATGAAGGAGGAGATGGATTCTCTAATATCTCGTCACACTTGGGATCTCGTTGAACCTTCTTATGGGGCAGATATTGTTGGCTCGAAATGGGTTTTCACTATCAAGTACAACTCAAATGGTACAGTTGAGTACTACAAGGCACGTTTGGTAGCAAAAGGGTACACAGAGACATATGGTGTTGACTTCTTTGAAACCTTCTCTACTGTGGCACGTTTGGGCACTATACGACTCATTATATCTGTTGCAGTTCATTATGGTTGGAACATGTACCAACTCGATGTTAAAAATGTCTTTCTTTATAGGGATTTAACTGAAGTAGTCTATATGCAGCAACCACCCGGCTTTGAGAAACAGGGGGAGTGTACCAAGGTATGTTTGTTAAAGAAAGCTACATATGGTTTGAAACAGAGTCCTAGAGCATGGTTTCAGAAGTTGTGTGACGTTGTGTCTAAGTTTGAGTTTCAGAGATCGCCTCTAGACCATTCATTGTTCATAAAAAGGACTTCCAGAGGTATAGTTGTTATAGTGGTATATGTGGATGATATTATTTTAACTGGTGACAATGAACAAGAAATACAGGACACAAAAGAGTATTTGCAAAAACATTTTGTCACTAAAGACCTTGGCTCTCTACGTTACTTCTTGGGGATAGAAGCGGCAAGGAGCAAAGAAGGTTTAGTTCTTTCTCAAAGAAAATATGTTCTTGATTTGCTTCACGAAACAGGTATGACTGGAACTAAACCAGCTTCTATACCCATGAATTCTCGCACTCATTTATATGATGACAAATCTGAGCCTGTTGATAGCAAATCATATCGGTCTCTCATTGGAAAGCTACTATATGTAACAATTACTAGAACTGATATATCCTTTGCTGTGGGAAAACTAAGCCAATTTATGGACAAGCCGAGGAAAGCCCATTGGGATGCAGCTCTGTTATTATTGAAATTTCTAAAAAGCTCCCCTGGAAAGGGACTATTATTTAGAAGAAGCACCTCAGTTCAGATAGAAGCTTACTCTGATGCAGATTATGCAGGCTCAGTTGATGATAGAAAGTCCACTACGGGATTTTGTATCTTTGTTGATGGCAACTTAGTCTCTTGGAGAAGTAAAAAACAAGCTGTTGTTGCTCGATCAAGTGCAGAGTTAGAATATCGAGCCATGGCCCAAACAGCCACTGAGATAACATGGGTGAAAGGCATGCTAGAAGGTCTTGGAATTCAGGTTGAGCTACCTATAAAAATGCAATGTGATAATAAAGCGGCTACTTACATAGCAAATAATCTGGTCTTCCACGAACGGACCAAACATATTGAAGTTGATTGTCATTACATTAAAGACTTAGTCCAAGCAGGGATTATCTCTACTGAGTATATTGCTTCCGAAGACCAACCTGCAGACATATTTACCAAAGCTCTTCCAATATCCAATTTCATAAAGTGTTATAGCAAGCTGAGCATGATAGACATCTATGCTCCAGCTTGAGGGGGAGTGTTGAGAAAACGTGTTGCTTTTGATATTTAAAGTGTTATGTGTTTTGGTATTTAGTATTAGGTAGTTTTCTGAATTTTTAATATTTTGGTGGACTCTTTATGTAAAGGGTTAATCTTAACCCTAATCCTATTTAGTCTAATGAAAAGAGGAGCAGCTAACAACTTGCTTGGACTACTACCTTTCTCTCCTCCTTCCTATCGTTCTTCTTCTCTACCTCACAACGTAACACTTTTCAAAAAACATCCACAAAAAGAAACTGAATCTTTATTAATTAACCACTAGAACAGTTTCAAGTTTGAACAATTAACTATTGGCTATACAGTAAGCAACACCGACTAGATTCAAGCAAGCCTAATTGCCCCAATTGAGCTATAGATCTAGTTCTTACCTATTTCTTTAGCTTGAGTCCAACCTTAGAACAAGGCTGTGCTACTAGATCCTTGGACAAGGCAGGTTCAGACACCATTTTCCATTTGGCTTGCATATTTTTTCCTCTAAGGGCTTTTGGCACAACCATGGGACATCATCTTCTATTTTGCTTGCTCATTTTCTCTCTAAACAATATTAATGGCCAATCACCTCTGTTGCGTAGAGAGGTAGAGAGGAGGGAGAAGAGAAGAATGTGAGGAAGGAGGAGAGAATAGGTAGCAGTCATCAATCTGTCGGCTGTTCCTTTTCCATTAGACTAAATAAGGATTAGGGTTATGTTTAACCCTTTACATAAAGAGTCCAACAAAATTTTAAAAATTCAAAAAGCTACCTAATATTAAATACCAAAATACATAACACTTTAAATACCAAAGCAGCACGTTTCCTAAACACTCCCCCTCAAGCTGGAGCATAGATGTCTATCATGCTCAGCTTGCTACAACACTTTATGAAATTGGATATTGGAAGAGCTTTGGTAAATATATCTGCAGGTTGGTCTTCGGAAGCAACATACTCAGTAGAGATAATCCCTGCTTGGACCAAGTCTCTAATGTAATGACAATCAACTTCAATATGCTTGGTCCGTTCGTGGAAGACCGGATTATTTGCTATGTAAGTAGCCGCTTTATTATCACATTGCATTTTTATAGGCAATTCTACCTGAATTCCAAGACCTTCTAGCATGCCTCTCACCCACGTGATTTCAGTGGTTGTTTGGGTCATGGCTCGATATTCTGACTCTGCACTCGATCGAGCAACAACAGCTTGCTTTTTACTTCTCCAAGAAACTAAGTTGCCACCAACAAAGATACAGAATCCCGTAATTGACTTTCTGTCATCAATTGAGCATGCATAATCTGCATCATAATAAGTTTCTATCTAAAGTGAAGTGCTTCTTCTAAATAATAGACCCTGACCCTTTCCAGGGGAGCCTTTTAGAAATTTCAATAATAACATAGCTGCATCCCAATGGGCTTTCCTTGGCTTATCCATAAATTGGCTTAGTTTTCCCACAGCAAAGGATATATCATGTCTAGTAATTGTTACATATAGTAGCTTTCCAATGAGAGACCGATATGATTTGCTATCAACAAGTTCAGATTTGTCATCATATAAATGAGTGCGAGAATTCATAGGATTAGAAGTTGGTTTAGTTCCAGTCATACCTGTTTCGTGTAGCAAATCAAGAACATATTTTCTTTGAGAAATGACTAGACCTTCTTTACTTCTTGCCGCTTCTATCCCCAAGAAGTAACGTAGAGAGCCAAGATCTTTAGTAACAAAATGCTGTTGTAAATACTTCTTTGTGTCTTGTATTTCTTGTTCATTGTCACCAGTTAAAATAATATCATCCACGTATATCACCATAACAACTATACCTATTGAAGTCCTTTTTACGAACAATGAATGATATAAAGACGATCTCTGAAACTCAAACTTAAACACAACGCCACACAACTTCTGAAACCATGCTCTAGGACTCTGTTTCAAACCATATATAACCATTTTTAACAAACATACCTTGGTACACTCCCCCTGTTTCTCAAAGCCGGGTGGTTGCTGCATATAAACCACTTCAGTTAAATCCCCATACAAAAATGCATTTTTAACATCGAGTTGGTACATGTTCTAACCATAATGAACTGCAACAAATATAATGAGTCGTATAGTGCCCAAACGTGCCACAGGAGAGAAAGTTTCAAAGAAATCAACACCATATGTCTGTGTGTACCCTTTTGCTACCAAACGTGCCTCATAGCGCTCAACTGTACCATTTGAGTTGTACTTGATAGTGAAAACCCATTTCGAGCCAACAATATCTGCCCCAAGAGGAGGTTCAACGAGATCCCAAGTGTGACGAGATATTAGAGAATCCATCTCCGCCTTCATAGCTTGGTACCACTTAGAGTCCAACATAGCTTGCTCATGTGAAATAGGAATGGATGTAGCTGACAAGGCATCAATGAATTTGCACATATGATCTACCACATGAGTTGTACTAACAAACTTAGAAAGAGGATGAACTGTGCATCGTCTAATCTCTTTATGCAGTGCAATAGGTAATTCATCAGGAACATAAGCATCAAGGGACACTCGGGCATGTCATGTAATTCAAAATTACTTACCTCCCGAGAGCAAGATGGTGCAGGGTCATTAGATGATGGATTTCTTCTTGAATATGTGAGAGGAGGATCTTTAAACCATGGAATGGAGGGAGTAGAACAGGTGGGTGATGATGAAAAAGGAATGGACTCAAGGGGAATTGGAGGAATTAGAAGTGGAACAGAAGAGGGCATCTCATACTTTGGATATGAAGGACTTGCAGAAAAAAATGGAGACAACTCGAGAAAGGTTACATCGGCACTGACAAACTCTCGATTAGATATAGGATCTAGGCATCGATACCCTTTTTGATTTCTAGAGTATCCCGCAAACACACATTTACTTGCTTGAGCAGCTAGTTTATCTCGATTGGAACCAAGTTTATGTACAAAGCATGTGCACCCAAATATCCGTGGGGGTAAAGAAAATAAAGCTCTATTTGAGTAGAGAATTTGTATTGGAATTTTGTTGTCTATGGAAGATGATGGCATTCTATTTATTAGGTAACATGCAATCAAAATTGCATCTCCCCAAAATTTGGAAGGCATAAGAGAATGAATCATGATTGTGCGGGCTACATTCAACAAATGACGATATTTTCTTTCACCTACACCATTTTGCTGAGATGTGTGAGGGCATGTAAAATGTGGCACAATACCATGGGATTTATAGAAGTCAAGTAAATGAGAAGATTTGAACTCGAGAGCATTGTCAGTGCGAACAACTTTGACACAAGAATTAAATTGAGTTTTTATTTCCAATATGAAAGATTTCAAGATACAAGGAGCTTCAGTTATGTCTTTCATCAAAAACACCCAAGTGACACGAGAAAAATCATCAACAATGGAAAGATAATAACGAGACGACAATCGACTTGGAACCCGACTAGGCCCCCAAACATCAACATGAACCAAATCAATGACATTGACTAAACTGACTTTGACTCGATGGAAAGGAAGTACGACTATGCTTGCCCAGTTGACAAGCTTCACACTCGATAGACGTTGTGGAGGAAATCTGAGGACACAGCAGCTGAAGTTTAGGGAATGATGGATGACCCAATCTGAGATGTCACTGGAAGGCACTTGAAGAATAATCAACTAGGAATGACGCCTCCTTATGGATGTATCCAAGATGTATATTCCATCTATCTCATGGCCTCCACCAATCTTCCTCCCAGTCGATAGATCCTGAAATACACAAGTATCCGAGTCAAAAATAACTCTGCAATTCATCTCTTTAGTTAGTTTGCTTACAGATAACAAATTCTTTGGGAATTCAGGAGTATCTAACACATCATGAACATGCAAAGATGGAGAAAGATAAACATCTCCACGTCCTTCTACTGGTGATAGTCTTCCATCCGCCAATCGAACATGTTGAGGTGAATCAAATTTTTGTAGGTTTGAAATACTAGCATCTCCACAAAAGTGTTTAGATGCTCCAGAATCAATTATCCAACAACCTTTAGAAGTAGTTTTACCTACAGACTACGTTGAACTTGTGACAGCTGTAGATGCCGATGAGGTAGAAGGAGCAGCATTTGATCTATGCTCCATAATTAAATCAATTTCAGCTGGACTTAAATTAAGAGATGTAGCATCTACTGAAGCAGCAGTGGGATTCGCCTTAGGAGCCATACTGATAGATTGTGTGTTTGGAGTAGAGCTGGATGAAGATGTCACAGACGAAGAAGTGGATGAGTTAGGTTTACCCACTTTGTTCCAGCACCTATCCTTTAAGTGACCAAGACGACCACAATATGTGCACTGAAGTCTTCCACGTCCTCCAGGACTTCAGCCTCTTCCTCTACCACGGGAAGAGTATAGTCCACTTCTTCCTCCTCCAAATGAGGCGAAGGCAGACGGCTGTGAGTTGTTCGAGGATGGAGGAAGAGTAACAGCCAATCTGTTTAGTCTATTGAAGGCCTCATCAAGATCAGGAAAATCTGAACCTGTAAGCATTTGAGCCTTGGATGCAGAATAATCAGAAGATAGTCCAGCAAGAAATTTAACCACAATCATTTGCTCCATGTGAGATTTGAGACAATGCTTTCAGGGCGGTTTTAAGGAATTTGTTTTTTCATAAGTAAACTTCAACTTTGTAAAATATTCTGTCAAATCCATGTCATCTTGCTGCATTTGTAACAATTCTTGCTGAACCTGTAAAATTTTGCTGATATTTTTATCTTGAGAGTACGTCTGCCGAAGAGAATTTCACATATCCTTGGTTGTATTATAATAACAAAGCCCTGCTGCAATGTGGGGCTGAGTGCTATTCATAAGCCAAGCACTAATAATGTTGTTTTCTTCCTCCCAACGTGCGTATTTACCAGTCTTTTCAACTGGTTCATCTTCTTCCAATATATATTTCTTTCCATGTCCAACGACCGACAATATGAAGGTTTTAGCCCATACATCATAGTTGGCTCCATCAAGTTTGATAGTAGATCCAAACGAGAATGGATTTGAGAAAGCCTTGTATTCAACACCTGCCTCTATGTGATGATTTTCAGATTCAGTTCTATCAAGTTGTATAGATCTGTTGGCAGCCATGATAAAACCACGAAACCAGAACCACGAAAATAGTTAACTACAAAAGCCAACGGCAGACAGGATATATACTAGCAACCACAGAATTTTCCAGCCAGATTTCAACACCAACCTACGGCAGACTGAACATAAACAACATTCACAGACTTACTACAGTCAGATTTCAAGACAAACCTGCTTCATTTTGACTGAGACTCAACCCTGCACCACACGGCCAGGCAGATCAGACGTTCTCTGGTCTGATATTTTTAAATGACATCCACTGAGTCAAATCTGATATATTCTGCGACATTCAAATCTGATCAACATCAACTGTTTGTCAACGACATCACCAAAGTTAGATCTGATACACTTCGACATTCAGATCTGAACAAAAACAGCAACTTGTCAACTTCATCCGATTAGATTCTTCAGCAACATGAAGACATCGACAGCAACATAGGGTGCAGATCACATCTCTACATGTAGAACGTGATCAGCCCCTTTTTCATCAAGCAGTCCCACCGTATCTCTTGAAGGCAGCAGCAACTTTAGACGTCCAACCTTGTCGTGAATGAAGGGATGAGAAAAAGAGAAGAAGGGAAGACGCGTGAAACCCTAGACGACACGGTCCTAGGTCCGAGGCTTTGATACCATGTTGCGTAGAGAGGTAGAGAGGAGGGAGAAGAGAAGAACGTGAGGAAGGAGGAGAGAATAGGTAGCAGTCATCAATCTGCCGGCTGCTCCTTTTCCATTAGACTAAACAAGGATTAGGGTTATGTTTAACCCTTTACATAAAGAGTCCAACAAAATTTTAAAAATTCAGAAAGCTACCTAATATTAAATACCAAAATACATAACACTTTAAATACCAAAGCAGCACGTTTCCTCAACAACCTCCTTCTGGGAAACACTTCATAAAATCTTTATTTGACTAGAACATCGGATCCATTGTCCTCATTCTTCATGTTGCTTCTTCAAGCTGTGACATTCTTTTAGTGTTACATCTGGTTTTATGAGGAATATGAGAGGAATAGGTCTTAGGGGCATGTGGTAAAATTGATCCTATGCAATTATTGATCTTATGCAATTTTTATTGGTTCTACACCATCACGAATATCATTCTCAGGTTTGATTCCGTGAGATTTTCCTCAAGTATTTCTGGTAAAGTTGTTTCCATCTGAATTCAAATTTAAAACACACACACACAGACAATCACACACACATAGACATAGTTGAGCCCTGAGGAGCACCGGTACATAAATAAGCAAACGACTGGGACACCATACGTAAATAAACAAATTTTATGGGACCGTGTGCCAACTGCCCACACCAGTCCACATATTATGTACAATACAAAGATGTTACAAACTATTCAATCTTGATTGAAGGCTTTTTTTGTTTTTGGGCGATATCCAGTAAGATGAAATATGGACTAGATTTCTCAATCACAAAATTGCATGTAAGCACCTATCCTTGGGCTTTTAACGAGTTTACATATATTTTACATATATGTGGCATGATTACCTTAGGAGGATCCAGCATGAAATGACTGTAAACAAGTTTGCAAATAAAATAGGTAAGATATCAATGCAGCTATCATGGAGGTACTTCCAAAACAGAAATATCACAAGTAGCAAGCATGAAGAGGCATGGAAAGTTTATAAGATAACGAATGTTAAACCTATCAAAAAGAATATATCTCTATTCACCTCTTGCCATCAAGTACATGTCATAATGAACCCAATTATATCAAACTTGTCAAATTGTGACCAGAAAATAACAGTTTTTCAATGGTAAATATATATGTTTAATAGAATTATTTTCTAAATAAATTTGTGAAGGATTTTCTCTTAGACTTGTGGAAGCAAAACAGAATTCTTGAAACGATACATTTTTTAGATTTATGCTGGAACTTGAGGTTCACTTCTTTTTTTAACTTCGATCTTTTAATATGCTCAGTAAACTAAAATGGGAAAATATTTCCTTATTTACGTCTGTTGCTTATTTCCATGTTACTTATTGGCTTTTGCTTATCAGAGATAGGCTTACCATATTCAAGTAGGTGATCTTAATGTATGTTGTTTAAATTAAATTACTTCTCTTAAATATGTAGAAAACAATTGATTTCAATTGCTATATCTTAATTTCACTAGTAATTGATTTCATCATCAGGCTTTGTTCATGTAAAACAAGTATTAAGTTATTAACTACCATCTGCAACCTAGTTGTTTTAAAATGTATTCAGCTGTGATATATCATAAACGAGTAGTAAATTACTATGTAGAAATCAATTGATTTAGTTGTTATATATTAATTTCACCACCTAAGTGTTTTAAAATGTATTCAGCTGCAATGTTATCATCAATAAAATCTCAAGTGGACACACTAAATTTGGTATATCTAATTCAACTTTGACTGGCAAGGTTCTTCCTTAGAAATCATACTTAAATTTAAGTTCCTTAGTTGAGAATGAATTGCAAATTAAAGACTTTCAGCACTGAAATGAACTAAAAAGTGCTCTTGGAAACTCAGTTTCTAACAAAAGTTTCATATGTGAGACATGTTATGCCACAAAAATTATTTCCTTATTGAAGTAAAATTTTGTAAAGTATCCCTAATGTAGTATCAAGCAAGTCGACCACCAGATAGGGTAGTCACATCCGACAACCTTATGGAGGTATAGCTGCCCATCATAAAGGGTAATCAGCTTAATGAGCTTATTAATGAGATTCTACCAGCTTAGCTAATTTATCCTAGGAATCAATCCTTCAATGTGGCCAACAGAAAAGGCAGAACTTGCCACTGGTTATTGGCCCAAAGATGTTCCAGAAAAGAGTATGTGATCATCTCCTTTAGATGTGGTAAATTCAACTATTAAATAGATGTCTTTAGGAAAGAAAATAAGAATACAAAAATATCCTTGGAAAATGAATTGACAGTATGCACATGAATGCATTTAGAAAGTGTCAAATATAAATGATTTTTGTAAGAGTAAATGGATCCCATAAGTCTTTTCAGAATCTATGTTACATGAAAATGCTATAAGCATAAGTGCCTGTGCTTAACATTTCTGGGCACTGAGACCAACACCAAACTGCTGGAATGCTTCTTAACAGTTGTACCTTTTATTTGGCAGAAAAGGAGTCTCTTCGTTTTCTTTCAAATTAGAAAAATAGAAATTAGGGGTTGAGGTGTTAACTCTCCTTTTTTGTTACATAACAAATGAAGAAGGAACAGTAGAGACACCAACCCTTTTCTTTTAGACTTTGTCCACAATTTTATGTATTTATTTATGTTTGATGGCTTCAACAAAAAGTAACTGCAGCAAAAAAGTAGACACTTGGACATGGATATATAGTTACGCACGCGTGTGTGTGTGTGTGTGTGTGTGTGTGTGTGTGTGTGTGTGTGTGCGTGTGTGTGTGTGTGTGTGTGTCCAAGTATCTAATTTTTAATCTTTGCATGTGTAAAATGTCCAATACCAACACTTGTTTCAGCATCCATGCAACACAATCCAGATAACTACTTAACTGTTACACCACTAACTGTTAATCTTATCAAATAGCCAATAAAAATTACTAAATTTAAATTATACTGCTTTTAATAGAGGAATGAGAAAATAAGAAAAAGAATGATAAAGCTAGTCTGATGCAACCTAGAATTGAAGATTGATATCAAGATAATGAGAAAATAAAAAAAGAATTATAAGGCTAGTGTGATTGAAAATTGATATCAAGATAAGGAATGGATGAAGTTCAGAACATACTAATGCCTTCTTAGAAGCACCATCCACCCACTCAGCAAGATCTAAAGTTGCTTTATCTTCAGGAGGTAAGGAAAACCTATGAACAGTTTCCTCTCCAATATCATACTTAGCCCTTTGTAAGCAACTGCAAATAATGAACAAAAAGAAATCAGAAAAGAGAGAGAATAGAGAGTATTTCATGCATGCAAAGAACCCAGGTTAAAATAGTTGAGGCCCAAGAATATAATATAGCGGGAGGGAGACGCAATAGAAAGTGATCAAGAAGGCCATTACTTAAATATAGTCAATGTAAGAAGAAATTATGTCAGGCATATGCCGACTTAAAAATAAGTTCTTCTGAAATGCCTGGTTTACAACTTTATATGAATGTTCTCGATGAATTTGAGCTTTTTACTCACACATTTAGCAATCTAGAAGGAGCAGCACGAAGTATTGCTAACGCCTCTTTCCAGCTCCAACAAAGAGTGGACGATGGAAGGAGATGCTGCAGAAATGATAAACGCCACTCCCAGTCCTCGATAAACTGCTTTGAACGGGTAATTCGCCACTCCATGGCCTGTTCTGAAGGAGCTATGGTTCCACTGCTCCACAGGTTTGGCTCAACATCAGAACCATTTGCAGGCAAATTATGCTTCAATATGCCGAGGATATGCTCAATGAACGACAAGACAATTTCCTTATCATTTTCTAGAACAGACAGAGGATGCTGCTCCCAAGTATCTAAACGTGGAAGTTCTGGATATCCCCTTGATAATACATACTGTGTGAAATTCACAGCAATATCATCCATATGTAGCATTGATATGATGGTGCTGACCATTAATATCTGGAAACAGACAAGACCAATATGAAAAAAATAAATGACAAAAGAATGGAGAATATCTACTTACTATTGTTGGTTTATTCACAGAAGTGCATGAGATCAACACTAAAACTAACGGATAAATCATCTAAAACAGTGAGATGAAAGTGAATAATCTGAAAATTTGCTTTCCCTTTTTTCACAATTATCTTTCTTCTGCCTTTTTCAGAGAAACAAGGGTGGGAAAAAGTGTTTTGTACGATATGGATCGGGACACCCAGATCCGACCCATTTGATCCACACGCACACACATCATGGGCAGTGGCATACTTGTAATTTTTAATACTGTTTTGTGTATTTTGTTTTGTACCCTAAATTGTGATTATTATATAATGATAACTAGAGACAGACGTCAAAGTTGATGCCCTCTTTCTTGCACGTGCAGCCTATTTCTCTCTTCCTCCTCTTGCATCTAACTTCATCTGGTGGTTGGTATAAGATATCAAAAAATCTTACAAAAAGAAGAGGGAAGGGGAATGTTGTTGGTTCCAAGAAATTACAATTTGAACACAAAGTAACCATCACAAAACTCTAACAAATGATTCTACATAGTTTAAACAGAAACAAGCAGAAAAGAAGTAGCAGGTAGCAGATGCAGCCATGCAGACATATGATAGTCCGGTTTACAGACCTTACGTGGAGGACTACTGATAGCTTCCAGATGATTCCGAAGGTCTTGCAGGTACCCAAATGCCATCCTCTTATAACTTTCAGGTTCCTTAGTCATACTTGTTTCCATTGCTCCCAAGGCTAGAACAACCGACTCTAAAGCATATTTCATGTGTATAAGCTCAAGGTCCAGCATCCTGTTGATGCATCACATAAAAAACCAGTTTGTATGATAAAAACAAAAGAAATGCAGTGAGATTAGCAGCAAGAACATGTAAAGAAAGGAACATAATATAAATCACTTATAACAATTGCCAGCAAACTTGGAGAAGCATGAAACTCAAGATACTAAAGAAACCTACACATACAAACTCTCAACAACGAGTAAAGAGTAACAACATTTCACAGATAGATAGATGGTAGATCACAAAAATTCCTACAAGGAAATGGGAAAGCAAACGAGCACGAATGAATGTAGTAGAACACCAAAAAAAAAAACTACAAACAATGGATAAAGAAAATGATAGTGCATACATTTTCACAATAAGCCAATAATAGAGCGAGCAATGATAATACATGCATGTTCAGATTCTGCCACCTAAATTTTGCACCCATCGAGCTAGCCATCCAGCTCTTTCAGCTTGGGCCTTGGAGTAATTGTGTTTAATCTATACTTAAATTAAAGCTCATATTCAAGAAGAGTAGTACTATAAAGTCCTTGTGTTGCATGATTTTTTGCTAACATCCTACATTAATAGATGGTTAACAAGGTATGCACTGAGAGATTGCTAGGAAGCATTTCTTGGAGCTCATTGTTTGGAAGCATCAATGCAGTTTCCAATAGGGCTGGAACAATTGATCTCCATTATGCCCAAAAAGACAATGAAGAAGCCTGCCTCATCATTTATGGCAGCAAACAGATTACAGGTGTGTTGTCACCTTGTTTTGTCCTCTAGGACAGATAATAGGAGGAACATCATCCGCACATCATTGATGTCCAAGGATGATAAAAAGTAATACCTCTTATTTCTTAATAGTTTTTAACAATGACAAACAGACCCACCATAATTAAACCCTCATGATAAATTGTTTCTGTTAAAATATATTGTAATGGGGAACCGGGTCCATATCTGGACCCGGTCCTATGAGGCACGGGTACCGATGCTGGCTCGGTACCCTAGGCGGCACTCTTTCTCTCCCTCCTATATATTCTTCACTTACGTGTAATTGTTGAGTTAAGTGAATATTATTTTCTCTCTCCTAGGGTTGCGGTTTGCCCCTAGGTCAGAGCTTCCCCGTGGTTTTTCACGGTTTCACCTCTTTCAGAGGTTTTCCATGTATATCGTGTGTTCTTTCTCTGCTCTCTCCTTGTGGTTCGTGTTTCTACATGGTATCAAAGCCAACGCGTGTGAGATCGTTGGTGTGCGAGTAGTGTTTTCCGCCGTCGCTGTTCTGCCGCCGTCCAGCACCGCCGCCGCTGGTGTTTTTTTTTTTTTCTCTCTTCCGCTGTCATCCAGCACTGCCATCGTCGCCGTTCCCAGCGCCGCCGCCGACTGTGTTTTTTCTGCTGCCGTTCCTGCGTTTTTCAGCACCGCCGCCGGCTGTGATTTTTTCCGCCGCCGTGGGTTGTGACTCTTCCGCCGCCGGTTGTGACCTTTGGTGATTGAGATGGCTGACGCGGTGATCCCCAAGATTGATGATGCCCTGGACACGGGCAACAATACCAAGAGTGAGAACTTGCCTGTTCATGTCACCTCCATCCGGCTGAACAAGGATAACTATCTCTCGTGGTCTGCTGCCCTAGAAATCGGAATAACCAGTCGTGGTCGCTTGCACTATATCACTGGGGAGAAACCTGCACCTTCTAAAACTGATTCGCAATGGCCGACCTGGGCGTTGGAAGATAGTCAGGTTAAAGTATGGATTATTAGTTCGGTTTCCGTAGATATTCAGCCTTTGATCTTGCGTAAATCGACTGCATATGATATGTGGACTGTTCTTGCATGGATGTATAGTCGTAAGAAGCGTGTTTTACGTGCATATCAAATCAAACGTAGCATATATGCTCTTAAACAGGGTGATTTATCTGTTGCCTCCTTCTATGCCACCCTGAAGACTAAATGGGAGGAGCTCGATTATCATGTGAATGATGACTGGAAATGTGGTTTAGATCATGCCCTGTATTGGGAAAAGGAATGGATGGACCGCACCTTTATCTTCTTTGGAGGCCTGCGTGATGAGTTTGAATCCATTCGGAGCCAAATTCTTAACTGTGATGAGATTCCTGGGATCGAAGAAGTGTATGCTCGTGTTGAGTCTGAGGAACAACGGCGCCAGATTATGCATATTGACTCCAGTCAGGGGAGTTCTCCAGCAGCCTTTGTGAGCCATACTTCAGGGACAGGGCAGCGTCCTACTCGACGGTGCAGCCATTGCAACAAAGTGGGCCATTCTGTTGATTTTTGTTGGGATCTTCATCCTGAGAAGCGTCTCGTCTGGGGTCGTCCTCCTCCTAATTGTCGTGCTCCTTCTGTGCCCGAGCCTAGTTCGGGGTCGTCCAATGTTGCCAAATCCAAGCTCTCCTCAGATCAACTCAAAGAGTTGCAAGCATACATTAGTCGTTTGTCTACCCAGGATGATGCTTCTACTTCTGAGGGGACTAAGTTAGCCAAGGCCCTTGTTGCTACTAGTGATCAAGGTAATTCATCTCTCGGTGATTGGATTGTTGACAATGGGGCTACTCATCATATGACAGGGACCCTAAGATGTTTCAAGAATACAAGTTGACCTCTGGGCAGCAGCATGTGTCTATGGCTGATGGTTCTTCTATCCCTGTGGCTGGAAAAGGGAGTTTATCATTACTGAACAAATATTGTCTTCATAATGCCCTGCATGTTCCCAATATTCCCGTAAATCTGTTATCTGTCAGCAGTATTACCAAAGAGCTAAACTGTAATCTAATTTTCTCTGTTGATCGTTGTTTCCTGCAGGACTTGGGGACGGGGCAGAAGATTGGGATTGGTTCGGCTATTGATGGCCTCTACAGACTGCCCGTACAGGTTGCTTCTGCTTTGATTTCAGCCACTAGTGGATAGTTGCCTGGCGTGGAGGACAGAACCGCCATTATGCGCTGGCACGAGAGACTTGGTCACCTTCCATTCCAGTTGCTTAAAAAGTTGTTTCCTATGATGTTTCATTCTGTTTCTTTGGACACCTTCGCCTGTGAAGTGTGTCAGTTGTCTAAGCATGTTAGGGCCTCGTACCCTATTTCGTTCAATAAAGCCAACCGTCATTTTGCTTTGGTTCACTCTGATGTTTGGGGTCCTTCCGAAGTACCCACTTGTCGTGGCTTTCATTATTTCATGACTCTTATTGATGACTACTCCCGATGTACGTTCGTGTATTTGTTGAAAGAACGTAGTGAAGTTCCCGGCATTGTCAAAAACTTTGTTGCATTTGTTGAAACTCAGTTCCAGACCTCTGTTCAGGCCTTCCGTACTGACAATGCCCGAGAGTATGTCTCCCAATCCCTTGATGACTTCTTGCGAAGCAAGGGTATTATTCATGAAACATCCTGTAGCTACACCCCTCCTCAGAATGGCGTGGCTGAAAGAAAAAACCGTCATTTGTTAAATGTTACCCGGGCCATTATGTTTCAACGTCATGTCCCTAAGAGGTACTGGGGGGACGCACTTCTCACTAGTGCTCATCTTATTAACCGTATGCCTACTCGTGTGTTGAATGGTCATTCCCCTTATTCTGTGTTATGGCCTACTCAGAATCTCTGGCCTTTGAACCCTCGGGTGTTTGGGTGTGTTTGTTTTGTCCATGATCATAGTCCCACTCTCAAGAAACTTGATCATCGGTCCATCAAAGCAGTCTTTTGGGGGTATTCCTCCACCCAGAAGGGATACAAGTGTGTTGACCCTAGCACTTCCAGAGTATATGTCTCCAGGGATGTTACCTTTCATGAACATGAGGCATACTTTCCTGCGAATCCTCTTCAGGGGGAGTGTCTAGGTGACAGAAGGGAAGAGTATTCTTCGCATCAGTTGATTCAGTTCATGGATTTCTTGGATTATACGATTAGTTCTCCAAGTGTGAAAGACGCAGTCATTGAGGACAGAGACAGTCAGATGGAGGGGGGCCTTGTGGAAGAACAGTCCCGTGATCACTTATTTGGTCAGGTTTACAACAGGAAGAAGAAGGATGTAATGGACGACGTTGATGTTACCAATCCCAATCTTCCCAATCTTGTGAGCTCCCCGGATGATCCAAGTCCAATGAATGAAGAACTTCCCATAGCCCTGCGCAAGGGCACCAGGTCATGTACTTCTCATCCTATTCAGAGATTTGTTTCGTATGCAAAACTCAGTAAAGACTACAAGTGCTTTGTTACTTCTTTATCTATGGCTGTTATTCCCAGGTCAGTGGAAGATGCCAGGGAGGATCTTAAATGGCTACAGGCCATGACAGAGGAGATGGACGCCCTGGAAAAGAACAATACGTGGGAGGTTGTTGATATCCCCAAGGGAACTCACTTAGTTGGTTCCAAGTGGGTGTTTAATGTAAAGTACAAACCTGATGGCACTGTAGAACGCTATAAAGCTCGTCTTGTTGCTAAAGGGTTTAGCCAGAAATATGGGATTGACTATCTTGAGACGTTTGCTCCCGTGGCAAAACTGAAGACCGTAAGGGTCATCTTAGCTCTTGCAGTGCAAAAGAAGTGGAGCATGGACCAACTTGATGTCAAGAACGCCTTCTTGAATGGTCACCTTGAGGAAGAAGTCTATATGAGCATGCCGCCTGGATATGCTCAGAACGGGAAGTGTTGCTATCTCAAGAAAGCTTTGTATGGTCTCAAGCAGTCCCCTAGAGCTTGGTCTGAAAGACTAAGGGTTGTAATGAAGACTAATGGATATAAACAGGGAAATGGTGATCACACCCTCTTCACCAAGCAGAGAAATGGTCTGGTGAGCCTTCTATTTGTATATGTTGATGATATGATTGTCACAGGTGATGACAAAGAAGAAAAAAAGAAGATGAAAGAAACGTTAGCTGCGGAATTCGATCTCAAAGATCTGGGTAAACTAAGGTACTTTTTGGGGATTGAGATCGCGCGATCTGAGACTGGACTTGTTATGAGCCAAAAAAAATACACTTTGGATCTTCAAAAAGAGACAAGTAAACTGGGATGCAGGCCCTTTCTTACTCCAATGGAGTCTGGCACAAGGATAAGTATCAAAACTGGGACTATCTTGGATGAGGAAGGAAAAGGGAGGTATCGGCGGCTGGTTGGTAAACTTATTTATCTCACTCTTACTCGCCCGGATATTACGTATGCCGTGGGTGTGTTAAGTCAGTTTATGCATGCCCCTACTGATTGTCATTGAAAAAGTGCTGAAAGAGTATTGGGATACTTAAAGAATGACCCAGGGAAAGGACTGCTCTACACTCGACAAGATCAACTCAGCATTGAAGGATACTCTGACGCCGACTGGGCAGGATGCACAGATACTAGAAGGTCTACCACAGGATATTGCATCTTTCTTGGAGGTAACCTGGTGGTATGGAGAAGTAAAAGACAAGAAGTTTGTTCCAGGTCCAGTGCTGAGGCTGAATACAAGGCGGTTGCTATGGGGGTTACAGAGATGTTATGGCTCAAAATTCTTTTAGCAGATATTGGGGTTAAAATGGAAGAGAAGATGAGGATGTATTGTGACAACAAGTCTGCTATTAACTTGGCAAACAATCTGGTCATGCACGACAGAACCAAACATGTGGAGATCGATCGCCACTTCATACGGGAACGCATAGATTCAAAGGAGTTGATTCTGCCCTATATGAAGTCTGAAGATCAAGTTGCTGATGTCTTAACTAAGTCTTTATGTACATCTCAATTTGAGAAAAATGTTAGCAAGCTTGGCATGTTTGACATGTATGCCAAGCTTGAGGGGGAGTGTTAAAATATATTGTAATGGGGAACCGGGTCCATATCTGGACCCGGTCCTATGGGGCACGGGTACCGAGGCTGGCTCGGTACCCTAGGCGGCACTCTTTCTCTCCCTCCTATATATTCTTCACTTACGTGTAATTGTTGAGTTAAGTGAATATTATTTTCTCTCTCCTAGGGTTGCGGTTTGCCCCTAGGTCAGAGCTTCCCCGTGGTTTTTCACGGTTTCACCTCTTTCAGAGGTTTTCCACGTATATCGTGTGTTCTTTCTCTGCTCTCTCCTTGTGGTTCATGTTTCTACAGTTTCATCCAATTTGACTGCTAAATGAGGCAGTAATGACAGACTTGTCTTTCAAGGTTGTAGATGATGAACGCCATCATCTAGTGCAAACAGGCAACAACTCCTTTTTTGTGGGAAGCCAATAATAAGGCTAATGATAATTTCATCTTCAGATCTACAATGTGGTAATGAGATCATCCAGTTGATGCCTTCCAATGGTCAAAATGCCTTCAAATCATCCAGATGACAACAGCCAGTTTGTGAAATGTGACAGGTGACACCCCTGTCAATTAAAGTCCTAGATGATAGTCACCTTCGTCGTCAACAACTCAAATTATGTTATCCCCCATCATTAAGACCTAGACAGTGACAGACCCATCATCAGGTGACCCAAGCGCTGATCAACCCTGCCATCAAGGCACCAGGTGACGGTTGACCCACCGTCGGTGCACATGGTGGCAGTTGGAACCTGCCACCAATTGAGATGATAGTTGATCCATCATCAAAGACACCCATCCTTTTTTTTGCCCAAAGGTTGGATGCCTATAGAACCTTAACAAATCCTCATTTAAATCATTTCTAAATTGAATGGCTAAAATGCATGTTCTTAAAATATGTTTAATTCATTAACTCAAACGATGCACTTGATTTATTGCTTGAATATGATGTTGATTTTGAAGGTAATAGATAATGAATGTCCATAATTGCTTTGCCAGCAAGCTTTACCTTACCAGAAGTTTTGATTGCTCTTACTTCAATATCCAAGGTGGCGAAATAGACTAATAGACTACTGCACTTGCATTGAGGGAATGGATGTCGGAGCACTTGGCAACTTTTGGCTACAATATTGCCTCTTAGAGTTACAAGTCTTTTGGAGGAAGAACTTCTGTTTGAAATTAACTTCAGCACTTACTCTGTTTGATTTTTCTTGCTTATGATCCACTGAAGTTCGCCATCATATAAAACCAGTTATGCTTCCATGAAGAATAAGACTTGGTTATTCTGAATACATATATATATATTTGGAATGAATTTTTTAAGCATCCCAGTTTCTCGTTTCTAATTACTTTGATTTATCATGAATCCTGAGTACCAAATCCAAACATAAAGCAAGATTACAGCACAATTAAGACATTTCAATATGGTCAGTTGAACTCCTAAAGCAAAAGCAAGTGTCAAATCATTCATTTCTATTCAGCTGCCTTCTTAGGATAAGATTGACTATTCAAAAACAAATGGATAAATAATAAATAACCAAGTTAATTACCCCAGAGCACAATGAACCACACCTCTTCCATGCAACAGCAGTAGATGCAATTGGTTGCATACTAATAAGCTCAATAGCGTCTTGAAACTTGACCGTTGGGACAACATCAAATAAGACCTACAAAAGAATGAAGCTCTAAGACCAGCTCTACAATGAACTAAATAATCTGTCAAACATAAACTAGAGAAAAGGATGTCAGATGTACACAGAAATGTAATACTGTAATCATCTTGCAGCAAGAACTCCTACTTCACTAAAAAGAAAGATACTACTTGAACAACTTAGAAGGACTGAGAAAGACATTTTCGCTGTAGGTTGGCCTTCAAAAGAAATAAAAAAATAAATAACAGATCCCAGAGGACATTCATTCATTTGTTCATTGGCATGCACGTTTAATGAGCTTCACACCAAAACCTTTTTCTAATCAGCCATGAGGTGGAGAAGAGGAAAATAGGGAAAAGAAAAAATTACAAAAGGGAACACATAGAAGATCAGGATGATGATCCAACCACCAACTTTTTTAAAGGAAAGAGGATAACTGAGCTTTGGCTAAGGTGGTGCCTAAGGCCCACTTGTTTGACTTGATTTTATGTTAAATTAGGCTAGTTTACCAAGAAAATGACGAATTTTACAAGAACAAATGGACAGCCATGCCATTAGTGAAAGCATCTTTTAATTGGTCATGCAATTTTGATGGCAAAATCACCTAGCTTTCCCCACACCTTCTCTTCCTCAAGTAAGCCAAAGCCAATGTTTCATGATGATTTCTGCTGACCTTGGTCCACAATGTCAATGCAACCACAAAAAGCAAAAATATGCACTCATCTTTGTTTCCATGAGGAATAGTCTCCTTGTGGTTTCTCAAAATAAGATATTGATTTCTAAACATTGGCATGACAAATCCTAGGCCAATCTTATTAACCAAATGACAACAACAAAAATGAAGTTAGCATTTTAACAAAGACATATATAAAAGCCTATATGCTTGATTTCACTACAGATATGTCCAATCGCAAGTCACCTGCCAGTATAAGCATTTTCCCTCATGGTTTTGCACATCCAAATTCACAAGGAAATACCTACATTGGGGCCTGAAAGGAGGATTATCTTCCAGGATTATGATTACTCAACTGCATGACACAGAATTGTTTGGCTTTACAGATGATGATAGACCTACCCTGAATCATCATGCATTTGTTGCTAGCATGTGGAAGTGGAAACAAAGTAATAGAAACATTTGTAGAAAGCAACAAAGTTACTTTGCATAGTGCACACAAGGCCTCAACAATAACTGACCATCAATAGAGACCTTGGAGAAGAGATACAAGCACAAACATACTAGGACAACAGCTTTGTGCACTATTGTACATAGCCCCTCTTCAATGCACAAAGAGCAAATGGGTTCAGAAATGTATGACCTAATTCTCTCAAAACTTTCAACATGAAACTGCTCCAAGTCATTCCCGCACTTGGAATATTACAAATGTTTACCAAGACCATTTAACAAAAGGTTTTCAAGCTTGGGAGATGATAAATAAAGGGCGATGAGTATGAGCAAAAAAAAAAAAAAGAGAACCACAAGCAGCTGCCATAGCACATGAAGCTTGAGCTTACTTAATGTAGATGAATACAATGAAGAAGAACACAAGGACAATCTTTAAGATCATGAATCAAGACAAAAGTGTTCATGAACATCTTTGCTACCTATTTAAACCAGAGCTAACTTTACAAAGCCCAAGCACCTTCATGCTCAAGATATTAAAGTTCATTGAAGCAAGTTTCAAACACTATGATGATGGACTTCAGGCCTGAACTGCACAAGTCAAGACTTCTGTCCCCACATTCTAATGATATATATAAGAGCTATAGCTGCTAAAGTAACAAAAGTTGTTCAACGCATCTAGCATTCAAATAAATGTATAAATAAGTACTTAACCTCCAAGGACCGCAACAGAGAGAGAAAAAGTGAAAGCCAAGAGGAACCATCTTGACAAGAAATGGGAGTTACACCTCCTCTTAACTGGGTGAAACTATTTAAATGATGAAGATATCCAACCACAAGGGAGCTCTTTTACCATTCCAAGAACTACATCCATGAAAAGGCTTTCCAGAATACAGTTGATGCAGAAGGTCGATTTTGGAACGGCATATTAGTTTTTCTTTTGTTTTGCCAGGAAAGTTTTGGGTGCAGTGACTATTTAATAGCATGAAAATGATCCTTGTGTTAGAATTTAAGGATTAGCTCTAATGTAAGTATGCATATATGTTTTTATATGTACTATCTAATATCTTAAACTCCTAGTAGTTTGATGTATGATTTGTATATATAAATATATGTATGTCTGCATAGGCCTTTTCGTATATATTTTCCTTTTATTTTTCATGTATTTTTCTGTATTTTTTTTGAATTCCTTTTTATTAGCAAAGGGAACTAGCTGTTGGCTGCTCCCAATGGCTAGAACTCTAGCCGCTGGAGCTGCCCAACAGCTAGCTCGTTTCTTTTCTTCTTCCTTTCTTTCTTCTATAAATAAGAGACTTGGGTCCCTTGCTTAGCATGGGCTTTAAGGTCTGATTTTGTGCATTATTTGAGATTGAATACAAGTTTTTTCCACCTCTAGTTTGAGGTTTCTCCTTGTGTGATTTCTTGGAGCGGCTGGTATCTTCAAGAATGTGACTCTTGAAGTGTTTCTATCATTAAGTTCAGGCCTGATTTACACCTTTGTACACGTTTCAGTCAGAAATGCCAACACATTATCAGCCAAAATTTCTGTGGCAAACATTAAGGAACATATGAACCAAGTGTTCAATTAATTAGATCTAAAAGGTAAAGAGTTCTGACAGCAAAGTGCACAAGTGTTTTGAGTGACCAAAAGTTAACTAATTGACCTAAAAGGAACAGTTGAACCAAAGAAACAATCGCACAATTTTTAGTTACCAAAGTAATGCAAGTACAGATGCTTACACGCAAAGGAGTCTGAACAGCAAGCCGCTCAAGCACAAAGTTCGAGACAAAAGGATCAGCCTGCCAATCATCATTTTCTTCCGATACTGATTCACAACTAGACAACAGCAACGAGTACTTTGCCTTCCATACTTGACCAGAATTTACACAAGCAGCAAAAGAAGCCATGTCTAGACGGTAGCATAAGAGGTCACAAAGATAGTCCACACAGGATATCTAGTCACAATGAATTAAAAGAAATTTCAGGCACAAAACATATAGGGCATAGCTAAGAATTAGTTTATTAGAAGCAATATATAGTGAAAAGAAATCCAACCTCTTCTGATTGTTTTCCATAAAAAGAAAATTCCTCTAGTCGTAACTTCTGTGATTTACTTTTCCATAAGACTTTCATTAGTTTCCTTCGTGCTGCTGTCTTGCCACGTAAGAGGTCCCAACCCATGCTGGCAACAAGAGGTTGAAGAAGAGGGAAAGATGAAAGAACCTGCCAGGCAAGAATTATCATTCAGCAGACGTAGTGAATGGAAAAAAGAACATGAAGCCAGTAATGAGTAAAACAAGATGAATGAGTGTGTAAGTTCTTATGAACCCCCCCATCAGAAGGGGAGGGTAAGCCAACACAAGACACAAATACAAAAACAGTTTGCAAAAGAAAAGTCCACACATCTAAAAATGGCTGCTGAAAAATACCAAAAACACATACATTGCTGGCATCTTCAAATTGTTCCTTCTTGATTGCAGATAAGGCAGCTTCCACAACTGTCTCCATGACATGAAGCCCAGAAACACGAGCATAATGGTACATGTCACGCATGCAAGACTTGACTATCATGTTCTTTAAATTCTTGGTTTCTACAGCGTCATCCAAGTCTGAGGCTTTTAGTAAATCTTGAAGCCGCTGTAAGGGAGGAGGGAAAAATCTGGTATTGGAGGCTCTACATTTCTCAAATTCTTCAGACAGCAACTCATCTTGAATTGACTGGTAAAATGAAAGAAACCAAGTTGTGAACTGTAATTTATTTCAAAACTTCATATGGAGGACTATAACAAATAAGCACAAAATTAGTCTATGATTACATGTAGAATCTTATAGATGTAGAAACCAAAACATGAAGGCATAAAAAGCCAGTCACCAATACTAGAGAGCCACAAAAATTTCTACCCACAAATAGCAAGACAATTTTTTTGTCCTGCATGTTTTTTATATGTGATAAACTGAAACTACAGCTTAAAAATTAAAATTATCTTTCATCTTTCTATATTACATTTTGGATACACAACAACGCATTATTTATGACTTAAACCATGATCTCAAGGATTTCTAAAATCACATAAGACCTCATTCACACCCATGATCATATGACACTATTACTAAAACTTTTTCATCGTAGACCTGTTACACCATATTCCATTTTCATGAAATAGATCCCTTGTGTAACTTATCATTGCATCAGACCAGGTTTGCTATCCCATCTCTTGGATGGATTTAAACTGAGTTGTCTACCTAGGTGAGTAAGTCAGCACTCAGCAGACTAGCCAACCTAGTTGGAGATAAGCCGACTGGTCCATGACCAGCCAGTCGACCAGTCCCTACCAGCCGTTCACTGATCCCTAGCGTGTTTGTTATTCCCCCCCTTCCTGTTATTTTCTCTTATATTTGTGAATATATGTGTATATATATATATACATACATATATACATACATATATACATACATACATACATACATATATATATATATATATATATATATATATATATGTACATATATATATATATATATATATGTACATAAATATATATTCACCAATATAAGAGAACACTAGATCTTGACTACCAATAACCCTGACTTGCCAATCTATTTATCTTCTCTCCTCTTTCTTCAATAGTTAGGAACTGAGGATTCGTAGTTGTCACTATTTAATTTCTTAATATACAACAAAAGCTTTAAGTTGCTGTAGCTCTTAAGTAATCAATGAGCAGTTCACTTGGGCTACTCTATTTTTACTTCTTAAAAGTAGTTAATTCCTTAAGGTGCTTGCCAAGTGGCTGGCCTATTACCTACCCTATGTAAATATCCAACATGCTCAAACTGACTAGGTCCGCTAGCCCCAACTAGTTCCTTGATGGCCTACCCATGTTAGATTTTTTATTTTGACAATTTCAGACTTGAGAAGAGTCCTGTGCATAAGATTTTGAGAAACCAGGACTTTATATACCCATATCTCATACAACCACTGATTCAGAGTCCTTCTTAGGTGTGAAAGTCAGCTAAGGATGCATTGGGAACTGCCAGAATGAACACTCAGGGCAGTTCCGGCAAGATCAAGCTAATAACAAAGTCAAGTTTAACACTTGAAATTGAGGTCAAATATGCAAGAAGGCATGTTACTTAAGGAGAGTGCATTGTGATTCTCCATGTAAAAAGCCCTTTTAATGCTTTGGTTGGCTAAACTCGAGAGCTCTCTCAAACCGAGTCAAGTCTAGTTCGAGCTGGTGAACTCAAGATCAGCTTGAGTTCGACTCCTTCATGACTCAAATTGAGCTTGAGCTAGCCTAGATTGGCTCGAACCCGACCCGCGAGCACCCACCCATTAAAAAGATACGTATAGTGCCAAACCAAATTTCAGCAGTCATGCATGTGCCTCGAGCACAATCACAATATTTTGAAATATCACAATATTGTCACCATTTTGAGCTGACTAGTCATATTGGTTAAGTATTGCTATTGTTTAAAACATTACTGGAATACAAATAACCTGACACCTTTTAGATCATATCATATTTTCACTTTAAAATACAAGTCTGCTTTATACTTATTATTTTTCATTTAAAATTTGGAACATTTCTATGGATTATTATTAAAATCCTTATAAGAAAAACAGTAAAAAACACATAAGTTCACAACTTTTCTAGTATCCCATGTATTTAATTTTTTTTATTTTTGCGATTTTCCTAGAAGTTTTACAAGAAAAACAAATTTAAAAAATTAAAAGATTGAGAAAACCTTGTCAAAAAATTGCCAAGAATGACATTTATGGTTATGGCCTAGAGAAAAGAATCTCATAGCCATGAAAACTTTTAGACATATAAAAAGTCGCATCTATGGACAAGTTAGTCTACCAAGTCATATCAAGCCCATCAACTGGTGGATTCAAGATTTTTGCATATCAATATGCTGTCTAGGATGAAATTGAACACGCGAAAATTAACGATGCAGTCTTTATGTACTTCCCAAAGGGCAGTTTAATCTCTGGAGTAGTAAAAAGCAATATATTGCTGCTTGAGGAAAACGAGTACATCAAGAAAGCACAGCACCCATGACTGATAAATGAGCAAGGAAATAACTATTTCAACTTTCCACATGTTTGATCGTAAAAGTGAGAAACCTATGAACCTGCTGGCGACTGTTAGCTTGTGACTACCTCAGAACTCAGAAGGCAAAAATCGTCCCATCAAGACAAATATTGTCCAGGCCAAAAAACAGAAGTGCAATCTTTTTATGCTCCAACTAACTTTCATGACGACATCCAAAAGCAGCAACCCCAAAAAGAAGTTAAACAAAAAATAAGCACGTGTATTAAATAACCTATTTGTAATTAAATACACATTCCTAGTTTTGGATGTTTATATAAAGTTTATTGCAAATGTTGCATTACCTGAATCATTTGAGCCAACTCGGCAGACCCAGAGGATAGAGCTTCTTTGTAGATTATCAACATTTTTCTTTGTGTGGCAATCCATGATTTAAGAAAGGTCTCCTTATGTGATACAACCTTTTTTATCAAGCCCTTCAAAAGTGACCTGGCAAAAGCATAAGCTCATGAAGCATATAGAGCAAAGAAGATCACCCAGCAAAGAAACATCAACGATGGTTCCACAACAGACCATCTGACTCGTTTAACATCTCAGAGTGATAAATCAGGAAGCACTACAGCCAGCAATTATGAACCAAGGAGCATAGATTTTGCTCTTGGGCACAGAAACTATATATTAGCAATGAAGTAAACAGAAAAGCTGTTGTTGATTCCAAGCATGAAAAAAGATACTGAAACGAAAAACACATTTTTCAGTGCACTCATACTTAAGTTAAGGGAACAGCACATTTAAAATCAGGGAACTTGTTGCAGAAATTAAGTTCTCACGTGGACCAAGGATAAAAAAAGTGTTGTTACTAAGTTCAAAGTAAAGAAACATTATGCACTGTGAGTTTCATTTTTGCCTTTGAAAACAATGATTTTTGAACTATCTTTCATCCCACCAAAAGACAAAATGCAAACTTTCCAGTATCTCTGTCTTCATTTTCATTTGCCATGCAAGACACATACATGTTCTCCCTGTTAGAACGTGTATAAGTTTTTGGGTCATAAGGATGTCTGAATCTGGATCCAGATCCGGATGTCATATTAGGTGTTGTTTCCAACATGTCTTCCAATATTCTTCTTCACTCACGAAAGAAATCTTAGGGAGGACTGCAGTCTGCATCATGGATGGTAGTCCTTGAATGTGCTATTACTATCAGATATCATCATAACACATTAAGGTTCCTTTTTTTTCTGAAGGTGGCATTTCCTCTCAAATATGAACCATTAGATATGTTTAACACCGGAAATCAACATCACAAAGGTGGAGGCTGGAGCAAACAATGACAACTATTTGATGCACTAACCAACTCAAAGCTTGTTACCTATCAGACTAATGGACTGACGAATAATGCACAAAGATCCCATGGTCAACATTTACGCATTGGTGCAAGTCATCTTCTTGTGTTTGAATCTACTTTACCACAATCTGGCCCATTGAATTTCATTTAGATCCTTTTACATTACTTTTCATGTGTTTCTCATTTTAATTGACAAAGTTACTTCCTTTGAACTAAGATCTTGTGGCATGCCTACCTGACATATAACTTGGTTCTACCAAATTTGCTTTTGCATTTGTCATTCTAGTTTACCGATAACCTAATCGAGAACAAAACATGTTTTTTTCTGAAAGCAGGTTTTGCCATTTGCGAACCAAATGTGTCCCCAAAAGTCATCTTCTTCACTGCATTAACTTATATTCACACATTCCGGCTGAGTGATAAATAAGGCAGAAGCTGGTGTTGAATGACTTCTGAAAAATTAAGGATGCATTATTGCTTGTATCACTATAACTTTTCTAAGTCACACGGACGCTTCACTTTTGCCGCCGCACCCGCGTCGACATGACTCAAGTGCGGGTGCAGCTTCGACTTGCACCCACAATCGGTCAAGAAGAGTCGGGTGCAGTCAGCCACACCTGACCATTTTTGTCCATTTTCGACACGAACCCGACTCGCGTTTGACTAGAGCCGGGTGTGGTCAACCTGTGTCCAGTCTATATGTGTCCTTTTTGTTGTTTTTTTGTTTTTAAATTATTTCATTTATAAGTATTGAAGAGGGGGTTAGGGCACTGAACGATCCCTTTGGAGTTCGGCCTTCCGAGTGTGTGTGTGAAGAGACTTGATAGACGATGATTTTCTGACGGCCATTGGTGTGACGGTGACCTGAGACTGGCAGATTGTCTTCCAGCGGTGACCTTCAGCCCAAGGCAACCGACATTCAGTCCTCTAGCAGCCAGTGTCTTTCTTTTATCAGTTTTCAGTCCTTCGGTGACCGGCGACAACAATCTGAGATGGCGGGCTGTCTTCCAGTCCTCCGACGTCCAATCCTCTGACGTTCTCCATTGAGTTTTATTATGCTATCAAGTATCAACTATCACCCTTTTATGTTCATTTTTTCACTGTTGTTCAATTTTTTTTCCAGTTTTTTTTTAACGTGCGATGACTGATGAATAATTGTTTGCTCTTGCTGCAACCCTGTTTTTTTATATTTGCTGTGCGTTTTTCAGTTCTTATTTGTGATGTATCTTTTTTTATGATTTTATAACTATGTCTGAAATAAGTAATTGTTTTATTGTTGTTTTCATAGTATATGATATACAGTTGTGTTGTAACTTGTAACTTGCCATTTTAACATTTTGTTTTGCACTTTTACTGTTGTTTCATATCACGGTATACATTATTGGCTATTGGTTATAATATATTAATATATAAGTTTTGTTACTTGTATTATAGGTGCAGCTGTGTTCTACTTTCCAACTGCTAATTTCAATTTCTGCTTTTGCATTATCTTAATCTGTTATATTACTAAGTTACAGTATTTACTATATATAATATATGCTATTCTAAACTCCTAATATGGTCATATCATATGCATTATGTTCTATACATTAATAACTTAAAGACTCGTGGAATTGTTGATTTGCAATTTTGAATTTGTTATTTGATAAATGATAATTTTGTTGTTTATAGACAAATTTGCTATACACACACACACACACACACACACACATATATATATATATATATTTATATTTATTTATTTATTTATTTTTATTTATTTATTTATATAATAAATTGATAATAATAATAACAAATATTCTCGCCGCACCACCGCACCTAAATTTTCTGGGATGTGCCGCTCCGGCACCCACACCCCGCACCTATGTGACATAGTAACTTCTTCATGATATAAAGGCATGTTATCTTTATTTCCCCAAACCTTTCTGACTATGAAGACAGCACTAGGAATGACGCATTCATGAACTCTGAGAGATTCTGGATGGATTTGGCATGCACCAACTTAACAGTCTTTCCTATCATATGAACACTGCCAATGGCATCATTAAGGTGCTGCTTCTATCATTTCCCAGGCAATTCCAAAAACTGTCAGAAGAATAACAATGATGTGTACAGAATATGACCATCCGTATAATCTGAAGATTATGAAAATAAAAAAGACAGAACAATATGCTATTCATCCAATTTCAGGCATTAACTAAAATTCAACCACGACCTACCAAGCAAACAATGCATAGCTGCATCGACTGGCAATCATGCACACCTAAGCATCTTCTCTACATTGCCCACAACCCCAGACAGTCCAATACTGAAAGTAAGAGCTTCAAAATTGGCACTGATGGTTACCTTCTCTTCAACTAAAAAAAAAAATATCTTCTAATTATGTGAATCCAAATAATGGTTAAAGAGTTTAATCACTATTATGCCTCAAGCATTGGACCGAACTTCTTTACTGTCAAGGTAATGGTTATGAATAAACATCGACTCCCAGAAAAAAAAGTAGAAGAATGGGAGATAGCCCACAAAGAAATCCAAAGAAAATAACCATGATATACTTCTTTCATGCATAATATCACTAAAAAAGGATATAAATTTGTGGCCGCTACTTAATATCAAAAATGGTCTGAAAAAGTATCTAAACAATGAAATCTATATATTTGCACGCTGCTGAAGTAAGGAACCATGGCATGCACATTTGGAACAAATTCGAGATTTGAACAAACATTGTCTCATTCAAAGGCTCCATAAATCGGATATTTCTCAATGCATTTCTCCATTTGTCTGCAGATGGTAAATCTTCCTCATAGCATGAAGCTTGAAGCAATTGAAATTAGACTGGGATACTTAAGCAAGTTCTTGCTACCAATTTCAAGTCCTCGTTATGACTCCTCTATGCAATGTAAAGATATCCATTTGGATATGTTATGTTATCTTCACTGTCTTTTGTCTATCTTGGTGTATGTTATCAACAATAATCTTTTT
This sequence comes from Nymphaea colorata, assembly GCF_008831285.2. Taxonomy (NCBI): domain Eukaryota; kingdom Viridiplantae; phylum Streptophyta; class Magnoliopsida; order Nymphaeales; family Nymphaeaceae; genus Nymphaea; species Nymphaea colorata. The sequence goes on from NC_045138.2 coordinate 31,894,444, forward strand.
TCTGCCTACCCTTGCCTACACACCAAATCAAAATGACACTAGTAGTTGCACTGGCAGTTATTTTTTCTGGATAGTTGCATTTCAAGGGGTGGTACAACTTCGATGACAATTAATTTACAGTCATATTTGTACTTTGTAGACCTAACGAGTCCCTCCCCTCTTAGCCTATTCCCATTTATTGGCACAGCTCGGTGACTGCCTATCCATTTCTTTGCACTCATAAATTTTCGCATTTTCATTCTCGCTTTACAGGGATGAAAATAAACAGAAAAGAAGTCGAAGTACAAATAATCTTGTTCCCCAGAAAAGCAAAAACAAAGAAGAAAGCAGAAACTTCAAACTTACCGATACTCATCCGCTGGGACTCCATAATTAAGATGAAGAAAACGGATACAGTGAATGGCTTTATCAACGTCCCCTTCCCTCAAATGCTCATTCATCAGCTCCAAGTGTGCCCTCTGAACCACCTGCAGGACCTTAATCCCCCATTGCAAATCATCTCCACTGACTGGTTCCGCGCGTTTGTCAGTAACCAAGCTGATTGCCAGTCCCGGATCCTCCGGCGGCTCCGCCCGTTGCCTCTGTATCTTTACATTACGGCACAGTGCATCGAAGAGCTCTGCCTGATCGCAGGCAATCCGCTTCAAACACCTCGACTCGCTCTCCGATAATTCGAGCTCTGGATCACTGCCGCTGCCACCAGGATCATAATTACTATCCGCGGCTTCCCTCAACCTCCGCAACCCAAGCCGTAAGACCCTCCCCAGAAACGCAGCTGCATCCACAGGAGACAGCTCCTCCATCGCGGAACCCCTAGTGACATCATCCGGTCCACTGTCGAAGCTGCCGGCCTCCTCAGAGCGATCGCGATTCCCGGTTGCCTCCAAGTCAGGGAGCGCCTCGTCAGACACGCGAGAAATGATCGACTGCACGACGAGCAGGAACTCCGCCTTAAGAATTAGGGCTTCGGGGTCGAGATTCCAAGTCGAAGATGGCGAATCGAATCGAGTGAGCTCGAGGGACGACAGCCACAAGAGGTGGGAGGGGGAATTGCAAGTCTTGGACCACAGAATCCCCTGGAACTCGCCTCCGTTGGCGACGATGGTCTGAAGTATGGCGAGGGCGAGCCCGGGGTCGCGTTTCTTGATGCTGAGTATGATTCCCCTGAAGGCCTCGAACTGAGCAAGGAACAGATGGTTCGCCGCCGCCCTTGAGAGGAGCTCCACATCCTTTTCGACCTGCACTTCCATCATGGAGACGGTGGCGAAGGAGAAGCCCAATAAGAAGGAGCAACGCAGAGAAGGAAGAAACTGGGGAGAAACGAAGGAGGTGAACTCATGGCGCCATCAAGAACTTCCACCCGCAAACGAAAACTGTTTCTCTGATAAAGTACCTTTGAGGGAGAGAAAGGCAGAGGGGAGGGGAGGGAAGTGGTGGGGCCGTCTTCTGCATGTGTCCCACCAATATCGACTAGCGACTTCTTCGCTGTATCGACTGGGAGTTCAGGCATACTTTGTGACATGTTTGCGCCTTACATTGTGGGAGGATAAGTCGGAGTGTCCAATCCCGTCAGCACCATTCAAACACGAACATTTAATCTACTTAGACATGGGTCGGTTGAGTGTATAAAAAAAAAAAAAGAAGAAATCAATGCAGAATTTGAAAAGCTATCCGATTCAGTAAAACATAGGAACATTTCTTTCCACTTTAACAACATAGCCTAAAAAGTGTCATTATAAATTTTTGGCTAAAGGGTGCCGTCACTACAAATTTCAGGCACTTATATGTAAAAAAATGAAAACTAACAAAATCTCTATGTATAAATAAAGTAAAATTTTGCAGACTTGTGTGGGCAATTGCGCACAGCAACAATAGCGTGGCTTTGCCATTAGAGAATGTTTTTTGTTAGTACTTAAGAACAGTGGCGTAGCCTCACAAAATTAATGTTTTGATATATTTGATTGTTATACATGTAAGTGGGCCAAAAAAATTATAGGTATTGAATGACTGCCCTCACTAAAAAAAATTATGGCTAGTTAGTGCTTGAGAATTGATTGTTTATCAAAAGTTATGTAGAACATATGGATTTATAGGACAGATGGAACTTTTAAAAGTTTTCTTAGTAGTTAATCGTGATCATCATGTTCATTTTTAAGGTTGTGAGTTAGTATTTAAGCTTGAACGAGGCCAAGACCAGGGGAGCATTTGGAAGACAAAAACCAACTGACTCCTAATGTTGTTCTACAACCGTACCTAGTTTAAATAGTAGTTACATTTGATAAATATGCGTTGTGTTCTTTTATGAACATAGAATTATTATGTTTAACAGCAAAAATTATATGGAAAAGTATACAATTTGTATGCATTTCAGAGGAAATTGGATTACTCGGAATTACACATTTGGCAACGAAGAAACATGAGCCTTTTGTCAGAAACTACAGCCAAATAAGTTTCTATCGACCGATCATTTTCAATGAAAAGAGTTGAGATTGTGTTTTTTTTTTACATCCACCTTTTACTTGCATTTTCGGAAAAAAGCCAAATTTTGTGATTTTTTAAAATAAAAGCCACACTTTCTATAAAAACATTTAAGTAAAAGCCTAAAGTGAACTTCCACTAACATAAGAAACAAAAAATTAGCAATCATTTTTAATATTTGTGCGCTATTAGTACATTATATTCTTAACATTCCAGTTAACGCTTTTTAATCCTATCAAGTTAATTCAAATTCACTTCAGTCTTTCACGCCCCCATATAATGGGGCATGTGAAAATGACGTTCCTACAAGCATTATACTTTTATCATTCTACGTCTTAATACGGTGAGACATTTGAAGGGTGCATCGTTGTTATCACCGATACTGATGTAGGTTGGACAGGCAAATGACTGAAACTTTGCCCCTATTTTGCAATGAATTGTTAAAGTCTGTCGTCACAAAAAGAACATCAGTTGTGCCTACTAGCTTGGATGTGTATGGGTAAGTGGATTTGCCTCTAATTCCTCTCTATCATTTGACCACCGGTTCCAAAATTTTTACACCAAATCATATATCTAAGATTTTTTTTTTTAACACTACATCTCATATTATCTCGCGTCTGAGATCATAGACTATCGGCTAACGCTAGGCATCGAGTGGGACCCGACTAGGCCTGGTTCGGATCGATAAAAATGTCTTAATTCATATTTATTGACTTTTATATATAATTATAATATTTGGTTATGATTAATTATATTTATATATTATATTATAACTAAAGTATATGTATTTTAATTTAATTGGGTTGGGCTCGGGTTTAAAGTGTCGGGCCAAACCTGGGCCCGGGTTTCGGGTGTCAGCCGACCCGAGCCCGACTCCTTATCAGGCTGGGCTGGCCCAGCCCAGTCTCAGGTTTACACACGACCATAGATTTATAGCCCAGAGGTCCTAAAATATTTTTAGCTTTGTCCTACCAATAATAAACCTCGGTCCTTTCATGTGACAGTATTTTTTGGCATCTTAGATAGGAATGTCAATGGATTTGATTTAAATAAAATACACTCCATGTAATTGGAATATGGATAAGAAAAAAATCATATCTAAATCTGAAACCCAAATCCACGATTCGAACCTGATTTTTAATTCATATCGAAAACTGAATTTTGAACCTAAACTGGCCTATTTTTAAAACATAAGAGTATTATATATACAATATTTGTTTAAAATTAAATCCTTTTAAATGAAATCTGAATCCGATGGACTATTTATGTATATTTGTATAAAAAAACGACAGGACATCATCTCCTAAATTCAAATCCTACCTGAGTTCTTAATTGGGTATTACATATTTTTTTCTATATACGATTTTTTCGGAACAGTTAGATGGAACATCCAATCTAAATCAGATATATTAGCATCCCTATTCTTAGAGAAAGCAAATGTGTTTAAACTTAAAAAACCTTGCTTCATATGTCAAACATATCAAATATGATGGAGAAAGCCCAAATCTCAAGGCTTAAGGGGCGTTGAATAGCTAACGGAGGCCAAAACTTATATATTTCGATAACCATAAACTGATGGCCGAGGCCGATTGTCATCTAATAAACACTTCGGGCAAGAACTTATCCACATGGAGGGCTGCACAACAACTCTAGCCAACTTGGGCTCGACTCAAACTCGCTTGAAAAAACTCGGCGTGTGCTCTATTTATTTATAAACAAACCGAGATACTCAAAACCATAAATGAGTCGAGTCCACGTTTCAAAAGTTCGACTCGTTTATACTCAACTCAACTCGCAAACCAGTACTATATATAATATCATCAAAACCAGTTTCACAAGTTACGCGAGTTAAACGAGCTGATGCTGATACGAATTAAACGAGTTAATGCATACAAAAGTTAACGATAAACAAGTTAAATGGGTTAAACAAGTCGAGTTCGAGCTTGATTTTGTGTAGTCGAGCTCAAGCTTGTTATAAGGAGCTCGAGTTTTTTGAGCCGAGTCGAGTTCGAACTCGATTTTGTGTAGTCGAGCTCGAGCTTGTTATAAGGAACTCGAGTTTTTTGAGTCTAGTCGAGTCGAGCTGGCCAAGCTTTGGCTCAACTCCACTCGTGTGCAGTGTCCAGGCTTACTCATGCTTGCACGATCAGCCATGCGAATATAATAGTTATAGGAGGTTGGCGTTTGCCCCATGAACAACGTCTTGAAAACCATTTCATGCCTGGAGGTAATTAATAACCAAAGATTATACATTTTTAACTGAAGTTCGCTCGAGGACGAGGATAACCAAGCTAATGAGCAGTGGCGAAACCAAAATTTTTTGCATTAATAATTCAGATTGTAAGGTTTAAGTGGCACTCATATATAAATAAATAAAAACTATAGAAATATCAACAAAACAGCTTATAAAGTATAAACAAGATAGCTTAATCACTATAGGCAGTGGTGGAGCTATGCATATTTGGCCGAGGGGCACTCAAAAATTATATCTTAGAGGCCATTTTATGTGCAAGTATATAAAAAATTGAAGGTTAACCAATATCTAAATAAGGATTTTTTTATTGAATTGTGTGGGCAATTGCCCACACATGCCCATATGTACCTCTGCCTCTGAATATAGTCGTTAACCCATGAAATCCATAAGCTTGATTTAAAACCTGCCGTATTCGGACGGAAACGGAGGAAGGACACTTCTGGCCGTCCCTTTTTGTGGTTCCCAACTCCCAAGCAGAAGGGGACAGGGTTCATGAGTTCCGCCAAATCAGTCGGTCGAAAACCGTTCCGAACGGTTTCACGGTGCATGGGGACGGGGAGAAGGCCCTGCTACTGCTAGGGTGGGAAAACAGGGGGCCGCTTCACGGTGAGCGCCGCTCCGAGTCTTCCTGCGGCAAGTTTCCCCAGTTTCCATTTCTCTCATTCCCTCTCCTTCTTCACGAAGCTGAAACGGAACTTATGATGTGCCTCTTTCCCTTTCGAGCAGGTTTACTCTTCATGGCGTTGGTGGTGTAGAAGGAGTGGACTGCGAAGAGCGAAGCTGCCACCTCCGGCCAATCTGTCCAGCACACCAGCACTTTCTTCAGCTTCTGGGAACATAGTGGCGTCGGACCCGCTGCCGTCGCTTTTCGGTTCCAGGTTCTCTCTCTCTCTCTCTCTATCGCACATACACATGTACACACTCTCACTAGAAGCAAATCCTATGCTCCACTCTACTTCATTGTTACCTCTTGTTTTCTCGGACCAGCTTGAGTTTCAATGGTTAGATCAAAAGTTGAGGTTTTTCTGGAAGGTGATAACATCACGACATGATCGACGGTGGTGGGCTTATTCAACCAACGCCATGCACTTTCATGCAGAAACAAATGCCAAAGCTATTTGATTATATATGTTACTATTTTTTAATATGTTTTGAAGACCTAGGACATTGGCATAATGTTTTGGATACATTCATTGTGAAGTGGGATAACATGCGAGCTTTCTGAGGTCCTATTTAGTCTTTGGAAGCTTATCGGAGATTGCGTGTGAAACTTCTTTCTGTTTATATTGGGAATTGGGATTGGAGATTTTTTGTTAGATGTGTTGGGATTACGGAAACGGGAAGGTAAATGCTTCTATTGGTCGACCACTTAAAACCTGAAAGTTGTATGCTTGGGGTACCTGTGGTGTTATTTGTTTGTTAGGTTGGGTTCTTAAATTGTCCACAAGTTCCTGCTAAAGTTCCTGGAGTCTGCAGTTCTTTAAGCAGAACATCTTCGCTGTTTGGTGGTTTTTGGTGTGCGTTTGTATGTATTATGATGTAAATCTGAAGAATGTGTACGTGTTTGGCATGGGTTATCATTGATGCACAGGAAAAATACTGTACAGGAAATTCTGTTGTCTCTCCTGATTTCTCTTTTTTCTCTCTCATTGCCTTTGATTTGGTGGTTTTGTTTGCAGTGGAAAAGGCAATTGTTCCTGCTTTCGTCGCCCGTCTCCCGGTGACAAAGGGGCTTTTTGTTGCTGCGCAGAGTTTTCATCAAAGGCGTGCAAGAAATCTTCAGGTATTTTTGTGAGTCTATCTTCATATTGCAATACACGAACCGCCGGAAGCAAATAAGAAAACACCCAAATTAAATTAATGGCGACCATTATATACATGCATGATTACGATTGGATTTTTGAGAAATGGAAAACAGACCGAACACAATCTTAACGTGGCTTGGCAGATTTTTGCCTACATCCACGAACCGTTTATGGGCTTCATTGATGGCTGCCGTTCTCGCATGGTTTTTTACTTTACAATCATGTTTTTAGTACCCACGGCATTCTTTTTACTTTCAGGGGCAATACCCCATACAATCACATAAATAGATAAAATTAACATTGGGACTTCCTTATAAAGGGGACTTGCAGCAATTTCATCGTTATGAAATGAGAAAATTTTTTATTTTTAAATTGGAAGGCTGGGTTAGATGGATACAAACCAAATTATGATAAGAACAAGCTTCTATGGAGCTGAATCAATTCAGTTGCAAACTCCGACCACTTGAACATGATAAGAATATGGGCGCATATACATTTGAATAGCTGAAAGAAGCCTTGAAATTTTCATTTTTCTCCATAAAAAAGGACACATCGGTAGCCATTTCAGACATCTGAACAGGTGGACCTTTTTCTGACATGGAATTAAGGGCTGGCAATCTGATTTGCAAAACAATATTTTCTCCCTTAGCAATTGAATGCTTTTCCCAAATAATTATTGGTTGATATTTAGTGGGAACCATTTAGTCCTCTACAAATCTCACATCTTATGTAGTTTTTTGGCTCGTGTTCCATGTTTGGTTATTTGAAGTCATGTGACTGTTTACTTGGCTGAATAGAGGTTTTGAGGCTTGTAGAAAGCAATGGACAGCCATATGTTTTTCTAGATTTGACTGAAAAGAGTTATGACGGGTGTGTTAAATGCATCTTAGATCTTACTGAGATACTTCATATGTTTCCTGTTTGCCAATGGGATTCTTTACTGGAGATCAGCTACGGTTCTTGCTTATAAGTGCTATCATTTTACTATTTCTTCAACTTTGATTGTTACGGCTTCAGCAGACAACAATACTTAATGATGATCAGTTAAGACTTAAGAGAACTAGGAAATGTAGTAGTGCTTTAATCTTCTTCCTTCCTCACCTTTCCCTGAATTATCTGGTTGTACAATTACTTCTTCAGTTGTTCCAAACTGAAAATTTATTATTACACGGCAGGTTAAGCAGACACTTGTGCTTACATTTGTCTGCTGGCGTCATGATTCATCTGTAAAGTTTGGTTCAATGTGTTGACTGGCATCCGTTCTTGCATAACATGGACCGGTCACTGCATTTTTTATGACATTGAGAGGAGCTGCTATACTAACCAAGACACTGTAGTTTTCAAGTTCTTTTGCTTAAATGGTATGAGCTATAGGTTACTAAAATGAGAAGAACTTTTCACATGAGGATTACTAAGATTTTGCTTTTCACTTGCTGTCATTTTTTTTTTGTCTTTTATGGAAGTCTTATAACGAGATAGCCATCAATTATTCCTGTGGCACTGACACAAGACACTTTGCTGTCTTCAAAGAAAATATTGTTGAATTTTTTTAGGCTCCCTCTTGCTAATTTGACTGCTCCCTACTATGCATTTATCTGCATACTTTATCCTTCTGCGCTCCGTACAATCTTTTCGTACTTTTGCTTATCAAACCCTGAAATTGACGGAGCAACTCAAGTAAAACAAAGCTTGGGGATTCCAGCAACCTCTTTTGACTATTTGTCAAGGACAGATGGCTGGAGCTTCATTTGCTTGTATGGGGTCCCACATGATGACACGTTCCTTTCTTCCTTCTGCATGGCCCAACCCCCACATCTATGGAAAAAAAAATTTATGTGTCAATCAAAAGTGGACAAAAAATTTATGGATACAAAGGAGCCGAATAGCTTACCAACAATCGACCTGCTTATAGTTGAACACAATGAGCTTGAGCATTGTCCTAATTTCTGTCTGATTGGACTGGATTTTGTGATACTCGAACTTTAGGGTTGCAAATTGTCACACCCCGACCCTTTGACACACAAACATTTTTTTTTTTTCTAAACATCAAACATCGAGGTGCGACTACCCAACAGTTCAAAAGAGTGAGCCAAACAATTCAAAACAATGGGGCGAACTTTCATTTATATAACAACTTTGTTTCATACAAAATCACATTTATGTGTATGACAAAATGCCCCCAAACTGTATGATTGATGTCTAACAAAAACAATACATCAATACAGATAAACCAAGACGCGCCGGCACTACATAAGAAAACAAAGCCCAAAACCTCCCCAGTAGGACGTGAGTGAAGCCATCTGATCAACCTGCCGCCCCGGGTCTGCCAAAACCTGAAAAAGAAACAACTGAAGGCTTAGCCTTCGCAGTATGGCAACAAGCCAGAAAAATACCAAATCCTCTTAGATAGGGCTCAAATAAGAGAACAAATATCAAAACCATTTATCATCATGTCGTGTCAGAGCACGACACGTAAGGGCCACTCAATGGCCACAACAACACAATTTCAATCATATGCACATCAATCACATACATTCAATCATATACATTACATTTTCATTAGCTTTAGTGAATTCACAGTTCCTGTGGGTGCAACACAGGCACGTGCACACAATGGGCGGCCTACAACCGAGAGACAACCCTCGTGGTGGCCCATAACAATATGGATCTATTTCATCCGTTGCAGCGGTAGAGCACTCATCCATGGATGTGTGAATTTCAAGGAGAGATACTCAGCCTTCCCTAGGACACCCAGGTTGGGAAGGCGGGAGCCCAACGCTCCAAGCACAACACACAACAATACCCTGGGGCCTTGCACCGCCTGCGCTCCGAACAGGTGAGACCAGTGGCGAAAAAGGGACGTCTCCCAACACATAGCCACATCTCACTGCCTCTCATCTCTTAATTATTCATTATTATCATTCGATTAACACATTTACAAATTGACTGGCTAGCTCATGAGGTTGGTACACTTTACGAGTGCACCCACACCTCCAATTGCCTCCACACGAGGTCTGCACATAACACTAACAGTCATAGCTAGCCGTCATACAATATGGGTACAACTACCCTCCCATTCAATCATTTGCATCATTGCCTGTAGCAATGTGTATGCAACAGAACAAAACATTCACATCATTCATCATATCAATCACATCTTCAAAAACTTAGCCAAACCATAGAGAGTAGTCTCGATCTGTGATTGGCTCGTAGCTGTCTTATGCAGTTATCATTCTAGGATGCTTTCTAATGCACAATTGGGGTCGAAGAGACACTCGACTCGATACCCCACCTCATCTGTCCTAAACAGATATCAATTATAGCATGCACATGCAAAGACATAACATTTTCAAAACAATCACTAATAGCCTTTCAAAACCCTTCATATCATATATCAATTCATGTACATGCATACACACATTTAATCTCAAAACAATCAATCAATTCACATCACAAATCCTAGAATCCCATGACCCTAGGAACACACATTCACACATTTGCCTAGGCAGGGATTTGCTTGGAATGTCGCCATACTTGTGGCGCGCTCACAAACTCTTCAAAATGCCTCGAGCTTCAAATCTGACAGCTCAAGGTCGACGGGACGTGCCCGGTGTACCTGCAAACATAAACAAAAGATCAAATTTCTACTAGTTAACTACGCAATCCAAACAAATACAAAACAGAATCATTGAGGCACATGTCATCGCCTCAAGAAAGTGTCGACGGGTAGTGTCGACCTACAAGCCCTCCAATAGGCCACTTCGCAACTTCTTACCGTTGCCACCCAATGCCAAAACCCAATGCTTCGCTCAATCCATCCTTAACACATTTCTCATTAACTTTCCTTTAGTTGAGGCGTCTTCCCAACATGCACACCCCCTTCCTACCTACACATACCACCCGCGTCGACCAAGGTGCTCCAAGCGTTCCCAAAGACGGTCCTACGCTTCTCCACAACATCATTAACTCTACCATACTTCCCTATTGCATCGAAAATCAACCTATCATGCTTAAAAAAAATCATGATAAACACAAATCATCGCTTCTCCCACATAATCCTACACTTTCCCCAAAAAGCAAGGTCGCTTGCATGCATCCCAAACCATCAATTCTACCTTCTAGCATGCTCAAACAATAATTATACATGCTCCAAAGAAAAATATATAATAAAATGGGTTCAATTACGCCTTGCTTTACCCAAATCAAGAGTCTAGGCTGCTGCAATCCTTTCGGCAGCCACCTCACAAGTCCAAATGGTCCCCAAGCAGCTAAAATCCTTCAATGTCGCCACACCAAGGCCTTCTAATCACTGTTATGCGGGGAAGAACACGTCCCCTAAACTGGAATCCAATCAAACAGTGATAAAATCAGTAAAGAAGAGTGCTCGGTTGGGGAAAAATGGAAAAACAAATAGAAAATGGGGAGAAGAGCTCAAGTAGGGAAAAGGCACTGACCAAAGAGATAGACAGAAGAGAGAGTGAGGGAAGGAGGGTTCGGACAGAAAGGGGAAAGACGGCAAAGGGGAGGGAAATCGAGTGGGGCAAAAGAGGGAGATGGTGAAGAGGAGACGGACGGGACGAGGAGGGAGCTCTAGCAGAGAGGGAGAGGGAGAAATCATGCGGCAGGGGGTGCTGACGAAGGAGGGAGAGGCTGCGTGGGAGGGAGGAGAAAAAGCAGACAGAGAAGGCGAGAGAGGAAGCTTACCCACGCTGCCGCCGTCACCACTACCGCCGCTGTCATCGCCGCCGCCGCCGCTGCCGCGCCGACCTCCGTCTCCTTCTTCTTCTCTGCACTGAGCTCCGGTCGTGGGTAAGGGAGAGACGCAGAGGGGAAACGAGGGGGAAGGGGAGACGGGCTGCAGCGTCGGGCTCCTTACGCGCATGGAGCTCGGGTCTGGGTCTGGACCCTGACCCGACCCGTTCTGCCAAAAAAACCAAGCGTTACACAAATGGCTTGGATCCAATTTTAGAGTTTCATACCCAGCTTCAGAGTGACATTGTCGGTTGTCAAGTAATGGCAAGATAAAGTATTCACTTATATTTTCACTTATATTTCGACCATCTAGCCTGCATTATGTTAATGCAATATATGACTGGCAGTTTATCAGTTTTTATGATTACTATTCATCTAAAGCATCTTTATGATGACTGATAATGATCAGTCAGGTTTTGCAGTTCCGTTCAATGTTCAAGGAGGCTGCCATAAACTGGTCAGGTTGCTTTCTGCAGCTGGATCCTTCATAAACTGTGGAACTGTTGTTTTTGGTATTTGTTATTTTGGTCATATTTGAGGATCAACATGCACGTAAGTTACAACTGATGTTCGGTCAAGCCTCATATGACATAGTCAAAGAGATTTTCTTTTCTCAATTTGCTAAGAAAGAATCTTGCTTGATCTGCTCTTTAGTTAGAATGAAATGAACAACACTATATTTTTGTTTAAGAAATTTTATCAACATGTGAAGTTCTTCATTTGTTGGTGAAAAGAGATTGTCCACCCCAAAACCCAAACTGGATGAAAATTTTGAGGATAAAAATGAGTATGAACCCTAACAGGGAAAAATTCCTCCCTCTGGAAAATTTCCCCTTCCGATGTGCCTAACAAAACTCCCTTGTCTGTCTTTTTCTAAATTGTTTTTTACCTTTGCTGCCAAACACTACTTGAAGACTTACTAATTTTATTGGCTTTTGCAGCAAGGAAAGGAGTAAACTGGTCGTAGTTGTAAAGGGATTTGCATTTCAAGCATGGCACTTGGTTCTCTTTATGCATGTGCACTGCAAAATGGCGTGCTTCTCCCAAAATGTTCGAAAACTTATGCCATCAATTGTCATTGGGAATCTCATCAAAAACTTGTAGGTCCTCATTCAAGGGTTATATCTAGGAACCCGACGTCAAGTACCTCAACTTTTCTAAGTTTATCACAATGTTCACTATTTTCTGCTGCTGATTGTTGTCAGAAAACAGAATGGGTATCATGTAGGAAGGGCAAAACATCAGATTTTGTTGATATTCAAAAACCAAATTCATTTTTAGAGGGTGAGAAATTCCAGCTTAATCATGTAATAGAAGCACAGCAATTTGATCGTGAAATTCTTAGTGCTATCTTTGAGGTAGCTCGTGAAATGGAAAAGATTGAGAAAACCTCACTTGGTGCAAGTCTTTTGAAGGGCTATTTGATGGCCACATTATTTTATGAGCCTTCAACTAGAACTAGGCTTTCATTTGAGTCTGCCATGAAACGTTTGGGTGGAGAAGTTTTGACAACAGAAAATGCAAGAGAATTTTCTTCCGCATCTAAAGGAGAAACATTAGAAGGTATGCATGCATTCTGTGATGTCACTCGATTTGATTGATTGTAGATTAGTGAATGAGTTTTGTTACTTTAATACGCAGATACAATAAGAACCGTTGAAGGTTATTCTGATATTATTGTCATGAGACATTTTGAGCGTGGAGCAGCGATAAGAGCTGCCTCAACTGCAACTATTCCTGTCATTAATGCAGGAGATGGCCCAGGAGAGCATCCAACTCAGGTGAATGTTCTAAATTACTTTTACTTGATATCTACGTTAGCTCATTTTTTGGGTTCATCAGTTATGTCAGAGTATCTTTTAGGTTGTATTGTCAACCTTGGTGAGTTGGCTGACTGGTCAGCAGTTAGCTGCAATGGGTGAGGCCTGCCTGAACCCAACTTGTTATTGAAAAGATGGGCCTGGCCTTGACCCAAGCTTCAGCCAGGTTGGTCGAACACAGGCCTAGTGCACATAGACAGGGTTCGGGATTAAAAGTGTGTTCAGAAAATCTGGCCTGACATGCTCTCAAGAAGCTACATTTTTGTACAATAAGAATGCCCACCCTGGTTATATCCTTGAATATTAGTGAATAGCTTAAGGTGTTCCTTAGCCACTGGCATATGGACATAGTTTTAACCCTAGATTAGTGTTATGAATTGGTGCAATTTCATCATGAAGAAGTAGAGGAATTTTTTTTCAAAGCATGTCTATTTTGGTTGGAGTGTCAGAGTGGTAAAAGGTGTACCATTTTTGGTCTTTGGCCCTTCCTTCACCTAGAATTTACTCTTCTGCTGTTAAGTACTTGGAATGGTGGGTTTTGTGCACTTCAAGTATATACAGGTTTAATTATGTTTTTTTGGTTTGGGATTCCTTAGTTGACCTGATTCATTAGTCGGGCTTGGGTCACAGAACCTAAATCAAGCTCAGCGTGAATTAGATGCATGCCAAGCTCAAGCCAAGTCATGACAAGCCGATCACAATACCAAGCCTATACCTGGGTCAGCTATGCACGGCCTTAGTCCATGGCTAGTTGGCTAGTCATGGCCATGTAGTTGATAGGAATGCGAACCATGGACTAGCAAACCAACTAGATAGACTAGTCCCTGCTACTGTGAACGACTAGTGGATATGTACGTTTCCTTTGTATGTCTATGTATGTGTATTTTATGCATTTTTGTTCAAGGTTTTTAAATCCAGCAACTTGAGTTTCAACTTGGAGTGAATTGAATTGTGTTTTGCTCGGTTAACCAGTGTCTCATTTGGTTTTAACAACTACACTTTTTTTGTATAAAACATGTTTATACATGTATGTAATAGTGTTTTTATTCATTAAGTGTTTACCATTTTTCTTTTGACCAAGTTGATGACTGAGTCACCTAGTCTACTCAGTTAACTAGTCACCGAGTCAAGTCAATCAACTCAGTGGAGTTATCAATGTTCTTTTTTAATATTTATATGTGTGTGTATATGTTCATATATGTGTGCATGTGCACGTGTGTTTAACCTCAACCTGGTTAAAAATGGAAAAGCGAGGAATTGACAAGATTTGACTGAGTCATGGGATAACCAGGACAAGTCATCTGAGCTTTTGCAGAACGAAAGGTTGATTTAACAGAGTTGTTTGTGCATGTATTTTCTCATATTTCTTTAGAGTTTGGATTACACATAAAAGATGCATACACTACCAATAACGTAATTATAGTCGACATTTGCATTTCATATATATTCATAATATCATATACATTTATTATATCAATGTTGTGATATCAAAGATTGTTTACATATACAAATATACTTTTTGCGAAAAATGTTGCCAAAAGCAGGCTGAGTCACCAAGTTGACCCAGTCACTCATGAGCCAATTAACTCTGAGTTGAGTCCTGATTCATTGGGTTTTAAAGCCTTAGTGAGAGGTAAAATTAGAAGATTACATGTTTTTATAATTAAACATGCTAAATTCGAGCATTAACCTCAGTGAGATATGCTGTCTCCTTATCTGTTTCTGTGTTTCTATTCATAACCTTTGATGAACCAAAAAACTAGAAAAAGATAATTGGGAAACTGATCCTTCTAAATAATATCAAAATTGCCGACTTTTATTGATGTTTTCCACTGGGATACTTGTAGATGTCTTGGTTTTTTTTCCCTTGGGTGCATTGTATACTAGAATCTGAACAATCTCGTTGCTTTCTTTTCAGGCTCTGTTGGATGTGTATACAATAGAAAGAGAGATAGGTAGGTTAGATGGCATTAAAGTTGGGCTTGTTGGGGACCTTGCTAATGGCAGGACAGTCCGTTCACTTGCATACCTCTTGGCAAAATACCAGGATGTGAAAATTTATTTTGTTGCACCAGATGTTGTTAAGATGAAGGTATATGGCCTCAATTCTTTCTACTATAAATGGGCAATTGGTCATCTTCTGCTTTTGTCATTGTGATATTGAAATCCAAGAATGCCTTTTTCTTCTCTTGCCATTTTATTTCTCAAAATAGTGGACAGTATAGGAAGTCTTTTGTAGGAAATATTGTGTAAATTGTAAGCTGGCCTGCATATTCTTATTATACCAGCATAATTTAATGGATACAATAATCTGTGATACAGGCCATATTGTGTTGCAATCTCGGATGATAGGGCCATTGCATTCTCTTTCAAGTCGTACTGTATAATCTGTGACTGAAAATTTGTTTGTAGACAGAAATTATCCTGTGTCTTGGGCCGGAGAAACATGAGAGTTCCCCCTCTCCCATAACGATTCGTCTTTTGGTCTTGACTAATGTTGCAAGTTCACACCTGCACAAAAACATGCACACACTTGAACACCAAGTAATATGGGTGCGAAGAAAGGTTCCATCCATCTGTCTAGGGGTTGGGCTTGGTACCTTGAAGACTAAGAAGGTCAAGATTTCAATATCTGAGGCATGTCTCTGTTGGCATAATCTGGTAGGGATCTACTTTAATCCTAGCTTGCCTCCTAAAACGGAAAAGCAAATGAGGATGAGCTTAGCTTGGGATGAAAATAGTCTTGTACAACATACTGTGAGTCTGTGAGTTGGTACACAACAGTTATAGTTGTGTCATGCAAACAGTGATTCCTGACTTGTTTAAGAGCTTTCTCGTATCTTTTTATGACTTGTGATGCTTCATGGTTTGGCTTGCTGATGGAGGTAACCTGTAATCTCATAGTGGTTTTTTGAGTAGTAGAAAACATTTCTTGTTAATATGGTTCTACATATTGTAGTAAGACCATTTTATTTACACAGGAGAAGATTACACTTCAAAAACAAGGGCCACTGTAATTTCACTTGTGTCACATAAATCTTGCACTTTGTCACTTGATGTTATTTTTTGGTTGTGTCATAAATGAGTTCCATTTCCATGTGAAGCTCCATAAAGGATGATATAGGCTACAGATTATATCCACATGATATGCTGACAGTTCCTTCCAGGTGAACTGCCTGCAGGCTGCAGCTTATGAAAATGTGAAGTTTGTAGGTACTCTATAGGACGCTGTCCTTAATGCTCTTCGCTTCTTCTTAACATGATGTGAAGAACCGACTCACAAAGTAGTTTTTTGTTGATACTTCAAAATTATCTATACTTTAACGCACTTTATGTTCTTCTTAGGATGATATAAAGAACTATCTTACTTCTAAAGGGGTTGAATGGGAAGAAAGTGCAGATCTTATGGAAGTGGCATCGAAGTGTGATGTTGTGTATCAAACACGCATTCAACGTGAACGATTTGGTGATAGACTTGACTTATATGACAAGGCTCGAGGAAAGTACACTGTAGACAAGAAAGTCATGGGTGTACTGCAGAAGCATTCTGTCATTATGCATCCACTACCAAGGCTTGATGAGGTCAGCCATCACTTCAAGTGATATTTCATAGTTGCGACATGAATTTTATCTTCATTTATTACAAAATTTGGTTTTTATTGGTTTGTCTGACATCATTCCCATTGCTGTCCAGATAACAGTGGATGTGGATGATGATCCTCGAGCTGCATATTTCAGACAAGCAAAGAATGGTCTGTTTATTCGTATGGCATTGTTGAAGCTCCTACTTCTTGGCTGGTGAATGATGTGGTTCTCACATGCACACATCAAAATACATCTTCGTTGGGATGTTAGGACAAAGATTTTTCTCGAGGCATGATATGTAGTTATGCTATGAGCACGTGGTTGTCTTGGAACCTCGAGAGGATGCTGAATGATCATGGACTGCCTTTGCTTTTCATGAGTAAATAAAACACATAATCCTAATGGTTTGTCCATGTAGTCTCATGCTTATGGGTAGGGATATCTCTCATTTTGATCCGCAGATGGGTGCCTCCGCTAGGAGGCTGCTCAACAGAGTTTTACCACACTAATGTGGCTGCTGTATGAACATCATGCAAAGAAAAGAGAAACCAAGTCATTTCTCCTGGTTGTAGTCTGATCCAGTAGTGAATAAAGGAAAAAGATTGACCTTGTTGGACACTTGTTGGATGGAGTCTTGAAAAATGAGTATCCTTTTTGGAGGCTTTCCACAAGAAACTTTTGTTATGGCCATGTAATAGCACTTGGCCTGAAGTAACCATGTGGATTTTTCATTGCATTAGCACCTTTTGTGCCCACTGGCTTAGTATGTATCAGTAAACTACAAAAATGACAAAGTATGTTTCTCATCTTTTGAATTGATGTACACCAGTATTTGTTTCTTATCTTTTGAATGGATATACCTTTTATATTTGATATTTAGGTATCTTAACTGAGAAATTTTAGTTGCCTTGTATATTTGTCAAGTTTGTAGATGCCCGGGATAAGTAAAAGCTAGAATCTTATGATAGCAACACTAGCAACTTTCGTTGAATGGTTAAGGCAAAGCCTTTTTGCCGATTTGCACATGGCAAGTCTGCATTTGTAATCCTGCCCTTTATCAACTTGGACGTTTTAGTTCATCCTTACGGTAATGAATATGCTTTCCCTGGGGATTTATATTCATGATGCACTGGAACTTGCACCGAAGGTGCTTAGAAAAAAATAAAACAAGGTTAGGGCATCGGTGCGTTACCATAAGAAAGATAAAAACCCGGCCATAGAAGAACTCTGCGGGATGGATTCAATACTCTTAACAATGTACTGAACTACTTCTTTGTCTTCATGCGAAAACAATGTCCCAGGAACCTTCCATTGAATCTGAATGATCAATTATTATGGCTTGTTAACAGAAAAAGCGTTAATAAAAGCTTTGCATAATCTAAACCACTGGACTTTCACCCTTGAAAAAGGTTTCATGGATAATACAAGTTTTTTCCCTGACAAGCGTGAACAAATTTAATCAACGGACTGTGATCACTAAACTATAGTAAGATCATGGACTTGTTTAGATTATCGAAGTAAAAGATGTAGTTTGAATGGAATGAACAACGGACGTTCTCTTATTCCATGACATCCTCAGTGTTAGAGACCCGAGATACAAGGGCCTATCCTCAGTGTTAAAAGACTCGAGACACCAAGGGCCTGCCCAATATGGTGCTTCCAATTGGGCTAAACTGAATTCGATTTTCTTCATATTTGTCATATTGCGTGACGATTCATGCTGAATACCGATAATAACTCAAATGAATTTGGAATTGGGTGGCCCTCGAAATTTAGATTAATTTTAATAAGAGACGCATTACGCTAATTCATAATATTAATTTAAACCTCAGTTGCACCATGAAGCTAAGTTATGATATTGATAGTTACAACGAGAACCGTGACATTATACTGACAAAGTCGCAAATATTAGGCCCTTGCGCCTACAAAAATATTGCCATTTTTTATACATGGTGTTTGACACAAATACGTAGTCTTTTTGTTTCAAGGGAGGTAATGGTCAAGTTGAGAAAGGGAGAGGGTAAAAAAAAGGCGTATGAAGAGATCTTCCTTCCCCGCATACGCTTCAAAGTATGCATTTTTTCCTATGATTTTAAAACCATCTATACATTTTTTATACACCTTTCTCAGGTCAAAAATTTCCCTGTTTTTCATTTGTAGCAACTCTTCATCTCGTGCCACAGGCACAGCAACGCGTCGATATCATCATCAGAAACGTTTCTAATTTTCGAGATCCCTAACAAGCTTTTCAGCCAATCCTCATGGAGAGTTGAAAATTTTGACCTTCCTTCACTCGACTCAAAGCTCTTGCTTACCCATGACTTCATAACTTGACTAGCACCGCGTGCTGCTTCGATCACCGGCATTGGGACCCCAGCCATGTGTGCGACCTCCATGCCATAACTCTCTGGACATGCTCCTGATGCTAGCTTGTATAGAAAAACAAGCTCCTTACTGCCAGTATCAGAAGACGAACCAGGTAAGGCTGCAGCTTTCGTCTTGAACATGCAGGCCATATGCTGCAAGGAGACGCATGGATGGGAAGCAAACTCTTTTGTGAGAGGGTGATAATGTGTGGCGAACAGCAATCTGCAGCGCACTTTCTCGACCATATGCCTGAGAACCTGGAACAAGAAAGGAACAGGATTGCAATCAAGCATAGAGGAATGAAAGTGCAAAAGGAAATTCACTGGATATACAGGGAACACGTCCATGATCTCTCACGCTTCAGCCAAGCCAAAGTAATGAACTGAAAATAATAACCAAAATTTAGGAGGTTTCATTGCAAGGACCTGCTAAAGCGATAGTGGCTAAGTTCATCTGAGCTTAATTTAAAGTCAGAATAACTGGGCAGGCAAGGGTAGGCTTTTAACTTTTGTTCGGAAAGTAAAAGCTCCTGAGCAGCATGATGAAACTTTGAAATATAAGACAACCAAAAGAATAAGCAATGTTGGATCAGCAAAATGAGTTAAGAGTTAGGACTGCACACAGCACTCATTGTTCAGTCTGTCATAAAGCAACTAAACGTCAACCGGAGAACTGGGCAGAAGCTATGCCACAGCAAACCACTATAACAGTCCAGCTTGATTGTTGGTGGAAGTGGTGCAAGGTGAACTCGACTCTTTTACAAAGGAGTAAAATATGTAACCCTTTTACAAAGAAATAAAGTATATTCAAAGGCAAAATAAGCTCTTTGGTAAAGGTTTTGCATAGGCTTCTGTAGGATCATTTCACCTTTAGCCAAAATTAATCCGATAACGAAGTGTAGAGGCATATATGAGTAAATGTTTTGCGAAATGGAGAGCTTTTGGCTACAAGCAAAGAATAGTTCAAAATTGTCATATGTCAAAAAAAAGCCTAACACATCATAAAAATGTGGAGTGACGAATAACATACAGGACAAGGATTCGGGACTTACGGCATAAGCAATAGCATAGCCATCAAATGTAGAAGTTCCACGTCCTAGTTCATCAAGAATGACAAGGGAATTCTGAGTAGCATACTTCAAAATTGATGCAGTCTCTGCACATTCAATAAAAAAGGTGCCTGCAAAAACAGATGCATCTTTTCATCTCATAAACTTAAGATAGGCACGTGGATTATGAGAAAATATGGAATCCGAGTGGCGTCTGACTTGGAATGGATATGCAATACTTATTGTTCACCCTAACCTGGTATCATATGAACTTCTGACAATGCCTACAAGAAGACAATAACGAGGAGAGGGTGTGTTGCAATCTCATGTATGCTATCTTCAATATATGTTAACGAATATATGCTGTACAAAAGTGCCCCTGTGACCACATATAGAATACCCACTTTAACATGGACAAGAAAAGCACCTACTTGGGTTTCAACACTGAAGGTGGAGCTTGTTCTTAATTCCATCCCACTTCTTGTGTGTGTTCAAGAAAAAGGTGAAGCAAGACAAAATTTTAACTAGGTATGACATGCAAACAATGCAGCAAAGATGTACTGGATAAGGTATAGTCTCCCTCTATGTTAACTTCTAGCATCAAGATACTGCCCATTTGTCTAAGTATGTTTTCTAATCAAAAGAATATGAATCAACGAAGCATTTTGCTGCATGTAATGAAACCAACTGAGATAAGTGCGCATTTCGATGGCACGAGAAGATACTAACTCTCGCCAGAGATTATACGATCAGTTGCACCAAGGCGTGTGAAGATAACATCAACAGGTGATAAGACACATGTTTCACAAGGGACATAGCACCCAAGCTGCAAGGAAGGGAAAGAGGAAATTTAATCAGTGGTTGAAGCTTCATCAAAACTCAAAGAGCAGTCTTCTTCAGGTCAGTGTATAATCCTCAATGCACACCTGTGAAAGTAAAATGGCTAGACAAGTAGCACGTAGTAGGGTAGACTTGCCACCCATGTTTGGTCCAGTCAATAAAAGGCCACAAGGATGGTGCTCTACTGCATCCTGACCAAGAAGTATGTCGTTTGGGACAACACTGTCACCATTCTCCAGAGTAGCATAAGGATGCCATAGATGTTTTAACCTAAGTATAGGGCCAGCATTTCCATTTTTCAAGATTGGAGAACTATCTACTGAGACAAATAGTGGTCTGCAGATGGAACCACTTGATGAAATTGCTGTAACTGCAAAGGATCGCAAAACATCAATGCAACTTAGGGCATGAATCACTTTAGACCATTGATTCATCTTTTCAGTGAACAGCTCCACAAGCACAGCCAATGTTTCAGCATCTCCGACATTCACATTATGGTCCTGGATGTGAGACAAATTAGAGATGTGATCATTACTGAGCAACCAACAGAAGTTAAGAACAAAAAGGGAATATAAGAGTGCCTAAGAACTAAGCATTGCTCCATCTCTCCTTTCAGTATTATTGATATCATGCAGACACAGCAGGTCACTACAAGTATAACCTAAACAAAGTCACGGCAAAAGGATCAACGCCGAAGAACACAAAAGAAGAAGATAAAATGAGAACCGCTCCAGAAGAAGCATCTAGTATAGCAAATGCCATGACATATCTCCAAACCTGATAATGTGGAAAGTCGTCATCAAAGGCTGTTTCTATTTGCTGGAGATGAACAGCAAGGTCCTCAAATCCAGTCTTCACCAAAAGGTCCAGATATGTTAGTATAGACAAGCTTCCATGATCATTCCGTACAAGTATTAACATGTCTAGACCTGTCCTTAGTCCTTTAACAAGAGATCCAAATACTTTCACCTGAAAGGCATAAATGCTTCAGCAGCAGAGTCCACACACCAAGATACACTAGCATTATGTCTCATGAAAAAGTGATAAATTCCGACTTCACGGTAAAGTGGAAAATTGCCATGTGATAGGAAAATAGAAAAGATTTTCATCCATACAGAATGAACATATAGCATTTCTATCTGGCCATCTGCTATGCCTTTACAGTGACAAGACCAATCGACCTAACATTCAACTGCATAATGCATATTTTGCACCTAATAAATTGCAACTAAGGAAATTGACCGATAAAAATAGCCACCATTTCTCTTCACCACCTCACTTGCTTAATTATCACCAGTACCACCATCACTAACAATAACTCTGCCTCTCCAAGACCAAATCATGAGACTAGGAAGCAGAAGCAAGAGGCAGAATATGAAGTGGACATGGGAACAAGATATGGAAAAAAAAAGAAGTCACAAAGTGACAAGCATGATACTACTTAGAAGCATGTGACAATTACCATTTCTAGGGTTTTTTGTTAGTTTTCACGTGTGAATAGTTTAAAGCAAGCTTCATGCTCCTCGTCTGAAACTTTCTATATAAAGAATCAGATGCGTTGCTCCCTTTGATAACAACTAGATCATTTTTTTTATTTATTTTCAAGGATGTTAGTACAATCACATTGTTATTGATTTATGTGAATGTGTCATTGTCAAAAGCAACTTGGATGCTCACATGCATTAAAAGGACTAATTGGGAAAATGTTTTAAAATGAGAAATATTGGGAGATTAAGATACTTTCTTGGAGTTGAAGTGGACAGGAAATGTCGCAAACTAATTTTGACTCTGCACACATACAGGTTGGATCTTTTGAGCAGAGCAGGGATGAATGATTCTAACTCCCTAGCTGCCAAGCTTAGCTCCCAAGATGAGAATGTATTTGATGATGCCATAAGATATCGAAGTAAAGTTAGGTATGGCCTTTGTTATCCTGTAAACCAAGTTGGATAGTTTAAGCATGGGCTATGAACTAGGCATATGCAAAAAAGGATGATATGATATTTAAAAGATGCATTTAAGATGGGATCTTGTATAAACCATGTGCGATAGTAAAGAGAGGACATAAAGATGCAGTTTGGGTAGATGATCCTCACGAGCATAGACATAAAGATGCAGTTTGGGTACACAATCCTCACGAGCATATGTCATTCTCAAGATATTCCTTTCTTTTTTTTTTTGGAAAAAACTTGGTGTGTTGAAGAACCAAGTAAAAGACTGTTGCTAGGTAGCACTGAAGTAGAATACCAATCCATGGCTGTGGTAATAGCTGAAATCAAATGGTTTAGGTATTTGTTAGCGAATCTTGGTGAGAATATTTTGGCATCACCTTGTGTGATAAACTGATAATAAGAGTGAAATATAAATATCATTAATCGCATTTACCATAGCCTTTGCACTATCATCATTGAGTTATTGCTATGTTGTGCATACAAACAAAAATATCACACATAATATCATTTCTCACTCTCATGTTTATGGACTGAAAGTGAATTTGTGATGCTTCTGCTTCCTATGTTGTTTGATCGTTCCTGGCCATGCTTTGCTCCTTAAAATCTAGATTTGCCACTTCAACTAATGAGAATGAGCAGGTAGAGGTGCAAAATCCAAACTAGGCAACATATCCATTTGGCACTTGAGTACCTGACCGAGTCAGGTCAGGCTCAACAGCTACAGAACCCAGCCCAATCTCCACCCCTTCATGGAGGCCAGGATTCATTAACCACATTTATGAACACCATCTATCATATTGTCACATTATCACATTATCTGACAACACTATGTTGTGCACAGTGGCAGCTGACAGACCCTGCTCTGATTGCTGACTCGCTGATTGAAGTTGTGAGTTGTTGCAGAACCCACACCTGCACCAGCACACAGTGCAGGTACGACATGGGTCAGGCAACCTCTAGGCTCTAACAAATCTGCTTGACAGGTTTCACATATTAAGTGCAAGAGAAATGAAGGTGAAACAAGCAAAGCTTCCTAGTTAGAGATGATAAGTCAATATCAAATGGAAAACTTCTATTTGATTTATCACCATGAATAGGAAGTATCACTCACGTTATGGGAGATACCGAAGAACAATGAAGAAACAAGAAGCATAACTTACTCTTTGCTTCAAAATTTTTTCCCCAATAAAAGGAAAAGATAGCATGGAAGATGACCCACTGTTGGCCTTGACATGTCCCAAAAGCCGCTCAAGATCAGAAAGCTTACATAAATGCTGTTCAATCAATAACATAATTTCTGAATGATTCATCATCTCCTCTACCACATTAAGCCTCTTATTAATTTCTTCAATATTCTGTAAAGGGTGACAAATCCAATTCCTCAGAAGTCGTTTGCCAAATGGGGTAATGCAGTGATCAAGATAGCTGTACAGTGTCCCTGAAAAGAAGGCAAGTGATGTAAGCCCCAAATCATCACAAACTAATAGAAGAGAGAAAGAAAAACCTTGCCAAGCTCTATCTCTCTGTCTCCATATATACACACTCACCCAACACCTATATTTCAAGAGGAGAAATAAAACTGGCATGCATAGAAGTTTCAGCAAAAGATAATGAAACAGAACGTAGTGGTTTCATAAGCATAAAGTTCTGCTAGCATCACTACTCTCATGTCACTTAACTCCTTTCAGTTACAAATACAAATTTTTGCAAATAATTTTGCTTTGGTTCTGACGGGGATATAAGTATAGCTCATATTTTGCATGTTGTTGATTTTGAACAAAAAGGAAAAAATCATCTAAATGTAATCAGTTTCCCAAAGCATGTGAAGTTAAAATCGAGAATATTGGAGTTCATAAATGGGAAGTCTGATAAGAGTAAGAACAACATCTGCAATTACTTCTCTGTTGATGGAAAAACTAAAGCCCTCCCTCCTCCACCATGCCCCAAAAAGACAGTAAAAGGTAAATCTTATTAATCTAGACATACAGTTCATTAAGGAATTCTGCATCTGTTTACCAGTCCTTCATTTTGGGGTACATTAAACCTTAGACCGGTAAACTGAACTTAAGAAGCGAAGTAGGAAATTTCATTAATAAATGGTTGGCTTAAAATTTGGATAATTCAAGTAGTTTCCTTCGAACGAGAAATTATACAAATTCTCCTATATGCTTCTCTAAATATTAGTTAATCCACTATTATCTGATTGAATGAATTAACCCTCAAAATCTTCCAAACAAATAATGAATTTATGAATTAACCCACACATATGTTTAGTAGAGGATAAGGTCATGCTAGTTTTTTTTTACTTCGTGTTGCAAAAAGTACCGATAGAATTCATTTCGTGGTGCATCTATTTACCGCAATGTGTCATGACATTGTTAACTGTTAGGGACTTAGAAGCACAGATGTGCTTAATTTGGTATGAGGTCATGCTACAATTTTTTTCATGTTGCAAAAGGTGCCAAAAGATCCATTTCCAGGTGCATGCTCATTTTCACAGCAACAGAAAGTAAAGTTTTTTTTCCTTTTAAAAATGAGAAAAACTTTTGACAGAACAAGCTTTGAGTCATATCTTACCTGATGTACCACCATCAGCATTGTTATTGAAAATCTCAAGGTTTACAAGAGTCTGACCATCCATACGTAGTGAATTTCTGTAAATTTCATAAGGTAACAATTCGCCATTGCGCAAAGCATCACTTAACTGTTTTAGAAGGTCAAGTTATCAGCATAACTCAATCCAGGAAAGGGACCTGTGCATGAAAAGCATTCAAGAAGCCTCACCATGAACCTAGACAGATGTTTAAGAAGTGCACCAAGGGCACTCAAGGCAACTTCTTGGTGCACAATGCCATCTAATGCAGAACTCCACAGATTAGTGGATCCACTAAAGTAATCCTCTGTCTGAATCAGCTTGTGAACTACATCAGCATCCATGAAATCAGTGCCAGGTAGGACCCCACTCATTTGTGGCAAAGTAGAACCTGGAGAATCCATGTTTTCCATTTAGATTATGATGTGTGCAATAGAAAAATTATTTCCTAGACATAAAAGATCAGCTTCACATAGCAGGAATATATTTATTATGGTGTGCCAACTGTCAACTACTCACAAAGATCACTCACCATCAAAGAAGGACAATCAATATGAAAATCCTTCTTTGGATAGGTTCACCTAAACAATCTCATAATAAGAATGGTCGTAAGAAAGATCAAGCAGAAAAGAAGTTTCGACTCTTTTTTAAGGCATGTGGAAAGAAACCATGATTAAAGCACTACATCTTTGATTATCACTAGTCATCCTAGATCAGAGAAACAAATGTAGATATTAATGGTATTTGCCTGTTTCTGGCTCTATACTTTATGGAAATAATATTATTTCTGGTGCCATTGCTCCTACTTCTGTGGCTATCAGGTTGCAATAGAGCTAAGACTAATGTTCAGAGGTTTGGGAAATTTATAAATAGGAATAAGCATTTTGATGCTCCAGCTTATTATCCGGATATACCAAGAGAGGTGTATGGTCTAATGAGGCTACCATGAAATATTTGCTCATGGGTGGGGCCAGCACTTCAGTTCCATGTGATTTGCAGTTTACACATCAGCTAACAACAATTATTCTTGATTCCAACCCCAATTTTCCTCTCCCCATTTACGAAACAGCATGTCAGCAACACTATATATCCTCCCAGCGCAGATTAAAATCCTTAATGAAGAACACTAAAACATAGAGCAAAAAAAGCTTAAGGAATAAAGTTAATAAACATTTACACTAGAAATATACATTCACAACATGGCATACCTCAAAGATGAAACTGACAATCTAAAGAGATGAAATAACAAGGTCATTACATAATGAAAACAAAAACATGGTATTACCACATGAAGCATATTTTTTCATTGCTTTGTGCGTGTCCTTAGTAAGTCCTGCAATTTATGATTAGAGTCAGTTAGTTTCTCAGTTCAGATACAGTAGTCCTCAAGGGCTTCTAATCACCATGACAAATATCATTTACAAGTTTTTATTGATGAGGCTTTCTCAAATATCAATAGAGAACCTTGTTTTTCCTAGAAAATTTTCAACTCAAAAAATTTAAAAATTAAAAAAAAATAGAAAAATTATGAAAAGTTCAGTTTTCTATTACTTTTGTTATGAAAACACTGAGAAAAATACAAAATAGCTGATAAAATGTTAAAAGAACATCAAAAAATTAAAATACATAAAAGATATTTTCTTTAAAAATGAGAAAAACACAAAAAAGTTGAAAATTGATATTTCCAATTTTTTTTTTTTCAAATATCACAATTTGTTCATGTTTTTTTTTTCTTTTTCTTTTTTCTTTTTTTATTTTTGGTGAGACAACTCTGAAATTTGTGACACGCTTCTAACTGATTGAAGAGTCGAAGACAGATAAAACTCACTCACCTCCATTTTCATATATCACTTCCTTAGGAGACACCTGAGAAAAGATAGTCAAGTCATTATGTATGTTTGTTCTTTTCTTTTTGGCGCCAACAGGCACGAGAAAAGAGCACTTACATGCATGAGCAATGCACCCAAGCCTGAGCAAGAGGTATCATCACAGAAGGAGCCCACCCAAAACATTAAAGCAGCAAAATCCACAAAAGCAAATCCATACACAGAGGAATTCATTCCACCACTTTCAAAGTTTTCCTGAAAAAGAATTTAGTGGAATTATTATACTATAAGGAAAAAATAACTGTAAAATTTATTTAATATCAATAATAAATTTTAAAAAAGCAGACATTAATAAAGAGTTAAACTCGTATTAGGTTCAAACATGGAACTGCCTGTCTTGCTACATGGTTACAAAAGCAACAGTAAAGAAATTTAACTTAACCAAAAAATTGTCTAGTTAATTTCTACATTGTTAATCAAATGCGATTGATCTTCTAAATAACTTACAAAATTTACTAATAAGAGCAAAGTTTTCAGACAAAAAATCTGTAATTAATTCACACTGTACTAGTAACCAACTGCTATGAAAAATTAATGGATTTTTTTTCCTAATGCTTGTCTTTTAAATTGAAGGGAGAATTTGGTTATCTCATCAGAACGGATCTAGAGATATTTAGTTTTATAAACCCATAAATTAAAGATCAGACTGTCCTCCCATTAGAACTTAGATCAGAACATTTGAGCAATGAAAAATAGCAAAGTGAGGGTCTTAACTGTGGATCTTAATTCTGCACAGTCTTATAAACCACGGATTTGATGTGAATCTCTTGCCACATCAGCTCCATAAATTCAAGATTCTTTGCTTTTAAGCACAAACCCTAAGGGCCCAAATAATAGAAATCTAATGTTGCTCATACAAATGATGCTAAAATTGAATTAAATCGGCTTATATGAATTGAATCGCCACTGAACTGATTTGATCCAAACCCCAGATTTTGAGGTTCTAAAAATTGTCCCATTGAGATGTATCCATCAAAATTGGTGCAGAATAGACTGCTTCCTTCTAATCAGCCAATTTTATTCCTCCATTTCAGAGTTTAGTCAAACACTTCTGATCCATTGTATACAAAAGAAACCCTGACAGTTAATGTTCTGAGCATAGTTAATTTCCAATCTTGTTTTATAAGGCCAATGCCACACAGACCAGATGCTAGATATTGAGTCTCAGATGCCGATATTTCTTGGTTTTCTTCTTCCACCATTTTCTTTTTGTTTTGTCCATGTTGTTTTCGGTTGGTGTTCGCAGTGTGTGAATTGGCTTCACGACAGCGCTTCAGTTTTGTTACCCCTTTTCCTTTGGAAGAGGGACACCTTAGTTGTTTTTTTATGATTTCATGTTTTCTGTTGTTTTCTCTTTACAGAAGAAAATCTGATTTGAACAACATTTATATGTCACATTTCCCCTACAGTTTTTGCTTTTTTATGTTTACTTAGGGGAAACTGCCTTTGGTGTAAAACCTCCAAGGCCATGCCCTTACACCTCCAAGGTTTTGGCTTCCTTTGGGGCCTGGGTAGTGGAATGTTTCCCCTATAGCCCAACCTCAAAATCCATGTGGGAGAAGCATATTGCTGATGATGACTTTTTTTCTCAGCTCACTTTTTCCTTTTTGGATATATTATGATGGTTTTTGAGCCTTGGCAAGTTCCACCAAAGGAGTTATAATGTCATTCGTTTGGTTCCAGATCTCTTGAGGCAATTGAGGACTTTTAATGCTATTTACTTGAACTTCAACATACTAAGTTGCCCCAGCATTAATATGAACTTTTTAAATTAAGCTTCCTAATCTCATTAGCTTCTGTATCGTGTATCTGTAGTATGAGTAGAAACACCGTTCCTTAGAGTTAAGGCAACCATACTTGTGTTGCAGATACTCAAGTGTTATTTATGTTCATTTTATCTTTTATCATGTTTTTGTTTTTCATATTTTCGAGTAAAAACATAAATTTATATTCAATCCCATTTTATAACAATTCTAATTTGATTTGCCTCTGAATTCATAGAATCTTTTTGGACGTGCACAATTTTCCTTTTTCCCTGTCATAGTTGGAAAAACATTGTTATTTAGTTTATTTGTATTCTGAACTTTATTTGGACGTGACTAAGGCTTATGCATTGTTTATAAAAATGCTTCATTACATCGCAAGCCTTTAAAATTCTTGTTAGTAGGCAAATCATTCACCTAGCTTAAAGACTAATAAACAATTCAAAGAAGTTCTACAATGGCAAAAGTTAATTTCCCTAGGGCCACTATCTTGCAAGTTTCTAGCCTTTCAGATGTTCTAAGAAGAAAAAACAGTTTAGGTTGCATACCTCATACTGATTAATGTCGTTCAAGGATTTTAAAACAATGAACAAGGGCACAAAACTTCAAAACGAATATACAATCATATGCCAAAGGGAGATGCTAACAGGACCTGGACACCATATCCTTGACATGTTGTGCAACCTCTAGGATAACTCCATAGCCTACTTGCTGGACAGCACAAAGCCAAAGACCTACATACAACAACATGTTCTTATTTTACAGCAGCACAAACCTCTTTGAGGGCAAGAAGGTGCACAGCGGCAGCAGTGTTTCCACTTGTAGATGGAGAGAGGACGTTAACTAGCTTTCTCTGGATCACCTGCAACTTGGTAATACCAGTATATTACTCCAAAACATAGTAAAAAATATCTCAAATAATTTGAAATTATCCCAACATCATCACACTACTTTGCAGCCACCCAACAATATCAGCAAAATACCTCAATATTTGGTGTTTTTTTCAGTATCTAGTGTTTTCCACCTAATTGAAGACTTCACCTGTCTACAAGTACCCTCCCCATTTACCTTTTCAAGTTACAGAATTCTGGTATAGAAGTTTCATCTGCAGCATATATGTCAATAAATTCATGACACATTATAATATGAATAGAAGACATACTAGGTCATCTTTTCAGTTTTATTATTAGGAAGCCTTCAACTGTGTGCATCTTAAACATGAAATAAACACATGTTAAACAAAAAGAAAAAATTTTACCCCAGCGCGTGCCAAGCATGGACCGCTGGTACTTTATTTATACCCTCAAGCCTCAAACAGTCTCCCCACTGTGTGTCCTTCAGATTGTTTTTTGTGAAATCTTTGGGAGTGGGCACACTACAACCCTCCCACATCTCACCATGGCTACAGATTTTATTGCCTGGTCCAGAAAGGGAGTCCTAGCAAGTTTCTCCATATGTTCTCTATAATGCCGTAACATCTTTCATCTGTATGATTGATTAATTTTCCTAAAGCTTTGGCTTTTCTGTTTTAAGGTATTGGAAAGAAAGAAAAATTGTTTTATCGGATTTTCAGGATAATAGGCAAGTGAACAGGATCTTTTCTTTCTTTTTTTTGTTGTGTTTTGACCCTTTTTAAGTTGTCAGTAATTTTATTTGTGCTTTAAGATTTTGCCAGGAATTGGAATTTGTGTGTCATAGAGCTGACATCTCGTTAGTGTCTAGCATTATAGCTGCATTTATTTGAAGTGTTAAAATCTTCATGCATCGGTAATTACTATCTTGTTGCTAAATTGTGTTGAATAGGTGCCATTTCTGTGTACCTTTATGCCTTTTGAGAGAGTCAGTTAGCGGGTAACTGTGAAAAACAGAAAAATATATATTGTAAAGTTGCAATGGTTCATTGTGGTCTTATTTTGCATTACAAATGATAATAGTCTGTATTAGGGTATCAGATATAATAAGGGTGTCTTTGGGTCGGGACCATCACTGAGGATCCATTTCTGTCAGCCCATATATAAGGCTGGGTGTAATACACTCAGACTTGTGATTTTCTGGTTAATGAAGAATTAGGGAAGGATAACCCCAATTTGTGTGTGTGAGTCTCTCTTAGTGCTTGGTGTGAACTACTTTGGCATGTAGCGCCTACCACAAAGTCAGCTTGAGGTATCAACCATTCAAGCCTTTAATCATTCTTTTATGTAATATATCTCCTTTAGTAACTTCTGCAGCATATTGGGCTGATATGATGCCACTAGCATATGATCCATCAGTGAGGTCCATTCCTGTTTTATACTTGTTTCCCTTTTGATATTTATTGTTTTAAATGTCCTTTTTTGTACATCTGACATTTTTGTTATTCAACAGTTGGTTGAATATTTGAAAAAGAAACCAAGTAGCTGAAGGTCTTATACACTTGTGGTTTCTTTAGGCTTCTTATACAGAAAGTATTCAGTTGGTCTTGAACATCTCATGCACTTCCTCAGACTTTCTAGAAGATAAAAGAAGTTGCTTTAGGTATATCTGCTTTCTGTGATTGATTTTGAAGTCATCACCTCTTCATGGCGGTTTGTACTGGTCCAGCTAATCAGACGCCAAAAACTTGCATAAGCAGTCCAGATGCAAATATAATGTATATGATTAACAGATATAGGGAGAAAAATATTGGGCCTCATTCAAAGAGAACTATAATTTTTATATCTCAAAATTATATGCAATTTTGTGCAACTAACCTATGATTTCTTATCATTATTTATCAAGTCTTTATGTTTGCATTGGGAAATCATTTGAACACTACAAAAATATTCTTTCTACCAGAAATAGGTGATGTAAGTGGTTCTATTCTTATCATATATATTCATGTTTTCTGCCTTTGCTTTTAAATAACATTATTCCCCGGGCAAAGCGATGAGAGTATTCCTTTTCCCCTGAACAAGTAGCATTAAGGGGTGCAAGGGGGAACGTATGTGTGTGTGTCAACTACGTGCATGTATTATCTATATAATGGCTTCATTAGAGGCCCAAGAAAATGCTTACAGAAGAAGCACCGCCTCTGGTCTTGGCCTGTTCAGCAGTTTCAATCTGCTCCATTCTTCCAACTTTATACCTTCAGAACACACAAAAGCTAGTAAAAGTCACATTCTTGACTGAAGAAGGCACTGAACAAATGCAATATAAAAAAAATAAAAACAGAAGTATACAAGAAAATCTTTGAAAGAATGTGTCTCGTAAAGGTAATCATCTTAGCCCAATGATCATCATGGCACCACCACCCAATCCAAAATGCACGTAGGCATAGCAAAAGCAATTATGCATTGCATCTCAATTATAAAAAACATGAAACCTAAAAGCCTACTATTTCCTTCCAAAGGTACTTCATTTTTACTCAGGTACAATACACTAGAATGTTCCTGGAACAACATTAGATGTTTAATGTTTTTTATGCATGCTGCACACCTGAACATGGTAACACCAACATTAACCCAATAAACTAGAGAAGTATTTCAAGCCTTAAGAATCCCTTGACAGGTACAATGTTTTCAAAGAAATACCAAAACAAGAAAATGAGAATCTGTAAAATTTTTAGGATGACAATTTGCGATACGTTTAGAATGAAGTTTGGTGCTAGAGTACATCCATCTTGCAACTGCAATTGAACAAGATTGCTGGCAGTGTTTAGACAGAGCCTTACCCTCGAGCAAGCAGCTTTTCAACAGCACTATCAATTCCACTCTCAGAAATACCAACCTGGTCAAGCAGATAAGCAAAGAACATCATTATATGAGGCAAGGCTTAGCAAGAAATAAAAGCTAAACAGCAGGAAAATAACACTTGAATAGAAACATCAGTCCAGCAAAACATTGGTTGCCTTAAGTGGATGAGTGGTGGATGTTCTTCATTTTCTGCTATATTTATGCTGGATTTTGAAAAGTACAAACCTAAGTAACATAGACACTTCATTTCTGCACCATGGACACCTCATTCATGTGCCCATGCCATGTCAACACAACCTAAGTGTGGCATTGGGCACATTCAACACATGTCGTATGAGGACACTTTTGCCCTAATCCCAATACACACTCGACTCACATCAACAGCGAGACACGTGCAGTCAGACCTCATTGGACTAAAACCATCCTTTTTTAAGTTTTTAAAAGTTAAAATAAAAAGAGTGAAAAGGTATTGAACCCTTGTCTTGTGCTCCATTTGCCTTCATTGCCAGGCTGCACCAGAGCTCCTCTCTTCAGCAATGAGCTGCTGGCAACATCCTCTCTCTCTCTCTAAATACTATCTGTCTCTCCAGCAACCTGAAATGGTGCTGCCATTTTCCTCCTTGATTTTCTCTCTCTAACGCTTGGGCACCTCTTTTTCATCTCAATATTGATATAATGAAAAATAGATATCCTTAATTTCTTTCTACATTGATTTATGTGTTGATCTTCTCAACAAATCGAAGTTTGCTGTCTAATAAAAGTAGCAGGTTGCATATATGTTTTCAGCTCTGATTACTAAATGCTCCCTTTTCTGTTTATACATAATATATATGTATTTAACTGTTGACATTGGTTATAAATTATACAGTTATATATACTTAATGCTTGTCTGTTACTGTTGCATAGTTTGCAGTCATTGAGATGGATCGGTCAGTGCTTGTTAATGCATATCTACTCATTAGATAAACTATAAAATCTGTATGTCATGCATATTTATTTATTTTTATACCAATTTTATCTAATCAGATTAAGTGTTTTTTGTCTTGATTAATAATATTATTGTCTATCGATTAGTAGACTA
The DNA here is from genome assembly GCF_008831285.2 of Nymphaea colorata. NCBI lineage: Eukaryota > Viridiplantae > Streptophyta > Magnoliopsida > Nymphaeales > Nymphaeaceae > Nymphaea > Nymphaea colorata. Next base: position 31,928,378 of record NC_045138.2, read on the forward strand.
GCTGTTCTGGATCTTGATTAATAATATTATCTGATTAAATCGAAGCTTCATTAATCATTAATTACTATTAAATTATTAACCTTTTTTAGGTTTACCTAAGTTATATTTCTGTTGTATATAATACAGGATTATTTTAGGGTTTCAGCAAATAAGGTCTAAAAGTCTGGAAAGCTCAAAACCTATAACAGATTACAGATTATGTATATAATATAAAATTAAATATTTTTGTTATAATCTTTTAGGCTTGTGTGTATATTTGTTTCGAAGTTGTACACAAAGCTGTTAAATTTGAAGGTAGAAATTGCAATATGGCCCATAAGAGAAGAAAAACAGCTTATTTCAGACTATATTGCAGGATCTTCCTCTGATGTGAACATCAGTGCTTCAAGGCCTTCTCCAAACCTGGTATGTGCATGTAACTTAAGAACAACCATTGTGGAATGAAAATAAGTGAGGAATTAAAAGATGTATCTGGTGCTTGTGGAAATATGCACTTCATTTGTAGTTTTTGTGAGCTTTCATTTGTTGGAACTTATATAAGAGTAAAATCACATCTATTCACATTGCCACGTTATGGAACTTGAAAATGTAAAAGCATTCATGCAGAAAGTTCATGAATTCAAGAAGTTTCAAGAACATGGAGATCAGATTCAAATAAATAGATTGGACCAACCAAGTGAAACAAACATTCATGTCCCTTAAGAATGCTGTTGTTCACAAGAAACGAAAGACAGGTGTGATGGGTTAAAACACCAGACACATGTTAGAGTACTTGCGAACAAACAGAAATTAATTGAAAGGTAAGAAAATTCTTCTTCTCCAATTGCAGTTCTAATATAGCAAGAAATCCTTATTGGAAATATTCATTAACATCACTTATCCAGATTATCTAGATATGTGCCTCCAAGTTTAGAAAGACTGTGAACATCAATTTTTGAAGATGAGAATAATGTTGAAGAAAAGTTTGACTTCACAAAAGTATGTGTGGGATTCAACTAGTGTATCAACTGTTTCTGATGAGTGGAGAGTTCTTAAAAGGCATCCACTAATTAATTATATATTGTCATTACATGTGATGAGCCTGTTTTCCTATGACTGTTAAGAGTGGAGAAGTACAGACTCTTGTGTAACAAAAAGCAAGAAAGCAGGAACAGGCTGAGGCAATTAATTGACTACATATTGCAAGCAGCAGTTTCCAAGCATGAATTCGTATAAAACATATCAAAATCTAGAAACAGTCAAATCACATGGCAGATACCTGTTTACATTTACCCACGCCACTTTCTGTTATTTTCCATTCAAGCTCTTTATGCCCAATATCTGCATCTAACTCATAAAGCTCATAAAATTTTCCCTGATCCATGCAGTCCACTGTTAGATAAGAATGTACTAAGCTTTCAGGATGAGAACTAAGAGTATGATTTCAATATTTTCAGAGCAAACCAAAGTACACTGCATGTAAAAGGTAAAGGAATTAAAAAATAAGCATGAGTTTGAAAGATAGTCCTGTTTTTAGTATAATCACATTCCGCAACTGTGGCTAGACCCTTTTTTCCTTTACTTGAAAGAAATTGCTACTTTCTGAATCTGAATATATCACAGGAAATGTTATTCAAACGGCATGAACCACAAGGAAGCCATGGTAAGAAAAGTCTAAAAAATAAAATTTTCCAGTTAATAATATCCTCCAAAATTTTAAAAATATATCCCAATATATCAACATTCTAGGGCCACCCAAATCCTAATAATATCACGATATATCTATTTGTCTCTGTGTGTGTCTCATAACGGAGGATCCTGCGGCCAATAAATCTTTCACTATTCCCACCTAGAAAAATCATACTTCTGTTTTATCTTTTTTCTAAAACCAGCAATGAAGATATGTTTTTTGAGGTCTTTTGAGTCTTTGACCTACAAATGATTCTTCATTAGATGCTTAATTAAACCATGGAATTACTACCTAAAGGGGAACCCCACTGCTAGGAAAAGCATTTCAAAAACAGAAGAGACGGAAGGTTGGGAAAACTCATTTCTTGTTTGTGAGAAACTCATCTCACTTAGAATGGAAACTAGCTTCCCAAGATAACTTGCTTTTGCTTCATCATACAATTTTTCAATGTTCTAATACTTTTCTTAAATAAATTTTGGTTTTTTATGATACTACATATGACATTGTATTTTTTTATTAACATTTACTTTTATTTAATTTTTTCATGTTTTTTCTATTTATTTGGACTATTTATGCTGTTATTTTCACTTATGATCTATAATTGTTTTATAAACATATCTTGCTTCGCTCTTTCTTTCAGGCTTGTTTCCTTGTTACCGCTTCCATGTATATATTTGATATTTTGGTAAATATGGTTTAAAGATTCGTATAGAACTTGTAAAAATTTGAATATCAACAGTCCTCTCACCCTCCACCACACCATATATATATATATATATATATATATATATATATATATATATATGCTGTCTACACATTTAAAAAAGTTTATATACGAGTCTAAGTCATATCCTAAGTTAATGACTATGGGGAGAACGTCCATACAATTAGTTTCTGGGAAGGTTCGAGACAGGTGGGACCACTCATTTGACATTCACAAGGTGCATCAACCCCCATTTCCTTCTCAGTCTTTTATCCAAGGGCAGTTTGAGAAAGAAGAGAAGCTCACATAACACGAACTTCAGCAGCTATACGGTAAAAAGAGCATGCTATGCAGCTAAACAGATCGCCAAAAGGTTAATGGTAGGGTCATACTAATTTGTGGCATAAAAGACAACACTTACCACTTTAAAGAAAATTATTACGTCCATGTACTGACTTTTCAGTGACCAGTATTGTCTCTGTGTAGTTGACATTTTCTTAAGAGCATCAGGAGGAATATGCAATGTCCTTTTGTCATAAAGAGGATCGCCTGGTCTTCTTCCGTTAGCATCCCTTATGGAAGAAGCGTTAAGCCATTCATACTTAGTACCAAAGTCTCCCTTTTCTTCTTTCTTCCCTTTTTCTTCGACCATGGATTCTCTAGCGGGTTTTTGCCGTTTAAAAAAATCCGATGGATGGGAATTCAACATGTCCTTCGGCTTAGATTCATCTTGGATTCGCTTTAGGCGAGGAACAAAAGGTCGCGTAGATGGTGTTTCTGGACCTAAAGTATTAGGTTCGATTTCTACATGAGAAATAACACTGCCGCTGTTACCAAAGAAGCGAGAGGCAGCAGCTTTATGTAGATTGCTTGAAGGCTGCTCGATGGAACCTATATTCTTTTCCACTTTTGTGCCGGAGAGCTTGTGATAACTAACAGGTTGTACATTGGACAAACTGCAAAACAGGAAGCACTAAAATCAGAGACAGCATATTTCAAATCTGGACTGCCTATACAAGCTTAGGCTTCAGAAGGATGCTGCACCAAAAGTTGATCATTAAACCCCTATGACAATTCTATGAGTATTTTCCTCCGATAACTCAATAAACCCTCTCACGAATCCATGTTGCAGTGATGAATAGTTGCTTTTAAACGTATGCATATTACTTCGATAAATAATAGCACCAAAAAAAATGAGGAAAAATGTTCGTCCCTTCAACCCTAGGCTTGTCGCTTGCATACCTCTCGGCAACCGCATCTTCGCTACCGTCGTTGATGTGGAACTTCCTTATATCGTCCAAATCCCTGCGTGCCGTGGCCAGGCGCTCTGCCTTTTCCGGTGGAGTCTCGATTCCCTCGATCTCCGCCAACTTGAAACCCTCCGCAACTAACCCCGACTGAGAGTGCGATCTGCCGCGTCGGTTCAGTATCTCCGTGTAAGAAGACCCGCCTGAGCATCGGTTCTCCGGCTGATGATTTCGAGCGAACACGACCTCTCGGCTACTCGCCGGTGGCTTCCCGGGGCACAACGGCGGGGCAGGCTTGCCGGATTTAGGATTTTCCGGCGTGGCGTTCTTGTTGAAGAAGGAGAAGATCGTCTTCTGCCGGTGCATTTTTTTCCCGCTGCTTCCTTCACTGGTCTCTTCGTTCTTCCCAATACGTTCTGCTTCGCATTATATACCCCTCGGCTTTGGCGCGCTATTTTCTGTTTCGTTGCGTTCCCTCCAAAAATATATATATATATATCTAGATACAAGGTAACGACGAGGTGCACGGAAAAAAGAAGCTCACGCCGAAAAATGCCCCCTGAAACACCTCTGGCCTCCATATTTAAATTCACGTGAACGTTGAACGAAGAACTCCATCCAACCGACCATTGTTCTCCATTTTTCTTATCGACGTTTGGTATACCTAAATTTTATAATTAATTTACTAAAAGTTTAATAAATTCAATTATTAAAAAATTTAGGTATTTTATAGAATTAAAAAATTCAAACCTTAATTTCATTCCATTTTCAAAAAAATTGAGTTCAACCAAAATTCCAAACCATCAAACTCTCATTTACTCACAACATCCATAATTGTGTCAATACTAGACGCATGATTGAACAAGTGGAGCCAAAAAAATTTGTTGGAAGAACACTTGCTTAAAAATACTCAAATCTAGTGATGCACCTGTATGTGCAAGAATAAATATTTAAAATTCTCATTTAAAATAAAAAACTTTTTAAGATAACTACCTTGCACGCACGTACTTCAATAAAATTAGTTTTTCTCTGGTGATAAAGGTACATGGATGTAGATTGCTTGAAATTAGTTTTTGTCTAGATTGTTTGAAATCAGTTTTTATATGATCAAAGTAAATGGATGTAGATTGTTTGCATGCTTTAACTTGTACGTGGTAGTTTTGAACTGATAAAGGTAAGTGGATGTGGATCAAATTTGAATCCAAACTTCTAAATGCCATGATCGTTTGATTTGCTCGAACACATGATTCTTAAGAATTGAGATCCATTAATTTAACATTGTTTCGTTCCTCCTCCTAATAATAGATTATGAATTTTATAGGGTTTCAAATAGAGACTGTATGTCTGGCATAAGGTTCTTAGTTGTATGAAGCATGAAATTTATTGTGGGTCTTTTGTTTCTATAACAAAAGCACGCTACTTTAGAACCATAAATCTACAATTCTAAGTAATCAAACATTCTCTGAACCAAATGAATCGAATTTCAAATGGGAGACTTGATAATTGTCCCAAGTCAATTGTATGAAGAGCCCGAATCCGTCTTTTACGTTAAAATCTAAATCCAAATTTTGAATTGAATTTGGCCTCTTATCAAAACGTCAGAGATTAAGATATAAAACCAACCAGATGTCGTTTCTTAAATCCGAATCAAATCCAAATTTTTGATTGGATTTTTTTAATGTATGTTTTATTTTTTAATAGTTTGGTCAAATATCGATCCAAATCGCATGTATTTACATCCCTAATTGCCATGTGCGTTAGGTTGCTCTAGATGCCAATTATGTCTACAATGCACCTGCACTATGGTTTGTACGAATTATGTGGGTTGTTTCCTTAAGATGGCATCGGCACATCACCTTTTACCGTCAATGTTTAATTGTTGACTGGTTTAGAGATGTTGGTAGACTAGATTCAAATTAGATATGCTATTTGCCATATATGATTTTCAATGTCTATATATTCACACTTGAATGCGAATGAACAAAAATCCGCATAATATATGAACGCGAATTCACATTTTGTAATATGATCCAAAGATGACTTTTAGGCTAACATCCAAATATAAATCCAACTTTTAAAGCAAATTTAAGGTACAAATTTTAAAATGTATGGACATTAGTTATAATACACTTATCTAAAACTACATTCGTTCCGAATTTGAGTTTCATCAAGTATTTACTTAAACCCGAATCTCAATTCAATACTTATCGGATATTAAATTGATAACCCGACCTCGGACTTTCGAGCGGGTGGAATTCCACCTGCTCCCATTATGCGTTAAACGGGGTGAAATTCACACCGTTTGATGCAATTTTCGTGCGGGCGCCCGTACCATTTTTTGGGAAAGAAAGGGTTTCACCCTTGCAATCAAACGAAAGAAAGGGTTTCACCCTTGCAATCAAACGCCCCCTTAAAAATGTTCAGTCGAATATCAGATTTAAATCAAAATTACTGACATCCGTAGATAAGTTATAATTTTGCCTTTAAAAGCATATAATTTACTTGTAAGATATAAAATACGATGAATATATCAAAATGAACTAAAACGATTGTCCTTTAACATTAGAACAAAACTCAAGCATTTCCATTCAGTTTTTGAGCGATCCAAACCCACATGCATTTGGATTCGAACTATGAGGATCAACTCCCTTTTACAATCACATTGATGAGACTGGTTCGGAATGAGGTCGATAATGGAAGCACCCCGTCCGTTGAGTCTGTCGGCTCTCGCTCGCCTATCTGCGTTCATCACTTGTAAAAAGACAAAAACGTCATCTATCCAATCTCTCTTGCTTTCCGTCAGTTGTTGTCTTCATGAATGATCTTCAGTGGTACCTTAGTCATTTTATATAAAAATCTATTGAGGTTTGGTTGTCTACGGGGAGCCCTCATTTAACACCTCTCCGTCTCTCTGTGGAATCGTGGATTGATCAGCAGGGCCATCTCGCTGGAAGAGGGAATGGAGAGTTTGCGGATGCTCGATTGAAGGAGCAGTAGGTATTTCTTTTGTTGATTTATTATTAAAAAGTATGGATTAGAAGTTGAGCTTCCTTGTTTGGTTTGGATTTCTTCCTCTTCACATGTTTCCTTACTGCTGTTCGTATTTGTTCGAATTCATGTTATCCTTCACCCTGAAGTCTTCCTTTTAGCCATAGTATTGAAATTAGTGTCTTCGGACGGGGTTTCTTCGGTTTCGGAAACCGTCCCCTCTTCTGTTCTAGGGTTTTTCTGCACTACCCACTTAAAAATTCTAAGAATTAATGGCATCTCGAATCGTATTAGCAAGTGCACGAGCAAGGAAATACGAGCAAGGAAATGGAAGAGAAATGAAGATATACTATACCGGTGGTTGCAGTGCTTGGATTTTGTCCAGTACGAGGTAGCTTCCATGTGGACGTTCTTAGGCTTTAACTGTTTTGATGCGCCAATTATCACACGAATTCTGAGTATTATAGTCTTTAACTCGGTTCCTAGAGATGGAAAAAAATTGTTTATTTTATTCGATACCGCTGGTTGTTGTGTTCTTAGTCGCTTCAGAATGGTCATTTTTAGTTCCTTTTGGGTTTGCAGAATTTGGTGCCTACTGCCTATACACTTCCTTTGTGGGTTTCAGGTTACATTTTGTTGTTAGATGCAATGGACTGTGGTATGGATGTCGCGTATGGAATGGGTGAGGACGAAGAAATGGAGGACAATTCCAGTGGAAGTGATCATCAGATTGGTGGGGATGACTATCAAGGAGGGAATTCGGGTGGAAGGGACCCTCGTGGGAACTGGGACGACGAGACGGAGGTGAACTCTGGTGGAGGGGACTTAAGCACATCTGAGGGGTCTGCAATTCTTGAGCCATACGAGGGTATGGAGTTTGATTCAGAGGAGGCAGCGAAGAAGTTCTATAATGCATATGCTAGGCGTATGGGCTTTAGCGTTCGTATTGGCTCCACCAGTCGGTCCGTTCAGGACAGGTCGATAATTGGTCGTTATTTTGTTTGCTCCAAGGAGGGGTTTCGGCAAAAAAAAGCTGGGGATGATGAAGACAAGGTCTTGAAGCGGAAACGTCTGATTACTAGGGAGGGTTGTAAGGCAAAGTTGGCAGTGAGAAAGAATAGTATTGGAAAGTGGATTGTTAGGATATTCATAAAGGAACACAACCACGCGATGATGACTCCAAGCACAGTTCAGTACCTTCGTTCGCATAAGAGATTGTCAAGTGCTGCACAAAGCTTGAATGATACCCAAATGGCTGTTGGTGTTCGAGCCAACCTTATGATGTCCTTTTTAAGACTGGAAGCGGGTCGGAGTAGCAACGTTGGGTTCATTGAACGAGATTGCAAGAATTACGTTACTACTGTCAGACAAAGGACATTGGGCAAGGGCGATGCACAAGCCGTGCTTGACTATTTCAAGAGAATGCAGGCCAGGAATCCGACATTCTTTTATGCTATTCAAGTTGATGAGGAAGAGCATATGACTAATTTCTTTTGGGTTGATGGTAGGTCAAGGATGGCCTATGATCACTTTGGTGATGTCGTTACATTTGATACAACGTACAAGACAAACAAATATAAGATGCCATTTGCTCCGTTTGCAGGGCTTAACCACCACAGGCAGACCGTATTATTTGGTTGTGCGTTGCTTTTAGATGAGAGTGAATCATCTTTTGTTTGGCTGTTCACCACATGGCTTGAGGCAATGTGTGGACGTCACCCTACTGCAATCATAACAAATCAAGATCCAGCCATTGAAGCGGCTCTAGCACGTGTATTCCCTAACTCTCGTCATCGCTTGTGCATGTGGCACATTTTGAGGAAAGTCCCAGAGAAATTGTCTCATGTTTATCATGCACATAAGAGCTTTAAGGATGAATTTTATAGGTGCATCCACAACACTGAAACAATTGATGAGTTTGAGGAGTCTTGGGGATTTCTTGTTGATAGGTACGACTTAAGGGAGCATGAGTGGATTCAGTCTCTTTATGATATTCGTCATCGATGGGTACCTGTTTACTTTAGGAATACCTTTTTTGCAGACATGAATACAACACAAAGAATTATTTTGTTTTTTCATGGCTTCCTAAATTCAAATACAAGTTTGCAAGAGTTTGTTATGCAGTATGCCAAGGCAGTTGAGAGTCGATATGAAAAGGAAATGCACTCAGACTTTGAAACAAATTATATGCAACCAATCCTTAAGACTCAGTGCCCTATGGAGGAAGAAGCAGCAAGGATATATACGAGAACCATGTTCCTAAAATTTCAAGAGGAATTGGTTGAAAGTCTTGCTTACATCGTTGAGGAGAAAGAGACTGATGGCGTGAGAATTGCATTCAGAGTCACAAGATATGATCAAGAGAAGAGAGAGCACATAGTTAGGTTAGATGCGGCTAAACAAAGGGCTACTTGCACCTGCCAAATGTTTGAATCTTCTGGTATTCTGTGTAAACATGTATTGATTGTTTTTAGGATGAATAATATTTTGACACTTCCACCCCATTATATACTGAAGCGGTTCACAAAGAATGCCAAGAGTGATGTTGTGGTGGATGGAAGTGGAATTGAAATTCAGCGTGATAATAAAGAGTTTCTTGCTCAGAGATATACAGATCTTTGTCAAAGAGCAATCAAGCTTGTTGAAGATGGGATGGCATCTGTGGAATCCTATCGCATGGCAATACTTGCTTTGGATAAAGCGTTTGAAGACATTGGTGGAGGGAATAAAGCCCCTGTTGCTGTAACTGATCCACCTGAAACCTCTCAAACTGAAAAAGGAAGTGAAGCCAGCAAGCCAATTTATCAAACACCAGCAAATGACAGTCAGCCTAAGGCAGGGAGCTTTCAAAAGATGCGAAAGTCTCCAGTAAATGCTCCCAGTGTCGTTGGATTTCTTCAACCAGGTCTGCTCACTATTTTCTTTCAGCCTCGTTGCTGTGGAGCTTTTATCCTTACATGATTTTATTGCTGATGTTACAGTTGGCAACGGGATAAATGGCAGGCACTGGCATGGTTCATTAGGCAGTGAAGGACCAAGATTGTCAATTGGAATTCCAACAATGTAACAAACCACTTTTACGACCAATTATTGTCATGTTCAATCCTGTCATAAGTTTTGTAGCCATGATCCTAACGTTGACATGTTTCACAGAGGCGTTTCTCAAGTTTCTCGCTAGAAGGAAATCATGAACGAGATTCGTCTGTGTAAGCTTCTTTCGCAAACCTTGCATTTTGTGTGCCTGATAAATCTTGCCATTAGGTCTCAGATTTAGTGAATGAACTCCATTTCTGGTTGTCTCAAATACAATTCAGATCACCGTGGATGATTGAGTTTTGGTAGTACCTTTCCTTTCCATAAAGGACTCAAACTTGTTTCAGTAACTTGTATACTAGCTTCCCATGCCCAAAAGAAAAAGTGCTGTTTTTTACCATTGCTCAATGTTTATGTTCTAAGATTGTCATCTGGTTGTGCCTTTGGTCTGGATCATAGCCAAGACCTGTTGTGTTCAGATTTGTAATTACATTGGATGTCTTAAATACTAGTATATTGTATGAAATACTGTCGGTGTACTCCTGTCATCATCATAATCATGAAACAGTACATGATAATGAGAACTATGTCACGTCTCATTGCCTGGGCATGTTGTCTTTAATCACCCCTTTCTTCTCCTTCTCTAATTCTTTTTCCAGGGAAACATTGTGGTGGATAAAGTACAACGTCTAACAATATGTACCTACACATGCACACGCCTGCTGTCATTTTCTGGTTGCAATGCTAGTTGGTTGTTTTGCTGTCATGTAGAAAATTCTGGCATGAATAAGGCCTTTCCCTTTTTTTTTCTCCTTGTACCAAAACTAGAAGGTACCTGTATCATACATGCCTGGCTTGGACTTCGGATTCCTTATCTTAGTTATGTTTATGCCTGTGGCAGCATTTTCCTGGAGTTCGGATCAGCTCAGGTGATGACGTTGCTGAGGTGTTACTCTTCGAAACAGAAGGCACGGTGACATCTTCCTTTCCTCTTCCCTTTGTGTTAATTTTTTTTTTGTTATATTTGTGTTTGTGTTCATTTAGTAACTCATTAATAAATCAATAACTGAAGTGAACTCACTGGAACAGGATTAGTTAGCATCTTACCGCTGTTTTTGTAACAATTCCAGAATGAGGAGATTCCTGGCCAAGAATTGCTCACAAGCAAATTAACCAAGGAGACACATCTACTCCATCGAAATTTGACATCTAAGATTGGTCTCGTTGAACTTTTTTTTTTTTTTGTACATACCCCAGTGTTGTGTAAGGGCATCTGGCTTGTGAATATGGTCCCTTGTATCAATAATTGTATATCTTCTTATAGTTTTCATCTCTACTATTGGAATGAAGAAAAAAGGAAATAGAAAGTGATTGCTTTGAAATTGTCTACTCGTACTGGCCAAGGGATCAATTTTGTAAACATCCATATCAGTACTGTATCAGTTTGTTCACCTGTACAACATATCTGCCAATACGCATCCCTCCGTATTGGCCGCTACGATCTTATTTTTTCGATTCTTGAGTTTAAAATAATTTAAAGTACTAAAACAAACCCGTGTCAGCCTGTATCGTGTCAGCAAGAAAGCTTCAATATGGAGAGATGTTGATAACACTGCAAGGGATGTTGCTTCCGAATGTCACATTATTGTAACCGTGGTGGTTTTGGGAAGGGACGTGCTCGGTGTGAAGGATGCATGTACTCCGTAGCCTTGACTGTGTTTATGGAACCATAAAAGAGATTCCCCAACAACCGTTTTTCCTCGAAAGCCTTTTGGCTTATTTCTTTTCTGTGAGTCTGATCAGTCGCCCGTTTCTTGGATGCTGCATATCACCCATGTTGAGGAGCCATACTAATTTTCTTTATGTCATTGTGATTGCAGTCAACACTGAAGATTCGCAAAGCAATTGATTCAGAGTCAGTTGGAAATTTTTGCTTAGGCTGGTGAAAGGTATAGCGCCTGCGGCGTCTACTTGTTCGTTTGCTCCCATCAAACATGGAAGTGTTTCCTTTTGGATGGTTGCTACGTTAGTTATACGGTAGCTGTCTTGTCTACTTCTTTGTTTGCTTCCCGTCAAACATGGAAGTGTTTCCTTTTGGATGGCTGCAAAAGTTAGTTCTACCGCAGGTGTCTTGTGGTATGAAAGGATCATGGCCTGATGTTTCTTGAAATAAACTCGGGGAACATAGTTCAGGTGAGTGGAAGCTGCTCGCAGAAGGGCTAAAGCCCTCCCCCTGTTAGGGTTAGGACCCGAGTGAAATACTCATCAACAAGAGTGTTGCAGTCACCTTTTGCAGTCTAGAGAAATAAAGGTCATAAGACTAATGATCGAACTCTTATTGGTCCACCAGCCCAACTATGCTTTGCAAGGCCAGTGAACATGGTTGAGCCGACAAAATTTTTAGAAAGTTACGAGTTATGGAATGTTGATACTGTTAAAATTTTTTCACGGTAGAGAAGAAATTAATGAACATCACATTGTAGCGTATGGTAACATGATTTGAAATCGATAAGGATCGCATGTATAGTAACATGGTTTCGTGATGATATGAGAGATACCACAGCTGGAACCATCTCTTTCACAGCACATTCTAGCAATTGCATTTCTTAGGCAACGTGCGTCCACGGCTCACAGCTATCTCTAATTTGGTGGTACTGAACATCGCCACTGCTTTTTACTACCCATAGGGTGCCAAAGGTTAACAAAAAAACAAAATGAGACGAGAGTGAAAGACGAAGTTCAGAAGAAGGATGGAAGCCAGAGTGTCCTCTTGCGAAATATTACTCGATGTATTAGTGATAGTGCAGCAGGCTTTTTCAGCATGATTTCCAGGAGCCTATACCCACAAAACTGTAGCTCTTGACAAGGCTCCTCTTCAAAGGCAGGATGAGGTTTAAAGCTCTCGATGAAGAGAATCCCGCTGGATTTCATGGCCGCATTGAGCATCGAGAAACATGAAGAACAGCGTGGAGCTGCTGGCCAAGGATCAGTCTTCTGGGTTTATTGTAGATCCGATGTATGAAAGAGGTTTTGTGCCTTCTTTCTAGCGCTGTTTGGTGATCCCTTCTTTGTGTTGGCTTCACAATTTTGTCTCATCTTTCCTGTTTCTTAACAGTGAAAGAGGCAGACTACTAATTAAAATTTTATTTTGTCTCATTAATTAAACATATTAATGAGCCTTTTAAAGATGGTAAAAACTCAAAGGCTAAAAAACCCTCTCTCTTTCTCCCAATTGAAAGAAGAATATCTTCCAATGAAATAAGGCCAAAGCTAAGAGAGAGGGATTGGGTAGTCCTTTATGTAGTTACCCATTTTTTCATCACAACTCAAGATTTAATTCTCTTTATGGTAAATAAACAGTACAGACACTAACACTTTATTGAGATCTGCCCATGTGGATGGGTCCTCAGACATCATGTCTTATATAATGCAAACTTGTCATGTGGAGGATTCTCTGGTAATTAATACCATCATTAAGCTTCGGTCCTCACTACCCATCTCTCGAAAATCTGAAAAATTTCTTTTAAGAGTTTCAACTTTTCATAAAAGAGGACCACAGACTAAACGTCTGCGTGCATTTATAACACTCCATGGGAGTTTATTTATCATACAGAACAAGTAGAAAGAAGCTGAAGCCTATCAGGCTCAAAGGCCCAACAGAGATGGTGGAGTTGCATGGATGGATAACTCCACAGATTATAAAAGAAGTATCCCCACTACAATTTGCCGCTTCATCTTCAGGCTTGGATATCTTTGAAGGAGTTCTTCCTTGCAGATGCCAACACCGTCTTGTCTGCAACAATGAAGTAGGCAGCACCAGCCACTGCAATCACACCCAACAGATCAATCTCACCCTTTATTTATTTTCTGTTAAGTAACATAAGATCCAATTTTGCAAATGGAATAGTTCAGGAATCTGCCCCCAAAATTTGTAATTATTTATAGAAGATTTTAGAAGGTGTTCTATGAATCTGTCCCATTCTTTGGACCATATCCACGGAACAGTTACCTATTCTTCCGTTTGCCAGACGGACACTTAGAAGTTAAACAGCTATCCTTAATGTTGTTCATGACATTATATTTCATCATCAACACAGCAAAGTCACTTGATCAACGTGTGCAAGTGATCCACGTTACCGAGTGAGATATGCTGTGGAGATTAAATATGAACATGAGTGGCCATATATACAGCTTGATGATATTAATTGTGAGATGCTCTACTTCTGCATCACAAGACAGACTGACAGCCTGATGGCATGCATGTGAAGAGCAGAAGGCCAATCTTTGGAGCATGTTATCACCCTGATCCAGCAGAACACCGGAGTAATTCACCAGTATCGCCGGAGAAAGAAAATGAGACGTTCAGAATTACCAGTAGAAATGACGAGGGCTTGTGCTGTGGGGTTAAGGTTGTACTTTGCCCATTGCAGCGTTCTCACACAGGCAAACTGCAACACCAACCAAACATCAGAGAAGCAATAAGCACAGAGAGAGAGAGAGAGAGCGACAGAGAGAAAAGGGAGAAAGAGAGAATGGTGATCGCTTACAGTAGGTATTGCTGTGGCAATGCTTGCTACAACTGCTGCTTTGGCTCCGGCAACCACTCCCTCTGACGAATATCAAAAGAAAAATCAGTCATTCTTCGCTAACAACTAATCTGGCAAACAATTGGGACAATTGAATGGTTGCAGACGAATCTGATCTCAACCACTTTTATTTTCTGTTTTTTTTTTGGGTCTCAAGTTGTTGCTTGCTTCCCACATCAAACTTTGGAGCAAAAATTATTTACAAGATAGATTCAAGGTTAAAGGCAAAACCAAACAGAATTTGTACGTCTAACTTTCAACATCAAGCAGCAAAATGCTATTCTTATATATACCATGAGCGTAGCGTTTAGCCATGGAAATCTTATGATCAAAAGGGCTCAACCCTTTCATCTCCAATGGGGAGGAAACCACGTTTTGTGCGCTCGACATGGCAGATGTCTCAGAAGCCATTGTCAATGAGCAGAAAGAGATACTAAAAGAGAGGAACAAGCTCTTAAAAGATTTAGAGGTAGAGAGGAAATAGGAGTTCAAAGCAGGATGAAGAGGTAGGATGGAAGAAGCCCAAGCGGCCTCTATTTATATGGGCACCATAGGGACTGTTGGTGATCAACTATCCCATTGTTTTGGGGGAAATCCAGGGGTCCGCCCCTAGTCAGCTGTTTCTCCTGCTTCCTTGGTTGGTGGCCCATTTTTTAACTCTAAATCTTTTATCAATCCCATTCCCATCAATATTTTGTACAGGAGACTTTCATTTTAGGGACACATTTCTCTTCTACTTGAGAAGAAGGGCTTTACATTCTTAAAATTTTGAAGTAAGAGAAAACAACAAAAATAACAATTATATATCGTTTAATGAGATGGAGTGTACCCAAAAGATTCGGTCCGCAGACTCAAGTGTCTTTTTGTTCGCCAAGGCCATACTGGCTCCTACAAACGAAGCTGGTTATACAGGCAGACTTAGTGTATGAAATTTTATGCGCTATTTTTAACAAGACAAAAAGTGCTTATGATTAATACAAGAAGAAACTTTTTTGTAAGGACAAAAAATAAAACCATTAAAAGAAAATTTGAATATTTGATACCAGGTAAAATTTGTCGGCCGTATATACATATCTATGATCAATATATCTCTTTAAGTAGTAAAAAAATGTTTTTTTGTTTGTCTTGCTCATAATTTTATTTCATTATCTATTAAATATTTTTATTGTTTCATAAACATTATTTCATAAATATTTTACTATTTCATCAGCTGCTAGTCTCTAACATTAACTTGGAAGCCAAGTTGGCGCCAAGGTGGGCTGAAGGTAATTGATAGGTGCACTCGATAGACACTAACACCTCGAGGTTGAAGGCGAGGAACCCGTAGGTGAATGTGTTGTTGACCAAAAGTACCCCTCGGTGCGACATAATGACTTTTCGAAAAGTGCATGCTTCGATGTGGATTGCATAAATGATGTGAGAAGCTCGTATGTGAAAAAAGGAAAAAAGAAGTTTATCGGTCGTACAACAAAGGCTTTTCCATAATGCTTCAAACGTTTGCAACAACAAAGATAGTTGTCGGTCGCAGGTAGCGGTTCTTGTCGTTGGTCGAAGAGCATTTGTTGAAACAACCTTAAGGACTTCTGTTGGAAAGAGTAGAGGCTTCTACCATGTTTGCTGCTTCCATATGGAGTTCTTGTTTGCATGTTGCTCTTATTGTCCTCGTTGGCGGAAGTTATCATCGTTGGCCAAAGAGCATGGTCGGAGCAAGCGTAAGGACAATCGTTGGATCGATCATCCTCGTTGGTGAGAAATATAGTCTATTATTCCTAAGTTGGTGTTGCACTTTCTGTTGCCATTCTTGCCATTTATGCTTCAAGGCTAAGCTTTCTTCACGGGCAACCTCCTCTCTCCTTTCTTCCTTCAGTGGGAACTTTTCTCTTCCTTTTTCTTTTTCCTGACCATCTTCCTTTACTTGTTCGAAGGAATGCATGCAACATGAAGGAACACATGTTAAGTACTTATGTTGCATCCAAGGACATTCAAATAAATGTGCACAAGTACTTTGCTGAAACTTTACATATAAGTAGTAGGGTTCATCCCCGGCATACACTCAATGCATATACAGATTGGTGCACGCAACTTAGTCTCTGCCATTTTGGCGGGAGAAGGCAAGGTTAAAGCATGAAAGCCTTCATGCCCTTACCAACACACAATAAGATGGGCTGACAACATTGTTGCATGTCAATAGGGGAATAAAGCTTTTATGTCCTTTCAATTTGTTTAGATTTTGCCCCCTTTCTTAGTTCAACCACATGATTTTAAGGAGGATGACATGTTCATGAGGGTGTTGCAACAATAGACATGAGGGGGGATGGTAGAAGGTTACTCATTGTTTCGATTATTCAGCTCTTTATGCTATAAACAATGAGTCACTAACACTCAAGTTGAAGAGAGGTGAGGGCAACACTTTAAGATACCAAAACCAAACCCTATACTTTATGAGATGAGGGGTTGGGTGAAAGTTGCGCTTCTTGTCTGGACAGTAAGATGAAATATTCATTATCTTCACCTAAAAGGAGGACTGCATACCCATTTTGAGCATATGACAATGCCTATGAAATTTGAACTTTAATTAATTGTTTGGTAGCTCCGAGGGACATAATTCAAATGGGAAGGCTAAGACAAGTTATGCGTATTTCATGGGTTAGACTTGTGGGAGGGTATGCTCCTATATTAAAAAGACAGCGAGTCCCTACCTGTAAGTTAAAACACATGGAAATCTGACTGTCTAGTACCAACACAGATTTGGACCCTAGGAACAAGGGAAAAGACTTTGAGATTTCAGCTCTCAGCTTGGATGGTTGGATTAATGCTCCTATTCCCCCGAAACTAATTGTTTGGCAATCGAAAACCCAACTCATTACACCATAGCTGGCAAGCCCGTTCGGACTCGATCAACAAATGACCGGGTCACTCAATTGGTATATCGACTTGGTCGAGTATTCAAAAAACCATAATATTGCGGCTGAATCGGGCGAGTCAGGACAAGTCGGGCCGAGTCATGGGTGAGGTGCGCCAACCTTGACTCGTGGCAGGATTTTTTGGCGATCTGAGCTGACTTGAGCGATTCCTGAGTCCGCCCCACGAGTTGCATAGAAAGTATAAAATTTTGCTCTATTTTACCCTAGTTTGAGATCGTGTGCACGGGTTTTGTGTAAAAAAACAAACCTTTTTTAGTAAATGGAAAAATGGACGACTTGTTTTTGAATATAGATGCAAAGAATAGGTTTCCCAGTTGAGAAATTTTATGTTTCTTAATCCACAAATAATGCGTGACTCAACACCTTTTCCGTGCATAAACTTTTCGTGAAAATCAACTCATGTGATCATGCACTCAACGGGCTTACAAATGTAAAGAAAGACAAAAGTAGCCGTTGGATAACACGAGTAATTAACGTTACAAAACGAACTACTTTACCTAGCGCAGTTTCAATAGTATTAATAATATTTTACAGAATTTTTACATAAGCTAAATTAAAAAATTTCAAAAAATATAATTTCCAGAATATGAAGGGGTCATCACCCCTGCCAGTCCCCCTTCCCTCTGCCCGTCGTTTGGTGCAGTGGGTGTGACTTTATCTCCCATGAAATTATTCACAAATTAAAAGCCACAATTTTAAGGTCACCAACTAAATTTTATTGTCTGATTTAAGAAGGAAAAGTATTGTGTTATGGGTTACTAAAGCAGTTCGAATTTAGTTTGAGGATTTTGTTCATCGTTTACGTTGTATTTGATGATAACATCAGATCTAAGATTCGATGCTACATAAAAGGTGTGTTTTGGGAGATCTTCATTTAAACAAATTGAGAATCGCCTGATCTTAAACCCATGAATCTGGATCTCAGATCACCACGGATCGATGAAACAAACACAATTAATGTATTAAATGCAATTCTGATCCAACTTTGATGCATATTTCTGTAGTGATTCGATTGCAAATCTATCGGTGGTACATTGAATGAATATGATAGTAACTTTTTTTTTCTTTGTCCCTTCTTCACCAATGTATGGACTATAGAGAATACAGTGCGAAGTTTTGTGAAATGAAACGTGTATCAAAAAAACCATTTTGCGAATAAGAGATTTTTTGCTGGGAAACCTTGAATTCGTATTTTCATGTTCTGCTTAAAAGCTTGAGCATTAGTTCGGTTAACAAAGGCATGAGCCTTAGAAGTTGGAAAAAAATTAATTGATTTGGTACATGCACCAGCAGACTCAGAAATTTTGTCTACAGGGGCACCTATTAGATAGATTCAATCCTTTTGGGGGTATTTATATATACAAAGAATCACATATTTCAAACTAATAATACAAAATAAACATATTTTGTGAATGGTGGGCAACTGCCCACACCAGCCCCCATGTGGCTCCACCACTGGGTGTAAGGAAACTTTAGGTTTTGTTTGGATGATACTCTAAGAAAATATTTTTTTTTTGTGAAAACCTTATTTTTTTGACTGATATTTGAAATTAGATGGCATGATAAAAAAAGACCAATTTTTTTTTTTTTTTTTTTGGTGGGGAGAGGACATGACATTTTGAGAATGTTATTTTGTCGAAATTGAGTTATTCACAAACTCAATTTTGATGATCACCCAAACATAATCTTAAAATGTGTTTGAGGTAAAACATACGTAAACATGCTTTTACATCTAAATACAAGGGCAGAAAGGGTGTAGCTGGGGAGGGCCATGACTGTTCCACGAATTTAAAACAAAAATGTTGAAAAATTGTATTTTATCTCCAATTAAAATTTTGAATCTATAGTTTTGCTTCCCTGGAAAAATATCCATAGCTCTGCCCTTGTCCAAATATAAATTTGATTAAGAACAACTCTGAAGTTAATCCAATATCTTTCTATACCTTCTAGAAGGCTCGTTGACGATTAACAAAAAAATAAAAAAAGATATTACAAAATAAATTGAAAAAACTTTCAGCCCAACAAAACTCTCCAAAGCACAGCTGCAGCAGTAATAGTAGTAGAGGGAGAAAGAGAGAGAGTGGGGGAGAAAGAAGGAACACATATGAACATTGTTGATCATGTAGCTTTGATGATTTAATTATGTGAATAAATTGGGTCACAAATCAATGCAGGGGGCATCTTATCTCCCACAAAACCATGGGTAAGCACAAAACCATGCCCCTTGCTTCTAGGACAATCCATGACACCTGTTCGAATCTAGTTCGCGACACATTTTCCAATGGTAATCTTGATTTCAGTGTTTGATTATTGTTCGGGTCCCGAGGTTAGGTAATAATCCACCTGCAACCCGACACGTGCATTGAAGAGCTTGGGTGACGTAGAAATACAAGAACCACTGTTTGAAGCTAATAAATTATTTGTCATAAACTTGTACTTTTTACCACTAAATAGTAACAAGTTGATCCTTTCAGATCTCAGGTTTGATTTTATGCATTGCATTTATAATGCTTGTAGACGAATGGGCCTTCATTCCTACCAAACTTATGATAAGATCTTCACTATGGAAACTCATTTCCTTTTTAGTGTTAAAAAAAACCCTTATTCTCATATTTTAGAATTTCCATTCTCCGTTATAAAAGGCATAGTTCACATTGTTTTCAATAAAAATGGCTTGCAACAATGAGTTGATTGATTTTTGGAGGGAAAAGAGTTTTTTTTTTTTTTGCACTGTGTTGATGACACCAAAATCTTTTTTTGTTTTGGTTTGTTTGAGAAAACCTGGTTTTCAAAAAGGATCGAATAACTTGGTCACCCGAGTAGTACACAAAAAAAATGAGTTTTAAAGGCGTCATCCAAACATGCAAACCAATTTTTTTAAAGATAATTAAAAAAACTATTTTTTTTGCAAAACTTAGTTTTTCAAAACAGTTTTTTTATGAGGGTATCATCCAAACATACCTATTGTGTGATCTCTAGATGGATTTTGATAGTCACGATTGATCCGTCCAGGGGCGGAACTAGAATTTTTTCAGGAGCAAGCTAAACAGTTCAACCTTTAGATCCGGGTGGGGTCAAATTGAACCTGAATCCAAATAATACATGGCGCAACTAAAAATTTTCAATTTTTTCAGTGTAATTATTCTTTTTCAATTCGCTGGAGTGGGGCCATGGCCCAGGCGGCCCCGCCTCCTTTGCTCCTGGATCTGTCCGTGCTGATCAAACCAACATTGTCATAAAAAATCAGCTTGGATCAGCTCATTCAAATCTAATTGGAGGCAAATTGTCACGGCCCTATTCAAGGGTACTATCTCCTGCGATACACTAATTCAGTTTTTGTTAATTTTTAAATGTTTTTAAAGTTTTCCTTATTTTTTAGATGCCCTTTTATATTTTTTTCTTTATTATTTTTAAAAAGTGTAACAAATTAATCTCCAATCCAGCTGAATCGCTCAATCTGCTGGATTACTGAATCAACAGCTCAGATAGATTCAATTCAATTTTCAATTTTTGTAGCAGTACTGGTTGTAAACTAAGAAACTTTTATCCAATCATAACAACATAATCAAACACCAATCAATGGCATAGAAAACCAAATCACTCCTTTGATAGACATTAGCACCTTTGATTTTCGGTGATTGGGAGGGTCATCCCACTGCTCGGACCAGAGCCAAAGCCCTCCTCCTTTCTCTTGCCCTAATTTTCTTATATGGAGAGAATTTCACAGTAAAGTGACTTATTAATTGAATGATTTAACTGCCACCAAAGAACAAACTGTTACAACATCAAACACACTGTGTGCACATGCCACACCATTAAGTTGGATAGATGCGCCACTAAATGTTCAATGTTTATGTGCATAAATAAGCACAAACTGCAGACAAAGGAAAGAGTTGCCTGAAATATATTTTAAACTTTTCAAAAGAAAAACAAAACTTTGAAAGGACACATAGGGACTATACTCATAAATAAATAGCACATATAAATTTTTTCATATTATTACAAGCACACCTAAGTTTTTTTCTTCGGTTAATTAATCAAAAGTTTTATGACATTGTTTTTGAGCATTTAATTAACGAAAAGTTTGGATATTTAGAAGGCTGTTTAACACTAACAACACATTGTTACTGTCTTATGAATCTACCTCCAAAAATATATCAAATTCATGAAACACTTTTTAAAGTGCTTAATGAATCTTACCAATTTTTAAGTTGGTGCTTGAGGCAGCAACATAATGTTATTGTTCCCAAGCGGCACCCAGATGTAACTAATCATGCACTAAAATCATTAGATATAGTTAAATAACTAAGACATCCTAACCGACTTCCAAATTGTTTTCATTAAGGGTGTTTTAGTCTTTTCATCACATTTACTCCAACTTAAGTTGGTAACAACTTAAGAATAGGAAATGGCTGGTTTTTCAATGAATTGTGCCAAACTTAAAGTGTCTCTTTTGCAATATGAAATGGTTATTTACCAATGGTGCCAAACTTTAAGTGTCCCTTTACAATATGAAAAGGTTAAGTGTGTTCTTGAATGTTTCCTAATAAAAAAATTATCATTTGTCCATTGCTTTGGGAAGATCAATCATAAGGAAGAGATTTGAAGGGTGTTGAACTAAGTAACTAAGATAAATTATAAGTCACATCAGCCACTAATTTGCACCTGAAGAACTGAAGTTGGTCATATGTTCAAGCCCCAAACACCAAACCAGGTGTTCTAGGTTTGAAATGCCTGAAACACCATTGATAAGAAAAAAAAAGCCCATTTACAGGGACACAAATCAAAGAAAAAATAATTTTCTTTAAGGATAAAATACCCCACACAAAGTCAAGTACTAATTTGTGAGGGCTGAATTGTGCAACGAGTGCTACGAGAGGTGTCACATAGCTAGTCGGCTTGAGTGGCATGCTGTGGATGCGTCTTTAGTTTGATTCCCATGAGCACTACTCATTTGGACTATAAATAGTGACAAACTTGAACTTTGAGTTAAAATGTATACCGTATGACCATCCAAATCCCAAAGCAATTCTAAACCATAGAGGTAAGGGGAAGGAAAAAAGCTTTCGGCTTTCTCTTGGTCAGTGGATTCTCTCCTATTCACCTGAATTGTGCGGTGAGTGTTCGAGCCTGATCGCCCACCATACTTCCTCTTGCCCTTATTTTCTTATATGGAGGGACATTTCACAGTAAAGTGACTTATTAACTGAATGGTTTCACTGCCACCAACCAATAAACTGTTACGGTATCAAACACACGGTGTGCACATGCCATACCATTAAGTTGGATAGATGCGCCGCTAAATATTCAATGTCAGTGTGCATAAATAAGTGAAAACTACAGACAAAGGAAAGAATTGACTGAAAAATATTTTAAACCTTACAAAATAAGAACAAAAACTTTCAAAGGACACATAGGAACTATACTCATAAATAAATAACACACATAAGTTTTTCATATTATTAAAAACACGCTTAAGTTTTTTCTTCTGTTAATTAATCAAAATATTTATGAGGTTGTTTTGAACATTTAATTAACGAAAAGTTTGGATATCTAGAAGGTTGCTTGACACTAACAATACATTGTTACTGCTTTATGAATCTACCTCAAAAAATATATCAAATTCATGAAACACTTTTTGAAGTGCTCGATGAATCCAACCAATTTTTAAGTTGGTGCTTGGGGCAATAACATAATGTTATTGTTCCCAAACGGCACCTAGATGTAACTAGTCATGCGCTAAAATCATTAGATATAGTTAAATAACTAAGACATACTAATCGACTTCCAATTTGTTTTCATTAAGGGTATTTTAGTATTTTCATCACACTTACTCCAACTTAAGTTGGTAACAACTAACAACTTAAGAATACTAAATGGCTGGGTGGGAAACTTAAAGTGTCTCTTTTACAATATGAAAGGGTTATTTACCAATGGTGCCAAACTTAAAGTGTCAAGGGTTAAGTGTGTTCTTGAATGTTTCCTAATAAAAATTTTATCATTTGGCCATTCCCTTGGAAAGACCAATCATAAGGAGGGAGATCTGAAGGGTGTTGAACTAAATAACTAAGATAAATTATAAGTGTACAATGTTCAAGCCCCAAACACCAAACTAGGTGTTCTAGGTTTGAAATGACTAAAACATCATTTATATGAAAAAAAACCCCTTTACAAGGGCACAAATCAAAGAAAAAGATGATTTTTTTTAATGATAAAATACCCCGCACACAATTGCATCATAATTTGTGAGGGTTGAATTGTGCAATGAGTGCTACGAGAGGTGTCACATAGTTAGTCGACCTAAGTGGCATGTTGTGGATGTGTCTTTAGTTTGATTCCCATGAACACTACTCATTTGGACTATAAATAGTGACAAACTTGAACTTTGAGTTAAAATGTATACCGTCTGACCATCCAAATCCCAAAGTAGCTCGAGACCCTAGAGGTATGGGGAAGGAAAAGGGCTTTAGGTTCTCTCTCGAATAGTGGATTCTCTCCTATTCACCTGAATTGTGCGGTGAGTGTTCGAGTCTGATCGCCCACCACCCTTTATACCCATAGTCTTCATTTTTCTTTTTCATGGTTGTATTGTTGTTATCGTAACAACCCAATCCACCTTAAAAATTTAGTCTTGTATTGAAGATTGTGAAAGAACGTCAATGGTTTATAAATGAGGTTATTGAATAAATGGTTGTCGTGATTCATAGCCTTTTTAGGGGTTGGAGCTGAAAATGGTAAAAGGCAGGTTGGGATCTGTCAAACCAGGAGCTCGAGCCTCAGAAGTGGATTCGGGTGCATCAACCCATCTTAAATGAAATTCTTTCCCATTAAAAAAAAAAGTCCAAAGTTGGTGGTGGTGACATTAATCTAAGGATAAAATTAAGCCACACTCTTAAGAGATCCACACTCAAAAGCATTGAATGGGATCCCATTGTTTTGGTTTTAATTAGGGTGAAGAATCAAACCATGGGCCAAAACTAGTGCTTCCCTCACCAGCCTCCCACTAATTAAGACTATATTAAACCAGCATTTAACTTCATGCTTAATTTTTTTTTTTTTTTGCATTTTCAATTCTTGCTTAGAAGATCAACAGTTAAAAGGACCACCTGGGTTGGGGTTGACTCTCCCAAATAGAAGGCAGAGAGATTTACAATAAGCCCCCTCAAATTTTGCAAAAAAAATGTTTGATGTTTAAAACATTATTAGAATATATACAAAATACCTTAAATAGGTTATATGTTCAAGCCTTGAACACCCTCTCCTCCGAATTGGGTGGACTAAAAGTGTGTGACATAAAAAGGGGTAGAGAAATATATAATCTTGTATTACCTTGCAACACAAAAAAGGTTATGTGCAATGACCATATAAGAGATAGGCGTAGAGCTCGGCTCTCCGATTAACACGAGGCCTGAAGGATCCGTTGTCAGGGCCTTTCAGTCCTTGTCACTGGAAGAGCTAGAAAAATTAGTTGAAAGGGTACATACTTAGAAACATTTATGTCTAAAGGGACACTTATCAGGGGTGGAGGGAGGGGGGGGGCGCCTAAGCCATGGCCCCACCCCGGCCAATGAAAAAAAAAATTACATTGAAAAAAATAAAAATTTTTTAATTGCGCCATGTATTTTTTGGATTTAAATTCAGTTGGCCCTACCCGGATTTAGAGATTGAACTGTCAGCCCGTTCCTGAAGAAAATCCTGGTTTCGCCCCTGACACTTTTATATATATATATATATATATATATATAAATAAATATTAAAATTTTCAATGTAAATGTAAAAGTAAATGAATTTTAAAGAATTGGAGTGGGCAACTGCCCACATGTGGCTACATTATATATATATATGTAAATAAATATTAAAATTTTTAATATAAAAGTAAATGAATTTTAAAGAATTGGAGTAGGCATCTGCTCACCCTAGCCCACATGTACACCACTAGTTCTGTACACCACTAGTTCTGATCATCCCTCGTAGCATAAAAAGAGGAGCGGAGGCAAGGGGCCCGCCTGGGCGGTGGCCCCACCCCAATGAAAAAGAAATAAATAAAAAAAAATGATTTTTTTTTGGTTTGGCCATGTAGTATTTGGATCCGGGTTTAGTTTAGCCCCACCCGGATCCAACCCACAAAACGCAGCCCGCCCCCCTTTCGTTTGCCCTATTTCGAAAACTACTCTTCGAAAGGGGAAAAAGGCGGCGGTGGTTGCGCCGCTGCTGCGCTGCAGGAAGAGAGTGCGAGGGCAAAGAGAGGGAGATAGAGAATGAAAGAGTGAGAAAGGGAGCACGAGAGACGGATATAGCAGGGTTTCAGGAAGGAGGTCGGAAAAGAAGAGGAGAGAAAAGAACGTGAGGAAAAAGAAAGACACAGACACACAGCAGCAGTGGGTAAAATCGTTTGAGATTTTCAACTTTCTCTTTTGATCTCTAATTTCTTTTGTTTGATTATGGTTTGGACAATTAGCTTGCCATTGGAATTATAGGATTCGAGATTTTAATAATTCATAGCATGAGATTTACCGGGACTCCGGCGGATGAGTTTCCTGCTTGACGGCCGGACTGTTACGCTTGCGGACCCATAGTTGTTGTATGGTTTTTATGGTTTTAGGTTGGCCAAAAGGAAAAAATATCTCAGATAATTTGGAAGGGACATGAACAAATTCGAATTTATTTGTGTTTATGTGACTTGTGTTTGTGTATATCTTATTAGTGAATATGATCACAGCATCTTAACGATGCAAAGCTGCTCCCGTTTACTTGACAATGCAAAGCTGCTCCCGTTTATGCCTTAATTTAAATCAATGCTCCACAGTAATGGCACCCAGAGAATGTACAAAATGAGGCTTAGCTGAATGGTTTAAACTTGATGGCTAGGTGCGCGGATCTGAGCGAAGGAGGAAGAAGAAGGCAATTTAATTTGTGTTTTATTTGATTTACAACCCAAGAACACTATGCTTCACAGCAGGATCACTTCAAAACTTTCTTTGAAGGACTTTGAGCAACCAAAATGGCCTCTAAGCAAAGTTGTTCTTTACTGGACACCTATGGGCGCCTGGTGTTGTTGCCCAACACCAAGTGACCTGATCTCAACTTCAGAGGACATGATTCAAATGTTTGATGAGCATAGTTGAGTCATCTTATAGCTTCTTAAGATGTAGTTACTCAACTTATGCTTCTTTTATCTTGTTCTCTTCGTCTTCACCATGGTGCTCACACATTTGCTCATGGATGGTTGCTGATCACTTTCAGAAGAACCATTAATGAGTTTGCAGCAGCAGTGTCGGACCTGGCACAACAATTGGCTCAACTGTTGACATAGAGTTTGGGATTCAGAACAAGTTACTTTGCACAGAATTGTGGCCCAAGTACATGCTATCTGCGACTCAATAGATACCCTCCATGCCCAGTGTCTTCTAAGGTCATTGGGCTGATATCTCACACTGACATGCTATATTTATTACACAAACAATAACTGCCTTGATTTGAAATTTTGAAGTAAACATAACATAAATATATACAAAAGCAAAGCAAATTCTAGCAATAGTGCGGACAAATTAAGCACCTGCCGAACAGGTCCATATTTGGATATAATTTGAACTTGTTTGCTTCAAAGCATAAGGCAGCAACGAGTTTGAAAGCCAAACTCTCTGTCAACAGTTGAGCCAATTGTTGTGCCAGGTCCGACACTGCTGCCGCATACTCATTAATGGTTCTTTTGAAAGTGATCAGCAACCATCCATGAGCAAATGTGTGAGCACTATAGTGAAGATGAAGAGAACAAGATAAAAGAAGCATAAGTTGAGTAACTATATCTTATCTTATGAAGCTGTAAGATGTCCAGGCTTATAATTATACTTCTGAGGCATGATTTTGTCATGTGCTTCATAATTAACAGATCTTGAATCAGCCCATATCAGTTAATATATATTGTCAATTTGGGCCAAACACAAAAGGGTGCAGAACGGGAAAGAGGCTGCCGTATCCTGTCCTGAAAAGGAGTCTGCAACATTGCCTTAAAACTGGATCTCTCTGACAGCAAGATGGCATCGGAAACGAGGAAAGATGGTGGCGACAGTGAGGCAGTGGCAGGTCCTAGGTGGATGGAGATGGTGAAGGAGCGGTGGCAGGCTATTCGGGAGCATGCCGAGACATATCCCTTCGTCTGGGCCTCGTACATCCTCGTCTATGGTGGCGTGGGCGTCTATATGACCTACCGGTGGAGGAAGCTCAGGAAGACAGAAGAGAGGGTCAGAGCTCTCCACGAGCACCTCAAGAAGCTCGTGGAGGCAGATGAGGCTGCTGCCTCCAAGAGTTCGCTGGCGACAGCAGAGGGGATTGCTGAGAAGGTAGAGAAGAAGGGAAGCTGAATGGTTGTGAATTTGTGTACTTGGATGGAATTGCTCGGATAATCTCCCCTTTTTAAATAATATTGCCTCTTTTTCTTCCTTTCTTCTTTCATGTTTGTATTTTGATTGTTGTGAAACAGAGGTAATGTACGGTGTGAATGTGTGTGTGCGTAGATGAAAAGAAGTTTGTTGAGGAAACTGCTCAGAACGAATTCCTTTGTTTCGACGCAATGGGGAAGATTGCTTGCTCTGAGGCTTGGAATCTGTAGAACGTTAGTGCAGTTCAAGTCTACCACATAAATCTTCCTTTGACATAGAAGACCAGTCTGCGTGGCTTTTGATGGATGAAACACAAGTCAGCAGTAGGAAGCTAAGCATACTGAGAAACTAAGCAGAACCAAGTAAAAGGTGTTTAACTGAACGCGACTGTGCAAACCTTCTTCCCGCAATACTCTAGACAAGGTTAAGAGGTAACGTATATACTTTTGTTAAGTTTGAGCTCATACACCATTAGTACAAATATATGAAGCTATGGAATGCAATGTCTTCCAACAGAAACAAGACCAATCTTCATATGAAAGAACGGTATGCCCTGTTAGAATGTTAGAATAGCATCAGAGAAACATAGGAATATTCAAGTGATCCATATGTTTTTCGCTGCTTACAGTACTGCACTCCACACTGTACAAGGATATAAGCTAGGAGTTAAAAAAGGAAATTAAGAAAAGTATCTCCGAAAGAACTCAAGTACAGTTTGTTTGCTTTGTCTGATAAATTGCATTCAGGTTGAGACACTTTGTTGCTCGCCTAGCAGCATAAAACTCTAAAAACTCTCAGACCTGGTACCCAGCCTCAAGGGCCTATGCCTCTTTGGTCCTGGCCACTGGCCCGAGCTGGTACACCAAGATCCCTTGGGGCAAGAACAATTTGTTTGTTAATCTCACTGATCAACAATATCTACCGTAACATCAAGTTCTCCACTTTGCTTAGGCATGACAATCAGATGATGGTCATGTAGAGGCTAGAACAGAGTGAACTGTAGGGAAAACTTGAACAATTCGAGACCAACTTAAGGCAAAGATGAAGTTAGCTGTCGTTCTAGCACATTTTTTCAAGCTCCTACCTCCCTCCTTTTTCTTCAACAGCCCTGCACTCTAGATTGAACTTAATCACAAAGGACTACGCAAAAGGAAAGAGGAAATACCAACGGGAGGAGGATGGGGAGGGAGATCGTTATTTATTTATATAATTTCTTGACACGGATGAGCAACCACCGTTGAGATGGCCGAGTTGGTCTAAGGCGCCAGATTAAGGTTCTGGTCCGAAAGGGCGTGGGTTCAAATCCCACTCTCAACAATATCTCCTTTTCTCATCCTCTTTCTGTCTCTCCCTCTCCCCCTTATGTTTTTAGATATGATTAAAGTTAAATAAAAACATT
Organism: Nymphaea colorata; assembly: GCF_008831285.2. Taxonomy (NCBI): domain Eukaryota; kingdom Viridiplantae; phylum Streptophyta; class Magnoliopsida; order Nymphaeales; family Nymphaeaceae; genus Nymphaea; species Nymphaea colorata. The sequence goes on from NC_045138.2 coordinate 31,957,306, forward strand.
TCAAACGGCCAAAAGTCACATATAGAGGAGATCTGATTGATGGAACAACCGCTCCGTTTTTAATGCTAAAAATAACAGAGATTAGATGTTAAGACTCGTTTTAGGGCTCTGTAGCAGCTCCAAAGCAGTAACTACTGGAGTTTCTACCATTTTGCTACTTGGAATTAGAAAGTAAGTCTGCGCATCGGGCTGGCTCAGCCAGCCTGATAACGAGTTGGGCTCAAGTCGACTCGACATCCAAAAACCGGGTTTGGCCTAAAAACCCAAGTCCAAGCACAACTCAATTAAATTTAAAAGTATATTTTTAATATGAAATAATATATAAATATAATTAATTGTAATAAATTATTATATGTGTATATATAAATTAATAAAAAAATAAAAACCAATTATCGGGCCGTCGGACTTATTGGGCCCACTAAGGTCGGCCCAATAAATTATCGGCCTGGCCCGGGTCTTTTCTTTTATGCTTGGACCCGAGTCTGGCCGTGCACCAAGTACTCGGCGGCGGCCTAGCCCAATGCCCAAGTCTTATTAGAAATCACATATTTATGTATTTTTGATATAGTGTTGTATTTGATGGTTTTTTGAGGCAGTATTATAAGATGTGCTTCTCATAATCCTCAGTTCAAGCAAATTATGGACCTCTGTAATGTGGATCCACATTACATATTAAAAACTATGGATTTAAGGTCATATGAAAAGTGTCCGACCTTAAATTCATGAATTTGAAATCCTAAAAACCTCAAATCATGGATCTTAGATCTGCAGTGAAACAAATACACCTTCACATATTAAAAACCATGGATTTAAGGTCATATGAAAGGTGTGCGACATTAAATCTATGAATTTGCGGTGAAACAAATGCACCCCACTCTTTGTCATATTTCAAAATTTTAATTGTCTAAAATAACAACACAGTCATCCTCACATTATCTATTCTTGTGTATATTTAAAAGAAGAACCATGTACACATCATCGAGTGTATATAAGAACTCGTGCCTACTTAAAAACATATTCACAAAACTATATATATTCCGATCTATCTTTTTGATGACCTCACTCATTCGTCTCATTTCTTCCTTCCACTTAAAGAATACCGCTCACTAAGGGTGAACATGAGCCGAATCGAGCCCGAGTTCAGTCAGCTCAAATTCAGCTCAAGTTTGAGAATGGAAGTAGCTCGATCTCAACTTGGCAGTTACGTGTTAGGCTCGAGCTCAACTCGATTAAAGCTCGACAAAACCGTTGGAATAGAATTGATATTCATCGTTACGTATTGAGGTCGAGTTTGGCTCGATTAAGGCTCGACAAACTCGTAAACTCGTTTGGATATACATTCTCGAGCTAACAAATTCGATTAAAGCTCGAGCTCGACACAGCAATTAAGCGTTGACTTCAAACTCAACTCGATTATTTGAACGAGTGAACTTGAACTCCAGCTCGACTAGTTAAACAAGTTAAACAAATGACTCAGTTCAATCACTTCTACTACTGCCCACCATATTCTTTCTCAGTTATGTGCAGTGCAAGGAGTTTTCGAGAAGAAAGGGGAAAAAGCCGAAGACAAAGAGAGAATCAGGACTTTTCCCCTTTCAACGTCTTATCCTGTTAGTGTCAGAAAAAGGAAAGAAGAAATCCAACGGTGGAGGAGTCATCTTATCGCCAGCCCTTTGCCTGGTGGCCGTTGATTCTTCCAACCCAGAGAGTCAAATGTATCAGCAATATGGTTCCCGTGCTAAACCTGCAAAAAATTTTTAATGTCATAAAAGAATTATTCATGAAAAGGAAAATTTGTCGAGTTTGAGATTAATCGGATCGGTTCTAGATAGGACCTGGACCAGGATCCGATGTTGGGAACGTGGGTTTATGGTATCTTACGTTTAGCTTCTACTGCAGCCAAAATTTTGAGCGACCTTTTAAAGTTTAAATGCATAGCTTCTCTGTATTTGAAGGCACAAATAATTTATCAGAGTTTTAAAGGTTTTTTTAGGTATAATACGATGGGCTTGAGAAAAAACAATATTTTTTTTTAAATTAAAAATATTAAAAATCAAAAAAATAGGTGAGAAAATAATAACACAAACATCAAAAGATAGATAGATAAAAAAAAGTGAAAAAAAATGTTTGACATTAAAAAAATGAAAAAACTCAAAAAACACTCGTAAGAGCTGCAGTCCAAAAGAAGGAACTCTTGTTGGCAAATAAGCTTCTTGACTTCCTTCTTTTGTCGAATGTGTGTTCCCCACCACCTAAATTAAGGCCGAAGTTTTCCCCTTCTTCTTCTCATCTACCCAAGGCTCAGAGCTGTTTCAGAAACTATTCATGCGCTTACATCTTAAAAAAAGAGTATGATGAGTCATCTCGACAACAAGAAATTTTAAAAGCTTTCATGGTTAAATGCGGTTCATGAAAGCAAAAAATATGTCATGCAACTGAACTTGTAGATGCATGTAAGGCTGCGCACCAGGTTGGGCCGCCGCCGGGTACTCAGTATTCGGCCCGACTCAGGCCAGGTTGGGGCTTGAGAAAAAGGGACCCAGGCCAACCTGATAAATTTATTTTATTTTATTAATATGTATATATATATATATATATATATATATATATATAAAATTTTATTATAATTAATTATATTTATATATTATTTTATATTAAAAATATATTTTTAAGTTTAACCTGGCTAGGTCCTAACGGGCTTAAACTCGGGCTCCAGTTTTCCAAGTGGGGCCTTGAAGAAGAGAGATAACATGGTAAGCATTTACGTATGTAATAATTAGTTTTGCAAATCTTGTGAATCTTTTGTTTAACCAAAGAAAACCTTAAGTTTGCTTTTAAAAAAATGAGAAAATTAATTTGAGACATGCTTTTCGGTAGTTATTATTACCAATTATTTAGTTGTGCATCTATTTCTTTTTAAATTTAAATTAAAAAAATTACTACACTTACTGGAATCATAACGAACTTATGTGTCTTTTCTATTCAATTAAAAACTTACAACACTTACTGGACTAAACGCATTCATCCAGTACTGGATCTGACATCGACCCGTTTACATCTCCAAACCCATTACGGGAACTCCTCCAAAGTCCAAACTAAAACCCCCCACTCTCTCTGTCTCTCGCTATTCTAAACCGAATCCCTAAACTCTCTACCGGCAGCGTACATCGGCCAGCCGCGGGAATACAACCAGTCCGTCGGCCGCCATCCTTCGTTCGAATATTGCCAGGCGGTCGGCCATTCTATTCTTCCGGCAACACGAAGGTCTCTCTCTCTCTCTCTCTCTCTTTCTCTCTTTTTCTCTCTCTCAATCTGGGACGGTTCAGCGGGACGGAACTGTCACTGCCGCAGTCGATGCAGTTGTTCCAGCTCATCGTTGCCATCGAAGCTCCAAAACCCCATCTGTCTTACCGTGCCTTGCCTCTCTCTCTCTCTCTCTGTGTGTGTGTGCGCGTCTGTGTCTCTGACTTTCTTCCTTTTCATCTCTTGTTGAATGATGACAGTAGGTTTTTCCGTTTGACTTATTATGGAATTGTTGCCGACTCTGGACGATAACACTTTCTTCATGTTGGGAGATCTGACACTAGTGTTGGTGGTGTGAGGATCATGTTCTTTTGTCGTTACTTGCTTTTCCATATATGTATTTTACATTACTCATGGAATCTTAAGTACATCCTTACTTCGTTCTTGCCTTCTTTGGTTTAATTAGTGGATTTGTGTTTCTCATATCAATAGAACGCGTATTTTCAAAGTAAAGCAATGCAAGTTGTTGCTGGTTCCATTAGTATTTGCTCTACTGGAATACCTCTTTAAGCTGCATTCTAGATCTCCTATTCCATATTTTTTTCACAAACAGAAATCATGAAATGTGGAGATACAGTACCGTGCGGGAATGAACGATCCACATGACGTGGCTAACCTAGAATTCTTTGTGATCATGAAGTGATGAAATTGTATAGAACAGGGACTAGTATCAGAGTTGTCGGTCTTCTTTTTATTGGTTAGAAAGAAAACGTGAAAAGCGATACTGTGTTTGACTGTATCGCCTCGACATTCATAGTTTCTTTTTCTTGATTGCAGGTGGTTATTCAAAGTTAGGTTTTTCCAGATGGGGCTGGATATGTCAATGAAATGATGACATAGATGAATTTTCAAAGGTTAAAGTCAGCATAGAATTTGCTTGCAAATATGAATGGAATAAAAGATGAGAGAATTTGCAGAGGTTAAGGGAGTAAAGAAGTGAGAACTTGCAGGTGATAGCTGTTACTATCACTCACCAGCCCTCCTTTTAGAATGAATACCACCAGATTCAGGAAATTTAGCAGGATAAGTTATGCTCCACTCTCTTTGTTATCAAAGAATTTGGGCTTAAGAGGAAGCACAGCAGCTTCCCAATTTGATCTATCACCTGTAGCTCTTGTCACTGTTCTGTTGCAACAATTGCATGTTAGCCAAATTCCAAGCAGCCCATCACTTCCCTTCGTTATTAATCCACACAACAATGTCAAAAGTGTGAAGCTAGTTGGATCCATCACCTCTTCAGAAATAACTTCTATTTATACCCATTTGTCATTCCCTCAACCAAATTTATTTTCTACCCTCTCTAATATTGGGACTCGCTCTCCTAAGAGCATAGAGTGTGTTGATGATGGTGATGAGGAAAGAGATGATGATGATGATGAGGAAAGAGACGACGATGATGATGATGATGAAAGAGATGATGATGATGGAGGCCAAACTGTGTGTGAAAGCCCAGCCATGTTCCATAATGTTGAATCAATTGTTACACTACTATGTGATTATGAAAAAAATAATAATGGTGTCGAAACTCGAAAGTTGCTAGAAAATTGTGGAATTTGTATGACATCTGAGTTAGTGTCAAGAGTCCTTACTAGGGTTAGAAATGATCATGCTGCTGCATATACCTTCTTCCTTTGGGCTGCTAAGCAACGTGATTACGAGCATTCTATTCGCCATTACCATGCTATGATTTCCATCTTGGCAAAGAATAGGAAGTTCGACACTGCATGGGCTTTGATTGACGAAATGAGAATGTTGTCAATATTGACCTCAAGGGCACTTGTGATAATGATAAGAAGATATAGCGCCGCACATGATGTGGGGAAAGCCATTAATACTTTCTATGCTTTCAAGCGCTTTGGGTTTGAGGTAGGGATCAATGAATTCCAAGAGTTGCTCTCAGCCTTGTGTAGGTACAAGAATGTGGAAGATGCAGAGCACCTACTTCATTGCAACGACGATGTATTCCCTTTGGACACCAAGAGCTTCAACATTGTGCTCAATGGTTGGTGCAAAGCAAAGGAGGATGTGCGGCAAGGGATGCGACTATGGAAGGAGATGGTCAGGAGGGGCATCCCTCGAGATGCCTACTCTTATAGTAGTATAATCTCTTGTTATGCTAGAGTTGGCAATCTTAATGGCGTCATGAGAATGTTCAACTTGATGAAGGATGAGGGGGTTTCTCGAGATAGGAAGATCTACAATTCTGTGATATATGCCTTAGCAAGACGTGGGAACAACTACCTTAATGATGCCATGAACATTGTCAGGATGATGGAGCAAAGAAAAGGTGAAGGTGAAGGACCAAATGTTGCCACCTATAATTCCCTAATCAAGGCGCTTTGCAAGGCCAAGAGAGTGAATGATGCACGGTCAGTGTTGAATCGCATGCGTCTCAACCATGTCTCACCTTCTGTCAGGACTTATCATCCCTTGCTTCGAAGGGCTGTGAATGCAGAAGAGGTTTTTGACGTCTTGAATGAAATGAGGAGGGTTGGGTGTGTCCCAGTTGTTGACAGCTACCTCATGCTAATTAGGAAGTTTTGTCGTTGGCGCCAACTCAATAATGTTTGGAAATTGTGGGATGAGATGCACAAGTATGGTCTAAGCCATGATCGGAGCTCATATTCCGTATTGATAAATGGGCTCTTTTTGAATGGGTTTCTAGAGGATGCATGGAGGTATTGCCAGGAGATGAAAGCCAAGGGGTTTGAACCAGAGCCTAAAATGGATGAGATGCTTAAGGCATGGGTACCTAGAAAAGCGATAACAAACACATGCACAACATTGGGGGAGAGGAAGGAAACCACAACAACCACCACCGGCAACAATAAAAGTGACAACTGTAGTACAATTAGTAAATCTTGACCTAGCAGTGCTTGTTCCCATGATTTTGTCAAAAGACATGAAATTAGAAGCGTTACTAGAGAAAAAGGTTTCAATTTACAGTAGCTGAGCTTTTACATTATGCTCATTCTTCTTTTCTTGTCTAATCTTTTGCAGTGTATCATTTTTCTTACCTTTTGGTGAGGGAGATGTTGTGAATAACAACCTATTTTCCTTTATCTTTTTTGTATTTATGGCAGTCTTTCGTGGTTTATTTTGTTTGTGCTATTTGTATTTTTTGCACTGCTGATGAACTTTCTACTCAAGGTTGCTCTTGTCTATCCATCATGTCCTCGACATCTCCCACCTGACAACTCTAACCATTGTAAGACAGCAACTAAGCAAGTAACTGTTAGCAATTTATGGTGATATGCAATTGGATTGTGAATGACATTAATATCAGCAAAGTGAATGGCACATTCTTATGGTGTCTTGTAGAAGGGAAACAACTTGACTTGTTTGTCAATCAATGTTGTTGAAAAGTGTTAGGTGGAGCCTAGGTGTTGAGTACAGCCTTGGGCGTAGGCATGTCTAGGCAATGGCTAGGTGCCTGAAGTGGTTAAAGAGAAGTAACAAAGGAAGAAAGATAGGAAACTATAGAATTCAGCATTAAACATTGAACCATTTCTCAGTAAAAACAATTCATCATTCAATTTATGGCAAGTAATAAATCATTTTCAAAGATAAATCAATAAATAGTGCTACAGATATCAATGCACAGTTGCACACATAATCATATGCAATAAAAGAATAAAAAGAGAACAGGATGGAAAATATAGTCGCATATCGTAAGATAAATACATATACCAGTCATATTTCAACACACACACACATATGTATTAATTAAGACATTTGTTTTGCTTGGGAATTCTCGTTAAAAAATGGTAAGGATTCAAAGGAGTTATTAAAATGTTAAGAGAAACCTCGTAAAAATTTAAAATATATTAAAATATTTTTAAAAATTTAAAAAACTGCTATATTTTCATTTGGCGTTCCCCCCTTCAAGATATCATGATATTTGACATTTTTCTTGGTTTTTCTAAAAATTTTGACTATTTTGCTATTAGTCTGACTATAAGTCTGTCATCAATCAGTTTATGTTTCGAATCAGCAACTAGTTGGTCAGACTAGTTGATTGGTTAGCCTAGTTGTTTATCAGTTGACCATTTGCTGACCTATACTTTTGGATATATATGTTTTGAACTTATTTCCATTTAAATATATGTACTTTTTGTAGTCAACAACTGGGGTCTGATTAGTTTTCTAGGGTCTTGAACGACTTATATCCATTTTCTGATTTTGTCAACTGAGAGAGAGAGAGAGAGAGAGAGAGAGAGAGAGAGAGAGAGAAATGGCTATCACATAGAGACCTGGGAGAGAAGGAAAAGGAGGACTAATGTAGTATAAAAAGGAGAAAAGATGAAGAAGTGAAAAAAGGAATAATCACTAAAAAAAAGATGATAACTTAACTAACATGGACTCTTCGATAATATTGCTGCAATAAAAAAGAAAAAAAGAAGTTCGTCTTTCAGCCAACATTTTTGGGGCCAAGAAAAAGTTAGTGCAGATGGTAAGGCCCTTGTGGTCTTCATGCCTACTTGGTCACTTGTTCTCTTAGTACAATTGTTACAGTATTGGATCTTTACCTTTCAGTGACTGTGAAATCAACTTCATGGATTGATGTTTCTTCAAATTTGGTTGTTTGTTCCATGTTTATCATTTGTTGGTTCCATAGTCACAAAAAATGTGTTATTTTCGAAAAAAACGCGAGAAAATGAAATGCCGTTTAGAACTTAAAAAAACACATTTAAAAAAAACGTTAAAAACGAAAAACACGTTTTTTTCATTTTTTTAATGCCAAACAGTTTTTTTTTTTCATTTTTCATTTGTTGCAAATCTACTTATCTTTTGATGTTCATTTTTTTTCATTTTTTTAATGCCAAACAGTTTTTTTTTTCATTTTTCATTTGTTGCAAATCTACTTATCTTTTGATGTTTGTGTTATTATTTTCGCACTCATTTTATTTTCCCTCCATTTTTAGTTTTTTTAATTTCTTCTAAAAAATACCATTTTTCCCATATTTTTCAAGCCCGCCATATTATACCCAAGAAAAACCTCGTTGTTTGAAACTCCGAGACGTTATTTGTGACTATGGTTGATTCCTTATGTCTTTATTCAGTCCGGGGAATTGGTATAGAGAGGCAGAGTCTGTAAGTGCAAAAAGTCACTTTCTGGTTTCAAAAGAAGTCCTTTTTCCTGGAGCAGGCTGAATATGCAATCCGTTTTGCTATTGTGTAAGAAGCAGGTGTATCCAGTAATGGTCTAAATCTGTTTCTCAACTCCTGGTCGGTGAGTAGGAAAAGTGAACTTGGAGACTACAGAATCTTAATATTGGTTCACTCTTTTTCAAGAGCCTTGAAACTCTTCTGTTCTTCTGTTTTTCTTTTCTTGCCTGCTGTAGTATCTTTGCTGTGCATTTGAGTTCTGTTGCTGGTTCTGATAATATCTACATTACATTGGCACTTGGTCATGTAAGATGGTAGAACCACTGTTATGGATTCCTCCACTAGATATAGTATCTATGAAGATCTCACAAAGCCAAAAGTTGCTAGATGCTAAAAATATTGCACTTATTTCCAAGAAAGTGACTCCTGGTGCTTAAAATTATAAAGCAAAGCTAGCTTTCTTTTTTGACTTCTTAATGCCCTATCCACTGTTTCACTTGGGGTACATGAAAAGGATTATATTATGTTTCATCTTATTGCTTCAGCACTTGGTTTTCTTGATTGCAGGTGATTATATAAAGTTCAGGTTGTCTAAATGGGGCTGAATTTATTTGAGCAAAATGATGATGTAGAGGACATTTCAAAAATTAAAGTTAGCAAGGAATTTGCTTGCAAGTATGACTACAACAAAAGGCGGGAGGATCTACAGAGATTGGAGGAGTTGAAGAAAAAAGGTCTTGCAGGTGATTCCTCAGGCTCAGAGGGTTCGTCCGATGCTGAAACAGAGGATGATGAAGGACTTCTACTGCCCAAGAATGATTTGAAATTTTATGAAGCCCTTGTGAAGGTGAAGAGGAATGATCCTTCTCTTTTGCAGAAAGATGTGAATCTATTTCCTTCAGATAACGAGGATGAAGATGACAAACATGAAGGTAAGAAAGCAAAGGAACCAAAAAAGAAGCCTCTCTACCTGAAAGATGTAGTTGCTAAGCATTTGGTCGAGAATGGACCAGAAATCAGGGAGGATCTACATAGGTTGCCTCCAAAAACTTATTCTGAAGAACTGGAGGAATATCGACAGGCTGTTCTGGATGCCACAGAAGATGCCGTGGACGAAGATGGAGATTTTTTCAAAGAAAAGAAAGTCAAGAAGGAAGCTTACATTGATGGAAACAACGAGATGTCAAAGATTCTTGGCGAGTGCTTTGAACCAGACGAGTCAGCTTTCTGGAGAGATTACTTAGGGAAAAAGAAATGGATCTGTGAAGGCGACAAGGAAACTCTTCTGGAGGAAGATGTTGGTCTCTCTGAGGATGAGAAAGCACTGGAGGAGCAAGACAGATACGAATCAGAATTTAACTTTAGACATGAAGAAGCTCCCACTGATCAAGTGTTGGGGTTCTCGCGGCATATTGAAGGGACTGTAAGGAAGAAAGAAAGTGCTAGAAAAATGCAGCGGATAAGGAAAAAGGAAAGGCTTGCACAGGCAGAGTTTGAAAGGAAGGAAGAATTGAAGCGTCTGAAGAACATTAAAAAGCAGGAACTTTTTGAAAAGCTTGATAAAATTCGTAGTGTGGCTGGAATTGCTGATGAGAAAGATTGCGGTTTGACCGAAAAGGATTTAGAAGGTGAGTTTGATCCAGATGAATTTGATAGGAAAATGAACGAGATGTTTGATGATGAATATTACCAGGCAGAGGATGCTGATGCTGATTTTCATAGTGATGGAATAGATGATCTAGAAAAACCAAATTTCGAGAAAGAGGACGAGTTACTTGGGCTCTCAAAAGGTCTGGATGAGCCGGTACCTAGTGAAGGGTTTTTAGCAGCAAGAATGAAAGTACTGAAATGTAAGGAGGGTAAGCATGCTGAGGCCACCGAAAGTGACATGGAAGCCATTGGAGATGACGATGATGTGGAAGAGCACTATGAGGGCAAGAAGAAAAAGAAAGTCAAATTTTCTCTAGCAGACAAGGTTTCATTGGAGAAAGAGTTAGATGAGTACTATAAGTTGGATTATGAAGACACTATTGGTGATCTAAAAACACGATTTAAGTACCGAGAAGTGCTATCTAACAGATACGGCCTTAGCACAGCAGAGGTTTTGATGGCAGATGATAAGGATTTGAATCAGTATGTGTCTTTGAAGAAACTTGCTCCTTATAGGCCAGATGAATTTAAGATCCCAAAACACAAAAGGTATAACTACAAACAAAAGATACTTTTGTCCATAGAAGAGGGCTCGAAAGACAAGGGCTCTAAAATAAAAAAGAAGTCCGAGGCCGATCAGCATGAACAGGATGGGGGATGCTCTAAAATAAAAAAGAAGTCCAAGGCCGATCAGCATGAACAGGATGGGGGATCTGTTTCACAGTCTCTTGAGGAAAATCCACAAGAAGAACCCTCAAATGGTGAAGACCCTCAGTTGTCCAGCAGGGCTAAAAGAAGGAGAAGGCAGGCCAAATTGAAGATATCACAGTCGCGGCTTCAGGCTTATGGACAGATACCTCCCAAGTCCAAGAAGCCTAGGAAACATTAGCTTCCTGATGATTAGAAGTAATATCTATCTGTAATTTTTCAAGTCCCTGCCTGTCTCATACTGAATTCAAGTGAGAGCTCCTCTGTTTGGGTTGGCTTCTGTTGGAATGAGCTATGTCGGTCGGATTAATTTGTTCAGTACAGGTGTGCTGGTACCTTGCATGGCTAATTTCAAGCTCTCTTCCGGTGTCCATGTGTGTTTTCTTGTGGGAGGTGCTCGACATGCATGCAGAGTGTGCGTGGGGGCAGAGCCAAGGATTCTCTCTCTCTATCTCTCTCTTTTGTTGGGTGGGTTATTGACTTATTTTTTACTGTTTAACGTATTTTTTTAAACACATTTTTTGTGACTATGCTTGCTCCGCATTCTATTCTATAGTTTGTCAGTGCTATTCTCATGGTTCTTAGCAATATTGAAGTCACTGAAAAACTGTTAATACCATACCTGACATTTTAACCATTCATTGTATACCACACATAATGTGCACATTCTAGTCCAGGTCTACGTTTGAGGAGAAGAAAAGAAGTTTTTGTGCTTCGAATAAGATGATAATGGAGCGAAAGTGAATGGCGTCTCTTTTATCTATAAAGATACAACAAACTTAAGTGTGGGGGGATATTCTTCCGTAACCTTTCGCGAGAATTATTGCACAATGGAACATGAATAATTTTATAGCAAACACACCACACCAAATACAAGTGAGAATCATTTATTTAAGTTGGAAACCTTTTTTACGAAAATGAAAACATAATTTTCTCTCCAAGTTTTTTTTTTCTGTATAATTCATAGAGTCAAGAAAGGGACAGTCATCTCCAGCGTGGGCGAAGGTAGAAATTTCTGGTTAAGAGCCACTTGTAATAAAAATTTTAATTTTTTTGATAGAAATTTATGGTTAAGAGACACTTGTAATAAAATTTTAAAGGGAATCAATATATAAATGAACAAATAGCCTTGTCTTGTCAATAAAAAAATAAACACTTTTTGTGGGTATGTTAGGCAATTTCCCACACATCTGCCTCCGCTCCTGATCTTGAGCACTACTATTAATGTAGCAATCAAGGGAAGATCTCTTGCCATGGTTGATGTATAGTATAGAAGAACACAATATCTAATATGATCATTTTTATGTTATTAACATATAAAGGTAGGTGAAATGTCATGGGACCAAATAGCTTTCTAAAGGAAGCACAAAAAAAAATAGTGCCCCCACAGTCGCATGTTCTTGCCCCATGAACTATATTACTGCCCACAGAATGTCAGTTGATAAAACACTTGAAAAAATTAGTCATACTTTTCATTAATTTATTATAATTTTAATTTCTATAGAAGGCATACACATACAAAGATACATATATGTGTATATGCAAGTATGCCAATTTATGCTCCGGGGCTCAATTGTTAGATGAACAGTCATGGTTGAAACTCTTTGACGCGAAACTGGCAATGCAAACACCCCAATGCACAAAAAATTATGCACATAGGTGTATAATGATCAAAATGCCCTTAATTAAACTAAAAACGGAGTCTTTGTAAAAAGGGATTATGAAAAAGTTAAAAGTCTAAAAAGTATGGTTTTTATGAAAAATTTCTAAAATGCCCCAAATCGCCTTCTCTCTCTTCATGGAATACATGTTTCTATGACACATGCCACATGTGCATTTTGTTGTTGCTTAAAAAAAATATGGTAATTTAGGTAGAATTAGAAAATAGATTAACAATTACATAATTTTTTTTTATAAAACAAAAAGTAGTCTTTTAGATTTTAGATAATGTACATTAAAAGCATGCAATTACATGAACATAACGTTTTTCTTATCAAGTACCATTCAACCAGGCGCGGAGACAGGTGTGGGCAATTGCTCATACGCACCCAACAAACTTCTTATTTTTATATTGATATTTCTAAATAATTTTTGTCATTACACATTAGTGACCCTTAATCAAAATTTTCTGGCTCCGCCCGTGCATTCAAAATAAAAGCCGATCCGATGGGATCCAATGGGCTAATGAACTGAAACCTGAACTTTGTTTTTTTCCACATAAAAATGGGTAAACTTGATTTAGTTTATAACAACAAGGATTAACGTGAAGGTTTGTAAGACTTTTAGGTGCCAAACTATTTAACAAATAGCTCAATACATGGGATCTTTTGAAGGATGTGGTTGGTATGAGAACTAATAAACTACTACAAGAAACGAAACCACTCAATCTCTTCTTAAATGCTTATGCATGAAGACATTCTATGTCAATGCCGGATGTTTCCTGGAAGCATAACTTTTTTAAAAAAAATTAATGTTGGTGATAAAATATTTGATAAGTTTGACCGGTTATTATTTGCAGTCTTTGCTTGACTTAAGGGCCACATGGATGTACATGTGGATCATCCACTGGGATTTGGACAGGTCAACCACCCATTATATGTGAGACTCGATTGGAAGCCCTTGCTTCTGCTTACCCTGATCCCTTATAATTCTTTAATCTTTTAAATATATATATATATATATATATATATATATATATATAGAGAGAGAGAGAGAGAGAGAGACACTAGACACATGGATACTAGACGGATAAGGAGCAATCTCAACATTTTTCTAAAATCCATGGTTGAGAAAAAAATCAAGAAAAAAAAAGGTGCATGATATCATGTGTGTGCATATAGGGAGAGTGTGTGTGTGTTAAAATACTTTTCTTTTATATAGTTTAACCATGTAGATTTGATCTTACGAATATTTTGATGAGAATCATATGCTAAATTACTCATTTTTTGAGATTTAACATGTATCTGTAGTAATCCAAAAATGAACAGCTCTCACGACATCAAATTTTTATAGCAGAAAAATCAATGTTTTTCTTAGTAAAACTTGAACAACGACATATTCATGCTGAATTGAGTATTTACAAATACATTATATGTTCATATGTTTACAATATTGTTTAACAATAGGCTTAGGAGGTCTCGCATTTGTCCCGGACCTAAGTGGCTTGTGCCAATTATCCTGCTTTGTGCCTTTGTTTTCAGAAATTTCTTCAGTTAGGGCGCCAAGGTATGAGACAAAAAGGTTTAGATCTCACTCTGAGGTGATAATAAGGCTGGTTTGCGTTTGGATCAGGTTCTAGTAGGTGGTCAATCTTCGTTTTCAACTCTTGTGGTGTCAACTTTCTGGCTGCAAAAAAGAATACATTGATATGCAAGTTGAAACATAGAAAAAACATCACCGAAACATCAAAAGCAGCCCTAAAAAGTATAGGAGCATAACAGTGTATGGTAACTGGTTGTTGGGGTTCCTGATTTCATTTGCGGTTTTCTTAATATCAATAGGTGAATATTTTAGGCAACCTAACGAAGCATACTTTCATAAACCATCCATTGAGCATCTCACTAGTTTCTTGCAAAGAGAAAAATAATACCACCTGATCACCTTCTTACTTACTTAATCCTCCCAACGACCTACGAATGCCATCCTTTTGTACCTCCTCATAAGCCCTTCTCTCTCTCTCTCTCTCTCTCATGGAAAGCATTGAATGCGTGGTGCAGAATCTATTTGCTAGCTCTTTCCTTTAATTTGTTCTTCTTCCACCATCTATTTCCATTAGTTTTCGTGGCATCTAAGCATTTTTCTTCTTTGTTGCAGACGTGGGAACTGCATGTCCCGATTAATTGTTGTGGTGGATGCAAGAAGCAAGTGAAACGGAAGTTGCTCTCAATCAAAGGTAAAATAACTTACTTCCTTGGTTAGCATAATAGCACTGTTCGGCATCTTTTATAGCTAATTAGCTGGTCTGGTTGGTGTGTGGTGAAAGTTCAGTTCGATTCTAATATGTTATTTTTTTAGTATGGAAACGGTAGATGCACAACACTTTAGTTAAAGAGTATTCTGCTCTTCAACCAGGTCTAGAAGCAGCCATAAGCCCTAGAGGTGAGAGGAATCGGGAGGGAAGAGAGGGCTTCGGCTTCTTCAAAGTGTCTCCACTTTGACAAATAGCGAAACTCTCCAAAATGTTCCATGCAGCCCCGCTTCCTGTTCCAACTAGGACAGCGAAACTTGGAAAACTTGTTTGTTTAGTGTCATAGGAGAACATAGCGTGTTCTTAGTCAAATCCCTATAGAATTTTAATTTTTTCTAGATAACGAAGACATTTTAAGCTCCATAGTCGAAGCCATGGGTAGTTTTTAAGTCCCTTCAAAATTGAATATCATGGACATGAGATCGGATCTGATCCAAGATCTACGGCTTTCAAGTCTGTGCATGTCTTTTAAAATCAGAGGCAATCAAACACAACCTCAGTGTTTGTCCTTGTCTTCGTCACCATGGTAGTGTTTAAGAGGCCATTCGGTAGAGAATTTGAAGCTGAAGTTTGTAAATTTGGAGTATGTCTCGGCTTAATTACTGTGAAAATGTTGGCCCTTGAGTGCAGGAGTTCATGATGTGACACTGAACCCTGAAATAGACAAGGTAAGTGTGACAGGAAATGTGCGCCTCGACTCCCTCATCAAGGGTCTCAATAAGATAAAAAAGCAAGCCAAGCACTGGCCTGAACGTAGAGCTGAATATCCGGTGACCGAACCAGCTATCGCGTACACAAAAAATGGGGAGTCTGAATATGGTAAGCCCTTCTTACCAAGTTATATATATATATATATATATATATTTATTTATTTATTTATTGAATGTTGTCTCTACCATCTGATAAGAACATTCGATCTATCATAATGGACAATTAAAAAAAACAATGAAAAAAAGATGATGAGTAGTTTTGTCATCTAGTATTTGTTTTCACTTTTTTCTCTTTACCATCCATATGTATCAGATGAACGATCTTGATTACGTAGTTGGGTGACTTCAGATAGCCAGAGTCATCATTTAATAAATAAATAAATAAATAAATAAATAAATAAATATAAATATATATATATATATATATATATATATATATATATATATATATATATATATATATATATATATATATATATATATATATATATATATATATACACACACACAGTAGAGTGGAGTCATCATTCGATCACTCAACCTTCTCACTCATGAGGACCGGCCAATTTATCTTCATAGATGGTTGATAGAAAAATAAGGAGAAAAATATACAAATAAAGTTTACATATATTTTTTCTCTCTTATTGTTTTTCTTTCAAATGTCCATTATATTGAATGGGTCAAAATTGGTCTTTTGGTATCCATTATTTCTAGAGTCCCAGATCGTCCTTAGCTCAGTTACATGGTGGGGGCATTTGCCTTCCCCCATTTTGGCAGTCGCCCACCTTCCTATCCTGACCCCACCGGACTCGTCGTTGACCTGAGTCCGGTGGGTGTGCCGCCCACACGCCATCCGGTGCGAGGCTTGAGCTACCATCTGGCAGGAAACCCTAATAGCCGCTTAATTAATGTATGTTAAAATGATAGGACATAAAATATTAGATTGAAATTTGTTGTTGTTATTCGATATATAATACAGAACATACCTAAAGATCAACTAAATGTCTTAAATATTCTCTATGATTCAGTTAAGGGTTACCTAGTCAATGTGTTTTATTGACGAAAAAGAAATGAAGCGTGCGTTGGGACGTTTTAGTTGGGAAGTAATATTTCCTCTTCTTGAAAAGCTTGGGCAACCAAACTTTCTCTTTCAAGATATTTTTTAGTGAGTGGTTTTTTCTACCGTTGAGGAGAAAAGCTGTAAACCCCTCTTGCCTTTCACCCTTGGGGTTCTCAAAACATGTTTTAAGCTGTTTTATGGTCTAGGAGAGTAACACACTAGATCATGATAACGGCGAGAGTTTCATAACATAGGCCTTCTTTAGAGTGGACTACCTTACCTTCTAATTCTCTTTTAAAAAGTTAATTGGTTCTCTATTTCAAGGTAATCGTCTCTTGAGAGATTGAGCGGAAAAACAACACGAACTGCTTCCTAAGTCATTTCGAGTGAGTAGGAGGTTAATAAACAAACGGCCATTCGAAAAAGAGGCTTGAAGGCCCCAATTCTCCTGCCTTCTGGGCTGCATCGAGAACTGGATGGGGCAAGATACACCCATCAACTGATTGTCGCGATTTCACCATTTACAATCTAGGAAAATAGTGTCCACAAGAAACAAATTGACAACCACGTGCTTTTTATGGGATCAACCCGATCAACTATGCTACACTCCTTAGGGCAATGCTTTCCAAATTAATGCATATTGGATTGTGAGTAAGAAATTGTAGAAGTTTGATGATGGTTTCTAGTTGTAGAGTTATCTTTTCCTTAAAATTCTAAAGCACAATTTATAATGCTGGCCTGCCTTTTTGAATTAATCAAATGAAAAGCCATGAACATTGCATCTAAATTTAATGTTTTGAAACTAAACGAAAACAAAAAACAAAAAATTCTTCATGTGCTTTAAGTGAAACTGAGTCAAGAACTTCACAATCTTCAAAGTTTTGCAGAATCTTGTTTCACAGAGTAACAGCCAGTTAGATTTCCACTTACTAATCCTTTTTTCTTGTTGTTAACCGTGGTTGTAGCTCTCCCAGAAGCCACGAAGGAGCTCTCTGTATCTTCCCTGCTCAGCGAAGCGGCAAAGGGCCTGAGTTCTGCAGTTGGCAGCTTTCTTGGGCTGCAAATCCGAGGGAGCAAGAACAGGGACACACGCTTCGAACTATCCCCGGAAGGAGGAACGAAGGTCTCTGCACAATCGGAGCGCGTCGACCTCGAATTCAACTTCTTGGCCGCCGGCGGGAAGATCAGCTACCAGAAGGATGTCTCTTACAAATAGTTGCAGCAGCAGCAACAATGGCAGGTAGCAATTGTTGTCAGGAGAAAATGCCAATGTTCAAGTGGGGTGCTAAATTTCGTGTTGCCAAGACCAGAAATTGATTGGTCGACGGCATAATCGCCTGAATTTTTTGTGATCAAGTGGATTGATTTTGGGGGAAGGAGATGATGCAAGTACTGTAATTTAATAATCTTCATGATAATTGATAGTTGTGTTCTTCAGACTTCAGAGTTCATTTATGAAAGACGAATCGCGAGATGCCGGTTCCCGAGTCTTTCAGCAAAGTTGTTTTTGTCGGAAAAATTTCCGGAAACTTACAACAAATTTACAAAAAAGTATCGGATAGAAATTAAGCAAATAAAAAGACTAAAGAGAAGACATTAGAAATAAGTTAAAATGACAAAAAAAAAAGTTTTTGAAGATGATATTAAAAATTTAATGCATGATGACATTAATGCTTTAATAAAGAGATGAATGAAAAAAAAAGGAAAAACTCAAAAAAAACATGACAAATACTTTCCTCTTTTGCCCAACAGAGATAACACCCCGTTGACCATTTGAAAAATAAGTCTAAAGCCGTGGCGGAGCAAAAAAAAAACACATTTCACAGATTTTTATATTTGAAAGGGCACTTATATAAGTGACATAACAAATAGTTAACGATATTAATTTGGAAATAAAGAAACTTTTAACGGTCAGCCGTGATGTCAATATATTTGATTTGAATCGGATATCCAATCGATTCAATCCGAAAAAATCGGATATGGATAAAAATTTAATATCCGATTAAGAAATCGAATCGGATTCGGATATACATGAATATCGGATCGGATTCGGATTCAGATTCAGATAGGATTCATTTTTAAACAAATATCCTCTATCTAATACTTGAAAAATGGTAAAATTCGGTTCAAAATTTGGATTCGGATTCGGATATAAATATAAAAAACAGATTCGGATCGGATTCGGATTGTAAAATCAGATTCGGATTCGATTCAGATATGACTTTGCTTTATTCGAATTTGAATCTGAATCCGAGTCCGAATATATGAATATCCAAAAAAGTGGATATGATTAAAGATGTATCCGATCCGAATCCGATCCGTTGACATCTCTAAACCCATATGTGGCTGAGCTCCTGGTGTAGAGTGATAAGTTTCCCCACCAGGGACATATGTAAGCACTATTTAGCCTTGGGAATGACATCATTTCTATT
The DNA here is from genome assembly GCF_008831285.2 of Nymphaea colorata. Taxonomy (NCBI): domain Eukaryota; kingdom Viridiplantae; phylum Streptophyta; class Magnoliopsida; order Nymphaeales; family Nymphaeaceae; genus Nymphaea; species Nymphaea colorata. The sequence continues at coordinate 31,976,245 of NC_045138.2, forward strand.
CGTTTCATAACGACCACGAGAGGTGGTAGTATACTAGGCAGCAAGGTGGTTCGGCTTTTATAAAGATTCAGGTTCGAGTCTTGGAAGGGTCAGTGTGCTTTATCTTTGAACCGTAAAATATCCTGAAACATGCTTTGTAAGAGGTTTTTTAAGGACAGTGGAATGAACCACTCACCCTGAAAAAAAAAAAAAATTGTTTCATAACACACTCTCTTTGATGGCAAGTAACCCTATTAACATCAACTGATCTTCTTTGCGATTAAGAGAGGTTGCTTGATACACCTCACAGAACCAGTGGCCGAGATTGCCCACACAAGCGGCAAGCCCACCAAAAACTTCATGGAAGAAGTTCAAAATTAGATTGCAGTGACTGCAAAATTACAAGGGATGTGCACATCAAGCTGCGTTAATGACTGGAGCGCGTCTCAACCAAAAAATCCTGACTCCACCACTGCAAACTAAGAGAAATGATACAGAAGGCCTCATCCCCAGTTTTCCGACCAGAATTTAACACTTTTTTCAGCCACCTGCCTTCCATGCTATATTATTTCTCAAATATTTCTCACGACAAAAGAAGGCCCAATCAGAATTTGAAATTTGTACCATAAAGGCAAGGAAGATTAAATTAGGATTGTTCCAAACTTTCAGCTTAGCAAACCCAACTCCTCCCTCAGGCAGGGGGGAGCAAAGGGTGGACGACTCAAAATCATGATCGTTAGTTCAATCAATCTCATTTTTTGGGTCAAGCGAGGAAAGATCACATCCCACTCAAACATTCAAAATAAATAAGCTGTCTCCAGCTATCCATCAGATCATAAGGCATATATATAAGTCGGATTTGGATCCAATATTCGACCAAACTGTTTTACAAAATCAAATATGGAAATGAAAAAAAAAAAATTAACACCAGAGCAGAAAAATTGGGCTGCATTCGGATTTGAAAAGGGCATCTCATTGAGTTAAATAAATACCTAATCAGGTTTAATTGGGTGCAGGGTTGGATCGGATATAGTTTTAAATAAATATCCTATATACAGATATTCATACGTTTTGAAAGTCTGTTCTTGATGCAGTTCAAATTCGGGTTTGGATTATAGTATAAATTTAAAAATCATATTTGGACCAAATTCAGACTGTCAATATGGATTTGGGTTCGAATATGAAATGATCTTTTCTTCATTCCTAAGTGTTCATTCGAACCAGAATGTGTGAGCATAGGAAGAAGCATATCTAGTTAAGAGTAGATCAGATTTGAAAATCTGATCCATAGACATCAGTAGTGCATTCTCCCAATAACCTATATGGGACAGTAATACTAAGGCTGGGCATTGGACCAGGTACTTGGCCAGATGAGCCCTGGTTCGGGCCCTAAAAAAGCATATCAGGCCAGCCCGATAACTTATCGAGCCAGCTCGGGACAGTAGTACTAAGGCTGGGCATTGGACCAGGTACTTGGCCAGATGAGCCCTGGTTCGGGCCCTAAAAAAGCATATCAGGCCAGCCCGATAACTTATCGAGCCAGCTCGGGTTGGTCCAATTCAGCCTGATAAGTTTTTTTAATATTGTTTTTATTTTTATAATGATACATATTTTATGACGATTAATTATAGTTATGTATTATTTTATATTTTAAAAAATATTTTTTATTTTAACCGAACCCGGCCGGGACTCGGTTTTTGAGTGTCGGGCCGGGCTTGGGCTGAGTTATATATATATATATATATATATATATATATATATATATATATATATATATATATATATATATATATATATATATATATATATATATATATATATATATAGAGAGAGAGAGAGAGAGAGAGAGAATGACTTGAAGACAACCAATATGTAAATAATTTAATTCTGTGAGACTGTGTGGGCGGCTGCCCATACAAGGCCGCTGTTGGCCATTAGAACATTGAACTCAGCTCAATTAGCCACATCAAAATGAAGCAAGCTAGCTAGCTTTTTGGCTGTTTTGCCAGATCCAACTTGCTAGACTGTTGATGAGTACATTCTTCCTTTCTGACTGTATTGTTGAACACACCCAACATCAAATGAGTAGCTAAACTTTAAAATAAGAAGGATTTACGGGCGAAATATTTGTCAGTATAAGCTTATTTTTTAATACCATATGACAAGAATTACTGACGTAAAGATGCCAGCAATGGTTACATTTCCTAACGTGCTGCGTAACGTTAGGAAAGGTTTCAACGACGACTTCTCCAACGCGTAGCTTCGCATCAGGCGTGAACAACGATATTTTGATTTATACTGACGTTCTTCATGCGCCAGTAAAAACTAGTTTCTTTTTTTTTTTTTTTGGATAAACAATTAGCCCATGCCAATTGCAACTTATGAAGTTGTTGGACATCAAGTGTTTTTTTTTTTTTGTCGTGCAATCCAAAAGTTGATCTCTTGATATTCTATTCTCTTCTCTCTGTTAATATATACATCAGAAAAGGAATCTTGGGCTCTAACAACTCAATAAAAAGTGGTTGTTTCATTCTTCAAGTTTCAATGTTTCAAGCTTATCTGTTGAATGTATGGTCAAGAGCATCTTCTTCCTTCTTTATCTTTTGTTTGTTTTTTTTTTTTAATTTTTTCTATATTCCTAGTACTGGATCTGTTAGTTGCATATTACTTCCTGATCAATAATAAGTCCCGAGTCAACGCTCTAACTGGAGGCGATCGTGAGCTGAGTTAATTTGAATTAATGAGCTCAAGCTGTGTCTGTTAAGCTTGATCGAATCGATCTAGCTCATGAATTGTGTCTGAGTATGACCTTATCTCAACTCCAAGGCAAATTTTTTCCTAATAATGAGCGCGTGCTAGACATGGAATGAACCAGCTCAAACTCGGCTTCACTCACGTACAGTTCGGCTCGAGCTTGCCTCGCTTAACCAAGTCGAAGTTTGAGCTCAACTCCTTTAAGCTTGTGTCACTTAATATATAATTTATGTTTAAAATTTGGACATTTTTATTTAAGTCATTTGAAGTTTTTAAGATTACAAAAATAAGTATTAGTGTTAAACGAGTCTAATCAAGTTTATTTGAGTTGAGTTCATCCAATTTGAACTCAAGTCATCTACAGGCTTGAGTTAACAGTTAAGCTTGAACTCAACTCATTTAACTTTTGAGTCAAGCTCAAGTCGAGCTTAACCGAGCGAGTTTTAGTCGAGCCCAAGTTGCCAATACAAAAAGATAATCTTACTATTATTTTATTGTTATTGAATAGACAAGCTGGGTTTAGAACCAATTTATGCCACCAGACATCCAACTTAAAGTTTTCTGTATTCCTAGTAATTGTAGGCTCTAATTGGCAATGCACAAAACAAAAATACTCTCTCAGCTTCAAGAAAATTTGAACTGTGATGCCGCTTTTTGAGATTATCGACGAAACAATGGACCCCAAAATGGGATTTTCCATCATTTAATTGCGGGAAAACTTGGGCAACTAACTTTCTCAGAAAAGAATTAAGATTGCATCAGGAAAATATATATATCCATGTTCTTGGCCTGTGGCCTTAATATACACCATCCTGCAACCATCTAAGTGCACTGCTCAAACATATTTCCTAACTTTCAAGGAAATTTGTTCCTTTATTTAGAAATCCCAATAGCTAGAAGCCTTCTCAGCTCATTCCTACCAACATCTTCTTTCTCTTTGCACCAGCCGCGGATCCTGTTTATTCCTCCAAACAGATGGTAATGTAGCTATTGCTTCATCTTCTGCTGCTGCTGGTTCTTCTTCTTCTTTTCTTCTTTAATTGCTATAAACTGATGGTAATGTAGCTGTTGCCGCTGCTGCTCTTTTGCTGTAAGGACTATAATGTGTCTTGCTTCTATTAGACTACTGGCCTAAGGAAATACTTGTTTGTCATTTCTAGTAGTACCCAAGAGACAAAAGTCACCTCTCTTTTCCCCTTCCTTCGGGGTCTAAGAGTGTTTTAAGACATGGGTTATTCTAAGGTACACTCTTCAACTTGAGTGTTGCACATATACTGTTTACTGTCTTAAGAGTGTTTTAAGACGTGGGTTATTCTAAGGTACACCTTCAACTTGAGTGTTGCTCATATACGATTTATTGTCTTAAGAGTGTTTTAAGACGTGGGTTATTCTATGATACACCCTTCAACTTGAGTGTTGCACATATACTGTTTACTGTCTAGGGGTGTAGCACCTAAGAAAATTGAATTGAAAATGCATCATCTGTATGTCCCTCGAGCTGACCAGTTATGCTACATTCTTCAAGACTGTTTCTGATTATTTTTAACCAGAATGTTTTCGAGTTGTCTATCACGTTAAACTGTTTGCTTTTGGATATTAGTAAAAACACTTTCCCTTCGTTTGGATCAGATTATGTAACATACAGTTTCTTGGCATAAGAAATAATTTAGGAGTTATAGTTTTAACCCTAAAATTTTGTGAACTCTACTGTGTTTATATTTATAAGACACTACATCAGAATTTGAAAATAATAATACATATAAAAAGTATGTGACCTGGTCTTGCTCATGTTTTGAGCCAACGGAAAATGGATGTCCGATGGTTACAAAATCCACCCTCGGTGTACGTTCATTATGTACAAAGAGCAACGTATAGAACTTGTTCTCCAGATTGCCTACAAGATTGGCTCATAGTTTTTCCCTCTTTCTTCTCTCTCTCTCTCTTTCCTTTTTTGCTCGTTTTGTACCCTTGATGACATCTTGCCATCTAAATTTCTTAGTTGATTTCCATTTTATTGGTTCTTTGTCTCTTGCTTTCTATCTTTTTTTCTCTTCCTCCCTAAATGTGTGTATTTGGAAAAAATTGCCATTAGAACTATTTGATTAGACAGATAAAGTGAGCATTCATGCACTCCTCATATTTGTTGGGTTTAATGTTCTTGTGCGTTTTGATAGGGCACTGATCTACATTATGTATATTTAACAAACAAATTTCAAGTCATACTATTTAAATAGGTAAGGATAAGGTCAAGGGCGTCTAAGTCAAGTACAACTTAAAATGCATCAGATTTCAATGGATTAAAAATAAGGACTTTATTTCCAAAAATAAGATTAACAGCATGAATGATTTAATAAGAGAACCGGGATATATCTAGTTTGGCTATCGAATTTATTGACATAATTGGGCACAGATAGGTACACAAAATTAAGGTCACACTTCATTATATATATATATATATATATATATATATATATATATATATATATATATATATATATATATATATATATATATATATATATATATATATATATATATAAGTTGGCAAAATAAAGACACCTAAATCAGGGATAAAAAGGGATAAAAATCAGACAGTTCAAATTTAATTTTTAAAGTTTTTTTTTGTGCAATCTAACCTTATTGATATGATCTTAAGAATGAGTTGATGCTAAATACATAGTAAGTTGATCATTTATTAGACTTTAATGTTTTTATGGTAAAAAAAAATGAACGGCCCCCATGGCATGATAATAAATAAATTAACAGTTTTCATTAAAACAACCTGAATCAAAGCATGTTTTATATCTAAATAATCTTTATAAATGTAATAAGATGTTTATGTCATATTTAAAATAGTTTTTGAATAAAAAATCGAAGGATCTAGCTTTTACCAACTACTATATATATATATATATATATAATGAAGGGTAGAAATCAGTCACTTAGGTTAGGGGTAAAAACCAGATCCTTTGATTTGATTTTTAAAATGTTTTTTTTTGTTGCAATCTAACCTTAGATCTTAAAGAATGGGTTGATGTAAAACATATATTAGATCATTTGTTAGATTTTAATGGTGTTTTTATAATAAGGAAAAAATGAACGGTCCTCATGACATGATAACAAAAAAAAATCAACTTTTTTTCATTAAAACTTGAATCAAATCATGTTTTGTATAAAAAATAGTCTTTATAAACATATTGACATGTTTATATTTTATTTAAAACAGTTTTTTAACAAAAAAACAATGGTTCTGGTTTTTATCCCTGACCTAAGTGTCTTGGTTTTACCAAGATGGATACTAAAAGGAAGCAACACTACAAGTGAGACGAATATTAGAAACTGGCCCAAAGGTGAAAGCCGGGCTCGACTTGGTCAAAGCCATGTCGCAAGCTTTGAACGTCCAGGCCATTTTCAATCATTAACCAGGTTGTGAAGTTTTATGCTGTTAACACAAACAAAATTCCATGTTTTTCTTAAAAGACAAAAGCAGGAAAGAACAAATCTGCACAAATGTTCTTTCCAAAATCTCTAAGTAAGAACAAGGGGACAGATGATGAATGCCAAAGTTTATATTTCTCCCCAAAAATCCCTCTAAAAATGGAGTTGAAGAGAACCTTAAATGGTCGAACCACTAAAAAAGAGTGGTTGTGACCAAAATGCCAAACCTAACTCGATTCACTCAAGCATTTGGAGGGGAAAGCAAAAGGACACAGGATATAAACAAGAAAAAGGAATAGGATTACAAAACCAGAAAGAGAATCACAAGTTATGTCGACGACCCAAGCCAAGGAATTGTTTTATGTGGTTGCGCGCCGAGTACATGCCAAAGAACTCTCAGCACTGTGTCTTCTTATCTATGTCCATTGGATCTGGGGGAGTATGCCTTCCTCCCTCTGGAACTTGACCTTTTGAAGAGTCAGTGGCCTGTTGTTGCCTCTCAGAAGGCTGTGAAGGGGTCCCTGTGGCCGTCTGGCGCTTGGGAGAAGTTGGTCTCGGCTTGTTCATAATCGGCCTGCAGAACCTGTTGTGCGGTTGACAAAAATACACATATCAAACTGTTTAATAAGTTCAACCTGAGAGACGTGAACCTTTCCAAAGATTGAACAATCAAAACCTCGTTCAAGTGCATTATAAAGATTATGAAGGCAACGATGTAAGATTATGTAGACTGTCTTAACTCTAGGATACTCCAATGCAGATAACATGGATTTGATTGATCAATTCTGAAGTACCTAAAGCTTGTATGCTTTTTTTTTTTTTATAATGAGTAATACATGAAACCACATCGAGGGTGGGGGTATGGGTGTTGGGGTGGTGGTGGGTAACTTGTTTTACCTGTCTAATGTCTCAGCCATCTTTTTCATATCTGCCGTCAGAAGTACAGGTGGGGCATACTTTGGCAATCCATCCTGCCGCTGCATTTTGTCCTTCAGCCATGCTTCTGCTTCCCTGCATTCCTTGACAATCTATCCACCAAACCAAAAAGTGCACCAAATACCAATCACTTCAAGGACAACATTTCAAATTAATATGTTAACACAGGAAGACACTTTACCAAATAGTTTTTGACCATAATCTATTCACAGCCCCATAACTTCACACTATCAAATAGCAATATCAAAACAAATAAGACCAAAAAAATGACATGCTTGAGAGGATGGTTTCTGAAATTTGTAGTCTGGAATAACCAGGCGGAAAAGACTTACCCAAATCTACTCAAATTCAGTCCCCAAGCTGATTAAATTTCATGATTAAATTCCTTAGCTCAAGCTGATTAAATTTCATGATTAAATTCCTTAGCTCAAGCTGATTAAATTTCATGATTAAATTCCTTAGCTCATACACTCAAAATCTTTTAGAAACCCAGGGATCATCCGGCACAATATATCCAGTGTACCGAAACACCAAACCCCAGACAACCGCAAACCAAGCAAAATAAGTATTGTTCCCAGTACCCATGAAACAATGCAGACACACCATTGGTGTCTTAAAAAAAGAATGAGAAACCAAATGACAGAAAAATGAATACCTAAACTACAAAGAAACAATGTTACCTAAATTATTTATCACTCAAATCATTCTACAAAAAAACGTAAGTACCTTTTGCTTATCATTGATGTCTACGTGATCAAATTTTGGATCTTTGGACAGTGCTGCCTCTCTGAAGCTATTAATGCAATAAAGAAGTTGTTGGACCATAGGCCCTCTCTCCAAACTCTCCTTGTAACGCTCCTCAAAGGGAACAGCTTGCTGCAAGCAAATTCATCTGACAAGGTATAGAAATAATCTTGGAAATACTTCATACAAAAGAAGACTATTACTCTAACTAATGTTGAAACATTCATATGAATATGAAAACTTGAAACTAAAAACCTTTTTGAGCTCCTCTAACTTTGCGACATAAACTCCTTTAGATTCATCCTCCCCATCCTCATATAGCCAATCTTCCACCTCTTGGAGCTTAGCAGAGAATCCCTCCTTTTCTGAGTCACTAACAAACTCCTGGTATTTGTCATGAAGCTGCCACCAAGAAAATCTAAATGTTTAAGAAAATTACGGCAGAAAGACAAACCTAGAGGATATCAAACCTTGCAAGCTCAAAAAGTTCATTTTGGCCCATTGAGGGCTCTCGATCCTGGAATATTTACAAAAAAGAAGATACAATTTTTACATACCCTATTTCTCATATCATACAATTTTTACATACCTTATTTCTCATATCATACACATATGCCTCCACAGCATTCTTTTTTTCTTTGGTGTCTTCCATGAATCTGTCCTGCAAAGCCATTTCAAACTCCTTTTCAACAGCCTTCTGCACATCTACTGTTGCCATCCCACCATACACTGTCTCCGACATGGGGACATTTCTCTTTTTCACCCTCCACTTGATATTCTCGACCTAAAAACAATTTTTCCTCGTATAATTAATCACCTCAGACACAGAGAACTTGTTTTCCAATTTTCCCATAGCATGAACTTTTAAATACGTTGTGGTATGAAAATTTTTTAGGGCATGAGGCACTTTTGAACTATAAACACAGGATATGCCTGAGGCCTTTAATGTCTATTCCATTTGAAATATTATGACTCAGACACTACGTTCCAAAAAAATCAATTTTAATTTTGTAAAACAAAAAAATACATACTAGATTTAAGTTCTTTCATGAAACAACAATAAACTCCCTTTTTTTTGAAGCTCAAAACTTCAAATATTAACAGTACTGGAGTATATTCTTATATACCTTTAGTATATTTTACCCAATTATAGAATAACTCTTCTCACGAAAATTTGACCCTTTTTAGTATGTGTGTAAATTATTAATCAAACAAGAACGAGATTAATATTTCCAAATCGACTAAATGAATATGCATTTATCATCTATGAATTCTAATATCCACAAAGCAGCAACTAGTCATCATTATATACTTATCTCTAGACATGCAGTAACATCTATTATTTATCATATGCTTAAAATATTAACAGAAATGAATTTATTTTAATTATATCTTAGTATACATTTTGCACAACTTTAGAAGAACTTTTCTTATAAAAATTTGACTATTTTTAGTATGCCTCTATAAACTATTAAGTATTAATCAAATAAGAATTGTTAAGTTTGTGCGTATGGGGATCGGGTCTGTTCAGACCCGATCCACTTCTTTTATATCCACACGCCTAAGAATACTAGGTGGTGGCATTCTTGTAATATTTTATATATTTTTGTACAAATCTGTTGTAACCTAATTAGGTTAATGATTTTAATAGAGATTAAGGATTGCAGGGCTGTATTGGCCGACTGCATCTCTTCCTCCATCGTCTTGCTTTCTATCCTCTCTTCTCAATCTATCTTATTTTCAGCCGGAGAGACATGATTTAGTGAAGATTCTTACATGGTATCAGAGCCAGGTTGCAGCTGTTAAAATATAAAGCCTTCACCAGCACGTTGAAGAGGAGTCTCTTAGGATTCCACCTCCTTGTAGAATGTGTTAAAATATTTAATGTCCTTGTAACATGTGAAGAGTCTCCTAGGATTCTATGTTATAGTTAATATCCTTGTTATATGGGAAGTCTCCTAGGATTCTATGTTGTAGTTAATATCCTTGTAATATGTGAAGTCTCTTAGGTTTCTATGATGTAATTAATGTCCTTGGAGCTTGTGAAATCTCTTAGGATTCTACAATTGGAGACTCTTAGAATTCTGAAAATGAGATTATAAATAGAGGCCGTGCAAACCATTTTGGCTACGGCTTCTTCTCCTCAGTTTCTTCTTGTTTTCATTCTCTCTCTCTCTCTCTCTCTCTCTCTATCTTCCTGCGTGAGTGCTGTTTTCGGGTTATAGATATTGGTGCTACATTTCTATCATGGTATCAGAGCGCCAGGTTACGTTATCTCTACCAAACGAAATGCCCAAACAGGTCTGATCTGGTTAGAACTCTTTTCTCATCTTGTCTCTATCCTGAATTTACTTGTCTCTTGCGCAATTCTTGTTCCTTTTTCTTCTTGCTTACCAAGGACACATCTTGCTATATCGTGTCTTCTTTCCCTCTCATCTTCTACCTATATACCATTCTTTTCTGCTGTCATGGAAAACCTTTCGCATTCTGGCATGTCCTCAAGTTTTCTTCTTCACCTTATTACCGAAAAACTCAACCATGAGAATTATCTGATCTGGAAAAGGCAAATCATGCCTTTCATAAGAAGTCAAGGCCTCTTTGGACATCTCGATGGTTCAACAAAGGCTCCACCAATATCCGTCTTACAGGAAATAAAAAATGAGGCAGGAGAAGTTATTGCTGTTCATGAAGACAACAATCCTGAACATGCTATGTGGATGAGACGTGATCAAAGTCTGGTTGCGTATATTTTGTCCACTTTATCTCAACAAGTGTTACTTTCAGTTTCTGATGATTGTACTGCAGAAGAATTATGGGAAACCCTTGCTGATACCTTTTCCCAAATATCAGAAGCTCGAATTATGTACTTAAAGAAAGAATTTCAGAATTTGAGCAAAGGTTCAACGTCTATCATGGATTATTTGGGGCGTATTAAGGCCGTCGCAGACCAACTTGCTGATACTTCAAGAAAAATACCAATTTGTTTTCAGTGCAACAAGAAAGGACACATGAAGGCACAATGTTGGTTTAATCCTCAAAATAAAAACAAAGGGGTAAGACATGATTATAAACAAGGAGGAAAAAGTTCTAAATCCACCGCTGAAGATATGCAACAGCTATTGATGGCCGCATTCTCAAAGATGACTATAAAGCAAAATGAGCAGGGAGAATGGTTCTTGGATTCAGGTGCAGCTACCCATGTGACAGGAAATGCAGGTAAATTGACTAACTTATCCCCTCATTACGGTAGAAGTTGCATTATAACAGGTGATGGAAAATCTCATCCTATTACACATATTGGAAATGCACATATTCCATTGTCATCCTCGTCTCTATCACTGTCTAATGTTGTTCTTGCTCCCAATATCAAAAAGAACATCATATCCATTTCTAAACTCATTGATGATACAAGCTCTTCTGTTGAATTCACACCTTCTTCTGTCTATGTCAAGGACCTCCAAACGAAGAAAATGTTCGCTAGAGGGGAGCGTCAAGGGAATATGTACGTCCTCAAGGAATGTCTACCCAAGGATTCATCCACTTTTGATATAGGATTGAAGACATTTTCTCTTTCTCATAATGCGTCATCAGTGCCAAGTTCTTGCCATTTTCAATCAAAAGTAAGGGGCCCTAACCCATTTTTGGAGTCTGATTTGTGGCATAGTCGGCTAGGACACTGTGGTCGACATTTCATTGAAAAACTTGTGACAGATAGTCTCATTCCAAGATCAAGTTTACCTCTTACTTCAAGTGTCAAAAAATGTTCAAGTTGTGGACTTTGTAAGAGTCATGTTTTACCTTTCCATAATATAAATCAAAGGGCTTCCAAACCTTTTGAAACTATTTTTTCTGATGTATGGGGGCCAGCCCCTATTGATTCCATGTCTGGGTCAAGATATTATGTCTTATTCATTGACTCTTACTCACGTTTCACCTGGATTTACTTCATGAAACACAAATCAGAAGTACCTCACATATTTCGAAACTTCTATGCCATGATTCAAACTAAATTTTCATCCAATGTGGTGCATTTTCAATGTGATGGAGGGGGAGAATATTCCTCGCTTGATTTTATTGAATTTCTACGTGAAAAAGGGATAACTAGACAAATTTCCTGCCCTTACACACCACAACAAAATGGTGTAGTTGAGCGGAAACATCGACATATAGTTGAAAGCGCCATGAGCATGATGCATGATACTAATGTGCCCATTTCCTTGTGGACTGAAGCCTTCCATACTGCTGTATACATAATAAATTGTTTGCCTATGACACTCTTGATGTCTAAATCGCCATATTTTACACTCTTAGGCAAACAACCTGATTACAAGAACTTGAAGGTTTTTGGTTGTGTATGCTATGTTTTTCGGAGATGTCCTCTAGATCACTCTCTTTTCATTTATCGAAAGGAAAACATATTTACTTTACTTCTTATATATGTTGATGATATTGTTATCACAGGCAATTCAGAAAAACACATAGAAGAAGCTAAAGTTTTGATGATGCAAAACTTCAAAATGAAAGAGCTTGGTGATTTACGATTCTTTCTTGGAGTGGAGATTGATAGGCACAATAATCGCCTCACATTGACACAACAGAAATACACGTTGGATTTGTTGAAAAAGTCAGGTATGTCTGATTGTAAGCCTGTTGGAACTCCTAGTGTTCTAAATCAAAGACTAAGTGCTCAAGATGGGGAGTTATATGAAGATCCTACGCAATATCGAAGTATTGTTGGGGCACTTCAATATCTTACATTTACTAGACCAGATATTATATATGCTGTGAATCAAGTATCCCAATTTATGCATGCACCTAGAGATACTCACATGGATGCTGTCAAAAGAATATTAAGATATCTTAAAGGGACAGCAGGAGATGGCTTAGTTTATGGTAAGAGTGAAAATATAACTACTGGACATCAACTTATGACATTCACAGATGCAGATTGGGCTAGAGATCCCGATCAAAGAAAGTCCATTTCTGGTTTTTGTATTTTCATTGGACGTAATCTTGTGTCTTGGAGTTGTCGAAAGCAAAAGGCAGTAGCAAGATCCAGCACTGAAGCTGAATACAGATGCATGGCTGCAGGTACTGCTGAAGTTACATGGGTTAGACATTTGCTAGAAGACATTGGAGAAAAGATTAAAACATCAATGTTAATGTGCGATAATCAAAGCGCTATTAACATTGCCTTTAATCCCGTACAACATGGTCGAACAAAGCACATTGAGATTGATCAACACTTTGTTAGACAAAAGGTAGAAGACAAGGAAATTCAGCCTATTTATGTTCGTACAGATGAACAAGTTGCAGACTTATTTACAAAAGGATTAACAAAGGAACGATTCTGGTTTCTAAAAGGCAAGTTGTACATGGTGCAAAACCATGCACAACTTGAGGGAGGGTGTTAAAATATAAAGCCTTCACCAGCACGTTGAAGAGGAGTCTCTTAGGATTCCACCTCCTTGTAGAATGTGTTAAAATATTTAATGTCCTTGTAACATGTGAAGAGTCTCCTAGGATTCTATGTTATAGTTAATATCCTTGTTATATGGGAAGTCTCCTAGGATTCTATGTTGTAGTTAATATCCTTGTAATATGTGAAGTCTCTTAGGTTTCTATGATGTAATTAATGTCCTTGGAGCTTGTGAAATCTCTTAGGATTCTACAATTGGAGACTCTTAGAATTCTGAAAATGAGATTATAAATAGAGGCCGTGCAAACCATTTTGGCTACGGCTTCTTCTCCTCAGTTTCTTCTTGTTTTCATTCTCTCTCTCTCTCTCTCTCTCTCTCTATCTTCCTGCGTGAGTGCTGTTTTCGGGTTACAGATATTGGTGCTACATTTCTATCAGCAGCGTCCTCCGGTGAGTGTTTTTAATCTGATGTGATTTGCCCTAATCTGCCCTAAATCCCCTTTTTTCTGGTGTGATCAGCCCTAAATTCAGTTTCTGCCCTAAATCTTCTTTTCTGACGTGATTTGCCCTAATTTCTGCCGCTGCCCTAAATTCTGCCCCAAGTCGTCTCCCTAATCATCCCTTTTTCATTATCCCTCTTTGTATTTCTTGCCCCTCTTTTCAGTCATGGATCAGCCGGCTCCTTCCCTTTTATCTTCCAGCTTTCTCTCCCAACTTATCTCTCAAAAACTAAATCATAGTAACTATTTGACTTGAAAACGTCAAATTGTCCCATTCATTAAAAGTCATAGACTCTATGGACATATCGATGGCACTACTCCAGCACTTCCAAAGTACATTGATCATGAAGTGAAGAAGACCGTTGTGGGAGATCAGGCTGCTGGGACTCTGGCTGGGAGTGAGATTAGATTTGAATATGAAACTCTCACTGAAAACAATCCTGAGTACGAAGTTTGGCTGGCTCACGACCAGTCCCTTGTTGCCTACATTACTTCTACTTTGTCAGAGGAGGTATTAGGAGGCATTGATGATGATTTAACAGCCCTGGAGTTGTGGTCTACCCTTGCCACAACGTATTCTTAAGTATCGGAAGCACATTTTCTGCAATTAAGAAGGCAATTTCAGGACATCAAGCGTGGGACGTGTACAGTCTTGGAATATTTGAATGAAATAAAAAGTGTAAGTGATTAGATTGCTGCCATTGGACATCCCATCAACGACAAGGACAAGGTGCAACAAGCTTTAAGTGGACTGGGAACAAATTTTGACATATTTTGCACAGCCTTGGAAGTTCTTCCTGTCCTCCCATCTTTTGAAGATCTGAAGGCCAAGCTTTTTCAGCATGAAGCTAGTCGTGTTCAACAACAGAGTTTGATTCCTTCCAACAGCCACAATGTACTGATCACAGGAACACATGCACTACAAGGGAATCGCACCCGTCCTTGGACTTCTCAAATGGGAATGGGAAGAGGTATTCTCCCAATACCACAGGGCATGAATACTACGCCTAGAAGGGTTCCGACTTGCTTCTATTGCAACAAGAGGGGACATGTAAAGTTAGAATGTTGGCACAATCCTCAGAACAAAAATAATCAGATCAGGCATGAGAACAAGGCAACAACAGGGCCAACTTCATCAACAAGACTGCCTCTGATGGAACTGCTGCATATTCCAATCCTACATTCTATCGCAGCATTGTTGGTATGTTACAATACCTCACTTTTACTCACCCAGACATAGTATATGTTGTAAATCAGATCTTTCAGTTTATGCATGCACCCACAGAAGGACATATGGATGCCGCTAAGTGGATCTTACAGTACCTCAAAGCTACTCTTGGAGATGGACTAGTCTACACAACATAGCATATATACCTATACTGATGCAGACTGGGCAGGGGATCCCGATGACCGATGATCAGTTTCAGGTTTTTGTCTTTTTCTTGATTCTAATCTCATTTGTGGGAGTAGTAAGAAAAAGTGTGCGGTTGCGTGATCTAGCACTGAGGCAGAGTATAGAGTAATGGCTGCAGGGACAACTGAAGCGTCATGGTTACGGCATTTGCTTGGAGAGCTCAATCTTCCTATTGTTCAGTCTTCATTACTTTGTGACAATCAAAGTGCGATAAAAATTGCCTTCAACCCCATCTTACATAATCGTACCAAGCACATAGAGATTGATCAACACTTCATCCGTTAGAAGGTTGAAGAAGCCGAGATCTTGCCTGCTTATATATCCACTAATGAACAGATAGCTGATCTCTTTACCAAAGGACTCACAGGGCAGCACTTTTGGGAATTGAAGAACAAGTTGTGCATGATCAAATCTCATGCACAACTTGAGGGGAGCTGTTAAGTTTGTGCGTATGGGGATCGGGTCTGTTCAGACCCGATCCACTTCTTTTATATCCACACGCTTAAGAATACTAGGCGGTGGCATTCTTGTAATATTTTATATATTTTTGTGCAAATCTGTTGTAACCTAATTAGGTTAATGTTTTTAATAAAGATTAAGGATTGCAGGGCTGTATTGGCCGACTGCATCTCTTCCTCCATCGTCTTGCTTTCTATCATCTCTTCTCAATCTATCTTATTTTCACCGGAGAGACATGATTTAGTGAAGATTCTTACAAGAATGACACTAATTTTATCAAATTGAGACGATCAATGTGCTATTATTAGACCTACTTTCCACACAGCAGAAACTAGTCTATAAATAAACGTACAGCAAAAATCTGTTCTTTACCATATGCTTAATTTATATATTGTCTGTTCTTTTATAGGAAAATATTATATATATTTTTGAAATGGCTTACTATCTCTGAACATAGAGTAGAAATCCAAATTTATCATATCGTTAACTTACTTTTTCTGTTTAAAGGTTCCCTTTGGAACAGTTTTCAAATAGAAAAGCCACAAAAGTAAATTGCTATATATAAAGTCAACAGTTTTATTAGAAGCTCATTTTACAGATGCTTTAGCCTCTTTATAAAATCATAAGCCCCAATCCTCGATAGAAGCTATAGGAACCTTTCACTGAATCACAGGAATTTGAACAGGGATAGGCTCGTGAGGCATAAATGCATAAGCCTCTTAAGTCTCAACTCTCAAATATAGCCTCTAAAAACCATGGTCAGTAATATATGTTGTTTGGTCATCATTGAATGCATAAACAATCGCACAAAGATAAGAATTGTTCCCCAATTGGCAGTGGTTGTGGTACAAAGCCTGCAAATTGCTACCATGGCGCAGAGTGAACAAGCGTCATAAACAATACCCTCCTAAATAAAATAAGCCAATTAATTTCATTCTGACAGAATGCCATCAAATACAAGCCTGGTTCTCTACACTAGAAAAATAAAGAAGAAGAAGAAGAGTGTGAAGCTTAAATTGAATGACAGTGACTGCATAGGGTGTAGTTTTCAAACCTTTGTATCTGCATCCATTTGCAAAGGCTTGTCACTGGAACCTGGATCACCACTTCCAGCTCCTGGACCAGATGCATTGTTTCTAGCCCTGCTTTCCTGCATATTCACGTCACCATCACTAGTGGCAGCAGGATCAGAAGCATTTGTAAAATCACCAATCTCCATTTTGGAAGGTGCTACTGCAACTTCTACTCCTTCCTCTTCCAACAACTGCTCAAGGAATATAAATTGCATCAGAATATCTGAAAAGGAACTTTTAAGACAGCACATATGTAAAACTTACGGTTGCAGACTCGGCAGAAACTATCCCATGCAAATTCAAGCCAACTCTCAGTTTTATCTTTGCATGCTCTCCTTTGGCAGGTTGGAATGGACCAATCTAATCATATCCATTCAGAAAAAAAGATGAATATAAAAACTAGTTTTATATACTGAAAACAAAAGAACTTGCTTAGAAATTGAGAACATAGCGAGCATACATTACCATATAAGTGCATATCTTGGGCTGTCTTTGCACCTCGTCAGCATAAAAAACATCAACGCTAAATGCCTCTGACTTACAAAAAGTTAACTCTTTTACACTAGGGATGGGATTGCCCATCGGAAAAACAACAGTTGACTGCTGGTTCTCATCCCCACCATTTTGAGTGTCGCAAGTAGCAGCTTTCCAACAGAAATCAATAGAGAATGGATAGACATCATTCACCTAACAAGCAGACAAACACAATAACTTTAATAATGTCTCCCAGCCAGTTAACTGAAAAGACAAGAGGCAGTCATAAATAGCATCAAGTGCACGAGACTATTGCATCAAGTTATCAACAGACATTGAGAGAGAAATTTCCCTAGCCATTTGCAGAAAGGAGGCAAAAACAAAGATCTCATAGAAATTTAACAGGGAAACAAAAATTGGAAAACTGGGAAGGAAGATCAAGATGGAATATAATCACAAACACCAGTCTTGGCTATATCTCCTGTAGAGCAAAATTATGACAATAAAAGTTGCTCAATATGTTTCACAAAAATCTCGTAAAAGGAATCTTAGCAATTAGAAAAACAAAACACTGTCCATTTTAGAAAAAATAGAGAGCAGAAAGATTTACTGAGCAAACAAACACATTTTTCACGAAAATATTGTGATATAATCAGGATCTTTTTGTGAAATATCTAAAGTTTGAGCATTTAAATATCCTGCAAAATTCTTCTTCATATCAATTTCACCAATATTTCTTGATATTTAATCATAAGATCATGTAAAACCATACAAGAACAATGAATTTTCACAATTTCACTCCTGAACTTAATATTCCAAATCCCATGTGCTTCCCTGTAAATAGTCAAGGTTAACGTTTCTAACTAAATGGAAAAGGAAGAAATGAAGTCTGGAAAGCACTGCAAGTGCAAGCTTCTTGCTTATTACAGGCAGCTCAATGCTTGACGAGTGAGGACTTTGATCAAAGTTTGCAGAAAAGAGAAAAAGAGGTGATCCATGCAAAGCCACAGGATCCAGCGAAAAGCCTCAAATTATGTGTATATATGTGTGTGAGAGAGAATTCCGAATGCTATAGAACTAAATTTACAAATCTGGCACTCCATATATAAACCTAAAAATGGTACAAATGTGCTCATGAAATGTTTAATTATTCATAAGAACATAGAAAAGAAAAAACTCATTTTAGGACAACAATGAAATATACACCTGAAACTCTCGCACTTTAAACGTTGGACTAAGGATCGCACACTGAAGAGCACATCCACGTGCAACACACTCACTTGCATTCATAGTTCGCCGTGGCTCCTTCCCAAAAAATTCTGTGAGGATCCTAACAATGGCAGGTACTCGTGAGCCTGAACCTACAACTTCAACTGAATTGATGTTTTCCACTGTAAGCCTAGCATCATGAAGGGCTCTTTCTAATGGCCTCTTCACCCTCTCAAGAATCGGTACACTGATCTGCTCAAACTCCTCCCTCTTTATGAACCCTCTTACATCCTTCTCATCCATCAAGCACTCTACGTTCAGTTGTGCCTCAGGATTTGCACTTAAAACTTTCTTCAGCTTCTCACATGCTGTCCGTAGACGCTGACAAGCCCGTGCATTTGAGTAAATTTCTATCTTGTACTCATCTTGAAACTTGGAAGCAAAATGCTGAAACAAGACCTCATCAAAATCGCGACCACCCAATGATTGGTCGAAAGCATGGGCAAGAATTCTAAGCTGGCCCCTTTTGAACCCAGCAATGCAAATCTGCATACTAGCATGCCCAATGTCAATGAAAGCAACATTTAACTGATCAGATTCCGGCAAATCAGTCTTGTAAATCCCATATGCCAGTGCTGTTGCTGTTGTTTCATGGAAAAGTCGCAAAGGGTGCAATCCAGCAATTGTAGCTGCATCTAAAACTGCTCTTCTCTGCAGGTCGGTGAAGTATATTGGAATGCCAATGCAACAATCCACCACAGCTGTACTAAGGTTCTTCTCAGCAATTCCTTTCAGATTGGCGAGAACCATTCCAAGAAGCTGGGTAGGACTAAAATCCCTTTCTACTCCAAGATAGTGGACATGTATAAGAGGGAACCCATCTGGGCCCTCAGTCACCTTGAAAGGTAAGGATTGGAGGTCTTGTTGTAGTTGAGGGTCACAGAAGGATCGACCCACAAGCCGTTTGATTTGGCTTACAGAGTTTTTGGGGTTCATCACTGAAGAAGAAGCGCCAGCTGTACCAATGAATCTTTGCTTGTCACCAAAGCAGACAATGGAAGGAGTTTCTCTTTTGGACTCATCATTAAGGACAACATCAATCCCTCGTTGCCGGGCAACAGCAACAACACAGCTTTCATTTCCAAAGTCAAAGCCAACAACACTCATTTTGATTTAGTTACAGAACACTAACAATACAAACCAGGAGATTTCCAATGGTGATCTTGGAAAATCCTCTGCAAGTAAGAACCTTTTGCTCTGTTAGAAAACAAAGAAAAAAGGAAAGCATTTAGTACTGCAGGATTTCAAGAGAAGGCAAATGCCATCAGCCATCATGCTCGCACAGAATTGACAACACGTGCACTTATTCACTTGTTGGAGTATGCCTACCTTTATTCACATGGTACCAACAAAACATAGCCAACCATGGTCATGAAATCCCTGTTTAAACAGCCAGGGGCAACAAAGGTGACATCAACATTGACCTTATCCTGTGTATAGTGAAACAAATGCAACATCTTTAAGAATATTTCAGATCATGACCTTTTACCCATTAGTATCTAAAAAGAAAAATCCATACAAATGAAAATTTTAGACAAGAACATGTTTCCCATTGTTATGAATCTTGATAAATGCCTGCTAGCATACAAGAATTCGATCAAACACATTTAGAGCAGTAGGTTCTTCAGAAAAAGGGGAAAACACCCAGCCCAACCCAGCCCCTATCTACCTTTGTTCAAGCACACTAAAAAAAAAAGAAAAAAAGGAAAAGGATATATAGGGTGGAGGAAATGAATGCTCAAACGATAAGAACCAAATTGCCTTCTTTACAATTCTGTACATCAAAATTTTGATCCCATAAATGAACTGTGCACCATCTCCCCATTCACTAGAGTGCTTCATATGTTTATTTTTATATCCTTCATGCAATATGAGTACTGAACCACCATTAAAACTAATTAGTATGCAAATTCCTTACAAGATGACCCTAAATGGAAAAGTGCACCAGAAGCTTTTGCTTCAAATTTTTGCACTGCCTATCCCACTGACAACTCAAACAGGAAACAGGGAAAGGATGTCAATGTATAACAAAAGACTGCAACAAAGAAAAATACAAAACATAATGTATGCACAAAGCAACTAACAAGCAATTTCCAAGGTGAATGATCAAAGAAACAGCTTAGTGCAGGATAAAAATAAAAATCAATTTAAAGCAAATGTCAAATACAAACAAAAAATGTGAAACTCACTAAGAAAAAAAGAAATTTAATTGCTTGAGGTAACCTATCAGAAACCCATGGTCTCCTTTAAATAGAATATAGAAAACATAAGGTGATTTCTAATGCCAGGCCCAAAGACAAGATAAATTTCTAACCAGTCAATAAGTAGGGAAACAAATTTAAAGGGAAAAAAAAATCTAATCAAGCGATAAACTTATTCAAGAAATGAGAAGAAGCACATTCAACCTATTTCTCGACAACATCATCTGAGAATTTTTGTCAAAATGCAGTTTTTTTTTAAGAAAGATCCTAAGAAAGTGCTGGATGTTTTGAAAGCAGAAAATTGTAAACAAAATCAGAACTATGAAAAAATAGGTTCAGAGCATTCTACCTGCAAAATATACAAAAACCAATCACAGAAAATAAAGGGACCAAGAAAACAAAAAGCTATAATTAGAATACAAAAAGTAGAAAAGTTGGAAGACTTGACAAATGTGATGATATTATTGCATCTATATCATGATGATGTTGGCATGCATGTTTTTCTGGGAAATAAATGGAAACTATCATGATATTCTACGCATATTCAGACGACCGTAGTATACACTAATACTATACAGTACGTGACAGACATTGGCGACCATGGAAATAGAAACATGCAAATATCAGGGAGGGGGAGGAGGAGGGTCCAAATAAATGCATGAGATGCAACAAGCCAGCTGCCTAATACGCCCTTCCTGCAGGAAGGAGGGAAGCAGGGATGGAGTATGATGCTGACTTCACATGATTAACATACAAAAGGCCATTTCATTTTGAAGAAAATAGGCTCTACAGTTAACTGGTATGGGGTATTTTCCGCAACTTCATGAGAATTTACCCCTGCATCACACGAAGAATTTCCTTTCTTATGAAATGGGAATAAAACAAAGACTGCTTGAAAGGCTTTCCTCCACAGCAAACACCTAATTCCTAAAGATCAAAGAAGCAGATCGATAGTAATCTGAAAAAAGAACATATAAAAAATTCAATAATAATGAAAGCAACCCATAAGAAATCCACCAAATGTTAGAAGTTGCACCGTGAATGATAAGCAACGCAAATTCTGGGTGCATAAAACGAAGAATTCCAGACTCAAATGAATAGGTGTTCACCATTCCACGATAAAGGTTTAGAAATGAAATAGAAAAACATACAAAAATGAAAAAAAGTGTCCATGCCAACATCCACGAAGAAGTATATTTACAATTGAGTTACATATGAAGGAGAAAGAACGAACATCCAATAATGCAAAACTTAAACAATTACAGGTGAAACGAATGCATCGAAGAAAAATTTTAAATTTAAAAAGCAAAAAGCAAAAAGACATGATCTCAGAATGGGTAAAAGGAAAGACTTACAATATCCAGAGACATACGTTCAAAGCATGCAAACATCAGATTTTTAGGACACCAGAATGAGGATTCAGGTGTTGAAATAGAGAAAATTGGACCAGAACAAAAACGAAGAAATTAAGAGAATAGGACATCGGGAACCTTCAAGTGCGTCATCAACAGCACATGAACAGCATAGTTCGAACTCACAGAGCACAAGAACAAACCGGAAAAAACGTGTTATCGCCAGGAAAACTCCAAAACAGAATTTCCAAATTCAAGCAACACCACATCATATACACAAGCAGACCGGTTTCCCGAAATGTGAGATCCAAAACTTACAAATTCAACCTTCGCTCGTCGGAATTATCGAATGAATACAAAAGAAAACAAGACAACGAGAAAAACAAATCCTCACAAGGCGAAATTCCGACGGCCAACGAAAATTCACAATGTCAGAGAACCGAGAGTTTCCAGATTCATCAACAGAGACACCAAAGCAGGGAGGGACACAGACAACGGACAAAAAGTATTAGTGTCAGCGTTTCATGACGAAAATGAAGGGAAAATTCGCGTTTCTTTTAAGTGGGCAGAGGCATTACCTGTCTGAAAAGCCCGTCCCGTCTCTGGAGCGAGCGAGCGAGAGAGAGAGAGAGAGAGAGAGAGAGGACGTAGAAATGCCTATGTAAATGTAGAAAGAAAAGACATGGGAAGAACGACAGCAGAGAATACCACCTCTTCAGGGGAAAATTGGAGGACGCCATACGGACGTAATTAGCGGTTAGCAAGGGCGGGACGATAGAAAATATGAGGAAATTCAGAAGTGGCTGAGATGTGCTCAGAAGCTCCCTGTGCATGTCTTTTCGTAAAATTTCCGCGCTTTCGTATCATTCTAATAATATTTAGCCCCTTAATCTCATTTCCATCACAAGCCTTTCCTCTAATTTCATAAAAATGCTCATAATTTTTAAATTTTCTTTTACCTACATTAAAAAATTTGTGATAAGTAGAGTGGTTTTAGGAAAGACCAAGATCAATCTAAAAAATATATTCTACAATTAATTTTTTTTTAATATATTTTTTATAACTAGAATTTATCATAAACCATCATTGCATTATAAATTATGGCTAATATCAATCTAATGACTGTTTTTCAGTCTTGCATTTTCAGTAGAGCCAACATTTGAATTGCCCCAGATTTATACATGCATTATATATAAAGACATATATAGTTCCTAAATATTGTAACAAAAAAATATTTATTCTTTATATTATTTACCTGATTGTTCACAAATATCCAGAAAAAGTTTTAACTGTATTCCTTAACAAGGACGGTACGCCATTGTGCGGTCTTCCTGGTACCTGTGGGACCGTAAATAGGGATCCAAAGGGCCGGACCACGGTGTTTTGTCCGTTTCTTTCCTTTAAAAACCGAAAGAATAAAAATGTAATTTAGTTATTTTTTTCTTGTTTAACTGAAAAAATAAAAATATAATTTACTTATAAATGGTAATATTGAAACATAAATGTACCTAATTTGTTTTGGTATACCGAGTTAATAAAAAAAACTTCTTTCCCGCCTCTGTCTTGTTCATTTTCACCAAAATGTGGCTTTTACTTGCACGGAAACAAATAATTGTTTCTGTAGAACATAGGCAACAACATGTAGGTCGGAAATTTATATTTAGAAGATTTCCTTTGTCATACGCCATAATTAATGGCTTCATACTTAATCTTGGTGTTATCATTTTGAGAGATAACGTCAGTGCGTAGCATATATATCATGATATTGTTCTCTTCTAGTCTTAGCTACATTTTCATATAATACAAAGATTTTAAAGAAGTGTGCATGAAGGTACTCTAAAAATATGAGGACAAGACCAAGTGTATATTATACCATTCAACAATAAAATTAGGGGCGGAGGGAGGGCCATGGGCCGAATGAGTGCAAGAAGAAAAAAATATATTGAAAAAATTAAATTTTTTTAGTTTGGTTTGACATGTCGCTCCTCATGGCCCGACCTGCGGATGGTTTAGCCCGTTCCTGAAAAAAATCTTGGCTCCGCCCCTAAATAAAATAATGTCACAAAATTATGTATTGCAAGCCGCACTATATATACATGGCATGGGGGCACGATCGAGCTAAAACATTTTTTTCCAGTTTGAACGTCGTGGCCTCCATTTTAAACGTTATTAAGTTCAAAACTCTTATAATTTTGTTTTTGGAGCTTCACTCTGGTGGTAGGAACCTTTCATTTTCATAAATACAGATAAAACCAAATAACATTCTTTTAATCTTTCTTATGCCATGAATTATCTGTTGTTTCTATGTATTAAGATTTGCACGCGCTGTTGTGCATAAACTTAAAGCATTTTGTAACACACTCATAATCATAAACATTGGCGATTCAATAAGAGGTTGAACTGCTCCCTTCCCTTCACCCCTGTGATCCAAGTTTGTTTTGGGGCGATGACACTCGTCAATTGGAGTACAGTGCATTCATTGTATCTGTAGTCCAGTAAAATAACGTCCACAGGAATCAAACTTATGGGTTTTCACCAGCCTGCAGTGGAGCCAGAATTTTTTTGCTATGAAGCACTGTTATAAAAAATCTCATTTTTTTAAAAGAGCACAATATATATATATAAGTAAATAATTATAAGAAATCTACGTAAATGTATGTAAAAATAAATAAAAATTTTGTTATTTGTGGGGCCATTTGCCCTATATAAGGCTCCGCTGCTGCTGACTACCAATCCGACCGTCTACGCTATGCCCCTCAAGCATATTATTTCTGTTATGAATTAAATCCTTCTTCCTTCCGTACAAATAAATACTAAGATAAAACTTTAAATAAATTTTGGGAAGGTCATTCAAATTTTTGTAAAAATCTTAGGGGAAGTGAGGGAGGCATCCAGTAGACATTTTCTATAAAACTCTTTCACATCTTCAAACTATATATCTTTTCCATCTAGAGATAGGAATATACAATGAGTGAGCCCAGCTCAAGCTCAAGCCTGGCTCGAGCTTGCTCACGTCACATGTTGCTCAGCTTGAGCTCGAGTTGAGCTTTATACATCACTGTCTACAGAGAATCCTCTAAAGGCTAGACCCCATAATAGTGGCGGAGTCACATATAGGCTGGTGTGGGCAATTGCCTACACCAGCTTATCAATTTTCTTTTATTTTTTTATTAATTTTTTTTTATATTTACTTTGTTCTACAGTAAGTGGCCCTTCAGGTATGAAAACCTTTGAATAAATATCCCTCCATAAAATTTTTCTGGCTCCACCACCGTCCCATAACATACATGCCTTGCATGGCATGGCATGCAATTTCTCTCTCTAATAAATATATATATATATATATATATATATATATATATATATATATATATATATATATATATATATATATATATATATATATATATATATATATATATATATATATATATATATATATAGAGAGAGAGAGAGAGAGAGAGAGAGAGAGAGGCCTAGCAACCACAGAAACCCTAGACGTCCGCTCTACCGTGCAGTGGTCAGTAGAAACTGTAGAATCGGTCCACATGCCTTAAATTAACTCTGAATACTGAGTCCACAATCTCTTTCTCTCTCTAGATCTGTCTCTTTAAATTCATGAACTATGGAGCTCGGTTCAAGAATAATAACAGGTGATTTCGCCTTGTTGTTGGGAGTCTTCATCTTTGTGGTGTACGTAGGCAATAATGGAGCTGAAGGGACTGCACTTCTCCGTCTTCCTCATCGCCCTTCTACTCTTCTCCTCTCAGCTTCTCGTCAATGCCGATGCGAACGCGAATGGTATGTTTGATTCTTAATGTCTCCTGTGATCACACGTTCGAATGGTATGTTTGATTCTTAATGTCTCCTGTGATCATTTTACGTGATGGATCACGTAATTAACATTATAATTATTTAATTGTGTAGATTTGATTCATGTATTTTATGTAGTAAGTTATGACTTATATGATATTTTCCCATGCATGAAAGTCAAATATATATCTTTAGCTAATGAAAATATCAATGGCCTGCATTGTTCCAAATGTTGATGTAAACGTGAAATAGTTAAGCGTTATGGAACTTGTGCACACCAGTATATGTATAGAAAGTTGTTATTAACTAAGAATTCATGGTTAGCCAAAGGGGGAACTTGACTCAGTCCATAAGCTCTCTCTCTCTCTCTCTCTCTCTACTTATTGATGTAATTTTTCAGTGCTTTTCATGTAACGTAACTTCTGAGTGCATGTGCCATGCACTTGGAACATATCTTCCAAAAAACTATGTGTTCTTGTTTGAAGAAACATAGTGTGAACTTTTTGAATTTACGACCGATATATGTGGTTTCGTCATGTCTCTCAAAACAAGAACATGGTGTTCCTGACATATGTAACACAAGAACACGGTTTTTATGTTGAAAACCATAGAGATATGGTAAATTTAGAAATTATATATTTATAAGAATTTAAATATGTTGGATGTTGTTGGACGATCAAAACCTAAAAATTAATTGCTAAAAAATAGTTGTTATAGGTAAGTCTGGGCGTCGGGCCTGGGACAGCCCGATTAATTTTTTTATTATTTTTATTTAATAATAATATATATTGCGTCATTAAAAATATATTTTATATTTTATATTTTAATCGGATGACCCTCCTATTGAGGTACTTAGGTGAGTCAGCATAGAGTTACCATTCACTTTATTATTATTATTATTATTATTATTATTATTATTATTATTATTATTATATAAAATGATTGATTTTAGATGATGATGTTGTTGAAGTGGAATTGATGATGCATGCAGATGGAGGAGATCGGCCCCAGATGGCTCAAACCGATGGGCTTCGATTCGGAGGGGGGCGGACGAGGGCACCCAGGTCCTCCTGTTTCCTTTGTTCATGGACTCAATATAAGCAGTGTTGCGGATTCAGGTGCTGCTCCCAGGAAGAGTTTGACCTTTACGAAAAGGGCGGCCGCCCTTAATCTCAATTACCACTCCGCTAATTAGAGCAAATTATTGCTTGCCTACGTAGTTAGCTTATTAATAATCTCCCTTGTTCTTCTTCCATGATGAAGGAGATGATCACCACAGCAAGGTTGAGCCTCGAGGCCGCATATATAAGTTCACCTGTTCGGCCAGCAAAAGTGCCCCATGTACGCGTTCCGGGCGTTCTTGTACCCCGCTCCGTGTTCTAGTGCGGCAAGGCTGCGTTTGCATGTACTCATTTATTCTCCCCAATTGTCTAATGAGGACTTCGCTTCATATATATATATACATGTATTTCTCTCTCTCTCCCTCTCTCCCGTGCATGGCTGAATATGCATACATTATATTTAGAAAAATACATTTCTTAGCATCAAGAGGAAGAAAGATTTGATTAAATGTGCATTATTACGCGCTCTCACCTACTCGCTCTATCTTGTTTTTTTTTTTTTTTTCCCAACCATATTCTTGTGTCAAGATTGAATCTTTAAAAGAAAAAGACTTGAAAATTTAATCTCATTCTAATATTGGTTATATATATATACACATATATATGTTGAGGGCCACATTGATACATGTTTGGTCTCATGGCTAAGGATGAGAAATTTTTTGTTTTTTTGTTTTTATAAACTATTATGTGTCAACTTTGACATGCCTTATCTTCTAAACAATTTTGTACAGTTCAATTTTCTAACCGATCTGCACCTACCCAGCTGAATCGGCTGTCAATTGGCCAAAAATTGTTTAAATATTCATTTTAAAATTAAATAATCTATAAAAATAATTAAAATGCCAAATTAATCCTAATTTTTTATAATAATTTAAAAAAATGCGTACTTGGCACCTTTGAATCGATTTGCCACCGATTCAATTTGAATCGGCCGAGTTGTCATGACAACGACATAATTGCTTACATATGGTACGTTGCAAAGTACTGGACTGGATTTGGCTCAGGCGTATCGATCTACTTTTTTTTTCCCTCACGTTGAATTTCCATAGCCTAAATGTGCTCCCTATGTGGTTGACGACATTAAATCTCAAACCCACGTATCTCCTTTCTGTTCTTTTTTTTTTTTATCACTATGGGTTGACACAATGCAAGAATGTGAATTGGCAGGTGGCCAATTTCCGATATAAGCTCCCGTGGTATCAACTCTATGTACTATCAAATGAATGAATACCAATATATAAGTTGAAGCATAGTGGAAACATAAACCCAAGGGCGGAAACAGAATTTTTTCATGGGCGGGCCAAGTGGTTCATCGAGTTGATCCGGGTAGAGCTAAACTAAATCGAATTAAAAAAAAAAAACATTACCCAACAAAAAATTTTCAATTTTTGTAATGTAAAGTTCTTTTTAATCAATTGAGGTGGGGCCACGGCCTAGGCGGCCCCCTCCCTCCGCCCCTACATAAACCTTAGACATCAAAAGCAGGCTAGATACCCTTAAATATTGATGGAAAGGTGAAAGTTTCAGCCTTCAAACCAGGCAGTAGGATCAAATCCACCTTTTGCTGACTCGGAATTTTCCCTCACATATAGGGTTTTCTTGTACTTCTATTTTCTTTTGTTGAATACTAATTTTTTTCTTTTTCATGTTAAAATGTTGAAATGATGTTGTTGGCATGATTTTAGCTGCATCCATTGAGCTAAAGAAATTTGGGGGGTCTTAATTTTGTTCTCACAGCTTCGATGAGCCAATGTCATATGTAGAACTTCTTTTCAAACTTTTCCCTTACAAGTGAACTGTGATGCAGTCTTCCAACAAATTGGGTCACCTTGAATCTGATAAGAAAGTTGAGGGGGAGTTAGTAAGAGTCCTGCCGCCCCTTTGGAACACATTCATACTAATAGAACCCAGCACATGACACTATATATATATATATATATATATATATATATATATATATATATATATATATATATATGTGTGTGTGTGTGTGTGTGTGTGTGTGTGTGTCATTTGTGGACTTCTCGGTTCCAGTTTGAACAAACACTACAAAAAAGATAGATTCAGCGACGCGTGAGAAAAAGGAATTTCGGTGAAGCCTACTCTTACCAATGTCCGGCTTCAAATGTATTAATTTTACCAACGTCTAGAACAACATATTGGTGAAAGTAACCTTTCCTGACCCATGCTGCTAAGATGTCGCTAAAGTTGCCTTTTATCCACATCCAATGCACCAATGTCTACTAAACATTTTATTTTTACCAATGTCCAAAACAAAACATCGGTGAAAATATATTTTCCCGACGCGTGCCACTAGGATGTTGTTGAAGTTGGGTTTTTACAGACATTCAGCTTGAAAACATCACTAAGCATGATACTTTTATCGACATACAGAAGTGAACGTCGATAAAAAAAACCTTTCACCAACGTTTATTTTGTTGACATTGATAAAAAAGAAGTTAGTTTTACCAACATGTAGTCATGCTCACGTCTAGTTTTACCAACATGTAGTCATGCTCACATCGGTGTAATTGTTTTCAGCGAAGAATTAACGACGTCTGCTCACACGTTGGCATAACCTCACCATTATGACATGTTTGCTTCGGACGTCGGTAAAGTCGATTTCACCGACATGCGTCAAATGTAGATAAAAGTTACCACACAAATTTTACCGACGTCTCCAATTCATCGGTAAAAGCTTCTCCGACTTTACAACCTCACCGGAGCCATTCTTCTCCTTTCTTCTTCTTCCATCTTTTCCTTTCTCTTTCATCTTCTTCCTACTAGAGTGTACCCTACTAGAGTCTAACGAAGTTTTTGGGCAATTCCAAGTGTTCTTCATCAATTTTTTATGTTTAAATGATAAAAAGGTAATGTTAAGTTTTTCTCTATTTGGGAATAATGGTAGATTATGATATTGTTCCATGGTATGTACTTCCAGTTTGTTCGACAAGATTTCAGTAGTATTTGACCGTGAAACTTTCTAATAATATTTGTTGAATTTAGAGCATTCGATTTGATATAGTAATTGCATAAAATATCCACACATATACAAAACCCCTAATCTTAGATTAAGCACATTACTTCTTGAACATGGAAACCTTTTTTTTTTTTGCATGAGATACTGTACTCAATATCATTGCATTTTTTACCTATTTTTTTAAGAATTTTTGCAGTTGACAGCAGCTGCCATTTCTTCTGATGTCCCTATTCCATTTGTTGATGACTTAGCAGATCAAGTAGCTGAAGTTCTAGATTTTTTCGGGTATATAGAAAATAACTAAGCTCCAGTAGAGTCACTTTTTGAAATATAGATAAATCTATAAAATTCTGATTTTATGTTTTTAGGTTATTAATATATGAAATTTTATTGTAGTCTTGCTTATGAATTGCTTCTTTGGTAATAGGTTTAGCACAGTTCTATGCATGGTGCCTACATTCTCACCCATTTTGCTGTATGTATGCCTTGGGTTGAAGCTTGTTCATACTTCAAAAACCCAGTCTCATTTTGAGATTGTATTTTTCAACTTTTTTTTGATGAAAAAAGTGTTGTGAAAATGATAAATAAAACCTAATGCATTAGAGTCCCCAACCAGATTATATAAGCAAATTTTACATGTTTTACACATATATTAAATATACAATAAAATTTTTATAAATAAATTAGAAATGCAAACAATTTTTAGAAAATTAATTAGCCCGGTATGTGGATGTTCGCAAACATGGTTCACCTGGACGAATTAGGTGGCGGAACAGCCGCTGTTTGGATCGAATATCTTGATTAATTGAACCATTTGTTTAACTGATACACTGAGCTTAACATGTTCTTGGCCTTTTAACACTGCTCAAGTAAGATTATACAAGGCAAGTTAGTTTTAACATGTATCCAATTCAAATTTTACATCTCCAAATACATGCAACAAATTATAATAAAAATACGCATAGATAGGCTAGTAAGGATAAATTGACAGACAAATAGATAGTGGATAATGGCTAATGGGCCTCGGCCGGCCCGATGGGGCCCTGATTAACATTTTTTTTATTTGTTTATTATTTTTATTTAATAATTTATTATTAAAAATATACTTTATATTCAAAAAAATATTTTATATGTTTTTATTTGTTTATTATTTTTATTTAATAATTTATTATTAAAAATATACTTTATATTCAAAAAAATATTTTATATGTAAAAATATTTTTTATTTTAATCGCGTCGAGCCGACCGATGCCCAGGTCTACCAACCATCGACAATAAGAGAAGGTTAGGCCAGTTGGATACATCTCTCCCTGACCTGTGCATGCAGCTTTGGATCGAGATCCAATCGGACCCATACCTGACAGCTTTTGATAGATCCGGTAGCCCATGTGAGTGATGACCTCACGATGCCAAATCCTGCCTCTTGATTCCATGAATCTGGATCTCACAGATCAAACGATGGCACGAAACCCGGATCCTGTGGCCAGATCAGGAGAAACAACAGGTTCCTGTGGGCCAAATCTACATATATTATAATTAGGTTGTGTTTTATTACCGCGGATCTCAGATCTGTTAGGTTGTGTTTGATTACCGTGGATCTCAGATCTGTTAGGTTGTGTTTGATTACAGCGAATTTCAGATCTGTTTTTTTTTCAAGTCAAACCCCTTCCCATCTGATTTATTAAAGTGTGGATTTGAAATCCACGTTAGGGATGAACATCACAAGTGGATTTCAGCTGTCATGGATTTGATATTCCGTTGTAAATATACTTGGATTTTGTTCTAGATCCAGTAAAGTCGTTGGAGTTTGAGCTCAATTCCTGACAGGTCTTTGTCCAAATGGATTCTAAATTTATTTAGATGGTACTGAATGAGCATTGGATCTGGACTCAAATTTAAATATTATAGAGCAAAGTTATGATACTTGAGTGGCATTATAGGGATGCCAGTTTTTAGTTCTTTTCAATACCTTTTTTTCTACGGTCATACGTATAGAGCGAATATTTTATGACAACAATTTGAAACTTTCAAAATCCAATACAAAGTGAAAAGATCCACTGTCTTTCGCCTGGTAGGCATGCATCTTGAAATAATAATAATAATAATAATAATAATAATAATAATAATAATAATAATAATAATAGTTTACTTAAAAGATCAAGTTGTGAAAAGAGGTGTGCCGGAAAATAGATCCACTGGTAAAGATGTGAACTGTTGATTAAATTCGGATATATTCATAACTGAATCAGTTTTTAGATTATCTGATTCAGATACCTGGATTCAAACTTGGAAATCAAAACCAAATTTTAAGTAACATGGTTTATTATGCCGTCAATTAGTATTAGGGGTGAACACGAGCCAAGTCGAGCCCAAGTTCAGCCAGCTTGAGCTCGACTCCACTAATGAAACCTTGAGATCAACTTGGCTCAAGCTCAAGAATAGCTCGACGGAAGTAACTCGAGGTCAACTTGCCAGTTACGTGTTGAGCTCGAGCTCGACTCTATTAAGGCTCGACAAACTCGTTTGAAATAGAATTAATATTCATCGTTATGTGTTAAGTTCGAACTCGACTCGATTAAGGCTCGACAAACTCGTAAATTCGTTTGAATATATCGATTTGATTAAGGCTCGACAAACTCGTAAATTCGTTTGAATATATCGATTTGATTAAGGCTCGAAAAACTTGATTAAGGCTTGAGCTTGACTCGATGGTTACGTGTTGAGCTCGAACTAGTTCACGAGCAGAGTTTTAACAAGTCGAGTTGTTCACCCCTAATTAGTACAACAGTCCTACTCATTAGCATAAATGCAAAGTACCCAAGGAAATCAAATTGACAACACAGAATGATGTGATTTCTGAAGAAAATCACCTGTAGGTAGAGCTAGGCATCGAACCAGGTACCCGACGGGTACTTGGTACTCGGCCAATCGAGCCTAAAAAAACAGGCCTGGGCTGGCCTCATAACATACCAGGTCGTCCTAATGGAGCCCGATAACATATCGGTTCGGCTCAACTTATTTTTTTTATATCATTTTTATTTTTATAATGATATATACAAATAAAAAACCGGGCCTAAGCTCGGGTTTCAGGTGTCAAGTGTCGGGTCGGGCCGGGCCAAGACGGCCCCATGGCCTGGCCTACCTGCTGGTGGATATGCAACGGCGTGTGATTTAAATCCAAGTTCATAAGCTAAGAAACTGGATACTAACCCTAATTAACTAATAATCAAAATATTAATTTCTTTCCTAAGTCCAACCTAGCCGTTTGTAACCAGATCCATAATTAAAAATAATCAATCCGTTTACATTCTTAATTACAGGTACGACGAGTTTTTTTTTTTAATACATTTCCCAAAACTCACCTAAACTCATCAGCTTTGAGGAGACACCTTGAAGAGGCTGAAGTCCCTTTCTCCTGCCCCGCCCCACATTCCTGCTTTGAGACCTGGGTGATCTTGCAGTTACTTTCTTCAAAGTACTTTGAGACCCGGTTGATCTTGAAGTTACTCTCTTCAACTCGAGAGTAATGTCTGCCATTGTTTGCAATGCAGAGGAGTAGTATCTGCAGCAGTAGCGTAGCTATATATAGGCTGGTGTGGGCAGTTGCCCACGTTAGGAACAAAATTTTTATTTTTTTTACATATTTTTACATAGATTTTTTAAAATTATTTACTTATTTTTATATGTTGTGCCCCTTCAAAAATGAGAATTTTTATAACAGTGCCTAATGGCAAAAATTGTATGGCTCTGCCACTGATCTACAGGAATCAAACTAATGTCCGAGCTTTTGCTGGCCTACCAATCTGACCAGCTATGATGCCCCTCCGGGCGACAACTTGAATTTTGACTTGCATGGTTCGCGTTTACAATGTTTTTTTTTCATATTTGGAATTTTTTTCCCTCTTGTCTCCTTGAAAGGTTGTTCATTTCTCCAATTGGACAAGAAACGCACATTCAATATATTGAAATTCTTGACTAACTTCAATTTAAGGCACGAATATCTCGTGGATCAGCTTGGATTTTAAATCCTTTCCAGCAGTCGTGTTTCCCAAGTTTCTCAGGTTTTGGGAAAGTCTCTAAAAGTTTATCTCTTTTCTAAAATGTCATGTTCCCCATTACTAATGTAACAAGAGTTTTTCAAAAAAAAAAAGAAAAAGAAAATAACGTATCGCCACTCAATTTTAAAATTAGTCAATAATAGCTTCACACTTAAAAGGAATTACCAAAAACTTGCTTACTGATAAATAACATTGATTTTGTTCATGTAGAATGACATAATACCTCTTGTGGGGAAAACCACACCTGCCTTGGCCCATGAAAATTTTTTGAATGATATTTTTGCTGTTTTATATCGATAAGTTAGTTTTTTTTTTTGTTAGTGGATGGCGCTTTGAAAATTTTATCTCTCAAGTTCGAGAGAACTTATGTTTATGTTTATGGCATTCTATCTGCGACATAGAATTATTATTTGACATCAAGTAGTTATAAGATTTCACTAAGTGAAATAACAAAAAACAGGTCATGCCAAAGTTGACTACTTATTTAGTGACTTTTGAAAGGAGATGAATGATTTTGTTATCTGCATAAATGTTAGTTATTTTTACATAATTTGTTTGTTTTTATTTTATACACCTTTTTGTTGTGTTTAATTTCATGCACTTTTTGTTTTCTCATTTTATTAAAAGCTGGATAATTCTTTCTTAAATGCATTAAAGTTCTTCCTTAAATGCATTAAAGTGCTGCGTGAGGGGGATTTGACTCACCTCTAAAAAAGCTGAAGTCTCCACCCAACCCTTCATTTTTTATAATACTCGGCCAAAACTTGTTGCCTGGAGGTAGCCTCTCATTTGTAGTATAGTGAGTTGACAATTAGAAGATTTGAAATGGTGACTGGTAGTCTACCAGCTCCTACCTCATCCGGTTGTGCTAACCTTTTAGTGATATTTTTATCACCAAGATAGTGCCATAACTTATGGGCAAAGGAAATTCACTACATTTCAGCCATGTTGTCTTGATGCACAATGGTCCATTGTAAATAGAATATTATGATCGAAAATATGTTTTTAATTGAAAATGAATTGGCTATATTAAAAAAACTGATTATTGTTAACCCACATTTTTCTGTGACTTGTTTATCATGCCATTGACCCCACTTCCAAGTCATCTTCCCGAATTTTGTCCTCCATTAAAAGAACCATATGAAAGCAAGAAAAAAAAAACTAGTGTACTTAGAGAAT
The DNA here is from genome assembly GCF_008831285.2 of Nymphaea colorata. NCBI lineage: Eukaryota > Viridiplantae > Streptophyta > Magnoliopsida > Nymphaeales > Nymphaeaceae > Nymphaea > Nymphaea colorata. The sequence continues at coordinate 32,011,408 of NC_045138.2, forward strand.
GCTTATTCTTTTTTTTTTTTTTTGACACATGTTTCACATTGAGAGAGCGAGAACAGGGAGGCGAGGGGAGCACAACTACAACCATTGTCGTAACTCGAGTGTAACGCCTATAGGAACCGAACCTACTGCATGATGTTCACGTGTTACCAAAAAGAGACGCTCAAGGTGTCGGTCCTGCCTTGCTTCAACTTGCACGTCAATAGATTTCTTTTATGATATAGAAAAGAAAGTTAGATGCCTATAATTTAATTTAAAATGAAATTAACATCCTACCAAGCCATGCCTCAGCCATGGATAACAACTTTTGTATTACTCAACCTCGAACTCGAGACGTGGCAAAAGCCTGGTAACAACCATCCCTTATCTTCAATATATAGAAACTTCATACGGTTAGAAAAAACAGCCAAAGAGATTATATTGGCAGGCGGGACGATATTGGTCTAATTTGATAATCTGGTAATTTCATATTTATCTTCACTTGCTTAATAATAATAATAATAATAAGAGATTATTCATTCACCTATATATTAAATATTATTAATATTATTATTTTTATTGTTGTTGTTGTTGTTAGAAGTAGAAATACAACGCGGTGAGGGATATAAAGGAAGCAGCAGTGGCTGGCTACTCGGATCCAGCCTTTCACACAACTGGCACCGGGCGGTTAGGAACTTGACTTATGGATCACCACCTGGTCAACGACGTGTCATCATCACCATCGGCCCTATTTTTGTTCTGTTTCAATTCTCGCCGTTCAAATGGCTCTTCAAGGCCAAGCCCACCCTCACTCCTTCCATAGCGGCCCTCTCCTCGGCCCCCTTCTCCCCCTCCCTCTCGCTGCGAGTCGGGATGATGAATCTGTGCAGGAGTTTCTGGAGGTTCTCTGAAGGGAACGACGATGGCGGTGATGATGGTGGCGGTCGCCGTCGGAAGAGCTTCTCGTTTCATAAAGAGGACGAGGGCGGAAACGGTGTTGTTGACGCAAAGAAGCCGCCGTCCGGCCTCCACCGGTCTCGGTCTCTTCCATGTCAAGGGTCGAGCTCGGCAGGGCTGAGCCTGATCGCCGCAGCCGCGGAGGTTCAGAAGCCAAGAAACGTATTGGAGTCGTCGGCGGTGCGACGGCCGGTCGGAGCGGGTCCTGCATTGGTGCCTGCGTTTCGGCAGAACGATGATTCCGGGTTGGAGCAACACCCCTGCACAGAAGGGTTGGGGTCCGAGAGCTCGGACGAGACGGGGCCGTCGTCCTCAGGTGAGTCCCGAGACGGGGAGGTGGATTCGGGGGTCGCCTGGAGGGAGCGCGTCTACCTGGAGAAATGGGCCAGGAGGAAGATGATAGCCAGGCAGAGGGTCCGATCTGAGCTTCCGCCGCCGCTGCCGTGGCTCAGCACCAAGGGCCGTCCGAGCTTCGTCCTTCACCCAGAGCGCCGCGACGGCCGCATCCTCATGACGGCGGTAAGGCTCGACCAGCACGACGTGTTTCTTGCAACCCGCCACAGCGGTCGCCTCACGCTTCAGCTGGTGGGCAGACCCCCTCGACCCTCCTCCACCACCACCAACAACAACCACGATGGTGCTGACGACCTAAAGGAAGAAAGCGAAGAACTCGATGAACAAGAACAAGAAGACGAAGATCATGGGAGCCCAGAACGACCGGTGCATGTGGCCGCTTTGGACGGCCCAACCGAAGAAAATGATGCCAATTGCGAAGCAGCCCAAGAAAAACAAGAAGTTCAGGCAGAAAGGATTCAGAGTTTGGCGAAATGCCTGAATGCCGCCATTACCATCGCTTCGAAAATCGAAGTCCAAGAATATGAGAAACACGACGGTGGCGGTCTCATTAATGAATACTACACCAAAGAAAGCGAGAAGGAAGACAAGAGCGATTCCGGCGTCGCCCACCTTCTTCCGGCTATGACTGCCGGAAGCAGCCAGGGTTCGTGCAGGTGCTGCGATTGCGGAGAGCTTGGCGATTTTTGGAACCATCGGTACGTTGCAGCAACGTAAGATCAGGCTGGCGGACAAAAAAAAATAAAGCCATTACTTGGAGTTGTCTCATGCAAACGGAGATATATCAAGGTGTCATTATCTTGGGATCCTGGCAAAGGTGGTCGGTAGGATCGATCGAGTAAGAAAACGGCGAGCCACAGGAATATTCCGGCAGCAGATCGGTGGAACATCCGGCATCCGCACGACTAAGAAACAAAATTAAACAATTGTGGGTATGATGTCAAAGTTGGAAATGATCGAGTGAACAGAGAGATCTTTTCTTTTCTTTATCTTCCTTCTTTTACTCAATTTTGTTAGGGTGGGGAAACAGGCTGAAGAGTTAGAAAAAAAATGGGGACATAGGAGAAGTTAGTTTGGTAATTGTAGAGCAAGGAGTAAAGCTGGTGGAGATATGGTTATAGCATTAATTAAAGAAATGAGGAAAGAATATCTTAAAATTATTTAAATTTCATTTTGTGTAATATTTGGTATTTCTTTTTTTTTCTTTTCAATTTCTCGTATGACAGCATAGGTATTGATTCTGGACAGCCCGAGGTTTTTGACTGTTCTCTATCTCTCTCTCTCTCTCTCTCTCTAAAAAAGTTAATTTGTTTGGCATTGGAAACATGCTCACAGATCTGGCAAACACCAACTTCCAACAGTGAAATTGGCTGGCAAGCCTGCGTTGAATGAAAACAAACTTTTCTCTCTATCTCTCTTATACATATATATATATATATATATATATATATATATATATATATAAGAGAGAGAGAGAGAAGTTTAATATATAAATATATAAATATATATATATATATATATATATATTGCCGTTTTATACTTAGTATGGGGAGATCCTGCCATACATTGCATTTATTTGAGCTATATACATATGTATATATGCATCGTGATAAATGATTGGACATTGAGCCTGCATTGATGAATACATGAGTGTATTGGAGTCATCAAAATCGGTCATGTATTTGCTCGCGTTGAGCATATTGTATAGAAACTGATACGATGCTAATCATTCATACAAGCGTTGAAAAATAAGCATTTTCTTTTATTGGAAAATCTAAAACAATTTTTGGTAAACAATAAAATTGTAAATAATTAAATATCACACTACATGGGTTGATGCGTATAAAGTAGCATGTATTCAAGTATTCGTTTATTTTTTTTTGGCATAAGATAATTACATTAAATTCTTTGCAATGTTTGTTTCTATTTGGCTATATGCATACCTAACTTGTCATGTTTACTATTTATGTACTAATACACGTTGTAATTGTGCAAGATAAAGTTCTTTGCATTAAACGCGCGTATTGGATTTATGGTTTTCGTGCATTAAAGTTGGTTGTATGGCAATTTATGTGTTGGCTATTTATATGTCTTTATGCATGTTTATTTACCAGTTTTATGCATTCAATTAGTTGGTCAATGCATAAAATTTTTGCCAAATATTATGTTTTTTTTTTTTTTACTAAAGCTGGTTGCAACAATATCACAATTTTACGTTAGTGTGTGTGTCTGTGTATATATCTAGCAGTTTATTATTGTATATTAATATATATATATATATATATATATATTGGGTTGTTATAAGTTGAAATATAAAGTCAATTTATACATTTAAGTGCATATCTTTGAATATTTTTAATTTGACTGCTGAATAAAATTTCTCACTTTTGAAAGCACATGTGAACCTAAAATCTTCTTAAAATATTTAAAGAAAATGAAATGAGGCAAAAAAAAAATCATGTTTGATTCTTAAATTAAATTTGTTAATTAATCCTTTCGTTCGTATTTGACCAACTTTCTCTAGCTTTACTAATTTTCTTTCGTTGCTGTTGACACCATCATGTTGATTTTCTCCGATCATTTGGTAGTCATGTTGCTTCTTAGATGTTGTGCTGCATCATGTTCATTCATAATAATGGCATTTGGATTTACTCTCATTAGCCAATCCTTTTTCTTCACAAATTTGTGTTTTCAAATGCATTCTCATTTTACTATTTTAATTTCATAAAATTGGTCGCAAGGAAATGAAATTTTATGTAAAAGACATGTTATCTGTATTTCATGCATTAATACGAAGTATAAAACTCATGACATTTTAATGTTTATGCTGAAATATGAAAATTAATCCAGTATAATGTTATTTGAAAAAGTACTGTTTCCATAATTTAAAGTTGACTGCATAATAATGCTTTGTCATTCACATACAAACACGTAACTTAATCTATTATATTTTCGTTATTAAATTTTGATTGTTAATATATAAACCATGTTTATGAATTGCATACTCAATGCATTTTTATAGTTCTTCTTTAGTTATGAGGTCATCTTATGTGCAAAACATAAGGAAACATATGTATGCAATAAGAAATTTAAAGGCATACGTAAGCTGTTTCATAAACCTATACATAGTGCATGATGAGTTTTCAACAAAACTGTATTGCATTAAAAGGTGTGATTTGGAAGACCTTCTGTTTATACAAACTAAAAATCTCGGTAGTAATATATATGGATCTTAAATTGTGGATATATTTTTTTTTAGAGAGAGAGAAAGCAATCACAAAACTCGTGCTGTTCTAAAATCAATATCTATTTCGTCATAAGAACAAGGAAATTAAACAGAAAAAAATGCCCAATGTTACACGAAAAATTAATGTTAATAATTTCACGATATTCTTTCATCGTTTATTTAATAATGCTATAACCAAGCCTCCACCCGCTAGCTTTACTCTTTACTCTACAATCATCAAACTAAACTTCTCCTTTGTGGTAGATCGCAAATTAGTAAGGAAAAGAAAAGCACTCTCCCAGTTCTCCCAATTATTTCCAACTTTGACATCATACCCACAATTGTTTAATTTTGTTTCTTACTCGTGCCGATGCCGGAGATTTCACCCATCTGCTGCCGGAATTTTCCTATCGCTCGCCGCTTTCTTACTCGATTGATCCTACGTCCACTGTTGCCAGAATCGCAAGATAATGACACCTTGATATATCTCCGTTTGCATGAGACAACTCCAAGTAATGGCTTTATTTTTTTGTCCGCCAGCCTGATCTTACGTTGCTGTAACGTACCGATGGTACAAAAAATCGTCCATCTCTCCGCAATCACAGCTCCTCCACGAGCCCTGGCAGCTTCCGGCCGTCATAGCCGGAAGAAGGTGGGCGGCGCCGGAATCGCTCGTCTTCCTTCTCGCTTTCTTTGGTATAGTATTCATTAGTGAGACCGCCACCGTCGTGTTTCTCGTATTCTTGGACTTCGATTTTCGAAGCGATGGTAATGGCGGCATTCAGGCATTTCGCCAAACTCTGAACCCTTTCTGCCTGAACCTCTTGTTTTTCTTAGGCTGCTTCGCAATTGGCATCATTTTCTTCGGTTGGGCCGTCCAAAGCGGCCACATGCAGCGGTTGTTCCGGGCTCCCACGATCTTCGTCTTCTTGTTCTTGTTCATCGAGTTCTTTGCTTTCTTCCTTTAGGTCGTCGGCATCATCGTCGTTGTTGTTGGTGGTGGTGGAGAAGGGTCGAGGGGGTCTGCTCACCAGCTGAAGCGTGAGGCGACCGCTGTGGCGGGTTTCAGGGCTCCCACGAACTCCGCCTCCCAGCTGTCGCCGGGGAACGACGCCTGTCTCATCCGAGCTCTCCACCTGAAATCGCCGCTCTGCCGTACAAAGCGGCGCGGGAAGGGCGTAGCCAAGGTAAGTTTTGAAAGGCACTAAAATTTTTAAGAATATTTGGATGTTATAAATTTAAAAAAACAGCAACCGCCTCCAGAGCATAGCCTAGTTAGTTGAGCTAAGACAGATCTCTAGTTCACGTTATGTTCATGTGTCTTAAGGCGGTAGGGCGCGGTATTTAAGTTGAGGGGTGCACCGTTGCTATCGCTGACACCGACGCAATTTAGAACCCCAAAAGCAGGAGGAATGGGAGGCCTTCGAGCTTTTTTTGGGTGGTGGGATTAATACCTTTGCTCATCCGAAAAAAAACTGCCATTGGACATGATCCATTTTCCGGTAAAAGAACTTCCAAACCTTTATTATAACAAACAACAAAATAATACTTGATCTGTTTTACTTTTTTACCAACGAAGAGTGTTATTTTAGCTCCCAACCCTTTCTCTCTCTCTCTCTCTCTCTCTCTCTCTCTCTCTCTCTCTATATATATATATATATATATATATATATATATATATATATATATATATATATATATATATATATATATATATATATATATATATATATATATATATATATATATATATATATATATATATATATATATATATATATATATATATAATATATATATATATATATATATATATATATATATATATATATATATATATATATATATATATATATATCAGTAGTGTCTATAACTGCCTTGCTTAAGCACATTGTTACTGTTTGTGCAGGTCTTTCAAGGGTTTTTTTTGCTCCTACATCCTTGTAAAATTTTCTACTTATGCCTCTACATGCAAAAAAAACTTGACCAATATTAACATATATAACAACTGCTTTATTATATATTCAATAATACTTCATGTAGAAAAATGTGTGAATAAAAGCTTATTTAGTGCTGAAGATAACGAGGAGGTATCTTGCTCTTGAGCAAGATTAGTCATCACCATAGTGATGAATGAAACATGCAAATTGAGAAGGGAATATTGGTGCCCCCCAAGTTATATATATATATATAATGTTCAACGAGGATCCGCTTTTTTCATTTAATGAAACATGCGATGCTATTGACCATAGATGCAAATCAGATCAAGAAAATAAAATAATTTTTGCTAATAGTGCCATGATAATATATATGCAGATGCATGGGACCAATATATAGTTATACCTTACAAGGAGTTTCATATATTTCCAATTTCTTGATGACAAATTTGGTTAATTTTATGTGTTCAACTTGGGTTCAAATATGCGGAGTTTCGTGATTTCACAGATTTGAGAGCATTGGAAGACATTCGACAAGTTATATCTCACTATACTATTGTGATCAGCTGCTGCCCATGACAAACGTCACAGTTTAGGAAGACCCGGAATCCAGAAGCGGAAGCAATTTAATGTGGTTCGGTGTTCATCAACTAGTGTGTAACATCTCATTATATAAAAGTCACACGTCCCTGCTTATGTTAAGAAATTGTTACAAATTTTTTAGTATCATTAAATGCAAAATATTTTTCATTTACAACACCACGATCTTCTACCATAAAAATCTTCGATTGAGATTTCTCCTTGATTCTTTGATATGCTCATTCGATACTTGATTAGTTGTGTCGAACCATGTTTTCAAAATTTTTATGAGAACCAACATATAATTTTTAATATTTTTCATTATGTTAAATTAAAATTTTTAAAATTTCTAAATAAAATTTCGACTTTTTAAAAATTGAAGGCCCTTGAGGCCCATGCCTTATTCTTATAAGTCGCGTGGGGTGGCATCCCGATATATCAAAAGTGAGTCTTCCACCTTGTAAGATAAAAGCTTTGTCGGCGGTGAAAAAGTTCCCTGCTCACCGGAATGAATGCAAGGGTCTTAGTCGAATCACTCTTCGGGGCATACCCGGGCTGGCTTCACACAAATCGGTTCAGTTAATATTAATCGAGGAATCGATTCGGCTTTTCTACGCCCCTTGCCTGCGTCATCACTCCGAGCTCCCGCGGTAGGCCATCTGCAAGACGTCCCACAGCAGGTAACTCTCTCTCTCTCTTTCTCTCTTTCTGTGAGAAATTTAGTTTTTGGACTATGGGAAAGAAGTCGAATATTTAGCGTCTTACTGGAGCATTTATATAATCTGGAGATTTAGCAGTCAATTTAGTGAATTTTTTGATTCGGATTATGAATCTGCCCGCCCTTTGCTGTTTGGTTTGAAAATGTGCGATTCTTATTTTTAGTGCATTCGTTAAGAAACCGCAGATGATTTGGACGGTTTTCTTCTTACTTTTGTAAATTTTCATGTTTAGCTCGGGTTGTTCTCTGCGTGGAAGAGTAGGGAGTAAAAGGGAAAACAGAAAAGGAGGACTGGCTTCTCTGGTTTACTCTGTTGGTTGCGTGTTCTGGATTAAGGTGGAATCTTCCCTAAGTTGAAGAATGAATAAGAGGCTCATTTCTCTGTTGATTCTGATTTTAATGTAGGCTTGTTACTGATCACTTGAGATTCTCCATAGAGGTCGGTCTAATATACATTCCTTCCCTGTTGAATGATGTGTTTAGGGTTCCATGTACGCCTCAAGCTCGGTGTTAGTCTTCAATGAAAAACATAACAAGTGGAAAGTTAAGGTGCCATTTCTTAATTAAAGAAGAAAAGCTGAAGTTAGTTAACGTCGTTCGGAAAATCCGATGCATAGACTAGCCAATCTGTAAATCACAAGTTAAATGTGCTTTTATATTGTTTTTTACTTATAAATTTGTTATTTTATTTTATTTTTCAAAATTTTCATTATTTTTATGGATATAATACTTCATGATTTGGTTTCTGAATCTTACGCTTCAATGCCTCGAGGCCCACACCTTCCCTCACAATAGGCTCAATGGGTTACTTCACTTTATTACATTTGACAACATGAGAGATGAGACATTAGCCTTCTATCTGATTTTTTTTTTTTCTCTTTTTTAGCATTGATCTATTGCGATTATTAGGTGACATGGAATTTTTGATTTTATTAAATTGATCCTTTTGTATTTATGCAATCATGAGAACTCGCTAACCTTGTCTTGAAATGCATATTTTGCAGCTGCAGGATTTAAGACTTGGAGTATGTGCTTTTTGCACTCATGGAGGATTTAAGACTTGCAGTATGTACTTTTTGCATTGTGGAAATTTAAGACCTCTAGTATATGTTTTCTACAGCTACTCATTAGTGTTAATATCTACCTGTTGGCGATGTTAGTGGTAGACTCTTAGGACCAGAGTCATGTGTAAACTGTTGCCTCCCTTTGTATACATTGGCCATTAGCTGTTCCTATTAGTCTCTTCGGTGATGACACTGACCAAGTGACCATGGTTTTTTACAATCAAATACAAAAAGAAAAATCTAGGAAAAAAATATCCTTGACGGTCAAAGACATTTAAATTCATACCGCAGATAATTTAGGGACCTTGTTCACTGCAAACTTATCCATTTCTTCTTTAGTTCCAATTCTGAACACCTTCTGAACTGTGGGCTGCATTTATGCATTCATGCCACTTGGGTTTGGAGTTACTTCAATTTTCATTTTCTCATTCTAAAGAAATTTGTTACATTCGTTTCATTATCCTCTCATAATTCAAATCAGATGATGCCATTTCTTGTCTCTTCCTAGTCATCTCTATTCTCCTATCTTTATACCCCTTCATATTTCTATTGATTGTTTCTTCAACTTCTGGTTTACTCTTGAACATGGGGTTGTGCACTCACCAGTTACATGTTCAAGGTTTTTATGGTCCTATTTATGCCTCACCTTTTACAGTAATTGCATTAGTAATAAATAAAACATATCGAAAGCTAGGGATTGCCTTGCCATGGATAAATAAGACCGACTGTTTTTTCTTATTACTCTTCTTTTTCCAGGAGAAAAAAGCTAGAGATTGTCTTGCCGTGGATAAATACAATGTTGAGGCCTCAGAAACACTTGCAAATATAGCACAGGTGAGGGGCCTAGTGTTTGTCATGCTGTTTGTTTGCATCTCTCTTTATGTGCTTATTTCTCATTGTCTCAACAATGCAAAACAACTCCTGGTGCAAATGAATACATGCTTTTCACAAACAGGCAAATCCGTAGAGAAAGCTAGATGATGCGACATGTAATGACCATCTGCCACTATGAAAGAATAGGTTGCAGCTCTATGTTATTGAATTCATGTTATGACAGCAGGGTTCAAGAAGATAAGAAGAAAATAAGAAGAAACCGTTTTCTCATAAGAGTAAACTCCTAAACAAGAGGCAGTTTTGTGTTGCAATATCGCCCATGATGCTTGAGAATTAAACCATGTAATATTGAGATCAACTTCTTGTCCATCCCTTGTTACTGGAAATCTGACTTTTAGATTCTAATTCTAGATGCCTCTTCCTTTTGTTTAGTAAATGGTCATCACCATCTATAGCTGGTATCTGCTAGTGCTCCAGTGAGCTGGGGTGCCAGCAGGGGTTGCCATGTTGGATGCTGATGGATCACAGGGTTCACATCTGAATGTAATTTATACACTGGAATTTATATTTTACATGTTGAATTGACGTACTTTATCTTTCTGCAGTTTTTACCTATTGCAGAGTCTGCACCAATATATGAGCAACTTCTTTCTACATTTCCGACAGTGGTAAGCTTTTGTTAAATTCCATTGTTGTCCGCTCCCTTAAAGCAGACCAAGGAGAGATCACTATGATATCATTTGAAGTACTTAGTTGCTGAAGGTTATATGATATTATGACATTTAACTGCTCTTAAGTAGTTGAAGATACATATTTGGTATATAAGCTGTGTCATGATGATGACTATTTTGTGAACTAAACTTGTGAGAGATCTCTTTATTAAGAATCCTGTCCAAAATGTAAAACTGTAGATTATCCTTCAATGTTCTTGTTCTTAGAAAAAAAAAGGGGTCTCTGATGATTTTTGGCATCTCTCAACCTATGGATCTGAATCATTGTCTTAAAACACATGTTTTGAAGGCCAAGTTCTGGAAGCAGTATGTCGAAGCTCAAATGGCTGTGAACAATGATGATGCAGTAAAACATATTTTCAGTCGTTGCCTGTTGAATTGCCTGCAGATTGCTCTCTGGTAAGAGGTTGTTTTATGCTTTATGTGAGCAAAGTTTCTTGCATTATGTAAGCATGATGACTTAAATAATTTGATAGGTTCCCTGCAAAAGAAATGTGGACTTCTGTTCTTTTCTAAAATTTGACAATGGTTTCATATGTTGGCCATATGGTGCAGAAATCCATCCATAGAAGTGATCCTGTCTCTCTATGGCACATGGATGCAGCATTTTAATTTTGGGTGCTGCATCTGCTTTGCATCGTTCTTCCCAAAATTTGACTTTTTTTTTTCCATATTTTTGGCCATATAGATGACAAAATCCATCCATAAAAGTGATCCTTTGCTCTATGGTACATGGACATGGCATTCTGGGTGCCACAGGCCCACAACCATGAAGCAGGTGTGGCTTGTGGGTGCATGCTAACCAAAAAAAAAAAAGGAAAAAATTAAAGGGAAACCGGAGGAGGATAGAGAAGGAGGAGAAAGGAGGAAGAGGAGGAGGAGGAGGGAAAGAAAACTTACCTGGCATTGGGAGAGTGCAAAAACCACCCACAGTAATGCAAACGGTCACAGGCAGCTGCATTAGGGTTCTTATAAATTTTGTTTACTGTAACCTCCATTTTATTAACAATTTCAAAAAGAGAACCATTTCCTTTTAATCTTTACCATCTTACTTTTAAAATTTTCTTTTATTACAGTAAGAGGCTTATTATAAAAGTATTCTATGAATCTATATGTATATAGCCATCCCTGCACCTAAGTTTTCTGGAAGATGTTGCACCAACATGAGCACTGCTACTGGCACCGGCATCGGCACCAGCACCAGCAGCACCCTGCACCCTCGTTACAACTGACATAGCATTTGATTTTCCCCTCTCCAGACTGAATGCTTCCATTGATTTCTAGACTGAGTCACATAGGTGCAGGCACAAGCACAAAATATATCCCATGACAATTTTAAAAAAGATATGTACTTAAGGGATAAGGTGCGCTATACATACACTATATCTCGATATATATTTATGAATTTGTACATATAATTATGAATTGTATATATAATAATGAAATCAAACATATAATTTCATGAAATCAAACATATAATTTCATGAAATCCTGAAGTTGTGTATGTGTTTAGTCATGATTATATGTATATAGCTTCAAAATTTTGAAGATTGAAAGGGTTTTTTTTTTAAGTTTTTTTTTTTTTGGGGTAAAATTATTGATCAGTTTGGGTCCAACCCAAACTTGACCCAGAACGTCTCCACTTGTGTCCAGATACTTGTGCCCCATACGAGCTGTACACATAGCATACCCATGTTACTTAGCTTTCTGCAAATAATGCAATATTATTATTTCAGTGCCTTTGTCATACCATGTTACCTTGTTACTTTTGTCATATGCTAAGTAACATGGACTCTTCAAAAGACTGTCAACTTGGTTTCACGCAGGGCAGCTTAGTTGAGGCAATAGACAACTTGCTTTCTTTCTCGTTGAATCATTGATAAGATCATAGTTTGTTAATTGTTAATTTTATGATTTTTGGATAATTTTTACATTCGCTGCACCCATACCCATGTTTTTTTGATGCTGAACATGCACCTGCACCCATACCCATATTTTTTTGATGCTGAACATGCACCTGCATAATGGGCTGTTAATCCTGTGCGATTTATTTGTGTTTCCTGGATATAATGGTTTGGTGATCATGTCTTTGGCGGCAGTATGACATGATAACCTACTTTCATTTCAGTGGTACTTGTTTAAGCTCTGTTACACCTTTACGTGTTAGTAGCCTTGGCAGTCCAACTTTGTTCCCAAGGAAGTTAATCCACTTGTTCATTAAATTAATGAAGCTTATTTTGATTGCATAACATAAAATTTTCCTCATCATCATGGTAGTACATATTTCTGTTCATCTTCAAAACTTGAGGGCAAAGTTTCATCTTAAATGTTGTTTATCATATTGATCTACACAAGTTGCACGCTAAATTTCTATTCTACTGAAAACACCAATGCTAGTAGCTTCAAGAAAGCTCTTTTCCAAAGGAGCCAATCCAGAATTTTTTTTGTGGTAATAATTTATTAAAGATAGCTGTAATTGTTATGAGGTGGGCCTATGCTTAAATTTCTCAACTTAGAAATACAAAATGGCAGCTGCTTCCCTCCCTCCCTCCCTCCCCCTCTCTCTTTCTCCCTCTCTCCCTCTCACATTCTCATGGTTCCTGCATTTAGCAGTACTTGGTTTGAAACTGATTTTTAAATGCTCGTCTTCTTTAATGCCCTTTTCATTTGACTCATTCTTTAATTTTGAAAAGTATAGAATCCATATCCAAAAAGTTCTTACTCAAATTGGAACATAAATGGCTAATTTTTCATTCAGTTACTATTGCATACATATTGCCATATCTCTTAGGGAGTTTAATGTGAAGTTAGATTATTTACATGCCTATTTATTTTTGTGTGATGGTTTGAGTTGGTTGGTCTAGAACATTAATGATAATTGAGTATTTGATTTGATTGTTTTTTCATGGCGTTATTTGTTTGATACTTGTAGAAAATATTCTAGTTATTCATAGTAAAATGTTGATTGGTTAACAGTAATATGCTTTTCATATTTTGTTTCACATCAATTGATCAGTTGCACTTTAAAAGATTAAAACTTTTCCAACTTTTCTTTGACTAGTTTAACTTATGAAGTGACATTAGGCATTGTCTTGGGGACCAATGAGATGTTGATTTTATCTCTTTCTCTCTCTCTCTCTCTCTGTCTCTGTCTGTCTGTCTCTCTATATTATATGTGTGTGTGTTGTTGATGCAGGTATACCAACGGTCCAGCACTTTACTAGCTGAGAAATACTAAAACCTGTTACCCATTGTACTTTTGATTTTAGGAGGTGCTACATTCGTTTCATCAGGAAAGTAAATGAAAAGAAGGGAGCAGAAGGGCAAGAAGAGACCAGGAAGGCATTTGATTTCATGCTGAGCTATGTTGGTAGAGAATCTCTTTCTCTTTGTAAAGAACGATGTATATTTCTTATGGTCCACTAGGTTTTTACATCTGTGACTTGAAATATATTAATATAGCTTTCTATTGGCTGTCAAACTATAGATATGTCTAAAAGTTAACTTACCATGGTTAAAATTTAAAAGATGGACATGTTTTAGATGCCAATACTCTTCTTCCAATAACCATCATGGGTTATTTTTCTTGTGAAAGTTTTGGATACCTTTCAAACCAGCATTCATTTTTGAAGGTTTTTGTCGATAGACAAATTTTCAGTGTGCTATCCCTTAAATGTCTATTTTCACATTCAAAAGCCAATTGCGGATTTATAACTGCTGTCAACTTTCCTGGCTTGAGTTGAGAAGAAAGTTTTCTCAATACTGTTGGATGTGCATTCAGGTACTGACATATCCTCTGGGCCTGTATGGATGGAGTATATCACTTTTTTGAAGTCCATACCTGTGAGTTTCTCGTACATTTTAACCCCAAATCATGGCATGTTTTTTCAGTATCAGTTCGTTGGTAAAGATTTAAGCTAACACAGTATATTCCTCCTTCAGGCTGTCACTGTACAAGATGAATCACAACGCATGACTGCAATACGAAAAGCATATCAAAGAGCAATTGTGACCCCAATTCATCATGTGGAACAACTATGGAGGGACTACGAAAGCTTTGAGAACTCTGTTAGCCAGGCATTGGTAATGCATTCATTTGTGTCCATTTATATTTTGACAGCTTCATGGATGTCTCATGGTTTTAAGTAGTAAAAAGTGCTAGCTGGTGGCACCCTCATAAGGCATAAGTGGGACTAGTTTGTCTGTGTTGTCAAAAGTGTGCCCAAGTCTCAAGGCTTCACTGGTTGCTTAGGCTGTCTGTCCGAGGTGACTTGCTGCATGAAAATGTCTACGGACCATCACTTAAGGCACATACACTGTTCGAGACACCCGATCACATAAGTGTTGCCAAAATTTATAACATATGATGTCATTGCGAGTCAAATGAAATACATCACAATGTGTGCCATAGAAGAAAAAAAGTATACACATGTTGTTCATATTTGAGACAAATTGTTAGAGGCATGTGCTTATCAATCTTGGCTATGTATATTTTAGTGTAAACATCTGATTTGCTTGCTGCGTGAAACATGGATTTCGTTGCCAGTTTCTAGGGAGTTAGAATTATTGTAAAATTTTGTGTTTCTATAAATGTAGATATTAACTGTACAAAAAGAAAAAAGTAGAGTATAACATGTACATAAAATAGTATGTTGTCTATATGTATTCTCTTCCAGTGCATTTATGGAGTGGTCAACCATCTCATAGCTGTCTACTTCTTTGTTTCCTTAAATTTTGACTTTGCGGAATGGGTTGGCTATGAGAGTCCGTGTTCATTTTATCATAGAGAATAAGAATCAAAATTATCAGTTTTGAGTGTGCTTTTTTAGTACTCTGCTGTTCAAGACTTGTTTTTACAGATTTCTTCCTGAGTATGCAGGCTAAGGGCTTATTATCTGAGTATCAACCAAAGTATAATAGCGCAAGAGCAGTGTACAGGGAGCGAAAAAAATATGTCGATGAGATAGATTGGAATATGATTGCTGTTCCACCAACTGGTTCCTGCAAGGTAGGGCCAGATCTAACATTTTGGATTTTCAGAAGAATTTTTAGGGCACCATTCATAGTCATTGATTTTGATTCCATATGCAAATTTTTGGGTTAGAGTAGATACGAGCATATGTTTTTTTTTTTTTTTGTGACATCCAATATGTGGTATACTGTCATGTTTCCCATTTGACTAACATGCCAAAGCTTTTCTCACACACAGATACAGCAAACACATCCACACGTTTGCACATAAAGTGATAAAACTTTTCTTTGTCATATGGCAATCAAAGTTATAGTTAACACATGATCAACCACAGTTTTTATATCTTTAGCTCTCTCAGTTTACCATATTCGATTATTTTGCTAGAGTAGACATCAATTTTGGGTGTTTCAAAATGGGGATAAATGTTATACCTCAGCTTAAAACTTTGCAAAAAGCACAATCCTGTTGCTTGCAGCGTCTTCTGTGGTATAGTATGTGCTGCTTTTCCTTTTGACAGAAACTACTAAAATCACACTGCTGTTCAGTCTCCTGTAGTAATGAGATATGAAAGTGAGGGTTGCTATTCAACAAGCAGCCATATTGCATTGAAATGGAGTCAACCCTTTACCTCCTCCTTGTTCTCCTCTCACTCTCTCCCTCTCCATGCTGGAGGGTGTATGTGCACTGTGTGGTTGTACAGTTGTACCTACATGCATTATTATTCGAGTTCAAGCTAGATGCCTGTAGGTTCTCTTTTTTAATGCAAGTTTGTGAATTTTGCAGGAAGAGCAGCAATGCATGGCATGGAAACGCCTGTTAACTTTTGAAAAGTAAGAACATGAGTTAAGGTTTTTTACATTTTACACCACAAAGTTTATGTGAGAAAGGGTACTCTTTGTTCCTAAACTTCTTGTGTTAGACTTATCACAAGTATCGTTCTTGGCATTCTAATCATCAAGTTTTTCTTTTGGGTTTTTATGAAATCAAGAATATCATGTCCTGATCACATCCTTTGTGGTGCTTGTCTGTATTGCCTACATTTGATGATCTATGTGAGAAGCTACTGTAGTGTGAGATGACAATCAAAGTTTTTTTCTGAAGACACACATCAGAATGTCAAATAAGCAAACAAGATATTTTTGCTACTATATGGGTTACTAAGTTCATTTTTTTTCTTTGGTTTGTACCTTAGGTGATTATATGGTATTACAGTTCCAAATATTGTTTACAGAAGTAGAGGTTAGCATGAACCTTTTTGCTGGTAAAAAGACACTGAGTTGCATGCATATGAAGCAACGTGTATGAAGTTGAAACTTGAAACCATAGGCTTGTTATGGTATCATCCTGGATAATATCATACAAGTAGTCAAAAGAATATAAACCAAATCCTTGATAACTAATTCCGGGTAATCAAACGAAGAAGACATGATACACCCTGGATAAATCACTTCTGGATGCTTGTCACCCTGAATCAGTTATCCAGGATCTCTATACATTGATAACTGATTTCTTCAATCAAACATACCCTAAAGAAGAATACAAGTAAATAAATCGATATATTAGAGCATGTGTATGTGTGTGTGAGAATGCTTGTATATCTATATAAATGTGAAAATGTGTGTACACTGGACAAGTGTACATATGTAATTAGACATATTTTAAAAGGTGGGAGAAGCATGGGTTTTGGTCGATCTATTTGTCTCTTTATTTATTGGATTAGAACTCCAACTGTAGGCACTACAAGGTGCTTCATTAGTGATTAATAATTCTTCTCTCATTCTTTGCAGAACCAATCCACAAAGGATTGATGTTGCCTCGTCTAACAGAAGAGTTGCCTTCACATATGAGCAGGTAGTATGGAAAAATTAATTTTTCTGGTTATCTTCTCTCCACTTGAATACAGATTTATGAAGTTATGCTATTGTTACTGTAATGATTGCATTGGCCTATTTTTTTTCCCCTTCTTCAAGTTAAATCTACCTGTTTTCTATTGTGTTGTGGTCAAGGGACATTTTCTCATCTCAGAGGGGGAAAGTAAAATAAATCAACTGACCATGTACTATGTGCTTTTTTACACCCGGCCCATATCGAAATGCTTTTGTATCTGGCTGTTTTATTTATCAAGTAGCTTTTTTTGGATCTAATGAAAAGTTTTGAAAATCTGCACAAAAATAGAAGATGGTTCTGTAACAAAGTGACCAGAACTCCATCATTTGTCAAGTATTTCCAAACCAGTATTGGCTTGTAGAACCACACTTACAATCGGTCTATGGACTTTCACTTGGGTGGTCGAGTAAATATGTTAATTTCATGATTGAAATTCCTGCCATTTTATCATGCCAAAATTATGATGTATGAGAAAGATACATAACTCCAAGCCATACCCTATTTCTTTTCCGCTCAGTTTTAGTGGGAATTGTATGTCTGACCAAACATTTGTTCATAAATTCAATTACTAATTGTCCACATTACATATAACAAAGAACTAAAGGAGCTGCATTGAAATGGACTTTTCACACAATATGGTAGGGAAAGGAGGGAAGACAAGGGGTAACTGGAAAGTACATCATTTGAGCTTGTTCAGTCAGGTACCTTCCTCAAGGGGATCAGCCATGAGAAAATCATTGCTCTCAGGTGGGGGTTTCTGATGACACCTTTTAGGGAAGAATGCACCGGGTTCCATGGGAGTAATAACAAGATTTGTTGGTGAAAGCTCCAATAATATGCAGCTCCACAAGGCTGTCATCTCAACGATTAGAAATTGTGTGTCAATTCCTGTCAAACAAGGACCAGTTGTTAGGTGAGGGATCCTTTGAAGGTGACTTCCTGGATCATACTGCCTCAACAATATCACCCATTTACATATATGGTATGCACCAGTGAAGAGTATAATAGACATGGTTTGATGCTCACACATGAGAAGATATATAGGTGTCTTCCAGCCCAATAATGTAGCATTGCCATTATGGACCACTCTTTGTCATCCATTATGTGAGATCTGATGGATGAGATTTTTGGAGAAAAGAGAAATTGTAGCATGCCTAATTTGCACATTTCTTTCCTAATATATATATATATATATATATATATATATATATATATATATATATATATATATAAATAAGACCCAAAACAAAGTGCACAGACAACACCATTAATATATATATATATATATATATATAAAACCCAAAACAAAGTGCATAGACAACACCATTAACAATTGACAGGCTATCATTTTACCATTGTTTTGATGAAAAGAAAGCAAATCGTCAGTTGCTGCATCTGAGCTGCTATATGTGTGTGTGCAGAGAGAGAGAGAGAGAGAGAGAGAGAGAGAGAGAGAATCCCAAAATCAACTATTCTAGCTAGACCATCCATCATAACGGATGTAATAGTTCTGCTCCTTTTCTACTTAAACTCCAAGAATCATGCCTAGTGTCTCTCCCGCTCTTTAGGTACCAGACGAAACCCATCTCTGTCTCTCTCTGGTAACTTTATGTGCATGTGGTTGCAGAAATGTACATTAGATGTGATCTTTCAGACTTAGAAAGCCTTTTCTTCTCCACTTCACTTGTTGGATGACTGACAGGTGTTTATATTTTTAATGGCCAGTGTTTGATGTATCTATACCATTATCCTGATATTTGGTATGATTATGCTACATGGCATGCAAGGAGTGGCTCAATGGATGCTGCAGTCAAAATCTTTCAGCGTGCTCTGAAGGCTTTACCTGGTACACTTCAACTTTCTATGAATAATGAATTTTATAGTCTAAACTGAAAAAAAAGCACCTGAAGAATTATTAGGAAGTAAACAACTTAAATTTCGTTGTCTATTAGTTATCTCAAACACTACTTAAGGAAGGTACAATCTTTTGCATTACGCTTTAGAAAACGGGAGCTTCTGCATTAAGTTTACATACTTCCAAAAATATCATGAAACAAAGAATGTTGTTGTTCCCCATTGTTTTTTGTCATTTTGAAGAGGTTTAAAAGAAGTAACTCTGCTGACCGCTACCCATATGTTCTCTCTTGTGCTATCTTGCAGTGTAACCCTTGGGCACATTGTTATCAGCTTCACTTGTTACCTGTTTTTCAGTTGAATGCATGTATATGAGTCTATACTTGCGAATGCTACTGCAACTTTTATATCCTGCCTTTGAGTTTCACGTTCATAAGAAATCAACAACCTCTTCAATTTGTTTTTGACTTTTGCCTAGAATCTGAGGTACTATGTTATGCTTATGCGGAACTTGAAGAGTCACATGGAGAAATTCAGGTAAATGTATCTTTTCTACTTACTTCTTTTTAGCACTTCAATTTTTTCTCAACAATTTTCTGCTGGCAGGCTGCTAAAAAGGTATATGAAAATCTTTTGGCCAACAGTGAAACAGCAACAGCATTGTCTCACATTCAGGTGAGTTTTGCGTGGGAGTGGTTCTCTTCTTTTAATAAGTCATTGTCATCACTGGTTGGTAACTCTAATTGCTTTTGTCAGTTTATTCGATTTCTGAGACGAACTGAAGGCATAGAAGCAGCCCGCAAGTACTTTGTGGATGCTCGTAAATCTCCAAACTGTACATATCATGTTTACGTTGCTTATGCAATTATGGCCTTTTGTCTTGACAAGGATCCAAAGGTACTTAATCCTAATGAATGTCTCAGTGCTGATTTAAATTTATACTCATTTGGTTTTGATGCAGTAATGGTTCCATCAAAATGAATTATCAACTGATTGAATGATATAAAATTTGTTGGCGCTGCTGAACATCTTCTTGTGCTTGTCATGCCAACTTAATACTTGTGAAAGTGGCATATGTCATATATATTTCTGTACACACACACACACACACGTGTAGGTATGTATCTGTGGATGCATGTATGTATTATAATCACAGATATCGCTGAGATTTTCAATGTCATATATCTTGATCGCCACAACAAAGGACATGGTTTTTGAAAAATATTGTGAAATGTTCATTTATCACAAAAATGAATTTCTTGCCATAATAACACAATATTATTGCGAAAAAATTGTGAGTTATTTCTTAAAGAAAAAGGCTTCTGAAAAGCCCGTGTGTTCTTTATTTTTATAAGTGGCAAGGCTGTAAAGGAAGAACTTGGAAAGTTGACTTCTATAAAACTTGAAATTCTTAATAGTTTGAAAGTCGACAGTTTGAAATTTGAATCTTGTGTTAGAATTTAAATATTAGACATTATGTAAGTATACATATGTTTCATATATGATTTGTATATATGAATATCTATGTATGCATAGGTGTTATGTATTTTATTTTATTTGCTTCCTTTTCGTTTTTATGTATTTTTTATTTCTTTTCTTTTTCTATTTTTACCTTTTCCTTTTTTGTAAAAGGGAACTAGCTGTTGGACCAGCTTCCAACGGCTAGATTTCTAGCCGTTGGAGCTGGCCCAACAGCCAACTCCTCCTTCTTCTCTCCCTTTCATTGTACTATATATATGGGACTGTTGTCCCTTGTTTGGTAAAGGCTTTTAGGCCTCTCTTGTGTATTCTTCTCTTGAGATTAATAGATTTGGTATCTTCTCCTCAAGTTTGAGGTTTGGTTGTGTATTACCTATTGAAGTTGTTGGGATCTTCAAGAGTGTATCTCTTGAAGCATTTGTATTCTCAAGATCAGGCCTGATTTACATGGTATCAGAGCAAGGTTTTGGCTCTTTGTGTTGCTGTCTTTCAAGCTTGGAAGATCCAATTATTACTCTTTCCTTGGAGCTGTGAAGCACTCCAAGTGTTCGATATATTGTTGGCTGAAATTTGACACAAGAAGGTGCTGTTATTTTGCTGGCCTCTTTTGGTGATATTTGTGACGGGATAAAGCTCCCTTGGTGGTGAAGATTGTGGCAGTCCTTGACGCGTCGAAAGCTTCATTTTTGTGTGGCTGTTTTTCATCCTAGCACTACCTCAACGTCTCTTTTACAAGGTACACATTATGGATGAAAGAACTTCCTCTACTCCTCTTCCCAAATTAACTTCATCAAATTATGTTTCTTGGGCAAAAACTATGGAACATTTTATTAGAAGTAAAGGCCTATGGGGACTCGTTGATGGGTCAAAAAGTGAACCTCAATTAGTCCTCACCAAGACCATAGATGGTAAAGCTCAAGAACTAGATGGAGTTGAAAAAGACAAGGCTATGAATGAATATGAGAGAAAATGGGAAGAGTGGAAGATAGGACACCACAAGATTATCACTTGGATTATTGCTTGTGTTGATACTACAACCATGGGCCAAATAGCAAAACATAATTTTGCTCATGAAGCTTGGGAATTCCTCAAGAAAACCCACACTATGAAGGATGTGGCCTACATGTGCAATCTTCAAATGAAGATTGCAAGTCTCCAATAAGGAGACAAGACCATTAAAGAATATGTTGGAGAAATGGAGCAATTATGGGACGAACTTGCTCTATTTGAACCCGAATGGTATGATCCAAGAGACATTGGAGTTAGAGAAAAACAAATCCAAAGGGAGAAATTTTATAAATTTATTCTTGGTCTTAGATCGGAATATGATGGAGTCAAAACTTCCTTGCTCCATAGGCATAAAGTGCCATCTATGAACGAAGCCATAGCGGAACTTCAAATGGAGGAGAATAGACTCAATTTTTCAAAAGACAAGAGTGAAAGTGTTCTTGCTACCTCAAGACCCGGTGCTCATATGAGAACTTATAGGCCTCCTCACTTTAATCGAAACTATGAGCATAGCAATAATGGCAACAAGAAGATTATATGTTTCCATTGTCAAGAAGGACATACCAAACTTAGATGTCCTAAATTGAGGAGATTTGATAAAAAGACAAGTGTGGCTGGGACAATGTATGAAGAAAACAATCGATTTGACCTAGACAAACTTGTAAGTGCCCTCCAACCAAAGCTTATTGATGCTCTTCAACCGCTTTTCAAAGGAGGAGGGACTTCTCCAATCTCCGGAGCAACCGTGGCATCTACATCATCAAGTAAGTACTCTTGGATTCTTGATTCCGGAGCTTCATTTCATATGACCCCTTGTAATTCTTTGCTTACCGAATGCACTAAGGAAGAATCGTGTCCATTTGTTAAAACCGCCGATGGAACTCCTCTTGAAATCAAATGTGTTGGGAATATTGATCAAAATTTTAATTCAAAAGTTTTTAAAATACCAAAAGTTAGATTTATTCCCAAACTTAACTTAAATCTCTTGTCGGTTTCTCAAATAACAAATCATGGATGCGATATTGTCTTCTCACAAAATAAATTTTTGATACAGGACCATCTTTCCAAGAAGACGATTGGGGAAGGTTCTAGGAAAAATGATCTCTACTATGTTGACTATTTGGATCTTTCCAACCCTACTTGCAATATAGTCAAGAAGAGTGACATTCAAGTTTGGCGTCAAAGACTTGGGCATTCAAGTTTAGGAAAAATGTCTTGTATCCCTTTTTTGGAAGAGAAATGTAAAGAAATGATCTCTTGTGATGATTGTATTAAAGCCAAAATTAAGGCTTTACCTTTTGGAAATAGAAATTTTGTTGCAAAAGCACCTTTTGAATTAGTGCATTCGGATGTATGGGGTCCCGCTCCTATTATGTCTAAAGGTGGTTTGCTTTATTATGTCATTTTTGTGGATGATTACTCTCGATATGCTTGGGTTTACTTTCTTAAACGCAAATCCGAAGTCCTTATGAATTTTAAAAACTTTTACAACATGATCAAAACTCAATTTGATGCAAACCTTAAAATTTTTAGAAGTGATTCCGGGGGAGAATTCATTTCCAATGAATTTGAAGAATTCCTAAAAGAAAAGAGAGTTATACACCAAAAGTCTTGTCCCAAAACCCCCCAACAAAATGGAGTCGCCGAAAGAAAACATAGACATATTCTTGAAACAACAAGAGCTCTTCTTATATCAAAAAATGTTCCAAAAAATTTTTGGGCTGAAGCAATTTTAACATCCATTTACTTGATTAATAGAATGCCCTCTAAAGTTTTAGAAAATATTTCACCTTTTCAAAAACTTTTTAACTTGGAGCCAACTTATAAAAGATTCAAAGTCTTTGGTTGCAAATGTTTCATTTTAAATGACAAAAATGATAAACTTTCATCTAGGGCTATTCAATGTGTCTTTATTGGCTATTCCGAAACTCAAAAAGGGTATAGATGCTATGATATTGAAAAAGATAAGGTGTATGTTTCAAGAAATGTGATATTTTTAGAAGAAGAAAATGGCTTTAATGAAAATAAACCCAAGCATGAAGATGACTATTCTTTTTTATGGATAAATGATGATGATGTTGATAATGATGATGATGTTTTGCCTTCTTCACATAATGATGCTCAAAATGAGGTTGAGAATACTCCTTTTGATAGATCTTCACCAAGAAGCGATGGATCACCAAGAGAAGTTATAGTTTATAAGAGAAGGTCTCAACAAAACATCCAAGAGTCTCAACCTACTCTTAGAAGATCTCAAAGAGATTCTCATCCACCTCAAAAATTTGTTTCCTATGACTCTTTTTCCCCAAAACATAGAGCTTGCTTATTAGCTATTCACTCTCATGTTGAACCTTCATCCTATCTTGAAGCCAAAACTAACCCACATTGGATTGAAGCAATGAACAATGAACTTAGAGCCCTTGAAGACAATAAAACTTGGGACATTGTGTCTCTTCCTATAGGGAAAAGGACAATAGGATGTAGGTGGGTTTACAAAGTCAAGACTAGAAGTGATGGATCACTTGAAAGGTATAAAGCTAGACTTGTTGCCAAAGGATATGCCCAAGAATATGGGATTGATTACGAAGAAACCTTCGCCCCTGTTGCTCGTATGACCTCTGTTAGAGCTCTTATTGCCATTGCCTCCATTAAACAATGGTCTATATATCAATTGGATGTCAAAAATGCTTTTTTGAATGGATACTTAAATGAAGAGGTATACATGGATTCACCCCCTGGGCTTGATTTACCTCAAGGAAAAGTTCTTTATCTTAGAAAGGCATTATATGGCTTGAAACAAGCTCCAAAAGCTTGGTTTGACATGTTTAGCAATGTTATGTTCAAACAAGGTTTTAAATCATGCTATTCTGACACTGCTATGTTTGTTAAAAATACTGCTATAGGTATAATTGTGTTACTTTTATATGTAGATGATGCCAACAGAATTATGCAGGTAAAAGACTTTCTAAAGAATGAATTTGAAATGACTGATTTGGGTAAAACTAAAATATTTTCTTGGTATTGAAGTAGCTTATAGTAGAAGAGGATACTTACTCTCACAAATGAAGTTTGCCAATGACATTATAAGCAGATCAGGTATCACTGATGACAAGGTGGTAGACACTCCTGAACCCTTAGGAGTAAAGATGAAGATTGATGATGGAGAAATTCTAGAAAATCCCACTCCATTTCGTCAATTGGTTGGAGCTCTCACATATCTATCCATTACAAGGCCTGACATATCACATGCGGTACATGTCATAAGTCAGTTTCAACAAAGACCCACTTCTGTACACATGGGAGCCGCATTGAGGATTGTTCGATATGTCAAACACACAATCACTAAAGGATTTTTTCTATCATCCTCATCAAACTTGAATATGATTGCCTATACTGATGCTGATTGGGGTGGAGATCCTAATAACAGGCATTCCACCACCGGTTTTTGTGTTTTTCTAGGTGACTCTCTTATTTCGTGGAGGTGCAAAAAACAAAATAAAGTCTCTCTATCATCAACTGAAGCAGAATATCGTGCCATGGCCACCACCACCATGGAGATTGTATGGTTAAAAAGCTTATTGAAGGACATTGGAATTGACTTAAATGAAGCAACCAAGCTCTGCTGCGACAATAAAAGTGCCATCTACATTGCTAGCAATCATACTTTTCATGAAAGGACGAAGCATATTGAAATGGATTGTCACTATGTGAGAGAAGAATATCTTAGCCGAACAATCGATATATCCTTTGTCCCTTCCGAATATCAACTTGGAGATTTCTTCACCAAAGCACTTGCTTCAGCACGTTTTCAGTTTCTTCTTGGCAAACTTTCGGTGATCACACCGTAAGTTTGAGGGGGGGTGTTAGAATTTAAATATTAGACATTATGTAAGTATACATATGTTTCATATATGATTTGTATATATGAATATCTATGTATGCATAGGTGTTATGTATTTTATTTTATTTGCTTCCTTTTCGTTTTTATGTATTTTTTATTTCTTTTCTTTTTCTATTTTTACCTTTTCCTTTTTTGTAAAAGGGAACTAGCTGTTGGACCAGCTTCCAACGGCTAGATTTCTAGCCGTTGGAGCTGGCCCAACAGCCAACTCCTCCTTCTTCTCTCCCTTTCATTGTACTATATATATGGGACTGTTGTCCCTTGTTTGGTAAAGGCTTTTAGGCCTCTCTTGTGTATTCTTCTCTTGAGATTAATAGATTTGGTATCTTCTCCTCAAGTTTGAGGTTTGGTTGTGTATTACCTATTGAAGTTGTTGGGATCTTCAAGAGTGTATCTCTTGAAGCATTTGTATTCTCAAGATCAGGCCTGATTTACATCTTGTTGATGCATTGTTACATTTTTGATGCAGTGGTTTGTTGATAAGTTGGAATGGAACTATGGCTTATGAGTTGCGTGGCTAATTTATTTTTCTCATGTCTAGTTCTGGTCGTCTACTTATTACATACTACTTGTTAGTTAGTTATTCACTTTGTTCTTTGTTATATATTGCTGTTTTTGTTATTTTGCCTGCTTAATTAGCAAATTCTAACTTATATAGCCTTTTACTGTATACTTTTTTGTGTCTTCTTTTAGCTTTTCATTTATCGTTCTTACATATTTTTTTTATTTTTTAAAAAATTTACGAGATTTTCCCAATTAAAGCAATATCTGTGTATGTGTTACACACACACACACACACACACACACACACACACACACACATATCTATAGATAGATAGATATAGGTATATATATATAAAGGTACAAATTTAAATGCAAAGCATTTGAGTAAAGCATAAAGTATAGTAACAATCAATTATCTACAGCTGCACCTGCCACCAGTGCATACTTTACTCAGGTGGAGCAGCTAACAGCACCCAGTAATATATGGTGCAGCAGATTTTAGTGTATCTTTGGGATGAAAAACACTCAGCCTCATGTTTGAAACGCACCCTGATGGTTGAGATGGAGCATCTCAAAGTGCATTCTGTGACATTTCTTCCACCCATTCAAATATGTCCTTAGTATATTTACAGATCACATTATACATTGAATTAATTACATTAAGTGTACCTAGTAAATATATTTTTCCTCTTATTTTTTTGTGTCTAAATGTGGTCTAAATGCTAAGCTGCTTCTTCTCAAATAGGATTTCCCAGTGAAACTATATTTTCTAAAACAAAGATCTGTGATCTCCAATCATTAGGATCCGTGTAATTATTCCAGTATGTCTTGTTGTTTATCTAAAATTTTCTCTCCATTGTATTCTTTTTTCTTCATTCCTTGTGTTATTCCTCATAGATATTACAGCATCTTTTTCTCCATGGGTGCATGCATTACTGACTATTTCCTCTTGCAGGTTGCACAAAATGTATTTGAAGCTGGGTTAAAGAGATTTATGCATGAGCCAGGATACATTCTCGAGTAATGTTCTTGCTTGCAGTTTTTCCACCATGTTATGTAGGCAGACATTAAATTAATTTCTTATCTGGTATAAGTGAAGTGCTTAATGTTTTGTAGACTAAAAATATTATATTATTTTGTGTCTTCTGCTCTGCCTGGTTATGAAAATCTGAACTATACAGGTATGCAGATTTCTTGTGCCGCTTAAATGATGATAGAAATGTTCGTGCTTTATTTGAACGAGCCTTGAGTTTGCTTCCTCCAGAAGAGTCTGTTGAGGTACTTTTCAAGTTTGCTTAAGATTTGTTATATATGACTTTGACTTTTAGTGTGGCTTATAGACTATAGTTCAAGCTGATAATTAATTAACTAATTGCAAAAGGTTTACTATTTTTATCTGATTAGATATTTTGGAAATTAGTTAATATGGATAATAATACTGTCATTTTTAGTTGCTTGTGCAAGGCCACATTCTGATGCATAAATATGTGAATCAAAGGACATTGTTAGCTCATTTAACTATATGCTATAAGAACAAGTGTTTGCAAATACATCTGATTTTTCTTTCATTATCATTGTCATCATCATCTATCCCATAGATTTGGTGCTTATGATACTGGTGTCTATGGGGTTCAGCGGTCAGCTATAAGAAGCTGCAAAGAAAACATAATGTGTGTTCATTATCTTAGAGCCTGAGATATTGTGATATTTCAAACTTTGATCCTTGAAAGCATAAATGAAAAATCATCTTTTGGTTGCAATATTTGTGTTGCTGATGGCAGGAGAATTTTTTTTTTTACAGTGTTTTAGATGTAGTTCAATTTTAATGTATTTTACTTTTTTTTTTTTGGTTTGCTGATAAATATCTATTAAAGGAAAATACTTCTTTTTACGAGAATGCTACTATAGCCATTTTCCCATCGAAAAGTTTGTAACTGATTTTCATCCAAGTGAGAACATGTTTATGCATAGCAGGTGAATTTGCTCGCTCCTGTACAGGTACTTGGATTTATCTGTGGTTGTTTTTTTTAATATAGAGGCAGGATTTCTTCTGATTGAAATTTTAGGCTTATAGATAAATATGTGATGGTTGGAGGGTTGTAAGTTGGGGGTGGATAATGGAAATGACTCGAGCAACTTTTTCTATATATTACAATGCTGCATGGAGAAATTAAAATGTGTTTATGGGTCGAGTACATAAATGTTGAGTTCATTGTAGTCTAGTTGACACACGCAACAAAATAGTTTCCATTCTAGTAAAGCCCAAGATCACAAGTCTATCTCATATTTATGTCCAAGATCTTGGAAAAAAACAATCGTCAAATTTGATACTATTTTTGTTATATTAGCATGCGTAGTGAGGATGTGATCTTATTCCAGGCTTTCATAGCTTTTGAAATGTGCATCTTTGAACAAACCACTTTGACTTGCCCCTTCTTGAGTCATTCTAGTGAGAGAGACTCCTGGGATGTGCTTTACACTGCTTATCAGTTGCTTCCAATGATGAAAACAATGACTAGTTAGTTATTTGTCCACATAAAGGTGATAAGTTGCTTGTATTTAGTGACTGATCTCCCAGACAACTTTCCCTTCTGCTCATCTTATCGCAGATAAAGTGTTGCATATGCTCTATCACGCAGTGTCATCTTTTATCCTTTCTTGAAGGAACCTTTAGGAATGGTGCATCACTGTGCACTGTTTCCCCCTGATTTGTTCTGCAATCCAATCAGATTCTTTTGATGAAACTTTTCATTTTAGAAATTTATTTATTAATATTTCTCAATTTGCATAAAAAGATTCTTAAAGACTAGAAAAAAGATAATTTTCATGGTAACATGTCCACGAGTATCATGACAATTGTCACAACTTTATTTATTTTACTGATCCTATGCATGTGATGATATATTAGCTTCCAGGTCTAGTTCTGGATGATAGTCACAAATATTGGAGATTTTTAAAGTATCATTTTTATTGCCAAAACAACATCGAGCATTTTTAAATTTTAACAGGAAACATTGTGATGTTTTCAAGATATTGCCAAAAGTTATAACTTATGATATTTTCCCCTTTTTATAAAAATTTCTTTTTTATTGTACTTTAAGTCGCCCAGTCTCTTCAAAACACTCATCGCACCCGAGTTGGGGTGCTGGTATGTGTGCAGGAACCAACACTCCCACATGTGTGACGTAGGTCTATGTTCCATTTCTCTTTATATCATACTTTTTCCTGTTACTTGTTTTATATATAGTTATATATAGTACTCTCAACATTTTCTTGGAAAAGAGTCAATGACTTCATAAAAATATATAATAGCAGAGAGAAACCTCACTGATAAAAACCAGAAAAACATGTACATGACTATATTTTGCACTAATATGAATTTTTTGTCATACTCATATCCATAGCAATGGCTTGAAAAATTTTGGTGAATTTTATATATAAATAATATGTATATCCATTTGTAACTGAGAACTATCTTGAAGTAGTTCACATGTTTGCTGCTGTCATGGCCAGGTATGGAAACGTTTTGCCCAGTTTGAGCAAACATATGGTGACCTTGGAAGCATGTTACAAGTACGATTCTTTCTTTCCTACTTTGTTTTTTTGTGCATGTATTTTTTTTTCTAGATTTTAGTATCTGTTGGATTCAGAGGTCTGAATCATTGCCCACTGCAGAACGTCGGGTAATCAGAAATTTTATATTTTGCAAGCCTGAAGACTTTTGTTCGCTAATTCTGAAAGTTCACGAAATGGATGGATACCTTTTTTTTTTTTTCAAACTTCAGAATTTATTATATGTATTTTGGTATACCTACAATAGGTTATGCAAAAAGGTCTCAGTAACATCTTTCGTGGTACTGCTTTCTAGTTAGTATCTTTGTCACGAAAGGCCCATGTGTGGAATTATTCGCTGGTGGAATTATTCCATTTGAGCTTGGAGCAATTCAGTCCAATGCTTGACCTTGCTCCTTTTCTTTCTTTATTTATTTTTTCCCCAACAATTTCCTTTTCTAACCGTTTTCCATGCATTACCATTTTAATACTTTGAACCTTTTGTCTATGGACATCTTTTTTTAATAAACCTTTTTCTTTCTCTCACAATCGTTTGAACATCTGGAGATTCATCAGAGAACATGTCTTGATGTTTCTGTTGATTTTGATTTTCATTTGTTTTCATTTTTATTACAGAAGCCTTCTCCTAGCGCCCAGTGTTTTTAGTCAAAGCAAAACCCAGACATGTTCATTTTATTTTTTCTGAAACACTTTTGGTAAAGGGTGCTTGTGTCTCACTCAAATAAGTGAAGCTTTAAACTCCATAAGGAGGGTAAAGTTTTTGTACAATCAAAATTTTGCCTGAAGAACTTTTCCCAATAGTGAAACAGGCCCTTAGCGCATATGTTCTTGTTGAGTTGGTAGACCACACATATTCACGTTCTGATTGTTCATGCTTCTGGCCAAATCTAAGTTGCACATGGTTAACGGCAGTCTCCTTTCTGCATGTTTTGTATAACCTTTTTCTCTTTTCTTCTTCTGGTTAATTGCTTACTTTAAATTTCAAGAATCTCTTGTTTAATCTTTCCCTTTCTAGTGGCTTAGAATTTTGGATGCAATTTGATTGAATTGTGAATCTGATTGGCCCAATGTGCAAATGTGCTTTGAATTCATTAAGGCATTCAACCTGGTTGCTTATGCAGCTTCCAACACCCAGTCTTTCTTACCTCTGGTTTTTATGAAAAATTTTATGCATTTAGAGTTGTAGCAATTTTTCAGGTAGAGCAAAGAAGGAAGGAAGCTCTTTCTAGCAGAGGAGAAGAGAGCTCATCATCTCTGGAGTCCTCTCTTTATGATGTCGTGTCCCGCTATAGTTTTATGGACCTTTGGCCTTGCTCATCCAGGGATTTGGATCATTTGGCTCGTATCGAAGTAATGTCTTTTTACCTCTATTATTGATTTAACATTCAGACATTTGAATTGCTTTGTTCCTAGTGGGAAGTGACTAACCTTGGGTCAAATTTATCATGTCCTTGCTAACAAGAGAATCTGAAGCTCAGAGTAAAGTTTTAAAAGCAGTGTCTTGTGGGCTGCAAATGCTATGTACTGCTGTTTGCTTTTGTTATGGCCTCATTCATTATTTTGTTTTTGTTCTAGGTTCTCTCATCATTAGAATCAGGTGACACTTTTTTCACTTTTCATCACAATAAGCTGTCATTTCATGAAGTTCCAGTTTTCCACTAGTAATTATCCTTCAACTTCATGACATAGTCTGCCCTTTGGAAAAGGGAGGGGGATGGGTGGGTGGGGGGAGATGGCTAGTTGATAATAGATGATGAAATTGCTAAAAATTGTTTTTTGTCAACAAGCGTTACTTTTGTTGACTATGGTATCTTCTGTGTCAGAAAATGAAATAAAAGTGTGAGCTATTTATTAGTGATATGCAGGCATGCAATGTCCATGCACTTATCTGGACAAAGTGATGATTCATGATCACTTAAAAAGGCTGCTGAAAAAGCCATCATCAAAGCAGTATTTATCGGCCGTGAATCGTGCCAATCTGGAAACTGTCAAATCCATTTGATAGAATTGTTGTTGAATTGGCAATTCAACTGAGAGTCTGAGAAGGCTATAAACTGATGAATCTCGTTAGTTTGATGGAAGTCCTCACCGAATTCAGGAACAAATGAGGGGATAATCTTACCCCTGAATTTTATATAGGTATAAGTGGAAGTGACTGCATTATTAAATTGACTACACATATGACGTCATCTACTGGTCAAGTGACAATCTTTCATCTCATTTCACTGATTAGCAGCTCATGATTAGCTGTTAGCCCTGAAAATAACTAGAATGCAGGGCTTGGCTTGTCTGGTTCTTCAATGATTTTCTTTTTGTTTGCATGATAGGGTCCCATAAATTAGTTGTCTCCTTATAACAGTGGTGGATATCATATTCTTCTACTTTGGTCCAATGCACTCCAGAATTGGGGCTTGAACTTCTTTATGTTAGTCATTCTCTGACATTTTGCTATCCAGCAAGCTGAATTTACTTAGCTTCTTTAATAAAAGCATTGAAAAACAGTCTCCAACTCTCCATCTTATTTGTTATGGGTTTTTGATATCACAGTGGCTCGCTAAAAATATTAACAGGAAAGGTGACAAAACAACACTACCTTATGAGACTGGTTCTTCAGGTACATGTTAAAATCTGCTTGACGAGGTGCTGATGGTCGATCTGATTGATAATTTTTTGTTTCTGTCATTTTATTGTTCAGAGAAGAATTTGGCTTTGCAGGCACCAAATTCTAAAACTGGTCTGGCATCTACGAAAGTAATTTATCCAGATGTATCAAAGATGGTCATTTATGATCCAAGACAAAAACCTGGTATGGACATATTGTCAATTTGATGTTGTTTATGTGAATCAATGCAGCATAGTGAGTGTTTGTACATCCTTGCTCATTCTTGTTTGCGGTCAACAACATTTTAATCTATTTGCTGAAAAGTTATATTCTGCTGCATAATCCGTAACACTAATGTGAAATTATCTCTTTCACAATGTTAATACATTGTGCTACTCTGGAAAACACGAAAAGAATGCGAAAAAGCATGTTTTTTTCATTTTATCCTTTTTTCCAAGAAGACTCATCTTCCCCTATGTCACCGGTGCGCGGGGTGCGGATGCGGGTGCCGGTGCGATACATATCAAAAAATTGCGGTGCGGCAGTGCGGCGAGGGTATTTGTTATTTTATTAATTTATTATTATAATATATTAATAATATCAAATTTGATAAAAATAACTTAAAAAAAAAACTGAAATCAATACCGAGAGGTGCTGATGGGATTGGATGCATTCGAACACCTCACCGATGGGAGTCTAACGTTTGCCCTAGATCGACTGATCGTGCATTCGGATCAACAATCTCCATTGCCATTGCTTGACCATCCTTATTTGTACGTGGCGGGGAGAACCGGAGAGGAAATGGGCAGGAGCGAGCATGAATCAATGATCAGGAGTGATGTTATCAAGCTCTGCTTCTGCATTTGCCGATTAGGGAGTATCTGATAACTCGCCAGAATCCGACAACCGGAGGACAACCGGCGATCATTTTTTGGAGCATAGGTGAAGGCTCGGTGAAATTTTTCAACTGCCGTTGGTTACTGAGAAGGGTGCGGGTTGGGTACAAATTTCCTCGGTCGGCTTGTTTTTAACATTTTCGATGTGTTTCTTTTTTGGAAAAATATGTGTTTTTTGTGACTATGGCAATCGTAAATCAAGCTACATATTCCTTATATTTAACTGCCCACTTTATCCAATTACTTATATATAATGAAAAGGCCATATATATATGTATATATATACTTCCCTTGTTCCCACCTACATATATAGGATATTTTAAGAAGTGAACCTTTTTCTTAGTAGCAGGATCTAGAGAAAGGATGGGAAAGACGATTTCACTATATTTTTGACCAGGAACAGGGCCCACCCCACCACAAGAATGTTTTTCTTATTAGGACGATAACTCTGAAAAGACAGATTACTTATCTTTTCTTTCATCTCGGGAGAAATACGATTTGGGGGAGCTAATTCAAATCCTTCGGGTAAAATGAGAACAGCCCCTACATTCAAACCTCCCTTTTTACCATTAGCAAGAATCTGTTTCAGTTGCATATCGTAGGGGATTCTAACAACTGCCTCAAATACAATATCAGGAAGCACAGCTTGTGGAACCTCAATATCCACGGGCTTGTTACCCAAGTGGCAATTAGTGCATGAAATACGCCCAGTTGCTTCTCTCGGATTTTCATAACTCTGCTGCACAAACATGGGTTATGCATTTGAAATAGATGCCTGAGTCATTACATATATCATCATCGATACAGAAATGCATCGAGTCATCTGTTCCTTTACCCAAGAAAAAGTATTTCTATTTTTTTGCAAGGTCTAATCATTGATCCCGGAAATTTCTATATATATATATATATATATATATATATATATATATATCATGTAAAATATTTGAAAAAATAAGAGAGATGTAATACAGGGTGCACCCTGGGGTAGACTAAGAGGTCTAGATCAGGCCCATCTCTTGCAGTGAAATTTTTTATTTCTACTTTTTATCTTCTAATTTGGTTTAAGAAGTAGGCTTGTGTGGCCCTTAGACTTGGACTGTAGTCCTTTTTGTTGCAATGGTTAACGTAAAATTGCAAGTGAACTTACAAACCGTTTGAATTGTTTGTGAAATTTAAGGTAAATTACTATTTCACTTTTGGTAGAATATATATCTGCATACATTTTATATTTATCTATACACTACATGCCCATAATTTTTCAAACTGCCACCTTATATCCGTTGTATCACACAAGTACCCAAACCTAGTGACATAACTTAATCTTGTACCTTATGAAGATGCAATTTTATCCTTTTTCAGGTTGTGCAATAAAATCACATCATAATCAATATTTTAAATGAATCTTATGCTTCTTGAAGGTTTACCTTTAAATTTAAATTTATTTCTAGGTGCTGGACTTCCTCCCAATGCAACTGTACCTGGCCTTCCAATTGTTTCTGCTTCCACCTCCTTGACAAACAGTTTGAGTTCAGTTGGCAATGGAACATCAAAGACTCCCGATGAGATGTTGAAAGTAATGTCACCAGCCTTGGTTACGTTTATAGCACATCTGCCAGTAGTGGAAGGTATTGCACTTCTGATTTGCTTATTTTTCTTTGGGAGGTAGCAATTCTACTAGTGAACTAAATATAACTTTGCTCTCCAGGTGTGCTTTGGTTCCAATTTGTGGATAAGGGAAACATAGCATGGCAGGATCTTGTATCTATATAATGCTGCTTGATTGTAGTTTTTTCCTTGTATCAGATTTTATGAAACCCAAGCTTGTCATTTTAAACATATTTTCTTGCATGCTCTTAAGCTGTCTGCTGTCTTTGTTTTTCGCAAATCTTGTGCTCGTCACATTTATCAGCATATGGATTGGTTTCTAGCTCACGGTACCTAGTTTGTCGTTGATTTATAACATTGTTATTGGTTTTACAGGCCCATCCCCAAATGTAGACATTGTCCTGTCCATATTGGCACAGTGCAACTTTCCTACTGGAGCTACTGGAAAATCAACTAGGTTACAACATCAATCGGCTGTAGGTCCTGTTCAAAGCACCACAAACGATCTAGCAGGGCCAGCAAAATCATGGTCAAATGCAAATAGCTCATCTGCAAGACCACAGAGCCATGCAGGAAAAAGAAGGGATTCTGATAGTAAGCTTCTATATGGCATCTCAAACCTATTATTTGTTTGAGTTTGTCCTAAGTTTCTTCCATTAGAAGACATCTTGCTTGAAAAGCTCCGGCTCTACCCTGTTAGAAGGGAAAATTAAGTATAGTTCTCAGCGTATGCTGCATGGGCATGTTTTGGGTCAAAAGGACCAAAAGGCAAGAGAAAAATTTACGACTTGTGAAAGTGAAACAAAACTAAAATCATGACAGTAGACCTTTCAAATTCCAAAATTTTTAGAAGTCAAGTCTGTCAAAGATATTGTAATGGAATACATGTAAAATTGATATTCTTGACAAGTTAAGGGTATTATCGATGTTGGTTTTGTGACATCCTAGACCTGGATATGCCTATTGTGACCCATGACATGCATCCGCCTGCCTCTGATTCACAGCTCAATATTGGAACTAGTCTGTGATGGGCTGTAGATTTTGTCCTCATCAAACAGAGAGAAAAAAAAAAAAAGTAATCAAGGTCAGGATTTCAAGATCAGGGCATTGCAGGTCCCTGTTCCTTGAAGTTGCCTCAGATTTTCATGTATCTAGTGTTACTGTTCCTCTTCCACAGTTGGTAGAATAGTCCCTTTATATGGTGCTGTCATTGTGATTTTATCATTCCGCTAGATTCTCAACTTCTATTCACCTGATGACTTTGTTTTGTCAATAGGACAAGATGATGATGAAATAACCGTACAGAGCCAACCGCTGCAGCGAGACATTTTCAGGCTTCGACAAATGCGGAGGGCTAGGGGCTTGACCTCTTCACAGACTGGATCCGCGTCTGTGGGGAGTGGAGCTATTTCTGGGGAACCTTCTGGAAGTAGTGGATGACTAATTGGTCAATCTACTACCTTGAAGGCCAGTGAGCATTTCCTTTTTCCCTTTTTGTTGTGGCAGTTTTTTAACTTAATGTTGCTACAACTTCTGATGTAAGAAACAGTTCTTTTTTCTGAAGAAAGTTATAGTTTCGTTTGGGCACATTCTGCGTTTGAATGTTTATCGTATCATAAGCATGCCAATCTTGTAACAGTATCCGTGTTCATCTTCACTTTGCTTTGACTCAGCCAGTAAAGCATCCATGTGTTCTTATGTTTTTCTTACTAAGCTCTCAAGGTCTTATACGTGCTAGGGCTGCCAGCCGGGAGGTACGTGTTTATTGAACTTTTAGGCAATTGCTGGGCTTAAAATCTTACGGACTCGTGTAAGCCGAGGAACCCTCTTAAATTTAGGGCTTAAATCCAACCTCCTAGGCAGGTACAAGGAGCACCTCTTGAACCATTCCACTTACTATTAGGTGAACATCAACAAGTTTCTTCCCAAAACTGTTGCTACGATAAGTTTGCATGTCTTCATAAAAGAGAGAAACTTTACAAATGCAATTACAGCAAAAGATCGATTCAGAACATCACTATATGCAAGAAACTAAATTACACATCGTGAGAGACAGAATCCCACTTTGGCAAGACTGATAATATAATGAAAGGAACCAACCACTTCGTTCTTGCAAGGAATGAAAAAAATTGTCACCCTGACAAGTAAACAAAAACTCAAGCTACTGAAAAGAATAAATAAAGCCCAAAAATGCAACCACGGCTACCAAAAATCCTAAGTTTGTGCAGATCTCAGCACCCACGAAATCTTCAAAACGCAAAGAAAACGGTCAAAGCCGATTACGCAACCAACAACTTGTTACTCCCACTCAACCTGAAACGCTCGACCCGGAGCTCGAGTTGGAACCAAAACTAGATCACTTTTTATGTATTAGTTTCCTGCCTTTGTTCTTTAACCTACTGAACTTGAATCGATTAATCCTTGCTTTCTTTGGTCTCTACATGTTCTGTGCTTGCATCCAATCTATGATCGACCTCTTCTTTCCTGTCTTCGTGGTGAGCAACCAAACTATGGGGGATGTCTTCTTTCCTGTCTCCATGGTGGATGTCTTCTTTATTACCTCCATCAGATTCTCTCTCATCGAAAGAATGCACCTCATGAACAGCAGAACTCGGAACACTCTCAGCTGATTTGGGCTCAGATTTATCAGCATTAGTTTCTACTTGTTCCTCCTGCTCTTCAGTGAATGTAGTATCGGTGGCTTCCCCAGCATCGTCTTTGTTAATTTGCTTAGATACCAATTCAATATCTTCACGAGGTCTTGCTTCGGGTACTTCCAGCTCTGCATGCTCATCAGAGAAATCATGAAGCTGCATCATTTTGGAGCCGTCACCATGCTTTTCAGAGAATTCTTTTGAAAGTTGCATCATCAACTCCTCCATGTCATCCAGGGCTCTGGCTTCAATAAACTCCAGCTCTGACTGTCCATAGCTTGGTTCCGATTTATCCTCATTTGGTTTGCTAGATTCTCCTTCCGAGAACTGCTTCAAAGCAAGACCAATGTCCTCTACAAGTTTTGGTTCAAGAATCGGCATCTGTATCAAGTCACCCGTTGCTACTTCTTCTTTTGATTCTCCATCGGAGTGTATTTCGAGCTGCTTTTGTGGCCTGTTCATGGAAGCCGACTCTTCTGCAACTCTGAAATCGCCAATTCTGTCCAATTCAGTCAAAAGGTCTTCGTCGAGGTCTTTGATGCATGCGACCTCTTCCTCCCCCATCACCCAAACGTCATGGTCGGCCCCCGGATGATCCTTGGAAATTTGCACAGTATTTGGCCGATTCGTATCGTCATCCATAGCTGATGACTCTGAAACAGGGAGTACGGGGTCCAGAACTCTTGATGTGGCCGCGTAGTTTTCATCAGCAATGTCCTGTCGAGCACCTTCTGACAAGGATACATGGATGTTCTTAGGCGATTCATTATGGGATCCACCTTGTATCGTCTCAGAGGTGCTATGCTCCATATCTGATAAACCTGAGGACTCATGCAATTCTTTAGTTTCCAAGATCTGTGAACCAGTTAACAATGTAAGATCAGCAGGGGGGTGATCCACAGGAAGAGCATTGGCGCTCTGCAGACAATCCTCATGTGCATTTTCAGATGAATCCTCCACCTGCAAATAAGATAAAATTTGATCGCATGAGCATTTCTTGTTGAACATCTCCTAGGACATCAACAGAAAATAAAAGCATGTTGAAGGTACTACCTCAGACACATGATAATCGTCAACGGAGGACAGATCTACAGCTGATACGTCTTCTTTCGGAGGCATGCTCTCTGATATTGTTACAGGTAGATCAACCACTGAAACGGCAGCAGTAGCCGCTACCTCCTCAGCATTAGAGGGATGAGCATGGACATCAGCAAAGGCTTCACCATCCTTACTCAATGCTCTTGGGGATAATTCAGCAACATGGATGTCCTCAGCTTTTTCTTGATTGTTGCTGGGTTGGATGGTCTCAATCACAGCTTCTTTTACCTCCGGTAGATGAGACTGGTTGCTCAGATTGGTGTGGCTTTGGCCATCTCCTACTGGAACAGAAACATCTGCCAAAAGATCGTCACTGTCTGAAAAAGCCACACTGGGTTTATTGACTGATTTGTTTTCTCCATCAGCAGTCTCTTCTTTAAACTCATGTACAATGTTCTTTTCCACTTCGATATCATGAGAACCTTGCTCTGAAGACTCCACTGGAGCATCAGAGGCTCCGGATGAGCATGGGAAGATTCCTTTCTCCGTAAAGGGATCACCTTCAACTAATGACGCCAAGCCTGAGTGAAATTTTTCTTGTGCTGATGGGCTCGAGTCGAAAACTGGCTCTCCCACCCGGCTGTCATCTGCTTCCTTTATCAGAATGTGCGGGTCTCTGGAACATGGTTGTGCAATTTCAGTAGTGCTCGTCGAAGCACCAGTCCAGAATGACTTGTCGCTTTCTTCATGAACATTTCCACCAAACTGTATTTCGTCTTCATCTGATGAAGTAGAGGAATTTGAATCATTAAAATCTTCTTCAACGACGTCTGATGCTGCATACTGCTTACTTGGAGACTCGTCAAGAGGAAGTATGACATGCTCAGGCGAACCCAATCTTGCAACCTCCATGTGAACTTTTCTGCTTTTCATCTGCATCTCTTCGGAGGGCATTTCTGATTCCTCCTCTAAACCTGGAAAAGGAGAAGTAGATCCTACGTGGTGGTCAAAAGATTCAGGTTCCTGAATATGCTCCTCTGTGATATCAGAAGCAACTGATTCAACGTCATGCACAAGATCTTCCTCAGGATTGCTCTGTCCTTCTTGGATTTCCATGTGCTTCTCTTCTTCTTCTGAATCACTCTCTCGCTCTGGTGATGATGAATCACTATCACCTGGTTCAACAGAAGCATAAGTCGCTGCATCAACAATTTGTGCTCCATGGGCTTCACCATGCAGTTCATGGTCTTTCGGTGTCTGAAAAAAGAAGCTCATGCTAGAGTCTGTACTTCCATTCTGAATACTGGGAAAGATACCTTCTCCCAAGGGATCTCCATTAGAGGTACTCACTTGTGGGATATCTTTCCCAACTGCATCAGCAGCATGGTGGCCATGAAAAGAAGACTCGCTGTGCTGCTTATGGGGTTCTGCAAGGCTCGTGTTAAGGGGTGGATTAACAGGAGGAAAACACTCAAAACCTGCAAAAGAATTTACAGCTGCCATATTATAAAAAAGAACCAGTAATATCAGAAACAATCTTCTTTAGATCAGTACCTCCAAATTGTGGCCCACCCAATAGATGAGCTTCATTTGTATACAGTCCCTTCTGTTGAACAGCCATGAAATCTCCATGGCTGGAAGTTTCTCCCGTAAGCATCCCATCCACGCCAGCATGGTCATATGGAAGATCAAATGGGTTCCGTTTTGCCGAGAAGGTTGAAGGCGCCCTAGCCGAAGCTGGAACTGACACCTCTGCTAGTTCTTCCTCTCCATCACAGGGTAGATCAAAAGGATTCCTTCTGATAGAAGGAAGTGTCGCAGACCGAATCAGAAAAGGTGAGGCTTGAAGGGAAACAGAATCCAGTATGTTGAATGAAGAATCATCCATATCCAACAACGATATTTTCTCATCTGATTGCAGGTCTATAAGGTCCTTCTCCAGCTCAATTTTTTGGTTCCTCCTAGCTCGACGTTTGGCCATCAGATTCTCCAGACGTCGGTTCCTCTCCAACTCAGAGCTGCCAAGATCCATGACATTCTTCGTGTCATCATCAGTCCACTTGACCCCGCTTATCACTTCGTGCCCTTTGTTTTCTCCTTCACGACTCTCGCCGCCTTCCTTCTCCAATTCAGTACTAACATCATCGTCGTCCTCGTCATCGTCCTCTTCATCATTGTCATCCTCATCATCAGAATCATGATTTTCAGAAGATTGCTCAGAATTTCCTTCGGACACTTCAAGGGAAGCAGGTTGGGGGGTCTCGGAATCCAGCAGGGGGTGAAGTTCGTCAAGCATGGGCAGTATGTCAGCCATGGAAGCATCAGGAGAAGAACTCTCTGCATGCTCCGAGCTAGAGTGAGATAGTTGGTCGTCTTGATCAAGCCCAGAGGATGACTGATCATGACGATCTATCCTCATCCAAGGGGATCCCAAAGAGGAAGTAAAAGAATCCTCAACATAGGCCTCAGAAACTTTATCCCGAACTTCGAAATCGTCGGCCTTATGCTTAGTCTCCTCAACATGATCTTCTTCAACCTTGTTCTCCTCTTTGTCCTTTCCTATGTCGTTCATCACGAACCGAACAGTTCGTCTGCTGTTCGAACGACAATAAAATTTCCCCCTGGATGAATCATCTTGGGATTCACCAGCCTTTAAGTTCCCAGCCAATCTACTCTCATGAATTGCTTTCTCCAAACGACCAGTACCCAGTCCTAGCCCTTCCCTTGGTCGACCTTGTGTGGGAGTGAAAACCAAATCCTCCTCATCTGTAGCTACTCCAGACACAACTCTCTCATCCTTCTTCTGTATCTCCAAACGCAAGGAGTCACCACCTTTGATCTCTCCTCCTTCATCACCCAAATTCCTATTCTTGATTGCCTCTTCTTCGATCGTCTCCATTGTATTCCTTTCCTTCTCAAGCAAGGGAACCTCCATCTCGGAATTCCCATCCTTCTCGGTAACAACAAGATCAACACCACCATCCGCTTTAAGAGAAGAGATCTCCCGAGTTTTCTCTTCTTTCTCCTCACAAATTTCAGGAATATGGGGATTCCCAAAACTCAAAAGCGTCCCCAGAAGAATGGCAGTGCAGATGATGACAGGGGAACTGGAAAGCAGAAAGAAGAAGGCGGCAGGAAAAAATGCATATAACAACACAATGAAAACCAAGATACCAGAAAGGAAGGGATGTTCACGCACAGATCCGCAGCAAGCTTTGCTGAAAACGATCAAGGATCTCTTAGTTTGACACCCGACCTTCTTGCAGTCAATACCCATCTTCAAATCTGTGCTGTTTCGATCTTCCACAATCGGATCAAACAAAAAAACTAAAAAACTATCAACAAAAACTATCAAAAAGGGAATTATTCACAGACTCCTATGCCAGAAATCAGATTGCTAACCGTCTTCCTCTCTCCCAAAACACAAAAGCGGGAGAAGGTGAAGGACCACCAAGGGGAAGAATGAGAGGAAAACAGATCAAGCCCAAAAAATAGACTTTTTTATTTAATGGGTGCATAAAAAATCCATAGGTTTGATGACAATAATAGAAATCGGAGGAAAAGATTGGAGTTACTTGGATCGGAGGAGTTGGTATTCTTGGCTCAGAAATGGTCAATCTTGCCTCTCTCTCTCTCTCTCGGTTTGTCTTTCTGCTTTCCCTCCCCACCTTTTCTGTTATCCAAGCTTTGGACGGCAGAGATAATGATTCATGCCAACAAAGCCAAAAGAAAGCGAGGAGGAGATCCTCCAATGTAGGGGCCAGCCATGATCACTACCTTCCCTTCTGTTCCTCCTCTTGTGGGGAATCCAATTAATCGCCGATTTTTTCTTTTTTCATGTTTCAAAACATAAAAAC
Organism: Nymphaea colorata; assembly: GCF_008831285.2. Taxonomy (NCBI): domain Eukaryota; kingdom Viridiplantae; phylum Streptophyta; class Magnoliopsida; order Nymphaeales; family Nymphaeaceae; genus Nymphaea; species Nymphaea colorata. The sequence goes on from NC_045138.2 coordinate 32,053,614, forward strand.
CCGGGAACCGTTAACGATCGTCTCGTCTGAACGGCGGTGCTGCCCTTCAAATCCCTACCTCACCCTTTTCTCTTTTTACTCACGCGCACACATTATATATATATATATATATATATAAACTAACCGTTAAATAATTATATGGATTTTTAATAATATTCAATCTCTTAAGTGTTCTTCAGAAAATTTTCAAGATAATATTTTCCCCAATCTTATCGTTCGCTTATAAGAAATTAACAAAATCTAAGTCATCTTCACATATAAAGCGTTAATGATGGCTCTTTTAAATAGTACTTCCAAGAAAAGGTGCCCCTGAGACGCAGGCTCCCTGTCATCAAGTGGCTGACTCTAAATTCAAATATCAAAATTAATGTATATATATATATATATATATATATATATATATGATGCGCAGAGGGCAAAGTGAGAAACAAGACTTCTTAAATATATAAGCCATGTTTGGATGACACTGTAAAAAAGCTACTTTGTAAAAATTAGTATAGTAAGAAGATGATTTTTAATAATCCTTTAACAATTGGTTTGTATGATTGAATGACACAATTAAAACACATTTTTTGGGAATAATTTTGGGAAACCAAGTTGTTCAATGTTTGAAAATTCGGTTTTGACAAAACTCAATTATGGGAAAATCTGGTTTGAGTGTCACCTAAATGTTCTAAAAACAGCGTTTCAGAGGCAAAATGTGGTTTACTTGGAGTGTCATCCAAACACTGCCATACATTTGTATTTTATCTTTTTTAACCGTTAAAAAAGTGACTATGTTGTGCTTTTGTGTCCAAAGAAGAAAAAAATTTTTTGCTTGTTCTACATCAGTTCAAATGAAAACTTGTTTTCCGGAATCTAAAGCAAATTTTATTGCCGCTTATCCTGTAAGGACTATTGATTACGTAATTTTTTTAATAAAAAATTTTATTATTGACCAAAAAATTTGTTTTTAAATTATTTAAATAATAGAAAAATATTAGATAACAAAGGTGTAGGCTTTTCTGGTGCCGCATCTGCATGGGCATTTTAATAACAGAGAAGGAGAAAGGACATCCCCGTAAATTTGGAGAAAGATTGAGAACATTCCCCATACGCGCTCAACGGCTCGAGGCGCCAAGCCTGGCCTCATCCAACTAGACCATTCGATCGCCGATTTTACCGGACGAGGAATCGTCACCGTTATGGAGCAACGGTGCTTTCGCCTTAAGAAACAAGCAACCACCCTTCCGTGGGGACCCACACTCCAGTGGCCTTTACAGCTGACACTCGGCGCGCCCACGCTGGAAGGCATTAAACTAAACAGCGGAATTTTAAAAAATAAACACTACTTTGCTATAACCATCTTTTACAACTATATATATATATATATATATCGGTTTTTTTAACATTTTGCGACATTAAAAACTGTTGCCATTGGTGTGTTCGACGGCAGCACTCCATAGGCCATGGTGCATTAGCCACACAATGCATCATTTATAACAGTTTTTACCATTATAAAATATGAAAAATCTCATCCCACGATAATTCTTCACATGTTGCGTATTTGGATGACGAAGAATGTTGTTGGAAGGCTAAAAAACATAAATATACTATTAAAAATGCTCCATAACCTATTGGTAAGAGTACTATAAACTATTGTCATACTATAAATGGTTGTTAAATTTTTTAGCTATCACCAGCAATAGTTGTGCAAATTTGAATTCATTATATATATATATATAAGAATTGAAATCAGATGGCTAAAGAATTTAAGCCTGTCTCTGATATCACTATAAACTGTTGTTAAAATTATGAATGTCTAGCAGCTAGTCGATTTTAATTCCCACATATATATATATATATTAATGTTGTTGATAATACTATAGTTGTTAAAATCTGTTTCTGAATCTAATTAAAGAGTTTACCAATTCAATGAATTGGGTTCAAACGAATAAGCTGTGAATAGAAAAAAAGTTGAAAAGTGACAATATGTCATAATTTTTGTCCAGCTGCATCTAACCCCACTCTTGAAGTAGCTGGTGTTTGTTTATGGGATTCTTGTCCACCGAGGTGAGTTATCTTCTTGTACAACCTTTCAATTCTTTGTCTTTTTTGTTCTTTTTCACAGGATAAAGGAGGCATTCGCCCACACTTGAAGCAATAGAGGACAGCGGCTGTAAAGAGTGGCGAAACTTTTTTTTTTTTTTTCATGGAGTACTAAATATATTGTTAATAAATTTTTAATTGACCTTGAAGCAGTGATCGAGTCTCGTGAGCTGCTCCATATAACTGGACTTAGGTTCATTTAAGTCCAACATGCAAATTCAAGGTTTCAAATTGGACTCTGTAAAGCATATTCTCTACGGAGACCCCACTTATCTTCGCCCTTAATTGTAATGGAATACATAAAAAAAAAAAAAAGCTTTGTATCGGATTTATCTTCATATAGGTTTGCTTTTCTATGCTACAAAAATTGCTTACATGATTGAATGATGAAGTTAAGATATCCAGTTTAGAGGTCTAGAGACGGAAACTTGGAGTACCAGCCCTTGCCACTTTGTCATAAATTAACCAGCCAATTAAGAAGCCTCACTGTATCTATCTCGGGTTTGAAGGGGTTTAGCATAACTGGTTGGATTGATGGACAAGTCATGCGATTTTAAATAACAAGTTGGCTCTCTCCTCTCTCTCTCTCTACAGTAACTCTATCAAGGAAAATTAAACCAAATATAATACATAACATATATATATATATTCTTATCGAATGCGTCATTGTTGATGCCATTTTGTGTAGAAACTTATTGGCTGATTGATACGACTACTTTTAATTTTTAAAATTGGTTAAGATATTTTAAATTAATGTTGAACTCATAAAATGAAAAAGGGCGATGAACCGATACTTATCAACGGATATGCGGTATGGATGAACTACTCAATACAGCGCCTGGACAATATTTTTTACAATATTGATCTGAAATAAGATTCAGTCTTCTACGTTATATTTCAAATTCATACAGGCATAGATTTGGGACCGTTTGATGTAGAGCCGCAAATGGATGGGCAATTGTGTCATTTTTCCTTTACTGCATTTTAAACTGAATTTAGCTAATTTTCTTCTGATATATTTGCAACTTTATGGGAAACCAAGAGAGGACATAAAGGTGCAACACTTTAGTTTGTTTTTTATTTTTTTCTCATTTACTTTTTAGAAAAAAAAATAAAAATAAAAAAAATATTGGCCATTACCAGCGGGGAGCAGATAATAAGAAGAAATACTAGAAATTTCTAAATGTCCAAGTTGAAATTCTTGATCATATCTAACACAAAGTCAGAAGTCATCAACGAGCTCGACTCAAACTCGTCTTGTTTATAAACGAGTCAAACTCAGGTTCAAATGTATGCTTGAAATGTTAAACGAGATGAGCTCGAGTTGTAATAATTCAATTCGTTTAAATTAGATTTGGCTCGACTACATAATGAATATTTAATTATATGAGGAAAAAAGTTAAACGAGTAGCAAGTAAACGAAATCGAAGTAAACAAGTTAATAATTAAAAGAAACAAGACGTGGTTATGATAAACGAGTTAAACAAGTTGAGTACGAACTCTATGTTGTATCGTAGAGTCTAGTTCGAATTTGTTTTATCGAGCTCAACTCAAATTTTCTAACTAGAATCAAGGTCACGCTGCCCCAACTCGATCTCGACTCGCTCGTGTGCAGCCCCAGCTGAAGTAAATAAAATTGAAATGCTTCAGTTTGGTTTTTTGGAAACTCAACTAATTTGAAATATCAACCTATTTTTTAGAACAATGCAAGGTTTGTCAAAAGTAAACAATGATGCTTAAGTCTCAAGGGGCATTGGTTCAGTCACTTGGGACAGTAGCTAGTTTGAGTAGCATGGGCACCCACATTCCTTTGGCAATTGGAACCCGAAAGCCATGCACTAGCTGACATGCAGTGGGGACTCAACCAGACAACAACAGTTCGACTCAATCCTGGACAGAAGAGCAAGGAGAAGGGAAGCTTCCGCTCTCACTCACGAGGTAGAATTTTTTCAATCGGCTCACTCACCTTGAAAAAGAAAAAATCATTGAATTATTTAGAAAAGTTATTTGAATAATAATGACGCAAATAGATTCTTGTTTCTCATCGGTGCTACTCATTTAGACTGCAAATGGTGAATGTACGACACTTTAGTTGATGAATATATAATTTCTTACCCATCGAAGTGGTCTTCAACCGCTAGAAAGAGATAAAAGATAAATGAAAGAACTTCCGCTCTTCCGGGTATCTACTCTTCACTTATTGGACCACTTGTTATCTTATTTTGTGAATGCAAAGAATTGGAACTATCAATGTGAAATATTCGCTTCACCATGGTCCCTGTTGATAGAGAAAGGACAAGGCATAGAGAAAGAAGAATACAATAATAATAACAATAAAAGGATAAAGGAATTGGACAGGCAAAGTTGGCCGGTTTGGACGGTAGCAGAAAAGGAATTTGATCCTACCAACAAAAGAAAAAGACTTATTTTTAATATTTTTTAATAACTGTTATGGAGAATGTGGGGAGGGGGTTTGCAGATTCATTTTTCGGGTATGTCTCCGTCTTAAGTATCAGCAGAGGCATCCCCACCTTGCAAAAGAAAAACAAGCAGCTTTTTATCATACTTTATTATGTGAATGTATCTTGCAAACTAAGCTAACGATGCATAATTAACAAAAAACTTATATTTTCCCTTTACTATAGAATTACTGCTATGCTCTATTCACCTGAAAATGCGCTCAGATAGTCTTCAATTGGAGGCTGATAAGAAGTTTAAATTCCATTACCAGCCATTTGGCATGAGGAACCTTGTGTAAGCGTTTCACGAATCTGCTATAAATATTGAGACAAATTCATGGAACACTTGTTTAAGCAGTTCATGAATATATCTCAATATTTGGAGAAGTTCATGGAACGTTCACATAATGTTTCTCATGCCAAACAGCCGGTAATAAAACTTAAAGCTCTTATCAGTCTCCAATCAAGAAAGATCTAAGCACATTTTCAGTGAATAGAGTAGAGCAATATACCTCAATATTTGGGGAAGTTCATGGAACATTCACACAATGTTCATCATGCCGTAAGGAGTGACCTTAGACTTAATGAAATTGAAGGTTATGTGTCTAGGACTTTGATGTTAGGCTGCATGTTTAGGTTTTAAAATGACCAAAATGCCCTTGAAAACAGATTTTTTTTTTTTTTTTTTTTTTTTTTTTGTGAAAGTTACTTATGAACCTATGTTGGGTCAGATTTAGATCCAAATTGGATCTAACAAATTAAGGCACTCTCGGAACCAGATGCAGTTTTCCAGAACTGAATCCAAGTTTAACTGGCCTAGGATCTGACATCCGCATGCAAATGAATCTGATTCTTCTTAGATCTCAAAGTTGAGCAAATGAATTTGGATTCATGTTGGCAGTCCAGAAAACCCGACCCATTAACATCTGCAACATTATTTTTGAGCTTCCTGCAGAAGAACAGCAGCTTTCATGTGAAAGTGGCAGACTTTTCCTGCCAAGAACTGAAGAAAACAAGTTGGTGGTAGCTGTGAACCGATCCACATAAGGTTTTCCCTTTCTTCTTAAGGTCCCTTCCTCAATTGGATGCCTAATTGATAGCACAAAAACCATTTTAGTGTGAAATCCTTTCATGTGTACTTCTGGATAATTTTTTTTCTGGAAAAATAGTATTAGGACAGTGTTAGAGCAGAACTTTTCTTACCAAAAATTTTTCCGGCTGAAAACTTTCCTCCTTTCTAAGGTAACAAACAAGTGAAATATCTCTCATTCAATACACCCTTTCTTAGGATTCAGGTGAGCTAGAGGATCATCCCACCATAAATTAATGAGCGCTGGAGCCTATATGAAATTCTGGTTAAGGGACACTAATTATAAAATTTAAAAATTTTAAGGGGAACTAACATGTAAATGAAAAAAGTATTCAAAAACATCAATATAAAAACAAAAAAATAAAAAAATGGGGTCAGTGTAGACAATTGTCCACCCATAACCTACACCTGCTTTTGCCCCTGGCTTGTACATCTCTTCCTCCCCATTCATTGCACAAGGGAAAAGTGTCCATTCTACTTGAACTAGAAATCAGCCGCCTACCAAGTGCTAGTCCCCGACAGGAGGCGGAGGGACGGGTGGCCTGCCTAGGCCGTGGCCCCACCCTAGCTAATTGAAAAAAAAAATTACATTAAAAAAATTGAAATTTTTTAGTTGATTAATATATTTTTTGGTTTTGGGTTTAGTTTGACTCTACCTGGTTAAGTTAGTTGGACCGTTAGTTGGACCATTTGGCCTGTTCCTATAAAAAATCCTTGCTCCAATTCCGGAGCCAGTCACATGTAGGAGGTAAAAGAGGAAAAAAAAAAACTTGGCTTCTAACAACTCTTGGTAAATGATAAACTATGGTGCCCAAGTGAAGTGACATTTTTGTGTGTCACCAAGTTCACACATTAGTTTCTAACATTTAGAAAAAAAAAAATCCACGAGGGCTCCACTTCTAGCCAGTGGCCGGCGTCCAATGTCACCAAGTTGAAAGAACATCAAATTAGAAATTCCATATTTCTAATTTTGCTTTAAAAAAAGTAAATAAAAAATAGGTTATACTGCCCTCGACGTGGGTCTCTCTCTCTCCCTCTCTTTCTCTCTCTCTCTCTCTCTCTCTCTCTCTCTCTCTCTCTCTATATATATATATATATATATATATATATATATATATATATATATATATATATATATATATATATATATATATATATATATATATATATATATATATATATATATAGTTTTAATTATTGGGCAGTTCATATGTATCTCCCTCTCTGGCATTTTGTAATAGTAATGCTACCCCACCACCTCTTTCGTATGCTTATTTATTTTATGAGTTCTTGGGGTTGCTACTTTGTGTTGGGGTAATTTTTTATCTGTTCACTTTTTTATTTTATGATCACTTTTTTTATTTTATGAGTTGTTCGCATGACTGGTTTGTGTATGCCACCTTTTCATTTGTTGGCTTCTTTATTTTATGAGTTCTCGGCATGACCAATTTTCTTATGCATGTGCTTTATCTGTAATTCAGATCTTGACTTCTTTGAACGTTTGGCAGTTTGGTTGTTTTTCACTTGCATGCAAACTATTATATATTTCGAGTGAGCAAGAGGTTAACAACTCACAAAAAAAAAGCCGTTTAGTATTTAAAAGGCAAAAATATCAAATAACATATTTTTTTTATTGATGTCAGTAGACAAATCAAGAAATATATATATATAGTCAAAGTTGCAAAAAACAATTGACTACCAATAGTCTTTGAGTGTGGTCGGCAGATGGGACAAATGTCAGCTATCTAACCAAATTGACCACGAGGCGTTTGAATGACACTTTCATCTAATTCAATCTTATAAGGACTTGCTTTTATGACAATAAGTGTTTTTTTTTTTTTTTTGAGTAACGCACCGGAACCTGGTTTTCTATTAATCAAGGGAGGCTAGTTTCACTCCTTTTTACAAAACTAGATTTTGTTAAATCTTAGTTTTCTTAATGACACCCAAACACTCAAAATAGACAAAATTAGCACTAAATCTCTGTTTGCTTTTTCTTCAAAATATTTAACCATACATATATATGGATTCAAAATTTTAGATTAAAACATTAATAAATCTTAGATTTCTTTATCAGGTTTCAGTACTTATGGTTTTCCTTTGAATCTTATAGATTTATTTCTATGGCTATATACAAGAAGCCTTGGCTTCTCTTTCCTTACCTGAATATTATAAACGAATGCAAACCTATGTTGTGTCAACTAAATATTAACATGCAATCTGCAATGCATCGGACATGTGCTGTGAAAGGTTGGAGGATTTCTCTATTCCAATTGGATGGAAAATTTTAAGAATTATATATATGCTGGCTACCTCTATTGGCAAATTATTTTTTTTACTTCCATCCTTTCAAACTACAAAAATCGTAGCTAAATATCTTAAAACATCATGACCAAAGAAAACCTGTAGCCGATGTACTTTTTCTAGTAAGTTTGGGTAACGGAAAATTAAAAAATCCACCTAGCCAGCATAATATATATATATATATATATATATATATATATATATATATTGGCCCAAATCCACCTATTTATACAGCCGTCCCTATTTACCCATCTTATTATACTAATAAAACTACGGGGTCTCAATGAGACATATGTTCCACCACTATAAATTTTATTTTTAATAATTGGATTTAAGTAGACCTGGGTTCAATTATATGGGTCAAACCACGAGACCTAAGTTATTGTATTAAGGTCAATTGAAAATTTGTTAACTATATATATTCAGTGTTTGGCTCCGTCGTTGCATAGTGCCCTTTTCGATATAGAAAACTGTGAATGGGTTTTTCTCTAAAAAAATTTTTCTATCTCCGTCACTGTAGGTAATGTTTATTTACCTGCACAGTCCGCACCAGTGTCCAGGCACGCCACTGTAGACATCATCACTGACGTGGGAATTGTACCGCATGCGCTAACGTTGATTGGCATCCACATGCTTGCGCCATTGAAGTGGAGATATTCACTGATGCGCCTTGTTGCAACATCTGCGAGTTCACTTCAGCGACGCTACGTTGTTGTCAAGTCGTCAGCACTCGGTGCACCAGCAAATAGTATGACTGTTAAAATGATTAAAGGGCATGCAGTGTTTTTTTGCAACTCTGACGTGTTTTTACTGTTAGTGATTATAGCTCTGACGTTTAAAATGCATCGTCAATAAGGGCTCAGTGACGTTTTAACTCACAGTCAGAAATCCGCACATACGTTGCCGAAATCTTGGATAGTCACAGTAACTATCAGCCGCAAATTTTCCGACATTAGTATAGTGAACATACAGTGACTAAATAAATTCTGGTCGAAGTTCCGATGATGTAGATCATCTGTGTCCGTTTCCTATAGTGAATGCTGACCTTTTAGTGACGAGGAATTCCGGTCAGTGTCTATGGTTAATAAACGTACTACATTTGCGCTCTCTCTCTCTCTCTCACACACACACATATATATATATATATATTACACCGTACAAATGTGCTTGATGTTCATATATTATAAAAAACTTAGACAATCCTGCAAATCTGTCGCAGAACAATTATCTATTTTTCATTATACATTGTAAAAAGAAGAATCATTAAAACTGTATACAATTGAGCAAATCCGTCACAGTACATATATGTATACATTGACATAACGGCTTTTAAAACAGGAAAAAAAAAAAAATCATAACCAAGCTGTATGGCCATTGCCGCAGTGGCCTTAAAAAAAAAATGATTGGCTTACTAAATACTATATTGTTGCCTGCAGTTGTCTCAGTTATTGAGGGAATCTGCCTTGTGTAAGCTATGAACACAGTCCGACATTTCTACTGTTATAGCACATGATATGCTATTTTACATACTTAACTTACAAGCATTTGCTTGGATGCCAAGAAGTTGGTGTTGCCTTGAGCTACTGTGCAGATCTAAACGGCAGATATGAAAGTAAACAGAAGTGAAACGCTCATCCAAGTTTGTGTAGGCTGCTGTAATAGGCTTATCAACACTTGCCCTTGCGCACACACATACAGGAAAATTAAAACTAGTTGGTTGCCCTGGATGGTTGCATACTTAAATTTTGTCGCTAAAAGCACTATGAACCTGTCACTAAAGCATCACATACCATTACTACATCATTAAATATTGTTGCTAATGTCCTGTGGCTGAAGACTTTTAGCAATGGGTTCTAAAAATTTAATCATGCGACAATTTAACAGCCAGAATATATTTGGAGTGCGTTATTTTTAAAATTTAAAAATAAATAAGGTGAAGAAAATAAAATAACATAAATATAAAAAAATGTCAACGACATGCCAATAGCTGATAATATCGTGACCAAGTCAGGATATGTAATTTGTAATCCACTGTTTTTCTAGTGTTTACAGGATATCAGGCCCCATGCTTAGGCTTCTTGTCATAATTTTTTTTAATTCATGTCTCATTTCAAGCTTCATTCTCAAATTCACAATTTTTTAACCACGAGTTTACACTGATTCTCATGTTAAATCAAACCACCAAATCCCAAGAAAAACAAACACCCAGTTAACTAGTTAATTATTTATTTGAAGTAGTCTACGTAATCTTTCATTGTTTTTATTCATCAGTATATGATAACTTAAATAATTTAAGCATAATATATACCGTATATTCTTTGGTACACATTTACTCGTTGCCCGTTCATGGCAATACTTAAACCATGTAAACGGGGCGGTCACAGTCAAGATCATGCATATGAAATAATATTTCATTTTAAGTACATAAACAAAAGTTCCTGTCTGTAGCATGACGTTCAACGTGCCCGTCAAATGAAATAACAAAACAATTATTATATTTTTCATAGAATTGAACGGATCCAAGTGTTTGGTGCGGTCTCATAACTTTCCCTTACAAGGAGCCTGCATTTTTACCATAATCCGGAAACTATGACTTAAATTTTCAAGTTTAATTTATATACACTAACCTTTCAAGACATTCTTCCTTGTCCCCTTTTCATATATTTTTATTAGTTTTGCTACTAGCAGTCAAGTATTGATTATTGAGCCTGATTTTAATATCATACAAACACAGACTATATGTTTGGAATTTGGATGCACATAAAGTCCTGGAATAAGTTCGCTTAAAGCTTGCAACTGAAAGGGGAACTAAAGTTGTGTAAGAATTTGTGTGGTCTCTAGCTACAAGGTTCAACGATCAGCTAGTGCTTTTTGAATTGAGACGGTGTTGTGTGTGTTTAGGGCCAATTACATACAGTTGTGTTTGAAGTTTGAGAGGACGTTTGATAAGAAAAACATTGCACTCATAAAACAAGTGTTCATAAAACACGAGAACATTAATAATTCCAGGTGAGTGAGAGGGCTATCCCACTACACAGGCGAGAGCTGAAGGCCCCCCTCTTCTCCTTTGCAACTAAGGCTCGAGTTGCAACAGTACCAAGTGGTGAGATTGCCGCATGCTCGAACGTCCATGTAAAACCCACTCCACTTACGATACAAGGAGCATAGCTGAGTTTCAAACTAAAGACACACCTTCAAAGTGCCTCCAAGCCCACCATTTTGTGCTATGCCCCCTCGGGGCAAGAACATGAATACTTACTGTAGGAAATGCGATGGCATTATAGGCGTTGCTTCCAGTTCTATCAGCCTAGATATAATCATACAACGTTTACTAAAACAAAATCATTATGCCGTTGAACTAGTGTTGCAGGTAAATATGTTCCTAAAACACAATATTCTTTTAGGTGCTTTTTCAAGCACCCAATCACCTCTTCTTTTCTCTTCAAAAAACTCTATCAAACATGCGAACGACGTATGTGAAGCACTTCGGGAAGAAATACATTAGATCTGTCTCCTTTCGGTTGATGCTTTAAAGCAAATCATTAGTTGTTACAGAGATACTATTTTTATTGCAATCAACCAACGTGAATTAAAGTCTGCACTTTCCACATGACATGCCAAAATAAAATTTGGAGACGAGTATCACAACTTTGCCTGTAAAATAGCGCTAACAGAATTTGATAATTTTAATTTCTAAAGATGCATCATCTTTTAGGGATATTATTTTTTCTGCAATTGATATTTGGGGAATAACTACATCCGGTGCACTCTATGGTTTGTAACTCTACCAACATGAGACTTGGAGACGTGACTCTCAGACCCTTATCTGTGAAAAACAATTCTCAAAAGTCTTCGTACGGATATTTCTCTCTAAGAAAAGGTGAAAAGAAAAGCCTTTTGAATGATCCGCATGAGAAATGTCTTTAAAAAGAACATTGCAGAAGCAGTATATATCATACAGCGTTTGACCTCAACAGATCTAATGCTTGACTGGAAGCAACCACATGAACAAGCAGAGAAAAGGAATGAAGGTTTCCATGAGGCTTAGACTAGATTGCTGTCTAACAAGCTTCTGAATCCAAAGCTGAACTTGTGAGCATTCCACAAAGGCACAAACTTAAGGAGTAACTGTCAAAGTTATGATGGTGAATGCAGGCATGAACTAAAAATAGAAAAATTTCTTGCAGATATATTAGTATATACATAGCGAAACAAGGGAAAAAAAAATAAATGTTCCGCTTTGCACGAGAAGATAGAGGGGGTCATGGTGCCAAAGCATAAGAAAAAAAAGACGTACATGCATATTTTCACTGTTAAATATTTGCACTTCGCTGCCGAACTTTAGCTTTTTCAGCATCAATTATAGATTCTACCAATTTAACTGCGTTCTCAAGCTTTCCCTCAGCATTAACAACGACATAGTCAAACTCCTTTAAATGCCTTACCTCCTCTCGAGCAGTTGCTATCCTCACCAGGAGCATCTCTGAGGTCTCTGTCTTCCTGTCTATGAGCCGTTTCACTAAAGCTGTCTCACTCTCAGGGACTAGAAATACAAAGACCGCCGAATCCCCTAGTATGGCTCTCAGAGTAGCAGCACCTTGAATATCTACTCGTAAAACAATGTCAAATCCTTTGGCCATGAAGTTCCGAATCTGCATACAGGAACACCGCCACCAATAGTACATTCATGACTAGTGAAACATAACTACGATTAAAATCAACTAGGAAAAGCACATAGGCAACACGAAAATATGTAAGTACAGAGAGATGGAGAGGAGTATAGAAACCCAAAATAGAAATGAAAGGTTCCACTATACTGCCGCTGACATGGCTTTTGACATGTGTACCTAGCTAGCTGCATAAAAGGGATGAACATGACAAAGAACAATTACATCCAAAATGCAAAAGCTATCAATTTGGGGAATACATTAAGCAGCAAATCTTTCTGACATTAAGCAGCAAATCTTTCTGACATCAAGGGGTAGACAGAAAAATGGAACCCTATTCAGCAAGTGCCTTTGTGCAAGTTTTGTAATTTCATAGGAACATATTTGTGAGACAGCTTACGCAAATCTGGTAAACTAGGTTCCTTTTCTTTTTGCCCAATTTACATGACTTGACTGCATAGTAACTTCCATTTATGCCAGCAAAGGTGTCTTGAATTTTGTGCAAGCAAACTTATTCATTTGAGCCATTTCAAGAAATAAAAGTAAGGGTGTTTCTTGAAAAGGGCTCTCTTTAATATTACCTGTCAAATAAAAGCATAAGCTTCATCTTCTCATCTCTCCATGTGCATAATGACATAAATATAGGTTCAAAACAAAAGCATGGTCTCCTTCAAAGTGACAGTTTAAAATTTTATTTATTTGCATGAAATCACAAATATTGTCAATGCTGTGGAAAGGTGTGGACATATTATCATTCTTGGGAGAGCTGTCGACATCAGCAAGATATCATAACAGTGCAAAATATCACCTACGAGATTCCATACTCAAACTGACATTCTCAGGTCAGACATGCACTAGTTGAGTTCTATGGGTAGCAATTTCTCAAACCTAAGTGTGGCAACTCCTTTGAATCACCCTAATCTGAAAATAATTAAACCTTCAAGAATTCTAAAATTGGACAACAGACAGTAATTCTGATTTAATTGATCGTGAATACAAAACATAAAGACATTTACAGACCAGTGACATAGGGCTCTTCCACACAATACACAAGCCTAACCCAATCCATGTTTAAGTACTCACAACCACAAGATGACCATACAATACAAACCACAAAGATAAGTACTCAGCATGCTAAAACATACTAGAAAGTAGAAACTTACAGTACTTGAATTTATAAGTTAACAGGTAGGTGATTTTTTCTTTCGTTTTCTTTTTTTTTTCCTAAGAAGTAAGTACCTTTTTTCTGCACATATTTGAAAGATAACATGACATAAACCTATTATCTCATTTTCCTTATACTTATTTTCCTTTTTTTTTTCCAAAACTTAAAATTTTGAAATAATAATAATAATAATGAAGGGGGGAACAAATTCACAACTTACAGAGAAAAACCTTTCAGAGAAATTAGCAATTTGTTGTATCGTTCAATAAGATTATCTATCAAAGTTAAATAACATTTGAAAAAGTCGATGTAAAGAGAGCCACTGCATGACTTAGTACCATGATCATCTGAAATAAACAGAAACAAGTACCTGCTGCTTAGGAATTCCTTTATAGTCTCCATAGACAAGAGCATACTCCAATAGCTCATCGTTGTTGACCATTGAAAGAAATTGTTCTTTAGTAACAAAGAAGTAATCCTTTCCATCAACTTCACCAGGTCGTTTTGGGCGGCTTGTAGCTGTAATGACAAAGTGAATTCCCTCCCGCACTTCCTGCAGTCTCTGTTGAAACTATGATGATTTAGGCATTGGCTGCAGCAGTCATCACAGTCCATGGCTTTAACCAGATTGAACAACTAAAAACATATTTATCAACTCCTATAAGAAGGGATCGACAAGGCTGTAAATCAAGAGTGTGGATCACTGGTAATAAATAATAATCACAAGAACAGACAGGAAATGAACAATTAAGCAGAAAACATCCAGGATCCAGCCAGGAGCATAAAACAGGGAGAAAGAGAAAACAACCACAGAAAATTGAGATGTAAAATAGACTTTGGTTGTGAAACTTGGAAGAGTAAGAAAATTAAGAAAACCATTTGATTCATGAACATTGGAATATTCGTCTAAAATCTCATATAACATGTATTTAAAGACATTTTGTTCACTTTTTTTCAGTTTTTTCAGTTTCTTTAATGCCAAACAGTTTTTTTTTTCATTTTCTATTTTTTATTTGTTGCTAATCTACTTATCTTTTGATGTTTGTGTCATTAGTTTCTCACTTATTTTATTTTTCCCTCATTTTTAGTTTTTTAAAATTTTAAAAATTTACTGTATTTGTCCTGTTTTTTTAAAGTTCGTTGTATTATACCCGAGAAAAACCTCGCCGTTTAAAATTCCCAGATGCTATTTGTGACTATGATTCAAACAAATATAATCTAAAGGGCATGTTTAGTAGAGTTAAGATTTTGAAACAACAGAACTATGTATCAAGGTTTCTTGGTGATCACCCAATTTTGCTGGATGGAAAAACTTATTCTTTTGCTGAAATCCAAGCTAGATTGCATGTAGCAATATATACATATTCACGTGTCTATACATAAATACATATGTATAGATACACAAGAGAGAGAGAGAGAGATTGTAGTTTTGACATTGACAGGATTACGAAGTTCAATTATATGTCAGGTTACTGCTTCCAATGTGATCGAGCTTTACCTTTTACAATTCACTAATGTTACTGTACTCTCATTTTTACTGGTATATAATTTTACTTGTTTCAATTTGTTGATCTTGTCTCATTAAGCTAATCATGTGTATGTTTTTTATTTTTAAAATCAGTGATTCCTTCTCTGCCTTTCTTATTTTTCTCCCATTTTCGGAGCCGACTAGGACAAGCACCAACTGCTCTCAAAAGTCTAGCTTTTGCTTCCTTGGAGCTCTTAATTACACAAGTTTTCAGCAAAAATAAACAACAATGAAATGGATCAAAAAGAAAACGTACAGAACCAGAACATTCAAATTCAAACAACATCCAAATTCAAAGATCTAACAGCCAGCAACTATAACAAATGCATTTCATACCTTGATAAGAGCATCTTTTCCTACTCCACTCGGCCCACTGATCACCACAATCAAAGGATTTGTTGGTGGAGCTAGAGGTTCTGAACTGAAACATGAGCCTAGAGCTGATTCAAGTCCCCTCATCAATTCAACCTACCAAGAAGTTAGCCAGCCAAATATCATACTCAGTTGATCTACGGAAGGTATGAATTCACAACGTTGAATAGCTAAACGATCAATAAGAAACAAGAAAAGAAAAAACAGCCACCAGTATAAAGGACCAGGCTTCCAAATAGAACCAAATCCATTAATGTGTGAGTAAAGAAGAATGTTCCATTTCCATATGACACTCGATCCTGCATTTCTCCTCATGCAAAGCATGAAGAAAATAAGGAGAAAGAATAAGAAGAAAAAAACGAGGAAAATAAATTTTTTTAAAAAAAAATCAAACACAAGGTTAATATGAGAAGCGGCCTGAAATGGCCCATTCAAAGTATTTTAGCTATCATGGGGACCTGTATCAGAAAACAGGCCTCTGTATAGGCCAATAGAATAACACAATAATATTAAAAATTTATTTCCTAATTTTTGTTTAATTTTTTATGGCTGATATGACCGAATACAGGCTGATGGGCATTGGTGATAATGTGTAGTTTTTAAAGGATTTTGAGATGAGATGGAACTGGACATTGATAACACTGCTGGACGGTACCATGATCCCTCAACTATTGCCAAATATAGGTTGATGGGCATGGGTGATAATGAGTAGTTTTTTAAGGATTTTGAGATGAGACGGAACTGGATATTGATAACACTGCTGGATGGTACCATGATCCCTCAACTAAGTTGGGTGCACAGGCGCATTGTGGGTGAAGTTGTTAATAATTGATGATTATGATACTTTAAGCTCTACTTCAAGTGCATATATTTCTTTTATCTTTTTAAGTGTGTGTGTGTGTGTGTGTGTGTGTATACATATATAAATATATATAGTTATAAGCTTCTCTCTCTCTCTCTCTCTGTCTATAGATATAGATATATATATATATATATATATAAAGAGAGAGAGAGAGAAGCTTACAACTACATTTGCATATCAAATAATTATATACATATACATACACACAATATATATGTACATATATGTATGATTGGTAAAGACCAGACACTTAGGTTAGGGATAAAAAACCAGACCCATCAATTTTGTTTTTAAAAAAACTATTTTAAATAAAATATAAATATCTTAATATGTTTATAAACACTATTTAGATATAAAACATGCTTTGGTTTGTGTTGTTTTAATGAAAACTGTTGATTTTTTTTATTATCATGCCATGGGGGCCATTCATTTTTTCTTATTATAAAAACAGCATTAAAGTCTAACAAATGATCAACTTAGTGTATGTTTTGCATCAACCCATTCTTAAGGTCATATCAATAAGGTTAGATTGAAAAAAAAAGAACACTTTAAAAATCAAAATCAAAGGGTCTGGTTTTTATCCCTGACCTAGGTGTCTGGTTTTTAACAATCTTTCTCTTTCTCTCTCTCTCTCTCTATATATACACACACACACACACACACACACACACACACACACACACACACACCAAGCTTTTTTCCAAAAATGGCTCGCCAGAAAATTTTCAGCCTATATGAAAGTAAAATTTACAATTTTTTTCAACCTAAACAAGGGATCACAACGGTTGATAAGCAGAAGTGAGAGTTCGTGAATGTTGTAATTTTTGAGTGGGATGACTTTTGCGAAACAGAAACGTGTAAAGATCTAACAATGGTTGAATTTGGAAATCAAGTGTTAGGGTGGCAGTTGGCACTGACTAGGTAATACAATAATTTCTTAATCGATAGAAACGAATAAGAGCCATATCCAGCAGGGAAAAAGAGGTAAATTTGGAAAATTTCTTCTGCTAAGATTGTAAAAGTTAAAAAAAGAAAGGTCGTCTATTTCAATGTCATAGGCTGTCACAATATAAGGTTCTAGTTCAAAGACCCCCAGCAAGAGGAGAAGGATCAACAACACGATGAGATGAACTGTATTATTTGAATACTTCTTGTGGTGGTCGCCACTTGGAAAAGCAAAAGGTTTTCAAGGACGCTACGACATAGACCGATGAAGCACATCAAAGATTCAAAAAGAGCTGCTCACTTATGCAGAATAGCAACTTAGCAAAAGCTTATCCGTCTGGAGTTATGAGTCCTTCATGCCACCACCTGGTGGATCAGTTAGCTCGTCTCAGGCCATTCCAGGGCGTTCATGGCCATAATGGAGTAAGACTCGAGGCCGAGGCCGTGCTTCCGCCATTTCAATGCAGGACGCAGTTGGTGCTCTCCAAATATTCAACAATAAGAAAAGAAAACAAATTTATATACGCATATCGGTCCAAACAGGTCGAAATTCTCAATGTCGAGCATCTGGATAAGAAAATCTAAATCTTGAATCTCTAAATTCACCAAATAACCTAAAATCATGGTGAACAAAGATCACGGACAAAGGAAAAAAAAATGCTCAACCGAAATGCACAGAAAGAAAAAAAAAAAAAACACAACGAAAAATTTTCGCTTTTAAAAAAAAGGAAGACCGAGGGAATTACCCTATCGGCGCCAGGAGGAGGGAGAGGGGCGGCCTGCGACCTCCTTGTGCCGCAGGTACTGAACGTCGACGCCATGGAAGCGGAGGCCGAGAGACGAGCCCTGAAACCAAACTTCTTACACTCGGAGCTCGCCGGAGGAGAGTCGGAGAAGTAGAAGCTCCGGTGCCGGCGGGGCGTAAACGGCGAGAAGGCCAAGCGAGAGGGTCCAGGCCGCACCAATGAGTGAAGGAAGTGGCGGAGGGAGGAGGAGCCCTGCAGCAACGGGTTCCAGCCCATCCCCAACGACCGACTGGCCATTCGTTTCCCTCCCAAACCTTCGCGTTCGGAGCCATGGTTCATCAATATCGTCACGGTTTCCAAAATATCGGGATCTTTTCAGGTGCCGATACATACAATCAAATAAAGCAACGTTATGTTAAAAGACTTATTTATAGTATTTTCATTTTCATTTTCATTGGCGATATTAACACGTTAAAAACAGACTTCTTAGTCACATGTATTAGAGTATTTATTAAATTCAACTTTTTAAGGTGCTATCAAGTCCGAACTTATGTTGTAAAAATCGATTCTCATAGAAAAAACTTCAAAAAAATTATGTGTAAGAGTGGTATTCATAGCATCCCATCCGATGCAAAATTGATAGGAGATAAGGCTCCCTACCTTTTATTCCAAAAGAATAAACATAAGCTGTATATAGGAAAAAAAAGTAGTGTTTGATAGTCTCGGATCTCATATTCGAAGTTGTATTAAATGGTATGCATGGTAAGATCGAGCACCAGTTTAAACAAACTCTTGGTAGTAAGGATTTTAAATCCACATTACATGTAAAAAAAAAACCATAAATTTGAGGTTGGGAATGGAGTTCGACCTTAAATCCACTGATCGGAGAACGATCTCAGCTTTACAGAAAGACAGACAAACCCTAAATAATGAAGAGGGAATAAGCCTCAAGAAGAACTTGAAGCCCAAAAGAACAAAAGATGAGGGTTAGGATTCAAAACTACTAATATATATAGTATAGGCAATTTACATATGTCACTTAAAATCATCTTTACATAACGTTGGTTTCATGATATTATTGTGTAGTTAACTAAATTAACTGGGCGGTCCCACTTCCTCACTTGTAGGTTCGTAGATCCTTGTCCACTAAAAAATGGTAGGGGACTCATTTTCTTTCAAGAATGATTCAGTTATCCATGTGAAACTTATTCACCGACATTCAAGAATGCGTTCAACAAAGAAAGGATTTTATTTTGTTGTTGTGGCTTTAGTTTACTCTTTCTGAGATCAGCTGCATTTAGAATCAATCTTTTGATTTTGCTTTGTTTTGTTTTTCCAGAATCGTTCTCATTTTCTTTAGTATATTGCAAGTATTGTTTTGTCTATTTTACAAACGGTAGACTAGAGTCGAGTCTGCTGCTGGAACTTTTTGTGTAGTTATGCTTCATGTTATGCTTGTATGGGTCACTTAGCTGACTTGGAAAAAAGCTAAGGCCATGTTTGATAGATTCGGACCCGAGATCCGAGAGACTGCTTTAAATAAGATCTTAATTTATACATTGGATCTTAAATTCAAATTATATACACAAAAACTTTGGATTTAAGATAGAATTGGACTTGAGAGGGGGGAGTTAGAGGTCTATAGTCAGGGATGTCAACGGATTGGATACCCTTGATCATATCTATTTTTTTGGATATTTACATATTCGGATTCGAATATGAAAAAAGTGTCATATCTGAATCCAAATCCAAAATTTGATTTTACAATCTGAATCCAATCCAAATCCAATTTTTATATTTATATCCAAATCTGAATTTTGAACCGAATTTGTTATTCAGCATGAGATACAGGATCCTTGTCTAGAAATAAATCTGATCTGAAACTGATCGAATATTTATGTAAATCCGAATTCAAATCGACTTCTAAATAAAATATTAATTTTTTTTCATATCTGATTTTTTCGAATCAATTCAGTCATGAATTCAATTCAAATTGGATATATTGATGTCTCTGTTTGTATGGCGTAAGCCAACATGAAAGAGCAATCAAAGGGCAACCAAAGGACATTAAACAAACACCAGATTTCCTAGGTAAAAATGAGGAGTAGGATTTTCAGCACATGGTCAAAACCTCATATTTGATGGCGATAGAAGGATCTTTCACCCCAGGGGCGGAGTCAGCATTTTGTTTAGAGACGGGCCAAATAATCCAACCTCAAATTTGGGTAAAAAAATACATTGAAAAACTAATTTTTTTTTATTTTTCTAATATTATTTTTTTTTCTAGTTCGGGGTGGTCCACGGCCTAGGCGGCGGCCCCCCTCCCTCCACCCCTGTCTGACCCTCTTTAGTTCTCAGATCCTCAGTGATCTCAAATCACCTTACAAATGGCGACATGTCAATGAAGGAATGTACGTGGGCGGTCACTGTATCACTCATTCCACCAAACACAAACACGGTGGATGGGCCAATGCATTCAGGCCTGTTTCTGAAATGCACAAAAATGAGGGAACAATAAGTTCTCATTCTATGCGCTTTAAGAACATGAACACGAAGTTCTTATTCTATGCGCTTTAAGAACATGAACCAAATATTCCTCCAAGTAAAGATCAAATCTGTTTGTAGCTGGTGGCGATCAGCATCCATTTGGTTATTAGCTGGTAGAAGTTTGCTCATCCTTCAAGCTAGTTTTGGATAAAAACGGTCCTACATACCATTCTAGTTGCAAAGAATTTAGAAATGTGATGGACAAAAACATTATCTGAAACACACCATTCCATTATATTTTTTATACATTTTCACGGACAGGGACAAAAAACCATACCCCTTGAGATTGATGGTTAAACCATTTTTTATGTAATCTACCCTTTATATATATATATATACATATATATATATAAAGTTAATTATTATTTTTAGTTTAACAGTGTTCTTGTAATAATAAAAAAACAGTCTCTTATAACATCAAAATTTTGACAGTAGAAAAATCAGTATTTTTTGGACTTGTGTTGGTTGAGCGAATCTCCACATGCTCTATGGGGGCAGGGGTGGAGGCAAGGGGGTTGGTTCGGTAGGGGCCTCTGCTGTTTTTCATATTTTAAAAAATTCAAAAATTTATATATATATATATATATATATATATATATATATAATTTGAAAAATCTATTTCAACCCATGTTAAAATTTTGAAACTATAATTCAGTCACTGCAACAAAAAAATGTTGGCTCCAACCCTTTATTTAGGAGAGGGGATATCCCAAAGAGGCCCAAGTACCTCTTCATTTTTCTTTGAGGACTTAGGTAAGGTGTAAGATGTTCATTAACTAGAGTCTCATGCATCCATCATTTGCAGTTTAAAGGAGTAACGGTTATGAGAATCTAATTGATGACTGCATGTCACACACAGGCTTTCAATGATGTGAAATTTGAACAACCACATTCTTCTTCTTCTTCGTGCTTGGTGGAGGAGCACCAAGACATTATTAGTCTCCGTTTAGAGAGTTTAGTCATGCATACACATAAAAGTAGTTGAGGTGGACATCCGGTCAGGGCCCAGGATTTTTTATAAGCTTGTCCGTTGATAATTTTCTGAGCCTGACCTAGCCCATCTATGATATGAATGACTGGTTTTGTCCTGACCCTGCGGCTAACGAATTTTGTTGGTGACCGACTTGTTGATCTAATGGTTACAACTTTTCCTTTTGGTGCAATTGATCTTAGATCTCAAACGAAAGAGGAAAGATGTTGAAAGGTTGATCCAAAGCTAACTTATCATAGCCCGCACTTGATAGGGGAGAACGTTTTTTTCTTGTTAGAAGGGGGAAAATATCTCTGCTATTTCAAACAATGTGCAACGGCAATTTTAATGGATGTGTTCCACAGACAGAAAGGTTATCCTTGCTTTCAAACATGCCGGCAAGGTTATCCTTGCTTTCAAACATGCCCGCAAGGTGTAAGGTATAGTCACAGAAAACACGTTTCTTTTTTTTAACTTGAAAAAATGTGATAAATTAACTAGCCGTTTAAAACTTTAAAAAACATGTTTTTTGAAAAAAATACGTTAAAAACGAAAAAATGTGTTTTTAACGTATTTTTTTCACTTTTTTTTCACTTTTTGGATTTGATCTTTCTTTCCTTCTTTCTATATCTATAGTGGATAATGGCAGATCTTAATGTTAAACAGTTTTTTTTTATTTGTTGCAAATCTACTTGTCTTTTCATGTTTGTGTTATTAGTTTCATACTTATTTTATGTTCCTCAATTTCTATTTTTTAAAAATTTTAAAAAATTATCATATTTTTAACATTTTTTTTTCAAGCCCACCGTATTATACCCAAAAAAAGCTCTCACCGTTTAAAACTTCAAGACGTTATTTGTGACTATGGGTGAGTCGCATATTGGATAAGAAAAAAATTCGGATACAGTATTACCTTGTTAAGTAGACCAGGTTTGGACCCGATTTTAGCAAAGGCTGGACCGATCGATGCCCCCTCTTCCATGATGGCTGACGCTAGTGAGCTGAGCCCACCTGACCCACCATGGGCACGGCTCGGTTCAGGCTTTTAATTTCTCATTTAGTAGCTGGTGGTACTGTGGGACGCACATGGGTGATTGAGCCAATGCGATGGGCCTGAGTTACTTGAATTGTACATCTTCCATACGTGAAAACCTTCAATTTAAGGTAAGGTTGTAACTGTGGGGTTGAACACTACTTTGTAACATGGGAACTATTTATTGCAAGGATATTTGAACATTTTCTTTTTTGGATTATAAATTTTTATGAATATTTTCTTCTCACTTCACTGATTAATTTGAATGTAACTAGAAATTATTTATATACTCATGTCTAATTGGAAATATATAATTACTCAAAAAATGGAAGGATGAAGACAACTAACCTTAAGAATGACAACCTTCAACTCACATCAACACTCGTCAATACCATCAGGCTAGCACCCTCCATAATCGAACCGACGTCATGATTAATATATATATATATATATATATATATATATATATATATATATATATATAGAGAGAGAGAGAGAGAGAGAAGTTAATATTACAAACTGAGTTTCATTGAAGTTGGAAGCCAACCACAAAAGTACTACTTTCACCCATATACGTTTAACTTAAAAATTGAGCAAGAGTAGTGCATTAGTTCTGGTATGACTGTACCATCTTTAAGTATGAAGGTTAGCATGGGAATAAATTTAGAGTTTAAAATAATATAATAGTCATATAGGTTTTGATCTCATATTACTTGATGATTTTTTAGTTCATAGTTGTTACTGGCGCAGAGAGTTGTTTGGTCAATTTCGAGTTACATCATCACGGTTGGTACCAAAGCAGAAATTTGCGAGAGAGGCTGCAAGAATCCCTTTGCTGGTCCCTTCTTTTTTTGAGATCTATGTGTTGATCACTCCTTAGATACAAAAAGAAGATCAAGTTCATTGGGAAAGCAAAGAAAATTTAAGAGGAGTCTCTCTCTTTTTTTGCACAGTAAGCTAGCACGAATTAGTGTTAGTTCATTGAATGTCCGACCTTTTACAATAATGTTTCAATAGCCAGCCAGCAGTTAATTAGAACGTGCAAAGTTTTCTTTAGAGTAGGCGTAACTCTTGGGATTAAGACTGGTCAGTTTTTGTTTTAAATTTTTAAGGCATCAATTCTTTGTAAATTATTGATTATCGACATATAATTTGAAGCACGGAAAGTAAACTCTCTATCTTAAGTGGACGAAAGGTTAGGTGAGAGTTTTGGCTCTAGTTTTTTTTAAGTGGTAGAATAAAATACTTTCCTATTCACCAAAAATTAGAACATGCAAACATTAAATTCTATTAAATTACACTTTTCATTAACAAAAGCGTTATTCTCGAGTCTGATTTTTTTTTTTTTTAATTAAAATCAATCGTTAGATCGCATTCAGTTTTGGTTTTATCAACCGAATTTGGTAAGCCTGCCGAACAAGACAAGTGAATTCAGTGATAAGAATCTGATTTTGAGTGGAATTTTTGAAGCAGCCGATTCAGCTAAATTTGTCAATCCGCAAAAAATATTACAAAATTAGAACTAAAAACTCTTTTCATTTTAAATCAGCGAATTGATGCTATAACACTGCAGCAAACTAAAAAGCAAACTAGAAATAAAAGAAGTAAAAAGATCCACAAAATTAAATTGTTGCATTGACTATACTAGAATTTGGTGGGTCGATCGTCTATATAAAATGACCAAGAATTCCCCGGACTGCGTGGTGTCATGGCTGACAAGTATCATATGATAATGCAGATCTCCAACTGTCATAGATCTAGCAGATAACCATTGGCTGGTAAGTGAATGAAACTTCAGAAATTCCTCCAGATTTCGACACTGATCGGACAACTCAATTCTCTCTCTCTCTCTCCCTCTCTGTACAGACTATAGAGTATCAGACTACCACCACCACCAACAACACCATTTTCACCGCCACCGCGCTACTGCTCGCCAACACCATAGTCCTGATAATAGATGAGACAGAGCAAAAAAATTAAGATGCCAAATGCTCTCCACAAAGCGCTCCATGAATACTTCTTCAAGGCGAGAAGAGCAACACGATCTTCAACGGAGAATTCCGTAGCTGCTGCCACCTCGTCTTCTTCCCGCAGCTCCGCCACCTCATGGCTTTTTTCCGCCTGCAGGTTCCCGAAGACCGCCTCCTTCGCGACTGACCGGGAGGTTGAGGCGCCTGCTGGAATTCACCACTTCAACACTCTGTTCCTTGCAGACGATTCCGGCCACCTGCCGGAGTTCACTTCGATTTCCTGCAGCAGGTCGAGCGACTTCTCGACAACCGACTCCGGTTGCGTCCCCCACGATCTTACCAGCAGCGGGCGGTTCTTGATCGTGCCAGAGGCACCTAATTCCACCTTCGGCGTCAGCAACGGACTTCCGGCGGCCCCGGCTATTACGGAAACAGAAACCCGGCTCGTTGGGCACAGCGTTGCCGTCACGACGTACTCGCCGGATCCGTTTCAAGATTTTCGGCAGTCGATGAAAGAGATGGTGGAAGCGAGAGCGCATGAGCAAGGGGTAGATTGGGACTTCTTGGAGGAGTTGCTCTTCTGCTATCTAAAACTAAACCATTCCCGCGATCACAGATACATTCTCGCCGCGTTCGCGGATCTGTTGGTGAGCCTCGGCACCGATCAGCTGCCCGCGTCCCTCCGGCCGGTCCGGTTACAGGACACGCCGGTGCAATCGGTCAATGGGCAGAAGGCGAGAAGGAAGAGTACAGGTATGAGGGAGAATCCTGCGAAAGTTTGACCCATCTACAGGCGGAAGACAAGCAGGCGACAGTTTTCTGAGCTTAGAACCAAATGGGTCGTCGTTGTTTCTCCCCACCTGAAAAGGTTGAGCCATTTCCGGCAAAGTAGATCGCTTTTTGTTACTAACGATGCTCAATTTCCACCGAGGAAAGTCCGAGTCGGATAGAATACTGAACCGAGTTAGACAATTTGGTTGTCCGGACCGGTACATAGTTCTCCTTGTAAAGTAAATCATAAAAGGTGAGGAAGAATCTCTGTTTGTGACGTATCGGAACTTCCGGTTCATAAAACCGTTACAATTTTTTTGGAACTGTATTTTGATGGCAATCGCCTGGGAATTAATTGGCATGGCATCCCGGCGAGAATAGCAGCAGTTATTTTCACGGGAAAGGGTCGGCAGTTTGGATTTTCCGGCTGCAAAATTGTAGGAGGACGGCTGTCTTTTCCATGTTTTTCTCTTTTCCGGTTTCTTGTGTCTCTTTGGCTTTTGTGTTCATTTGTATAGAAGCGTGAAAGACGCCCTGTGAGCATCAGACTCGATTCTTTTTGTTCGTTATTCTTTATAAATTCGTTTATTTTTTTCAAATGATTTATACTGACATCGTAACGTGAGTGCCACTCTTGTTCACATGGGCCAATTAAAGGCACAATAATTCCTCGAATTTTGTTTATTAAATTAAAAGCAGAGAAAATGGCCTGCATGACATCCAATAATTCAAAGATAAAACGTTGGAGATCTTCACATGAGCACCAGTTTTTTAGGTCTAATTAATATATGCGGCTAGGTCTTTTATTATTTACATAACACCCCCTCCCCCATGGCTAATTTGTTGAATTTTTGTGGAGAAAATGGCGTGCCTGCTGTCCAAAAGTACATTGTGACATCAGACTTCATGTTTCATATTTCACTATGGCTAATTTATTTGATATTGTTCTTTTCTGTTTCTTATTTCACTATGACTAATTCATTTGATATTGTTCTTTTCTGTTCTTATTTCATTTCCTAGGTCTAAACACCGGGTAAGCAATCAAACGAGTCTTATCCAGGTTCATTTCTTAAGCAAGAAAACCTGTTCAAAAAATTACTTGAAAGCACGTAACCAAGCAAGCTGAGCCTAAGCTCAAACTTTTGGTGCCGAACACGAGTCGGCTCATTGTTCTGAAACGTTCATATTCTTTGACGCAAATTTGAACTTTGGGAGATGCTATATTTACCCAATATGTGTACATAATGAAGCATACATATAAGCAAACGGCCCATCTTCATAGATGTCAATACATGAGAATTGATGACAGGAAAAACAGTTCACAAGTTGGATCAACCCATTGCAGCCCTGGCTTGAAGTATTGACATGGTTGCCAACACTCCAAAACAGGTATTAACGCCAATTCAGTTCCCGGCGACATTTAATGCAGTTAGATTTGACATAGGCTTAAAATCTGCAGTAATTTTTGAGTTTGGGATTAAGATAAAGATTGAAATAAAATCTTTTGTGCACGAAATGTATATGCTCATTGAAGTTTATCTAAATACCAAGCAACCATTAATAGTTAAATCTAAGATAATTCTGTTAGTTAAGCCTGAATCCAACCCAAAAAGACAATGAAACGCATATACTCATTGAAGTAGATCCAAATACCAAGCAACTATAAATACTTCAATCCAAGATAACTCTATTAGAAAAGCCTGATTCCAACCCCAAAAGACAATAAGAAGCAAACATTTGACCTAAAACCAGTATTGGTTTATATTGGTCCGTGCTGGCCGATACATGTCATCCTGTTGCTGAAATGATGCAGGGCTAGTAATGGTTTATATTCTTTTCTATTTTTATCAATTTAGGATATTTTAAAGTATTTTAAAAATAGAGCGACAAAAGCCAACACTCACCAAGATGGGCAGCCAGCTCCAGTTGGGTAGCCACCTCCAGCTTGAGTTTGACTCAAAAAAACTTAAGTTCTATGTCACATAGGTACGGGTACGAGTGCCGGTGCGGATAAGAACCATTTTCAAAAAACTTGGTGCGGGGTACGGCCGTACACACACATGCACATATCCATATATATGTCAAAAAATTTCAAACAGAATAATATATTTGCATATATATATATATATATATATATATATATATATATATATATATATATAAATTACAAACAGAATAACATATTCATAAATCATAATCCAAAATTTATCATTCTTTATTTTCATTCTTCTCAGTCCCAAATTTACTAAACAGAGACCGAAGAAAATCACACGTGTACAAAAGCATAAACACAAACAAAAGAACAACATAAACTTTTACATGTAAAAATCGAAGCAAAAAACGAATCCCAACACTACAAAGCAAAAATGAAGAAAAAAAGAGGGAAGTGAGACATTACAATGAGGGCTTCGAAAATTTTAACGTTAAAATGGTTTAAAAGGTTAAAATGTAAAAATCGTTAACATTAAAATCGGATAAATTTGAACTCAATCAACTTTGACCGAGTCTAAAAAAGGTCAAAAATGACCTTGGGTGCGTTGTGTAGTACCCTGCCGTACCCGTGTCATACCAGTACTGCGCGTACCCCGTGTGACAGAGCTTAAGCTCTTAAGCTCGAACTCAACTCAAACTTGAGTCCAGCTCGACTGAACAAACTTGAGCTTGACAATACAATGTCGAGCTCGAACTCGACTCGTCTATGTTAAGCATGTCTTTTTTCTTATAACTCGATTAACTTGTTTAACTAGTTTAGTTGCTACTCATTTAATTATTTTCTCATACCCTTAAGCCGGATGTGTGCCCCATCTATTGTCCAGGCACACATTCAATTTACCCAACCCAGAGCAATCGCTTCACTCTGAACCAGGGATAGAGATGGATTGGCCAAGCCAGGTCATGGCACAATGTATACAACACAATGGTCCTTGACATCAACAGCAGAAACAACAGCAACAACAAAAGTAATCATAATAGATATCTATTAACATGGGAAAAGAACAGAGAGTCAGATCAACCAGAATCTGGAGTCAACGTAGCTGATGCTTCAACTAAAACTGCAATAGCATGATGTTTGATTGAACATTATTACTTCAAAATTTTGGCGTGTGACTTAGATTACAGGCGTAAACAAGATTCACTTGCTACAGAAAATGAACACACCGGCATCCACCAACACTTGGCTGGAATCCTGGCTACACCAATAAGGAAATAAAATTTTTATCTGAATGATACATAAAAAATATGCATTGCACAAGGATGTGCCTTTTACATGCTAAACAACTTATCACTTCATCCAATAAACAGCCAGAATTAAGCTGAAAGCTGGACAAACGAATTGCATGACATATGAAATTTGAAACATTGGCCTCGAAAGGATGAAAACACATGCTTCTCTAGAATGAATTGAGTAAGCCAGCCCAAAGAGATCGTACATGAAAGTTGCTCTAGGAAGCGTTGAATGAGCAGCAAGTGTTTGACTACCAGGAATATGAGCATCAATGACATAATTAGCGGTTCCACTCATCTGAAAATAAAAAACACTAACATGACACATCAAAAGGGAAATGCAGCTATTCTTCGTCAAGTGTTGTGTACATAGTACAAAATGGAGTCACACGGGATTACATACAAAGACACAAATTTATAGTTCAAAGTTTGCGTCTTTGTTTCTTTTTTATATATGCCGTATGTGTTCATCAGTTAACTGCACGTGGAATTGATCTAGCATCTCATACTGCAGGTAGCTTAGCTGAACCAAGTGTTGTATTTAAAGGTCTGTTTTTCATATAAGTGGTATCCAGTGAGTTGGATAAGGAACCCACTGTGTGAAATATATACATCATATACATGAGGTCGGGTTCACCAAATAAAACAAAGGGTAAGATGAGAAGACATTGGGGCTGTCTCTGTGTGTGTTTTAACACATTGTGCATGTTATACTGGTGTGATGTGCGCAGAGTAGTGGTACGCTTGCTACACAGATTTCCAAGCAAAGAGAAATCTTTTGATTATATCAGTGTCCTATTTACCGCATTTAAGTGTTACCATGACATTTTAATCAAGTTCAGATGAATCATTATACAAGGATGTAATAATGTATAAAAAATCAAGTGCAAAACGATAAGTTACAAAATGGTGGAAACTCTCATATATATATATATATATGTGTGTGTGTGTGTGTGTGTGTGTGTGCATGCGTGTGTGCGTGTGTGTGTGTGGTGGAGTTTCTTTATATTCTTTCAAAAGAAAATGCAGCTCTTTTAGCTGTCAGCAGTTCCAAAGATTTCTAACCATGGGAAAGTTTCCAACACCTAGAATGGTCCTTATAAGATAGGGATGGTTCCCCTTTCTCGTAGGCTCATAGGAAAGTTGGTAAAAACCACACTACTTGGGTAAGAGACAAAAAATAGACCCATTAAAATTAATTATGAAGTTTCTTTTCAATCTAACCTTATAGATATGATTTTAAGAGTGATTTGGTGAGAAATGTACGTTAAGTTGGTGGTTTTTTTCCTTAACTAATGTTCTTTTTTTAATGACAAAAAAATGAACTGTCCTTAATCCTTATAACATTAAAATTTTGATACTTGAAAGATCGATTTTTTCTTCAAAAATGATTTAAATTAAAGCATGATTTATATTAACTAAGTGTTTATAAACACATTTGAAGGTTCACATTTTGTTTCAAACACATTTTAACACGAATTTAAGAGGTCAGGTTTTTATCTCTTACCCAAGTGTATCTACCAAATACTCCACACACACACATATATATATAGATATATATATATAGATATATATATATATATATATGTGTGTGTGTGTGTGTGTATGTGTGTGTGTGTGTGTGTGTGGATTCCTCTGGCCACCCGAAAGAATTCAGGCCTCTCACACATGCAGCAAGATGCAACACAGTCCCTTTATATAATATATATATATATATGTGTGTGTGTATGTGTGTGTGTGTGTGTGTGTGGATTCCTCTGGCCACCCGAAAGAATTCAGGCCTCTCACACATGCAGCACGATGCAACACAGTCCCTTTATATAGTATATATATATATGTGTGTGTGTGTGTGTTTATTGTAGTTTCTTTGTATTATTTCCTTTGTATTTTTTATTTCATTTTTTGTATTTTTATTTCTCATTCTGGAAAAGAGCTGCAGCTCTTCCAGCTGTCGGTAGTTCCAAAGGTTTCTAACCATAGGAAAGTTTCCAAAACCTAGAACAGTTCCCAGAAGGTAGGGATGGTTCCCCTTCCCGTATCCAAACTTCTTTGAAACTGTTGTAGTGATTATTATTATCAGTGCAAATTGAATCACTTGGGCTCTTGTGAATATGTTTCTTGTGAGGTATTGGGATTGTGAAATATAAATGTATATTTATACCTTTATATGGTATCAGAGCTTGAAAAGCTTTCAGTCTAGCTGTTTTAAAGTGGCTAAGAGATGTGAAGAGTTGCACATATGATGTGACAAGGATCTATTTTTCTTTTTCTAATGCTGAACGAAACTGCATGCTGGTGGTGGAGGATTCATTGGTGCCATGCCATTGAAGGTAGGCCTATTCAATGAGCTGAGTCACTTGAGCTTGGCTTAAGCTCAAATCATTTAATAAAATAATCTAGTTCAAGTTAAGAAACAGAATTGTTTAAGTAAATGAGTCGAGCTCGAGCTATGCATGCTTGGCTTATTTGAACTCGATTAAGCTCAACTGCAAAATCACATACATTACCATTTCTTCTGCAGACTGCAGCCTAGTTCCATTTCCATGTCTATATGACAGGTATTCGGATGCCACGCTGCTCTTGAAAACAGTTTTGAAGGATGAAAGGGCTGTTGCGGTTGAAAGGCTATGTTCTACAGACTGTCTTCTAAGGCAATAAGCAACATTATGCAAAATGCCATCCATATATGCTTGCAAATGTTGAAGTTGGAGAGCAAAAGTACTTGAAAGGGGTACAAATTAACAAGTCATATACCTTCTTTCCCAATTGCTGCAAATCGAACCTTAAGGTGTTGCTCATACAAAGGGATATATGGTGCAGGGACATAATCCTTAAACCTAGAAGGAGACAAGAAAGAGAACAAAGTGAGATATTTATAATAAAATTATATTCAAGGTGCCCGACGTAGTTTTACATAGTGACTGATAAGCAAGACTTGAAGAAAATAGGACAAACAGAAGATGTGAACATCTGACCATGTACTTCTTGTATGCGCACTCTCTAGGAGACTAGGTTCAAAACTATTGGAAGAGTTCCTTACAGAAAATCAATCAGACCTATGAATTCTATTGTATTTGAAGGAATTTGAATAGGACTGATGAGAATGCGCCTGGAAATTTCTTACAGGTGTGCCCATTATAAATCCCTCAAACACTGAAATATCCCATATATGAGAAAGGCTTTGAAAAGTTCCACATCTAAAAAGATTGTAAATAGTGGTGCACATATATATCTGAGCCTAAAACCTTGCCTCCCGGCTCAAATCCTTCTATGTACTGACAAAAAACAAGCAATGAGCCGGGTTGAGATTCATTAAACCAAGTTCTCATGACAAATCTTATTCAGTTTGTGACAGACATTTTAAGACAGCATTTTAAGACATTTTAAAACTGATTACATAAGCATTAGATTTCGCAAGTACAAATGTTGAAGTTGGAGGCTGTAGAAACACGAACCACACAGAGAGAGAGTGGAGAACGAACACACAATCTACGTGGAAAACCTCAGAAAGAGGTGAAAAACCACGGGGAGGCTCTGACCTAGGGGCACACCGCAACCCTAGGAGAGAGAAAATTAGATTTCACTTAATTCAACACTAAACACAAGTGACAATATAAAGAGGGAGAGAGGAGAAGCCGCCTAGGGTACCGAGCCCGCCTCGGTACCCGCGCCCCATAGAACCGGGTCCAGGAATGGATCCGGTTCCCACAGCAACATATTCTAACACTCCCCCTCAAGCTTGGCATACATGTCAAACATGCCAAGCTTGCTAACATTCTTTTCGAATGAAGAAGTACAAAGCCCTTTAGTTAGGACGTCTGCAACTTGATCTTCAGACTTCATATATGGCAGAATCAGCTCCTTTGAGTCAATGCGTTCCCGGATAAAATGACGATCAATCTCCACATGTTTGGTCCTGTCATGTAGAACTGGATTATTGGCAAGATTAATCGCAGACTTGTTGTCACAGTACATCTTCATTTTATCTCCCAATTCCACACCAATATCAGTCAAAAGAATCTTCAGCCACAGCATCTCTGTAACCCCCATTGCAACAGCCCTGTACTCAGCCTCCGCACTAGACCTCGAACATACTTCTTGCCTCTTACTTCTCCAAACAACTAGGTTACCTCCAAGAAAGATACAATACCCTGTAGTAGACCTCCTTGTGTCAGTGCAACCTGCCCAATCTGCATCTGAGTAGCCCTCAATGGTAAGTTTGTCCTGTCGAGTATACAACAGTCCTTTTCCTGGGTCATTCTTTAGATATCCCAACACTCTTTCTGCACTCTTCCAGTGACAATCCGTGGGAGCATGCATAAATTGACTTAGCACATTTACCGCATACGTGATATCAGGGCGAGTTAGAGTAAGATAGATAAGCTTACCTACTAGCCTCTGATATCGCCCTTTTCCTTCCTCATCCAGAATAGTGCCCGTCTTGATACTTATCTTAGTTCCCGACTCTATAGGAGTAAGATAGGGCCTACAACCAAGTTTGCCTGTCTCCTTTAGTAAGTCAAGAGTGTACTTCCTTTGATTCATAACCAGCCCTGTCTCTGATCGAGCAATCTCTATCCCCAGAAAGTATCTCAGCTTACCCAGATCCTTGAGGTCGAATTCCTTAGATAATCTCTCCTTCATCTTTCTGTTTTCTTCTTCGTCACTGCCAGTGACAATCATATCATCAACGTAGACAAGGAGAAGACTCACCAGACCACCTCTCTGCTTTATGAATAGGGTATGATCTCCATTTCCTTGCTTGTACCCAGTAGACTTCATAACGATCCTTAGTCTCTCAAACCAAGCTCTAGGCGACTGCTTCAAGCCATACAAAGCTTTCTTGAGGTGACAACATTTTCCCTCTTGAACATATCCGGGAGGCATGCTCATATAGACTTCTTCCTCCAGATGGCCGTTCAAGAACGCATTTTTAACATCAAGCTGGTCCATGCGCCACTTCCTGTGCACAGCAAGAGCAAGAATAACCCTCACGGTCTTCAACTTTGCAACAGGGGCAAAGGTCTCAAGATAGTCGATTCCATACTTCTGACTGAACCCCTTTGCAACCAAACGAGCTTTATATCGATCTACAGTGCCATCAGGTTTGTACTTCACGTTGTAAACCCACTTAGAGCCAACTAGGTGTGTCCCCTTAGGAGTATCAACAACTTCCCATGTTTTGTTCTTAGCTAACGCACCCATCTCCTCTGTCATAGCATTTAACCACTTGGGATCATCCTTAGCATCATCCACCGACCTGGGAATAACAACTTTGGATAAGGTTGTGATAAAACATTTGTAATTTGTACTGAGCTTAGCATAAGAAACAAATCTCTGAATAGGGTGAGAAGTACATGACCTGGTGCCTTTGCGCACAGCAATGGGGAGCTCTTCATTCGATGGACTTGGGTCATCCGGGGAGATCACAGGATTGGGATTGGTTCTATCCTCATCACCAACATCTTCCACTGTAGCTTTCTCCTTTCTGACATAAACCTGGCCAAACAAGTGATCCCGGGCAACAATGGGCTGAGCATCCACCGTGACCCCTTCCATATGGCTGCCCTTCTCATTACTGACCGTGACCGTGTCAATCACACTGGGACTAACCTTGTAATCCAAAAACTCCATAAACTGAATTAGCTGATTAGAGGAATACTCTTCCCCTTTGTTCCCAAGACACTCCCCCTGAAGAGGATTCACCGAAAAATACGACTCATGTTCATGAAATGTGACATCCCTCGAAACATACACTTTGGAAGTAGTGGGATCCACACATTTATACCCCTTCTGAGTGGAAGAGTACCCCAGGAAAACTCCTTTAATAGACCGGGGATCAAGTTTTTTGAGAGTAGGGCTATGATTATGCACAAAACAACTGCACCCAAAGACACGAGGAGTAAGAGGCCACGGATTCTGAGTGGGCCACAGGGTAGAATAAGGAGACTGACCATCCAACACCCTAGTAGGCATACGGTTAATGAGATGTGCACTAGTGAGAAGTGCATCACCCCAATACCGCTTCGGGACATGACGTTGGAACATAATGGCCCGGGTAACATTCAATAGATGACGATTTTTACGTTCAGCTATACCATTTTGAGGAGGGGTATAACTACAAGAGGTTTCATGAACAATACCCTTGCCTTTCAAGAATTCATCAAGGGATTGGGAGACATATTCCCTTGCATTATCCGTACGGAAAGCTTGAACAGTAGTATGGAATTGAGTCTCAACAAAGGCAACAAAGTTTTTCACAACTGCTGGAACCTCACTACGTTCTCGCAACAAGTACACGAACGTACATCTAGAGTAATCATCAATAAGCGTCAAAAAATAGTGACAACCACCACACGTGGGTACTCCAGAAGGACCCCAAACATCGGAATGAACTAAGGCAAACGGATGAGTGGTTTTATTCAAAGAAATAGGGTACGAAGCCCTGACATGTTTAGCCAATTGACACACTTCACAAGCGAAGGAGTCAATTGAGACAGAAGCAAACAAATGAGGAAACAACTTCTTTATTAACTGGAAGGGTAGATGTCCAAGACGCTCGTGCCATCGCAGAACAGTAGATCTATCGTTCACACCAGACAAGTGACCACTCGTGGCAGAAATCAATGCTGAAGCAACTTGTACCGGCAGCCTGTAGAGCCCATCAGTAACCGAACCAATCCCAATCTTCTTCCCCGTCACCAAGTCCTGCAGGGAACAATGATCAGCAGAGAAAATCAGATTACAATTTAATTCTTTAGTAATACTGCTGACAGAGAGTAAGTTGACAGGAATATTGGGAACATGCAGGGCATTGTGAAGACGGTATTTGTTCAACAGGGACAAGCTCCCTTTCCCAGCCACAGAGATAGAAGACCCATCTGCCATAGACACGCGTTGCTTGCCAGAAGAAAGTTGATATTCTTGAAAGAGTTTAGAGTCCCCTGTCATGTGGTGAGTGGCTCCACTATCAACAATCCAATCACCAAGAGAAGGGTTACCTTGATCAGTCGAGGCAACGAGAGCTTGGGCTAGCTGAGCCCCTTCAGACGTGGAGGACTCCTCAGGGGTAGTAGATAGACGGCTGATGTACGCCTGTAGCTCCTTGAGTTGAGCAGGGGACAACTTGGACTTGGCACCACTAGAAGAATTGCTCTGACTGGAATCAGACACAGAAGGGCTACGCTTGCCAGAGGGAGGACGACCTCTGACCAGTCTCTTCTCGGGATGAAGATCCCAACAGAAATCCACCGAATGCCCCAACTTGTGGCAATGAGTGCAATGTCGGGCAGGACGCTGCCCAGTCCCTGAGGCACGGCTGACAAAGGCAGAAGGGCCATGACCGGTGTCAAGATGCATCACCTGGCGACGTTGTTCTTCAGACTCAACACGAGCATATACTTCCTCTATCCCCGGAATCTCATCACCATTAAGAATCTGGCTACGAATAGACTCAAATTCATCCCGCAGGCCTCCCAGAAACAGAAACGTACGGTCCATCCATTCCTTTTCCCAGTAGAGGGAATGATCTGAACCGCATGTCCACTCATCAGTCACATGATAATCTAACTCCTCCCACTTGGTCTTCAGGGCAGCATAGAAGGCAGCAACAGACAAATCACCCTGTGTCAGAGAGTAAATACTGCGTTTAATCTGATAGGTGCGCAAATGTCTCTTCTTGCGACCATACATCTTTGCAAGCACAGTCCACATATCAAAAGAGGTCGGCTTCCGCAGAATGAGGGGCTGAATATCGGATGACACGGAGCTGATAATCCACACCTTCACTTGGCTGTCCTCCAACGCCCACGTCGCCCATTGAGGATCAGATTTGATGGGCGCAGGTTTGTCGCCAGTGATGTAAGAGAGACGCCCACGGCTAGTAATCCCAATCTCGAGAGCGGCAGACCAAGATAGGTAATTGTCCTTGGTCAGACGGATGGAGGTGACCTGGAGCGGCACGTTCTCAGTCTTGGAGGCGCTGCCCGTGTCAAGAACGGCATCTTTTTGAGTCCCCATCGCTTCTGCCATCACAAACTAGCACACAGCAACAAGAGGCACAGCAGCGGGAATGAGGCAACGGCGTCGGGAAGGAGGCAACGGCGTCGGGAAGGAGGCAGCGGCGACGGCGGCTGGAATGAGGCAGAGGCAACGTAAAGCAGGCGACGGCGCAACACAGAGGCCACCCACGGTGGCAGAAACAAAGAACGGGACGAACGGAGGACCGCGGAGGCGTAACAGAGGGCGGCGGAACAGAGGACGGCGGCGGCGGAACAGAGGACGGCGGCGGCAGAGCAGGGCGACGTCACAAGGGCAGCAGCGACGCCGGAACAGAGGACGGCGGCGGCGGAACAAAGGACAGCGGCGGCAAAGCAGGGCGACGTCACACGGGCAGCAGCGGCGCCGGAACTTCAACGGCGTCGGGCGACGAAAAAACTTGACGATCCTTGGAAAAAACGCTTCTCCAACTCCGCTGGCTCTGATACCATGTAGAAACACGAACCACACAGAGAGAGAGTGGAGAACGAACACACAATCTACGTGGAAAACCTCAGAAAGAGGTGAAAAACCACGGGGAGGCTCTGACCTAGGGGCACACCGCAACCCTAGGAGAGAGAAAATTAGATTTCACTTAATTCAACACTAAACACAAGTGACAATATAAAGAGGGAGAGAGGAGAAGCCGCCTAGGGTACCGAGCCCGCCTCGGTACCCGCGCCCCATAGAACCGGGTCCAGGAATGGATCCGGTTCCCACAGCAACATATTCTAACAGAGGCAAACATTCCGCACTTCATTACATCCTTTCTTGTGAAGACTTCTCACATACACAGGAAACGAAGCAAAATCAATGCATGAATTAGTATTATTAATAAGTTCAGGCACAAAGACAAGATTTTTCTTAATATTGAGAGCACAAAAAGTATCAAGAGGTTTAACAGGTTTGGAATCAGAAAAAGATATGGGTACATTTACCATGTAGCGTAGGGTGTTTAACACCATCTCCAGTGACAACATTGTTTTTCCTCGTGTGATTAGCTTAGAATATTTACCTGCATCGTCAGTGACATGACCAGCCACACTGAAATCAATATACCATTCTCCTTGATGGTTTTACTTTTGATTAAATGAATTTATAGCACCAAGAATCACATCCAAGTCTCCCATGTTTTTTTTTCCCCCGATTGGCATGTTGGGTGAAAGTGGAATTCCCTGGTTTCCCTACTTGACAACTCTACGATGAGCTTGTCCTTGATATTCTCCTCTTCCTCTAGTCAACCCTATAAATAGCACATCTTTTACCAAGATGTACAACTTTGCCATATTATACGAGAAATTTCTCGCCGTATAATACCCGTACACGTTTTTTATGACAATGCATGAAACCCAACTCTTAAACCAGCAAGATTCTGCTGCAATTTATCCAATAAAAAACTGTTTCGCCTATTAAGACCAACTGATGAGCAATATTGTTCATGGTGATGCTCTATAATGTTTGATGAGCCTTTGTTAAGATTTTGAAAGTCCTTCAAAGTTCAAATACACAACTCGAGATCTTGAAATTTGAGAATAAGTGCTGACCAAGTTCTCATACAACTCCTTAGAAGGCTTTCAAAATCAGTTCAGAGAAACAAATTGGACTGCAGAACCGGAGGACAAACACAGCCCGAAAGAGGCTAAGTTTGTTTATTGCAGAAACAGGAACAACCATTCTTTGGCATCTCAAGGTCCACATCAGAGTGCCAAAGATGCATTGCTTGGGATACAAGACAACCACAGGTGCATGTCCTATATCCTGCATTTGCTTGACGAGGCATGTTGTGGAAAGGCAGAGTTCCTGTTTGCAATTCCAGAGTCATTCAAACATATTTTCAGTTGTATGTTCATCTGACACCCTAATGAGCATCTGTTGTGATAGATTGACATGAGATATGAAATATCAGGTTGTCCTCTGTTGCATTCATGATCCAGATTCTAGATTTTACATATGTGAGATGATTTAACAGAAAATCATGCCCTTTTCCAAAGAAGATGGACGGGAAAACAATTAACACAAGAACATCACCATCTTGATGTAGGATCTTTTACCAACTGAAGGTACTACCAGAAACAGATACAAAAAGCAAATGAATATGGAAGAAGGTAAAATACCAAACAACTTTTTTTTTATCAGCTAGC
The DNA here is from genome assembly GCF_008831285.2 of Nymphaea colorata. Taxonomy (NCBI): domain Eukaryota; kingdom Viridiplantae; phylum Streptophyta; class Magnoliopsida; order Nymphaeales; family Nymphaeaceae; genus Nymphaea; species Nymphaea colorata. The sequence continues at coordinate 32,092,534 of NC_045138.2, forward strand.
TACATTTGAATGCAATACCTTTTCAGAAGAAAAAGCCTTTCTGGTGCAGAGAATAACATGGCAACAGATTCTAGCACAGAGCTTGCTTTCATAGATTTTGACCGTAATGCCTTCAAAAATTCCACAAATTCCTTATATTCTGAACTTGATAATGTGTTCCTTACCTGAAAAGGAAAAGGGGGCACAACCACTGGTTGAAATCTTTCCAAATATCCTGCATAACTAAGTTCTTTTTACAAGACAAAAAAGCTGTGTATCAATGCCATGAATAGCATGGAATGAAGTGTGAGAAACCATTAAATCTTCAGACCTAAACTCAGAATTGAAAATCCTAGAAATCTTCATTATGAGAACTTGTGTTTGACAGCAGAAGATATTTCAAAAAACTAAAGGAAAAAATGGGGAGACAATTGATACAAGAGCAGATCAGGAAGTAATTTACAACCAATTGAGCACTTTAAAGCAGTAAGTAACAATTGATTAAGTAATGACGGCCAAATGGTTCGAGTTTTAGAAACGACACACTTCAAGACTAGCACGCACAGTAGACAAAATGGCAACAACCATTTCGAGTTTCATAATTAAGAATTGATCAATCATTATATTAAGTTTTCTGTTGCAGAAAATTGGAAGTAACAAAATGAATGTTTGTGGATGGTCTATATATATATATATATATAAACAGAGAGAGAGAGAACCTGTGGTGTGTGCATTTGTGTGTGTGTGTGTGCGTATTTGTGTGGTCTAAGGTATATGTACGTGTGTGTGTGTCTGGTATTTGTATACCTGCTTTAAAAAGTCAGATGCTTTTGTAGCTTTCTCATCACCATGAGTTGTAGATTTATGACTAGTGTTGGTTCGACTAACATTTTCTAAGTCCACTGTCATCTCTGTACTGGTGGAAGCATGCTGGCTGCTCTCTTCTCTACAACAATGACCACTTTCTTTCTCAGGCATTGACATTTTCTCAGACCTCCACGATCTTGTACCTACGTAGGTCTCCACATGAGATTCAGAAGCTTTAACTTTCGCAGATGTTATTGTTGGATCCCCAGATTTTGCCTTTTTTGAAAAATGAGATACAGTCACCTTATCCGGTGTCACTTGTTCACCCACAGAGTCTTCATTTGACAGGTCAACTGCTTCATAATTCTTCTGTCCAAATTTTTCCACCGTTTCATGAGCACATGAAATATCCAGTGTAAGTGGTCTTGTCAGGTGTCCATTCAATTTACGAACAGTAAGGATAGATTTATTTGCAGGCATAATTTGGGCACTGAGTTGACTTCCAGTGACTCTTTTAGCAGCAAGAAGAGAAGACAATGGCTGTTTGTTGGAGCCATGTACCATAGTTCTGGAAGGTTTCTCGACCTGTTATAAAGATTCAAAATAATAATACCAAGAAAACCTAACAGAACATTGTCAATAAATTAATAATGTGCAGTTATTTGAATATTACCAAAGGTACAATAGCTTTTGAAGACAATATCATATTTGAATGCTGCTCCATTTTTGCGTCAATGCAGCAAGTCCCTGCAAAATCATGTTGAACATATTGAAACTGAAGAAATGTATAAGAGAAAACATTCCTCAAGAATCCTAAATATACCATGAGCCCCCGCTAGAAAAATAGAGCACGGTCATCACCACACAGGTGGATAAAGATGGTTTATGATTGATTAAATTAGCAAGCAATTGGATTAACAGATTCTATATTTTAGACTAAAACCAAAAAACTTATGCTTTGCATATTTAAACTTAAATTTCTCCTTAAGCAAATGATAACACATAATTAATTAGCATGCTGTGATAATTGACATAAAATTTCTTCCCTTGTTGACTTTCATAAATAACCAAGTTTTGGTATTACCAAACAAGGTCAAACCACTAATTTCAGTGGAAATCAAATTCACAAGGTGCTTTAAAATGTACTTCCCAATAATTGTACTGATTTAGTATCATTCAATTGTTGTCCGATGTTTTAGTTTGATTTATCTGAATAAGTGCAGTAGAGAACATACTTAAATCAGACTTCCTACAAGAAATATAGTTACTGTTTCAAATGAAATGCTTCTGTTCTGAAGTGGATTTGCACATATATTGCCACATGATAATGGACATCTGGATAGCCAAGAAAATATGCTAGATAGCCTAGATCAGTCATTTCGAATTATTTTTAACTTGATCAATTCAATTTTTCATCATTGCCAGTGATAATCATTCCATAAACACAAAGCAATAATACAATCACACTTGCAGAGGTGTGTTTGCCAAACATACAGTATCAAAATAAACAACGAAATCTAAACCACCTGTCAAACATGAACCTCGTTAAATCTAACAGACCAAGCCTTTGGGGTTTGTTTTAAGTTTTAAGATCATATAATGCCTTTTGGAAGAGAAGAACCTTCCTTGCAGGAATAAAGAAACCAGGAGGAGCATCCACACACCTCATCTATAGCGCACAGGTGCAGAGTGTGGGTCCAAAAGATTTTTGAAAAAACTTGGGTGCGGGTCCACAAGATTGTGTGTGTGTGTGTGTGTGTGTGTAACTATGTATATATATATATATGGGTCCACAATAGTTTTCCTTTTGCCAGAAAAAAAGGCAGGTGCAGTCAGCAGCACCTGATTCGGATGGCCAAGTTATAGAGTGCTATGCTGGAGCTGAGTCTGCACACTTGGCATGTTCATGTAACATAGCACCTCATTTAAGTCACCATTCCAGAAAGTATTTCTGACACCCATCTGATAAATGGGTCATTATTTAACAAAGGCTACAAACAATTGTTTTCCTAACAAAGGTAATTCTAGCAAAAGGAGCAAATATATCTTAATAATCTACAACATATTCTCATTAGCAACTTTTACCAGGCATTCTAAACTTTAATCCTTGTAGAGAACCTCCACTCTTAATCTTGACTATGTATACCCGTCTACATTATGCTAAAATAGCAGGAAAGCAGAAGATTGAAAAAACAGAACTAAAAGTACATAAAAAGAATACAAAAATTACAGAAAAAATACATACAAGGAAAAGGTATACAGAACCTATATAGAAGTTATATAAATAAATATATGAATCATATAATATCAAGAAATAAGCATATCCATATGCATATGAACTGTGATATATGACAGGATATACATAAATATAAGCACATAAAAGCACTTAGACATAATCTAACAGGGAAATACCCTTAAACAACATAACCATTAATGAAAGGCACGACTAGTAAAATAATGACTACAACCAGATTGTTGTTGCATGAAAAAAATAGGTGTGGCATCAATAGGCTTAAGCATGATCATGTTGGAGTAATGGAAGAGGTAGTAGAACCATGCAATGAAGTCAAAGATGAACAAAGAGAATTTATGAAGTTTGGAGTTATTTAAAAATAAGAGGAACATTGTGAATGACCTCCGTTCCTTCAAATTGGAAGTGAATGATACGGACTCATCCGATCAAAGGGACAAATGTAATCAAGGAAAAATTTAAAAATAATAAAGCAAATTGAATCGGGTTTGCCTAGACCCGATCCATACACCCAAACATAATGGGCGGTGGCATACTTGTAAATACTTGTTGTTTTTTGTATTTACTTGTAACATAAATTAGGTTATATCAATGACAAGGTGGAAGGGCCACGGTTGCTGCCCTCTTTTCTTTTCTCTCTCTCTATTGCACGTGCAGTCACCTCTTCCTCTTCTCCTCTTGCATCTACAAAAGATTGCATCCAGTGGTTTGGCATTATATCTCAAAATCTTACATGGTATCAGAGCAAGGTTATTGCCACTGAGATTGTCCGGTAAGAAGTTTCATTTTCTGGCCTAATTTCTGTTTTTTGCCCTAATTTCTGCCCTAATTTCTGTTTTTCTGCTCTAACCCTAAAATCTTTGACCTAACCCTAAAATCCTTGATTTTTGCCCTTGAACTTGACGTCTGCCCTAATCTAAAATTCCTTGTTTTTCTGGTTGCTATCGTCTACCCTAGTACCTACTGTAAGTCTTCATCCTTATACATTTAGCCTCAAAATCAACCATGGACCATCACAATCGCAATTCTTCCATATTGTCGTCCAGTTTTCTCTTTCAACTCATCTCCCAAAAGCTGAATCACACCAATTATTTGACTTGGAAATGTCAAATAGCCCCTTTCATCAAGAGTCACCGTCTCTACGAGCATCTCAATGGCACCACACCTACGCCACCCGAATGGATCATGCGAGAGGTGAAGAATACTGCAGGGCAAATTCAAGAAACCATTGCTGAAATTAATCCTGAATACGAAACGTGGATGGCACATGATCAATCCCTTGTAGCATATATCACCTCCACATTATTAGAAGAAGTTATGGCGAACGTTGATGATGATCTTTCAGCACTGGAGTTGTGGAATGTACTCGTTACCACGTATTCTCAAGTATCAGAAGCAAGATTTCTACAACTCAAGAGGCAATTTCAAGATATCAAGTGAGGAACACGTTCAGTTTTGGAATACATACATGAAATAAAAAATGTCAGTGACCAGCTTGTAATCATCGGGCACCCAGTCAGTGACAAGGACAAGGTACAGCAGGCTTTGAGTGGTTTGGGGTCAGATTTTGATGTTTTCTGCACTGCTTTAGAGGTATTACCTGTTCTTGAAGACCTCAAAGCAAAATTGATTCAACATGAAGCAAGTCGACAAGAATTATTTCCTTATGGCAGTCACAATGTGTTAGTCATCGAGACCCATGCTTTGCAAGGAAGCCATCCTAGGGTTTGGAACTCACAGGCAAGCATGGGGAGAGGTATTCTTCCAACGCCAAATACAAATGCTTAGGCAAATGTACCAAGAAGAATACCTACTTGCTTTTATTGCAATAAGAAATGTCATGTGAAGTCAGAATGTTGGCATAACCCTCAAAACAAGGGAAAACAAGTCAAACATGACAATAAGGCAGCACGGTCAACTGTATGTCTGTATTGAACACGATTGCATCATCAAACATTCCTACTGATGTGCAACAGATTTTAATATGACAACCTTGTCTAAGGTCAATCTTAAGCAAAATGAAGAAGTAATGGTATGTGGATTCTGGTGCTGCAGTCCATGTGACCGGTGACGCAGGTAAGCTTTCTAGTGCTCTCCCTTATTTAGATAAAGGTTCAGTTGTCACAGGAGATGGTTCCCATCACAAAATATCACATATTGGAAATGCAGACATATCCATGACTCACTCCTCCATACCTTTAAAGAATGTTCTTGTTATTCCAAACGTCAAGAAAAATATCATTTCTGTGTCAAAGCTTATTGATGATACCCATTCCTCTGTTGAGTTTACTCATTCTTCTGTTTATGTCAAGGATGCTCGAACCAAGAAGACATTCGTTGAGGGTGTTCGCAAAGGAGACATGTACGTCATTGAAGAAGCTCCAAAGGTGTCCAAGTCTTGTATTTCAAATTCATCTTTTCCCATAGTGAAGTCAATATAGCAGAGTATGATAAGTCATCCATTTGGCATGGTCGTTTAGCACATTATAGTCGGTCTTTCATTCAAAGTCTTGTTGCAGACGGACTATTACAAAAGTCTAGTCTAAGTCCAATGAATGAGTCTAGCATGTGCTCAAGTTGTCATATTTGTAAGAGTCATGCTCTCCATTTTCAATCAATAAATAAGTGAGCTTCGAAGTTATTTGATACCATATATTCTGATGTTTGGGGGCCTGCTCCTATTTTTTCTTCTTCCAAGGATAGATATTATATTGTTTTTATTTATTCTTATTCTCGTTACACTTGGATTCACTTCATAAAAAGGAAATCAGAGGTTTTTCGCTTGTTCACTCAATTCCATGCCTTGGTCCAAAACAAATACTCTAGTAATATCATGCATTTCCAATGTGATGGTGGTGGTGAGTTCATTTCAAATGATTTTACTGAGTATTTACTAAATCATGAGATCACTAGACAGATTTCTTGTCCACACACACCACAACAGAATGGCATTGCTGAAAGAGCATAGACACATAGTTGAAGGTGCACTAAGTATGATGCATGACACAGATCTGCCCATGAATTTGTGGACTGAAGCTTTTCATATTGTTGTTCATGTCATTAATCGACTACCATTGTCTCTACTTGAAGGAAAATCTCCTTTCTTTATTTTACACCAAGAACAACAAATTATAATGAACTACGTGTTTTTGGGTGTGTCTATTATGTACATGTTGATGTTTTCTTGAGAAATAAGTTTCAATATCAAGTTGTTATGTGCAGATTTGTGGGTTATGCAGAAAATTATAAGGGCTATAGATGTTACAATCCAAAGACTGGGCGCGTGTATATATCACGAGATGTTGCTTTTGATGAGCTCAGGTTGAAGGATTTAAAGGAGCCACAGGCAACACTTAATGTAAGAGATGATGTATATGATTCATGGTTGAATGTTGTAGGCCAAGGGGCTAATACATTCCATGCACAAAGTGACAGAATTATTGATGAATTCGAGACAGCCACAGATACTCAGTTGGACAGCACACCTTCATCTACTCAGACCAAAACATGTCTTCACCTACTCGGTTTTTAGGAGTAGTGTATACTCGACGATCAGTTCCAGCAACTGCTCCAGAAACTGTCACTGCTTGTCCACGTAGATCAGAACGTGTACGGCACCCTATTGATAGATGGGTAAGTTATGATAATTTCTCTTTGGATTTTCAGCTTTTTATGATAGAATTGAGCAAAAAGGTGGAGCCAAGATGCTATGAGCATGCATGCAAAAGCAAATATTGGGTCGAGGCCATGAACGAAGAAATGGCTGCCTTGAATGAATGTCAAACTTGAGAGATTGTTCCTCGTCCAAATGGTAAGAATGTAATAGGCTCAAAATGGGTTTACAAACTCCAGTATAAACCTGATGGCAGCATTGATAGATATAAGGCTCGTCTTGTAGCTAGAGGCTTCACTCAGCAGCATGGGAAAGATTACGATGAGACTTTCAGTCCAGTCATCAAGATGCGAACAATCTGTGTTATCATCTCTCTTGCAATCTCACATAGATGGACTTTACATCAGTTGGATGTTAAAAATGCTTTTCTTCATGGCTTTCTAAAGGAAGAGGTATACATGAAACAACCCCCAGGCTATGCTACCAATGATCCAACTCAATGGGTGTGCAAATTACAAAAATCGTTGTATGGGCTTAAGCAAGCATCTCGCTCATGGTTCGATAAATTTTCTCTCCATATACAGCAAGCTGGTTTTCTCTGAAGTTCACTTGATCATTCCTTATTCATATATCACGCGGATGAAGATACCACTTGGCTACTCATATATGTAGATGACATATTAGTTCTTACTGGAAATTCTTCATGTCATATATCTTATGTTAAAGAGGTATTGAAACAAGAATTCAAGATGAAGGATCTCGGCGAACTACGGTATTTTTTGGGTGTTGAGCTTGATAGAAAATGTAACACATTAACTCTTACGCAGCATAAATATACTCTTGATATTCTGGATAGAGCAGGTATGACAAATTGCAAGCTCATAAATACTCCTAGTGTTCTCAACACAAAACTGAATGCCTCTGATGGGAGTGATGCATACTTAAATCCTAGTTTCTATCGGAGTATAGTTGGCATGCTGCAATATCTCACCTTTACAGGTCCAGTCATAGTGTATGCAGTGAATCAAATATCTCAGTTTATGCATGCACCCACAGGAGGGCATATGAATGCTACCAAACGCATTTTGCGTTACCTTAAGGATACTCTTGGGGATGGACTCGTTTACACAATACAGTCTACTATTTTGAATGGACATAACATTTCCACCTACACTGATGTAGTTTCTGGTTATTGTCTCTTCCTTGATTCCAATCTTATTTGTTGGAGTAGCAGGAAACAACGTGCAGTTGCCAGATCTAGCATTGAGGCAGAATATAGGGCAATGGCTGTAGGCACAGCTGAAGCCTCATGGTTACGTCATCTGCTTGGAGAACTCTCCCTTCCCATTGCTTAGTCATCTTTATTCTGTGACAACCAAAGTGCGATCAAGATTGCTTTCAATCAGGTTCTACGTAATCGCACTAAGCATAGAGATTGATCAACACTTCATTCGTCAAAAGTTTGAGGAAGCCGAAATTGTTCCTCCTTACATAGCCACGTCTCAACAAGTAACTGATCTTTTTACCAAGGGGTTCACAGGGCACCATTTATGGGAATTGAAGAACAAATTGTGCATGATCAAACCTCATGTACAACTTGAGGGGGTTGTTAAGATTGTACAAATTGAATCGGGTTTGCCTAGACCCGATCCATACACCCAAACATAATGGGCGGTGGCATACTTGTAAATACTTGTTATATTTTGTATTTACTTGTAACATAAATTAGGTTATATCAATGACAAGGTGGAAGGGCCACGGTTGCTGTCCCCTTTTCTTTTCTCTCTCTCTATTGCACGTGCAGTCACCTCCTCCTCTTCTCCTCTTGCATCTACAAAAGATTGCACCCAGTGGTTTGGCGTTATATCTCAAAATCTTACAGCTTGGAAAGATGCCAACACAAGAAGATTAATATCACATTCAGAATTTTGTTTTAGAAGCCTCTCTCTCTCTCTCTCACACACACACTAATGAACTTGGTCCTACATGGCAGTGCTTAGTCGCAAAATGACAAAATGATTTGCAGAACAAAAAATACAGATAACAGAGGGAAGCATATCCATTAAAGAAATTCGTATTGTATTGAGGAGAGAAATTAGAAATGGAATACAAAAATGAGGATGTTGAGATGTCCATCCTTTTGGATTGGTGCGACCCTAGTAATACTTTGATAACTATAACAAAGGTTTTGAGAGGTAATCTACAAAATGGCACTGGCAAAGGAAATTCAGGATTCACATGTGCAGTTGAGCCTTTTGGTACTGTTGAGAAACAAATTTATAAATTTGAGGGGTAGATTGGAAATTCATCATTGTCTTAAGTCCCTTTCTATTAGTTTCTTAATATTGTGGGCCCCTATGCGGTCTTTATAAACTAATATTACATCAGGATTTGGGATATAAGATCCTTTTTCTTCTCTTTTCCAACTTCCTGCACAGGTTTTTAAAAGACTCAAGTTTAAGGCTGGACGTTGGGCCGGGTACCCAGCCTGACTCGGGCCAGGAGAAAAAAGGCACCAGGCCGGCTCGATCAATTATCGGGCTGGCCCGGTGGGCCCGATTAAGCCCGGGTAGGCCCGACAACATTTTTTTTAATATATATTTTATTGATTTTTATATATAATTATAATATTTTATTACGATTAACATATAAACTTATATTAAAATTTATTTTTTTTTTAATTTAATCGGGCTGGCCCGTTGGGCCCAGGTTTTGGCTTTCTGGTCGGGCCAGGCCAGGCTGGCCCGATGCCCAGGTTTACTCAAGTTCAACAACAAGAAACAGTGGCTAGTCCATTACACGATTGAACGAGCATAGATCCATCTTGAAACATGACAAAACTGCCTTTTACATGTGAAAATCTTTAGAACACGTCACAACTGCTTTTTAAACAAATGCAAGTGAACAACAATTTGCAACTTGTTCAACTGCCACAGAATGTTCCACATGAAGTTTGCACAATAACAGTCAAACCTATGTAACACGGGTACTGCTCCAAAGGAGCAGTACCAGTACCGTACCGGTACGGGTACGGGTACGGCGTTGACCGTGTCGGGAACGGTCAAAGTACCCGAGGTCGAATCCGACCATTTTCAGACTCGGCCAAAGTTGACCGAGTCCAAAATCGTCCATTGCACGTTTTAAAAAACCATTTTTTTCCCTCTCTCTCGCACGATGCCTTTGCCCTCTTGCCTCACCCCTCTCGTCCCTTGCCCTCTCGCCCCTTTCACCCCTCTTGCCTTTCTCATCCTCTCCCCCCCTTGCCCCTCTCATTCCTCGCCTTTTCGCCCCTTGGAACTCCCAAAGGACAGATTTTTTGTCTTGAAATTCTTAGTATCTACAAATTTTGGATGATGATTTAATGATTTATGAATATGCTATTTTGTTTGTAATTTTTTTGATATATATATATATATTATATATATATATATATATATTTGTGTGTGTGTGTGTGTGTGTACGGCCATACCCCCGCACCCAAGTTTTTGGAAAATGATTTGTACCCGTACCCGCACCGGTACCCGCACCCGTACCTATGTGACAGAGTCAAACTGAATTAAAAGAAGAATTGACCTGTTATCTAAAAGAAAAAGATATGATGAAACACAAAACAAAGGAAGCACACAATAGAAACCAGAACCAAAAAGCATACCAGGTGTCAGCTTTGAGAGCTCTGAAGCCACTTGTATATCTTTGTCTCCACCAACAACAGCTGGTCCCTCGTCAATTTTTTCCTTCAAAGAGACCGTGATATCTATACCTAAATCAGGAGTAGAGTCTGAACCCAAAACAATGAATCACAAACAAGGCTGAAATTCATGACACTAATGCTTCATTTATCATCTGCAAGCTAGTATCGAGAAAGCAAGATAATTAACTACTAGACCAAGAACAGCAAAGTGCATAGGTCACATGCCCAGGCCAACATAAGAGGCTGTGTTGCATAGAGTCTTCAAATAATTAATACTTTTATATACAAGCAATAAAAGAAGGGAGAAGATAGGCACCACCAATACAGTTTCTTATGCAGGAGATAAATCTACTGAAGTGTAAAACTAATTGTGGATAAAGGCAAAGTAGGAATATCAGCTTGTAAGGAACTAAGGATGAAGATATTGAAAACAAGGAGCCCAAGCAGAAAAAAACATCTTTACGGCATTACCTTAAGTGAACCAAGAAAAATTTCTTAGTTTTAAAAGTTCAAAGTCCAGACAACTTAAAGTAGCCTGAGAAAAAAAGAAGAGAAATCAACGGATAGGATCTAGATTGTGCGTTCTACAAATAAGAGTAGTCAAATAGTTTTGTAGGTTTTAGGTTTTATATTCACAGCCAGTTGCAAATGTTTCACATTCTTTTCCAATGGAAGTTTGCTTGCCTTTTACTACTTCAATTTCCAGTTCTTGCTTATCTCTTGAAAAACAGCAGTATACTTCCCATGTCTTTTATTACTCAGCCCAAATCACAAAGAAAATTCTGAAAAGGCAAAAGGCCTTCATCCCAGTGAATTGATCCACAAGACTAAGGATGACAGTTTGAACCAGATTATTCAACAAACCTCATGGCCTGTGAACACGAAATCTTTCTGTTTTAAAAAAATTGTGAAAAAAAAAAGTTACACAAATCCCAACAAGTAACCGAAATAGTCTAAAGACTCTAAAACAAACTGGGCTGCTGGCAAGCCAAGCCTTGGTTGGATTCTTCTCCCAGAACCAGTCCAAACTCCAATCGACCGACCCAATATGTGCTACGCCAGCCTTTTATACACCCCCAGAAAAGATATCATTGCTCAAGTTTTCATTAATTTTGTTTGCTCCTTTACAATTTAGTAGAAGGCCCACATTAAACATTGAGGGTCATATGAGGACCAATTTTCAGAAATAAAATTTTCTAAATCTCCAAGGCCAAAGCTTTTGCAAGTTCAGAAACATGTAAAGCTATTATGCGAAAGTTTTAAGACTTCTAAGCTTGACTAAATCTCAGAAGAAAGGGAATGAGCAATAAAAAAAATAAGGGACAAAAGAAACAAAAGAAAAGGAACAAAATAAAGGAAGGAGGAACAGAAAACTGTAAGAAAGAAAAAGGAAGAAAGTGAACCAAGGAGAAAAAGGGAAAGGATAAGGGAAAAGAAAGAAGACAAGGAAGAACGGAAGAGTGAAGAAGACTGGAAAGTAGGAGATGAAGACAGGAGTAAGAAAGATTCTTTTACTAAAAGAACAATAAAAAAATGGAAGAGAAACAAAAAGGCAAGAGACTGTATCTGTAATCTAATTGCCTTTTTTTAATATTTCTAAGATTTTCTTAAGAAAAGCTACTCAAAGTGGCTCAAATACTTGGATCAAAGAGAGAGAGGTATGCAATAAAACAAACAACTCACCTGCTTTTGGCTTGGCATTCAGTCGGACGCTTACTTGATTTAATGTTCCAATATCACGGAAAAAACGTGTCAATGTAAAGGCTGCATCTCCAAATTTTGAGTAACACTGTGGAACTTGATTTAGTTAGATCATAGATGCCATCAATCTTGAAATTAGTCATTTTATAAAGCTAGTTTACAAAACATTGGCATTATCTAAAGGCTGCTGGTACACACAAAAAAATGACTATTTGCAAAACATATTGATCCTTTTAATGTTAACAACATACAAATCCTTGAAAGAGGAAAAATTATGGGAAAAACAGAAACCACTTGGTCTCATTTGTTCTACTCAGTGGCACAGCAACATCAAGAAGATACAAAACTTTGAATAGGAGAAGGAAGAAAAATAAAGGAGTTAAGAGCATGTTTGTTTTTGGCCACAGAACCAGAAACCATACATTTGCTTTCTTTAACCTATGATAGGTCAAAGACTATGTGTATGACCCAACAAATGCAGCTTTAAAGGGCCTGAACTTTTGAAGGGCGTACTGGAGAATCACAAGCTATGCCCTTCCTTGGTTTGTCCAAACTATGATCATTCTGTGCTTGCGACGACTGACCAGGAGTCATAAGAACCATGTATTTTGGGAGTCACAGGGCAAAGAAAAAAATGCTTCAAGAAAAAATTTTACAATTTCATATAGCACTTGGGTCTGTCATCAAACTTAACAAACTCATCTAGGGGTGTACCATTCAGAAAAATGTGAGTGCATCATGATATTTGAAACTCTTGGCAATGCACCAATATCAAAAGAAACGACAAAATAAGACCTTAACATGAGGTTGAAGCCAAAGTGGCAACTGACGCTGACGATTGTATTGTGAAAACCTGCAAAAGCAAAAAGATCTAAGATCCAAGTCTACAAGTTTAGGTTAAAATGCAAAGAGAAATTACTGTTGACATTTCCAAGGTCTTAGGCCAGGAAACGATAAATCTTGCCTCTTGCATTTAAATTTTTCAAGGATTCAAGATATAGCAATTATGTTGTTTCAGGATGTGTAGCCAATGCCACACCAATGCCAGCAGCACCCATGAACTTGAAATCCAAAAGTCTTCAAAGCCACAAACAAACAGCCAAGAAGAGGCACAACTACTATAACTTACTGTGACTAATATGAGCTGGAGAATAACAGAGTACATGAAAGTAATAAGATGGTCCACTTAGAAATTCCTTTACAACATTGTCAAACAAAATACAAGAGACACTACATTTCTTTTCTAAAGATTAGGAAAAGTGGGAGCAGTTAACAGAAACATGAAATGGTTCACCAAAAGCGACATGAGAAGCAGAAGAGAGGGCTGGGCGTTAAAAAACGCTGAAGCAGGGAAAACGTATGCTCATAATACAAAGGTACAAGCAAAAATAAAGGTAAGTGAACATGGTGGAATATAAAACGTAAACAAATGAAGAAAAGTAGTAAAAAGTAAAAAAAAAGGGAAAAAAGGAACTAAGTGTATCCTTGTGATAGTAGAATATCATATGCATTCATGTTAAAAAAAATTTAAATTCCATTGAGGAAGTGAGGATAAGACAGCAAAAAATAATGAAAATAGACTAAGTAAAATTGAAGCATGTTTCTCAATGCACAAGAAACAAGCTTCAAATGAGAGACAAATTTCCCCAAGCTTCCTCCTTTAAGAAAAGGTTGGAGATTTAAGCTCCCTAACTATGTGTAGGGAAGCAAGATACCCCATCAAATAGAAGCTTCCAGTAACTATGAATGAGAATCTTCATGCTTGAAATGTTTATATAATACACTGATAGCCTCTTCACCAGATAATGACATTTCAGTGGATAAAAAGTTAAAAACTGACCCAAAAAAATGCATCTTTATATGGACTCCAAAACAGCCGGAATCCATGAAGATCAGGATTTACAGATTAGACATGGTTTTGAAAGTCCACAGGAGCGTAAAAATGATTTCATGGGCATATATGAGTTTTCATGTATTGGCTATATTGGCTAAAAGAAACTGCAGTTCAGAAATTCAAGCCAGTATTACAGACTTTTTTGGTGAGCACATCTAAGAACTTAAGTGTGTCATGGGACTAGGATCTGCAAATGTATGTAGGAAAGGAAAAGCACAATACTGAAAGTCATGGGGAGTTCACATTTAAATATGGAAGATTGCTAAAGCACAGTACCATCCACAAAGAAGATCACATCCAGCAAGGGCAAATACATAGATTCCATGAATAAAAACCAACAATTAATACTTCACAATTAAAGAAGGTGAGACACTGTCATATGAGAAAAAGAGCTTTCAAACAACCATTTCCCTTACCTGGTTAATTATGCATGTGTAATGCTACAAACAGAAAATATTGAAATAAACATCACATCAATAGTGACAGACTTAAGAGCATTTGACCACTCTTAAAAGGCAACCAGCTAATTATCTCATTCAGCTTAGCCAGTCAAGAACAACTTAATCTACTATTATCTAAAGATAATCAAGTTATGATTTCAACCAGGTAGAACCCATAAATAAATTATATGAATATCGAGTCACGGGGTTATCTTTCAGATGCTTAACTGATGCCTTGATGGTAAGGGCAATAAACCAATGATCACAGAAAAAAATATGCTGATTTACTACTATTACAGGATTTTCTAAGCTAATCGATCAGTGCATATAATGAATTTAAGGTGATGTTAAAATATCAGATTAAATATGACCAGCATAACCTTTCATCACAAAAAATAATTGCACCATAATCATGACGATGCCGGATCACCCGACCAATTGCTTGATTCACTGCCCGTGCAGCTTGTTGGTCATACCATGCATCTCCAGTCAAAACCTGTCAAAAAAGTAATTACGTCCATAGTCAAAACTAAAAGTTCACTAGGGCTCATACTATTCAAATGAATGTCAGCAGGTAAAGTATTTTCTGGAAGTAAATAATACCTTAGCATTTCTTTTTTGTGATGAAGCCTGTGAATCCAGGTATTCACGTTTCAAGCGGACCTAAAGAACAAAAGGGACTACAAAGTTGAGAGAAGAGACTGGCTATAAACTCCAATATTTTAGGAAGAGAAAAACGAAAAAAAAAAACATTTCCCCTGAAATTAACTAAAAAAGGAACACTCGTTCCAAGAGAAAGCTAAGATGCTACAAGTTAAACAGCAACACCAAGAAACATGCAAAAACTGACAGATGATAAGAAGCATGTAAAACGGCAGTTGTAAATTGAAGCATGCAAATGGTGAACTTTTCAAGGACCTACTATTTACAGCCAATTGGTTAGGAGCTAATTCTACTCTCCTAGATCCAGACTGGCATTTATTTGCAACAATGTTGTAAAAAGCATACTGTAAGCCGTATCGGTCTGGCTTTAAGATACGGTGTATCGTAACATACAGTAATTGTATCATATTTTAAAAAAAAAATTAATTAAAAAAAATCTGAAAAAATCATAAAAAATTAGTAAAACTTAACGTATCGTAACGTATCGTACATGTATTGTAACTGTATCATAACGTATCGTAATTGTATTGTATTGTATTGTACCTATATCGTAATTGTATCGTTATATGTCGTAACTGTATCGTACGATGCGGGGCTTGTATCGTAACTATACGATACAGGTGGTGTATCGTATAGCATTTTTGAAACATGACGATACGTATCATACGATACTGCCATGTATCGTACGATACGTACAACACTGATTTGCAGAGGATGGCATGAGCTTATGAATGTTCCAGGAAGATCACACTTGCATGCAATGTTAAGGATATCTCGATATATCAGTGAAAAATACACATTACATTTACATAGTAATTCATTTTTGCATCATCTATAGTCAAGCTGAAGGATGCACACAACAGCAGAATAGGGGAGGATCAAAATCCACCACAAGATCATGTATGTTTTTGTGACCTAATAACATGGAAACGTAAGAAGCAACAAAAGCTGCAATCTCTAATATTAAATATCGATAAGGAGCATAATTACAAATATCCCCAATATTTTTCTGAAATTATGGCCATTTTGTTGCCAACCAGTAATATCCACCAAAATATCATCACCAAACATGACAAATATGATGATGTTATAGCAATATTGTCCCAAGATATTCCCTGAGACAAGAAAAAATCCATAAGTTGGACGTATTTTTTTATGTTTAAAAAAAAATATGTCTTTTCATATTTTGTGAAAGAAAAATTATGGAAAACCTATTATCTCATAAATTCTTTTGTGTTCTTTGTAGTCAAGTTTTAAAGCTTCCAATTTTTTCTGAAAGGAACTTCAAAAAAAAAAATCTGGTCAAGGCATTGTGAGAAGGAAACTGGTAACTAAGATAACAGAGTATCCATCTATGGCCCAAGGAGCCACTAAATTAAAATGCACCAGAATAATTAATTATATTATTTCAATAAGATTTGGTTACTTAGCTTCCTTCAAAAGCAGCACAAGGACCGATGGATGCCGGCTAGAGTAAAGAAGAAGCAGTATGATTGTAGTACGACAAACAGTCTAAACCATCTTACATTCAAGACCTTCACAGAAGCTGCATTACTCATGAACTTCAAGTTATTTCAAAATGGTAATGAAAGTGATCTACAACAATGGAATGGAATGAGCAATGGAATTAGGGAAGTAAACATTGATATAAGCTTTCAGGTTCTTTTCATTTAATCTTCAGTGCAGCATTACTCATGATACTTTAACAAATAGAAATTATATTCAACTTATGTCCACTTTTACCTTTCCACCACATATGATATACACTCTACCTGACTGCAGAGTTGCAATTTCTAGTGCAACATGCTATAATTTAATTTCATTAGAAGATAGCTTGGTGATTCAATTACAAGAAAGAAACCAGACTTTGTTCAACTGTCTTAAATGATATTGCATGTGAACCAATGTTATAATTGGAAGTCAAACCTTAGCATCAGACCTCATAGCATATGGAATACCAGTAATGATGACAGCTCTCCCAGCATTGTCAGCAAAGTCCAAGCCTTCACTTACCTGCACATATGATTTAATTTACTTTTTTTTCCATAGAAAACCTTAAGCAAAGATTACTTATAACTGAAGAGACATCTTGAAGATGAGGAAAATAATCAACTCTGTTTAATTCTAATGATATGAAGAACATTTAATTTTAAGATTACTTTATGTTCTTTGTCAAAATCAAAACATCAACCAGACCTGATTTGCATTAACTTTTCAAGTTAGGCTTTTTTATATCAAAATTCAAAGTTATGTCACATGGGTGTGGATGCAGATGAATGTGTGGGACAAGGATTAGACTCATAAGCAACGTTGGAAAAGGTGCATTTGGAAAAGGTGCATTGTAACGCATATCGGTCGGGCTGACCTATAGGTCGTATCGCTAATCAACAAAAATTAATTTTTTAATTCAAAGAATATTAAAAAAAGAGAAAATAGACAAAAATTATAAAAAATCTAGAAAGTAAAGAAAAAATCAGAAAATTTCAAGTCTCAGCTTCTTTCTTTCCTCTTTTATTTTTTTAAAAAAAAGTACATACATATAATTGAATTAGCTTTGGTGCTAGTAATTTTTTATAAAATGATTATGTGACACATGCACATCAACATAAAAATCATGTTTTTGAAATGTAAGAAAAATGCAAAGTGGAAGTGGATCACATTTAAGTGTAGGTTCCACATGTTTTGTTAGCAATTTTTTTTGGGAACTTCATCTCATGGAGGAGTAGGACAAGGCCAAAAACAAACAATTTCAGTCATGATCAAGAAAGTGGAAAATGAATTTTGTTGATAAGCTTCTTCTTAAAGTTATTATAATGAACAACTTAACTTTCAACAAGCTTCGATCAGTGGATTTCAAGAATTTTGTTGTTAGTGCTACAAACTTTGGCCCATGATATATTCTCCCAAACAGTGAAACAACAAAGAAAAAACTACTAGATGAAGCAAACAAAGATGTCCTATCATATGTTGATGGAATGAAGAAAACATGGACACAGTGTGGATGCACAATTATGTTTGATATTTGGAAAGACACGATTAGAAGCAGATCCTATATAAACTTGTTGGTGAGCTCTCCAATGGGCACCATATTTTGGAAGGCAAGTCATGCAGAAAAACGTCCTAAAAATGCAGAATTTATAGTTGACTTTTTATCTTCAACTATAGAAGATAAAATATAATTATAGAAAGGTAAAATACATCTTGTGCTGCCCATTGTATTGACTTAATACTTGAAGACATCGATAGTTTGGAAAACGTGGCAAGTATCATGTGCAAAGCAAGGCAGGTTGTCAAGTTCATATATAATAAGCAACAAGCTTTGATATAATAAAAACTTACACAAAGGGAAAGGAGTTGAGGAGGCCTGGTGTGACTAGATTTTGCCTCTCAATTTATTTGTTTGGTTTATATCTTAAAACAAGAAGAGAGCCTCAAATTTATGGTTGCCTCCAATGAATGGAGACATGTAGAACACCCTGAAAAGAATGATGCAAAAGAACTTACAAGTCTCATTCAAAGTGATGATTTCTGGAGAAAGGGAAGAGAAATAATCAGGTTTGTTAAACCATTAGTGAGAATATTAAAGATGATAGATGGGGAAGGGGCCACTTCGGATTATTTATATGAAGCACTTGATAGAGCTAAAGAAGCTATCAAGAATGCAAACAACGACAGGAAAGAAAAATATATGCGATAAGAGATGGAATCTATGTCACCAAGGTGTGGGGTGCGGGTGCGGGTGCGGGTGCCCATGTCGGTGCCGGTGCGGCACATCTCAAAAAATTTAGGTGTTGCGGTACGACGAGAGTATTTATTATTATTATTATTAATTTATAATAATAATTATTATTATATATATATATATAATATATGTGACAAAAAATTTATCTATAGATCACAAAAATTATTAAATAACAAAATCAAAATTGCAATTTGATAACGAGGGATTATTACTGTAACGATTTTGGTTTTGGGTAGGTTGGATGGATCTGGATCGAGACCCGGACCCGAACTCCATCACTCGAAGAGGAAGCCCGACGCAGATTCCCCTTCTCTTCCTTGTCTTCCTCTGTGTCTCCCCCTTCGTTGCCCTCTCATTCCTCAGGTGAACATTCGATGCAAAGAAGAAGGTGGAGGAAGGAGCAGCGACGGCGGCGGCGGTGCAGTGCGGCAGCGATTAGGGTAACTAGGTTTTTCTCTCTCTCATCTGTTCCCCCCTTCCTTCTCACCCTATCTCACCTGAGCCCTCTCTGTCTGCACTCTCTTCCTCCCGCGCTCCTCACTCGCCCTCTCTTCGTCTCGCCTTCAATGCACCTCACCCTATGTCACAAGGGTGCGGGTACGATATGGGTATGAGTACGGGGACACGACAATTTTCAAAATTTTTGGATACGCAAACACGGCGAATTTATATTCTAAAAAATGATAAAATAAAATAAAAAATTAATAGTTCACTCTTACAATCTCATAAGAAAGAAAGTCTCAAACAAAACATTGTTTATCACAAAGCCACATCTGATCTGCTAAAATGCTAAAAACAAGAATAACCATGCTGAAACTCCAATAGGAAAAATCATACAGCAGGCCATAGACACTCAAACAGAAAATCCCCAAATCGGCAAATCCAAAAACACCGTCCACAACATTGAAGAAGAGTTAAGGATCAAGATCAACGGATTAACCGTCCAATCTTCAAACAAAAACATCCCCAAATCGGCAAATCCAAAACAAAAAAAAAACAAAAAAAACAAAAAAAAAAAAACCAAATCAAGAACATGAAACCCTAAGTTCTAATTTCGAAAAGAAAAAAAAAACCACTTACTTGTTTGCTGCCGGCTACTGCCGAACACCACCAGACGTCGTCGCCATTGCCCGCCATTGTTGCCAAACTCTCTACTGCAACAGTCGTCGGCGGTGAAGGTTAAAGGTCGAGCGTGGTGCATAAAAAGAAAGTCGAGGGTTGTAAAAAATCGGGTTAGAAAATTGGTTCGGATCGGATTTGACCCAAACTTGATCCAAGTTGTATCCCACCGTCCACGTGTCGGGATCCGCGTGTCGGCATATCGAAGCGGGTACGCAGGCTATTTTGCCCTGTCTGTGTGTCGTAGCCCTCACCCTTGCTCTCTCTATTCTCCCAAATCGTGTCGTCCCTCTCCCTCTGTCTAGAGCTCTTGTGTCGTCCCTCTCCCTCTGTCCCGAGCTCTCTCTGTCTGTCTCCCCTCTCTGTCTGCACTCTCGCACTCCTGCAAGCTCTCACGCCCTCTCTTCTGCATTGTTCCCTCCTTCGCAACTATCTCGCTCTCTCTCTCTCTCTCTCTCTACCGCCCTCTCCTTACCTCGGTGCGGTTTGGGTGCGACCTCCCTAACATGGTGCGGTTTGGGTGCACATCTGAGTCGCACCTGCGCCGCGTTGACGCTGGTGCAAGTCCACAATAAGTGCACCTTGGTGACATAGGATGGAATCGTAATTGCAGAGTCTCATACATGTTGCAGCAACTTATCTAAATCCTCATTTGTTTTGGAATAATATGGTATGAATGGATGAACAAGTTCGGAAAGGTTTAGACTTAGTAACAAAAAAACTTCTTGCTCATGAGGATTATGCAAAAATGGGTCTTGAATTGATCAAATATCACAACAAAGATCCTACATTATTTCTTGATGGGTTGGCCATGAGTGTTATTGACACTTCTCATCCACATAAGTGTCTTACTTTTGCTGAATTCTTTATGATTGGTTAATATTTTATTTACAAATTTACAACTGTATAGTTCTCAATTCTGTTTGTTTCTTTCTTTAAATTATGTAAGGTATTTGGTGAGATATATTTGGATCTTCTGTGCCCATTCTTCAAAGAGTAGCAGTCAAAATTTTAAGCCAGCCATGCAATGCACCAGCTTGTGAAATAAATTAGAGTGCACTTAAAGCTGCTAACACGAAGAAGAGAAACAACCTTTGACCATCTAGATTAATAGATTTGATATTCATTAGAATGCATATGCATTTGCAAAGCATGGCTGCAGAAATAAAGAAGATAAATACAAGTCCAATCTATATTGACCATGTGAATCCATTTCCAGAAGAAGAAAATATAGAGGTTGGGTTGTCTTCAGATTTAGAAGAAGAAAAAGATAATTAAGAATGCTGACCAAGTCGAACAAATGAAGAAGAAGACTCTACTTCATGGGATGAAGATTAAGGATTGATATGTTCTTCTTTTGTAGTGAAGAATGACTTATTGCGTTGTAAAGCCATGAGGGCTATAAACTTGATGTTACTTATGCATTTGTTTGTTTGCTTGTGTTCATTTTCTAATTTTCTTTGTTATGTACTACTTTTGTTGTTGTCTTATTAGTTTCTCATTTATTTTATTTTTTCTTAATTTTTAGGATTTTTAAATTTTTTTTCCAGTTTCTTTCCTGTATTTTCAAGTTCACTGTATTATACCCAAGAAAAACCTCACCATTTAAAACTCTGAAACGTCATTTGTGACTATGATACTACCATAAAAAAAAGCAGTTTCTAGATAAGGGGTAAGCATACAAATAAATCTAGATGAGTCCCCCCCATAAGTCATTGATACCAGATTATGGTTGTCTGACTAGATATTGATCTTTTTCATACAGTCCAAATCTGGCAATGTGATATACAAATAGACACACATGCACATGCATGCATGCCCCACAAGCATCCACCATTCGGTGGACGCTACTCTTCTAGACTGCAAAACGTAGATGTGCGACACTCTAGTTGACAGGTGAACTACTTCCAACCCAGGTCCCTAAATCAGCATTGGACCCCAAGGGCAAGACACCAGAACAAAATAAAAAAGCATGCACCAGCTTAGATGCACATAGAGAGAGATTCATATAAAACATAACATAAAAATTATGAGAGGAAGGAGCAAAGATATTCAGAATTGCATGGATAACGTTTTCAAAAACAAAAAAAAAATCCTAACATATTGAAATACAAAATAAATTCAGAACACCTTTGACAAGAAAATTGCCTTGGGAATGAAAGGAGAAAAGCGAACTTCACAAATGGAAGTAGCAAAAGGAAATGGATTCAGTGGAAAGAAGACTCAATGGGTAAATAACATTCCCAAAATAAGTTGTGTTATCATTCTGTTTTCACATAGCCTCCTGGATACCTTTCCATGACGCACTTACATGTGTATACACAAATCCATTTTAGTTTCAACTTTCTTTTGTCATTGAAAAGAATTATTCCAGAAAAATCACAATACTTCTAAAAGAAAAGAATAGATGCTCATATTGTAACAAATAAAAAAAATACTTGTAACATATAGATGTCAGATGTAAAACCTTCCCACGGCACACAGCAAAAAATACTGCACCAGATGCTGAATTATTGTTCAACTTAGCCTTGTAATCCTGCATTTTCACATTGAAAATTATTACAAAGTTTGCCTGAGCATGAAAACATACTTTTGGAAAAGATAATGTTCTACACAACCTACTACAGTCAAGAACCAAAGAAAAGCTACAGGAACACAAAGGACTACAATGGGACACCTCGATTGCATTTGGAAAAAGTGCAGACTGTCTGGGCTCAATGACGGGCTGCTTATGTCTAGAAATCCTTTCCCAGATTGTAAGTGAATTCATTGTGCTTCCATGACTCTGTAATGGAATACCAACAATTCTCAGCGGCAAATTCAGTGGTTGCATATACAACTCAAGTATGAATTGATTACCATGCTTTGCCAAGACTTGATGCAATTGTCCATGACATAGTAAGATGGGAAGAATACAAGAAGTCCCCCAGGGACAATCCGGGCAAAGTTTACTGTGACATAATCATTTAAGAGCAAATTATAAATTTGTAGAAGAAAACACATCTGCAAAAAACTTGCAACTGTTCCATTCTTCAAAGCAATAAAACTGGGCATGGGCAGAAAAAAAACGACTTACCTTTCTACAAGTATCCCTACTATTGTGGTTTTTCTTGAAAATGTAAAATTTTCCTTATTTTCAAATAAGTGAAAAAAAAAAACAAGAAGCAATAGGTTTTAGTAGTGCAATTTTCACAGAAAATATAACAAAAGTCACTGGAGTTTTTAAACAATATTAAATAATCAGGAATCCAATCAGAATATAATCTCGAATGAAGTCTTTGTAACCATGTTGAGCATGGAATTGGCTCAAACTGCTGCCCAGCTTTATATAAATGCTTTATAACAGGGATAAGATTCAGGTCTACAACCAATAAGACCAGGACCCAGCCTGAACCAAACAAAAGTAAACGATTGTTTGCAGGTAGGGTCTCTCCCCACTGTAAGGTTCCAATGGTCCAGGGTTCTACAGGAATAATCGTCTTTCAGGTTACATATCACCAATCAATGCAAAGAGAGGAGGTTTGATACGTACCAACTGCATTACCCAGCTCTTGTTGATATTCTGATGAGTCACGATTTCGATAAGAGGAATTAAATATTGAACCAGATGGACCAGCAGGTATAACTCCAACCCAAACTTGACTGGGGGAAATAACATGAGGATTTTCCAGTCTAACCGGAAATGGCCTGATAATGGCATGGACGTTATATACAGAGAAAAAAAGCGTTTGATGAACAAAAACAAGAGGGGTATCATTAGGAGTCAACTTACAGATTGAGTTCTAGAGCAAATGATTCCATTGGACACAATGTACCAGAAGTCAAGATAATAGAGTGAATCCCTAGCCTAACAAACTCTTCCATGGCAATTCCCGGATTAAAACACCACCAGCTAAGCGTCCTGGTATTTTCACCTAAAGTAAAATGAATTAAATTTTGATTCACTGTAGAAGTAAACTTGTAATCAAGTGAAATAACTTCACTAGGTTAGCTGCTTTTTTCAGCTCTTCTCTTCACATGATCTGGCAGGAAAAAAGCTCCATTATCCACAATACTGACTTTAGCATTGCCCGTATGGTCTAGACATCTAGAATACCAACATTCTTGTGATCAATCCCAATAGTCGATGGGTGTCTTTAACCCTTTGAATTTCATAATTTTCAAAATTAGTTTTGAATATTACTTATGCTTTTCTAGTGTTTCAAATACACAGCTTAAAACTTGTGTAACACACATGCTAAATGCAGTGGATGCTCCAAATTACAATATGTGTTTTTAGTGTTTTAAATACACAGCTTAAAACTTGTGTAACACACATGCAGTGGATGCTCCAAATTACAATATGTGTTTTTAGTGTTTGTATCTCAAGACTGTGTAGAGACTTCATAAGCAACCATGTGCAGATGCCAGCATCAAAAGATTCAGAACCATGCAACAATTGCATGCACATTCATACTCACTCAAAATACATCAAATCATGCTTAATTTACTCAACATTGGACTAAATTGTTGTGCAAATAAAGGTAGGCAGAATATGGGGGGAAAAATATGACCAGATTTAGGCATACTAATACACTTTAAAAGCAAATAGCCAAATAGGAATGCTAATGTAACATTGATGAAAATCTTCAAGGGCTTATAAGGAGGTTGCTGAAGTGATTGATTCTCCTGATTCTTGGCTTTTCTAAGGGCTACAACTGAAGTTGCTAAGAGGCAGGTTGAGAGCCGCCAGACTCAAAGCCCAAGGCTAGTGTGGGAGTGGGCCAGGTATTTACAGGTAACATGCACAAAATATACAAACTATATTTAGCACATCTATGCCTAGAAAGTATGAATTACCAACTCATAAAGCAGTTGAATCATGATAATGACCCAACCAAGAGCACAAGAACCTTTCAATGGAAGACCAAGAAACATCAAATACAAAGTACCACATTCAATATCAAGTGTATCTCTGAAGTACAAAGCAATACTATGCACCCCTTTTATCCAATTCAAGGGTGTAATTTTTGTAGATCAAGCTTAAGTTGCAAACGAAAATCCTTTTCTTCCTAGAAACATGTAAGGCCCCTCAGGACTAATTATTCGCAGTCCCAGGAAAGACACCCTAAGGATCATGAAATATGCAGTAACAATTTCTTGAAACAAGAAGGCTTTTGTGCTTTTTCATAATTGGTTCATCATTTTATGCAGTTCCAACTATTTGAAATATGTTAATCATGTTTTCAATTTTCTATCCAGTGACATTGTCTCTTGTATTTCAAAGAAACTTTTCCTTTTTTTCTTGAAATTTTAATTGTTCATCAAAATATTTTTTTCTACATTGCAATAACTGCATAGCCGGATTAAGCCTGGTTAGTACCTTTCTAGTTTCTTATAACCTTGACTCAAGCAAATGGCACTGCAGCTGATGAACTACAATAGTTTTCTCTTCTTAAGAACCACATTCTCTCAGCATATCAAAAACAAACCTCCAGATCTCAACAAAGCCCAACAATTTGTAGTATTTGGCAAGTATTTTGATGCCAATACTACATCAGAGTACACCAGGCCCATTTTGATTTCACCATATCCAAGAAAGAAATTAATTTCATCAGTTTGCATTTTGTTCCATGCTAACGATAAAACTTTAAACTTTAAAGTCAAGAACTGTTAGTTTACATGATCATAATAGGTGCTGACTGCTGACAACTGAGTCGCTTCTTGCTTGCAGTCAGAGATCACACTCGATCAGTAACTTTAAAAAATACACAACAAAAGAGAAAAAGAAAACGTCATTTGGCACTCAGTTTCAAACTCATTGCAAAATATTCAAAAAGAGGTCTTCAAGAGCAATGGAAAATTAGCAGTCAAAGTCACATCATCCCTCATGCAACTTTAGGCCTGTGCAGAGCCAGATCTATTGATTTCGGGAAAGAAAGTAGGAGACTAAAAGTCAATAAGGATACCTTTTAGAGACCCATTGCCATTTATTTCGGACTCATGCACATGAAACTGCATTAAGCATGAGGTATAACTGTCATGCTAATAGCTATCAAATTGATTGCATCATAAAGTTCAAAAAATAATTGTACAGTACAATGGTCGAATAAATCTAAAATCATTAGAAAAAAGTGATTGCAGCATTGACAACTTACACGGTAGTAAGCTCCATGTCCTTTGTCTCCATCTCTAAAGATAAGTTTAAGAAAATCCCTTAGGCTTTCAAGCCTGCAAATACCATCCTTCTTTTGTTCCATTACATTGGCAGCCAAGTTCGCAGCTAACATGGATAAGAGAGTGATTAGTGTGAACATATATATATATATATATATATATATATATATATATATATATAGTAGGGGCAAGTTAGGCGCTTAGGGGAAAACACAGCAGCAAAATTTTGCTTCTGTTTTATCTTCACACTTCACGCCTTTCTCATCATCTATACACTTAATACATGCATTGGCTTGGACCAGTTATGCAAAAGTCATGAATTTCTAAATACTGTTTATCATAAATCCAAGTCATTAGTCTTTTATTTCCCTAAAAAACAAGCAATGACATGGAAGTACCTAATGTAACATATTCTCTTTGAAGTCATTGAAGAATATCAAAAGTTACATCTATAATTACAAAAAATGTTATCACATTTTAAACAGCAAGGTTTTTCTTGGGTATAATACAGCTAGCTTGAAAAAAATGAGAAAAATACGGCAAATTTTTAACAAAAATTAAAAAACTAAAAATGAGGGAAAATAAGATAAGTGAGAAACTAATAACATAAACATCAAAAAATAACTAAATAAGCAAAAATAGAAAATAGAAAATGAAAACAAGCATTTTTGGCATTACAAAATGTGAAAGAAAATGAATAAAACAAAAAAAAACACAAAAAAAGTGTAAAAAAAAATCTTTCTATTTTGTTTTGATGTTTAAAAAAAACATTTTTTTAGTTTTAAATGGCTGATTTATCGTGTTTTATACACGTTTTTTTGAAAAGAAAACGTGTTTTTTGTGAATATGGACTAATATCAATCAAAAAACATCTAATCCTATGACACCTATATGATATCCTCCCTAATCTTGTGACACTTACTAGTTCTAGAAGCTTTTATCTGAAAAAAAAATGGCCAAAAAACCTTTGCAAAATGGAAAAGCACGACTTGTCTCACTTCATGAATGTTGTTTCCTTGTTTGAAATGAAAAAAAAATATATTACAGGTAAATTGAATTTTTTGTCTTTAAGGAAGACTAAATGTCAGCTACATTTTCCAAAAAGCAACAAGGTCTACATTCAGAATCATGAATAAACAGCAAAACATGATCTTTTTTTCCTTTGTGTTTGTGTGTGCATGAAGAAGTGCAGGTAGGAGAAAGAGAGAGAGAGAGAGATCACCATCCTCAAGGAGTACTGCCACATGCTCAATCGTATCAATAAGCATATTTGATGTTTCATAAGTAATGTTAAGATTTCCAAGAAAGTCAAAAATATATGACCCTGGTTGTGTGAAACCCAACTCCTTTGACTGAATAGGCAATTCCTTCACTTGCTTCTCCAGCTTAAGCAAAAGAGCTACAGGAATTTTACAATGAGTTAGATGAATCAAATGCAAGTACTATAAAAACACACTTTGCTTCATCTACAATGCTAACATCTGTACAATACACTAGGCGCATCAACATTTAATATTTGCAAGGTTAAACACATATGTAAAGGAAATTGCAAAATATTGAAAATACTGATGTTCAATTAATGTTTTGTAGATACTGTACCTTTAAGAATGGCAAAGTTCTCAGGGTCCAAATGTTTGTCATCGAACTTTTCAATTGACCTTCTTGAAAGAGAAAGTTCCACACATTCCTTTGCTTCAGAAATGCATGCAGCAAGATGACCTGAGGTCAAATCAAATGAAGCAGCATCTGCACAAATGCTTTCCTGCATCAGAGTAATGCATCTTTAACCCAAGAAAAGTTATAGAATATAAACTTTCTGACAAATATTAGCAGCACCTTTCATTGTGGTAGCACGACTACATCACTAAATTTGCAAAACAAACATATAAAAAAACAAAAAAAACAACATATGATCATGTCTTATCACATCCATTTTTCAAATCTTCATAAAATTTGGAAAAAGATGAATGTCTGTTAAGCAAGTTTATTCAGTACCGATGAGGACTAAATTATCATAAGGGCTAGAACAAAACCTTAAGCAAAGTAGAGGCTAGAAAACATTTTCAATTCTCATGATCAATCATATGCTTTCCAAACAAATAGACAAAATGAACTGCCAAATTTCTCTACAGAATCATTGAACATAAAGCTTTCTTGGGAGAAAAATAAAGAAAAGGTCAAGGTAATGTGACAATTACCAAATTATGGGCTTCATCGAATATGAGTATTGTATTCTCCCACTGAATACCAGTGAGAGAACTGCGATTTCCAGGATCAATAAGGTAATTATAAGGAGCAAATACAATGTCAACAGCTTTGTGAAGTTCTCTTGACAAATAATATGGGCACCTGAAACAGACAAACAGCAGACTAGAGGTTATCCATAACAAAGTGACCAGTCCAAATATCACCTGAAAAGAGCATTTTGTTATTCAATTTGTAATTAAGATGAATTGGAATAATACGTATTTAAACATTGCACAAACTAACAATTAAGGACATGGGCAAGCATAAGGATGCATCATAGAAACATACGGCCCATTTGTCCTCCCTATATTCACCAAATCCTCTATATCAACAGGTTCAGCTCCAATGTTTGGATTATTCTTGATATAATCTGCAGAAAAGCATCTTTAGCATGAGGAAGTCATAAAGATTATACCTAATAAAGCCAGAAAGACTTTGAACCTAGAGGCAAATCACAAATATTTGATACAAGCCCTCAAATAATATTCTTGGCAAACTTGAAGAACATCACTCATAACCAGAAATGGAAAAGAGAATGAAATGCATATTAGATATGACAAAAGAGAAAATGAAAGTTGATCAGCAGTAAAAGCATAGGCATCATCTACTACAGCAGCTAAAACTAGCTTATGTTGAGTGTCATTACTTGGACGTGTGGAGATTGTTTGCAATTTCTTAGAAATTGTGGGTTGGTCTCTTTTTTATTTTCTTTTTATTTCTTTTATGGACCTATTTTGCAATTCTGTTTAGCCAACCCTAATCCTCATTAATATGGGATTAGGGCTAATGAAGATTGATTTGGTTCTCTTTCTTAAAGCCCACATACAGTGTATCAGAGCAGGCAAACTCTAGCCTGGACTAACGCTTCCAGGTCCCCTTCTTCTTCCTCTTTCTTTTCTCTTCTTTTTCCTTGGTAGACATGTGGTTACACACATCTGGTTTCTGTGAGGAGATTGCCTGTAACACTCAGCTTCTTGGCATCATAAACAGTTTATGAAGTACAGTTTTAGCACTAAAACTTCCTGAACCCTACTATGTTTCTGTGTGAGTATTGCTAAGACATTACATCAGAATTCGAACTAATAATAAATATAAAAATATACGACCTAGTCTTGCTCGTGTTTCGAACCAAATAGAAAATGGATGTCTGTTAAGACCTTTCGGTCTGATAACGCTCGTGACTATATGTGTCAAATTGTGGAGGATTTCCTTCGAAAAAGGGGGATTGTTCATGAGACCTCTTGTAGCTATACCCCTCCTCAAATTGGAGCCGCTGAGAGGAAAAATCGTCAGTTGCTTAATGTCACCAGAGCCCTTTTGTTTCAAAGGAATCTTCCTCAATATTATTGGGGAGATGTTGTCCTTACTAGTGCATACTTGATCAACCACATGTCTAGTCGTGTGTTAAATGGGCGGACTCCCCACTCTATGCTTCCAGGGAATCGTCAACCCTTTCACCTTCCCCCTCGTGTCTTTGGATGTGTTTGCTTCATTCATGATCACAGCCCTAATGTTAAAAAACTTGATCCAAGGTCAATCAAGGGAATATTTGTTGGGTATCCTCCTACTCAAAAGGGGTATAAATGTCTTCATCCTACCACTGGTCGTGTTTACGTTACCAAGGATGTCACATTCTTGGAACATGTCTCTTATTTTGGTGAGAATCCTCTTCAGGGGCAGAAGTCTATGTCAAGAGAAGAGTATTCTCCGAGTCAGGAAATTCAATTTACAGACTTCTTAGAGTACAAGCGGAAAGAGAGTCCACCGGTTGTTGAGGTGCTTGAACATGAGAAGAAGGAAGGGTGCTCCACTGGGACGGAAGATGAATGTAGTCGCTTGTTTGGGCAGGTGTACTCAAGGCAAAGGTTTCGTATAGATAAGGTGACTGATGGTGAGAACTCTACTCCTAATCCCAATCCTACTTCATCCCTGGATGACCCAAGTCATGCCCAACATAAACCTGTTGAGGAAGACATTCAGACATAAACTGAAAAAGATGAGCTTCCCATTGCCCTGAGAAAGGGTGTCAGGTCATGTACTCAACACCCTATTGGTAACTATGTGTCATATTCTAGACTGAGCAGGGATTACAAATGTTTTGTATCATCTCTTTCTTTGGCTATGATTCCCAGGACTGTTACAAATGTTCGAAGTGATCCCAGGTAGACTCATGCTATGCAAGAAGAGATGAAACCTTGAGCAGAAATCAGACATGGGAAGTGGTAGAGATCCCTGAAGCGGCTCATCTGGTTGGATCCAAGTGAGTCTACACCATTAAGTACAAACCAGATGGGAATGTTGGGAGGTACAAAATTCGCCTGGTTGCCAAGGGGTTTAGTCAGAAATATGGAATTGACTACTTGGAGACGTTTGCTCCTGTTGCGAAGATGAAGACTGTTAGAGTTATTATTTCTCTAGCAGTGTTGAAGGAGTGGAAGATGTATCAACTTGATGTTAAGAATGTTTTTCTCAACAGAGATCTTGAAGAAGAAGTGTATATGTGTATGCCCCCAGGATATGAAAAACCAAGAAAATACTGTAAACTAAAGAAGGCTTTGTATGGGCTCAAACAGTCTCCCCAAGCATGGTTTGAACGTCTTAGACTTGTAATGAGACGACATGGCTACAATCAAGGAAATGGAGATCATACTCTGTTTGTTAAGAAGAAGGAGGGTAAGGTTACTCTTTTGTTAGTCTATGTTGATGATATGATTGTTACAGGTGATGATGAAAATGAGACAACAAGATTAAAGGGTTTACTGGCTGTTGAATTTGACCTCAAGGACCTTGGCAAACTAAGATATTTTCTTGGCATTGAAATTACTAGAACAGGTACGACCCTTGTGTTAAATCAAAGAAAGTATACCTTGGATTTACTGAAGGAGACAGGACAACTAGGGTGTAGACCGGCATCTACTCCTCTGGATGCTGGACACAAAATCAGTATTGAGGATGGAGAAACTCTGTGTGAAGAGGCTAAGGGGAGGTATCAACGTCTGGTTGGAAGATTGATCAATCTCACTCTAACTAGACCAGATATTACCTTTGCTATTAATGTGATGAGTCAGTTCATGCATGCTCCAACTGACGTTCACCTGAAGGCGGTTGACATGATTTTGTGTTACTTGAAAGGGAATCCAGGCAAGGGGCTTCTATATGTGAAAGAAGGGCTTATTGAGATTGAAGGGTATTCTGATGCTGACTGGGCAGGCTGTGTTGATACTAGAAGATCCACTTCAGGGTACTGCGTCTACTTGGGGAAAATCTTGTTGTTTGGAAGAGCAAGAGACAAGATGTTTGTTCTCGCTCAAGTGCAGAGGCTAAATAAGGGTTGTTCCTATGGGAGTGTTAGAATTACTATGGCTGAAAGTTTATAAAGATTGAAGGACCTATGAAGATGTACTGTGATAACAAGTCCGCAATAAATCTGGCCAACAACCCTATATTACATGACCGAACGAAACATGTCGAAATTGACCGACACTTCATTCGGGAAATGATTGATGCGAGAGAGTTGATTCTACCATATATGAAGTCTGAAGACCAAACTGCTGATGGTCTGACGAAAGCCTTACCTTTGACTCAGTTTGAGATGAATGTATCCAAGTTGGGCATGTTTGATATGTATGCCCAACTTGAGGGGAAGTGTTGGCGTGTGGTATATTTGGGTCACCTATTTGGGTCTGGATCTAGACCCAATCCAGTGTATTGCTTTTATGGCCCTACTTAACCCGTGTAAACCCTAATTTTCAGGATGTGAATAATATTCTAAGAGAGAGAGGGTCTGGTTGCTAGTGGGCACCAGTCCTCCTCACCCGTGGTTTTTTCCCTCTTGTTGAGGGTTTTTCCACGTTACATCATGTTCTACTCTTGCTTTTGTTTCTACAGTTACGAAATTCACAATCAAACTAGGAGTCTAAAATAGTCCAAAAACCAGCGAGACCAGGGTATTATGGCCATTGGTCAATGGCAAACTCGTAATTTTCAGCCATAACCACGGGTAGATTAGTAATTGGCTAATCGATATTAAATTATGATAATCATGATTAAGTTTATGTAATGATAGTTTAAGAGCTTAAGCACCCAATTAATGATGGATTAGAGCTCTTAAGCTAAGATTAAGCACTAAGCTAGACCGAAAGTAAAATTAATCATTTAAATCTAATTAATTGAACAAACCTCCTCAAAATATATTATTGTTTTTCTAAACCTACTCAAGATAGGATAATAATCTAATATAAAATAAAATATAATAAGTAATAAAAAATAATAACTTTTGGCTATAAATAAGGGTTGCCACCCCCTTTGGAATGCAACGTAAGGGAGAAGGAGACGAGAGAGAAGAGAAAGAGAGGACAAGAAAAAAGGAAGGAGAGGAGGGAGAGAGGGGGGGGAAATTGAGGAGAGAGAAAATGTCCATTTGCGATGCATTGTAATCACTTAAGGTAAGTATTCTTGATGATCCTGGCGAGGCTGGTGTTGATCCTGGCAGGTCTATAGATTCTCCTACAGTGGAAGATGACTTGCCTATTGCACTACAAAAAAAGAAAAAGACAATAGTTTGTGTGCCCAGATAGACTTGAAGAGCATATGTAGTAGTGTTTTATATCTGCCCAGTCTGCAGTTCCCATTCCTATGAATCATCAATAGATGATTATGGATCCCAAGTGGAAACAGGTTATGCGGGATGAAATGGATGTGTTGATGTCACATGGAACTTGGGAACTTATTGATCCTCTTCCTAGGAGCGACATTGTTGGTTTTAAGCAAGTGTTCATGATCAAATATCATTCTGATGGCTCTGTGAAATGGGATCAACCCAATTTGTTACTTTGACGTCGTAGGTGTGTTCCATTAAGTGATGTTACATGAAGAAAACAAAAAATATAAGGAAAGGGAAGAAAAAGAAGCAGGAGGTACTACATTAAGACTTAAAAAGTAATAGCCATGCAAATGGATATGAAGTACCCAAAGCAAGACTCATCAAGTAGGCGAATTCAGAAAATCCTGAGACAAGGGTCAGTTTCAAACATACCAGACACACAATTGTAATGGTAACAACGACGTTTCTTGGAAAGAGAATAGCAAATATTGTTTTGGACTCTTCCATGAAGATTTTTCACTTTGTCATGTATACACATCTGCTCTCGAGAACCTAGGACAACCATCCTGGGCCTGCAAGTCAGACAAAACTGCAACTGTGTCAATAAAAACCAAATAAATAGACATACTGGAAGAATACATATTGATATCTAAACAATGTCTCAGGAACTCCACACAAATAGTGACATCATGAGAAAACAAGTCATCATGAAAAATGTAAAACCATAAAAATACAATTTACCTTCAAGCAAACCAAGGTAAAGGAACAGAAAAATATCTAGATTCTTTGTTTTAATAACAATAGCCTAAGACAACAGGAAGTAAGATAAATGATGTTACAGACGCATCAGAAGTATATTAATATTCTGATCCATATTCCTAACTGACCTATAAGGGCTTGTTTTCAGCTCCTGGATGACTTGACGTAATTGGCTGTGTGTTCTTGAAGTATAAATTATGGTTGGTAGCTTTCTTTCAGAAGATTCAGTTGAAGGTTTG
This sequence comes from Nymphaea colorata, assembly GCF_008831285.2. NCBI lineage: Eukaryota > Viridiplantae > Streptophyta > Magnoliopsida > Nymphaeales > Nymphaeaceae > Nymphaea > Nymphaea colorata. The sequence continues at coordinate 32,126,438 of NC_045138.2, forward strand.
TTGATAGTATTCCCACCATTTTTCCCCACCAATGCAGGATGAATCGATGAATAACTTAGACTTTGCCTCCAAGCCAATGATGCACAAAGCAAACACAAGGTCTTCCCAGTTCCAGTAGGACTCTCCAGTAATGCATTACATCCCTGGAATATTTGCAGTACATAATATTAGCAAGAAATCAAATCCACAATATCATGTCTAAAAATAGAAAACCAGTTGCTTGATTTTTGTTGTAAATGTGTAAACCAAAAAAGAAAGACAAAGAAATATGAACAATGGCTCCAATCCCGCAAATGTATGCCATATAAATCCAGATGGAACAATCATGTGGTCAGTTTGTTGCTTCAAGCAAAACTTCATCAACCTAATCAAACTTAGACAAATTAAACAAAGAAACATAAATGGATGAAGAACCTTGGTTGTCAAAATCTTGAGTAGTCAGCAGACTAGTGCAACTAGTCCACTGAGTCAGTTACCAACCAACCTGTCCTTTAAACCAGCGACTAATTGGTTGGACTAGTCAAGTAGTGAGCCGACTAATCTCTGGCTAAGTCATGTGGATGCAGGTACAGGTACGGGTATGGACATGCAGGTATAGGCATGGAAATTTTAGAAAATGTGGGTATCAGGATACGGCATGGTTCATATGCAAAATACCATCAAAAATTCAAAATGAAAACATTTAAATGTGTTTGTTTGCCTGTGTATATGTATATGCATTTCTTGTGCAGATGCATATGCATTGCATTTATTTTCATATAAATATATGTATTTCTTTATTTATAATCAACTGACTTGGACCATATTAGACCAACTAGTCCCAATTAGCCTTTTTACTGTCAAGATCAACCTCTATCCGACTTCCAATTTTAACAACTTAATGAAGAACATGATCTGAGGATATGCCCTACTCAGTTCCTGAATACATTGCTCACAATGGTTTGCAATTTCACATTATTTATCTTTTGCATCGATAATAGATAGAAATAGCAGAACCACTACATCATCAGGAGATAAGATTTTATGATCTGTAATAGTGCTCACTAAATATTTAGTTCTTTTTACTGCCAATTCCACAATAAGATTGTGATAAAGGTTGTGATAAGAAAAGGTTTCCAAAAAATGCTCAGAAGCCAGTTCAAGCATGACAAACAACAAAGTGAATCAAATGTGTTCATTCATAGTCGATCATTTTTCTGGTTTTATATCTTAGACAGATAAACCTTTTAAGAGAAATTAAGGTGCGCAAAACTGTACTGTTATAGAGTTGAACTAATAATAATTTTTTTATTTACTAAAAATGTGTATGCTTTTGTTTGTGGTCTTATGATTGTGTTGGTCTAGGCAACTGTAGGAGACACAACAACAATGACACTCCAGATAATAATTGTTGGTGTATTTTGGGGCATGAAAGAAACACTCAAAATTCATCCATCAGGAACTTTTTTATTAGCAGATATCCGTAAGTTACATGAATAACTTGTCCTACAAGTAACAAGGTAGACGTCTGAGAAGATCTTGAACAAACCAGCATGTGACAAGCAATCAAGATACCCAAGAAGAACAGCTAACAAAAGACCACAGGACAGGTAACAAAAAGCCCAAAAAAAATAGAAACCAAAGTCACCATGAATGACACCACTATTAGGGGAAAAAAAAGGAACCATTTTATTCATCAGAATACATTTTGCTAACAAAAGAACAGTAATTAAACCCTGACAAAAATATGTCCAATGAAAGTAATAGTCAAACATTGATGGTGGAGATGATGTCTAAGAAAAATATGCATTTTGTTTGTCGTCACGAAGAACCAAAAGTTTGTATACACGTCAACCTTTAATAAGTAAGTTTCTCATTGTCGTATGCGAGTTTTTGCACTACCAAGCATGCCAGAAGAGAAATATTATACGCACGGCCTGCGGTAGCCCTAGTGCCAACAGAGTCATCATCATCGTCTCCAAATCAATCTCCACATGATGAGAAGAAAACACAGACACCGTTTCATATGCCAAGTTTGTGGCGCTTGCAGCCATAGTCATTAGGCAACCTAGAAACTAACCCATCATAACATGCCTTTAAATTACCTTAATTTGAAGCAACTCATGAATTTCGTAGATCATTTTGTGACTTCGAAATATTTCAGGGTGGTCAGCCACGGAAGTGGACCACTCCTAGCATCATGTTTCATGCAACAGCAACAAAAGGAAAGCAAGAAAGATGATTCACAAAGCCGCATTAAAGCATCATTTTTTCATTGGATGTCAAAATATATAGGATTTTCAGACTTGTCAATCACCAGATAAGGAAAAAAATCAGTCAATCCCTTCTTCAGTTCCTTCTTGACCAAAAAGTTAACACTATAATTACCACCACAGTTAAATCTTCAATCTTTCACCTCGAAAATAATCGAGGCCAATAAAATTGACAACAAAACAGTCTTGTTGAGCGTACAGGAAGGAATGAAATTTAACCAAGAATTGATTTAGGTTAATTATATTAACCAACATAGGATAGGGAAAAAAATTGTCATCCTCCAACACCCCATCTGCGGAACATCCCTCCAATGCAAGGCTGCTGGGAGTTAAGGCTCCCCTCCCTATTATTAGAAAGAAGAAAGAATAACGAATGGACCAGTCCAAACCAATTCCCGATCATCCATACCATGCACAAGAAAGCAAAAGAAAAAACTAGAACGTTTTGGTTGTCTAGTCCAATTCCATCCAAGTGGAGAGAGAGAGAGAGAGAGAGAGACGCACCTCCTGCAAGGATCGGATGACGCTTTCCATGTACACGAGTTGGCAATCATAGGCATCGAAAGGGAACTCCACGTCGACCCCCCTGATCTTGTAACTAGGCATCTCTTCCCTTCTTCTTCTTCTTCTTCTTCTTCTTCTTCTCTAATTTGGAGCTGCAGAAACCCTAGCTACTGGGAGCGGAAGAATTTTGATCGATGGAGTCGGAACTAAGGGCCTCTGCTCTGGGGCGGCAGAAGGGTTTCCCGCCATAACGGCTTGGGACGTTCGACTCTCGGTTCGGGTCTAATGCCTCGACCCGAAACGAAGCGCAGGCGTCGAGTCACACAAGCGGACGCTTTACGGCAATGGCAACACTTTTTGAATAACCTTTCCAATAGGGCCCTGTTTGATGCGCCAGGGAAAAGGAAAAGAAGACGAAGTCGTTCACAGACTTTTTCCTCATTTTTGACGATTTTTTCTCCCGGGCACATCAATCCACCAAAGTTTTTCCAAAACCCAGTGGGATGGGGAAAGACATCCTCGAAGAAAAAAATCGGACCACAAGAAGGTGTTCGACTTTTCTCCACGGAAATTCTTTTGCCCGATTCCTTTCTGCGTGCACCAATGGCTTCCGCCATAGGATCGGACGGCCCAAGCACCTCCATGCAGAGCCGCGGGCATTGCCTCCAAGCTTCATTGCCTGAGGCTGTCTTCTCATGCTGAGCGAGACGATAAGGTTCCACAGTTGCAGCAAATGATCGGTCTTCTGATCGAGGACCGGAAATAATGCGCGACGAGGCAGGCGCCCGGTCTTCCCGTCCCGTGCTTGGCCTCCTCTCTAGGGCCACTCTGTTGCCACCGGAATTACGCGCGGCGGTTTCTCTCAACAGCAACTCTGATTCTGAAAAGGGGTGCTCCGGTAAGGGAGCCTTTCTCCCAAGAAGAACCAGGTCGATTGCAAGAAATTGCTACTTCTTTTTGTTGTCAACTCAACGAGCAATGGCCAATGTATTGTTGGCTGGGACATGGACAGCAATGTTGGCTTCCTGTTTGGAGAATGGTGACGTTGAAGGGTGCGCTGTAAGTGTTTGATGAAATGCCTGGAGGAGATACGGCTTGGAATGGCCGTCGTTTCGGATTATGTCCAGCAAACACAAATCGATTTTGGAATGAAGGGAAAAAATCTCCTGCATGAAATTTTTGTGGGCAAAAACTGGATGGAGCTTTTCCCGGGTGGATCTTCTTGTTTCTTGCATGCAATAGCTGGAGAAACCATCACGTTGAGACGAGATTCTATGAACGGTGTCAAGGTTATGGACTGAAACTCAACCCTGCTGCATTACTCCATGATCTAGGGTAAGAACGGTGACATCGAGGATTTGATTTGGTTGCATGGTTTAGAATCTTGAGTGGTGACATCGATTATTTGGTTATTTTTCATTCAAACAAAAAATGAAGATAAATTAACTTAAATTCAAAGTCTTGGCCATTATTGTACATTAACTTAAATTCTCTTGTTTCTTTTTTTTTTATCAAATATCATTTTAATATTTTCTTCCCTTTCTGTCCATGCAGACTTTTATAATTATCTCTTTCTTTCGTATTTCTTTGATCTACTTTTCCTCCTCTTATTCAATTTTCTTTTCTTTTTCTTTTTTTTTCTTTTTTTCTTTCATTCGTTTATTTTTTTCTCTTTCTCTCCATCCAAACATCCAAACAAGGCTAAAAGCTTTTCAGTGTGAGAATGGTTTTCAGCCATGTAAAGTTTCCGAACAAAATTGTTTCCTATAAAAATTTCACAAATATTATTAGCTTGTTAACCAAAAAAATACCTGAATTATTTGTAATTTGAACTCGCTTTGAATTGCATCGAGTGGGAATTGAAGGGTCGAAAGTATCTACTACTGTTAAAAATGACGCAGCCCTGACAGCTGCTGGTCAAAATGTTTAACTGTCGCTAAAAGCGCCATGCCACAGGAGTATTAGCAACAGCTTATGGTATAACAATGTTTTATTATGTTAATATTTAACCATCTGGTAACTTCTAACCGCTAATTAAATTCGATTTTCTTTTTTATAGGACTGCATTTATTATCTAATTTCTTGTTCAACCTTTCATTTATTACTCTGGCTTTTCGTCGTAAGGATTTGCAAAGCGCTCTCCTTCATAAAACTAAGCTGTTTATAATTTAAAAAGAAAGGAAAGACAAGACTCATGTTTAACATTGTCAGTAAAATATTTTATGGATTTGAAATAAGCTGATTTTGCAAATAAAGTAGATAAATATTGTGATACTTCCCATAATTTAACTAAAACCGGTGATCATAATGTTACGGAGTTGCATATAATAAGGAAATTCAGGAATATAGTGTTATAGCCTTAATGTGATGTCTGTGGTAGGTTTCAAGCAAACAGTAGTAGTTCGAAACCCACCTGCAAAAGACTTGATTGCTCCCCCATTTTTCCTGTGTCTGAATTGCATCGAGACATGTGTCGAGTACGATATATTCATCAACTAGAGTCTAGTGCCTACCATTTATGGTCCAAAAAAGTAGCACTTACGAAATTGAACTGTGCCTTGATCGACTAGGTATGCTAACACCATTTGAGGCGATGGCTGTGGTAGGTTAAATTGACAGTTCTAGAATGTGTTGAACCAAGACATGGAGAGATGGAGCAAAGATATTGAAACTCCAGCATTTTCATTATATATATATATATATGCTTCTTTCCTCTCTTTTTTGGAATTAAACTACATGCTCCACTTAGTGCAGTTCACTATTCATTTCTTTAAAATTACATGAACCCTGGAGACAATCTACTCAAGTTTGGTAAAACTCTTTGTGATCCCTCCTAAAAGACCATGGATTTATTCAACAAATGAGACATAAATATAGAGTACATGGTTAGAGCCAAGGAGAGTTGTGAACTGGAGTGACAACTGATTTAACTTGGAGGAAGTTGTCAAGGGCATGCAGGCCAAGGTTGCGGCCGAACCCACTCATCTTGTATCCACCATATGGGCAGTCCGGGTCGAACGCCAAGTAGCAGTTGATCCAAACGCTCCCGGCCCGAACAGATCTTGCAACTGTATTGGCCACATTTATGTCCTTGGTCACTATGCCAGAAGCCAATCCATACTGGGTCTTGTTGGCTTTCTCAATGGCCTCATCAATGGTCCTGATCATCACAGCCCAAAACAAATAACTGGTTAAGAAGAAGGAAGTCTTTGTCTTTCCTTTTGTTTCTTCCCAAAATATTACCAGAAAGATGAAACTACTGTGACCAAGCTTCACCATTTTCATATTTGGATGCTTCTTTAGCTGTGAATGGATTGTCAAATGCCAAGCATAGCCAAAGCCCTAACAGATCTGGTGTGGTCTGTGTTAGGGGTAAACATCAGGCCAGGTACCCGACTCGGGCCGGGGCTTGGGCCGTAAAATTGGGCATTGAGCCGGCTTGATATGTTCTTGGGCCGGGTTCTATATTGAAAGCATTTTTTTTTGTTCTAATCAAGCTGGTCCTCGAGCCAGGGGCGGAGGGAGGGGGCCCACCTAGGCCGTGGCCCCAACCCAACCAATTGAAAAAAAAAATTACATTACAAAAATTGAAATTTTTTTGTTGTGTAATGTATTTTTTAGATTCGGATTTAGTTTGCCCTATATGGATAAGTTCGTTGGACCGTTTGGTTCGACTCTGAAAAAAATCCTGGCTCTACCCCTGCCTCGGGCTACAATTTCGATCAGTTAGGCAAGGCCCAGATTGTGACCCGGCTTGAGTCTGACTTCTTATCGAACGAGCCAGGCTAGCCTGATGGGCAACCTTACTCCGGACTTCATGCTCAAACTATTGAAAGAAGCAAGAGAATACTTACTTGAACTTCATGAGGGACATGACCGGTCCAAATATTTCCTCCTTGGCAATGATCATGTCATCCTGCAGTATGAGATTAGGGAACAACAAATTAAGTGTGACCCAATAGATGCTAGAATGCATTTCTTACTTAATCTGATATGTAACTGCTTGCTCAGCCCTGTAGACCATGGTTTGTTGCGTACATTTTATAAAGGAAATACTGAATAAATTTTGACATTTTGATTGCTCAAATGTATACAGACACAAAAAGTTCCCAGTCTAATAGCTAAGCTATACTAGCATATAAGTTCAAATCTAGGCAGTTGGTTCAAACACACACACACACACACAGAATTTTGTTTTTTCATGTTGAATATGTGCAGAGAGATGTTTGAAAGACAGATTGCCTAAGTAAACCCTAAATGTACAGATGTGCATACACAAACACATGTGGATCAGTTGTAGAGATACAATCATACTAACCTATTTATATATGTTATCAGTGAACAATAAAAGTATTTCATTCTACTATTCAACAAGAGGTGAGACTCCCATACTTTTTTCTCTCTTCCTCTTTTTAGTGTCTTAACATAGACACTCTCACTATACTTTAAATTGCACATCAGTGTTCTAGTGTCTTAACATAGACACTACCACTATACTTTAACTTGCACATCAGTGTTCTCCTTTTATACCAAAAGAAGTTGATACCTTGAAAATTTTAAAATGGAGACCCACTGCCTACTGTTGCGGCAACTCCCTCGACAATGCCCATTTAGCGCCCATTAAAATATGAGGATTTTGAGTTAGTGCCCCTCAGCTAAAATTTTCAGCTCTGCTGCTGATGCGGATGTATTGTGTGTGTGCTTGTGTGCTTGTGTGTGCATGTGTCCCTTTTTCACAGGGAACAGAAATGCTAGGCTACATTCTAGAATGTGATGAAGAATTTATGTATGTATATACCTTCACATCTGCAAAAATGGTAGGCTCAATATAGTAACCAACATCTCCACAAGCTTTACCACCTGTGAGCAAGGTTGCTCCTTCCCTCTTTCCATGTTCAATGTAGGACAGCACCTTCTCAAACTGCTTCTCGTCAACCTGTTAACCAGTACAACATTGCAGAAAAGAAAAATGAAAGATGGCGCGATGAAGAATCAACATTAACTGCGTGATCTGCAGATGGATATGGTTTCTTCCCCATCGCCATTGTTTGAGCAGCAAAGTTTACCTGAGGACCCTGCGTAACGGTGGGATCAAAGGGGTCTCCCACCACCACTGCTCTTGCCTTCGCCACGCACTTCTTCACAAATTCATCGTAAATTCCTTCCTGTAAAAGAATCCTTGTTCCAGCAACACATACCTCGCCCTGCAAAGCCAGAACCAGGAGTAAAGATCAAGTGATGAAGGAAGAATATTTGGCTCATGATATTTATATAAAGAGATAGATCTAGAGAGACAGAGATAGAGATTTGCCTTGTTGAAGAAGCAGGCCTTATGGGCGAGGTCAACAGCTATGTCTACATCTGCATCATCAAAGACTATGAGAGGTGATTTTCCCCCAAGCTCGAGGGTCACAGATTTTAGATTGCTTTGCCCAGCCGCTGCCATGATCAACCTCCCCACCTCGGTTGAACCTATGAAACTGATCTGCAGCGCAAGTTGAGGACTACTCTTAGTATTAGAAGCAAATTTTAGCTGCAACCAACATCAGTCAGGCATTATGTGCACGAATATAAAAGTTTCACAAATTTGAGCATGCATGTTTCAATTAATTTCAGCAAATTTTTTGAATTTTCCGAGTCCACCTACTTGGCTAATGACAGATATTATGAGCGGAGACAGAAAATTCCAGATAAGAGACGCTAGTTATAAAATTTTAAATTTTTAAAGAGTTTCGATATATAATTGAGAAAAAAAATCTTGAAATATCAATATGAAAATATTTTTTTTTTATCGGTTTCTACGGACAATTGTCACACGATGCGCGCACACACCTGCCTCCGCCCTGGGATAGATTAAGCATAGGGTTCAAGGAACCCTTACCTTGTCAACGTCCATGTGAGAAGCAAGTGCAGCTCCGGCCGTAGGCCCAAAACCAGTCACTACGTTGATCACTCCATCTGGGATATCTGCCTGCAATTTTCACAAAAGCGTTAAAAAAAATTTAAAAAAAAAAAATCATACAATCAACCAATAAGAAACCTTCATTTTGTCATTTTTTCGACTTGCCCAGGCCGCGTCGAGGAGCCATTTGCATGGTTGGCTCAGCCCACTTTTAGGGCACGTTTGCTTGTTTGGAAATTTCCTTTAGGGGCCGTTTGATGTATTGAAAATATAGAGTTAGAAAGAAGTTTTTAGAAACTTATTTCATGAAATGAATTCAAGAAAAAGAATTCAAGAAAAAGAAACGAAATTCATATTTCCAAAACATTTTTATGTTTGTTGAACTTAGGTTTATGTTACTGGAAATAAATTTCTCAGTTTGAAAAGAATGAAAGATGAAAATAGATTAAATGAATGTTTTGGAAGCCCAACTATCTTAGAAATTTTTTTTCACCCCGTGGAAAAAAATTCTAGAAAGAAAAAAACCAATCCAACGGTTACTTTTTTTTTTCATCACCATTGAACCCCGAGATACAAAGCATTAGCAACTCACCAACTTAGCAAGGTGGGCAAAGTAGAGCGCGGTCAAAGGGGTCTGCTCCGCCGGTTTGACCACAACGGTGCACCCAGCTGCGAGGGCCGGGGCTAGGCACGAGAAGAGCAGCAGCGACGGGAAATTCCATGGAATTATGAGCCCAGCCACGCCCATCGGCTCCCGCCAAGTGTGTCCGATGAGCCCATTGTTGAGCTTGAGGGTCTCGCCGTGGATCTTATCGGCGGCGCCTGCGTAATACCGGAGGCTGCCGGAGACGAAAGGAATGTCGACGATCTTGTTCAAGAACAAAAGCTTGCCGGCATCGACTGCCTCGAGCGCGCCCAGTTCGTCCACGTTTTGGTCGATCAGGTCCGCGAATTTCATCATCAGCCTTCCTCTTTGCTGCAAATACCAGACGCGTCCCCGTAAATAAATACAGATGAGATTAAAACCAGCAGTCCAGTAAGAAAACGAAGGAAACCCATGTTCAACTAGATTTTACAATAAGGTCATATCCAGATCAACAATTTGAATCTGAGTCAGACCCGTGCTGGATCCATATCTCATGGACAGCAATAATATACCATGCTGATGCAAGGTTTGGTTCAAGATTGGATCTTATCTGACCTGTCTACTCTCTTCCTTTTTTCTTTTGTGAATCCATAGATTCTTTTTGCTTTACTTATAGTGTCACCTCTAGATAATGAGGGTGCTGACAAACCAGATCCATATGCATATCCAAATTCATTATCTATGAACATTTTAATCTAGTAATTGATAAGCTTGGACCAGACATATCTGACCCATTTATATTTTCGAAGATAAGGATGTCAACCGAACAGATTCGAATAGTATATATGATTAGCTGCATCCATTTTTAGAATGTTAGCATATTCAGATTGATGTGAACAAAAACGAAAAAAGTCATATCCGAATTTGAATCTGAAATCTGATTTTATAATCTGGATTCGATCCGAATCTGATTTGTACATGAATATCTAAATTTGAATCAGAATTTTGAACCGAATCTATCTGATTTTTAAAATGTAAGAGCATTGGATATAGTGTATTTATTTGGGCGCTCCATCTCAGAATCTAAGGGTCAGACTTTATTGCCTGTTCTAATCATGGCGATTGAACTAAAAAACCAGGGACTACAGGAAACGTAAGCTGTTTGGCTAGTATCGACCGACAAATTTGAGTTGCTTCAAATGGATCGGGATCTGAATCCAGATCAGGTTCAGAACAACCCATTTGCAACTAAAAAGGCAATACAAGTATAATCTATAAATCGTTGGCAGAAGAATCAGACTTCTACCAATTAGTGATCCAATGATGAGTAAAATAGGACACACAAGCATTAAGATATTCAATGGCAGCCGTTTGGCAACAGTAACACCATATTCACAAATAACGCTTCGGAGTTTTGAATAGCGAGGTTTTTCTCAAATATAATACGACAAACTTGAAAAAAATACGGTAAATTTTTAAAATTTTAAAAAACTAAAATTGAAGAAAAATAAAATAAATGAGAATAACACAAACATCAAAAGAAAAGTATATTTGCAACAAATAAAAAAATGAAAAAAAAAATTGGCATTAAACAATAAAAAAAAAGTGACAAAAATGTGAAAAAGTGTGTTAAAAACGTGTTTTTTTTTTTTTGTTCAGTTTCAAACAACATTTCATTTTTTCAAAAATAATGTGTTTTTTGTGATTATGAGTAACATTGTGGCTGTTTTATAAATCTGTTCCAAAAAATATGATAGATTCATGACACGCCATGACTCACTGTTCCATGAATTTACCTCATTTTTTGAGCAAAATTATCAGAATGTGTTATTGCTGTCAAAAAGTAAAGTCCTACCCAATATAAAACTTAGCATGGTTCTAGTGAGTATGAGTCTTACTGAGCCAGGCATCCTGGGCCATGGTCCTTTGTCAAAAGCCTCTCGAGCAGCTTTCACGGCGAGGTCAATGTCTTCCTTGTCGCCCTCTGCAATTTTCGCGATCGCCTCTCCTGTCCGCGGGTCGATGGTGTCGAAGGTTTTCCCTGTCAAAAGAACACGCCCGTGCCATGTTAGATTGATCCATGATCTGAATGCAAAAGCAATTTGTTCCCATAAACTTAATCAAGTTTGATGCTTTTGTTGAACAAAAAGTGTAAAAGATCCAGAGATCATGTTTGATGATTGTTGGTGATTTACTATAATCAAGCAAATTTTCATTGTTTGTATCCTCTTAAGGTTCATGTAATCAACAACGTTATCTTTATTATCATTCCAAAACTCTAATCCCTAATCTCATCAATGAGCCCTTCCAGTGGCATAGCTACATAGTGACTGGTGTGGACAGTTGTCCAAATCAGTCTATTAAAAGTTTTGTATTTTTAAATGAGAATTTTAAATATTTATCAATGAACTCTTCTCAGTGGTGTGGACAATTGCCCAAACCAGTCTCTTAAAAGTTCTTTATTTTTAATTGAGAATCTTATTTATATATATATATAAGTGTCCCAACAGATTTAAATATTTTTAAACAAGTGTCCCTCCAACCTAGCTCTTCCTAAGTGAGGGTGGTCCGGTTTTGAGTGAGTAAGCCATTGGTACCACCTCATGGCTTCATCATCAAAGTAGATGATGGCTGTGGCACCTATTACTTGCGTGGAACTTGCTGGCACTTGAATTATTGGTGGACTTTGTAGTTCCATTCTTGTGCCTTTTGTGTGTGGAAACTTTTGAAAACCAAATTTGATAGGCATTAGGAGACTAGTGTGTTCTTCACTAGTAGTAGATATTATTTAATATGGGCCTTCCTTATAATAATAATAATAATAAATATTATTTAAGAGTTAATAAATATTATTAATAATATAATAATAATAATAAATATTATTTAAAAGTTATTGGGCTGGATCGAGCTCCCATCGGCCGATCGGATCAAGCCCAGGCAAGGTATCGGGTACCTGCTGGTGGCCCAGCCCGCCGCCCAGGTTTAGTGGTGAGTTGAGTGTGGTGAGTTGAGTGTGCATCAAACCTAAAATCACCCTATACCACAGTCAAATCATTTGGGCCGTCCGGTCTTTCTTTCTTAATTCACCATAACCCAATGTTGTAAATATCTGTTTTTATCTCTGAATGAACTAAAGCAAGCATCGGATAAACTGCTCGATTAAAATAGAAATATATACTTTTAATATAATTTAATTTATAAATACAATTAATTATAACAAAATGTACAATTATATATTTATAAATAAAATAATATTTAAAAAATAAGTTACGGGAGCCGAAGCGCACCGACATCTCATCCATGCACACCTACTTAATTATGATGCATAAATCCATCCCTACCATTTACTCTTTAAAACAAAATCTTGTTTATTGCAAGCTCTAATGCTACGTTGCTCTGTTTAAGAGAAATTATTCAATCTCTTTCGAAGAAAAAATAGCTTTTCCCAGTGAATTCGACATCTAGACCCAATTAAAAATGCCAAAAAGGAACCCCAATTAAACTTTGGTTAATTCATTTCTATAATAGAAAGAGACAGTGTTAGGTTAAGAAAAACACAGTGTTTCCCATCAAATGAAAATGAGAAGCAGGAGTCTCACAAAGAATTCTAGAGAAAGCAACAACCCCGTTATGTTTGAAAACCGAGTCCCCAAAGGACAAGCAATCAAACATCATCCACTAAAGATCCGACCAGCAAATGCTTTAGTCAGAAGATGATAAGGTTCAAAAGAAATGAGCCTTGATACAAGACACATGCACGGACCAGATCTTGCCATGTCCGTTGTGGCGTCTGTGTATGGATTACTTTCTATGTGAGAAAGAACCACTTACTGGCTACTGCAACATGCTTTGTATTATATAGCTTGTTTGATAGCGGTAAGTTTTTCCCGAATTGAACTTTTCAACTTTTTACCATTTAACAATGAAAAGCATATTAGTTTCAAGGGATGCAGCATAGTTGGTTGGGTAGACACGGTACAGGTGCGTCGTGGGTTCGGTTCTATATGACAAGCACGTAGATGTCAAACTTTTTACTCCTTGAGATAGATGATGCATAATGAATGAAAACTTTCTGAAGAAAATTAAAGTAATTAGGATTCATTTACATAATTTGATTGTTTTCTTTACCTTTCCAATAATTTTCATATTAAGATGTTGACTTGAGAAACGGTGCTTACTTTGCTCGCTCGGGTCCCATTCCACACTCAACCGCTCGAACTTTGCGAACATGACAAAAAGGTGGGCTCACATAAGTGGCTTGGCTATAGTGAGACCACGTAGATTTGTCCTTGGCAATTGATTTAGGGCCATAATCCTTGAACCGCAAAAACTCAAAAAGTTTGGGAAGCCAAATTAATTTTCATAATAAAGAGAGAAAATCCAACGCCCAAGTTTTCCTCGAAACAAGCCACACCTCAACACTCTCCCTTCGAGATGGTGAAATTAAATGGAAAAAAAAAAATTGAGCTCACTAAATTATAATTTTTTGCACATGAGTTCATACTAAATTATATATATATATATATATATAATCTTTGGACTTTTCATTGCATTTGAGTGAATAAATCCTCTCTTGACAGCTGTTGTAATTAGATGAAGATACTGGTGTTAGATGTCTCTCTCTTGCAATTATGGCCCTTTGACTTAGGTAAGAGAATTATATATACATTTTTTCTGACTAAGGCTGGCGAAATTTGATTGGCTGGATATCTCTTTCTCTCTCTCTTTATATATATATATATATATATATATATATATATATATATATATATATATATATATATATATATATATATAGAGAGAGAGAGAGAGAGAGAGAGAGAGACCCTTTGATTTAGGTAAGAGAATTCTATACATTTTTTGTGACTACGTGGGACCGCTGATGAAACTTGATTGGCTGGATATCTCTCTTTATATTATATTATTATTATATTATATATATATATAATATAATATAAAAAGAAAGGAAAAAAAAGAACCTTTGATTTAGGTAAGAGAATTATGTATACATTTTTTCTGATTACATGGGACGGCTGGTGAACTTTGATTGGCTGGATATCTCTTCCTTATATATATATATATATATATATAAAGAGAGAGAATTGAGACAAGCACTTAAAATGCATAACAAACTGAATGCGGAATTAATCCCGTAAACAGGAACAACTAAAATCTGGAAAACCATGACTGAAGGAGTTTAATTGTGTAATCCGAGACCAGAGACTCTACCACCATAGATCGGTATCCCAACTAATTGTCCCAGTTTTACTGGAAACTGGGTTGTCCTCAGCACACGTATATAAATGGGATAATCCGGGAAAAACCAATCAATCTGTAGAAGAAGAATCAATCTGTAGAAGAAGAAGGAGAAGAAGAAGAAGAACCTGAGACAGCGTCGACGAAGTGGCCATTGATGAAGAGCTTGGTGAACTTGATCTCCGGTAGCTTTGCCTGAGGCAGACGCTCGCCCTTACCCTCGGAACCCATCTCTCTCGCTCTGATCTTTTTCTCTCCGGCCTGCTTCGCTGCTTGGCCGACCGTCGTATGCTTCCGTTCAACACGCCCACCGATATAAAGGAAAACTTTTCCCCTTTAGCTGCCAGTTTGGCGGGGCGCGGGGACGCAGAGGTTGTGGTAGAACTTGCTTCTCTCGTGGCTTTCAGTCCACTCTGTAATAATGACTTCCTCTCTCTTTCAGATTTTTCCCTCTCTCTTTTCTTGCTACCTAACTTCGAGGCGGCGCCACAATTTTTTTATATAATTTTCTTGAAAAAGCTAGCCAGTCAAAACGTAATCCTAAATTTAAAATTTTCAAAATTTTGCAACGGATGTGGAGGTGCATGGCCATGACTGTCGCACTAAAAAAAAATATTGTAAGGTTCCGTTTGATGTACAATAAGTTTTGAAAAAAAAATTGGATTTAAAAAGGTTTGACTTAAAATAAATTGGATTTAAAAAGGTTTGACTTTAATTTCTTGTGTTTGATGCTGAGAAAAAAGCAGTACAAACACTAAAAAAAATTCTTGTACATCAAACAGGCCTAAATGTGTTAAGTGAATTAAATCCATTTACATCAAGTTTGCGTAGCCTTTGTTGCATGACATGTGTTCGTTCGGGAACAAGTAAGGCGACATGTGTCCAAGTCAGAGCATGGAGCCTCTTCTGCATGACATGACATGTGTCCAATCAAATTGTTTATGAGATTAAACTATTGATTCATAAGTATCTTTCCTATGTAAGGGTAAAATGGTAAATACAAACATCAAATGACAGAATTACCCAAAACAAAACGAAGAATCCCAAAAACTGAGAACCAGGATTTACGTTTGGCCCGGTAACTAAGCTTATGCTCATTAATGCGTTACAAGTCGGTTGCAAATTTAAATTGATTAATTTTTTCTCAATTAATATGACGGTGGGAATCTTTTAAGATGGGTCAACGTTTGCTTCCACCACAACAATGATCGACAGTCTTCATCCGTATTAATTTCGCTCGAGTCGGCGGAATTAAATGCATATTTGAAGGCCAATTTTATGGGATTTTAAAATATACTTTTTTTTTATATAATATCCCATTTTTGAAAAGTTTAATTTTGTATTTATAATTTAATATTGTGAAGAATTGTAGAGGACTTACAAACGTGTTATTTAAGCGATTTAGCTTTGAACCAAAAACTAGGAAAGAGTTGATTCACCTAACCAAGAGCTGAGCTAGCTACTTTTTTTTAAAGGAGTCCCTTACTTTTCCTTTCTGCTGGGATCTCAGGTCAGATGATGCACCCACCCACCTGGATAACTAGATTTGCTAACCTTTTAAAAGATTTCCCCAACCTAAATCGCATCTTTTCCATGATCTCGCTACGAGAGTCATTATTCAATTTCTTCACATGAATTTTGTGAACGACTCAATCATTCAATTTTATACACATGATTTTTGTTAGAGTATAGTGTGTGTATATATATATATATATATCATACTAATTGCCACGCATAATCATTAGCAATGGTATGGTGCAACAATAAACATGGTTTATATATATATATATATATGATGACCCTAACTTTTAATAGTCACCCAGCCATTTGATCTTGTTAAGGATGATTACCAGAAAAATAAACAGAAAAAGATATATATATATATATATATATATATATGTGTGTATGTTTAAATATGTTCAATATCAAATGATTAGAAAAAAAAAAAAAAAAAAACTACTACTAAAAATGGAGTTGTGATAATGTGTAATTGTTTAGGGTCATAAATAGATAGAAACACATATATATATATATATATATATATATATATATATATATATATATATATATATATAATGGATGTCAATATATCCGATTTGAATCGGATATTCGACCGATCCGATCCGAAAAATCAGATATGGATAAAAATTTAATATCCGATTAAGAAATCGGATCGGATTCAGATTTAATAAATGACATTCGATAGGATTCGGATTCCGATATACATGAATATCGGATCGGATTCGGATTCGGATCGGATTCATTTTTAGACAAATATCCTCAATCTAATACTTGAAAAATGGTAAAATCGGGTTCAAAATTCGGATTCGGATATAAATATAAAAATCAGATTCGGATCGGATTCGGATTGTAAAGTCGGATTTCGGATTCGGATATGATTTTGCTTTATTCGAATTTGAATCCGAATTCGAATATATAGATATCCGAAAAAGCGGATATGGTTAAAAATGTATCCGATTCGAATCCGATCCGTTAACATCCATTATTGCTAAATATTTATGACCTGACAAAATATCAAAATGAATTTTTTTGTTTATTGTACACTAAAAAGTGGATTTTATAAATCAGATAAGAAAAGCTAAATCACGGTTGACTAGATAAGCGGGATATTATTAGGGAAAGGAGCAATTATAAGAGCACTGAACGAAGTCAAAAAGCATTCCATATAACTATTGAAAATAAATGGGTTCGTGTGGGCAGTTGCCCATTCAATGTCCCTTTAGTCTTGATCAACAAAGTTTTTGCATAAAAAAAAGTGGGTGGGAAAGGATGGAACCCATAACATCGGCCATCGCTTTTTGTTAAGCCTGTCAAAGCTGACAACGACTTCTTTCGTGGGTCCAAAAACTTTCCTTTCTCTTTTTCCTTTAGGCCACGTTTGATGGCCACGAAAAACACTGTGGATGGAGGGAAAATTTTCTTTTTTGTACGGATTCAACCGGTGCCATCAAACTTAGCAAAATTTTCCCCGCTCAAAACTCGCTTCCAGGGTAAATTTACCCTGGAAAAAAGTCGGACCCTGGGGTCCGACTTTTTTCGAGCGATTTTTTTTGTAGCCGTTAGGGCTTCTTCGATGAGTTGGGGAGGGCGAGGGGGGCGACGCGAGGAAAGACAGGGTGGTGGTGGTGGCTGGGGAAGGAGAAGGAATCGGGCAGGCGGCTGGCCCCGCGCCACCATTGGCATCAAAGCGGCATCACTCCATGAACGCAAAGCATGCCTCCTCCGTCGTTAAGAAGACCATCCCTACAGAGAATGAGACCAACGGGACCAAGCCCACCTCCCCTCCTCACCAACTCTCGTAAGTCTCTCCGAACGATTGATCCAATTCTTCCTATTTCTCTTGATATTTTAGTTTCCCTTTCTGATAGTTTTTTGAATTTTTGATGCTGACAAACTTTCGCCGTCCTATTTGGGACCTCCCCTTTTCGTGGTTTTGGCCTTTCTTCCTTCCATTTAAAGGTATTGTCTTCTCCTCGTTCTGCTCTCTTGGTGGGGAAAGGACTGTCAAGAAGCTGAGATTGTCGAAAGCTTTGAGGATTCCTGAGGGGACGACGGTTTCCGATGCTTGCTGCCGGATGGCAACTCCCCGCGTTGATGCTGTTCTGCTTACCGACTCTAATGCCCCATGACACACAGTCATGGTATCAGGAGAAAGATGGTTGTTCAGCAGTAAATTTACATTTGTTCATGAAAAAATTTTCTTGCATACCAAACATGGAATATTTTACCTCGAAAAAAACATCCAGGCTATCAAACATGGCCTGAATTAGGAAAAAGGAAAGTTTAACCAACCGTATATTTACCATGGCTTTTTTACCTGAAAAAATTCTTCCCCCTCAAAAAATCCATGCCATCAAACGTGGCCTGTCTTGCTTTGGTTTACATAGTCGTGTGGTGGAGGGAAAGTTTTGTTTATAAAGGAAGCTGTTATATAATTTTCAAAATCTCTCGAGCTAAATTCAATTTTTTTGAAATTTTAATTGTAAAGTTTTGATTTTATCAAAACCACTATACATCAATTTTTCATGCATGGTGGTGATCCTTTGTAACTAAGGTTGGGCAACTGGTCCGGGTGCCTAACGGGTATTTGTACCTATCCCGATCCGGCTTGGTTCGAGCAAAAAAAAATCATGCTGGCCCACGGACTCGATTTGGCCCGGTATATTATTTAATATTATTTTATTTTAATAATAATATATATTTTATTATTGGAAAATATTTTATATCAAAATATTTTTTATTTTTAATTAGGCTGAGCCTGATTTCGGGTCTCGGGCCAGGCCCAGACTAAGTTTCGAGGTCTCAGGCTGACCCGAGCCCGACTCTTATCGAGGCCGCCCGATGCCAAAGCCTATTTGTAACCATTTCCATTTGGAAAGCCAGTTGAACACTATTTAATTAATGAAGCATAATATTATATCCAACGAGGGCAAGGGCGAATGCAATGGATAAAGTGGGGTGCAGGTAGACGGCGAGTTTTCGTTCTGAATTCATGTGACGTCAAATTTGATGTACTGAAAATAAAAGAGAGACACCGATATACAAGTCATTCTAAGGTCATGAAAGCATGCCTAGTATTCTTGGGGATACAGGAAATGGTAAAGACTCTTTTAGCCAAATGATAGGATGAAATAATCCTATTTATTTGGAATGAAATATAATATTATAAATAATATTGCGAGTGTCATCACTGTATGGCACTATGTACCATTTTCTGTATGGCAATATGTACCATTTTCAACTTTTTTTCAATTATGACAAACGAACTCAAAGAGCTTAAATTGGTTTTAATTGCCCACACTATTTCATAAAAGTTGTTTTATGTACATATTGATATTTCATTAGTTTTCACTTTTTATTTACATATTAAAAATCCTTAAAATTTAAATTGTAAAATAACCATGCCCTTAAAAGCACTTTGTCAAAAGGGACACTTTAGTAGTGTTTGTATGTGCTTCAAAAAATTCATAAAACACTTGTAACAATATTGAATGAATCTATCTCAATTTTAAGGCAAATACATAAAACACTAACAAAGTGTTCCTCTTATCAAACACCTATTTATGGTCCACCATTGGCGCTAAGCAATGAGTGATGTCGGGATGGTCAAATCATAATCGGCAGCTTGGCTGAGGGCAGGGACCACCTTCGTGAGACCAACCATTTCATTGGACCCACGTGTTGCTATATGTGCCGATGTGTCCAGGCTTGTTCCGCATCAAACCTGCTGGAGGAGACCTCCATAAATTTTATTAATCCAACAGTGCCAAAAAAACAATATTTACAAGGGAACTAACAAAAATTGTTGCAACGATGCGTCCAGGCTTGTTGCTGTTGAATGTTTGCAAAGGCGATTTGTTCATTCATATTTTCTGGATTAAAAAAAAAGAAAGAGAAATGTTCATTTTGAAGATTTTTTTTTGTTATAATTAAGAATAAGGTTTTTTTTTATACTTTTTGTATAAGTCACTTTAAAAAAAATGTTAGAGTCAGGTGGATGCGCTTTTGCTTTTTCAATATTTTCTTTTGTGACTAAAATATATATGTTTCTTCAAGTGGCACACTAAAATTTGATAACGATATAATATGTTTCTCTAAGTCCATAGTCACAAATAATGTCTTGGAGCTTTGAACAGCAAAGTTTTTTTCAAGTATAATATGGCAAGCTTGAAAAAAAAATATAGTAAATTTTTAAAAATTAAAAAAAATAAAAATAAGAAAATATAAAATAAATGAGAAACTAATAACAAAAAAATCATAAGTAGATTTGCAGCAAATAAAAATAGAAAATAAAAAAAAAAACTGTTTGACATTGAAAAGAAACTGAAAAACTTTAAAAAAACGTGAAAATGTGTTAAAAATACGCTTTTTTTGGTTTTTAACGTTTTTTTTTAAAAAATATTTTTTAAAGTTTTAAATTGTCATTATATTTATCATGTCTTTTTGCTTTTTTTTTAAATAGGTTTCCTATGTTTATGGGTAATAGTAAAAACAAAAAAAAGTTGTCGGTATCTTAAGGTATGTAAAAGGTTAACAATTTACCAGAGTAAAAAGAAGCCAAAAGGCCGCGCCCCCTTCCCCTTCCCTAGAAGTGGTGGGTTGTGTTGGGCATGAGTGGGGTATCGTACATCTATCAAATAAAGTATTGTCATACCTACCACTTATAATATATGAGATTAGCTCTTACCATAACCAAAATGACCATGCACTTTTTATGTGATCGTCCGCCCAACCAACAATGCTATGTCCCTTGAAGCATGTTGACAATGTAATTTTTTTCCGTTTAATAAAAGTTTACTCTAAAGTTTATGATCTTAATTAACATTTTCTTACAGAAAGTATGGCTCTTATTAAAAGGACACAACAAATATCATTTCTTTTTGAAAATGGCAGGCAATAATAGGCCCAAGAAAAGAAATTTCTCAAGAAAAAAGACATATAGTCTTTTGAAGTTTATGATAATATTTCGAATAAATAAAAATAAAGAATAAAAATAACTTTGGTCATCGGTCTGTGAGCGCCTTTTTTGACCAATGTTTTGTTGGGATATTTTTGCTGCAAAATAAAAGTATATGCACTTGTCCATGTACCTTTCGCCATTGTGCTCCCAAAAAGCAATGGGCCCATAAATCTTGAATTCATTTCATCCTTTGGATTCAATCTGAAGTTGATTGAAAATTGACAAGTGACTGTATCCAAAAATTCAACATGTAGGTTACAAATATGTGGAAATTGGTCGGCCCCAAACCATTTCATTTTTTGTTAAAAAAATGTTTTGAACAAAACAAAAACATCCTTATATGTTTATAAAAAACTATGTTCAGAACCAAACACGCTTTAGTTTAAGTACAATTATATTTCGATGTTATATGAGGTGTTCAATTTTACTTATTATAAAAGTACAATTATATTTAAAACTTGATTAACTTAATATATGTTTCTCATCAAGTTATTCTTAAGATCATATCTGTAAAGTCAGATTGCAAAAAAATACACCATGATAGTTGCACTTAAGTAGTCCGGTTTTTGTCTTCGACCTCCTGATCTAGGACCTGATTATTAAAAGCAAAAGTTACCATTCAATTATATATATAATATATATATACATATATATCATTCATCCATCTAACCAAAGCCATATGATTGCTTGAAATGGGTTTTCTCCTAGGATAGTGTTATGCCAACTTGGTTGGAAGCTTCTGAGTTCATGGATTCTGTCGTGAACTGCTGAAGAAGGGTTGAAGAAGGTGGATGCATCCATGGATGTCGTGTTCAACCCATGGTGAAGGAAAGAAATTTCAACAAAGACGGAGAGACCTCCAATGGTTGGTGGAACACATACTGTTGGATTATGCTATGAAGTCAAAATTCTAATTTAATTTGGTTTCACAAGAGACTACCTAATCCACATGCTTTGCACAAGGATCCAAATCTACCAGATGTAACACCTTGTTTGATTGCTAAAGATTAATAAATATATATATATGTTGTCCAAAAGCATCATAAGTCATTGCTAAAAGTGTAACATGAACTGTTGTCGCACCATAAACTATTGTTAAAGCTTACATGAAATTGACAGTTTTTTTTTTTTAACTTCTAACTAGTAAGCAACACACACACACACACAAATATATATATATATATATATATATATAGAGAGAGAGAGAGAGAGAGCGCCTCTTAGAATCCTGGTAACCCTAGTAACAGAGGTATCTTTTTGTTGAATGTCTGTGGTGAGTATTCAGCGAGGAGAGAGATCCACTATGGCCAAAATGTTAAGATTGTGGTTGTTAAGATCTAGTTTTCATGTTATAATCATAAAATATAAGATCCCAATTTCCATTGCTTTCCAAAATGCATTACTGATATGCCTTAGCATGCACCAGGCCATGTTGAGCAAGAAAATTAAATTTAGAAATTACTATAAGTATTATTGTAATGCAAATATCCGCCGATACTGGGCTGATATTGAGCAAAGCGACCAAAATTCAGAAACGCCCGAGCGTCATTAATGGTGAGGGGTGGATGCAATGTTATATTAGTCACAAAGGCCAATTTAGATTTTGATAGATATTGTTAGGATTCATGTTCTTTCGCATGTGCATAAAACTATTATTTATTAAGTTATTTTTTCCTGTTCTTTCACTTCATAGGGTGTTCAAGAATTGATCCTAAAATTCATTTAGTTAGAGAAACATGTTGAAATTGATCATTTATTCTCATGTTTAAATAGATGCTTTTTAAAGAACAGGTTTATATAATACCAAAAACTGCCAAAAACTGGGAGCCAAACACTAGTGTCTTTTGTGAACTTCCGTTGAAAAGCTGGTTCCCAGCAACAGGGGTGGAGCGAGAGTTTTTTTCAGGGGGTAGGCCACATGGTCCAACGACCTTATTCGGGTATGGTCAAACTAAACTCGAATCTGAAAAATATATTAAGCAACTAAAAATTTTTAATTTTTTTAATGTAAATTTTTCTTTTTCAATTAGCTCGGGTGGAGCTACAGCCTAAGCGGTCCCCCCCTCCCTCCTCCTTTGCACAGCAAGTCAGCAGCAATGAACAAGTTGATAGTGGCCGAGCCACATGTAAGCTTGTGAGGGCAGTTGGCCACTAAATGACTCAAAAATTTATTTATTTGCACATTGGCTTGGTCCACCCACTTGCTTATTCTTATATTGGAGCTCTTTATTCATTTGCCTAGTGTTTCTCGAACATTTCATTAGTTGTTTTGTGCGTTTTACCTGTGACAGTGGAATGACATAATAAAAAACCTGTCTCGCAATGTTGCACTTTCTCTGTCAAAAGTTAAAAGCAACTTAGTTTCTCCTACCAAGAGGTTAAAAAAAAATAAAACCAGGTTGAAACTTATAACACCTCACCCCCCAAGTCTTGACATACTTAGAGAAATATGCCTATGTATTGAAAAACTACAAAATTTTCAAGCCTGATTAAGAAAAGAATTTTCGGAGACAAGCCTTCCGCAACTCAGACGTGTTTATCATAATCAGACTGTAGTTAGACAATGTAAAATTATTTATTTTCTCTAAAATTTTCCTTTGATAAATATGTGAAAATGAAGGTTGTTTTGGGTTTTTTTTAATATATAGTTATGGTTTTGAATTAAGTGTAGAATTAATTTTTAAAAATACAATATATTTGAAAATTTTCAAAAAAAAAAAAGAAATATACTCTCTGGAAGTTTCTTAAAACTTATGCAAATTCTGACAAAAATTGTAAAAATAAAACTGTATCTTTGCAAAATGGAAAATGCAAATGGTATATGAATTTGATATACGCAAATCCTTTTTCTAAAATTCAACCTCACTGTGAAGGCAGAGTAAGTTAACCATGCCCTTGAATCTAAACATTTGAAAAATGAGAACTTGTCAAACTAAACCACCATTAACTTGTGATATAAGAAGATTAGCCTTCTTTTCTACACAACAATTTGTATGTATTATAGTGTTTTTAAGATATTAGTTCCGCTATTTAAGCACATTGAAATATCCAATTGTTCCCACGATGAACATGCACTTTTACATATATAGTTGTACAAGGATATTCCGTTATATTAATAAAAGAGATTGGAGCCTAACTCTCCTCAGGTTTACATAGAAAACATTTTCCTTCAGAAACTTTTGCAAAATTTTGGGCTTTTATTAAAAGTTTCAAACATGATACTCTTGAAAATTTTTCTGAATATGCTTAAATTCCCTAAAAAGAATTCATATATATATATTGAATGATGACTCTAGCTTTTGAAAGTCACCCAGTTATCTAATCAGGATTATCTAATATATCATTGATTCACTATGAACAGCTGAGAGAAAAACAAGAAAAAAAAAAGTGGTGGGTATTTTTGTCATCTAATATTAGTTCACTTTCTTCATATGAATGTCATTGGTTATATTGTTAGGTGACTCTACATAACTATAGTCATCATTAAAGTCACTCAACTTACTCATGAATGCCGTGTGATCCATTGAGATAAACAGTTGAACTAAAAACAATGAGAAAAATATGTAAACTAATACTACATAACGAAAAGACCCATTGCCTTTTCCCCTTTGTTTTTCTCTCAAACATCCGATCTTAATCATAATGGCCAGTTGAATGGAAAACAGGAAAAATAAAAGGAAAATGATATTTTTTATAATCTAGTATTAGTTTAGACATTTTTCTCATTGTTTTTCTTTAACTCTCCAGCCCAGCCATTGGCAGCCAGCAGCCTTCAATCAAAGATCAGCTGCCCTTAATGAATGAACAGATGGAGAGGAAACTGACTGACAGCCCTTCATCAATGAAGAAAGAAAGAAGAAACTGGCTGGTTATATTCTTTAAGTTTTCAGGCAGAATCAAACTTTCATCTCAAACTGAAATTTAAACAAAACGTAGTCTTATAGTTTCCTTTCGTGTTTTGACAGTTTGAAATTTTGGTTTCAAAATTGAAAATTACTTGTGGGATGGAAAGTGAATTCAAATTATAGAGTTCATGAATTAAAACCTTATGTCTTGTGTTCTAAAAAAAAGATTAAGAAAATCCAGAATTCTGAAGTCATAATTCAACCCCTTCAAGTGGAATCATATTAATCCAGAAATAAGTCTACAATTCTGAAATCAAAATTATTTTATTAATAACAAAAATTCTTTTTTTTTTTTGTTAAGAGAACAATATCTCTTAAACTCTACCGTCTCTTGTGAATCAAACGCATCTTGAGAGTTTTTTTTTTCCTTAGCTTTCACTTTTTACCTTGTTGCGGGTGCATGCTTAGCACCCCTAACAAATCGAGGCGATCCGACTCAAGTCCAGTCCGTCTGCACCCAAAAGACAGACCGTCACCCCAAAACTGTCAAGCCTAACTAGAACAAAAATCGATCCAATTTAAATAAGGAAACAATAAGATTGTGTTGGCGCTCTTTTGTAGCAAATCGACCGAACCAAGTTTACCTACATGTAAATGATTGACTCCTGTTACAATATACCATCCACGTCGGTTTGCCGATATCCGATCAACTGGAATGTAGCTATAAAACCAAAAAATAGAATTCCGATTCCGGACATTCCTCGATGGAAGGAAATGAGAATCCGGGTGGTAAGAGAAGAACTACCGCCACGGGCGAGGGGGCTTAGCCCTCATATAACAAAAAAGAAAACCCATTCAATTTGTACAGAAATATAGTCAACAATCAGCGCTATGGGTTGCTGTTACTCTCATGGACAAACTATGAACTTTCTCTTAACTACCTTAATTCTCACCTTTCACTATGCCCACCTATATATTTTGAACACTTGTGAGATCTACTGTTATCTTCGACAAACAACCAACAAACTAGAGCCTCAAAAAAATGAGAACAGCTCTTCTACACCGAGTAAGAGTCAAATAACCAACTAACAAGCAAAATCTATGAAGTAGCATATGCCTAAGAGAGCTAACGGAGATAGGTAGACCCCTGGTAGGAAGGTAGAACAGAGGTGTAATCATAGCCACTGTAACTTGCTGAAGCAGACACATAAGGAGAGGCAGCAGCAGCACGAGAGGTGGGTACCTCTTCTGGCATGAATGGATAGGAACGTTGGGACATGGCTGCTGGACTCCGGCTTCCACCAGTGGTTGATTCTGGCAAATACGGGTAGTCGTAACCACTGTAAGCCGACACATAGGCCGCAGAAGGCTGATGGGCAGGTAAGCTCTGGTCCCGCCAAGTTGATGATGGGTATGCATTAGCATGCCTTCCAGCTTTGGCAGGCGGGAAGGAAGCAGAACCTACACCACCACCACTCACCCGGCTCCTCTTGTTCTGCACTTTTGGGGGCCCACTGAACTTCTTCTTGTCTGCCTTGGCTTTCTCCAATTGAGTGACGCGCTTCTTCAGGCTTTCAGGTGAGAACTCGGCCTCTAGCTTGTGGTCTTCAATGCACTTGATCATGGCCTTGAGAGCATTTATCTCCGAAGAATCATCCTGACCAGCAGGAAGAAGATCCAATTGCATTAAAGGGCTATCAAGAATATTACCTCAGTTGAAATCCCAATCACATGAATGGACCGTTAGATCTTGAACTTGAAAAGAGGCAACCAAAAAATAGCGTTGAAATAGACATTCAAGTCAATTAAGGGAACCAGCCTGGGATCCTAGAGGCTATAATGAACTTTTTACATTGACCAGCCAGAGAAGCCAACACTCCACCCTAGCAACTTGAGCTACTACAAGAGAATCTATGGAGTTCACTGGCCCACAATCCTTTTGTTAATACACCATACTCCAAACATGCTGGGCAGTGACTGAGAAACAACTACAGGATTTCCGCAACAACCACAACCCTGAGGCAGGAGTCTCGTGTCAGTTTTTATGTACAATTTGCATACACTTAGGTCAGCTGCACGTGATATTAAAGAAATTGCATAATGATGCACGTCTACAAAATGTTTATAGTTCTGGAGAAGGGTAATTCATAGGCATAGGCTCGGAACAATGCCAGATGTAGCTTCAGCAAGGAAGACAACCGAAGCCAAACTTGGAGATCATCCAAGAGGTGAGAAGTTAGAATTTGTTTTGGTACCTAGCAAGATTCCAAAGACCAACGCCAGTGTCTCATATTCACAAGGCATACAGTTGAAATATCAGCAAGTTAACCATGTAACTTGATCAAATATGTGCACTCGAATCTTCACAACCACGTATATCATATGAGAGAGACAGGACTTCAGTATATTTTGTGTAGTGCATAAAAGCTACGTGATCAAAGCATGCTCAGGTGAGCCTGGCAGCCTATGCTTAGGGCAGCAGGGTGCTGCCTAAGCCAACTAGGCCCCATTGCTTAGGTCGGCCTAATTGTGCCTATGTTATCCCTGCCTGCGCACAGTTACTCATTTGTCTAAAGTTCCTTCCCCCTCTCCCATTTGTCTTCTAAAAATTTATTAAATTCAGAGATAAGCATCAGCGTGAAAGAGTGCAATCATAAACAACATGTACCATAAGTGGCACAACAGCATGAAATCACTTTTTGGGATGCAGAAATGGGTCAAACCCATATTTTACAACAATACCAGTTTGCAGAGATGGCATGAAAGACTATAACTTCTAAAGGGCTTCCCAATATCATGAATAGGAATGTCCAAAGTAATCACAAAGCAAACAAACTAAAGATGATATATTTGAAAAGACACATTTAAAACTACAAAAATGAGAAAAAAAAAAAGAAGCTGAAAACAGAAACTTTGTCTTTTTTCCGAATCTGTATTGTCTTTTCCCATTTCCAAAGAAACTCCCATATCTTATTACGTTGACCTTTTCTTAGGCTTCCATATATTTGAACTTTTGAAGCAATCTTAGTTAAACTGTTCATTCCAACAACATATCAGAGGTTTGGCGGAATATGGACAAGAAATATTATTATATTTTAATTTGGAAGTCAAGTGTATACATCCCACTGGACCCACTTTTGTTTCGTAATTGACTTGAGAGAGGGGGGAAAAAAAAAGAATGGGGCCTTCAGGTTTTTATTAAATAATGTGCAGGTAAAAGATCATCATGTTGTAGAGATTATCAAACTACAACGATCAATATGCCAAAACGGAAACACAGTTGTGAGTCAATAAACAAGAGATTAAGCAGACTATACTTCAAAAAAAAACTTGGTCAGCCATGCCTTATGACTTGTAGACACAAATGCTTCTAAGTGCATAAGCATCCCAAAGGTTATTTTCAAATTTCAATTAAAACACAGTCAGAATGTTCCTCTTTTCTTATCTCAGGCTACACAAGCTAGGAAACCCAGAACAGCAGAAGACACAATTTTGTCCTGCTCTAAAAGGATAAGTAATAACCTGCAAAGACTGATGTTTTCCAAAATGCATTATAGAGCATAAAACCATATTTTAATAATAATATGAATTCCTCCACTTGAACATCATAACAGAAAAGCAGCTAAGAAACATGAAGACAGTAAAGGATCATGAAATGCTAATCATCAAAGACGGAAAGCCAAAAAAATCAAAAGGGATCATGAGCTAAATAAAACCAGTTTGATTACTTCTCAGCAATTTCAACAGAAACACATTTAAAAGTGATGTACAAAATGAGAGAAACAAAAGGGGGAAAAAACCCTTAGGAGTTGCAAGCCAACTTACTGCAGAACCACCCTTTGCAGCCCCATTTGCATTTTTTCTTATGCTTTTGAGGTAGGCTTTGAGAAGTGGCACTGGGGCGAACTTACTAACTAAATCAGCCTCATGAATAAAATATATAGCATCAATCTCCTTGCCGTTGTTGACCAATTCTTCAATAATATCTGTCGAAATTAAAAACTGATCAGCTGCACATACAAATGTGCATAGATGTGTGCATGCATATATATATATATATACATATATACATGTGTGTATATATATATATATACACACACATGTATATATGTATATATATAATGTTATAGAATCACAGAAGCAACACCCAAGATTCCAAGCAGATTGCTTCCAGAAAGTTACATGCAAGAAAGAGCGGGTTCAATTTGACCAGGTAGAATTAACAACTTTAAGCAGTTGGTTTTGGAAACATTAAGTGAACCTTTTCCAAACAAAGTTCTGGAGATCAGATGAATACTAAGCTAGCTAATCTATTGTTCAGTGGCCATGGAAAATTTCTCACCCATTAGACAAAAAATCTCAGCAGAAAATGGCCCTTACTCCATTTATTGTAAACCAAAATAGCATCGTTAATGTATAAAAGCAAGAAGCATCACCAGAACAGAAATAGGAGGAGTAGCATCCTAAAGCTTTTGCAAAAAACAAAAACGTTATCAGAATGAGGACTAAATCAGAAAACAATGATTGTATTAAAGAAATTGGCAGGGAACAAAACACCTTTTTTAGGCCAGGAGTTTATTACAAAATACTAAGCTATATCTCAAAGGCTCACCTAAGCTTGCACCTAGGCTTGTCTAGACCCTTAGGCTTGACTAATTTCAAAGAATAGCAGTTCCTATACAACTTGCCACTTGAAAATGCTTTAAGCATCACCTAGGCGCCCAACAGCATATGTTATCTTTCTCTTAAAAACCCAAAGTTGCGTTCTTTTTTTCCTCATCACTTTTTTCTTCTAATTTTGCATTTTTTTCACTTTTTGTTATTGCAGGTGATTTGCGTTAAGAAAGTGTGTGAGTATATAGTTATACTTATACATACAACTATAATTCATATACTCTTACATTTTGGTTATTTTTATGTTATTTTAGGTTCTTAACTCTGATATGTAATATCATATATATATATATATATATATATATATATATATATAGAGAGAGAGAGAGAGAGAGTGATTGGTAAAACCAAACCACTAGGTCAGGGACAAAAACCAAACCCTTTAAAATAATATTTATAGTTTTTTTTTTAATCTGTCACAAATATCGCGTCTTAATCGAAAAAGATGCGTTAAATACACCAAAAATAAGTCAGCCGCATAAAACAGCAATAAAACGCTTTTTTTAAATGCCATAATGTTTACGTATTTTTTATGAATTTCTGATTCTTTTTTTTTACATAATTTTCAAGATATTTTAATTTTTTTAAAAATTCACTGAGATTTTCCCGAGATATACAACATTGTTGTATTATACCTGAAAATTTTCTCGCCATATAATACCTGTACAGATTATATGTGACAAGATTCTAACCTTACCAATATGATCTTAAGGATAGGTTAATGCAAAATATAAATTAAAATGATCATTTTTTGGGTTTAATAGTGTTTTAAATATATATAAGTTGATCATCTTCTTAATTCTTTTTCTTGTATAAAAGTCAGGTTCACAACAAACAATGTTAACATGAAAGCTGTGATTTTGTTGACGATCTATATTTCCTTTTTCTTTTCCTAATAATATTCACACACACACACACACACACACACATAATCTTCTTTTTTTTTTCTTGTTCATTCAAAATTTTAAATTATGGTAGAAATCAGTTTCACAACAAACAATGTTAACATAAAAGCTGTGATTTTATTGAGGATCTATGTTTCCTCTTTGTTTTCCTAATAATATTAGTAATTTTCGTTTTTGTTTTAAGATTTTCGTCTCAAAAATTATAAGTGAAGATTTTAATAGTTGCCATTCAGGAAATGGTAACATTTTACATACCACACACACACATAATCTTCTTTTTTTTTTCTTGTTCATTCAAAATTTTAAATTATGGTAGAAATCAGTTTCACAACAAACAATGTTAACATAAAAGCTGTGATTTTATTGAGGATCTATGTTTCCTCTTTGTTTTCCTAATAATATTAGTAATTTTCGTTTTTGTTTTAAGATTTTCGTCTCAAAAATTATAAGTGAAGATTTTAGTAGTTGCCATTCAGGAAATGGTAACATTTTACATACTTTACAAAATTAAAAGCATTGATATTTACTTGTAAGGTTTCTTCTACGCAATGTAACGTGTAAACATTAATTGTCCAACTTCATTAAATTTAACCTTTCAGACTTACAACTATGATTATCATGTTATCAAATGTTTAATGTGTTTGTGTTATGGTGCATTTTTAATTGTTGTGTCGTTATCAGTTGATATTTAGGCTCTTCACTCAGAAATGCTTTGGTTTTGCTGTTAGTTTTAACAAATACTATTGCATTTTATCGATTCCCCTTTCTAGGGAAGGGATTGATTATGTGCCTAATCCTGCCTAGTCCCTTCTACGCTCAGATCCACGTAGGTTGTGTCTGCTGCTTTTGACAACAGTGTCTTGTATAACAATTAGGGTTGCATTTGATAATTCTACTTTTCCCTTTATACTGCTTAAAAGTGCCTAGTCCAGCCTAGGCACACCTAGGCCCAGGTGGCCACTGATTGTCTCAGCTTCTCCTGGCACTTTTGACAACAAAGATATTACGTCAAGATTCAATAAAAACTACAAAATAAGTAAGATAAAAAACAGAAGATAACAAGAAGATAATTTAAGAAATATAGATGTTACGTTTAATTTGAAACTTTTAGTATATATGACTGTCAGGAATATTTATGCCCTGGAACAGGGGTCCAGTGGCATGAAATAAGAACCTTGGAGCTTTGCCCCAGATGACCGCAGCTGATATTGATTTAGAATAAAACGTCAAACTTCAAGGCATCCATCTTAACTAAACATCAAAACTGAATTTTTCAAGCACAGTGGAAGGGATCAAATATATGCTTATTCCATATAAGTTCACTGAGACCTGCTTGAGGAAAGCCTCATTGATTGGAAAACTTTGATAATACACAAAGGAGAACGCATGCCAATTTTACCAAGTAATGAAAAAGCATACCTCCCATTTTCTCCTTGAGACCTAGAGTGATCGCGAGTTTTGGCATGTCCCTTCGAGAAGCAAATGCCACTACAAGCTTCTTCAAGTAATCTATTTCAAGCTTATCTACCAGTTTGTAAGCAACTAAAAGTTGCAGAAACATTTGCACCTCAGCAGCGTTTGAAGCCAAACCACCATCACTCCCATCGATCTTCTCCTTCCAAGATTGAGCCAGCGACCACGCTCGCTCCTTCACGCTAGTCGCAACTCCCCCTTCAGTGGACAAGGTCCTGAGCAGCAATCCGCACGCCCACCGCTGGTCGGACAGCCCAACTTTGTCCCCCCGCTTGAACACAAAATCTTCAAGCGCGTGCAGTATGAGGGATGCTGGATCAACTGCGTCTCCAATAGCCGGCTGCAACTCCGCCCGGATCGTAGCCAGATCCTTCCTCCTCACTATCAGAAACCTCCAGAGGCTGCTCGCATCCATCTTACGGCACAGGAAACGGAGGCTCTTCGCTACATCAGCGTCCTTGGGAACATCCCCAGAATGCTCCTCGATGTCTGACAGCGCCGCCTGCTTCAGCTTCTCGACGCGGTCGGTAGCATCCGACTCTTTGGAAGGGAGTGACTCCTCCCTAGTGGCCAGAGATTCCAGGGTCTCCTTTGTGGTAGAGTCAAGGGTCCGAAGTTTCGAGTCCAGCGTTTCAGACTTCCGCTGCAGCGTC
This sequence comes from Nymphaea colorata, assembly GCF_008831285.2. Classification (NCBI taxonomy): domain Eukaryota; kingdom Viridiplantae; phylum Streptophyta; class Magnoliopsida; order Nymphaeales; family Nymphaeaceae; genus Nymphaea; species Nymphaea colorata. The sequence continues at coordinate 32,158,969 of NC_045138.2, forward strand.
CTCTCGAGGGAGGAAATGTGATTGGAAAGGTCCTTCCAGAAATTGGTGAAGTTCGTGATCTTTACCTGCTCCGTCTCGAGGTGGTCGATCGCCTTCTGGAAGGGATCGACATTAATGGCGACAGTGGCCATTGGGGAACCTTAGGATCGTATTCTTCCCTCTCTCTGCCTATAAAGGAATAAGAATAAGACCAGAAACCTTAACTCCTTCCCAGAAACCCTAGCGCTGTGAGGAAATGAACCCCAAATCGGAATTCTGAGGAGCGCAACCGTTGAATGAAGCCCTAACCACGAACCAACGAGACACCAAGACGACGCCTGAACGAGGGACGCGGAGAGAGAGAGAGAGAGAGAGAGAGGGAGGGAAAGAGAAATGGCGGGGAAGAAAAGCATCCGACAGTCGGTCCTTTCTTGATATGACCGGGTAGGCTTCGAACGGGTCGAGTCCCGAAATCGAGAAACTGCAGACCCGGACAAATAAACGGCAACGGCATCCGATTTGCGAAGATTAGTTGCGATCCCTTTCGCTACTTTTTCCAAAGCAGAAATCGAAGTTTTTGCATGCATATTAAATCCTACTTAATTAATCCTTTTCTGAGCCTTTTTTTCTTATTTTACATTTTTTAATAGAAAAAATTTCCAAAAATATTGTCAAATAAAGACTCCAAATAACTTGCGAGAAAAGCTAAATAATAAACGTATAATTCAGTTATAATGAATAATATTGGAAAAATAATTGTCACTAACTTTATTGTATGTAATGTTAAAGAGGTTCCCAGGGTTTATTTGATAGTTTTATGGAAAGCAGGGTGCTCATTAATAAAATCACAAAAGTGGTTGTTTTTTTCCATAACCAATAACCATAAGCAAATCGTAAGTCTTAAAGTGGAATTTTCTTAAAAAAATATATAACAATATTAGTGATAGGAGACTAGACATATAAACTTAAAAAATAAAAATAAAAATTCATTTACAAATATATGGGTATTCCTAAATTCTCCTCATATATTGAATGCTACGGTTTTCTACCCAACCCAATTTAATGTTACAAGTGCCAATGCCATAGTTTTCATCTAACTACTGATCGGAATTGCTTGTAATTAACAGCAAAAAAAAGATTTTAATTAGCAATCAAAATTGAATTTTGTATGCAATTTTACATTTCTTCCTAGTGAGAATCCAAATTAAGCATTAATAGCTAATTTAGTTATACGTAATGATTAATGATTAATCTATCTTATCAAATACCATTTGTCTGCTTTAACCATCTGAATTTCTATTCAGGAGGTTCATGTTCCATATAAATATGAAAGTTAAATTTCGTCTGATTTTTCTAAAGAACTACCTGTAATTCTAGCGTTAACAAATTATCAAATACCGGATGCCTCCAAGGTTGAATCGGCCACATCCGCGCAAGTAGGCTAATTTAGTAACAGACGATCGAAGCCAGTTCGTACGGGGGATTGCCTGATTCGATATTAACGACATTATCGGGCACCTATTCAATCGGCTGAACAAGGACTTGACGACTTAGTCGAATACCCAAAAACTGCAAAAACGACCAAAACTCCAATTATATATATATATATATATATATATATATATATATATATATATATATATATATGGAGAGAGAGAGCGAGGAGAGAGGATAAACATATTGACAAGTATTGAATTCGACAAGCGCAGAAGCAATTAGATATATGATCGTCGTCGTTACAAAATTTCTCCTGCTAACAGATGGTGGGCGTGCGTACACATTACAGAGCATTCCTTCGCCAATTTTCTTCTTTTGCACAGGAAACAAGATGTCAACCACCTGCAGTATCATGCTTCTGCTAGTCCACTTTGTTCTTTCGCTGCCTGAACCGTTCATCATACAATTTACCTGCAACCTTAGCAACACAACGCCGTCTAGTGTAATGGACTAAGCAGATTGCCTTCAAAAATAATTATTCACTCGCCATCTTGGACAGTTGCCGAGCTCACTCACCCTTGCCACAAGCAATTCACATGCATGCATATGTATGACCAACTACCTGTGCAAGAGCAACTGGTTGCAGCAGAACAAATGCCTGCATCAAGAGATTCGACAAGATCGAGTGACCGTCGTGATTTTCACTGAATTTGTGATTGTTCACAGATCCATCACCACATTATTTCTCATGTAGTGCCCTTAAAGAACGGATGGTTCAGCGCTTCATGAGCTGTCAGTCGCTCAGCTGGGTCAAATGCCAGGAGACCTTGTAATAAGTCTGTCAGCACTCCACCAGAGTGATCCACATGCTGGCATATCAGATTCTGCACAAGTCCGAAAGCAGGAGCATAAGACAGACTGAAACAATGGTTTCACACTGGGCATCCCATTTCCACATTGAAAATGCAGAACACTTGTGAATTATTCTCAGCTGCATACAGGTGGCTGCTTCATTCACATTGTCAAATATAATAAATATAGGACGTACATTTGATAGGCATGAACACGGAGTTAACTACAGCCAAAGCTTGCCTTTAAGGAGAAATGAACTTCACCTTCAGTCTGTCAAGTTTCCTGACTGCTCGGATGCTCTCTCTAGAAACTGCTCCCTCTGGCCAGTTCAACCTTGTCCCTCTTCGAAAATATTTCTCAGCAGATTGACTATAACAGCAAAACATAACACTAAAATGTCAACAACAGGGAAGAAAAAACACAGATAGCATCAGTAGCATTGATCGCATTGCACTCCTTCCGCTCTTTTGTCGTTCATTTCCAACCTTGCACAGAATTCCTTATAAGGACTTTAGCAACCACATAGTTAGAGCTCAGCTAAATAGACTGAAACCTGAGACATCTTCACTCCCCTAAAAGAAGGTAATGGTACCTCAACTACCCAAACAAGGAAACCAGTTGTCCAACACCCCTTTGGACTCCCACGAACAATATAGACTCAGCTATACCGTTAGAAAAAGGATGTGCAAGCAGGTCGATCATGGAGAAGAATATTAGACAACAATACTCAGACAAGTACCTAGCTTTCCTAACCATCTGCACAGGCAAGGGACCCAAAACTCTCTCCATCATAGCCAAATGCTCCAAATTCTCATGAGTTTGAAACAGTGTCTCCCCCTGCAAAAAATTAGCCTTTCAAAACATGTACATTAAAATTTCATGATCCTACAATCCCAATCACTGACTTCATTTCAAGCCAATGGAACATATTATACTTACTGAGCAAAGTTCAACGAGTATGCAGCCCACGCTCCAGATATCACATGGATAAGTCCATCCCAAGCCTAATAGCAAGAACAAGCTATAAGAGTCACAAAAATATTAACTAAGGTCATGCTCAAATGTATCCAAATGCTTTTACAATATCAAATGGCCCATGGCAGCAGCGAAACATTTAGTTCTTTACTTCTTTATAAGGCATGGAATTAAAAGCAAGACATAGCAAAGTGGCATTATGTAGATGATAAACAGACTGCTTTTTTATTTTTTGGGAGAAAAACACGTGAAAATGTCTCCACAAAATAACTTCTGAAATAAACAGAAAAACAAAAAGCCCACCCACCATTCCCTAAGTTTAACAACATATTAGCTCTTTCAAGCTCAGCCCACTAAAAAAAATCACAAGAATTTCCAACTTCCTAGGATTCCAGTTTCCTAGGAAACTAAAAAATGCATGATAAGCACCCTCTAGTCTCAGCAAGTTAGTCACATTATGTCTGGAAGAATTTTTAACAAAAGCGAAAAAACTGTAAAATCCAAAAGTAGGAGACTACTCTTTCCGCTAGGTGGAGAGGAAACAAGTTCACAAAATTAATGAAGTGAAAACAACAACGATGACCAGGATATGCACAAACACGCTTCTAATAACAGCTCTAAGATATTCTTTTGAGGACTTAGTTTCTGAACCTTCTGAAACACAACGACATTACGACAGTTTATTCCATCTCACCCAAATAAATAAACTTGATTTTCATTCACCCGATCAAATTAACCAGTTTACCTAGAATAACCTCAGGTGCACGGTAATGCCTTGTTGAAACAACAGAGCTATGAGCCTCATTCTCAAAGGTTGTGCTACCAAAATCTATCAACTTTATGGCACTCGACTTTGGCAAGTACTTAAAATGCATCTCACCCTGTGAATTCCTCTGTTGCCAAACATCCATTTGTTGGATAAAAATTACTGAATACCTGAAAAAAGAAAAAACTGCAGGGGTCTTGAAGAACTTATAACATGAAATACCTTTCTGCATGGAAGCTTCACATACTCAGAGGACACAAGAAGTATGTTTTCTGGCTTCAGATCGGTGTGAATTAGGTGTAGATCATGAATATCTGAATAACATGAAAAAGCACTAGTATTAGGTCAGATAACTAAAACATGATTGTGGATGACACCAAAGAAAATCAAGTAAGCTGCAAGGAAATGGTCATGGGTGCCACAGAATAAAGAAGATCATGGAGATCAGTAAAATAAAACAAATAAAAATAATAATTGAATCTAATCTACACACATGCAACAGATTCGAGTAGCTGACGCCCAAACTCTCGAACTAGATCAACAGGAAAGGGGCTGTATTTATTTCTCCGTAGAAAATCAAATAAGCTGGGCCCAAGCTTTTCACACACCTGATCACATCATCAAAGCTCATCTAAGAACACGTTTTAAACACACAATGTACACCATCTGAAACCATGAATTCTCAAATTCAAATTAGTTCTCATAATCTGCATATATATGTTTCAAATTAAATAGACATGTCTCAAAGAGAAATTACCCAAGATAACACACAGGATTGACACAATTCAGACTCCGCCAAAAACTAAATTATTTTTTAGCAGCACTCTGTCAATGGCAGTAAAAACTTGAACCACAGCATTTAAATTAGAATCATAGTTTAGTTTTTTTAGAATTAAAAATGAAAAGTCATACTGCATCTGACATTAGAAAAACAGAGAACTTTTGAACTTACAATTTTGTAGAAAAGAACAATAACTATATAAGACATGATTAAGAAGTAAATGAAAACCAGAAATTTTGAACAAGGAGGCCAAGATTACAGGCCTGCAATGCCAGTTTCCAACACAAAAAAAAAAAAAACTAGGGAAAGCATCTCTGATAAAACAAATATCAGGGTGAAATAAGCAAAAGCTTTATCATGTCCTGTAGGAAGTTGATTTACAAGCAAATGGCAAAAAACTAATAGATCACTTCAGCATGAAATACTTACAATACAGATATGATTGCGGTAATCAAACCAATTACGAATTCGTACGCAGCTGCAATAAGAACCCACAAACATGCAGAGATGAGCATTTGAATGCAGGAAGCCATAACAAAATGAAAATTTCGCATAATATTTCCAAAGCAATTAAAATGTACATACTGTAATCCAGTGATATCGTTCTTTGTAAGCCGGTTAAGGACATCAATTTCCACCATAGCAGCATCACGATATTTACGTATGCTTCTCACTACCTTGATTGCCACATACTCTCGTGCTTCACGATCCCAGCATTCTAGAACACGACCGAAGGTGCCTATAATTCAAACTTCAAAGGATTACCAGGACAACAGAAAAAAAAAAATGAAAGGGTGGGTCATGTTAAAATAAGCTTCTCAAACAACCAGAATACTTGCGATTTACCTTCACCAATCTTGCTCAGTATTTTATCTGCAAGATAGCAGAAAACATCAAAAACCATGCAAAAACATCGATAATAAAGACAACTATACAACTTCGGCAATCTATCAACCAACCAAAAGTGACTAAAAAGGAGTTCTGTATGATGCCAGTAATGGTATTCGCAACCATAATAATACAAACTAAAATTAGCATAACCACAATCATATGCACAAGGAAAAAAAACCAGTAAAAGGACAGCACTTAATGCATACATACAGGTGTGCACACACACACAAATGCATTTAGATGCACATGTGTAAACACCTGTACAAAAAGGATTTGTGGATTTGGATAACCAATATTCAATGAACATCTGACCAGTTCAGCCATTTTTTCCAATCTAACTTCATGGATGAGATCAAACAGCTCAACAATGAACATCTTTAGGTTTGAAAAAGAATGCCAAAATCTTATGCAACGACTAGATTTTATGACCCTCCAATTCTCAATCTACCATTGAGTTTAAACTTTAAAACCCTCATAAATCTTGATCTGTGCATCGGCTTTTCATATTTTTTAACCCTACAGATTTGGGACATCCAAAATCAACGTGAAGTCAGAAAAACAAAAATCAGCCAGACAATCAAAAATATTGGTTGGAAACACACAGACACACATAGAATTGTGGAGGTGGAAACTATGCATGCAAGTTGCAGCAATGTAACTGCATAGATATTGCTAAGAATCAGAAATTGAATCATATTTTCAACATAGGATCAAGGTATTTTCAATTTATCAAGATTTGACATAATATGGGCCCTTGAGTCTCAAATTTCAAGTCTTATAAAAACTTATATTCAGTTATGACCGAAGACTCATTCCTGGTACAAAATATATGCATTACATCTGTAAGTTTGATCTCTCTGTGTGTGTGTGTGTATAGCCCACATATGCATGGAGACAGATGCATGTATCTAATGAACCAGAACATGGCTATGTAGGTAGATTCTTACAGATATTAACTTAGCTGCAATTTTGAGAAACAACTCCAAGGCAACATAATTATGAAATGTTAAATGATAACTTGAAATGTGCAATTACTCATGTGTCTCACAAACATAAACAAGAAAAATACAAATAGCTACAATAGTGTGAAGAAAACCGCCTTTATATCGAAATGATGAGACACATTATATCACATGAATGGATAAAGCTAAAGCTAAAATGTTCAGTCGGTGGAGGAAAATGGGTCACAGGACTCATAACCACCAGATTTTGTGATGCATGTCTTCCTATGTTCATGAATACTTCATGATGTCATGATGTCTGGTCTTGCTGTGCTTTCTCATGTCAACATGGGAAAAATGTGTGAAAATGGAGGGTGCATGTACTGTTTAGACTATGAACATATCAACGGTTCAATGCTCAAGGAACTCTCCTCATTTCACCTTGTAAAAGTTCAACTTGTAAAAGAGAAAACGGATGGATATGATACAACAATTCTCAGGATAACCCATTTAAGGAGCCAAGATAACACCCTTTCAATCCTTGAAAGTCTGACCCGAGTGTTTCTTAGAATCTTTACACGATTTCCCAAACAGCCAACAGGTACTTACAAGATAAAACTCAAAAAAATATGCCTCCCGACAACAAACTGGAATCTTCTCTTCTTGCTTTCCTATTGCAGTGGAATATCCAATTTCTTGATTCAAATGGCATAGTCACGACTCGGGCATGTGTCACTCAGTGTTGAGTGTTGCTACCGTTGAAAATAACATGGACGTTTGCCCATCAAAGAAGAGGACACACCCTACCTCCTTTGATCTTCGTTCATAGAGTGGGTCAGGGCACAGGTGTTCATCATTCGTATCCACTACGAATGTCTACACGACTCCTTGTTTATCTGGAATTGTACATAAATGCTAATAGAAAATTCTGCCAAATAATCAAGCATACGATTTCTCCACTTTTTGTACCACAACCACCTACTCAGCCATTATGTATTCCGTGCTATGGGGTTCCTTCATTGTAGATTAAATACTCATATTTCATCGCTACCACTCCCTAGGCTAAGCTCCCGACTAATGTGCGTCCTCAGTGTAGGATCAACATCGCCAAGAAACAGAGATCACAAATTCACCACCAGACCAAGAAAGAAAGAAAGGACGGAAGAGATAAGGGGAAAAAAGGTTCAAGGGGCATACATCTGGGCGTTAAGTTCTCTCCAAGATCAAACACATAATGTCCCTCTCGATCATCATCCCGCATAGGAGGCGATGCCCTGGAAGAGCCCGCATCTGCCACAGCCAACCGGCAATCCACCCTGCCCCTCTCCCCGTGCTCTACCAAACGGCTGACACCCTCAGCTTCCCGACGAGCCTACACAGATCAAAACCATATCAATACCAAAGAAAATAAACCACTTCAAACTTCTTCTCCACTTTCCATAGCCCCACAGTATTCAAAAAGAGGAAAATAACTCTAACGAGCCATAACTTGCCGCACACCCTAATTAACCACACAGCTCGGCATGCTTTGTTATCTCGACAAACAGGGACAGCATCCAAACAAACAGTAATAAAGAAATGCTAACGCCTAAAAATAAGCAAACCCTAATTCTTCCACCGAGCAACCAATGCTTGCTAAACTTCCGGCAAGTAAACCATCAGCACAACAACGAGAGATGGGATCATCAAAAATGCGGTGACAATAAAAAACCTAATTTCACTTTAAATAGACCATAAGAGGCGGACCTGAGAAGGGGGAGAAGGGAGGACGTCCCAGGTGGGTCGAGGCCTCTTCCTCTCACGCCTTTCCATCTCCTTCGCCTTGCTCGCGAGGAATTGGATCGTTCCTTTCCCTCCTCTTTGTCTCCGTGCTGTCCTAGCGTTGCCTTCTAAGCAGCGCTCCGCCAGAAACACGGAGCCCCGGCGAATTCTTTCAGTCTGAAACAAATTTTTCCGGCTCCCGCAGATAAGAAGGAGGAGGGAACAAGTTACTGGATCTGCAGAACCGACCTCTGACCCGAATTTCGTGGACAAGTGGATCGTCTCCGATTTTGGGTTTAGGAACTAGTTTTTTTTTTTTTTTACCTAAAATTTTACATTGAACCCCAGCTTTTGCCTCTAATTGTGTATAACTCCCATTTTTTCTAAAATCATATACGTCCAACGTAAAACTTGCTCTGGAATTTGTCTCCATGTATGTTGAAAGGATGTTATATTGTTAACCAGAAGTTGACACATAAAATTCTCACAATCTTTCATAATGGACTATCAGATGGAGAACACTTGCTCTTGAAAGATAATACTTATTGCATATTAAAATTAGGTATTGTTGAGAGGTAGGCTCCCGACCTTTATTATTACCAAATCATAGCATATTTATAAAAAAAAAAAGTTAGGTTTTAGAGTCGAACATGAAATTTACTTCGTTATTAATGTTATGATCCATACTAAGTCAATAACTTGATATGGCAAATTCCCGATTTGCTTGGCCTACTAAAAGCGAAAAACTAAAAAACAATATTCAAAGAAGTTAATGTCATTGTCACCGTCACCGCTTTTTTTTTTTTTTTTTTTACTCATATGACATGAAACTTTGATTCACCGAGCAAACATAAAACCCTGAGACTAGTACTCCCACTTGTGAAACATTTGTCTTCTTTAGGCTTTGAATTGTAGTTTTTGTATTATTTTTATTCAATGATAATATATATATTAGTATTAAAAATGTAGTTTATATTCAAAAAACAATTTTTTTTTTTAATTGGTTTGTACCCGGGCTCGGGTATTGGACGTCGGGCCAACCCAAGCCCGAGTCTTATCCGGCCAGGCCGGCCCGATGCTGAGGTCTATGTTTGCCCACACTAGTCCCACCAACTATGTTTATTCTTTATATCAGGACTTGAAATATTTAATTGTTTATATATGTAGGTCTCCTAAAAACATTAAAGTTTTTGAAAAAATGTCACGCCAAGTATAATTTTTTTGGCTCAGCCAATGCTATCAGTTGTTTTGTTTTGCGCTAAAAGCTAATCACCAGTCAACCCTCCCCACCCACCCCAGTGGCGTTGATGTGTGACCAGGCAATTGCCTTGTTTGTGTGTACAATGTCTTACTACATTTTATTTATTTATAACTTGGTGTTTTTTAAAATTACAAATATTAAATATTAGTGCTCCTTAGTTAGAAATTTCTGGCTCGCATAATCAACCTACTTGGATGAATATTCTGAGCAATTAATTAAAGGGAAAAAAATGCTATTTTCAGCTCATCAACAACAAGTTAGACATAGACATCCCTTCATATATAATAATTCTAAACAATATTGGCATAATACAAGTAAAGATTATTGGGAAACAATAGCATCAAGAGTAAATTTTTTGCACACATGACATATAGTGTTTGCCAAGATATGGGACATGACCAATGCCAATAATGTTTTGGCGTGAATCGTTAACTAAATTAGTATTTTTTTTTAGTTTAGCATGTTTATGTGGCAAAAAAAAAAAGAATGAACGGCTTTTATAACATCGATTTTTTAATAGTAGACAAAAATAATGTTTTTCTTAAAACAACTTAAATTGAGACATATTTTACGTTGAATTGGTATTTATGAACACATTAGGATCCACATGCTGCTTAAAATATTTTTAACAATTATTTAAGAGGTTTAGGTTTTGTCACTCACTTAGCATGTGTGTTTGTGCATATATATATATATATATATATATATATGAGAGTGAGTGCACTAACAAAGGTTGAGAAAAAAACGTAAAATGTACATCAATTTTTCCTCATTATTTTCTCTTAATCCTCAATACAAATTAAATGGCTGCGTGACTTTAAAAGACTATAGTAACCATTCAATTTTATGCATGTATATAATATATATATATATATGTGTGTGTATGGTAATTATAGATTTCAGACCACTCAACATTCATCATTGAAATACTTTTTTATATATCAAAACGTACATATATTGTATTAAGAATGTTAATAAGTCAATTTCTCAAATTAACATGCTTCTATAGCAATAAAGAAACGAACATTCTAATAACTTATATTTTTTATAATATAACAATGATTTATTAAAAAACAACTTGAACTAAGACGTATTCTGTATTTAGTATATATAAACACATTAAAACGATAATATGTTGTTTAAAATAACTTTTTTATGATTTATTGAAAAACGACTTGAACTAAGACATATTCTGTATTGAGTATTTATAAACACATTAAAACGATAATATGTCGTTTAAAATAACTTTTTGCATTAATTTAAGACATCTAGTTCTTGTCCTTAACTGGTATGGGATGTATCGATTTTCCTATCTATATACACACAATTCTGGTAACGGGAGACAACTTAAAAGGCTAAAAGGGTCAAATCGTTACAAACTTTAGGGAGAAAAAGGTGGTTTCTTGTTTTAGGTACTGAGAAAACGCAATGCATGTAATTAACAAGTTCGTTTTTAAACATGGTGGAGGAAAAGGCCTTTTAGACTTTTAGTCGAAACTGAGTTTTCCTACAACCTTATTTCACTGATGGAAAAACCGTGTTTGGTTCCTAAACAGGTTTTTAGGTGTCACCCAAACACGGCGTTAGGTCCCAATCATACTTTGGCAAGTCAATGGTAAGGTTGAGCAGCGGGCCGGGCCGCCGTAGATACCTTGCTAGGGCCCAAAAAGAAAAGGCATTGTGTCGGCTGGATCCGGTTGGGCCCGATAAGCCGATGGGCTTGATAAAATTTGTAATATTTATTTCATTAAGTTATATATATAAATATAATATGTTAGTACTATTAATTATATTTATCTATTATTTTATATTAAAAACATGTATTTTTAAAAATTTAATTGGGCATGACTCGGGCTCGGGTTTTAATGGTCAAGCCAGGCCAGGGCTAGGGTTTCGGGTGTCGACCGGTCCGAGGAGTTGACGACCTTTATCAAAAAAGCCCCCAACTTTGATCAACAAAAAATATGAGTTGGGTACATGAGAAACAAAGTCATTGAGTTCATGTTCTAATATTGCCAATTTGTTATCCAAGCTTTTTCCATGGAGATGCATTGGTAAAACTTGGGCAGCTAGAGCCTACCCACATCATGAAAATTATCTATGATAACTTTCTGAAAGTAAGGAAATCAAGGAGAAGCAATGCAATTAATAGTTGACAACTTATAGATAATGACAGTATAATTGTATCCATGCACACCTATTGTTGTGGTAAATATCATACTGATAAGGCAAGAACTTGTCGCCTTCCAAACTTGTGAACCAAAAGAAACTCACGGGATTAATCTGAGTTAGGGTTTATTTGATGCAGTGTAACCTTGATCAAAACCAGGTTCTCCTCTGCCCGCTAAAACTGAGTCACCAAGTTAAAGTCAAATCCATAAATTGGTATCCCCATTTTCAATAGCACAAATCAAATTATATATATATATATATATATATATATATATAGAAATTAAGCATGGGCATCGAGCTGGTCTGGTTTGGCCTGGCTTGATAATGAGTCGGGCCCGAACCAGCCTGACATCCAAAACCTTGGCCCAGCTTGACTCGAAAAACCTAAGCTCAAGCCCGGCCCAATTAAATTTAAATATGTATTTTTAAATAAAAAGTCATATAAATATAATTAATCATAATACAATATTACATATATATATATAAATTAATAAAAATTTAAAAAACTGATTATCAAGTTGACAGAGACTTATCGGGCCGACCCGGGCCAGCCTGGGTTCCTATTTTCTGAGCCCGAATAGGGCCGGGTAGTGGGTACCCGACAATAACCCAGCTCGGCGCTTAAGCTTAATTGAAATCAATGGGTTCATTTCTGACACAGAGAGAATCCATTAATTTCAATATATATATATATATATATTGTTTTAAGTCAAATGAAGTTAGCTTTTATGTATGTTTGTCTCTTCATTATAAAGAAAGCAAATGATGATCTTAAAATTGACAAATTTAATGTAAATAGAAGAACCATAAAATGATTAAGAATCATTTGTTACATTTGTTCGATAATTCACAGAAAGCATAAAGTTTATTTTCTAAAGAAAGTAAATAACAGCTTGCTCATGGATTTGTAAATAATATCACACAACGAGTGAACATGTGACCTCCCATAAACCATCAATGAAGCTAAGCAAAATATCTTATAAATCAGTTCATATTAGCCCATATAAGGAGTTTTGTGTACTTGTTATTCTAATCAAACCCATGTAAGCGGTTAAAACGAAGTGTTACTGCGATATTTTCTTTCTAGGATAAACGATCTCGTTGTTTTTACAAGCAAGCGTTCAAGAACTCGTGGTTAAATCAACGAGCATCTAAAATTTTCCAGAGACAAACATGCGTAAGATTGTGGTGCTCCGCCTGGTTTGGGTTTGTACGAATGCAAAAGATTTCGATTCGTAAAAGCGTAGAGAAAAGAGGGAGAGATCTGGATTCAACCATCCATCCGTTGATCTCAGGAAGGACTGCTCCACGCTCCCGCGTTTGTGGGGACACTTGGGGAAAGGTATAAGTGCCTCACTTTTTTGTGCCTTTCTATTTCATCGTCCAATCTATCCTATCTCCTCCCCCCCTCTCTCTGCAGATTACTGCAGGCTTACAAGCCACCGCCTTTACCTTGCCTCCCTAAATCTCCATTGCATAAAGAAATTATCTTCCTCCCATCCCCTTCCCCTAGCGATCATCATTTATACGCATATTCCCTTGTATTCTCATTCTTTCCCTCTATGTCCGTCACTGGTGTGTTTCTCTAAGAGCCCGTAGCGCAAAAGGCTTCCGATCGTCACAACTGTTTTTCATACGGTTCACCCATCTCATCAGTTGCCTTCTTTGGAGGTGCTTATCGATCCAACGTATGTCTGGGCGTTAAGTTCGATCTATTTCTGTTGTTTTATCGATCAATAATTGCGTCAAACAATAACTTTTTTTGTCAATTATTACCGCTTTGATGTTGAATTTGGTGTATTGGATGATTAACTTTTACAAATTTTGATGTCTGTTTCGTGGGTCGTTAGAAGAGCTTGGTGCGAAGGACCAGAAGGAGACAAAGAAGATCATCTATTTGTTTTTTCAGTGTCGTTCTTTGCTCCTTTCTGACTATATCATGAATGATAAAAAGGAGTTTTTTGATCCTCTTTGATGGTTGTTGGCTTTTTTTCCTAGGTGGGTTATGGATGTTTGGTATTCTGTTGGTTCTATGTGTGACATTCACGTGTTCGATGTGGTTTTGTTTTGCAGACTGAATCATGATTTGGGGACAATCCTTTAGAAGCAAACGAAAAATCTTTTACGAGTTCATTTGATTTAGCTGCTTGTTGATTACCGTTTTACTGCATACCTCATGTGACAATAAAATTTAAGTCTATGAGCGTTCTTTCCCTTTGTTTGTTGCTCGTTAGCAGCTCTTTGTTGTGGATGTTGGTTGCAATATCTTAAAATATTATTCCTCGTAGGAGTGTTTTTTTCTTTTTCTCCTCTGCTGAAAGCCTGAAACCGTTGTTGATTTGGATTAAACATCTAAAATTGATAGTGGTTCAGTATTCTGCTTTTGCTTCTTATGTTAACTATAATGATCTTAATGCAAAATCGTTACAATGAGTTCCAAGTGTTCGTAAACATCTGTAATCTTGCCGTCGTGGCTTTTCTGGCAGTTAAGGACAATCAATCTTTTTTCTTTTTTTGTAATGTTTTCTGTTTATCCATGACCAATAACAGATTTTGTTCGGGATTTTTAGCTATAACTTATATCAAGGCTATCATACTAAGGTGTTGATGCATTTCAATAGCTCGTTCTTGTAGCTTGCCCTTGTTCATTCGAGTTGGCATATGAAGGAGTTATTCTTGTTTGATGATTCTAGTTCTATTGTTTGTTCAGCACGAAATTGGTATACCCTTGAGAAGCCTGAGTACCTGGGATCAGACTGGGGAAGTGGAATTTTGCATGGGGACATGACGCCTAGACTGCGAAGTGGAGCGAGGAAGCCTGTAATGAGACAGAAAGGACTCGGTGAACCAATTCCAGTTTTGGGTGCTCTTGATCCTTCTTCTGTTCCTGCAGCAAACAAACCTACTAGACGGACAGCTGGAAGAGGGAAAAATTGTGATGCTAGTTCCCCAGGTTTAGGAAAGATTCCTTCGGCGAAAAACATTGGCACAAGACAAAGAGCTGCTGGTCGGGGAAGGGGAGTTAAATTGGCCAACCAGGACGAGGATTTTCCTGGTCAAGCTGATCGCGTCCAAGGAGTTGGTTTGGATCAGAAAATGGAAGAACGTAGTGCAGATAAGTTAGTAGCTGAGGAGGAAGGAAGCACAGCCCCATTACCTGAAAGGGTATGAAATTAGTTTACTGCTATCAGTCATTATCTGCAACCTTCCTATTGTTTATCTTCTGGAGAATTAGGTAAATCATAAACAGTTACAGCAATGTCATGATTTATAGGAAATGAAGCAGTAATTGATTTTATCAGAGAATCTACTTTCTGGTCAATAAAATTGATGGAAGTATCTCTCTTTGTTTCTGACAATGATATAAAATGGAATTTCTTTGAATTCAAAACTCGTGGATTGTTTGAATTCAAATGTTTCTTTATTGGCTGAACACTAGATGAGACTGTTGCACCTTGGCCCTGGCTTGGGTGGTAAATTCCATTGGCCAAAGCCTTGGTATTGGATTTTATGGCATAACTGGATTATGGATCTGGTGGTTGCTTGCTTTCCAACAGCTGCTTAAGGTTATACTAAAGTAAATATAACATTCCTATAACCAATTAGTTGTAGAGGGATATGGTAGGTTCATTTATTTTAAGATTTTTTAGATTATTACTTTATTAGGTTATTCCATGTGTGTGAAATTTTCTGTCATTGAACTTTTTTCCTCTGGAATTTGAAATCCCGACCTCCATGGTGGATGGTTTGGTGTGCTTCTCACTCTAAAAAAGTCCACCTCCTTGGATAGTTTGGTCTGCTCCTCATTCTCAAAGCACCTACATGCTGCTGTGCATTTGCTTATCCAATTACAACTTCAAAACCATTTGTCTAACCAACAGTGATGAAGGCGCATGTGTGATTGTGTGGGCAATTGCACGTACGGATACACACAAAATGCTTACTTACATATTAGTTTTCCATGGCCATTTGCTTATTTACATATTGATGCCGATCAGCCACTTTACTATTTATTTGAAGGGTTTAAGATTTTTGTAGGGTATAAAATATGATTGCTATGTGTTAGTGCCTTCCAGTGAGAAATTTTTGGCTCTGCCACTGCCATCCAACAAAGGCAATTTTCTTTCTCATGTCTTCATATGACATCATTTTACATGATTAATAGTCTAAGAACTTACCATACATCATGCAAGATGATGAACATGGAAGACAGCAGAACAGTATCAACTCGCTTTGCTTTTGGCTTATCTTCATGTTTTATCTGTTCTTTATGAAAATTTCATTGTTTTCACTTCAGGTGCAATTTGGAAACTCACCCGTTTATAAGATAGAAAGAAAGTTAGGAAAAGGTGGCTTTGGTCAAGTTTATGTTGGCAGAAGGGTAAGTGTTGGGACAGATAGAACAGGATCCGAGGCCCAGGAGGTAAGCTTTGGAATGGAATTTTGAAGTTTGAACTAAGCAGTTCTTTCATCCACCGATTATATGTTCATGTATTGACTCACTATTGATTATTAAAAGGTTGCTTTGAAGTTTGAGCATTGCAAGAGTAAGGGTTGTAACTACGGTCCTCCTTATGAGTGGCAAGTGTACAGGTAGATTAATTTTTCTAACTTACATAGTTCTTCCTTATTGAAGCATTGGTATTGTTCATTTGTAGACAAAAGTTTGTCTGGAAGCTTTCCTCTTTTTTTTGTTTTCTTCTCTCTTTCTCGGACTATTATGAAATTTACCTTTTGTTTTTTTATTCTTCCAGCACTCTTAATGGCTGTTATGGATTGCCTTTGGTCCATCATAAAGGGCGGCAAGGGGATTACTATGTTATGGTAAGTTATTTTCTGATGATCTTCCAGTGTTGACGAATGCTAGAACCTGCATAAGCAACATAGAGTGGATGTGCATACTGCATGGTGTCTCATATCCAGAGCTTGACAGCCCTGTCAATGGCTTACTCTATGCAGACAAAGCCATATTATGATTGATAAGTTACTTTTGGGTGTGACGAGGGGAAAGTTAGCTTGATAAGAAATCAATGAACATTAGCAATGTTTTTTCATTGTGAACTCCAGGAAAGAAAAAGTATATCAAAGTGCATAAATTGAGCTAATGCTAGTGTGGTCATTGGATTGGGAAATTGTTCATGTTCTTGATTGCTTTCACAGTTTATAATGCTTTTCTCACTGGCTAGTAGGTAGCCAGCTGACCTAAGTCACGTGGTTACTTTGGAAACCCTGGGGACTAGTGCTAGTATGAAGGTGTGGGTACAGGGACACACCTGTGTCGTGTGTACATTTTACGTTTTTAACAAATTTTTTATTTTTTATTTTTTAAGCAAATTCTGCTGTGTTTGTTATATTTGTGAGCTGCATACGGACTATGAAATGACATGATTTGAGATACAATCATAAGTTTCATCTTCCAGTTAGGACGAACCAGGACCCCATCAATTCCAAAACCAACCCTATAGTGCCCTATAGTGACATTCCTTGCACCCTATAATCACATTCCTTCTCTGGTCCATGGTGCGGGGGTGGCTAACGCAAACAAAATTGGGGCATTTGACCGATTGGCCAGAGAGATCCGTTTGTACCCATCTGTCCCTATATGGAATGATGCTCTTTGTTATGCTGCAACCCATCTTGAGTCTCCACGACCTCTTTTCTCCATCCGTGACCCAAGAAGTTGGCTTTGCCAACATCATTAGGGTATCCCCTTTATTCTATGATGACTCCGGCATGGACTGGCTTTTTGGAAGCCCATTCCTGTCGTGCTCATGGGTCGGCTGGACTGCCAGTGATCTTCTAAAATTATTGTGCCTATACCCGCATCGTCATACCTGTACCTGGATTTGTACTTGCACCCATGTGACTTAGCACTTAGCAGCCGACTAGTCTGTGGCCACATAGTCTGTAGGGCCATGGGACGATGGCATAGCTGAGATGAGACCACGGAATAGCTGGCCGACTAGGTTGACTACTTGCTGCTAGGCCATGAATTATTAGTAGGCCTTTTGGGTAGGGCTGCACGAAGAGTCGAGCCAGCTCAAGCTTGACTCGAACTCGACTCGTTTATAAATGAGTCGAGCTCAAGTTCATTTGTATGCTCAAAATGTTAAACAACCCCAATTTGAGTTGTAAGAACTCAACTTGGCTCAACTACACAATGAATATTGAACTATAAGGAAAAAATAATTAAATGAGTAGCAACTAAACAAGTTAATCGAGTTAAACAAGTTACAAGAAATGAGACATGCTTAACATAAACGAGTTAAATAAGTCGAGTTGGAGCTTGACATTGTATTGTCAAGTCGAGCTCGAGCTTGTTTTGTCGAGCTGGATTCAAGTTCAAATCGAGTTTGAGCTCGAGTTTTTTGAGTCAAATCAAGCTCGAGCTGGCCCAACTCAAGCCCGACTCGGCTCGTGTGAAACCTTACTTTTGGCCTTTGGGTCAGTTTCATATTTTCTTTTTACTTTTCTTAGCTTTTTGTTGAGAAGATAAATTTCCCTTTCAGAAAGTTTTGAGTTACACATTTATATTTTACGGAGATATGTATATCTGTTAAACATACATACAAATAGGTATACAGAAAAAACATATATATTTGTATGCATATGTATACATATGTATATAGTTTATTTGATCCTTGATGACATTTGTATGTCTTTTTTTACTTTTGGCCTTCATGTTGTGTTGTCATATCTTTTATTGATTTTAGTTTGGTTAACCAACTTGAACCAAATAATCCTTCTTAATAAGGCCTTGACCGACTTTTGCCCAACTTTCCAGTTTTGACAAATTAGGCTTTCTGCAGGTCATGGACATGCTTGGTCCCAGCCTCTGGGACGTCTGGAATTCTTCTAATCAGGCGTATGGATGCATCTGTTTTGTCTCTAGCTTTTCCTTTATTGTCTTGTGCAGTTTTTGCATTCTGAAGGTTTGCTAATATTTGTTTAGGATGTCAACTGAGATGGTTGCGTGCATAGCTGTTGAGGCAATATCTATATTAGAGAAGCTTCACTTGAAAGGGTATGTTCTGGTCGTGTTTCTTCATGGAGGCCATGGAAGAATTTGATGGCCTTCTTTTCTTGCTATTTAGTTGTGCAACATTGTTTTGTTAGTTTCTAATTGTTCTGTCTGCCATGCAGCTTTGTGCATGGAGATGTTAAACCAGAAAATTTTCTACTTGGTCAGCCTGGGACAGCTGATGAAAAGAAGCTATTTCTGGTTGATCTTGGATTGGGTATGTTAATCATCTTGACTTTTGCTAATGCCTTATATTTCTATGGACTAGCTAAAACCAATATACATTTGCATCTGAAGATACTTTATAATAGAGAATTGCCTATTTTCTTTGAGTGTTTTGCCACTTAATTCAACTTATTTCTTCTTTAGCATCAAGATGGAAGGATACATCATCTGGTCATCATGTTGACTATGATCAAAGGCCTGATGTTTTTAGGTGTGTATGTTGGTCTTCAGTTTTTATGGTTTCTCGGGAGTGAGACAATTGACATAAATTGAAATTTGCAGGGGGACAATAAGGTATGCAAGTGTTCATGCTCATTTAGGTAGGACAGGCAGTAGAAGAGATGACCTTGAATCATTAGCATATACACTAATTTTTCTTCTAAAAGGAAGGCTGCCTTGGCAAGGTTATATGGTAAGATAACCACTTATATCTATTTTAGATATTTACCTTATTTCTTTGCTGACTTCATTTTCTCCCTTTTGCCTCTAAAACTGCAGGGTGATAACAAAAGTTTTCTTGTTTGTAAGAAAAAGATGGCCACCTCACCGGAGATGCTTTGCTGTTTTTGTCCTTTCCCATTTAAGCAATTTCTTGAGATGGTGACAAATATGAAATTCGATGAAGAGCCAAACTACCAAAAGCTGATATCACCTTTTGAGCAGATTATTGGATCAGATGCATCATTGAGACCTATCAGGACTGATGGAGCTCTTAGGGTCAGTTCTTTTATCATTCTGACATATATGCTGATATTCATGACATGGTGGGGAAGATAAAAAGAAAACAAACTACGCACACACATAACTATGGTTTGCTTCATGAATAGGTGGGTGGCATGAGTCCAACTTTGTACCTGTGCTGATGCATGGTTGCTTACGTCACTCCTTGTGTACGTGCTTGGAACCATGCCTATATGTAGACATTGGTTATGGTTTTCTCTGTATATCAGTAGATGTGCATGTGTAGGCTGTGTTTTCTCTGTAAGTGTGCATGTGTAGGCTGTGTTTTTGTGTGGTAAGCCCAGGAAGTTGTAGTGCAATGACTGCTTTTGAGTGTCAGCTAATTGTATCCAAAAGGATGTCATCCCGGAGGCATTCATTGAAGAGTCAGTTTATAGACAATGGGTCGACTTTGGTTTAACTTTAAATCCATTCTAGGCAACAGTTCAACACATTCTTTTTGTCTGCTCATTGATGATAAGCTTAGTTGTTAAGGCGTCGCCTAGTGTGAACTAGCCATCAGTCCACATCTCACGCCTAAGTGATGGGCCTAAGTCAGTCATTTAGGTGTGGGGTGTGGGTTTGGCGCCTAGGCTGTCACCTAGGCACTCTTAGTGGCGCCTAGGCTGGACTGGGCGTTCTGGTGCCTAGTCCATTTGAAAGTTTGGGTGACTTTATCCTCTGATACTTGATTTGTTTTGCTTCCCAAGACCTGTTATCCCTTGAGTTTAGCTTAATTTTATTGGAGGGAGTCTGATTGATCCAGTGGTTGCAAAAGTTCTGTTGAAAACAGAGAATTTTTGCTATAAGTATCTTAGAAAATTACAATTCGTGCAGAAATTAGTTTGCTTACAAGGTCTATCTTTTACCTGAATTGATTGAGCTAGGATTGTAGGTGTGATTTGAGTTCTGCTAATGTATGCATTAGACAGCTTAAGTCAGAGTCGTGTAGGTGTCTTTTACAGTCTTTCAAATTTGTTCATATTCAGTTGCCATCTACCATAGGTCCAGTTTAGAATGCACATATTTCAAAGTAGGTATTATTTTGGTTATTTTCTGTTTCATGTATATTTTTTAGTGGTCAGCTTCAGTTCTACAATGAGAAGTCTATCATCTGGTTTAAATTCAATGCATTAACCATATTTTGCTGTTTTATAAGTTGATTTTGACTAGTCCTAACTTGCTAACATGCTGGCGCACATAAAGCATAAAGGTGACATTTTATAGGAGGGTCACTGTGACCCTGCTTCAGTTCTACAATGTTCATACACAGTATGGAATATCTGACTCATAAGATGCACTGTCTTACATGTACAACATCACCAGATATTTTAAAGATTGAAATGATCCATATCCAGTTTTTATAGGAGGGTCACTGTGACCCTGGTATGCTACCTCTGGACTGTGTCCCACTTGACAAGCTTGTTGGTCACAGACTGCTTATCTGGTAAATTCTGCTGTTAGCAGTAACAACTATTAAATAGTTGTGCATTGGTGCTTTTACTCAATCTATGGTGAGTGGTGAAATGATCAAGGAATGCATCATTTTTTGGCTTCAATGTGTACGGTCTGCAAAGTGCAATTATAGGCAAAGCTATTATGTTCAAGATTCCTTAGATATCCTTATCTTTCTTTACGTTTATTCTTTCTATGCTTTCATGAACATAGATAGGGCAGAAAAGGAGCCGTCTAGTTGTTGAACTAGAGGATGATGACCAGCCAAAAAAGAAAACACGCTTAGGCACACCAGCCACTCAATGGATCTCAGTTTACAATGCTCGCCGTGCTATGAAACAAAGGTATGTAATGGACATTTTAGTTATGATTGGGAAGTTCTATTCCTTGCTCTCAACTAGATAAGTGGTGTAGCATTGTGCCTTTGGAATTCCTATAACTCAAAAATTGGAAAACTGAAGGTAATATAAATCAACTCACTAAAAGGAGCCGAGAATAAGTATTTTTCTTTTTCTTTTTCCTTTCCATTTTACATCTGTGGCATGAAAGATGGTTTTTTTGATTGCTGGTTATGATAAATATTTTCTGCTGCTGCATGCTAGTCATGTGCATTGAAAAGTGTTAGGTTACTAAAAGTATTAATGTTTGCGTTAGCTTAGATTGTTGATTAGATGTCTTTTAATTCCATGATTTGGCAAAAGAGCTGGTCAAGTTTCTCGGAACATTTTCCTGCTGAATTGAAGCATGTTTCCTTTCCCGAGCAAGGAAAACATGTTATTCATCTCAGGAGCACGTTGTCAAAATTCATGTTAGGGAACAATGCTCTCTCACTCTCTCTCTTAACACACCAAGAGAAGAAAACCGAAGAAGACAAGGATTTACGTAGTTCAGAGACAGGGTTATCTTATGTCCAGGGCCATACAAAGTTTTTTTCACCGCCATAGAAGAATCAAAGAATACAAGAACCACCCCTCATAAACAAGGTGATTAGGGCAAACCCGCAAAAAAATTATATGAACGCCCTTACAAGCCTATTAATTATGGATCAGGCTTCACATTCCAACCATTCTAACATTAATGCCATCAATTTTTTTAAGTGATTTTTTGCAATGTGAGCATTTTAAGTTTCATGATTAGTTATAGTCCTTTTTTCCTTCATAAATAGCTCTATTGGCATCAGTGGCAATCATTTATGCGGCAATATAATTTTTCTTAGTAGACTGTACTTGCTGGTCATCATAAAATTGGTAAAATGGAAAACCTTCTGCATTTATATTACCTTGATTAACACTTCTCTATTTGTACTGTCTCTATCTATACGGGCTTTCTTCCACATTATGTATTAGATGGCAGTCAAGTACAGCTAAGAAAAAGTTGGTGAGTTAAGAGTGCTTCTAGTGGATGTATGTGTTTTTGTCCCAAAATTCATTTGGCCTTGGAAGCAATAGACATTATGAATGGGTGCAAGTGCACTCAGAAGACTTTCTCAAGGTTGATCATAAATATTTCTCCTTTTTTCTTTGGTTCATGGTCCAAGGATGGAGAGTGAGGGGCCTTGGACCATGCTTTTCTCAGCAGGCCTTTGCCTCACGTCTTGCAATGGGCTCTTCCTCTTGTATTGCTTCTGTATGTGTGAATGTATCGTGAATTTGTGTGAACCATGTCTGATCTACTTTATGACTCAACTCTGAGTGAACATATTACCTGGACCAGACATGGATCTGTTTCAGATTCACTAGTATGATTGCAAATATGTCAAATATGGTATAATATTTTTTTTCATTTTTGGCTGCACAAGATTCAATCTTCATGTATTCAGCTCTTCCAGAATTTTGCAGCCCCAATTGATTAGGTTTGCTCAAATCATGTTTGTTTGGATAAGTGCCTGATAGCGATAATAGTGGTTCGGGTTTGGGTTGAATATCCAACTGACACAAAAACTGTTTAACTTGGCACTTGGTGTAGAAAAGAGGAACCCAATTTCAGTTAAATTTTTGTTTATCTTGGATACAAACGGGGATACAGTTAAAAATTCAAATCTGATCAGATTGTTGTATGCAAAGATGTGTACTTAGACCTGAATGCATTGCTTAGAGGATTTGACACCCTTTATCAGAGCTAATGTGCCGTTTCCTGAATTCTGTTGGAAGAATGAGCATGTTTTTGTTCTTCTTTCCCTAATGGACATACTTATATGTGAGGTTCTTGGTTGGATCCAATCTTATTATTTGGAGCCAGATTAAGTTTAATGTTTGGATATTAGAACTGAAAGAAGCCTTAATCTGACTTTTGGTTTGGTTGGATCCATTCAGATTGATTTGGCAAGCAGTAGATGTGACCCGAGTCTGACCAGTTTACTTCGCTACTACAGACCTGCATGGAACCAAGTCTGGTTTTATTTGTTGCTGAAAGGATGTAAGACTAGTTAAATCTTGGAAAGTCTAGCTAGGACTGTCCAAATAAATCTTTTTCATATCATACTTGGGTAAATATAAACCTAGATCAAATATTATCTAAGTAGGCCTGCCAACCAAATGGGCCTGGATTTCCTCATACTCAGGCGAGATTTGATCTGGATCTGTTTTGATCGAGTCCTTGATGTACCTAGGCTTCTCTTGATCTGAGATTTCATTTGATGAGGTTTGTTGAGTACACAAGACCCGGCTCTCATTGGACATGTGATTAGATGAACTTAGATCTGATTTAAAATGGGATCCCAATTGAACTCTAGTGCGTTGGGTCTAGGTCTAAATGCATGTGGTGTAACCATAACTCAAAGTAACTGGATAAGGCAATTTCAATTTTAAGGGCTTGGAAAAAACATTTTGCTCAGGATATCTAAGCCGCCTGGTGTGGTCTAAAGTCTGAAATAGGAAAGCCTTGGACCATGAGGTTATCAAGTGACCTGTTTGTGAAGACTCTGGACAGACTCTGGACAGACAAATAACGTGCTGGTCTCAGCCTGGCTATCATCAGTTTCTATAAAAAATCATTCTCGTGGTCTGCTTATTTCATTTCCACCTTTGGCTAAGGAAGTTGGGCAGGTCAGGCACTTGCGAAGCTCAGTAGCATGGAGGGCTGCTGGTACCTGGGACTTGCTCCTTTATGCATGTGTTATACACATTCATAATCAATTTTGTATTCGCACATGTATTTAAATGTGTTTAAATTTGTGGACCAGAGCTGGTGGAAGTCATTCAGAGAGCAAGATAGAGAGGAGACACCAAGTAAGGAGGCTAAAAATTTTGAGGGAGTCAACCTCTGACCCAACATCGTATTCTATTTAACAAAAGATGAAAATGGGCCACATCAACTTTTGAATGCACTTGGCTTGCTTTTAACTTGAGTCAGTTGTGCACCTGTTTTAGAAAGTAGTCTGGTTCGGCTGATTATACCACTCACATTTGCGAAGCCAGGGGCTGCATTGAAGGCACTAAGTAGAAGCACCTGCACCCATCGATGCTTTTTTTGGCTTGTCTGTGTTATTTAGACTCTTATGGTGACTTCTCATGACTTAGATGAGACATGAAACTTGGTATGCTTTATTTGTTAACAGCCTTATATGCAAGTCGAATGATGTATCTTATTGTCTAATGCAGGTATCACTATAATGTTGCTGATTCAAGGCTTCATCAGCATGTAGAGAAAGGAAACGTGGATGGCTTGCTTATTAGCTGTGTAGCTTCTTCATCCAATTTGTGGGCCATTATAATGGATGCAGGAACAAACTTTTCTTCTCAAGTTTATGAGCTGTCAGCTCTATTCTTGAACAAGGTTTTTATGGTTATTGTAGAATTCATTTTTTACAATCAGTATTTTTAGTGTTAGCTACTTAATGTTCTGATTATTTTCTTAACAGGAATGGATTATGGAACAATGGGAAAAAAACTACTACATCAGTGCAATAGCAGGTGCTAACAATGGCTATTCCTTGGTTGTGATGTCAAAAGGTTAGCATGAATGCTGAACCCGGATCCATTTTTCTTATTCTGTAATTCTTTTGTTAGTTTGTATGCACTGACTGATGAACATATATGCGTGCGGAATGATAAATTTTGCTTGAAATATCACATTTCCCTTTATTAGAACACAAATTTAGTCAGAAATCAACCATTTTGTTGATTGTCGTCATAAATTGACATTCTCTTGTCAGAGGAGATATCAAAATGGGATGATCAATGATCAATGTCCTTGTATGCAGAGAACTGTCCATTTTTGAGAATAAAGTGTTTTGTAAAGCTACCCTCTTGGTAATTATCGTCATTATTGTTGTTATATATATATATATATATATATATATATATATATAATATGTATGTATGTATATCTATATGTGTGTATATGTAGAGTCTTTCTTGTGTCTTATTTTTTTCTGTATTTTATGTTTTTGTTAAGGAACTAGTGCTCTGAGTTGGTTCTATGTTGATGTTAAGCATTTATTTCTTAAATGCTATACATTTTTATTATCTAGTTGTGCTGTTTGTGTTAAGCATTTAATTGTTAAATGCCTTTTATTTTATCATCTAGTTGTGCTTTTCTGACTCGGCATTGTACCTTTGTGAGTTTGTGAAGCTCTCAAATGCCAACTTAGTTTACAAGTGTTCTCTTGCCTTTTTGAAATTTCTTAACCTCCCATTGTTTGCTTAAAACCAGTGCCTGTGTATGTAGACGAGTTACCAATCTATAAGAACAATGAAATCAATGTCTTCCCAAATGAAGGGACCTTTTATTAAACGAAGAACATCGATGTGGACTGGATTGTTTAAGAGTCCAAAGTCATTTGCATTATACGAAGAAAGATATCAACATGCTTTCAACAATTGCCTTGCCAGTTTTATTGGACATATTGGATTAACAATTTTTTCTTGACCCGTTAACAAGCTTTTGACAAGAAAACTAAATCCACATCCTGGAAAGGAAAGCTGCATAAAAAATTTCTGCATCACTTGTTTATATAAGATGTGCCTCTCGTGTTTCCTGAAGCCTGTTATGCATACCCAGGATCTACCATCCAAAAGTCTGCAGAACTTGATGTGCCTCCTCGTTCCTGATAAAAGCTTTCAGTCATCTTGGTTTTTACATGGTTCTATGATGAAAAATACCTTCTCATTAGGGTTTTGTGGTGCCTTATGTTTTTGTGACCCAAATTCTCTTGCTAGTCAAATCTTGTTGCTTGAATCGATTGAACTTGAAGAAAATCTTTACCATACTCTTTTCTGTGAGAGTGCTAGTGCTGCACCCATGGAAACATTGGCTTTGTAACCAACTGCAGTAAATGGTACAGGAGTGGATGATGGCCATGTGAAATAAGTTTTTACAAAAGTAAGCTACCATACATAAACTGGTAAGCTAATAAAAAGTTCTAACTGTCGGTCAGAAGGGCTCTTACATCTTACTAAGTAGGTTGACTTGAAACTCCAAGTTGTTGGTCTGGTTTCAATACCTAGGTTGTGCATCGTTTGCCATTTGGCAATAATGCAGGAACTCTGGCAAGAGAGAGAGAGAGAGAGAGAGAGAGAGAGGTTACCTTGGTAGGTCCTGCACTGCAAGAACTTGCTGGTTTCCTTCATTATCAGGAAATGGAAAGCATGTGGTTGCTTTGTGCAAGGTGATAAATGCAATGCTTGTTATGCTAATAGTCCGCTACTTTTCCTGTTGTAGGAACATCGTACACTCAACAATCCTACAAAGTTAGTGACTCTTTTCCTTTCAAATGGATCAGCAAGAAATGGAAAGAGGGATTCTTTGTAACTTCCATGACAACTGCTGGAAACCGCTGGGCTGTTGTCATGTCTCGTAGTGCTGGTTATTCTGATCAGGTATATTTTTGCCAGTTCCCTAGCCGCCCAGATGGAAGGTAAATAAATGTTCACTTATTCTGTTTCTTGAGTTTCAGGTTGTCGAGCTTGACTTCCTATACCCTAGCGAGGGAATTCATAGAAGATGGGAGAGTGGCTATCGGATAACAGCAACTGCAGCAACATCTGATCAGTCTGCATTTATTCTAAGCATCCCAAAAAAGAGAATAGCAGATGAGACCCAAGAAACCTTGCGAACTACAGCTTTTCCTGGTATTCATGTCAAGGTATGGTGGCTTTGAGATTCTAAGTTTTGGTGTTTCAACATGGTGCTTGTATTTATATTCTTAATTGTTCCAGGAGAAATGGTCCAAAAATCTTTACATTGCATCTGTATGTTATGGAAGAACAGTATCCTGAGATTTGTTTCAGTGACAACATCAAATCAGGTAAGAAACTGATATTTCTGGCAATCTTTTTGTCTTCTCATAAAGCTGTCTGTCTTAATGAATGGCTGTTAAAGGGATGTAGTATGAGTTAGCCCTCGTGAACAATTCATCTTTGTACTGAAGTAAATATCCAATATCAACGAATCCAAAAAATGTAATCTTTTTCAAGAGAAATCTGAAATAGAGAATTCTTCCCCCGTGCTTATCATAGTTGAAGGCTTGAAGCAATTCATCTTATTTTCATGCCAGGGATTGGCTTTAGGATTTCCTTTATCAGCATGACTTTCCCGTTCACACTCTTTAGGATCAAATGTTCTCTGGAATCTGGATCGATATATATTCATTTTACCTGCCTTTTGCCTTAGACAAAAGATGACGGTTTGTATTCTTTGCAAAATGATCCTACTATTGGCAAAAATTTACATCTCAAACCAAACGCATAAATGTAGATGTGTGCGTGCTTAGATGCTGGATACTTTATCAGTTGTTTACCCAGAACCCATCTTTGGAACTTCATGAATTCGAATTCATTGTCCTCGGTGAACTTTGTTAAAAGCACTGGCTTCTTGTTTGCGTATTGTTCTGAGCAGTGTAACTCAAGTTGTGGGGTGCAAGTATGGTTAGGCTGTTCTAAGGGTAGGATCTATGTCATATGGGTGCTTTTAAATGGCTGCCGCACCTGTGTTGATACTGGTGTTGGTGCTTTTTTTGGGTTCAGCCAACTGAACAGGGCCAAAACTGATTATTTCAAATGTGTACATAACTAAACTATATCTAATACAAAAATTTATATCTAAATATAGATAAATGAGGCTACTAAGCAGTTAAATGGCTATGTAACAAATGATTTGTTATACATATATACACACACGTATATACATATATTCACTGCATCTGCATTTACATTTTTTTGAAATTGCTGTATCTGCACCCGCACTCTGCACACCCCGCACCCATGTGAGATAGGTTAGGATTTGGTGTGTGTGTTTGTGTGAATAATTTAGATCTCGCCCGATGTTGAGAAGGCAAAGTTGCCATTTGTGTCTGAGGACTTGGGCTCATTTGCAAGCCAACCAAAATAGCACTCAGCGTGTTTCCCTACAAGCATTTGGTATAGCGGTCGAGGGTTACCTGGTTACCTCCAGAGAACTGACCCATTAACGTTGCTGGTCCTTGACTCTTCGAAAACATAAAAGAAAATCCCAACAACTTGCAAGGAAAAAGACTGCTAATTGATGCAGTAGGTGCCCGCTTTGTTTGACCACAGTGGTCAATTCTGTTGTCTTATTGACTTGCTGACAGCTCCTCTTCATTATGATTTTGCTGCTGAATGAGAAAATATGCTAAGAGAACTATTTTTTGGCCTTGCGTTCCTTCTGTTGTTGGACTACCCACTCAACATAGTGCAGTTTTTGCTTTTGGTATCCCTTTTTCAAAAGCAAGGAACTGCTAACCTGTTTGCGTCGTCCAGGTTTTAGATTTTATGTTGGACTTTTATTAAGGCTGAACTATTTGTTTCAAACACATGGAAAGACGCGACTTCGTTGCATTGCCAGCGACGAAAAACTCTGTAGCTAGTACTCCTGCTCCTAAGGTTAACTTTCTAACTTGTGATATATATGGAATGTGGGACCAATCTGCTCCTATGTGATTTAGCATTTGGTAGGATAAATAAGGGTCCATCCTGGTGAGTTTTCTGTCCGAATATGGATGTAAATTGTTTGGATTATATAGACCATCGACCCAATTATGGATCCATCCAACTGGATCTGGTAAAAGAAATTGGATCCAATTACTACTAAAATTCAGATTTGGTGATCTGTTTCATGGCCCAACTTGGATCCTTCCGACTGGAATTCGATAAACATCCGGCATAATTACATGTAACCGTTGGACCTTTTGTTGTTCACATCCAAACTAAGTCTGAAAAGAATAAAGGTGCGAATGCATTAAAATCTAGACCTGCCCAAATCTGAGCCGTCTACGTCAAAACTATTTCTGAGCACAATTGACTTTTTTCATGGGTTTAGATGGATTTTGCCAGATTAATAAAAATTTTCCTCTTGTATTGAGACTTTGACGTCCTTCATCTTAAAGTTTTAAAGCCGGAGCTTGCAGCAAGGTGGATGTCTCCTGTTCACATATTGGCGTTAGTTTTTTTTGAAAGGAACCACTCGTTTGTTAGGCAATAATAGAAATCCTTACTTGCCAAAAAGTGGAAATAATTATCCTCTCCCTCTCTCTCTACAGGAGTCTCCCTCTCTCTACAGGAGCCGCGTATTGGGTATATTTTTTGTTTGATTTCCTTGGGTGCTATTTTCCTAGTAACATTGAGAATTGGGTTGAAGTTTGTTATTCAGTGGGCTTGGGAGGGCCGGTTGTCCGCCCCCCACTCTCTGTGTGTTTGTCCAGGTTTTTCAGCTGTTGCATGATGTCTCGATACCGTTTAGTATTTTGTTTAAGAAGAAAAGGATCTTATTAGGTAAAATGTCTGAAAATATTTGGTGAAAAGCTGATTAGGTCAAAATAATGCTGGAGTACATGTCAATATTTTGAATAGAATAGTATAAGAGTCTTCCACTACAACTAAGCTACAGGCCTAGAATGTTTTCAGTTTTGTTATTTAGGCTAAAAGCCTTACTTCTCTCTCTTAGGCCTGCTCAGCTCACCATAGGCTACGGCAACCCCAGATTCGGCTCCTTGAGTGCATTTTGTGAGCTTGAATGGTGCATCTGGAATAAGCTAAGCTAAGCTAGGCTGTTTGGTTTTCTTTCTCTGACCCACTGGTTTGCGAGTTCGGAACATATGTCTGTGTGAATCTGATGCTTTTTCAATTAAATTTTATGAATAAAATCACTTCCAAATGATGATCAGAATAGAATTACATTAGCATTCACATCCCAACCAGAATCAAAATTCGATATAATTTAATATCCACTTGCACATGGATGTATACCCATCAATTTGTAAACCCTAGATTCAATCTAACATGGGTTCTCATAATCTGATTTCTGAATCCAATTCCTAACCTTAATTAGGTCGCACAAAAATCATGTTATCTGGATCTGACCCATATATAACCCTAGTTTAGGGCCTCCAAATAATGAGCTAAGCAAGCCAAGCTGGGTTCTGCGTCACTGTTGGTCCTTTGAAGTTGAATTCCTGCACATATTGCGTGTATATGCAATATGTTTGAAGTCAAATAATCTCAGCGATGTTTTTCTCGGGTATTTTTCAACGAAGTTATTCTTCTAGAGTAAATCTGAAGAAAATATTAACAATTTAAAAACAATAAAAATTGTAAAAAACCTTAAAAAATTCAAAAAATTAAAAAATATTAAAATCTCAGAAAAAAATCACTATAAATTTGTGATTTTTTCATGTTTGGTGAGATTTTTTTTCCTTTTTTCGTTTTTATTTGATTTTTCTGTAAATATCGAAAGATTTTTAAAAAAATCTCGTAATATCTGTGACACTGGTACAAACAGTATCTCTCCCCACTTTCCAAACGAATTTGGCAATAAAATAACAAGCTTCTTTATCCATTTACCAGAAATGATATAGACTTTGAGAGTTGATACCGATATTTAACAAGGTTGTGTGTCAAAGAGGGCTGCAGAAAAGTAAATTCAGTGTGCAGCAGCACATGGGATAGCCAGTAACTTTGACTGTGCTTCCTGAGAATCTGAAATCCTCTGAGATGCCACCTACCATTGTCCAGAACACGGCCGAGAATCGATTCCTTCATCGACCAAATCTTATTTCTGAATAGATCTGACATCTCTGCCGTCGGTTGATCTCATCCAACTATTCTCAACACAAACTAAAAGATCCACCAGTAGTACATGAACTTAATGTTCATAATTTTACTGGCCATCCATCACCAAGGTGTTTGACTAAGATTTTAAGTTTCCCCGAGAATATGATTTAGTGACTTATATGAGCTACCCACATGCCATTAACAACTCAGGATGAAGCTCGAACTCAGCCTACGCGAAGTCCATTCTTTTCATATGCTATTGCCAGTTTGATTATGCTTTTATCATAAGATTTTCACCATAGCCGATTCAATGTCAAGAGAAACCCGAAGTTAATTTCGAAAACTATGGTTTCTTCTATTATTTGATTCCTTATTCATAATTTTACATATATTACACCTACTGTGTATATGCCACATTTTTGGAGAGTCCCTAAGAATGAGATTAGGAATTGGGAATATTAGCATGTGAAATCCTACTTGAGATGCTTTTGCATCTTCCCATACTCATGGTACAGCACAGATCCCTTCTGAAAACGGGATCAGAGTTCTTTTTGTCCTGATTTTTTACCATTGAGTTAAAATAAGAAAGGGCACTTTTTGCAATATTATTAATTAAGCTGAATTTTAAGTGGTTTATTTTGGCAGCTCTCTTATAAACCAGCACCAATTAACTAAATCTAAATTTTGAAAGAGGAATAGAGACAAACTAAATATAGATTTTCTTTTTATTTTTTGAAGAAAGGTCTAAACATACTTTCACAGGAGTCAAAATTAGATGCCGGCTGACATGTTTGGCATTTTAATCAAGCATAACGCTGACTAAGGCACAAAAAGCCAGCGTTTGCGCCCCTTGCTGCCTATATATATTCACAACCGTTGGCGTCTATCGGAAACTCTCTCATGCTGGACGCGATGGAGTGGTCTCCCAGCCTAGACAGAGCAAACTCCGTCACCGGAATCCGAAATTGGTGGCAGAGTGACCAGAGAAGTGTCCGACATGGGCACCGGAGCCTGCGGCTCGGCGCCACGGCCGACGCCTGCTGCGGTTGTTGGAGAGCATCACCACCTAAGATGAAGGGCTGGAGGGTCTTGTGGAGGAGAATTAGGAAGGGAAGGTGCAGGATCTTCAACTTCTCCAAGTCAGTCTGTGTTGCTTATGATCCTTATACCTATGCCCAGAACTTTGATCATGGGTTTGCGTCGTTGGAGCCGGACAATCTCAGCCGTTCATTCTCAGCAAGGTTCTCCAGTCGGTCGAGGGATTACCTGGTCAGGATTGATCGAGATTTTGCTTGAGTTTTGTGGCTCCGTTTCTTCCTTCTTCTTCTTCTTCTTCTTCTCGACTCTGCTAGATCTCTCAGGTGAACTGTACAAAGAAAAAAAAGAAAGTTGAAGTGAGCAGATGCGTGTTACGATGACAATTGGTTGTCATTTTTCCCGAGAATGAATAGCGTTTGATAAGTGGGGATATTCTTTGACTGTCTGTTGTCTCTCAAGAGATTTTGACAATTGCTCGTCATTTTTTTCCGATTAGGAGAGCAATTAGTGTTTGACAGGTAGGAATATTCATATTTATCATTTAGCGTACTTGGGTAGTTGTTTGATAGGCAAAAATACTCTTCAGCGTGAAACTATGTTTTAAAAAACAAGTTCTGTATGCCCCTCAATGCATATAACAAGTGTGCCCGATGTGAACATATTTACCACACTTCTCCTCTTTTTTTTCATAATGTGCGAGAGCTGATAAAATAGGAATCTATACTAAAATTTGAGGACAAAAAGTCTCCAATTATAATAACAAACCGCATTTACAATGTGTGAGAGAGCATAGATAACAAATCCAACCCCTCAATGATAAATAGGGATATCCTAAATAGGCCGAAACCCGTCACCCTTTTCCTTGCCTCGGGTCCAATGAATTCATTTATGAGGAGGGCCACCTCAGACAATTATTCTTCCACTCAAACTAGCTTTTACCATTTGAGTTGGTGATTTTCACAGTTAATGCAAGCGAGAAAAGATATTCAAGCAATCAAACAACCCCTAAAAAAAAGGAAAAGAAAAAAATGTCTACTTTGTAGATATTAGACCTGTGTGGAAGCTTAGATATAAAGCCGGCGATGCTCGTTTTAGCGGAGGGCGGTGGGTGTTCGGATCGGACGCAGACAAGCTACTAGGCAACCGTGTTCGGGACATTTAGGTGTTTGCAATAAGGAATTTCTTTCACCTTTCCATTTTTCATTTTTGTCCTTAAGGAGGTGTTCCTACTCTTTTTAACATTTTTCCCTGTTAGGAATATTTTAATCATTTCATGCGTACCAACACTTTCCTTTTTTTTTTTTTTTTTTATTTATTGAGGGTCCGAACCATTGTATGGATGTAAACCGTTTGGATCGGATCCAATGATCCAAAAACAACCGAGAATCAGATTCATTGAAAGATTTTCTTGGTGGCTTTGGTTTGTGCAGCTCACGTTCACACCTCGTTTGGATTTGGATGACTTTTCTTGGTCTCAAACAGGCAGCTGTCGCTAACCAGTGATGTTCATAGTTCCGTGTTCATCGCCATATTCTTCCGTGTCTTCAACCATCATCATTATTAGTTTTGGACAAGTATTACTTGACAACATATTCGTCATCCGAGGGATTGATGCAACGGTGTGAAATGAGGATTGGTTGGTGGTCAATTTTTATTTTGAGTGTCAAGGACCTCAACCTCCTGTGCTGCAAAAATGAGATCATCGCGCAACTTGAAGCGCAGATGACCCTTGGAGACACCGAAAACATGCCCTGTACCTTGGGAAGATGGGGTTTGAGTGAGAGTTTTGATTCTCTATTGGGCGGTGTGTGTTCCCCGCTCACCTGGATCACATACTACACCCTTTTGATAAACTGGGACTTCATATAAATTAAATAGGAAAACCAATTGATTTTTTTCGTACCCATTAGGTTGCTAACGGCGTTTGATGCACCCATTAAAACCAATTTGAGGTTGCCGTACAAATTTCACCCGATGCACAGGGCCAATCAAATTTCTAAAAAACCACGTTAAATTCTTTCATGCCATCAAACAGGCCCTAAAATAAAAAGAAAATGTGTCTTGCATGTTTGTAATTTTTGCATCCCTAATGCATGAATCAAGTTAGAACTCCCATCTTTGAGACATCTGAATTTGAGGGACAATGGAGATTTTGAACTCATGATTCTTGAATAAGTAGAATCTGTCGCAATCAAACACTTATCGAGGTTTAGCTGGAATCAAATTCCAGAGAATATAAATGCTAGCGCCATCAAATCAAACTCTACTATTCACAATCTTAATGGGTCGTTTGGCTGTAGGGATACTATGTGATTATCTCATGATTGCCCCAGAGACTGGGATAGGTTCATTGAACACTAAAATTAGTGTGTCATGAATATGCTCTAATCATCATATGCTCACATAGTGTCCCTACTATCAAACAACCCCTACGGCTAAATTTGTTTTCCCTTGGATATCAAATCAATACTGCATGGTTTCATAACTCAAATCCATAGAACCGACATCCGCCGCCTAAGCTTCAGTCAACATATCAAGAAAAAAAAATGGAATTGGAAATCCTAATAATTGAAGACAAACTATGACCATGAAAAATTGAAGGTGGAAACTCATGGCTAGCCTAATAAGCCAATGGATAAAACTAAAGGACAA
The DNA here is from genome assembly GCF_008831285.2 of Nymphaea colorata. Taxonomy (NCBI): domain Eukaryota; kingdom Viridiplantae; phylum Streptophyta; class Magnoliopsida; order Nymphaeales; family Nymphaeaceae; genus Nymphaea; species Nymphaea colorata. Next base: position 32,193,903 of record NC_045138.2, read on the forward strand.
AACTCTAGGATTTTTGCCTTCACATGTTGAAAGGAACAATATATAACTGAGATGACTAGTCCCTATTTGGGTCTTTTTCTTTTTTTTGTTGAGATTTATATTGTGCAATTGACTGAGTGCACATGATTGAATGAACATGGGTACAAAAAAACTTTTTCATTTTCTTATTTCATGCTTCCATGAAAAGCAAGTGGATGCAGTGAGACCCCTGTTATCTGATGCAACCCTTCTATTTAAAAACTATAGGTTTATTTTAAAGCTTTCTCTGCACAAGATAGTGCACCAAACTGAAGCAAAAGGAATCTTTCATTTTTCTGATTTTATGTGAGAAGTGATTAGCATTAGGGATGTATAGTTTGTGAGTAGAGGTTGTTCTCAACAAAATTGGGTCTACGAAACCGTTCAGTTTGGCAATTGGATCTTGAGTCCAAAATTAGTAGAAATAAAGCCGCGGGTTTGGTATGAGATCACTCATTTTGGCAATTGGATCTTGACCCTCCAAAATTAATAGAAACAAAGCCATGGAGTTTGGATCTTGCCCCATCCATGTCTTTCAAGTCCCATGGGCATCGTCCTTATGCAAGCTAAAGCTAGTGGTACCTTATGCCATCATAAAGGGTTGTTCAGAAATAGTAATAAGATGTTACTTTTCTACATATTTGTTCAAAAAATTGAAATTGAAGCAGATTCGCAGTATATTTTTTGAATCGTTCCATTTTTAAGGCAGATACATGAAACAATAACATTCTGTTACTATTCTCAAACCGGCCCTAAAAGACCTCAGACCATTGGACTTCTAAGCCAATTTGGGATGCCCGTGGATCGAGGAGGAGATAAAGTAGGAAGATCAATATCCAATAAATACTGAAATTCTTGGATCTCCTATTCAGTTGCAACCAAAGTCATCTTCTAAAAAAACAGGGCCAAATGATCATGCATGTACTTAGGCGTGGCTTTAGGATCCAATCTTTCCAGAGTTAGAACATTCCGAGTCATCTGGATCTGGATCTTTAAAAACTGAACTCAAATCCAAATACTAATGCTTTCTTTTTATCAGCTTAGCATTTAAGGCTCAGAATTTGATGAACATGGGATCGTGGGTCCAATTCCCCATGCACGGGCATCCATTGGGGCAGAAAACTAAGAAAACAGAGAAAGTGCCTACTTGCTTAGCAAATTCAAGCAAGTCAGAACAGTTACGAACGAAACAATTAATTTTTCAAGAGCCCGATTCAAAGTCCACACAAAGATTAAGAGCATATGACCAAGTGACACGCTCCTAACAAAGAACAACACAACAATCTTCTTGGTGATACATGTCTACATATATAATTGGGTTGTACTTTACAATCTATGCTGCTTTGATTTGTTTTTGTCAAACGCCCATAAATCAATCTTTCTTTGTGTATCTTAACAAAAAACAAACGTTTTTTTGGATCCCTAAAAGATTTGCTGCGTTCTTTGAGAAGTAGTATAAATAGAGTTTTAGTTGGAAAGAGTTGGATAGATATGGGCTAAGGTAAAGCTATACAGTGTCTCGAATCTTTGGGAAATGTGATTTGGGGTAACTCTCAAGTAGATTCTTGCGTAGCTGTGCAATGATAAACTCAAGACAGAGAGTGGAATGGACGGGAAAAGATTTTTGAGAGGAGTGAAGCCCAAGCTGCAAGATGTTAATTGAAAACATTTTACTTTTGATAAATGACAAACATTAATTGCTATTGTCTTGGCAATCTTAGCTATTATGTTCTCTTCTTCCATTTAGACATCATATATGTTATTGTGCAGCGAAAAAGGTTCAATGTTTACATCGTTGAAGACTAGAAGATACAATCAAGAGTACAGTTGGAAAGCCATTAAAGACTGATAAAATTTTTACAAAATTTAGGTATCTAGGCAAGTGATTTAATTCAACGCCTTCAAGAAGAAGGATAACAATATGTTGATACCCAAAAGGCATTTTTTTTTAAACTCAAGTGGGAGAAAGAAATGGAGAAGGATTGGTACTGATTAAGTTTGTTGTCATAGTTCTTAGATTTTTTTGAAATTGAAACCAAAACTACTAGGAGACGGGCTGGGATTCGTTAGCAGGGTTGTTAGAGTGAGAGGCATGTAGCGCTATCAAGGGCAACTGCATGCCAATCTGGTTCTGAAATTTCTCTGCACATGATTCAGATTCAATTTGGCAATGCCCATCCTTCTTGTACTGCAACTGCGAATCCCTTAGTGGAAGGAGGAAGATAGAGAAGGTAAAAAGAGATGAAAATGAAGCCTTGTCCTACCATTTTCCGGCGAATCACCTCTGCCGCCTTCTAAAGTCACTGATGTCATGTTTTGGACGTTCATCCCAAATTTAGATTTCTGGCTCTGCCACTGAGGAAACGTGCATGAAGCATTTCAACCTCAGGCTGGCTTCAACATGTGCAAAGAATTCCATTCTTTCCGTCATTTTAAAGAGAGAGCCTTCGCTTCCTCTTTGATTGCATGGAACAAGGAGAGAAAACAAAAGCCTGTGATATGGAGTTCGGGTTTATACATCCAGGGTCAGGCCTTGAACTATGAGAATTCTCCAAAGTTTCTAATCATTTAGGGTGTGTTTGTTTCACTGTAGATTTGATATCTGCTGTGATCTAAGATCACTAGGATCTTAGATCTGTAAGGTTAGACACCCCCAATCGAGCCTTACGTTAGGCCGTGAATTCAAAATCCGTGCTATTAAGATTTTACAATGCATACCTTTTAACGATTTGAGATCTGAGGCTCTCAAACACTACGAAAAAGAGAAAAGAAACTTGGTGGAGCGGAGATATGACAAGATTATTATATATTCTTAGTTACCTGGATTCCACCATTGCCTCCCATTTCGTAGTGAATCTTACCTTTTCTCCATGTTGGGGCAATCATTTAACTTTCCAACAAGCTGGTGGGCTAAGAATTTCTATCTGTTGTCCTTTGCAGATGCTGGAAGAAAGTGTGAGCATAGTGCTCGAGCGTCCATAGACATGTACAATCATTTTCTTTTTCATTCATTAGAAAAGAAAGAAAGTTTCATCGAGGATTCAATGTTGCTCTTGTACTCAAAAGAGGGTTCACATGTCTGAACTTGAGATATGAATCAAGACCAGCTTCTCTGCAGCTTCTGCAGAATGACCTCAAGTTACAGTCTGCCATCTTAGGAATAATAATCTTTTAAAGTAGTCGATCTTGTTCTTGAAAGATGAGAAAACTATATATCACAGGTTGGGAGGACTTTGTTTGAACGAATTGCTGTGGGGAACTTAATTTTGTATAAAAACTCGAAAACTAGAGCTACACTGTATCAGAAAATTCAGAAAATACGTCTATTCTTTACGATTAGGAGGCAAAATGCTAGCACTTAAGGAAAATTACCCAAAACAATATAATGTTTTCATGATCATCATTACCAGTATGTATTTTAAATAACCCTTTGAAGAACGGAGAAAATCTCTTGGAGATTCAGTCACTTGATGAGGCCATTATATCTTATAATAACGACCTCGCTTGAGTTCGCCAGATCCATAAGATTTCATTGGGACCCAACTCAAGAAATCGATGGGGCATGCTGTTAGATATGCTTTGCATCTAGTGGCACTTTGCTGCTTAAGATTGCTAAATCTATTAGCTCTCGTTGTACCCAACTCAAGAAACCAGTGGGGCATGCTGCTCTCCTGCAGGATTATACATGGCATTTTATTTCATAAATTCTTGAAGTAGTTGGTTGCATGTAATCTGAGCTCTTCTTTATATATACTTTAATTTTAGATCCTGACCTTGTCGGTGCTGTGTTTGCTGAAACCTTATGCATTCCATACTGATGAAGGAGAGACTATTAAGCATCTATTTTGGGACTGCCCGATTATACAGCATCTATACCAGACATCATGTTATACAATCAAATACTATATCTTCTAGATCTAAGTAAACTTGTCCTCAAGGTCATTTGGCATTAGGAACAGCGTGTGGGTGTTCTATGATCAGCCCCAAATTTATTCTATGAGGTATTGGTAAGGAGGCATTCTGTTGTCCGGTACACATCATTACGGGGCCAACATGCTGTTGGTTTAGAAGGAAGCCGCTTACTATGGCATACATGGACTTTCAGACTTGGTGGAAACTAGTGTGTGCTCAGAATGACGCATTTCACTGCGTGGCATTAAGGTTGACACAAGTCGAATTGCTAAGAAAGTTCTACGTGATGTTGCTTCTCTTATCAAAGGACTTCAACCGGCTGTAAGATTCTGCTTCGTACATTTTTGTGCCTTCCTAACTGCCTGCTGAGAGGTCTTCAAATGAAATGTCATGAGATGACTCTATGCTCTCTTGCTCCAAGGGGCTTAGAGTAGTTGGTCAGGTTGATGGGCAGGTCGTAAACCTGTCATCAGTTAGTTTCTATGGACAATAGCGCTCGCCCCCCACCCCCCAACACACACACACACACACACACACACACCATCTTTAAGAGAAGCAACTGGACTTCGATTGATTTCAACCGCAAAATATGCTTCAAGGTAGATGACTTACACCGTAGACTGAAAAATTTTTCCATGAAATGGGACGAGACAAACTATTATATGGTGAATAACTGCACCTATAAACGTATGGAGTACGGGTATTGTCACCGATGTGGATGGCAGACCTCTAGTTAGTATGGAGAGCAGGTAGACGCCGGTTCAACTATTGCTTTGAAGGATTCTTTTCGTGGACATTGAACTCGCGGCAGCCAAAGCACCTGGTGACACACAAGTGACCTCAAACAGATGAGCAGTCTTTGCAGAACGATGGAAACGTGAAGTTGAAATGCTTTCTGATATTAAACAGCCCGGAAAGTTCTTATCGAGCTGCTTGATTCTCAGTTGTGTAATTCAAATATGAACTGAACTGGGCTAAAGGGTGTGTACATAATACCGGCATGAAAGTTACTTGTGACCGTGAAACTAACCATCTTTCATGTCGTGTGCAAAGCAGTCACTTTAAAAATAGAAATATTTCGTACATGAAAACACATCAACCACGAGGTAAACCCTTGGGTTTTATAACTAGATTGCTCCTATATGATGATTCTTGTTAAAAAATGGCAAGTATAATTCAGAAATAGAGACAGAGAGGGAGGACAAATAATTGGTAAGATATATTAAGGGAGAATATTATATTGGTACACTCAACACTGATAACAGACAAGACATGCAGGTGCATGACAAGGTAACAGCCGGAAATGAAAAAGCCTCGTACGAAATGGGAGGGTACTCATCCTTCTCACTCATTTTAAAAGCCAAGTTTCAGTAAGCGCCATCAATCAGTGCAAAATAAATCTGGGAGACAATCAGACAACATATAGAAGAAAACATTTCCTTGAATTTGGAAGTTGCCCATTAAAATGAGAGTGAGGCTGTCTTGAGGACGATTGTCTAAAATGGATTCACTGTATGACACAGCTGCAACCTCGACCATCATCATCTTCATCCTCCGATTCATTCATTTCACTGGTAGATCAAGAACAAAAAATTAGAAATTGGGGGTGCGATCGGTATGTTGATAAACAGGTACAAATATGGTTACAAGATAATGCAAAGTTCTGCAACTCTTATGAGGCTAGGAAATGGATGGAATGGTTATCTTAGATATTTTGAAAGAAAAAGAATCAAAAGATCACATAAACCAGGTACCAGCATTCTCTATCACGAGATTATATTCTGAAAGTAGGAATTAAAGTGTGAGGAGTACAATGAGAAGTTGTTGGCCTTTGAGCCAGATGGTGCCTACTTCTAACAGTAAGTTGTCCATGGTAGACACCGAGATGGATTCCACACCATGCTGCTTCATGTTAAGAATACTACATTTTAAGAGTCAGCACCCTTCCAATGATGTGTCTTATAATGCTCCAAACGAAAACAAAATTAGCTCGCTTGAAAACCCAAAGAAATAGTCATAGAACAACAAAAAACTAAGATAATGAAGCAAGGAAAGCAGCATGCTTCTCCGCAACGACCATATCTGTCTTCTATAAGAAGCAAGGAGGCAACGCAACACTGAAGAATGACCATAATCTATATTCTACACATACAGAAGAACAAATAATACATCCTGAACCTTGACATGCTCTGACCGTGAATTTTGTAACTAGTGCAAGCGGGGCTTGGTCAGAGGCTGTGAAGGAGGCAAAGCATGGTTCACATTGGAGAAGGTACTGCAAATTTATCATATATCTACCCAACTTCCACACTGATACCAAAAGGATTATTAACAGTAATACTACACCAAAAAGTTCTAGCAACGCTGCACCTTAGAAAGCCATTTTTCACTTGAACATTAACAGAACTGGTATACATAACTTCCAATATATAGAGAGCCATTCAATCTAGACCCATATCTCCACAGGGCCATAAGGATCATGGGATATTACCAGACCCACAAGGTGTCATGTTCTAGCACAGGATGTGTGCTGGAAATGGAAAACCCTTTACTGCTTCAACCACAACAGACCTAGTACTATATGAAGAAAAATTTCCAAGACAGAAAAGCCAGAACAGCGGCGTATCAGAAAGATGGCAGGATCACATACATCAGGAAGAAAATAACTCTTCCATTAGAGAGAGCTGCATAGGATGTTCTGCTCTTCAACTTCTTGTACTTTAAATTGCTTTCTTGGGTTTTCAAATCTTTTGTGTTTCCCCTTCAAGAGATAAAAATACAGTTGTTCCTTGCAAAACTCAAACAACAATGGGACTTGCATTATGTAGTTTACAGTAAATCCTTACTTTATTCAATATTCAGCTGCTGGATATATTATCTCAGTGTCCACTGTCCAGTATACAACTACCAGTTGCCTCAACTCTCCATTCTACATGAAAAACTACTAAATTTCAGAATTATCTAATAATAGCTTATAAGTAGTCATGCCTAAATTGTAATTTCAAGTTGAAAAAATGATGAAGTAAAGAGAAATGATCATGTCTTTCAATCAACTTTATTATTTTTGTAACTTTGCGCATCAATATGAACAGTTGATAAACCATATTCGTTTACTCCAAGACACTCCAAGGTTTCAAATTTCTGCCCCCCTCTGTTCTTTTGCCTTTTCTGAGTCAGCTCACACCTTCCTATACCGTTCCTGATGATGTTGTAAACTTTCTATGGAAACAACTATAGACCTGCTTCTTCTCGTGTATCTGGTTTTAGTAAGCAATATCTCATCTCCCTATGCACTGCCTTTCTTGAACTTTCCTTGGGAAAGTTATGCTTGAATGATGTAAAAGTATGGCAGCCTTAGATGCTGGGAGCAAGAAGGAGGTTGGGGGCTTGGCTTCTTGTTAGAATGATGTAAAAGGGGGAAAAAAAATGAAAACAAACACGCAAACCTGAAAAAGTTGCATTCAATGCCGCACAATCTTTACCTAGATTACTGTTAAAGCAAATAGAAGAACAAAAATCTCACAGACTGAAAAAGGGAGCAAAAAATCAAGTTCAGAGTTTGGGAGCCTAGTACGCGAGAAAAGTAAAGAATTCTCTTAATCTATTGTATTATAATATTATCTGTCATAAGGCACCCAAAAGTGATGGCAAGACAGGCCAGGCCAGGCCAGGGGTTAAAGTGGGGCAAAGAGCTACATAGCAGGCAAACAAAGACAACGGTACTTGCTTCTCAAGAGAAAAAAAGAAAGAACAGAACTTATCAAATTTATTTGACAGACTTCACACCCACACTAACATATCAATTATCATTGGTAAAAAGTATCTTGTTAACAGATAGTCAAGCATTGATGTACAACACATGCTTACCCATAGGTAATGCATGTTCTCTGCAGCTAGTTGAATTCTCCCTTTACTAGGTTTATTTTAAATGAATTTTTAGATATCTGTTTTGAAGGCACTATCTGAACCACCATACAAAGTAACAGTTGTCATCATAACTAAGTCTTGTTCAGCTTTAGAGGTCACATTTTTTGTTTCTCCCCATTTATGGCGACAAGTTCTCCACTCTGCAATACATTATATCACCACCCAGGCACTTTCTCCATCCAAGCTTTCAAGACTTTTTTCTACTTTCTTAGTTTCTTCCAGTTTAACCATGTTCCGTCCTAAGCAACAGTAACAATGATCTTAGTTATTATTATGACCTTTCATTATCCCTTTTAGATCTTCAAAAGTCTTCCTTCATAGATTTAGTTTGCATGATAAAATCCAGTAGTGGTGAATCTATAACCACTTGTAGCAGGGAACCTCTATAACTTTTTTTTTGTCCGTTAAAAGGAAAAAGCTCACATAAAAAACTCCCATTTAATTGGATTGAACAATGCAAATTTCTGAATATGTAAATGCCTGTGCACACTGTTTTCTGACCAGCTCGTGAGCTATAGGCTTAATTGACGTTAAAAGTAAACTGAAAACTTATAGAAGCTTTATTGTCTTCTTTTGTTCTGTTTCCTCCCTTAGAATATGGTAGAACCTTCTTGCTGCAAGTATTTACTGGAAAGGGTACCCCTTAAAGGTTATTGTGTCCAGTATTTTCATGAATTGCATGTGAAAGAGAACCACATCAGACAGGAGATTGTGATCCAAATGTGAAGGGATGCCATTCTTGATTCACAGCTTGCCTCAAAACTGGACAAATTACCATTTCTGCCTTTCATTCTCACATGATACACTACCATGACAGAGATGATCATTTACCATTTACAGTAAAAGGAGATTTTCCATCAGCGTGGCTATGATCTTCGGTTGTTCTCTTAAGAAAATGTACATAAGAGTCCCTAACCCGTCGTGTGCCAAGTAGGATCCCTTTGGTCGAATTGCAGTCTCTGCCGTAGAGCATGAAAAGTCAAAATTGAGTTCCCGAACAACAAGGGAGTACCTTTGCTCTTTTTCCACATTTCCGATTTCCCAATGGCCCAATGAGATATAAACCCTCAAGCATCTGAACCCACAGTCTAATCAGCCTCAAGAACCTTGCCCAAATGCATTCATGTTCCGGTCACTTTCAGCCATTTGACGATCAAGGCAGTTCATCAATCAAATCAGTAATAACTAACCGACTGGCAAACAAGCTACAAAATACATCTTGGCCGTCTGAAAAGAACACATAAAACTTCATTGAAATGCTGAAGCGCAAAAGTTCAAACGGCACCTCTTCCAAAATGAAGATCTAACAGTAGTTCTTCTAGTATCATACAGTAACAAATTACCCCAACTATAACCTCCAACTGGAATTATTCAATCCAAGTTCAACCAACTTGTTCTTCAGCTAAGATCACTAAGATATTAGTAGAATTCAGATCCTAAGCTCGCCTTTTCCCACGTTCTATAACAAGAGGAATTACTCTAAAAATCAAAACATGTACACATTCGCGACACCCGCATTTTGACTTAAAAGCGGGAGAAGAGATCGAAAATAAGAACATATCAAACGTAAAAAATTAGTCAGGTCACCAAAAAATAGACACAATAAGAGCAAAACTCATCCCCGAAGAGACCAAAAATTGGGCACCTTGGTTCGAATTCCCTGATCTCGGTAAGATCACGGCCCCAGCCGTCGGTCCACTGAACTTTCCTCTTCGCTGCAGTATCCAACACTGAGCTCTCGTCATTCTCCCCCTCAACTTCCTTAGCAGCAGGACCACCACCATCACTCCCACCGGCCGATGGCTTCTTTAGGCTACTCTTTTGAAAAACCTTTACACCCAGTTCGTCAACCCCGTCGGCTGTTCCCGCGATCACCCCGGACGGCGAGGTCGATGAGTACTCCTGCTGATGGACGACTGGCTCGACTTTGAGAGGCGAGGGTGGACCATCGAGGCCCGGTGGTGGTGGCCGGCCAAAGCAAAGAAAGGGCTTGCAAACCCGGCGGGTCTTCGCCCGGTGCTCGGCAGGAGCCAGCGGGTACTCGGCGGTGATCTCCTCCTGTGAAACCAATTGATACTGGCGGTTCCAGGGAAGCACTCTCATGGGACTGTCGTCCGTCCAACCCCTCCTCCTCCTCCTCCTACGACGACGACGACCACCACCACCGATCCAGAAGAGAAGTAAGGCAAGGCCCTTGGAGTACCCGGAAGCTGACGAGGAGATGAACCCTCCTTCCACTGAGATTAGCATCACCCTGCCTCACATCTGATGTTAAAACACACATACACACTCTCTCTCTCTGTAGGGATGCTACTCCCAGGAGGTTGCTTCTCTCCCTTTCTCTTGATTAGAGAGAGGATCCAGGAGGGGAAAGAAGAACGCCACCACCACCAGCAGTCCTGGACAACCAATATTTGAAATTTACAGACAGGAGAGGAGGAGAAAGAGAGAGAGAGGATCTCACCCTCTAGCTATAGGCAACAGGGAAGAAGCCAATAGGGAGCAGAGCGGCCCCTCCTCTCTACCTCTCCCCTTCTACCAGGTGGGGTTGGCCAACCACATTAGCAGCGCCATGGTGGCTGCAACTGAAAGAGCCATCCACGACTCTTCCTGCACGCCGCCCATCTCACGGCGACAACCCGAAAAAAACAAGGATATTATGTTAACATCAACCAAAAGGAAAAGACAGCAGAAAAAACATTAACAACAGATGAAGGGAGTGAGGGAGAAGGCAGGTCACTTCACCGATTTCCACATGATCATCACCCTCCAAGGAGACCGCCATTAATTGCATTCTCTGCACAAATAGAAGCCCAAGCTTCGTCAAATTAAGTTAAAATATGTTCTCTTTCTTCGAAATTTTACTACAAAAGCTACAAGTTTCAAGATTGAGAAATAAGTGTTTCCTCCTAAGATCAACAGTGGATGGAATTTGCTTTTTTCTTTTGCTTAATTCGACTGCTACCATCCAGCGGATTAACATAAATTAGAGAGACAAAGCACCAGAAAGTCAGAAACACGTCACGGAAACAACAAGGGCAGGTTGCTTTCACCAACTTCCACATTATCACAGCGGCAACGACGTGACCAAGTGCACGCTGTCATCATTTGCTGTCGGCGGAAATTGCCTGAAGGTCGAGAGAGAGCGCACTTATTTTATCACCAAAAGTTTGCGAAAAGAAGCTTCACCTTTTGGGGAACTAACATAAATATGTTCTTATTCATCAAATATTTCACTTTAATTTTTCAATATACTCCAACCTGCCTCAAGGAGTTTTATTTGAACTTCCAATGCCCGATACGGATTAGCATCGGTGTCTTTTTTAAACGTAAAAGATACTTTACAATATTGCTTTAAAAATGAAAGGTACATAGACCTATATTGGAGTAGCCGTACGGATCCATATTAGTGTCTCATAAAAAGTGATATTAGTAACACTAGGTAACTGGCATAGGGGGTTACATGTTCGAGTGCGTGTGTGGTTCCACATTAGTTGACCTCGTGCTAGAAAACCAGATTAGTTGACCTCGTGCTAGAAAAAAAAACTTCAAAATGTATCAGCATTTCTTATATGAGTAGCTTGAAGAGCCGTTTAGGTTTTTGAGTACTTGGAAGACAAAATAATGGTCAGTGATGGGGTTGGCGTGATCAGTCACTATTTTGACTGTCAGCAACTATATGTGTTGCAAAGGAAGGTCACGATGTACAAGTTAAAGTACAATAGGGCCGACACCCGAAAGCACTGAAAGTAGAGTTTGTATTATAAGAAACCCTATACCATAGGGAAACAAAGGGTTGGACCGGGGCATAGCCATGATTTTTTTCAGGCCAAACAATTCAACATTTGAATCTGGGTGGAATCAAACTGAACTTGAATCCAAGCAATATATTGTGCAACTAAAAATTTTCAATTTTTTCAATATAATTTTTTTTTCAATTGACTGGGGTGGGGCCATGGCCCAGACGGCCCCCGTCCCTCCGCCCCTAGGTGAGAGTTTTGTCTCTTTGCTGCACGGTGGGTCTCCTTGGTTCGCTCGAAAAGACTATGTGATGGAAAAAGAGAGGGTTAACAAACACAATGGCTTGAACAACAATGGTTTGAACAGCAAGTTGCATGGTGAGGCTAAGAGGGTGGAGCATAGGAGAGAGGAAAGAGGGTTGAAGAAGGGAGAAATGAACCAGTTAGGGATGAAGACTAGTAGAAAGAAGAGTTGTAGGGAATGTTCAAAATTTCCAATGATCATTGTGGACAGTAGCGGAGCTATTGTGGGGCTGGCATGGGCGCCTGCCCACGCTAGCCCAAGATAGCTTCGTGTGAAATGGAGCCTCACGCCCGTGTTGATGCCGGGTTGCCCATGCCAGAAATGGATCGGGTTCCATGAGCGATCCAGCTTCACAAAGAAACTTAAAACAGTCGGCCCGCCCATTACACCCAAACTCACCGAAACTCAGAAAGGGGAAGGCCGAAGGGGCGAAGCGCCGAAGCCACAAATGGCGAAGGGCAAGGCCGTAAGGGTGGCGGGCGCCAGATGATTCTTCAAGATGATTGAATCGTTTCTTCTTCAAATGTGTTGGGTTTTTTTCATTTTTTCCCCCTTTTGATTTTTGTGCTGAAGAACAGAAGAAGCGCCCAGTGGCTAGATCTCGATTGGGCGGCAGCAGCAAGCAGCCGACAGGGTGACGAGCGGCAGGTGATTCTTCTTCTTCTTCTTCTTGAATGATTGAAATTTGGATCGTTTCTTCTTCGAATGTGTTGGGTTTTTTTCATTTTCCCCCCTTCTGATTTTTGTAAGAACAAAAGAAGTGCGCGGTTGCCAGATCTCGATTCTAATTTCCCACATGATCAGTTGGTGGGTGCTTTGTTGAGTTGTTCCAGACTGGGGGACTCCTGGTATGGTATATCTTCTTAGTTCTCCCTCGTTTTTTTTTTGTTTGTCACTTTATTGCTTTTGTCTAATATGTGATATTCCGTTAGGGTGTTTTCAGAACACTTTAATCTGTTTTTGCTTTCTATAGATGGAAATGACTTATGATGGAGAAAATGACCTAAAGAAGAGTATCTCTTTTGCTGTTTTACATAGAGAAAATGTGCCTGCAGCCTACTGACTGTTGTAGTTGAACTCAAACAACGAAGTCTATCTATTCTTGTCCTTGCAAATTTTGTAATTCAAAGTTCCATAGTATGCCTCCTAAGGATCAAACCGATGCAAGCTCGAGTTGTTTTGTTTTTATCAACTTCATGGTTTCAGTTGGCAAATTCCCATGTGAGATTACAAACTAGCCAAATTCATAGTACATAAAGGAAAGTATCGGCATCCGTTTGGTTCATGACAGAGATATTTGATGGTCTTTTCACATTAGCTTGTTTTATCATTGGCTCCAATTGAGGAGGATTCGTTATTAGTTCTTAAACTGATGCGACGTTCATCTGGGAGGAGGAAATTTTTCGCTCTTTCTATGCAAGCTCCTTGATTCTTCTTTCTTCTATTGATCATCAGTGGTTGTATCAGTACAAAAATTGGAAGTTTGATTTCTTCGCGCCTTTAAATCCTTCTTTCATCTTATTCTTGAGGATTCCATGAACATATAGTTAATCTATCCTAGTTTTCATGGTTTGATGAATGTCTTGCCATTCAACATAGTGGAATGAGTGAACCCTTATACAAAATCATTGCTCTTTAAATATGAGTTCATTGTTGATTCAAACAAAGACCAACTTGCATGTGTTTTGTTTTTGTAATGAACAAGACAATTGATTAACAAAAGATGGCAAAGTTAAAGACTTTAACGAGAAGTTCTCCAAGATATTAAGCATATTAAGGTATATTGAAGTTGCAAATATGATATATGTTTGTTACATGCTTTAGTAGAAGATATTTGTTTAGGACAAGAAATAACTGAGACAAGCCAAAAGCCTGCAAATATGATGTATGTTTTTTTACATACTTTAGTAGAAGATATTTGTTTAGGACATGAGATAACTGAGACATGACAAAAGTCTGCAAATATGATGTATATTTTTTTATATGCTTGAGTAGAAAATATTTGTTTAGGATAGGAGATAACTGAGACAAGCCAAAAGTCTACAAATACGATGTATGTGTTTTTATTTTTACATGCTTTAGTAGAAGATAATTAAGACAAACCAAAAACCTGCACTTATGGTGATATTTTAACCAATGATGCAATTCCTGCATATGTCTCTTGTTGAGAACACTGCCACAAGAAAATTAAAGAAACAAAACTATGAAAACCACATGTTCTTTATATACTATTTTATTTTTATTTTATTTTTAATGAATAGGCATGGATAAGTTTGTGGTGAGAATGCCTACATCTGATAAACATTATTCAAAACGAGAAAAATCAAATTAAGAAAAGAAGGAGAATCAAGTGAAAAGCAAAATGATATAGAATTTGACGAAGCAGAGTTGCCTGCAGATCCTATGCTTCGTCCTTATATGTCAACTTATCATCCAAATGTTTAGGAAAGTATTCGCAGAGCTGATCTTCTGTGAGGCTCTTGTCAGCATCGTAATTGTGAATTTTAGCCCAACCATCAAAAGCGAAAGTTTAATCCAAAATGGTTTGATGAGTATAAGAATTGGTTGGAGTACAGTCCAAGCAAACATAAAGCATATTGTCAATATTGCTACCTTCTGACAAATTTGTTACAAAGGCATTTGTGTCTGATAGGTTTAACAATTGGAAAGAGAAGAAGAAATTTGATTTACATATTGGGGGCTCTAACAGTCATTATAATGTAGCACGAATGAAGTGTATAAGCTTAATACAACAAAGAAAACATATCAGTCCAATGCTTCATAAGTAAAGTGACCAACAATGACCAACAAAACAATGAACATCAAACTCATCTTTGGGCAATTGTCAATGTAATAGGATATTGTTAAGACAAAGATTACCATTTCGAGGGCATGATGAAAGTGAACCCTCTTTCAATAGAAGAAATTTTATCGAAATATTGAAATCATTTGCAAAGATTAGTAGCCAAATTAATAAAGTTGTATTGAAGAATGCTCTAGAGAATAACAAGCTCACATCTCCCGATATACAAAAAAGATATTATAAGAGTATGTGCAATAGAAACTACAAATGCTATTATGAAAGAAGCTTGGAGATACTTTTTTTTCTCTATTGCTTGATGATTCTCGAGATATCGATTAAAGAACAAATGACTATTGTATTATGATTTGTTAATGAAAAGGGTCAAGTAGTTGAGTGATTTCTTGCCCTTATACATGTGATTGAGACAAGTGCCATATCATTAAAAGCAGTGGCAGAAGTAACATTCTGCAAGCATGGATTGAGCATAGCAAGTTTGCACGGACAAGGTTATAATGGAGCAAGCAATATGAAATGTGCATTTAATGGACTAAAGACTCTTATATTAAATGAGAATGAGTCTGCATATTATATTCATTGTTTTGCACATCAACTCCAATTGGCACTAGTTGTTGTTGTTGAATATCATCCAGTAACTGAGTTCTTTTTTGAAATATTATCCAGATTGTCAAATTTTTTCTCTACTTCTTGTAAAAGGTCTGACCTTATTCGGGAAGCAGAATGCATGAGAATTGCTAAAGCACTTGAGTTAAGTGAACTTCAAACATGACGATGATTAAATCAAGAGATGAGTCTCAAACGACTTGGTGATACTTGCTGGAGTTCTCATTATGATGCCTGAGTCAATTTAGTCAACATGTATCCTTCTGTGATTAAGGTATTAGATTTTATTGCAGAAAATATAATTAAAGGAAAATGAGAGGCACTTGAATTGATATGTACCTTGCGAAATTTTGAATTTATATTTGACTTGCATTTGATGTATAAAGTTTTGGGGGTAACTGACACACTTTCACAAGCACTTCAACGAAAAGATCAAGATATTGTAAATGCTATGAATTTAGTTATTGTATAAAAAAGATGCCTTCAAGATTTGAGAGATAATGGTTGAGACTCTTTTATGAGTGAAATTTCTATATTTTGTAACAAATTTGATATATTTGAGCCTAATTTAGAGGAAATCTATACACCTAAATGACGACCCAGACGTGTACACGAAAGGATTACATTTTCGCATCATTATCGTATTAAAGTATTTTATGCCGTTATTGATATGCAACTTTAAGAGTTGAACAGTCGTTTCACTGAGGCAAATACAGAACTTCTTCTTTCAGTGGCATGTTTAAGTCCAAAGAATAACTTTTCTGCTTTTGACAAACATAAGTTGATTAGTCTTGCCGAGTTCTATCCTAAAGACTTCAATGAAGCAGATTTCTATAGACTTGAAATCAATTAAATGTATATCTTGAAGACATGAAAACCACTGAAGAGTTTTCAAATTTAAAATCTTTGACTGAGCTATCTGAAATGATGGTAACAACTGGAAAACACATAATATTTCTTCTGGTGTATTTGTTGATTAAATTAGCACTAACTTTACTAGTTGCAACTGCAAGTGTTGAGAGAGCATTTTCAGCTATGAACATTATCAAAACTAGACTTCGTAACAAGATGGGAGATGAATGAGTTAATGATGCTTTAGTCACTTACATCGAGAAAAACACATTTGATAGTATTAGTGATGAAGCAATCATGCATCGTTTTCAGAATATGAAAAACAAATGAGGCCACATGTAATTTTGTACATTACTATAGTTTTTTTGACTTGCTTTTTGTGGCCAATTG
Organism: Nymphaea colorata; assembly: GCF_008831285.2. Lineage (NCBI taxonomy): Eukaryota > Viridiplantae > Streptophyta > Magnoliopsida > Nymphaeales > Nymphaeaceae > Nymphaea > Nymphaea colorata. Next base: position 32,210,470 of record NC_045138.2, read on the forward strand.
TAAACTTGTTTATAACTATAGTCATTTTATTTACTTTTTTATGCTAATTGTAAATTTGTTCATATTCATAGTCATCCAATTGACTATTTTGATGTCATTGGCCAATTGTAATTTTGTCCATAACACTAATGATATGATTTGCTTGTTGGGACCCATTGTAAGTTTGTTCATAACTATGATTATTTGCTTTATTTTAAAATAACATATATTTTAGTTTGATTATTTTTTTTCACATTAGTGCCCCATAGCCAAAAATTTCTGGCTCCGCCACTGATTGTGGACATAGAAAATTGAATAACAAAAGAATAAAAAAGTGAGAGAAAATGAGAGAAAGGGAGAGAGAGATTGGAGGGTGAAGAAGTGAGAAATATAGGGAAAGAAAAAAAATGATGAAGATTATGAGAAAGAAAAAAAAAGTTGACAAACAAAGAAATGAAAAACCAAGTGTTGTAGGGGGATGTACAAGGAACAAGGAACATATGAAAAGGATGGAGCTTATAAAGGAGCTTCAGGGACATGAAAAAATTTAAAGAAGCTGAGAATGGAGAATTAGGAAGAGTTGCACGGATAGAAGGGGAGGATGGAGATGAAAAGGGTGAAGAAGTGGGATTTTGGGATGGAGAAGAAGAAGACCAACGTGAGGATAAGAGGGTACCAATAAAAATAATCCATGGTAGGTTCTTTTGAAATATATATAGTTGATATCATGTAGGAAGTGGTTTATTTTGTCTTATTCAGTAAATCACTTAAAAATTATAGACAATGACTAGATGATAAATGTGATATAACTTTTCTTATACTTTGTGGTTGTTATGGAGTTGGGCCAGGGGAGGGAGGGGGTTCATTCATGACAATCATGAATAATTAACTCAAAGCGAGTTATGCAAATTAGGAAGTAATTTAATTTTGAGTTGGTTAATTTAAAGAAGTCAATAATTTTATGCTCAGTAGAGTAGCGGTGATGTAAACCAAGAAACATCAAACCAAATAAATCATTATACAAATGATTTGTAGGTCCATTGACAATTATTTACTTTTAAGTTAATATTTATTTAGAAACTTAGATAATAATTTATTGTGTCAACAACAACTATCGACATATGATGTTCTACTTGTAATATGTTTCACAAGTGAATCCTTTTAGGTTGTGCATAAAACACTCTATTATCTGATCAGTTAAACAATTACTAAAAAGAGCAACTAAGGATGATGCACTTTGGCTAGATTTCAAATAACAACTATTTTGAGGTCTACTTGATGAAGAAGAATGTTTTGTTGAAGAATGTTTTGATCAACATTTTCTAATTTAGAGATTCTAAGATCACTACGATGGTGAACAATATTCCAAGAATTATGGGTTTAAGGTAGTATAAAAATTGTGCTAAAAAAGACAAGAGATAAGTGTGCAACCCTCCTATGCATGACAATAAGAGAATTCATGATTGTAGACAAGTGCAAGGTGGCCCAGTTCATTGAAGACATTGAACAAGTGAATTGCCATGCATGGGGTGTCCTTATGCTCGCTCATTTATACACAAATATTTGTAATGGGTTTATGCCATGTCCACATCTATTTGAATCCAAGTAATTCCCAATGACAAAATTCATGATGATGAAGATCTCGTATATACAAGAGAAATGGTTGGGATGATCTATGTGGGCACATCAATGGAAGCTCATCAAGAAATAAATTATTATTTATTTTCTTGGACTACATAAAACAACAATTCATGATTGTAGATAAGTGCAAGCTGGCCCTGATTCATTGAAGACATTGAACAAGTAAATTGCTATGCATGGGGTGCTGCTATGTTCACTTGTACATAAATATTTGTCATGGGTTCATGCTGTCATTTGTTTGTACAACCTTCAAATAATTCTCAACAACAAAATTCATAAGGCTTGTAGACAAAGAAGAATTTAGGTATGTCATTCTACAAGAAATGGGTGCTCTAAGGCTGAAATTAATAACATTTGATAATAAATATAACAATTTGAACATGTAACTTAAATTGTCCAATGTAGTTTGCTACCCATTACACCATTCTATCAACAATGCACTTTTTGGGTTTCACAAAAGAGAGAGAAAGATTAACAATAAAGTTGTTGAATATATTGGTGTTCTAAGTGCTATAAACAGAAACATGATTGTCATAATAACTTGTTTGTTCTTTTGATGGGTTGTTCTTGAAAATGACTTGGTTGTTTTTTGCCATTTGTTTTTTTCCATTTTCTTACCAGCAACTTTTTGTGCACTATTCTTTTTTCTAGTAATTGTAATAATTTCTTAGCTTTCTTTTGATATATGTTGTTATATGTATTAATCTATTGGGTATCTACACTTGGGTGGTGCTTCTTCTGTGGGTTAAGGGTTGTAAAACCTTTAGAACTCACTTTTATTTTGTGACATTGTTTAGGTGGGTTGTTATAGATTGATGGTCAAGACAACTTTCCTAGTGCATCACTTGTTAATTTCTTCTTGTATTTATATGTTTCTTTACTTTTTGATGTCAAATCTACTAAATGCATAAGTTATATATGCATGAGGTTGTAATAAGAAGCTATTTGACACTTCTTATCTTCACATTAAGGACTTATGACTTGTATACAATATTTCTATCTTCTATGCTTTGTTCATCTTTCATAATAAGTGACGTAGATAATTCTCTAATGTTTCTTAATCAAGTGCTTTTGATATATATTGAATAAATTACCTTTGAAGTAGTATTTTTTTGCATGTATACTTGACTACTTTGTCATTAATATTGTAAGTAACATATGTTTCTTGCCCTTAAAAGATTCTTTGTCCTCCCATACCTGATGATACCTATAGAGATTTGTTTTTTGGATGCCTACTTATATGTTCTAATTTATAGCAGCTCCATTTTATGCAAATGCAGTTGAGGGGTACACATATTGTGGCTCACATTAATATTTTTATACACAAAATTGTGGGTGTAAGTTGAAGCATTTCACATTTTCTTTAAGTTCGTTGATAGTCTCCATTGTAAGCCATTCAAATGCAATTGAGGGATGCACATATTGTAGCTCACATTAACATTTTTATACCCAAAATTGTGGGTGTAAGTTGAAGCATTGGCATTTTTTTAAAGCTTATTTTGTTTAAGACCATTAATAAATAATTCATGTTGTTCTAAGAGACAAAAGATTAATAAAAAACAATCACAATTGACAACGCCATGACTCGAACTCGAATAAACTCATGATTGGGTAATCAGGTCAAAGAGTTGTCCAAACGACTCGACTAAGTTAGGTCACAAATTTTTATAATGCATTTTTTCTATAAATAAATTGTTGTGACTTCATGTTTGATCCTTTCATCAACTTACAATGACTAACATATAATATGAGTGTTTATGTATAATTAGTAAAATTTATGATATTTCACTATTCAAAAAATAAGAAACTTTAGTATTCATCAACACACAACAAAAAAAGAACATGCAATTAGTTGGTGATCCCAAGTAACTGATGAGCCTAACTCGCAACCTAGTAAATAGATGATTCTACCCAACTTGGCTGACTTGCAACAGGGATTAGAGAGTTTGTCAACTACGGCAACAATAAAAGAAATTTTCAGTGTATGATGATAATCTCAAATTTTTGTGTACTTATCATACCTATATATATGTAGTGTCTTTCGTTGCCAATGCTCATTTCCTTTTTATCTTCATCCAATCTTTGAAAACATATATTTTCTTTAAGGTTGTACATACAAAAAATTTGTTCCTATGAAAATTAAAAAGTGAGACTGTCTTTGCATTGGAGCATGTACATTCTAAGACTTTCGTTGAAGCATGTCTTTTAATTAAGTGTATACTTATGTTGTTTCCTATATTTTGGACAATGTGCTAACAAATATTTAACCATATGTGAGACAGTTGCAATTGCTATTAAATTTTGTCATTTGTTAATACAACTTTGGGGGTGTTTTGCATTTATTGCTTAAGCACATACCACAAGCAGTCACTCAAAAGTCTATGCAGTCTGTTGCACAAAAATGCACCACTCAAAATGGAACTCTGGGGTGATGGTCTATGTCTAAACACTGCAAACATGATCATGGATGAGTATTAATCATTGTTTTGTAGAAAACAAGAGCATTATTAAAATCTATTTGTAGCATATCAATCTTCATTTACTTGCATCACATTATAGAAACAAGGGTCCAGGCTTAATTTCTTCTACAAATAATCAACTAACATATTTCACTATTTTTCATGGTCTTTGTCTTCTTTCTCCTCAGGTGGTCCTTTAATTCATGCATATGAATAGAAAATTTTCACAATCATTATCTATGTTTACAAAGGGATTACAAGTCTTCGTTAGTACAATGTTAGCCTTTCAATACTTTAACATATTAGACATACTTAGAGATACCAAATTATTGTTATGATCACGTAAGAAGGTATACACATTGTATTTCCCATTGGGAAGCAATGTTATCACCATTCTTGCTTGACAATCATATCTTGAATTTGGCTTCCACAATATTAAATTTCCACTTAGCTTCTTTTGACCTTCTTCAGAACAAATCTGTCTCGACTGACACAATGTGCACATTTATCCAAAACTCATTTCTAACATTGAAATCATGCTCAAGAGCATAAACATTATAAAATTGTACGTGTTTGCCTCATTATCGAATGACATTCCTATTATTGGATACAAGGGTCAACAATATTGTTAGTGCTTGCACCTGCATCACAAAAACAGCGGTAGAAAAGACCATTCTATTCACCTTTCTTATCGCTGGGAATACTAACTTCAGGCTCATTATTTATATAATCACCAAAACATTTTCATATGCAGGACTAGAGTTAGGTACATCATTCATCCAGATGTTATTTTCGTGATTAGAACTTTCAAAACTAATTGAGATACCTTCATCACTGCTGCCATATTTTTCACTACTACCAAAAGATATGGGTATCACTAGTAAAACACATCATACTACATGCATACCCAAAATGAAGTTATTTGAGTGGATAAAGTCCACAATATTTTTTTTACCAAAATGCATGTGACAACTGAACAACAATGATTAATTGCACATGACCAACTATTAATGTAAAATAAAGCTGCAGTGACTTACCAAATAAAATAAAGTTCAACTAATGAGTTACCACTTCAATATATATATATATATATATATATATATATATATATATATATATATATATATATATATATATATATATATATATATATATAGATGATAAGTAAAGCAGTCTAATGAGCTGTTATATAGAAATTTGAGTTATACCTTTTGGTGACCACCAACTAACGCATACGCATACGATGACGATGATTTAGCGAACACGCATTTGACTATGTACACGGTGAGATACCGAGATGACATACGACACCAATTTGTGATATGATCTTTGAACTTTTCCGCCGCGTTCCTTAAACTCTATCATCTTGAAGTAATTTCCAATGCAATGGATCAATTCCACCATGGCAGGCTAATAGACAGAAAATATTATCCCCATGGAATATCTTACAAGAACTACTGCTCGCATAGGTAAAAGCATGGGACAAGGGTTGTAACGTGAATCACGTTGCACGAGTTTGACTTTAAAAATCCACGGATAATATTTCTTGGGCCGCCCTCTTCATTTTTTACCAATAGGAGAGGAGGAATGGCCGGAGAGCTCGACAACGCAGCGCCGGTGGGTCAACAATTTCGAGCTCTTCTCCACAAAAGAGATTGGCCGCCGCAGGAGACGGGGAATCATCACGCGGAACTTTCGCTGCATGAAGACGACGTTGATTGGGAATGCAGGCCGTCGGCGTCCTTTTCCCTTCTGATCTCTCTCTCTCTCCGTGGGAGAAACCTTGACTGCAGAGTCTCCATCCCTGTAAGGACGTGTATCTGAAGTCATAGGGCACAGGTAGCGAGCTTTCCACGAGAGAGGGAGGGTTGACTGAGATGTTCTGGCAAAGGGTTCATTCCATCTGATTGGTGCCCGTCAACTCCCATTCTCTCTCTCTCTCTCTCTCTCTCTCACACAGACGCTGCCCTACCATCCCATTCTCGTCGCTTTCCCATATCTCAGATCTACACCGCTCTTTTGCAGATCTGAGACCAAAAAATATCCGGCAGGAAAACCACGGAGTTTCTTTCCTTCTCTCTGTATTCTCCCTCCCCCTCCGAGGAGGACAAAGAAGGGAGAGAAGCATGACTATGGGGGAGACAATAGGGAGGCCAACAATGGGTTATCCCCATGGCCGATACGAGCGGGTGACGGCTTCGGGCAGTGAGGACCACCGGAGCCCCGTGGAGGAAAGGAGCAGCACCAGCAGCAGCAGGAAGTATGTTTTCGCTTGTGCCGTCTTTGCCTCTCTCAATTCTGTTCTCCTTGGATACGGTATGGTTTCCCTGTTTTCTGTTCTCCGTTTCCATCTCTTCCATCTTTCTACAACCCCAATCGTCTTGTCTGTGGTTCTTTCCACTGATTAAAACCAAGAGGAATCAGAATGAGGCCATACCTCCTGTGAATCTATTTCTCTATCCCCCATTTCCAATTGCTTGCTTTTTTAGGAAATTAGAGCCCCCCTTTCTGATGAAGACTTTTTCTATGGTGAAAATTACACGATCTTCTTGTAGTTCTCCTTGCTGTTTCTTACGATCTGGCCGTCCCCTTTTTTGGTTTCTCAAGTGAAGGATCTCCCTTGTTGTGTCTAATTTGCGCCATGTTGCAGATGTTGGCGTGATGAGTGGAGCAATCCTTTTCATACAAGAAGATCTGAAGATTACGGAGGTACAGGAGGAGGTCCTGGTTGGGTGCTTGAGCATTGTCTCTCTACTTGGAAGCCTCGCCGGCGGCAGAACATCAGATGCCATCGGCCGGAAGTGGACAATGGGCCTCGCCGCCATTGTCTTCCAGTCAGGGGCAGCCCTCATGGCTCTTGCTCCCTCCTTCGGCCTTCTCATGGCGGGCAGGCTCTTGGCTGGGATTGGCATTGGCTTCGGCGTCATGATCGCTCCCGTATACATTGCAGAGATATCTCCCGCCATTACCAGAGGGGCACTCACCTCCTTCCCTGAGATCTTCATAAATCTGGGAATTCTCCTCGGTTACGTCTCCAATTATTGCTTCTCTAGTCTGCCTGCCCACTTGAGCTGGAGGGTTATGCTCGCTGTCGGCATCCTCCCCTCCGTGTTCATCGCAGCTGCATTGTTCATAATCCCCGAGTCCCCTCGATGGTTAGTTATGCAAGGTCGCTCTGAAGAAGCGAAATGGGTGTTGACAAGGATCACGGAGAGGGAGGAGGAAGTGGAAGAGAGGTTGGCGGAGATTAAGAAAGCTGCAGAAGCTGGCTGTGCCGACGGCAAGGATCAGGATAAGGCCATCTGGGCCGAGCTACTGAGGCCTTCCCTTCCCCTGCGCCGGATGCTGATCACGGGACTTGGGATCCAGAGCTTTCAGCAGATCACCGGCATCGATGCGACCGTCTACTACAGCCCCACCATCTTCAAAGCCGCAGGCATAACCGGAAACAAAGCACTCATCGGTGCAACTGTTGCTGTCGGCTTCACAAAGACTATGTTCATCTTGGTGGCCATTTGCCTCATCGACAGGGTAGGGAGAAAGCCGCTGCTGTATGTCAGCACAATCGGCATGACCACTTGCCTTTTCTGTCTGGGCCTTACGTTGACGTTCATGGGCAGCGGCCATGAACCTAAAGGAGGAGGAGCTGTTGGTATTGCCATAGCCGTCTTGGCCGTCTGCGGAAACGTCGCCTTCTTCTCTGTGGGCATTGGACCAGTCTGCTGGGTCCTGACTTCTGAGATCTTCCCTCTGAGGCTCCGAGCACAAGCGGCGGCACTTGGTGCCGTAGGAAACAGAGTATGCAGTGGCTTGGTAGCCATGTCCTTCCTCTCCGTCTCTCGTATCATCTCTGTAGGTGGTACCTTCTTCGCCTTCTCTGTGATCTCGGCCTTGTCTGTCGTGTTCGTCTATACTTGTGTTCCAGAGACGAAAGGGAAAACTCTGGAACAGATCGAAATGCTTTTCCAACACGGGGATAGAGAGTGGCAAAAAGTTGAAATTGAGCTCGGTGATGCTGAGCACTTGGTTGAGAAATAATGATGAGTAACAGCTGAGGAAGATCCTGCAACAAGAGTTAAAGTAGGGCCTCGAATACCTGCCTACTGGTTAGAGCATCTTCTGGGGTTCTACAGGCGATTCACCCCCCTGTACTTTTAGCTACAGGGGTTCTTCACCTGGAGATGACCTTCTTTTTTGTGAAATGCCCATCATCACATCTGGGTTGCAAATTTGCATTTCCCAATATAATCTAGTTAGGGAAGTATAGATCAATATTGTTTATGAATGCAAGTTTGATCCATGCACTGTAGAAAAACATTTTTTAAGAAACATGCCCACTTCAGCTTTCTTGTGTCATAGTGGGAGGAAAAAAAAAGAATATTAATGAAACATGAATAAACATGTTAGAGGCACCTTATGCTCTCTCTTTTCCTTTTATATTTAAGTTGGCTCATTCACTGTGAGTATTCTTTAATTTGATGTTCAATAGAAATGTTTACTGGTATGTATCAATACGATGCTTGTTGCATGTGATGGCCTCCCTTCAGGTTTTGTCTTTTCAGCCCTTTTTCAAGGTTTTTTTTTTATACTTCAATGAATAGCTTCAGGTGGGCAGAGACCTAGTAGTACATTTCCACGAAAAAATAATACGGAAAATGGCCAAATAAAACAATTTAATTAAGTAATTAATTAAATCTGTAGTTTAATTAATTAATTAAATCTGCATTTAGCCTCCAACCTGCTGCTTACGCCTGTGTAATTCCAGGTGCACTCTATAGATTCTGGCCCATTTCCTTGCAAGAGGATTACATTCACGAGAGACCTCAAAATGTTCCGCTAAAAGCTGAAGTGAAACTGTTGTTAAGAAAGATAACCGTTCAACATCAGGCTGCTCTCTCAACTTAGCCACATTGTAATTGAATCTGCCATTAATCCTCCGGGATTCAGCCTGCAGAAAGGCTCCAGTTTCCATTTATGTGCTTTCAAGGACTTTTTTTTTGTTCTTGGTTCACATGAATTACGTGTATTCTTTTCAATATTAAATTTTGACAGTGAATAACCTCAAGTGTATCGGGCAATCAGGTGGCAAGGCAGTTCACATCCAAGGGGTTTACAATATAGTATCTGGGCTTTTGAGCTTGTCTGAACAGTATTCTTGTTTTATTATTGTATGCATTCATGACAAACATTAGCTACACTAAAATAAGAAAGCACACAGAGGTTTACCAAATAAAGCAGCAGGTTGAAACCTTATATAAGGTGCATGCACCTGTATCAATCTCACAATGAGAAAAATGCCCTTGTCTTCACATTTCTTACAGACTCTGTCACACGGATACTTGCGTTTAGCCCACGTACCCGTATCCGATACGCGAACACATGTGTCCAGATACAAGACACGGCTGGAACACACCAAAAAATAAATTATTAGTTTAATGTTTTTTTTTTTCATTTTATCATTTTTTTGTGATGCATCCAATTATTTTCATCAACAATCTTTTCAAATACTCAGCACTTTTGTGATAAAACAAATTTTTTTATAACAGTGAACTATTAGTTTAATGTTTTTTTTCATTTATTATTTTTGAGAATATAAAATTTGCCGTATCCGCGTATCTAAAATTTTCAAAATTGTCGTGTCTGTATCAAAATTGTTGTGTCTGTACCTGTATCGCCGTACCCGTATCGTATCGTACCCGCACCCATGTGACATAGCTTACAGATGATACATTCAGGTGCATCTAAGCTTTCAGGCGTGCCCTTTAATGCAAATCTTTTCATTCTCAGTTTTCAACAAGTAATTGAGGTGCTCCGCTTTCCTTCACTAGCTGCAACATCTCCCTAGCAAAGAATTTGGATCTCAATTAGTCGATATTTTGATAATGTAAATCAATCAAAAGATTTTTATTGTTAAAACATCGACTAATTGAGATCAATCAAAACATTTTAATTATTCAAACATCGACTAATTGAGATCCAAGTTCTTCCGTTATACTAGATAAGTAGACAAACAAGTACTGCTATAAGCAAACGAAAGTATTAATCTTTGCATTTTGCATATTAACCCCACCCCACACCCCCTTTTCATCCCTTCTTTTTCTCTCCTTGGAGAGGGGAGGGTAAATGAAGAACTTGTAAATTGAACTACCCATATATAAAGTACAATCCACCCATCTTGACCTTTCTATATTAGATATATCCAACTCAAAATCAATGTCAAGATAAAAAGATATTAAAGTATATGTTGACAATGCTACAAATGTTAAGTCAGCTCTTTGTTATTTTATCTATGCTTGAAGCAGTTTTCTTTTTACAATTTTTTAAATATTTTGGTGATAGTTTGGCAGTTTGAACGAGGTGAAGCCTCTCCACTTTTCCCTACCCCTACCTTCAGGATCCAGTGCTGCTTCGGGACGTACGTGGTCCTATAATATGCATTTTAACGTGTCATGTATGCCATTGTAGTTCAACGTAATAGTAACCACAAGAATCAAACTGAGGACGCATCGAGAGCATGATACTCAAACCAACAGTTATGCCAATGCTCTTTGAAGCCAATATTGTGGTGATTCTTTCTGCTCAAAGTTAAATGAAGGCACACATTGCCTTAGATAAGGGTGTGTAATCTTATTCAGGTTTAAACTTGAATCCTTTAGTTGGGTTTTATTGGAAAAGTCAGATCAGTTTACCAATTGAATTTAATTTAAGATTTTAAATTCGGTATGCTGTTTCGTAATTGAAACTCTAAGTTCTATCTGAGTAGAATTGGTAAAGGTCTGACCTGAAGTACACGTAAATGTGGCATTGTATGCTACTCAGGTTTGAATTCCAATTTCAAAACTGATGTCCAAATTTGAGTCTAAATCCAAATCTAATTCGCGGAGTCTGGTTATGCTATCAGTAAAGGCTGGATTTAACCCGAATCTGAACCCTTATATCCAAAAGTGATACCAAGCTAAATTTTTTTGGGTGAGCTGCATCAGTGGGGTTCATCAACAAGATACCAAATTTGAACAACACTTGAAAATTTTCTCTTTCGGTTTCTTCAATGTCATTAAAGTTGAGAAAACAAAATCCGTTTGAGATGCCACGGCTTATCATGGATCCAAACGGTTCGAATTCGGGTTTGACATCTAAGCATACACAACAATTTAGATAATTCATCTTTACTAGTTAGAAAAAAGATTCAGCTAATTAAGATCCAGATATGAGCCACATTAATTAAGCTTTATACTTGAATTAAATTAACCCAGGGGCGGAGCCAGGGGCCGCATGGGCCCTGGCCCCACCTAATTTTTTTTTTTTAATTTTACGTGTAAATTTTTTTTTTAAAATATCTGTCCTATATAAAAATTTTGAAAAATGTTATTTCAGCCCATGTCAAAATTTAAAAACTTTAATTCGGCCTCCCTCATGAAAAATTTGTGGCTTCGCCCCTCTCTACCTTCCAAATTGAGTGCTGTTTTAACTGATCATATTAGACAATGAATTAAAGCCTGTGTAAGTTCATGCTTGCTAGTCCCACTTAAATTAGGCTTATTACACCTAGACTAGCACTCGAGCATATTATCACTTGTATCCATAGCTAAGATGTTGATATGTTATTGGAGGGTCTTTTATGAGAAGAACATTATGTTCTTAGAATGCATGTTTTTAAAACACGTTCTAAAAATACCATGCAACTGTTTCAGAAACATAATGTGATTATGTCTACCATTTGATTAATAAGTCTTTAAAAAGCATCCATGATCACACTTTATTTTCTGAAACAAGAACATGGTACTTTTGAAATATGTATTCTAAGAACATGCATTAAGAACGTAATATTCTTTTTATCAAGCGCTTTTAAGAGTTGATTCACCCCTCATGAAGTCGCATTTGGGATTTATCATTTTGAAAGCATGGAACTGCGTTTTTCTTTAATCTTGCTTTGAGAACCATGGATCTCTTGGCTAGACAAAGCCAAAACATGAGAATGTATTCCTTTTTTTTTTTCATTTTGCTTATCGATTTCTGTGAACTTGTATCCTCGACCCTGATTTTAAGAAAATGTGATATGGGCATGGCCCTACACTGTAACACCTCCTTGGCAAGAGAGAGAGAGAGAGAGAGAGAGAGGTTAATGCTGGAACAAGGAACTCAGTGTTCTCTAATCCATTCGGGCATGTATGACACGCAAGGCCAAGTTCTTCTCAATTAAGCAACCCCAGGTGAGTCTCCTGATTTCATTGAGTTATTTGCCATTATTTTACACTCACATAAATTTGTTGACGGCAACTAGTTAGAGTCACCTTAAAATTCTTTTTATTGGGATCTAAAAACCTCTTTTTTTTCTTTTGTTGTTAAAAGTGACTGGTTCATTCTACCGCCCCCTAAAAAAAGTCACTGCCTTCCCCTATGCCCACCCTTTTGAGCGCATTGGAACGTGACAGTGACCACTCCAAGACTCGAACTTGAATCCTTAGAGGAGCCGGACTACCTTGCAGCTTAGTATGCTACCACCCCTCGAGGTAAGAATCTTAAAAAAAAAAAGAAAAAGCTTTGAATAGTTTAACAATGGCCACATCTTGCTCCGAATTTAGGAAAGGTTGCAGCTGTAAAAGAAATCTGACCATTTTCTTTAGTTGATTTATTTGACGTATTGATCAGTTGATTTATTTGACGTATTAATCATCAGGCCATTTTCTTGGTCACCTTTTCTTGGGTCCCTCACTGGATGAAACTTCCAATGTTAAACAGATTTAGCCACAAAGGGCATATAACTGGTCGGGCTGGCGGGTTGGTAAGAGCCCGATCATGAATTTGACTCCCTGGGCATTGTTCCTTTGAACTGCAAATAATCAAATAATGGTGAGTGCTACACTTCAACTTCAACAATGGTGAGTGCTACACTCCAGTTGATGTGTTGATGGGTGTAAGCATAAGATCATTCAAGTCTTGAACATTTAGAGAATGAAAACATACACAAGAAATTAAAACAAACATATCCAAAGAATTTGAAACAAAATCATGTTCATCTTGATGGTCCAATCTTGGCAGCCATTTTGCTACCGGTGATTATTGAGGTCAAATTTTTGTGTACTTTTGTGTTCACTTTTGTGTAAGATAGAACAGGGGGGCAGACAGACAAACGCCTAACGATATAGATTTATTAAGCTTAATCGAATCCAGCTACTGGAACTAGCCGGAGCACACCCTACACAGGTTCATTGAGCTTGATCAAAGTTGCTTATTTGAGCAAGTCTTACAGATTTATACAAGAAAGAGCTGCAGAGATGCAAAGAATTACTCCATCATACCCTAGAACATTGCAGTTATTTAATTTTATACAAATCTCTTATTCACCTCAGATCATCATAACTATGCAACATAAAATGTGAACTACTTTGATTACTAAAACGAATCTTAGGCAGAAATATTACAAGCAGGAAACAAAACAAACTTATTTATGTCTGAGTATAAAAAGGAAACTCAAGGCAGTCCAACAATGCAGCCACTTGAACAAAGCCAAAACACACTATAAACCCAAGGAACTGCGGAAGGCTCTACAGAATGTGCTGGAAGCCACCAAGGGGAAGGAAGTATTCAACACACTGACACACCTTGCTTTTCCCATCTTTTAAAGCTTCTTCATGGTTGATGAAATTTTCCTACTCGACATGCCAGTTAGATCGCAGCTTCAACGTTTTTCAGGAGAGAATACCTTTCTCACTGATGCACCAATCAAGAGCAAGACTTAAAAACACAGATCCCAAGCACCAAATTCTTAATAGGAGTCATGAGCAGGGCTTTCCTCATGAATGTCCATTGAAGAATCATTTGAATTAGAGGCATGGATTTCCCTGTTTTGATGGGAATGGGCTTGGCACACCTGAAGAGATTGGACACCACCACTAATGTCGTGATTTTGTGAAAATGTGCCATGCTGGTCCGTGTCAGAGGAGCCGACTCTCCTCCCTCCATTTCCACTCTGCAACACATTGCTGGGCAAATAACCAGCCTGAGCTAAATGAAATGGCTGAAGGCTTCTCCGCACTGGACTGGATAAAGCATTAGAAAAAATCGAATTCTTGTGCTGATCAGAATGGCTAGGTCGTGCGCCCTGAGCCAGAGCCTGTCCAGTTACACCAGGATATGCTAAGGAATTATTCAAAAGGAACATCTGGGGCTGAGCATTCTGGTGATACATTTGAGACCCTGGAGATGTCGATGTTTCTTCTCCACTGCAATCAAGCTCATTCTACAATTTGTCAAAAAAACAAACATTTAGTACATGTGCTGAATACATATTCCAGTACATTCCCTTTAACTAGAAAGACTGGTCGGCAACATGAATCCATATGAGTAAGGGAACTATAAATAAAGTTGTCGTATCATGCTTTCCACTTCATTTCAAGGAATGGTCAGTAAATTAAATGGTTCCTAGCAACCATGGGGATTTGAATCTCAAATTCAACCTAATCACTAATCAGCTACCCAAGAAGAGAGCCCGCCAAACTCTTCTTGCAACATGGTGATAAAAGGTTTAAAAATAATAAACCCCTTGGAGAATCCACATATTGAACAAGTTATGCTGTTTAGTATAGAACTTCACCAAGTTGGGTTCAGGAACATCTAAAAGTGATTTTCTGTCAAATAGTTATTAACCTAGCACCGGAACAATCCAATCGACTTCTGAATTGGATCCAAGTGACACATTCAATCACAATGTGTAATTTTTGAATTGGCTAATAGATCTTACACATCTAGAAAAAGGATCACTCGCCTACAAAGATATAACCCATCCTTCATATAGACCAAGGAACTATCCATTTCATTTAGCTGATATAAGTCCCGACAGTTTATGGCCCCTGTGCACATTTCTTTTGCAGCCTTTCTGCTAGTGTATCCACATATTTTAAACAAAAATAGTTTCCCGCCACTGCATCGGGTTAAACCTAAGGCATACTGAGCTACATTAGCAAAATAACAAGAATAGTTAAACTACCCTATTAGCATGCATATCTTTCTCAAGTTAATCAGCCCAACATGGATGCAGATTAACTATTAGACAGCAAAAGATACAACACATTGTATCAGTAAGTGTGCAATATGCATGCAGAGGTTTTGGGACCCAGTTGATAATAGGTTTGCAGAAGTCTCTTTGCTATCCTGTCATAGTTAAAATCATTGTCAAAAATATCATTTCATGTTTTAAACAGTGAGGTTTTCCTCAGTATAATACCGCAAACTTGACAAAAATGGGAAAATATGGTCAACTAAGTCACATAGGTACAGGTACAGGAAAGCGGGTATGGGTACGGAATTTTAGAAAATCTTGGTATGGAGGTATGGCAAAAAAAAAAAAGTGTAAGAGTGTGTGTGTGTGTATATATATACACACACACACACAACACATCATGAAGACGACGTTTAATAGTTTCTTTCATAATTCATACATATAATCTCATAAAACATAAATAAGCTAATACAAATATGATTAAAACATGAGAAAAATGTGAAAAATGTGGTTTGGATCGGTTCCAGGTTTAAAATGTTTGGAAAGAACACATTTTTTTGTGACTAAGGTTAAAATAGAAATAGCTAACTACTTCCAATTATACATATATACAGATGTATGAAGAGCACCTCATTCTAATTGGAACACTCACCTAGAAATAAAAGAAATCAAAGCACATCAATTTTATATTCTCTGGCAGCAATTGGGATCTGATTTACTCACAAAATCTAGTATCACATAAAAAATGGATATATTTGGTCCCCAAAATGACTCTAGTTCTAAACTTACCATCTGCAAAAACATTCTATTACAATTAGAACCTGAAAAAATTGGTTGGAGTTCTCTTATAAAAGGACACAAGGATAAAACGCTGTATCTAATTATCTACAGAAGAACTAGGTGCCTGAGGAAATGGCTACGGAAGCAAAGAATATCCTATTACTTTGTTATTCACAGTCACACACTAAAGAGGGAAAAATTGCTCTCTGAAGAATAATAAGATTGATCATTTTAGTTTCTTCAAAGTATAAACCAATGTTCCTGAGAACTTATGTAACATTTCAAAGGTAACATTCGTGGTGGAGCACAGGATACACCAACCGTCACAAGCAAAACAGCTAGATGCAATTTATCAAAGGAGCCTTCTGATGCTCCTATATTATGATCGAATATCAAAGTGTACCATATTTAAGAAGAAAATAAACTAAAGCAAGGGAGACAACAGGAAGAAACAAAATAGCCAAGATAAGCAACATAATTGCAATTTGAATCTCAGGATCTCAGACAGCACCAATAATGAAGTCGGTTATTATGCCTACTGGTAGTAGAGCATTCTCTGTAAGCATTGTGCACAAAAAACCTAAAGCTCCTAAAGCTCTTCTATATACATCATCACTGCAAAGTGCAAACCCCTTTTCTCGTGGGGGACAACTTCTTCTCCCTCCCATTTTCATCCCTGTCATTTGTGTCTGGGGTTGTATAAAATCTGAGAGTTTGGCTGGGTTTTAAACTAAAGCTAATGTAGATCAAACTAACAAACTGTCCTGCACAATTCACGAACAAAGGGGAGAACTCCAGGTAGACATACAAAAGCCTATACTTTCCCGAACTGCATAAACATCTTTAGTTTGTTCTTGTTATTGCCATTATGTTTGCAGTCCTCGGTACTCAGATCATGTCAAAATAGACAAGCAAGAAAATACATGGCAATTATCAAAATGTATAGGGCGTTTTTCAAGAGAGTCAGTCATAGAAGCTTTTACTACCATCCGTTTTGGTCCAAAATTTGGGGCTAAGAGAATCCAGAATCTCCAGATCCCATACAACTCATGTGTTGACTTTACATCAGGCTTATCTCTTCAAATACAAGTCCTTAAAACTATCTGGAAAGAGATAATTGCCTTTCTTCTTAAAAGCAAAAAAAGAATTTTGATCTTATTATTTGTAGCTCAACAGTATTTTTGCATGTGCCATTTAGCTAAGAAATTCTTATATGAGGTATATCATCTCATCCACTGCATTTCAGTTTTTTTCAATAAGCTGAGCTGTGATGTTGGAGATCTACTTTCTCCTTGATATGTCATCTGATTCATTAGATTCCATTTGCTTATTCAGCTGGGAGTGATACTGCTTTGTATACCATAATTATTGTGTCAACACTGTCAAGGACTTAGAGGGCCACGAGCTGAGAGACTTGAAAGTTGAAATATACCCACCAAGATATTTCATGCAGAGATTTCATGTAAAGTATTATGTCTTGCATTGTTTCTAGTTTGGCTAATATTTCATTTTGTCATTCATGGACAGTATCATAATCTTTCTACAGCAATGAATATCAATACGATCAGTAATCAGTATTGCACTAGCATATATACTTGTTAGAGGATTTTTTTTCTAGGTCAGGTGTATTTATATATCATCTTTTAGAAGGTTTTGTTAGGACAAGTCGATTTGGGGATGACCCCACTTGTGTGTGTGCATAAATACATTGTTTTGTTAGAATGTTTTGCTAAGATAGGTTGATTTGGAACAGGTTTTAAACTAAATGTTTGGTGACTGCTTGGACTGAATGTATGAAATTACCATATAGACATGTGACTTACTTTGCTGAATGCATGAAATTATTTGCTTACTAAAGATTGTATCTCATTGTATTTATGATCGTTTATTTCCTCTAAAGTGTTAAAGCGTTTACATTATTTTGATTTTTTGTCTTCATTTTTCTTATCAATTCTTATTTGATTTTTAAATTAAAAAATTATGCTTTTTTCTATTAATCATATTCACAAACCATTCCAATTCCAATTCTAATTTGATTCACCAATCCACTGAAGTATTCGGCTATACAATTCCACTCAAAACCCGATTTTGATAAGATTAGTAAGCTAAAGAAAGAAACAGTTATTCATGTTTTATATTGACCTTGGAAATATAATTTACGAAAGTGTAGCCAACAAATTTTCATATACTCAACAAGATTACGACAATTTGAAAAATGAACACCTCACGATGAGGTATACTAATAAGTAGTATGGTATACTAATATTAATGATCACTAGAACAGGAAAAGAATGTACCCAAAAGAAACACACACTCACAGATTCTTTGTATGCATGACGAAACAAGAATTACCTGTGATGTTGAACTAACAAAGGGAAAAATCAACATCATCTACAAGTCCAACTAAGGCACCCAAGGTTAGGGGGAAAATATCGCTCATTTGAAAACCTTGGCATCCACAAGATAGGGGCATAGTAAGAGAAGACATGAGGCAGGTAATACAACACGATAAGGATAAAAGGACAACATATAAGATGAAAATGGAAATGATATCTGACAGAATAAAAGATTCAGCGAGATATAGACCTGTAAATAAGCAACAATATCTGCTGCAGTCACCCTTGCTCCTTCTTCATGTTGCCTCAGTATCCACTGGTACAGTTTCTCCTGATGAATATATAACAATCATAAGTACCTGAATAAATGAACATGTTAATAAACGACAACTACATAACATCGTTGCCTTTCCGTTGCAAAAAAGCAACCACTAGCCATTCAGATTTAGTAGCCTTCGAGGTGCTTGTTGAACAACTTAGTCGTCGCTCCATTAGCATATTTGCCTAGCAACGATGTCCTTTATACTCCTTAGGAAGCAAGATTCTAGCTGCTTTACCAAATAAATTTGATCGCCGAGGACCATGACAAATGAATCAGGTTATCCAATAAAAAATAACTAATATCTAGGTCTAGGAACTCGAGTATCGAACAACTTTGCCTACGTTCCCGAAGGCAACCCAACCCGACGGATAAGCATTAATTCCTTTGAGGGCCTTTTGTTCAAATAGACTGACTTCTGGCGACATTCATATCACTAACAGAAGACAAACTAGAAAACGTCCAGTTTTTGAGAAGTCCTAGATCAAACAAGTGAAATAGGGGTAACCTGCACTTATTCACTCATTAGTATAAAGACAAAATCAACCAAAAAACATCTAACGCTCTAGAAGTCTAGACCATCTTGTCCAGAGCAATCCAAATCAGTATCTTAAATACCGACAATCCAAGATAAGAAATTAAGCATGGAAAGCAACAAAACAAGAATATATATATTCCAACCAACAAAACAATATGCCCTTCCTAAAACCCCCAAACGCAATCACGCCGATGCATAGGATTCATGGAGCACCAATGGCACAAAACTCCAAAACCCCAAAACGAAGGGAAGTTACAAACAAAACCCAAATTCGATGAAAAAATATCTAATTGAATCTGAATTCTCACCATCCCGTGCCTCTCACCCGCCTGGAAGGCGAGTTTCTGCTGGTTCTGCGCCTGCGTGTATAGCTGCGATAGTGAATTGGCAGCGCTGCAGAAGGTGCTGTACATGGTCCTGTCTACCTCATCCAAGCCCGTTGCATCGGATTTCCTCTTCTTCGCCATTCTCTTCAGAGACTCAACGATAACAAATATGCCAAAGAGAAGGAACGGAAAAAGAGAAAAATCTTAAAATTGCTCAGTCGGCTGGGCCTGGAATATCCTCTTCAGGTGGAAGACAAGAACCCTGGAGCTTGCGCCATGAAGAGAACCAGCAAAAGAGGGAAAACTAACGAAGATGAAGAGAAACCCTCCTTGACGGTGCGGGAAAGAAAGCGCGAGTAGCAGCCTCGTGCTATATAACTGAAAAAAAAAATGAAAAACGAAAATACAGGGAGGAGAAAAAGGTTGTAAAATTCAATTGTAATTAAAGTAAATTAATTGATGGAAAAGATGCTTGTAAAAAATGAAATATGGGAATATTGCGAGGAATATGAAAAATTAATTCCAAAGTATTGATGTTCGTACTTTCGTTTATATAATATATATATATATATATATATATATTATTGGATATTATAACTCAAAGATAGTCGAAAGATTTCAACTTTCTATAATCAGCCCATTTAAATAAAATAAAGTACGTATAGTATTAATTTATTTTTCAATTTTTTAAAAAAATCGTTAAATAATTATATTCATAATTGCTACATGATTAATTTAATATAAATTTTACAACAATTAATGAGACAAATTTTTTTTTTCACCCTTTATATATATACATAACAAGTAGCAGTTAAACCCTCCTATACTATATTCGTTAGGAATTATTTAGGTTATTTAATCAAAAAGATACATGAAAAATATAAAGATAAGCTATTTTTTCAAAAGTCCAAAATATCATTCAAATAACAAGAAAGAGATAATGACAAATAAACAAACAAATTTTGTGGGCATTTTTGCATTTCATATTACAATCTAATCTCCTCTATCAAATTCCTGGAATCAAGTGCTTAAATAATCCCCAACAAAATCAATATGAACAAGTAGTTACTAGACTCTTATATATCATGTTAAATGGAAATCATTTGATCGTCGATTCTAAGCCGATGAAAGTTGGGAGACTAAGTTGAAGATATAAAAGCTCAACTGTTTTTTGAAGAGAAGTAAATGTCATTCAAATCAAGCGATTATCCTAGTTCAAAGAAGCTGATTGTTTATCTTTTTTTTTTTCTTTCTCTTACTATCTCCTTCTTTGAAGAGTATTTCAGCCTCTTAAAAATAAATGGTTATACTTATTTCAATTTAATCTTCACGATGTAGATTGTCGAATGTACTTAAAATTGACAACCAAAACTTTTCTCACTAAAATTGATGTAAATGGTATGGTACTAATATATTTTCTTTTATAAAATATATAGCGCAATGAATAGTCCAATAAATAAATGAAAAAGAGGTTGGGCATCGATTCAATTTTTTCTTTTTTCTTTATCATGTGCTGGTTTTTGAGTTCCATGTTTTCCGTACGGTTCATCAAAGGGAGAGAAGACAGTATGGAAGAAAAAAAAAGACAAAAATAATGAAAAAATTGGTTGAAGCCTCAATATATAGCAAAAAATGACAGGTGCAAGATCCTTACCCATTCATATAGGCGGAGGAAGGAAAAAGAGAGAGGAAAAAATGCATGGTATTTTAACCAATTAGTATTAATTCACACCATCCTCCAGTAACAAAATCAAAGTCGAAGATCGTTCCCGATTGGTCTACCATTCAGGATTTGGCTACCCGTGAAGATTCTCAAATTACAATGGATTTGGTTACCCATGAAGATTTTCAAATTAGAAAATCGAAGTAGATTGTTCCAATTTGGCTACCCGTGAAGATTCTCAAATTACAAAAGCAAAGACTAAGATCATTCCTAATGGTACCATTAAAGGATCTGACTTCCTGAATAAGCTCCCTCCCATCTGGATCAAATGAGAGGGAGAATCGATAAAAGTTGGGGGAGACACAGAGGAAGCCACCGTAAACTGGCAGCGATAGCGAAAGAGCTAGTGGAGCTTCAAGGCAATGCGATTTGTATGGCCTTGTGGGCAAAAGCTAAGGGCATCAGGGGACTCGAGACTAAAGGCGGGTTACTGGTAAGGTACTGAAAGATCTCGGCAAGAAATGGTAGGCCCAAATCGTTGCCCAAACTCTCTTGCCTTTATAGTTGCTCCTCTTGTCGTTGTCCCTCTCGCGACCGTCCCTCCTGTTGCCCACTCCCTCGTGTCATCGTCGCTTTCTCTCACTTGCCATTGCCTTTGTAGCGGTTGCCCTTCCCAATGCTGTCAGCTTCACAGGTATGCCTCTTTCTTTCTCTTTTCCTCTATCTCTCTCTCCTTCTTCCTCTCTCTATATGTTGGCCATTTGTCGATGCAGACGAGATAGGTGCTACCAGAGCAACCTCTCTCTTCCTCTCCCTGATTTTGTAGCTTTATTTTCTCCCAATTTTCTAGGATTTATAGCGATAGCATATCACAGGAGAAATAGCGGTTGAACCCCTTTATCTCTTTCAAATTAACTTCTTTTAACAACATACACCATTAGTTATAACCTTAATTTGATTAGATTAGTGCCCTACTCTTGAAAAGCGATCCAATTTAAATTTAAAGGAAACTTAGTTCTCACAAAGAGTGCAAAGAAACCAGTCTTTAAGAGGAGGTAATGAAGCGATCAAAGAACACAAAAGATGATGGTCATAGCAGAGCAACTATTGGAAGCACACAAAATAATGAAATTATCTACGGGCTTTATTGGAACAACACTCTATTACTAAGACTATCCAAGTGCATCACGATTTGACTATTATTATCCTTCAATCATGATGAGTTCAATTGGAATAATGCGATCCATAATCAATAAAATACTGCTAAATTTTGTGACCATGCTTGCTTCTGTTTTTCCTCTTTCCCATGTTTAGCATCTGAATTATATTTAGTCTTAATTTTCCTTTGCATTAAATGTAACAGAATGAAATTGTGTTGTCCTTGCATCCTGTTGAAAGCCTCATGATGTTCTTGAATTGGGAATGGTAGAATATGATAAATTTATCCTCTTGGATTCTATCACATCATTGTGAGTTAGCAGCTTCTTTTATTACGTTGAAAGGGTTTATCTTATGCTTATTAGTATTCAACATTGTGCTGGTTAACTTATGTTACCCTTATGATGGGCTATTTCACACTATGAGAAGGAAAACGTGATGTTGTCAACAAAACAAAGAATTGTTTGTTTATGCTGGTTCAAATGCTTTGGCAATAGTGACTGTAGAATTTCAGTTATGGAAGTTATTGAACCTATGACTTTACATTATTCTTAACTTAAAAAGGGGCAAAGGGAAATGGTACAAGGCTATTCATATGAATGTGGATGTTTTGAATATGGAAATGTAGTGACTGATTAAGTCTGTTGGGATCAATTTTATGAAATTCGAACTTATGTCAATTTTAGAATCTAATGAGTTAAGGTTTTTATCTTAACGTGTCATTCAAATTAAATGCTTTTGGAATTAGTTTTGAGAATCTTGGTTTTGGTGTAATCTGATTTGTGTGATTAAACAAAGGCAACTGCAGGTTGTGAACTCCATCATTTTACATTGGACACTTAAGGGAATAGTGTGCTGATTATTTTGTTGTTGGTGATAGTTACCTGAGCATTTGCCCATTATGAGAGCATTATGACCTGCTATGCTTGAAATAGTAGCTTTCACAAGTTGGCTAGTTGAGTTAATTGCTGATAGCCAGGGGCAGAGCCAGGATCTTTTTCAAGGGCGGGCCAAACGGTCCAATGAACTTATTCGGGTAGGGCCAAACTAAATCAGAATCTAAAAAATACATTACGCAACTAAAAATTTTAAATTTTTCTAATGTAATTTTTTTTTTTTTTCAGTTAGTTGGGATAGGGCCACGGCCTAGAACCCCCCCCCCCCCCCCCCCCCGCCCCCTACTGATAGTGGTGGCTTCAGGGCAGAGCTATAATTCTTTTCCTGAGGAGCTTCTCTATAATTTCCAAAATTTATATGGGGCCATTTTGAAAATGTTAAGCAGAATTATATTTTTTAGAAACTTAGGGGAGAGCCAGCCACCACCGCTCCCCACCCACACCCCCCCCCTCCCCTCGTTGGGTGGCTTATGATTTAAGAAGATTATAGTTTGTTGACTTCTTGATACTTGTATATGAAGTGCATGTCTCCATTATATCTAAATATCAAGAAATTGTCATTGACCAAACTATGAAGTTCATAAAATTTTCCTTATTTTATTCTTAAATGCTAAGCCACTGCTATTAATAAATAGCACAGTTGTCCAGCTTTTAAGACACGAAGTTTTAAGCATGAAAGTTGATGATGCTTCCTTAATATGATGGGCATATGTGGGCGCACTGGGAAGGCAACACATACAATAGCAAAACTTCATTTTATCATCTCAATTATCAAAACATGTGATGTATTATTCTATATGGGGGTCGCTCTTGTCGATAGAGTTCAACTTTCAAAGATACTAGCTGGTAAATTGGTAATGCTATTGTTTGGTACGAAGACTTAAATGATTCCTACCTATTTGGATATCCTACTTGTATTTGATCTTTTCTAACATATGTTTAAGGAATTCGCTTAATTTTATATATGCATTTGTGGTCTTTTGGTTTCTGATAAATTTTGTAAATTTCATTGATATTTCAGGTTTTGTTCAAATGGCAAACTCCTCCACTTACCTGAGGCATTGATGTGAATATAGATATCTAACACCGATTTGCATAGTAAAAGTGGACCAAAATTTGAGATGCTTTTCTGAAATTAGGTATGGGGATGCTACCTCAAATTGTTAAATTCTATAAGAAAATTGTGTGTTGTCTGCTTTTAACTTCTTGTTTTTTATTACTGTAAGGAACAAAAAAATGAAATGTTGTTGAAAGAAGATTATTCATATTTATAAAAAAAAACCTTCATTTTTAAATCAACCAATTCGAGGATTCTCTAACAAAGTCATCATATATTAATATATTATTGAAGGCTTACCATTGACCTAGAACTTCTTTTGTTTGGTTGGTCATCATGTGACTTTCTGCCACAGAAAGTTCAGCAAGGTGAAACAGTAGTGTATGTGTCATAATTAGGAAAGATGCATTTGATCATTTTATCTATTTATTCAAGTTTTAGTTCATGCCCATCTTCTTGTTATCATGTTGAGCCTGTTAATAGAATTAGATGGAAGAAGTGATAAGGATTCATTTATGGAGCATGAACTATATTTAAGGACAAAGGATTACAAGTAAGAAATTCGGATTACAATAAGAAATCCTCTTAATATTCTAATGTTCTAGACTTCTAGCTAAAACTGCTTTAATTATTTTTTTTATTAATTTTATGCAGATTCAGATTAGCCACTTTGGTCGACTTCTTGCAGAGATCAGGTTGAACAGTGATTAGAATTTACTCTTATGACTTCCACAAACTCATGAACTGATATTTATGATTTTATTCCATATTTGCTTTCCCACAACCTGATTGACCTCATTAATTTTGATATTTTGATAATTGATTTATTACTTGGTGAGCTAGATAGTATATATAGACATTGTGTCTGTCTTGTCTATAGGCACTCTTTTGTGTGGATTTTTTTTTCACTTTGCTTGAACATGGTTGTGGCATTTCTGCTGCAACTTATGTTCTCTTTTTCTCCTGTGCCATATATTAAGCATGCATCCATGACTTCTTGTTGGCGTATTTTGTGCTCTCCTGCCATAAGCGGAGCGCTTTATCTGGCTAGTTGCGCCTACTTTTGCATGTGAGCCTTCTGCTTAAGTATCTATTTTGTCACAATGTTCATGCAAATTTCTTTTGAAACCTTCTTGTCGTTTGAATGTCTAGATTCTCTCATGGATCCAACATTAATAACCCCAATGAGATTGTCAAAGCAGCTGAAGGCCATCACTTGGGTCTTGGGCATGGCTTTGCCAGTTTTGGTTTCTGGTGGCTCTGTAATCATATTGTTAGGAACATTATTGATTGCTATTATGGTTCGTTTTCACAGGTTGATGTTTTTTTCCTTGAACTGTGGTTCATTTTCACAGGTTGATTGCCATTATGGATCTCTTTACTTCCTTGGTAGACAGTAGGCACTAACATCTGATTTATCAGACACTTTTCTCCGTAGCATTTGCTGCTGGGGATTAGGCTCCCCGAAGCCTTTTATTACCAAAGGATTAATGCATTACAGGAAAACAAGAATGACCAGACGCTTGTCTCAAGCATATATTGTTGATTCCTATATCTTTAATGGCAATTCTGCTGTGGCTTTAAGTTTGATTATCATGTTATGCCTTTACATGCTGTCCCACCTTCAGATGTTAGTTTGTGCATCTAACTTCACCTTCTTGTTTGCATTGTGATCAAGTTTTCCTTGTATTGGTCGATTTTGTTGTGGAGATGCACTGCCACATGCATATTGATATCCACAGGTTCTGTGATGTAAACTTTTATGAACATTTTTTTTGGGAGGATGCGTTGGTAATAATAACTTAGCTGGAGACGGTGACAAAATCACTGGTATAGACGCATTAAAAGCCACGATCAACGACCGGCCACTATGCTCATTTATTTGTATCATTACTGATGCATGTTTCATGTCAGTAAATGTTTCTCTTCCTTTTTTATTTTGTCAGTAAAACTTTCATTGACACTGCACTGACTTTTTTTTTTTAGCGCCAGTAGGTATGTTGTAAAAGGTTTACTGATGCTTTGTCTCTCTTTAGTAATATCATTTTGGCACTAATAAGGGATCATTTTTTTGTACGTGGTCTTCACGTTCACAGCTTCAGTAATGTTACAAAAACCAATGTAATTAGACTCGATCAATTTTCCTTT
Organism: Nymphaea colorata; assembly: GCF_008831285.2. NCBI lineage: Eukaryota > Viridiplantae > Streptophyta > Magnoliopsida > Nymphaeales > Nymphaeaceae > Nymphaea > Nymphaea colorata. Next base: position 32,236,769 of record NC_045138.2, read on the forward strand.
GAGGTATGATACTAGAAATGATAAACTAGCTCACTGAGGAACTCATACAATACATTCTTGATAAATTACGTAAATCAATATGTTGAAATATACATCCGTTTATGTTATACAGTTCCACATTCAGACTTCAGCTTTTTAAACATCTATGATACTTGACTGATTTCATTCTAGATCTATTAATTGCATTTTTTGTAATTTTCTAAGAACTATTCATCTTATTTCTTGTTAAATGAAAATCATTTTTTTGAGAAAACACAAGTAGTGGTATATGTTTATTGAATATTATGCACATACCACTTCTTCTCTTAATTAAGTTTTATACACATTTATGCTTTGCAACTATGTTTGGCATTTGCTTTTTCTTTTCTCTTCTTGTCTTTTTGTATATTGGAGTCGTTCTCTCTTGCAAGAAAATTGTTTCCAGTATATAGCACTTCACTTCCTTTTTGACTCACATACATCATACATGTGTATAAAACCACACACACACACACAGAGTAATACTCTTATACTTGTCTGTCATTGTTAAACATCGTTTCAATGCATAATATATATTCATTGAAATATTTGGAACTAGCTGTTGGTTTAACTTTGTCCAGTCGACAAAAATAAAAAGTATTTTAGTCTGCATCCATCGTATCATTTCCTTTATTCAGATGTTTTAATTTTTCATTTTACAATCATCTCATTGACCTTAACCTCTATCACACCTTCACTTGTATTTGCAAGCATAGTTGAGCTTCCTTCTTGCATTTGGATATGTAGTGCTGCAATTTTAACACATATTTGAAGGCCTTCCTGGCATAGAATTAACAACTAAATATATGTTTAAAATTTTAGTCTCAAGAGTTTGCATGTTATGAAGTATGTAGAAACAAGAGTTGCAACTAATGAACCATGTATTATAGGGAAAAAATATGAACACTTTAGCATATAAAACGCCTAAAACGAAAAAAGAAAAAAAAAGGAAGCACCTCTACTTTCAACTTGAATAAATCAAGAAATTAACTCATTATTTATCCTTATGGCAATGGACAAATGTTCTAAAATACGAGACTTAGTATTCGTATAGTTATACCAAGTTTTCATGCTTATGGTCTTGAGGAGTGTAGCGTAATTGGTCAAACTGGCGATAAAGGGCTGGTCACTGGTTCGATTTCTGTTAATGCTACTCCCCTGTATTGCAAATGGTGCATGACACTTAGTTGACGGATGTCACGTTCCTTACCCAAGTTTTGAAGCAGTGGCAGGGAAAAAGGGGGAGGGGCTTCACCTCTTCGGGGTATCTCCACAATTACTGTGACCAAGCATAACATATTAATGTTCCCCTCAAGTTATGCAGCATGTTACAAAATGAAGAGAAAAAGCATAACATATTAATGTCCTCTCAAGTTATGCAGCATGTTACATAATGAAGAGAAAATTTGCAGCCATAGGAGTTTTTCATATTACAATTCAACATTAAATAGTTAGAGGAAATATAGGTATAGCCCAATTAAAAGTACCCAATGTCCAAAACTACGTCTCCTATTGTTTTGAAAAAGCAAATAACAAGCTTACAAAAACATGAGTTTAAAAGGAAACTTCACTGTGAACGCTAATCTGCATATATCCATTTCCTAATGTACTAAGTTTCTAAGGTATAAGCTTCTAAGCTGAGCTCAATGTAAGAATACCTTAATCATTATAACTCCATAATGATACAATGAATAATCATTCCATAGCAAAAATATAATTGTTTATTTTATACGCATAGCACATAAACTATATAAGATGATTCCTCATAGATCCATAACTCACAAGTAGGGTTGGGAAACAAGACGAGCTGAACAGTGAATAATATTTAAACTCATTCTGGTACTTTATTAAAGCAGCTTTAACTTGGCTCATGTTTACTATGAGTTGAACCTAATTCATTTGACAATAAAACATACTTTCTAGTGCTCGCCAAACATGAGTTCTTTCATTTATATAAGAAGTTGAGCTTGAAATTCACTCTTACTGCTTTGTGAGTCGTGACGAACTCAGCCAAGAAGCTAAGCACCACGCCTGTTTTGACACTAGCAAAGATGGGTCTGGACTGCAGTCAATGTTACGTGGGTGCGGTCCGTGATCCTAGTGAGGTTGCCCGTGATCCTAGTGAGGTCGCCCAATGATTATGCCCCTTTTCTGCCCGTTTGCATTATATTAATTGTATTTTTAAACAAACATCATGTTTTCTTACCTTGATTTTTCTTATATTTAACGTGTTGCATATGTTTTAATAATGCCATTATAATGCGCAACTTCTTCAAGTATTAAATTGTAGAGAATTTATATCAACTTTGAGTTTGTTTATTGGCTTGGATTCAACATTCTCTGAATCCATGGACTTTCAAGGAAAAATTTTCTTGTTCTTGAAGAACTGAACCAAACCTTGACCTTGTGCAGATTTGGTTAACTTAAACGAGTTTGGCCTTAAGAATTGGCACTTAGAATTTGAAGAATTACAGCTGTTAAGATATTTGGTCTTCAGCTTTTGATGTCTTGGATCTTATATTTTGGTCGTTCAATTACATCTATTTTGTTTTCATATTTTATTCTTCTTTAATTTGTATGTACTGTTTTGGCCTGGACAGGCTTATGTCTAGATCCTAATTTGCCTAGTGCTTTTGGCTATGTAGTTGCTATCTCAAGTCCATCTACCTCCTTGTAAAGTGTGAACAATTTGAACTAATATAAGCTTTGTAAGATGCTCTACTTAATTCATGTGATTTATATTCATTGTCCATATCTAGTTGTCTTATTACTATGCCTATTAAGTGTTTTTAAGTGCAAGCTGTGAACACATTCTTGAAAAGAACGTTTGTTTTAGTTGCTAAAGTTGTTTTGCACGCTTTTGAAAGGTTAATTTTCAGAAAAACACCTAAGGGGTTGATTATAAAAAAACAGTTTTTCATATGGTTAATTTAACCAGGGTTTGCACAATAATAAAAACACACATCCTCGTTTTGTATTGTCAAAAAGACACCTGGGTTTTTGCACTATTATGACAAAGAACTGTTTTCCATTAGCCCCGGGTCAGTGTTGCTAACTTGAGCTTGGGTCATTATAATAAAAATACCAAGATGCCCTTAATAAAGACCAATTGATTGTCATTTCATTAGTTTGACCATAAGTTTTTTGTTAATTTAACCATTGAATTTTTAAAATAATCTAATGAATATTTTTCAATATCTGGACAAAATATGAGGCTTTTTCTAACAGTATGAAAGGGTGGGTTTGTTTTTTGTTATTACTAATTTTTTAGGTGTATTTTTTGAAAATTTCTTCAAAAAACAAAAGGAAACTAGAGGAAAAAAAATGTAGTAAGATGTGCAACTCTAAGCTTAGCCCCTGAGGCTCATGAGTCGCTACCAAGATTTTAGTTGCCACACAAAGATCTCTGTCCACTATTTTTTTCAAAAAGAAAAATATTATAACTTGGGCTCTCATTGCACATTATCTTGGCACTTGCTTTTCAAATGAAAAGAAACTAATTCAGATGAGGGGCGTAGTGTAGTTGGTTGGGCTGGCCAATCTTTGAGAGCTCGGTCGTCAGCTTGATTTGCATAGCCGTTACCCCTTTTGATGGCAAATAGTGGCAGTGCGACACTATAGTTGACGGGTATATCATAGGTCCACTTGCATCTTAAAGTTGCCGTGAACCCCAGGGTGAGGGGGAGGGGGGAAGCTTTCAGCCCTTCTTCGGGCAGGTTTTGCTTACCCAAGGGACTAATCCACATAGAATCCGAGACACATTTAAACAAATAAAAATTTGTTAAATCTGTATAAGCCATATGAGAGAAATAAAAGAAAGAAATAAAGAAACCTTACCTGGGCTAGATAGCATCTTGTGAATGCTAGAAATTCAAGCTAACACATTCATTTACAGAAAACTTGAGTTAAAAAAAAAGTAAAAAAAAAAAGGTTGAGCTACCCTTGGATGGGCTTGAAGAAGGATTTAGCTTGCTATAGGCTGAGCCCACTTTGTCAAAGATCACATGAGCCTGCTTCACTAGGTTCTATTAAGGGAGTCTACGGTATTATTTATAGTCTAGGGATCAGGTTGGGCTGGGCTAGATTAGAAAAAACAAATATTTTGAATGTCTTAAATGAATGGAATCATGGAAAGCTACCTTTGCTTATAATTTCCAATAGATGACAATGGGAGAATTTTGAAGAATACAGAAAAGAAAGACCTAAATGTGCAAGCAATGACGTTAAATACGCTATTCATGAATGCAAATCAAATAATTGGCCAAAATATCACAAAAGATCATATTATTATCAATATCATGGATGTGACAATAAGTCCAAGGACAACTTGGGTAGCTTAGGGCGGTACAATGAATCGAGCCAACTTGAACTTGCTCAGTTAAGCTCGACTCGAGCTGGAGTCATTTGTTAAATAGTTGAGTTTGAGCTTAACTGAAAACTCGATCTTATAAACGAGCCGAGTTACATGAGCTTGACTCGATTAAACTTGAGTAAGCTCATTTACTCTAAAGTTTCTTTAAAAAGTTCCACACTTAATACGAAGGAAAGAGATCAGGACAAAATGGGAGTTGGTAAACAAGCTCAAACAAGTCGAGCTCAAGCTGCCACTCGGTCTATCGAGTCAAGCATAAACTGACCTTGTACAACTTGACTTGTGCTTGAGTCGAGCTCGACTTGACTCATGTACAGCCCTAGCCAAGCATAGGCGACAAGACAAAGAGGACGACATGAGTTGTCGCTGGCAATGCTCAAGCCTGACTTTTAGCTAGGTGTGAAATTGGCATTTCTTGGGCTTATTGAAAGATTTAAACCTAATGTGGTCCATCTTTTTTTGTGAGAGGTGTCTAGATAACATGATTTTGAGCGTTAAAACTCTACTTAAAGTGAGAATATCTAGACATTTCGAGATTATTCCTAAAATGTGTTTAGTGTTATCAAACTTGAAAATTTGTGTGTCAACTAAAAGATACTATCTGTTTTGAAATTACTTAGGCCAGATTCATGTAATTAAACCCAAGCTTGAAGGTTGGAAGTGCATGTTAGGCGCAATTTGCTCCATTTTGGTTTAAGAACACAAGTTACACGATTCCGAGACCAAATTCCATAAGATAGAATAAGCCAAAAAGGCTAGAAGATTTCATATTCATAGTAGCCAAAATCTCCTAAGTTCCTAACCATACGGTTGATGATGTATTGGAATGTTCAAGAAAGGCTACAGGAGGGGAAAAATGGATATCATATTTGAAACATCACTACAAAAAAAGGTGGATTCTCTGACGGCCAAAAAACATTGGTAAAACTTTCACTGACATTTTCTCGACACGCATTGTTGCATTGACTGGTGTAGACATCTTCACTGATGCGTCACAAACGTAGTTAAATAAACTATTGATGAACGTTGGTAATAATAAAGTTTCACTTACAGCCCACAGAGCAAACTCAACATCCATACTCGTTTAGTTCATTGAAATGCTTATACTACTGGTCATGGTTCATCTTATCGAGGGTGTTTGGTGACGGGAAATCTGTGTTGTTTGGAACCGAGTGTTTCATCAATGTGTAAACATATTCAATAGAACCCATGCATGGAACACTGAGTTCTTTTCTGCTACCAAACGCCCTCTAAGTGCCTAGAACCTTGCCTTAAAAAATTTCTGTTGGCATCTCTTTGATGCTCTCGAGCAGACTATATTTGAGATTCAACTCTAAGGGGCCAAGTAGTCCAATGCATGACTTCTCTATCTGATGAAAAGAGACAATGATATGCTCAACACTTCTCTTGAATGATGCTGTTTCTGCATTAATCAACTCCTGTTTTTATTGCTTGACTATTGCCCTTGGGCCAAGCATGAGTAATTTTCTTTTGCACCTGGAAACGACACCATTGTTCTCTCGCCCACCTGCAACAGCAAGCAGCTGCTATAAAGATTTTAACCATTAGAAAAACAAATGATGGTTGAAGGAAGCGGTTCATGAATCAGATAGAAACCATCTGCAGTGCCCCCGATCATCCCAGACTGCTCTCTTTCCATTACACTGTTGAGAAGCAGAGGTATAGGCACCTGTTGGAAACTGCTTCTCCCCAACTCGAGGCTAGCGATTGACAAAAAGTAGCCTCCAGGTACTTGCATGTCAAGCCAAAAGGTACAGCATGAGTTCAAATTCCACGCACGCCCAGTGGAGTATATAGGAATGCATGCAATTTCTCCATTTTCATAGTAAAAAAATTAATTCGCACTTAGGAACATAGTATGGTTGGTCGAACTGAGTGTCATGTTCACATGTTCACGATACATCATCTCATCTCAACTATAAAATGGTGGTATGCATTACACTCGAGTTAAAGGTTACACAATAATAGGATCACCCAAATCCCTGTAAATCCTGGGAAAGGGGGAAGAGATGGCTTTGCCTTGCCCGAACTGCCATCATAAAAAGTAACCGGAACTTGACCAGTGTAAGTAAGATTAAGAAGAAAAAAAACTTAAAAGATCCTTACTCTTGGGGGATTCTATTTTCATTGTACAAATAACTGAAACTTGACCAGTGAAATATTAAAAAACAAAAAGTTTTTTTTACATCCTTTGTCTTGAGGGATATTTGACAGGTGGGGGTTAGGCAAATACTTGCCGGAATATGCCAAGAGATGCAGATGGGTTATTCAACTTGAAGAATAGCCAAGTACAACCCTTTAGCTGGGTCAAATTTCACTACAAAAAAAGAGCAGGGACCAACGCGTGGAAAGGAGGACGTTGGTGAAACCGCATTTTTACTGACGTCCATGATGCCGTGTGGCTGAAGATCGAGTTTCACGACAACGCTCAACCAACGGCACATTAACGGCTACAAGAAACGAGAAATGCATCTGGTAACAAATGCTGACAATAAGGTAAGATATTCTTGACAAATTTATTGTGAGTAGTGCTTGTAACGATCAAGAAGCTAAATATAAGTTCACTTCTAATCTTAAAACCTTCACTGCTGAGCAAGGATAAGTTCGTTTAGTAAATGTTTCTTGGAAATTATTTCTCAACATACCCCTAAAGCGTGGAAAAATAAAATTTTAAAAGCTTGAGAACCGTGTGAGATTTTTAATTTGCACCTCTAATCTTAATTATATTATTTCCACTTGAAACTATCGTTTACATATTTATTAAAATTTTGAATAGTTATATTCTTTTAATACTTTAAATTCTGATCAAGCCATGATCAGAAAGTTAGGCGTGGTAGACTTGATAAAAGAAGGTGGAGAGATTAGAAAGAGACCTTTTATGCACATATTTTTTAATCCTTTTGATTAACCGTGATTTTCAAATGTTATGTATATACACATATATAAATACACGTTAAATAATTAAAAGATTAAGTTTTTTTTACGATGCCTCTTCGTCTTTCATGTGTCCAAAATGTCCCTTTTGCCCATCGTGTCAACTAAGATTTTAAGTGTGTGTGGTGCCTTGAATTTATGGGTCCGTCCTAAGCAGAAGGCGGAAACAGGGGGCCTGGCACAGGTCTGGTCTTCCCCTTCCCTAATTTTTTTTTAATTTACATGTAAATTTTTAAAAAATTCATTTGTCCTACATAAAAATTTTGAAAAATAGCATTTTAATTCCCGTCAAAATTTTGAAACTATAATTCGACATCCATCATCAAAAATTCCGGGCTCCACCTTTGGCCCTAAGTCTTGGCTTTATTGGATCCAGCTAAGACCGAGTCGAATTTTGGACGCGAAGTGGACTATTAGGGGCGTGATAGATGGGCCCTGGTTAAGGGTGGGGGCAAATTAACGCCAATTATTGAGCTAGGGTTTTTAGTTGGCTGTATGCTAATGACATCCAACCGTGTGCACAGCCTTTTTACCTTTACACGGAGGAGGCAGATTGATGGCAACATTTGGGGCACAAAAAGAGGGCAGTACTTTGATTTTGATTGTTGAAAAGTAGTCAATGTTTCATATTGGACTTTATCGGCCAGCCAATTACCTTTTAGTAAGAGAGAGAACATTTTAGTAAGAGAGAGAGAGAGAGAGAGAGAGAGAGAGGAGAGGGGAGCTAATTAGATCCAGCCACATTAGCCTCAACAACTGCAAGCTAAATTATCGAATCGATGATACACAGCCTGGTTGCACTACCCATCACTTGAAGAGAGAGAGACTCTTTTGTGGTAAAACACTTATCTAGAGTCACCCAACCATCTTATCAGGACAGTCTATATGAAGTATATGGATGGTCCAGAGAAAAAAAAGAAGAAAATAGTGTAAACAAATATTAGATGACGAAAATTTATATCACCTTTTTCTCTTTGTTTAATTTTCTCTTACCGTCCATCATGTTGGATCGGACAGCTCTGATTAAATGGCTGGATGATTCTGAAAAGCTATAGTCACCATTCAATCTTTTGTTCACATGTCATTACATCATATATCTAGTTGACTACAATCCATGTTCTTGGGAGGACTTCCGTAAAAAGCTTATCTTCAAGTTTAGATTAGAGCTTTTGACAACATATATATAGGCCGAAGCCAGGATTTTTTTCAAAGGTGGGCCAAACGGTTTGGAACTTATCCGAGTATGGCCAAATTAAACTCGAATTTAACAAATACATTACACAACTAAAATTTTTTAATTTTTGTAATGTTTTTTTTTTTGAATTAGTTAGGGTAGGGCCATGGCCTAGGGAGTCCCCCCTCCCTTCGCCCCTGCATATATAGGATCACAAGGCATTGGACCTCAAGAGTAGAACTTAGATCCGAGCAGAGAACCATAGACCTATTGAGTAGATCCTTGGCTTCACTGAGTGAATATAACCTAGTTTGATAAATCATGGATTTTGGTGTAGAACTTTTGGTATATCTATAAAGTAAGCCATGCCATGTCCCATTGGGAGAGCCAGAAGGGCACTTGCTTAATTTGAATGCAAAATCCGCTCTCACGCACATACATCTTTTCTAGTTTTAATATTTATTTAGATGAAACTGATTTCGGTGTAAAAACCCTAACATCATACTTTTTGCTTCTAAGGTTCTAGTTTACTTTGGGGTTTGAGTGGACTTACGGTATATCCTTCAACTAGAGTGTCACACTTCTCACTATTTTCAGTTTATATAAATAATGCATTAAAGCGTGGCAACAACCATATGATTCAAACCTCAAACCCTTTCTATCTAGCCGCTTTGCCACTTAGTTGTCAAAAGAAACTAATAAGGATTTGTGTCTAAATCCATGTTCGCTAATTAAAAACAGCAAAAAAAGCAAGGGAAAGAATTTATACTGCTAGAGAGAGAGAGGATCAATAAATTTCTCCCATTCCTTGTCAAGCTGGTTACATGCACACTCTGCACATAAAAAAAATTTGGTGCATAGAAGTACAATGACTAAAATACCCTTATTGAAATAATAAAAACAAACTTTCTAAGGAGTAAAAAAAGGATTGTAAAAAAGTAAAAATGTCTACTTAAAAAAAAAAAAAATCAAAAATGCCTTCACCGGCCTTTAGTGCATATTTATTGCGTGCACACGACTCAATCTGGTTCCCTGTTCAGTGATTTCGCGCCGGGGAAGCAACTCAGGCGTTGGGAAGCTCCGGTGGGCCATTCTCGTTCCGCGTTGACCCTCAAAATTTACCACAGTTGAGAATGTGGCATCTTGTTTTAGAGCCTCCTGAAACATTTTGTGGGTTTGATTTTTCTGGTGGTCGCCATGGTTTCACGCGTAGGCGTCTGTGCTCCGCTGGTGTCCTCAGCCGAGGGGGCCAACTTAGCTGTCCTGATTGCTTCCTTACTTCTTCCTTTCTTTTTGTTTGGTGTCGACGTGAAGCAGCATCCTCCTCTCTATCCTTTTCTCCTTCTTTCTTTTTCTTCACTGCTTCTGCTTTGGTAGGTATCAACATGCCAGAGAGAAGGTTTAGGACAAGTGTGAGTGTGACTGCTGTTCATGGTACGGTACGCACTGAATCACAACCTCAAGTTTCAAAGCAAGAGAAAACATGTATATAATTGAATGTATTTGTGTGTTGGATGTTGTCGGATGATTAAACATTTTAAAAATTTTCATGCCAACAGACAGTATAGCATTGCATGCAGATAGATATACACATGTTCCCTTAGAGTTCACTTGGTTAATGGAAGGGTTACATACAATTCCATGAACATGCTCCAAAAATTGGGATAGATTCATGAACCATTGGCTTTAAAGTTTCATGAATCATCCCCAATTTTTAGGACAAGTTCATGGAACAACAGTAAGTAACTGCTAGATGAGTCAAATAACCACTTAGATTCTAGCTGGTATTCCAAGTGAAATTTAACCATTATAAATCAATGTAAAATATATACTCCACGAAGAAAAATGAAAAATAGTTGTATATTTGATGTTACAAAGTTCAAAATCAATTCTTTGGTCACGCATCTAATTTCAACTCTTTCTTTTCCACTTATATAATACAATTTTAGACCAATATATATATATATAATTGTTAGATACCAAACAACTTAGGTAAAGGATAAAAACCAAACTTATTAAATTCATGTTAGAAAGCGTTTTAAACAACATGCAAACCTGCTAATGTGTTTATAAACACTAATTCAATATAAATCATGTTTTAGTACAAGTTATTTTTGTAAAATATTACCAAAATTTTATATATTATAAGAACAATTCATTTTTTATTATTAACAAAACATTATTTAAGTAAAAAAACAACTAAGTTGACATACGTGTCCCTTCAAACCACTGTAAGATCGCATCTATAAGGTTAGATTGAACAAAAAAAAATTAACAATGAATTAATTTTTAATAGATTTGGTTTTTGATTCTTACCCAAGTAAATTGCTTTTACCAATATATATATTGGCTTCCCACACGCATCTCTGGCATGTAGCAATTAGATAAGTACTGGCTTTGCAGGCATCTTGCTATGCCACCATGCTGCACTTTAATTAAGATTGTCTCATTGGGAATCTTCTTGGCGTTTTATGAGTGGTGGTGGCCACTACTTTCTTCCTCCTTCTCTTTCAATTTCTCCTGCGCATATAAAATAATAGTTGCTACTGCACGTATGCGCTGAAGTGAGGGATCGAATTTGATGGGAAAGCGTGTCTACCGATCACGCGTATGACTTATTCTACAGTGGCTTGTGGGTCTTCTTCTATTATTATTCCAGTGAAAGGTGGGGCTCAATATAATTGGTCGGCCCCAGATGGGCGCGCTTGTTTGATTTTTGTGGGTGTTATTGTTTTGAACTGTAAAAAGTAAAATCCTACTGTTTGAATTGATTGTACATCACCTAAGTTTCAATACAGTTCAGACCTTCGAAATAAGGAAAGAAGGGATGGGGTACCTTTTATGTCTGTTTCTTCAAATAAAACAGTTAATTGTTAAATCATCAAAAAGAAAGACTAAAGAATTCTTGATTAGTTTCAAATAGATGCAATTGGCCATATGGGAATGGATAGATTCATTGGTATTCAGTTTCTTAACATTCATTTTGTTAGATAGTACCGTAATGTCGAGTAAACTCAAAACTACTTTCCTTTCCATCCGTAAGATGGAGTTTTAGGTCTCATTTCATGCACAAGAAAAATACTATGGAAGGATGGATTTTTTTTTTTTAAAGTTTGTATGGTTTTTTTCTACAACATCAAACACAAAAATTTTACCATGCATTTTTCATTGAATTCAGAAAAACTTTGTACGCAAAAAGGTCAGACATCTCTAGGTCCGACTTTTTCTATCAAACTTTTTTTCACTAAAATTTCTTTCTTCTTCTATCTATTGAAAATTTTACCATGCAAAAAACTTTCTTCAAATGAGCCACCCAATGTAAAGCGACCACAAAAGTTGAAGTGGTAGAGGGTAGTATGCCTAGCCAGTCGTATCATACTTTAAATTGATTTGACACATAATGTTGGTATCCAAGTCCGGGTTTATCAATTCCATCCTCTCTAATTCTTCTTTCCAAGTGTCTATTTTTCCATATAAATATAGTTGTAAAAAAAAAAAGAACAAATTAGCAGTGAGGAGAAATGGAAATATTTCAAATTGAGTTATGGCTCGACATTTATTCATTAAATTGACAGTTGATTTGAGCCATTAGATTTTTAAATTGAATGGCTCAAATGTTATATTTGTTTTATTATTTTATTATTATTTTTTAAGATCTTTTCTCTTCTTGATCTAGCTTCCCTCCCTCCCACTTATATCAAACCGGTGAGGCATTGGCCGGTGGCAGTGTAGATGGATGAATTATTCCACCCATCTTTTGTTAAAACGAAAGAGAGAAGAGAGACGCGGCCGCCGGTGCCTTTCGCCGGCCCGTTGGGTCTCCGCCATTCCGATGGAAGTGAAAAGGAAAGGTGCCGGTGGCCACCGGCACTAGAGGATCAATAAGGAGAGAAACAAGTGCAAGGTCGGAGAGAGAGTGTGTGAAAAAAACTGTTAAAAAACAAATAAGGCAGCATCTCACTCAAATCAACTCTCAATTTGACAAATACATGTTGTATATATATATATATATATATATATATATAATCTGACTCAAATCAACTCTCAATTTGACAAATACATGTTAGAGTTAAGCTTTTAGCATTCTTTATATGTAGTATATATAGTGTTGGAAGAACTCAAAAAACAACTAAGTTTATTTTTCTTTGCCCAATAATTGAATGAGTTGTTTGGTTGTTCCAGATGAGGAGTTGCGAAATTTAATTCCTCTTTCTTTCACTTTACACATAGAAGCTTAATTGATTGAGCAAGAGAAGAAAGAGTTGTGACAGACGTTTCACTATTAATGTGTTGTCAAGGTTGGGCTTTGTATACCTGTAAAGAAGAAAAATATGTCATATTTTCTCTCGATCTTAACAGCTAGCCTAACTATCATGTGTCTCTTCCTTTGCCTGTTAAATCACATTTCACAAAAGATACATTAAAGAGCTATGCACGGTTATTAAAAGTAATAAAAATTTTAGAGTGTTTATGGTAACTAATTAAATATCAAAATCATTGTTGACCATCCAATTCAATGAAAGATGGACTTAATCTTCTGAGCTATCTCAACAATGGATTGTCTAGTTCTCCTCTGCACCTCCTCTCTTATCAGTGGCGGAGCCAGAAAAATTAGCTGGAGGAGCACTTGTTTAAACAAACTCAAATCTGGTGGGGCACTAAGAATAAATATTTAAAATTTTTGTTTAAAAATAAAAAACTTTTAAGCGGCTGGTGTGTGCAACTGTCTATACCAGCCACAACGTGTTTACGCTACTGTCTCTTATGAATGCGTAGTTGTTCCTATAGACACGGGCATAGCTAGAAATTTTTTATGAGGGGGAGCCAATTATAATTTCAAAATTTTGATAGCAGCTGAAATATCATTTTGTAAAATTTTTATGTAGAATACATAAAACTTTTTATAATTTATATGTAAATTAAAGAAACTTCTTTTTTTTTTTAAAGGGCCCAGGGTCCTGCTGACGCCCCCTTGGCTCTGCCCCTCCCTATAGATACACACATTTGTGCGATGTCATACTCATTTAAAATGCTATAAAAATATTTGATAAGAAAAATAATTGTGTTTTTGTATCTGGAACATTATTTTCTTATTTTAGAAAACATTATATGATCATGCATAGAATTTGATTGTTGATTAAAAACAACATAAAACAAGAACATTACGTTTTTAGATCATATCTTTGACAAACATGTGTTTGAAGAACATTTCTTCCTATCAAAGGCCCTTATGAGTTTTACAAAGACTTATAATGCCTTTCGACTTTATAATTTCTTTTGGCCAAATAGAACTTCTAGCTGCACAACCGTAAAATTAACAAGGACTCGATTAGACAATGCCCGAGATTAGTTATTGAAATATACGTATTAGTTTTGGAAGTTGAGCATTATATATATATATATATGTGTGTGTGTGTGTGTGTGTGTCCGCGCTTAAAATAAAGGAAAAACAAGACTAATAGCTGTTTGAAAATTAAACACAGCTCCTTTGATGGTTGAAAGTACTTGCTTCTGCGCAACTCAACAGTTATTTGAATTCATCAGTTCAATTTGGTCTAATGAGCTAGCTGAAGCTAGTTAATATGACGTTGATTAATGGCCCAAAAGTTTATACATATCTTCAACGATATTAAGGAAACATGCTTCTTAAATAATCTTTATTAGGGATTCGGATCAGATTTTGATTGAAAAAGGTTGAATATGAAAGAAATTAGCTTAAGATCAGATTTAGATTTAAGAATTGATATCCAGTTAGATTCAAATTCATAGAGGTTTTAAGTAAATATCGTTTCAGATTTGGATTCAGTTTCAAATATATATCTTACAGTATCCAATATCTAATGCATTTTAAAAGTTGCTTCTTAACACATCATAATGCCGTTCAGAATTGGTTGCCTATTCAAAATTTGGAGTCGGGAAGGGGATGGGAAAATAAAAGTCAGATTTGGATTGGGCTGGATGATAAAACAAAATTCAGATATAGTATACAATTTTCTTCATTCATATTCAAAACCAAATTCAAATTAGAATATATGAAAATGAGGCAGATGTGATAAATGATACATGTGATCCGAATCCGATCTATTGACATACACCTGAATAAAGATGTTGTTATACCTCGAAGGGTGCTAGCGTACTGGGCCTTCTCTAAGGACTCGTGTTCGAATCTTAGAGGAGTCACTGCCACGTCCCAGTGCGCTCTACTTTTAGACTGTAAAAGGTCTCGAAGCATGTTCCTTGAACTAAGTGGGGCGGCATAGGGGGGTAGTGGCTCTTAGGGGTAGTAGAATGAACCATAAAAAAAAAAAGATGTTATTATAAATATTTAAAAATTCCTAAAATATAAAATCCGGGCATATCCATGACCGACATCGGACTCACTGACGCGATGGAACAACAACCAACCATGAGCCAACCAAAAGTGCCCACTTGCAGTCTTGGCTGGATCATGGCTGTGCTCCTTGCATGGCCAACACAGAGAAAATGAACATCAGGGCCACTAACTAGTCACATGCTCTCCAAGTGCATGCTAAAATGGTAGGCCTTGTTTTTGACCTTTTGCGCCCCGAAACCCAATAATAGGATGTGTACAACCTGTACCCGAACTCATCTTTTAGAAATTTTGCGAAAATAATGATGATGGCGATGATGATGACGACGACGACGACGACGACGACGATATAGTCCCTACATATCTTTAGAATGGGTTGCCTTTACAGGCACTAGTTTTAGTTTTGAGTGGTAGAAATTTTGGAGCCCTCTTCACATCCTGTGGATCTTATTGCCTATATTAGGGTTTGTCTTTTAGAGATGCTAGCTATTTCTATGTTCACTCATCAAAATAATAATATTTTTATGTGACATTTATGGTTTGTAGAGACCATATTGGTGGGGCAAGTATTGATGATAATGACTATGATTGTGATGATGATGATAAACCACAAATGAGCAAGAAAGTTGTCAAATAAGAACCACATACAAAGAAACATTATGATTGTGCCCAATTAATGAATGTTACAAAAAGAGACTGAGTTTCCAAATTTGTCCCTGGTGTTGAGAAATCCATTGTTGACTAGTTGTCATTGTTAAATCTCTGCAATTGCACTTTTAAGATAAAACTGCCCTTTTGTTATTTTAACCACAATTGAAAGCGCCCTATATTAAAAAAAAAAAACTCAATAAAATAGATTTTTGTTCTTTTCATAAAAAAAAGAGGAGAAAGCGTATGAGGTCGCCTTTGTTGAGGGCATTTATTTCCTTTTAATATTGAACATAGAAAGTCTTGCTGCTAATTTTAAATTCAAAATAACTTTAAATATTTGACTAAAAAGTGGAGATGGTTTTTAAAATTAGCTACATATAAAGTATAGATGAATATGTTGGTGACGGCTTCGATGGGTATAGTGTAGCTGGTCATGATAGGGGCCTGACAGGTCTCTAGTTAAATTCTCTGGGACTATTTTCTTGTGTTTTAAAGTAGTAGAGCAGGACATTTAAGTTAAAAGAATACATTCTTAAACGCCGATGCAACTCAGGATCACGAAAGCAGGGGGAAGGAAGAGGCCTTTGAGCCGCGTTCCAGGCAATAGGACGAACCTCTCACTCGCCCGAAATATGTTGGTAACTACATGATATAGTTAGGATCTTATGTAAGCTTATTTAAAGATCCTTTATATTGTAATTTCCTCACTGTTCTCCAGATAAATTAAGTACAATAACGGGTCACATTCATGCTGTTAACTTGCTTAGAACGACACGAAAATAACGAGATTGTAAAGGCAGTTGTAGATATAATGTACAAATCATAAATGAAAAAAGCTATTTTCCAAAAAAGGGTGCTTGCCTTGTTTGTCATTTGTCAAATTTGTCCCCCGTTTGAAACTTTTCTAAATCCATGAGATCCACTTTCCATTGAGCAGGACAAATCCAAACGTGAGGTCATAGATAGATCCTTGAAGTGACGAACAAAAACACTAGATTTGGTAAAAAAGACAATATTGCTTTTATTTATCCGCACAATGATTTCGATCATTGACCCAAATCTGGTTTCATTTAGTTGGATCTCGCAAACAAACATGGGGTCCAAATATTAAGTACTGGATCCCAATCTGCAATGGACTAAACTGAATCCGGGATAGAGATCTGACAAGGTTCCGACCAAAGCGCCAGATGGTACGTCTATCGGATCAGGAACCAATTTTAAAGTTAGGTCCAAATCGGAATCCAATTAGGAGAGATCCGATTAAGTTGGTTAAATGGAAGATTTCTGTAAAAAAAAAAAAAAACTGGGTTTATGGATTAAAAAATATTTTTATAAAATAACGAAAATGCCCCTGAAATGATATATGAAAATATTTTTTGTCCATTAAATTACCTTTCTACCCTTTTCGCTATTGTTAATTTCTAATATATCACTTAAACGGGTAAAATGTAATTTAGTGATGGACGTTAATGTTATATAGGAATAGGGTTTTTTTTTTTTTCAATTTTTTGTGAAGTTAATGGGCAAGCTGTTGTATGCCATTGAGGGACAAATGTGATTGGGCAGCAGCGTTAACTGTTGATTTTGAGGTGAAATAAATGGTTGATATGATGTTGCTGATAGATGAGCGTCTTGTGGATAGGCCCGAACAAGGAGCCAAGCAACTCGAGCGAGCTCGGGTTCGAGTCAGTTCTTTTGTTAAACGAGCCGAGCTTGAGTGGATGGTTCTTCCACTCGACCATTTTCTTCCAGTTGAGTTCGAGCCGAGCTTGAGCCGATGGTGACCATTTTTTCGAGTTGAGTTCGAGTTCGTTGAACGTGTCTCAATTCAGCTCCAAAGCCACAGTAACACTAATGAACTTGTTTTTCTCATTTTCAACTTCATTTTTCCGTCTTTTTTCTCTGCCTTTGTCATTACTCCAATGCGGATGAACTCCTTCGACCAGCATCGGCATCCGACGATCGGTGAAACTGGTGATGGCAATCAGGCCGTGTTTTCTTTTTCTTTTTTTTTTTCTATATCTCTTTCTCTCAAAATCTCTCAAAATAAAAAAAAAACAAGGTTTCTGAAAACCCTCTCTCCCTCAAACGAGAGAAGCCAAGATCGAGCTGGCCGAACTCGGGCTCCCTCTGACTCGTGTTCAGCTCAGTAGCTGTGGTTGTGGATGTTGTTCTTGAATGACTTTGAGTAGTTGTCCTCCTTCACGCAAATTCAAGACAATCAAAGTAGGTGCCTAATAAGGTAAAACCACTCCTCTTTTGTACTGTTTGACGAGAACGTTCATACTTTCTTAGATCTAGCCATAAATTTTGAAGTTTCTTAACTGGCTCTATGGGCCATAACTAGACATTAAACACTTATTAATTACTATTAAATTTAGTTCAACAAATTGACACTGATAAGGTTCAATTCTCATAGATACCTAATCTTGTTGGATGGTTAAAAAAAAAAATCCGTTCCTTTATATTGTGTATATATAAAATAAAAAGTCAATATTTGTTGTGCTTTGGATACGGATATGTAAAATTTAAAAATGTATTGCTAAAATGACTATAAAACACGGCTAAAACTAACTTAAACTGTGGCTAAGCCAATTTAATAACTCTTTTTTTATTAATAGTAAAATTTTAATTTTAGCCACTTGGCAGTATATGGTACAATATTTTATATATAGGAAAACAAGCAAGTACTTGACCCTCGTATGTTAGACTAGATGAAAATCATAGGCCATTGATCCAAGGAGATGAGACGTAGAGATTAAGTTGTTGAAGTACCCTTGAAAAGAAAAAAGGGGTTTGGTTTAAGGGTACTATTACTCGCTTGTTTTCATCTTATTTGCCTTTTCATGATTTCATCAAAGCCTAGTATAGAAGAGTCTCGTAGTTTTCTGTTATATATATATATATATATATAAAGATAGACGTTTCTTTGAGCTAGGTCCTAGTAGCCGCATGTATTGAAACTGAATGGAAACTTCATAAAGGTTCATGACCCCACCGCCACTCCTGCTTCTTTTTAGACCGTGCGGTCCAAACTCTAGCTCCGCCTTCTCTTTCTCACCAAGTGATGGGTCGCACAACCGGTTGGAATGGGTGTCGTGTTATAGCCACATCTTGAGCTTTAAGTCTTGGAGGGTGCTATCTTGGTAGTAGTGAGAAATGTTGAGTTTGAGATTAAGAGTGTTATTATAGAGGCTAAATGCACCGGTTACTGTCCCTCCCTCTTCCCCCATTTCTTCTTCTCCCTCTCTCTCAAATCATGCAATAATAGAAGCAATAAAAACTAATTTTGATTTTATTGGAAAAGACTACATTAAAAAATCTCCACATCTAACTTGCAAGAAAAATAGTGACCCAAAAGAATACTAAGGGGATTAAATGCTAGTTAGAGGGATTAGGAGGAAGAGAAGTATGACGGTGTATCTCAAAATTTTCCAAGTTCAAAGAGTACTAACTTTAGAGAGAGAGAGAGAGAGAGTGAGAGAAACTGGTATATCCCAAATCATTTAGGTCAAGAGAAAAAATTAAACTGGACCCCTTAAAACGATTATTCAACTATCTTTTATATTGCAACACAACCATATAGGGATGATCTTAAAAAATAATGCATCGAAATTTTTGAGAGAAGAAAAGTCAATATTTTCTATGAAAGCAATTTGAACTAAATCATATTTTATGTTAAATTAGTAAAGTTTAGCATATTGGGATGTTCATATTTCAAGTTGTTTGTATAATAACAACTTAAAGGTCTACATTTTGTTTATGGCTAAATGATATATATGTGTGTGTTTGTGCGTGTGTACAAAGAGAGATGTGACATGAGACAGCCCATCCAGAGCTGCATTTATGGCAGAGGTTGTCGCAGGCGCCCGCATTCAATCACGCCCATGAACTTTTATATATATATATAAAAGTTTGAATCCGATCAGATGTCATTTTTAAATTCAAATCTGATTCAATTTTTCAATCTGAGAGTGAAAGAGAGCAAAATGAAAATTGTGGAGAGATAAGTTTATATGTAATGTATGTCGAATTAAATAGAACCCCCAATACCCAATTCGGACCAAATATTTTCAGCGAAATTATGTAATCCGGTCAACCCAAGTGTCAAATAACCAGCTCAATATCAGCCCATCACGGGTCAGGTATCTAACTACCCATTGTTGCCCACTCTTACAAGCAACTTAGCATGGAGGACCATTACCTTTTCTTAATACAATATTTTTATGACAATTTTTGAATCAAATTTCGTGTCACAAAGAATGCGACGTTGATGGGTTTCTAGAGTCGTTATGTTAACAACTTTTATTGGAAAAGTGGAGAAAATTTGAAAAAGTTGGGCGAATAAGATAAGGAAATTATGTATGGAGGTTCGAACCGGATAAGTTCAATAGACCGTTGGCCCGCCCTTGAAAAAAATCCTACCTTCGCCTCTGCTCCTAAACTTATTCCATTAAAATAAACTAGGTTGGTCCAAATAAAGCAGTACGCCTTTCCCTCTCTAATACTCCCAACCTCCATCTAAATAAATCCAAAGAACCTTGTTTAACTGCACTTTTGCTTGTCCCCCCACTTTTGGCAGGTCAAACCGACCCATTACCTCTCATATGAAATTATGCCGACCCATTACCTCCCATATGAAATTATGCCTTCCTTTTCCATCACGGGCGCATTATGCCTTACTTTAAATGCCTCCTAAAGCGCAGCAATATATATATATATATATATATATATATATATATATATATATATATATATATATATATATATATATATATATATATATATAGAGTGATTAAATGATGACTCTAATATCTAGAGTCATCTAATCAATTAACAATGTTAGATGGATGGTTGAGAGATAACGACAATCAAAAAAACATATAAATTATTACTACATAACAAAAATGACCATCACCTTTTCTCCATATTTTTTTCTTTAACCGTCTCTCATGTTAAATCAAAAGATCTTGATCAGATAGTTGAGTGAACTTAAAAACCAGAATCATTATTTGATTATTTAATTATATATAATAATAATAATATATAATAATAATAATAATAATAATAATAATAATAATAATAATAATAATGATGAGATCCCTAAATTGCCAGTGGAGCCCTCCACTGCGACATTTTCGTCGGATAGTAGAGTCGTGAAACCTCTCACCCCCATGTCCTTCTTACTAAATTAAACAATGTTCATGTGATCCTTAAGCTTCCAAAAAGCTAAACACCCATATTAAGCTTTTTGACATTTCATGAGATTTTATGAACATGATGTCCAAGCTGAAATAATTGATGACTTTATATATCCTCGTGAGCTCCTAAGTCAATAATTATATATATATATATATATATATATATATATATATATATATATATATTGTTAATTGCTTACTAGAAATCAAACCTTCTAAAATGTCACCTGAACTCGAGTACACTCACTCTTGACTGGTAAAGGATCTGAATCTCGAGGTGGGAGGAAGGAAAAAAAGTTGTATTTTTGCATCTACTTTTTGTCCATATTTTGAACAAAGAATCAAGTTGCTTGATTCTTTTCTTCGTAAGAGCCACGCACTTTACACAAACTAATAAATAGAAAGGTGGAACCTTAACAAAAAATTGTAAGCTAAGATGGAAACAATATAAGCTTAGTAACAAATTGAATGGTAATTCTGTTTTTTAAAGTCACCAAGTCGTCTGATCTACCATAGTGGACGGCCAAGAGAAAAAAAAAAAAAAAAAAAGTGATACATATTTTAATAATTTAGTATTAGTTCACAATTTTTTTTAATCATTTTGTATGAATAACCATAAATAAATAACTCTAAATTGCTGGAGATGTGTTCACTCACTCCATTGAACATTTTTAATGCAAACCGGAAAAAATTACCACCAAATGTACCACTTTTCCAGAATTGCAAACAAAAGCTAAGCGTGAAACTGGAAAATTTTTTTTTTAAAAAATTGCCGTCAAATTTACGTGCACTGCATGTTACTTGTATTAAATAAATAATTAAAAAAAAAAAAGATAGAGAGAGAGAGAGAGAGCACATGGGAAGAGGAGGTGGTCGCGGTCTTCAAGATGGCTCATGAGCATCGAGACAGGACGCCCACTCCGCTTCCCACAGCAATTCGCCTGCCACCACGTGGCGCCTCGTGCTTCTTCACCCCCAACCCCGACCTCCCCCCTGAAACCTTAGAGAGAGAAAACATACAAAAACCACATTAAATAAATTAAAATTTATGAGCTACAATAGAAAAGGAATTTCTATCTCAATCTCCCCCCCTCTCTTTCTCTCTCTAAAAATAATGAGAACAACAGCCTCACATCACAGGAATCATTCTCGTTCAATTTAATTTATCACCCAGAAAATTAATTAATCCCTTTCCTTCCCATTCACCACACGACGCCCTGCCCCGCAAGGCATCTCCCTCCCTTTCTCTCTCTACACCTTGTTAAATTTGGTGGTGCCCCACTCGAGGTGGGATCCCATGCGGAACGCCTGCACTGGACCTTCAGTAGGGCCCCCTCCACTCCGCACTCCCCTTCCCAGCCATGAATAGTGGCGGCCCTCACCGTCCCCCATGGCTCGGACCCATCCCACCACCACTTATCTAATCCGAATTGCCTCATACTTGACTCCAACTGGTCGTCACGCTCGAACCCTAGGCTTGGATCAACTGAACTGCGCTTAGTTTGAGCGGATCAACTAGACGACCGCGCTTGGTTTGAGCTCAAACTAACTCGTCTTTGTAAGCTGAAGCAGTGGCGGAGCCAAAATTTTTTAGCTATGGGGCAGTAGTACATAGTTTAAAAATTTTCAAACTAAAATATATGTTATTTTAAAAATAAAGCAAATATTGACGTGGGCAACACAGGCGTGAAGCTGGGTTGAGACTCCATTTCACATGGAACTTTCTTGGGCTGGCGTGGGCAGGCGCCCACACCTGCCCCACGCTGGCTCCGCCACTGAGCTGAAGCACAACGAGAGAAGCGATCTAAGAGATACTCGTACTCACTTTCCATGTGATTGGAAAACGCTAAAGAAGAGCAATTAAGATTAGTTTATAATATAGGTTTAAGGATAAGTTGAAAATCTCTCTTTCTCTCTCTTATTGTCCTTTTGTCCTTTTCTCACTCAGTCGCTGGCACGTGGTCCCCCACCGCACGTGGGCTCAACCCTTCTCTCTCATCTCTCTACACTTCACTTTCAGCCATTTGTTTAGATTTTCTCTCTCTAAGTTCTTCTCTCTCTAAGTTTTTTTTTCTCTCCCTAAGAGGGAAAAGCGCGAAGGGGGGAGAAAACTCTGTTCTGCGGCCTCTTCCTCCTCCGTGCACGGCGTTGTCGCACTCGGGGGTCCGCACGTGCTCGGCATCTATGGGGGCCAACCGTCCCTCCCCCATTAGATTTACAGCGTCGCACGTGCGAACCTCCCCCGGCCTCCACACCGTTCCCCCTCTCCCTGCTCTTGGCCCACCTGATCTTTAACGCAGAAGGAGACGCCCTCCGTTTCTCAGAAGAGAACGACGGCCGTCTTTTGGTTTTGCTTCCTCCATTAATGGAGGAGGGAGGAGGAGGAGGAGAGACCGAAAGCCTGGGCCCCCACAACGCCGTCCCTTTCCCCGTTGCTCAAAAGACCAAGCTGCCCTCCTGCTGCTCGCGGAGGGAGATTCTTAAGAGGAGACTTCACTCTCTCTCTCTAAAAAGTTGTACTCTTCTGTTGCGTGACGGAAGAATCGACGGATTTCACCGACTTCAATGCGTTCCTCGCGTAATAATTAGTAGTCGTGTGAAATGCCTGAATGCACGAACTCCCCTCGTTCGCATTCCCTACAAAAGTTTCGTGACGATGATGGCGATCGCTTTTACATGAAGATGGTCAAGATTGGTGGGGTGTTTTAATCATCTCGGCCGCTTCATGATCCTCAGATTCTCGCCACCAACTTGAATTTCAGCAGCGAGCTTGATTGATGCTCTGATGTTGTGCGCATCGTGAAGTTTTACAAGATGAAATGGGTTGTGAAGGGAATGATGATGAGAAGGGCGAAGACGGTGGTGTGGCGATTATCGGTGAGGCGTGGGGACGGGGGAATGTCAAAGATCGACGTCAGCCACATGATAGAGTTGACCGGAAAATGGCCGTGTTTTCCGGCAGATGCCGACGGAAAAGGACGTGACTCGGCCTGGGATGCGGATGAGTGGGACAAGGTAAGACCCACCGGCGGCCCGAGGGGAGCACAGTGGCCCATTTGTCCTCTTAGCCAGTGAGGAAGGAAAGCTGCAGCCGCACCACTCCCCACCTCTCACAGCTTTCAATGGCCTCGCTTTCAAACCATGGCTGGTTCTCAGGACATGTTCGCCCTCTGTCATTTTCCTAGAGAGAGAATGGGGAAAAGAAAGAGAATATACAACCAATTTATGTATAAAACAAAGATGTAGAGGGTACATATACATGGATAACACTAACAAGATGGAAAATGAAATGTAAAAAAAAAAAAAAAAGGTGAAAAAATCTGAATGAACATTTTCGCTTTGCTTTTCCTCCGCAGTAAAAATTTGACCTTCTTCCGTTTGCTGAAACAACTCAAGGAGAAGGCATCTGGAAATTCGAAAAAAAAAAAAAAAGAGGGCAGATTTTTCCTTTTCCTGCTAGTTTTTGGTCCTCCTGATCTCCCTACCTTAGCTACCATCTGACCGATCGATTGCTACCGTTGCTGCTACTTGTTTTCCGGCGCCTCCTTGATGCTAGTGTCCACGGAGCAGAAGCTTCCGTCCAGCTCGGTGCTGCCGCGGCCCCCATTGCCGCCACCAACGTGAAGCTCCTTGAACATGGCCATGACCTGCAGCATCGTGGGTCGCCTCCACGGCCGGTCATCGAGGCACTGGCAGGCAATTCTCAGGTGCTGCAGTAGCTCCATCTCCAGCCCCGGCTGGTCCTTCGTCTTCAGCGCCGGGTCGAACACGTCGCTGATCTTGAGCTTGGCGTGCTGCTTCACCCACCCCACAAGGTTGTTGTCGCCGAAGTCGGACGAGTCCGTCGGCTGCCGGCCCGTGAGAAGCTCCAGCAGGACCACCCCGAAGCTGTAGACGTCGCCCTTGGTGCTGCACCGGAAGCTCTGGTAGTACTCCGGCGGAACGTACCCCGGCGTGCCGGCCAGAGTGCTGACGCTCAGGTGCGTGTCCATCGCGCTCATGAGCCTCGCCATCCCGAAGTCCGACACCCGTGCCTCCAGGTTCTCGTCCAGCAGCACGTTGCTGGACTTCATGTCCCTGTGAATTATGTGGGGTATGCAGCTGTGGTGGAGGAAAGCGAGGCCCCTCGCCGCCCCGACGGCGATCTTCCTCCTCGCCGGCCAGTCGAGGTTGACGCCGCCCTTCTTCTGGTCGTGAAGGACGTCGTCGAGGCTGCCGTACTTCATGTACTCGTACACAAGGAGTCTCTCCTCTCCGACCTTGCAGTAGCCGAGCAGGGGAACCAGATTCCGGTGCTTGATCTTCCCGATCGTCTCCATCTCTGCCGTGAACTCGCGGTCGCCCTGGCCGCTCACGTGGATGAGCTTCTTGATGGCGACGACGCTGCCATCCTTGAGCTGCGCCTTGTAGACGTCGCCGAACCCGCCGGAGCCGATCAGGCTGTCGTGGTGGAAGTTGTTGGTGGCCTCCAGCAAGTCCGCGAACGTGAGCTTCCGCAGCGGCTTATCAAAGGTGGAGAGGTTGATGCTCAGCGCCTCGCGTGTCGTCGCCGTGAACTTCCAGCCCGTCGTGCGCGTGTAAGTCCCGGAAGAATGATTGTCCGCGAAGCCGGCAGCGGCTGCCGCGGCAGCCTCCTTCTTCCGGCGCTTCTTGCTCTCGACGACGACGATGATGATGCCGAAGAAGCAGAAGAGGGAGAAGAGGAGTGCCATCGCCACGCTACCCGCCAGGGATGCCTGCTTCCCGTGGGACTTCCCGCGCCCCCTTGAATCAGAGGAGGCAGAGTCGTCGCCTCCGCAGGGAGGAAGCGGTAGGCCGCAGAGGCCGGAATTGTTCTCGAACACGGACGCCGGAAAGGAGAAGAGCTGACCGCCGTTGGGGATGGGACCGCTGAGATTGTTGTTGGAGACGTCGAGGGACGAGAGGAGGCCAAGGTGGGAAAAGGTGGGTGGGATCGGCCCCTCCAGCTGGTTGTGGGAGAGGAAGAGCTCGGCAATGAAGGTCAGCTTTCCCAATTCATCTGGGATCTTCCCGGTGAGCGAATTGTGGCCCAGATTGAGCACGAGGATGTAGAACATGTTGCCGAACTCAGGCGGGATGGGGCCGGAAAGTGAATTGTAGGAGAGGTCCAGGAAGATCATGCTGCCATTATTGCTGAAAGTATAGTGGAAGTCGCCCATGTAAGTTCTGGTAAAATTGCAGGCGTGCCGGGTGGGCACCCTCTGGAGGTTCTCTTGCCGGATGCCGCTGAACTCAAGGAGGCTTCCGGCGCCACGGCAGGTCGGGCTCCCGTCGTTCTTCAGATAGACGTAGCGCTTGTCGGAGATGAGGCCTGCAGCAATGCTGCCCGACTGCTTGGCCAAAGCGCCTGGTATGGGTCCCGTCAGGTTGTTGCTGTTGAGGTCCAGCCAGATGAGGCTCTTGCAGTCGCCGAGTTCTGGGGGGATCATGCCGGAGAAGGAGTTGTTCTTGAGCTGCAGGATCGCGAGCTTCGACATCCGGCCGATCCACGGCGGTATCCCCCCGGAGAGCTGGTTCGACGACAGCGAGATCCAGTTGAGATTGGTGCAGTTGACAAGGCCGGCGGGGATGCTCCCGGTGAGCCAGTTGTTGTCGAGTACCAAGTTCTCCAGCGTGCTGATCTTCGAGAGCTCCTCCGGTATGGTCCCTTGGAGCATGTTCAGCCACATAACCAAGTCCCGAAGACGCCTGAGCTCGCCGAGGCTCGGCGGGATCGTCCCCTTGAGGTAATTGAAGCTCAAGTCCAGAGAAACGAGCCCGGAGCAGTTGCCCAACGTCGCCGGAATAGAGCCATGGAACTGGTTGTCCTGGAGGTAGAGCTCTCGGAGGGAGTTCCCCGAGTTCCGGCAGATGCCCTCTGGAATGGGGCCGGAGATGTTGTTCGAACTCAGATCCAGGATCTCTAGCGCCGACATGTTGGCGATGAGGTCAGCCGCGAGCTCGCCGGTGAAGTTGTTGTAACCAAAAAGGATATTCCTGAGGTTGCTCAAGAGGGATAGGCTTTCCACAGGGAGGTTACCGGAGAAGCTGTTGCCCGTGAGGTTGAGAATCTCCAGAGCAGAGCAGTGGGCAAGCGACGGCGGGACCTCTCCCGAGAACTTGTTCATGGAGAGATCGAGATTGCGCAGAGACGAACACGAGGAGAAGAGCGAGGAGGGCAGCTCACCTTGCAGGCGGTTGCCGGAAAGGGAAAGGGACTGGAGGTTAACGCCGAACCCGGCAGCAGGGATTACTCCGGAAAAGGCGTTCCCCGAAAGGTTGAGGTACGTCAGCCGCCGACATCCGATGAGGCCGTCCCCGATATCGCCGGACAGCTTGTTAGCCGAGAGGTCCAAGTGCTGGAGGGAGGCGCAGGCTCCGAGATCCGGCATCCCGCCGGAGAAGTTGTTCACCGACAGATCGAGCACCTGGAGGTTCGTGCATCCGGCCACTGGAATCAGACCCGAGACCGAGTTTCCGTGGAGACTCAACACCTGGAGTGTCTTGCAGCCGCCGGAGGAGACTATCCACTCCAGCGCACCATCACCGGAGATGCCGTTCGAGCTCAGGTCGAGCATCGCGAGCGCGGGGGGCAAGCTTCCGCCGCTTCCGGCGGCGGCGGCCGAGTAAGAGAGCTTGTTCGCGGAGAAGTTCAAGCGAGCAAGACTATAACAAGAGCCAAGGCCGGAAAGAGAGGGGAGTTCACCGTCGATGAAGTTTCCAGAGAGGTCAAGCTCAACGAGGCTCTTCCCGCAGGCCAGCCCGACGAACGCCGATAGGTTGCCGGTCACGTTGGCGTAGCCCAGACGCAGTCTCTCCAGCGCAGACATGCCCATCAACAACGCAGCCACGTGTCGGAGATCGACGTCCAGCTGCCCCCCGCTCAGATCCAAAGACGAGACGCGACGGGTGTCGGCGGCGCAGGTGACGCCGGGGAAAGAGCAGGGGTCGGCGTTGGGTAGCCAGTGGACGAGGGACCTCGGGTTGGAGACGGCTGCCTTGAAGGCAAGGAGGCGGCGGGCATCGTCGCCTCCGGAGGACAACCTCCGGGTGGGAGCGGCCTCCGCCCGAAGGAGGCCGCGGGCGGAGGCCGGGAGGAGGAGGAGGAAGCAGAGGAAGAGGAGGAGGTTGGTGGTGCCAATCCTTCTGTAACTTTCCATAGGTGACAAAACCTTTACGTGTTGGTGGTGGCTTCTCTTCATTCTGGTCTGGGAAGTAGCTCCGCCATTACAACCTACCAGCAGAGAGAGAAAAAGAGAGACAGGGAGTCAAAAAAGACGAGACTGAAGGGATGGGATAGGTACTTATAGCAGAGCAGAGCACAGCACAGCATAGCAGAGAGAGTAAGAAGAAGATGAAGAAGAAGAAAGACTCGATAGAGAGAGAGATGAGCTGGTGGTCACATGGCATATGAAACAAGAAGAGAAGAGAGAGAGAGAGAGAGTTGGATTTTTTTTTTCTGATGCGAAGGGATTTTTTTTATCAGTATTTTTGGGGAAGTGTTTCAGTCGAGCTCCCCTAAACAACTCTCTCTTTCTCTCTCATCCTTCCCTTTAAAAAATAATATATAGATAAAGAAATTGCGTGCTTCGATTGACGAGAGAGAGAGAGAGAGAGAGAAGAGGAAGGATGTGGGGTCCACGGTGGAGGGCGAGAACCCGCAGGCTGCCGGTGGACGACGAGATGTCGAATGACCTTTTTGCCCTTATTCCCAACGAGTGATAAATGAGCTCCAGGAGAGGTGCTTATACTATTCTTTTAAAAGACTATTTCGCCCTCGAAGAATTTGTGAATGGCCGGCCAGTGTCGATCCGTTCGGGTTAATCGCGTCCGACCCGGTTTCATTTAGCTTATTTTCGATTTTTTTTTTTTTTTTTTTTGCTTGGTGAATCTATTCTCTCTTCCAGCTAACTCCGTTCCAACTTTCGAAAAATTATTGTTCTAGGCGTAGTGGGCTGAATCGCTTGGTTTTTTTATTTTTTGAAATAGAAAATGTTTGAACATATTAGAATTATTTATTTTAATGAAAAATAGTTTTTAATATTTGGGCCCATTGACAAAGGATTAGTTTGAGTCCAGAATGGAATAGATTCGATTTATAGACCAATTTGTACAACAGTAATTGAAACCTTATTAACAATATTTTCAATTTGAGAAAAATAAAACCAATTGCATCCGATATTTAACTAAATTATATGATTTTTATATCTGTTTCTTCTCCTATTTTTCGTCTCCCTTAACATGAATTATTGTGTGGAAAATGAAAATTTTTTGGATATTTTTCAAGGAAAAATTAGGCCACCAACTTGTTGAAAACGTTGTCTCTTGGAGGAAACCATACTCACTTCCGTTGTCCGGATCACCAGAGTCACTCGAAAGTTGTGTTTGTCACAAACACAAAGTGGGAGTTTCCAAGTTGAACTCGACCAATCATTAAGCTTTTGGACGGGTTTTGGCGGACCATATTAAGCCAACGCAAACATTGGAATATTAAGTTTTTTTTTTTTTCTTTTGGTATCATTAAGTTTTTTTTTTAATTATTTAAATAATATTTTTTGTTGATCCACAATTGGTACAACTGAATCGTTTCAGTGCAACCTAGACGATTGGGTTCGGTTTTCAAATTATAATTAAATATTTACATAATTCATAATAATTGACAAAATTTCACTCATTCTATGTTGTTTTTTTTTTCATTTATTTCCATATTTGTTCTTACGATTTTAAATCAAACCATTTTATTTTTATCAAATTCTTGGAAACACGTCTTGTTCTTTACTTGGTGGCTTGTTTTGATATCAAAACTTTCTTGATCCGAGGGGCATAACTTAATTGGTCAAGTTAGCAGATTAGTGAGAGTTTGGTCGTCAGTTTGTTTCTAGTGAGTTTGGACTACCAATGATAATGAAAGTTCAAGTCTGATTCACGGAGTATTTTGGTTTTCTAAAATTATGAGAAAATCCTTTTGATCTCAAACAGGAATTGGATAGGGGGGGCTTTGTTCCTTTCTTCCAAAGTCGAGGAATTTTATTTTTTTGAATTTTTTTCTTAAATTGATGTCAACGAAATCTCACATTCAGAATCATGTCATCCTTTTGGTCCTCCTCAAACAGTTTCTTCAGTACAAGAGAAAGAATATTTTGAGGAATTAATGGAAAAAAGCATGATAAGATTCAACACCAGACACTCTATTGTAAAAGTATTACCTAATTGACTCAAAAAAACAAAAAAAAAAAGTTATGTATTTTCTGTTTCAAAAAACTTTAATTTTAAGAAATTCAAATATCATAGTGATTCATTTATCCCAACAACTCAAAGAAGCAACTTTTTTTTTCTTTTCCTTTTGTTTTATTCTCTAAAAGCACCAGCATCTAGGAATGCATGAAAGATGCGTGTAGTCATGCACTTCTAAAGCAGTATTAGAAGGTTTTCAAAAAGCTTTTGGTGTTTTCGGCTGACTCTTTTTGTTTGACTGTACAACCAACCGACTAATTAATCATATATACATACATACACACATATACAAAAAATGCGTATGCGTCGTCTATTGATAAAATGTCGCATTACCTGCCGTTCCTATCATTGGTTCAAATTTCAAAACCAATTGCTCCTTCTACAAAGTCAATTGTACTTCTCATAACCCATAGTAATTTCCCACAAGTAAAATTTTAAAAACTTGAGAAAATAACATGTTAACTACATTGGAAACAAATAATTATTGAAACAAATAAATTTACAAAGTACTTCTTCAAAACCATCATATATTTGGTGACCCAGAAAAAAATGTTTGGCGATAAAATCATAGCTTGTGAAAAGACGAAGAAATGAATCAAGGGTAACGCGGTAAATTCCTCGCCAAAACTTAAAAGTTGCCGATGGCCAAAGTCTCGCCGCGGAATTCGTGCCGATCCCGTAAGGACATAAACGTCATTTTGATGTTTTCGTGCAGCTGCCTGAATTCACCGTACCAGCTTGGCAACCTCATCGTCATTTGGTCGCACCCGAGAGGGTTATCTTGTCTTTTCACATCCGTCCGAGAGTACGCGTCAGACCGTTTGACGGTCTAGTCCCAAATCATCACGAAGTTTCACGCCGCAGAGAAAATTCGCGCGCTGTGGAAACACCCTCGGAATTGGAGATAAACTTCGAAAATGCCATTCGCCGGCCCCTTTCAGGATAAATCTCCTCGGGGCAAAGTACAGGCGCTGTAGGCCGTGAAAGTGACGATTGCGTCTCCCCACACCTGTCGCTCTCGTCGGAGTCTGGGCTCGCCTGGGTGCGCCGGTCCAAGCCCAGGTGGGTCCTGACCTTTTGGCTGCATTTAGTTCGCCACAGTATCTGGGTCAGGGCTAGGTCGCTATGGTTGAGCCTGGACCCTGTCCAACCCTCCCTCATGGACCCACCTCCATCACTTTCCGGTCCAATCTATAAATATAAATATAAATATAGATAGAAATGATATGTATACATACATGTGTATATATAAATTAAAATTAACCAGTTGATTCTCTTGTTAAAAGTGCTATGAAACTGTGGCTAATGAATAAAAACCTACTGCCATATAATAAACCATTGAGAAGATCGCCAAGTTTTCGTGATTCGCTGTCGAACACCAAGCCTATTCCAACAGCTCGGACTCAGAAGCTTGTAGCATTGGTCATGATAAACCCCAATTTATGACTTCCCCCTTAGCAGAAGGCGAAGAGATGAATCAATTGATTCATAGGATCCCATGTCGGTGCGGGACTGAGAGGGCTCGAACCGGCAGCTTCCGCCTTGACAGGGCAGTTTTGATGGCTAACTTATCCTTTCTAAAGATTTTAAACGATGATTTTAAGAATTTAACCATCCGACAACATTTGGTCGCTGGCTGATTTCAGTTTCTCTTCTCACTCTCTTTCTATATATATATATATATATATATATCATTGTTTCACATTTCTTTTCAAATGGGATGGGAAGAAGATGATAAAGAAGAATCTAGAATCTAGAAGTAATCAGGAAGCTCTCTCAAGAAAAGCCAAACATGTGGCAATCTTTGCCGATGTTAGGATATGCTCATACACTTTTTGGCTTTTTCTAAATGCTGTCATCAATGGTTCATGTTTGTGGACTTCCTAATTTTTCTAAGCAAGCATAGCAAAATTGAATCACTTAAAGAAGATTTTGATTCTTTGTATAGTTGTAAAGCATAGTTCAACCATCTCTCTCTCAGTCACTCTCTCTCTAAAGTTAGTACTATTAGAATTGAGGAAAAGTTGGGATAAGGTAAGAGGGCTTTGTCGTTTCTCTTTCTAGCATATTTTGATAAGATTTGACTCCAAATATATTTATATTTACACTAAGTTTGATACACCAAAATAGTATTAATAAAAAAGATAATATTTTCTTTCAAGTAGGCTGCGTTGATCAATGGGTGAAGTGAATGTCTTTTTGGAGTAGCATACTAGGCGGCAAGGCGGTGCGGTGCACCTCAAAGGGGTCCAAGGTTCAAATCCCGTGGTCACTATGACGACCTAATGCACTCATTCCCTAAACCGTAATAGGTCCCAACACAATCTTTGTGAACCCTGGTGGTGACCGACACATGAAAGAAGCAGTTGCGTCTCTTTCGGGGCGGAGGCAGTGCAATGAACCACTTTCTCTAAAAAAGAAATGCATTTTTGGAGTTAAACACAAGAGACTAAGCTGTTTGACTCTTTAAATGCAATTCATGCATTTATTCTGATAGCGTGCTTTAGGGCAATTAAACCACTGGGTGGCATATAACTGAAGCTTAACAAAGGATGCTTGATTCCCATGAAAACCATACTTTTATCACATATGTAATAAATAACTCAGCCATTTATATAAATATCTACTCGGTCCCTCCCCCTCTTTAAGATCATAATAGTTGGATCATGAATTTTTCCACTTCCATAAGATTTGGATCGAAAAATGGATCTTGGCATTATCCAAACATCAAAATTTTGGCATTTGCGATTTGAACCGTTATGTTCCGGAGTCTCCAACGCAAAAAAACTAATTTTATTTGTATTTAAATTCATAATCAAGATCCAGATCCAGTAGAATCATACTAGTTGTACTTTGGTCCAAGTTCCCAATTAAGTCTAGTGACCCATTGACAAAAAAAAAAAAAAAAATCCCCCCACAATATCTCCCCAGCTACATGAGACACTAAGATCAAGCAAGGCTATTTAAACTCATAAAGGGCATTCCAAGCCCTACTTTGTTTGAGAAAAGAAATTATAAAAAAAAAAACTTTTTTTATATGCTTAAATCAGTCAGAGATATTTGTTTTGGAAAGCTTTATGCACTAAACTTTGTTGGTAGTCAATAAAATAATAATAATAATAAATAGTTCACATATGATGCATCATCTTCAATTTAGTGGTAGTTATCATGATGGAAAATCCTGTTTCTTCCACAGTTATGACTGTCTAGTCACAGAGAGAGGACATCATATCAGGTCCCCCAACTCCTGTTTGGGCAAAAGATGAAATTGGGGCATTAATGCTACCACACAAGAAGAAGGAAACTCTGAAGAAAAAGGCTGAAAAGAAGTTGATCTTTTTGGGCACTCAAAACCATGAAAAGGTGAACACTTTGGGAGTTCCACACACCTGCTGCTGCTTCTGTCCCATGCCCCTTCCTTTTTCCACTTTACACATCAGTCATTTGGGGCTTGTGCTTAAGCATCCATTCCAATGATCCACAAAAAAAAACCCTAAAATCTCTTCCAACTTGCAGAAACAGCTTGAGGCAAATGTACTTTCATGCTTTTTTAATTCTTTTATGTTTTACATGCCTTTTCAAATGTGAGTTCTCACCTCAAGAGCATAAGAACAGAGAGTTTTTTGGCTGTTAATATGCTTGACTTTTTCATAGCTTTGTTTTTTTTTTTTTCTCTCTCTCTCTCTCTTTAGTGGATTGTAGTGTCAAATTAGGAGCAGGGGCGGAGCGAGAAATTTTTTCTGGCTGCGGGGCAGTAGTAATAAATTTTGAAATTTTAAGGGGAACCAACATGTAAATAAGAAAAATTGCCCTAAGTTGTCTACAGAAAAATACATATTTTTTACGGCTCAGGCTCGGTGTAGACGTTGCCCACACCTGTCTCTGCCCATGACCATGCCTCAGTAAATTAATATCCTTTTCACACAACTTTTTCTTTTTTTACTGCCCTCCTGCTTTTCAATCCAAAATGACAAACTTGTTTGCTCTTAAATTTTGAAAAGAATTGGGAGAACGCTTTTAATTTTGAGAGCTAAAGATTAGTCTAAGATCAAGGTTGTGCTTCAGAGCCACAAGGTGGCTAGTGTGGGCAGTTGCCTACAGCAGCCTCACAAACTTTACTTATTTTTATGTTAATAATTTTATATATTTGGTTGTTTATATACATGTATAGGTGCCCCTCAAAACATTAAGGTTATTGAATTAGTGCCTCCACCAGCCAAAGTTTCTGGCTCCGCTAGTTTGTGCTTCCTTGACACCCTTTAGAGACCGTTTTGATCGTCATTAGATCATCATCCAAACACTCTTTAAACACTATTTTAGAGAAAAAAAAACCTCTAAAATGGTGTTTAAGGGTGTGATTCAAACACGACCCAAGTCTTTTTACAAAGTGAAACTCATTCACTTATCTAGGAAGTTGGACTTAAAAGATTCAAACTAAAAGAGAACTGTCTCTATTGGAAGAAAATTAACCTAAGCTCAGTTCGCATATCTAAAGAAATAGAAAAAAATGTTGTGAATATCAATATCGGGGGTTGATCATATTGACTGACATGCAATATTGGCCAGCATCAGCCAGTCTTGTGATTTGAATAATATTGTATCAATTATGAAAGGAAAGGAAAGGAAAGGAAGGGAAGGGGACCCGCTGGTGCTGCTCCATACTGCCCCATACTGTAGGCATCGTAATTCTATTTAAAGCATGTCTTGTTGAAGAACAGTTTGATGATGAAAAAGTAAAAAGTGAAAATATTTTTCCTCCAACAACAATAGTAAAGGACCGAATTCTTTTGAATGAAGAATGTAAAACGCGAGAAATTTTGTTCATGAAATATTCATTTCCGAAGTCCTTAATTTGAATTGCGGCCATAATATCAACAAGTATCAGATCTGCACCACATTCAGGTTGAACAAATCAAGGAAAATTACATACTTATTGAACTTGGGCAGCTTAAGCAATTTGCAGGAATGAAAAGTGCTTACATTTTTATATATTTACGTGCAATTATTTTTTGAATCCTTTTTATCTATCTTTGCAACCAAAAAAAAAAAAAAACTCTTTAATCAAATTCATATTCAATATTTACAGGTTTCTTTTTTTCTTTTTTCGGGCATTGATCTCTTCACTCTTCTCAACGTAATTTCTCTTAGAACTTTTTTAATGAAGTTTTTATGCTCATATACCAATCATATACCAATCCGTGAAGTTAGAAAATTTTCATGACCTGGACCGAATTATAGTTTTAAAATTTTAACACCGACCAAAATACTAACTTTTCAAAATTTTTCTATAAAATAAATGGAATTTTCTAAAATATATATGTGAATTTTAAAACTTTTTTTCCTGGAGTTGGGGTTGGGGGCAGGGCCCTTGGCTCTCTCTCTCTCTCTCTCTCTCTCTCTCTCTCTCTATATATATATATATATATATATATATATATATATATATATATATATATATATATATATTGCAAATAAACATAAAGTAGTCTCTCATATCTTGACTATAATAGTTGCAATATGAAACGGACCAAGGATTTGGAAAAGAAAGAGAAAAGTTCAAGTGGGTGGTAATGGAATCCAGTTAGGTGCTCTTTAATTTTACAATTATAAGTTGACTGATATAAAAATGCCCTTCGCTATGCATGTGGAAGCCAAGTTTCTACGTTATTCCCGTCTTCACTTTTTGGTTGAAGTGTCACAAACAATTGGTTAATGATGTCACATAAAGGCAAATGACAAAAAACTAAGCACATCCTAAGACATGCCCCAACTCAAGGAGAAGTCCCTTATTATATGCATACTTTTAATGCTAAGCTTATGATAGAAGCAAAACCACTTTGATTTTTAGGAAAATGTCACTGTCTAGGGTGACCCAGATTTGGAAAGCAGCATATATTATATCTACATATGCATATGTTTTGGTAGGTGTATATAAATAATATGATATGATTCTCAACTTGGCGAACTTCATTACTATGTCATATTATATGGCAGCTGCATGTTTTCATGCTACACGTAAAGGCACGACTGAACAATTCCCGGAATTTCCCAAAGCGACTTCTCTGAATAGATTAATATTATTGGAAACAACTTGATAGTGCCCACCAATGCAAGAAACCTTCTGATCCTTATAATAAATAATGGAGTATAAGCTTATAAGAGTAAGAATCTTTTTTTTTTCTCTCTCTCTCTCTATCTCTTTTGCTTGTTGGTGAGGTTCCCTGTACACCCACATTTGACCAAGTCAGCTGCTTTTCTCTCACTAAATGGGCCCAAAAGATGTGTTTGATTAGGAATCACACACGCGGCATATTTTTTCTCCCTTCCAAGAAGATTTATACTTTTCTTAGTTAATAAGTTTGGGTTCTTGTTGGTTGTTGGGGTTTTAAATCGCTCGAAAATCTCCCCCGTGTCACACCAATGGAACAACTCGTGACGTGTGCTCCACTTGTAAAAGTTTAATAATTCATCATCTTTGAAGGCACGAAGCTCTTTAAAAAGAGGAACTTGATCAATAAAAATGACTTCTCTAGGTGTTTAATATAACTATTTTTCGTGGAATGCGGAAGTATATATATATATATATATATATATATAAACAAACTGATATCAAGAAATGAGGCTATTAGTTTTATGTGCAAGTGTTCGCCTTGGCGTGTCCGTTCCGTTCCCACGGACACAAGGATCAATAATGCGAGGGCTGAACGTGGCTTGCGTCCGAAAATGCAGTCCGTTTTACCCTTTTTTTTAACTTGAATGCGAGTTCGAATATCAAGATTAAATAACTTCTGACTTTTACCTATGAGAGTAGAAAATATTTGTCAGAGGAAAATGTGATATATATATATATATATATAGTTAAGATCATCAATTTTCACTGTTACTATGTGGTGCACATCATGTATAATTTTTTATTTTTCTTATTAGACCAGGTAAGAGTCCAATTGAAAGATTGATTTTTGTGAACATTACTGTGTGACATTCTAATGGATGGATAGATATATCACTCTTTCACCCAAGTCTAGAAGTTGTCCTGTGGCTAAACAAATCATAAGTTGTTGCTATAAAGTGAAATTTTCCAGCCACTCAAACCTTTGTCATGTGATTGGCTACCAATTGGAAGATTTCTCTCTCTCTCTCTCTCTCTTTCTCTCTCTCTCTCTATATATATATATATATATATAAACGGAAGAATAACACTAGTTATTTAGAGTCATTTAACCAGTTAATTAAAAGTGTTCAATCTATGATGGTTAAGAAAAACCAAGATGACTATATATATATATATATATACGCGGACGAACCAATTTATCGTACATTATATATATCAAAATGATTAATTTTTTAGAAAACAAAGGCTAAAGGGGAGAAAGATACTTAGTTTTGAGGAAACTGGCAGTATGAAATGATGTTACCTTTTCTCTCTCTCTACCCCTTTTCTCCGACGGGTGAGGTTAAAGTTGAAAAGGTTAAAACCCACTGTTTTTTAACTTTAGCCATAAAGGGCACAAGCTGACAGGGTACTGCCCCAAGTACTGGTTTTAGAGAGAGAGAGAGAGGATCTAATGAAAGGTCACGGGTGGGGTCCACGTGAAATGAGCGGCATGGTTTCTCCACCCATTTTACAACTTTACCCTTCACCCTCATCCATAAATGCATGGGACCCACAGAACCCGGCGTCCTTCCGAGGCACGAAATGGCTTCGGAGATTTTTTTTTTTTTTTTTTTGTAAACAGAAAAAAAATAAAAAAGGTGCGCAGAAAAAAAAAAATCTAGTGAGGGAAAGGGAAGGCACTGAAAGCTGGAGAGAGGAGAGGGGCGGGACCCACGGCTGAGCCCAACACGTGTTCCCGTCCTTGGTGGTGACGTGGCGCGTTCCTGGACGTTGATGTGGGTGATCGGTACATTCATAAATTTTGACCAATCAGGACCGTCAAGGTTCTGAGCTGTCGCTTTAACAGTGATCTTCTGCCTCCACGCTCGAGTTTACGATTCTACCCTTACGAAACCCCGTAATGACGCCCATGTCCCTCCAGTTAATTAATTTTCATCGTCCTTGATTATTAGCAGCTTAATTATCCACGCATGCCGTTAATATGAGACGGAAAATATCGGCGATATATTTCCCTCCTATATAAAATGTAGCTAATGTCTTCATCCTGAAATTTCACCTTCAAATTTATATTTGCCAAATTCCAACCGTTAATAATGTGTTGCCAATGAGTAGTAGTTTGGAGCCTGAAATGTGAACGGTGAGGGAAGAAATACATAGCAAAGAAAACATATGCTATTGTTGATAAGTTGAGGAACAACATACATTCAACGATATTTGTTATAAACATAGAATGCAACTTATGCGATGTTTTCCAATAACAAACATATAAATTTAGTTACATTATACTTTTGTGACAACACAATTATGAAAGGGCAACAATATATAACTAATTTTCATCAACACAACTAATGCCCCACGCACCAACATTAAGTAATTTTCCATCAAAATCATTTACTACAATTAGCATATGTTTTAAATATTACAATTTGATACTAGGGATCCACTTTGAATTCCTTCAGATCCCCTCCATTATCACAAGGCGTGAACCGTATTGGGTTTAATAAAGCTTGACTGATCCGTTAAAACTTGGATCTGCTAATGCTCTTAGTGCATCCGGCAATTCTCTGTTTTCTGGTCACTTTGAATATAGTGGATCAACTTCAAGGGTCGTAATATAGCTGGTTGGGCAAACAGACACATATAAAAGGTGCATTGCCTGTTCAATTCTCATTTGTGCGACTTTCCTGAACTATTAAAGGTGAAATTGCAACGCTCAAAAATTGAATGGTGCACCATAACATAACCCGAGGCTCCCCGAAGGCAAGGGAAATGAAAAGGTTTCCAAATTTTCTTGGACCCGTGGGTTGTGCAAGCCTCCTGAAATATTGTCCGTCGGATAATTGGGTCAGCCTAACTAGTATTCGGGTCTGGATTGGGTTCAGATACTGTCCAAATCAACCGGTCCGGAATCATGAAAGTCTAGGTCCACAGGCGGGTAAGTGGGCCACAACTCAAAATTATTTGGATCCGGATCCACCGATTTGAACCCGTGATCCGATATGACGTCGTTACAGTAAAAGAGCAAGGGTATAACGGTACACTGATGCAGCCGACAAGAAAGACAAGGGCACGTGCGGCTGCTCCACTTAACAGTGAGTTGCGCACGTGAGTACAATCTATGGCACTCAAGGGGGCCCACCTTTTCAATGCTGTGGGACCCACGCATTTTGGCAGTAGGAGGACAGCTCTTTCGTTTCAATTTTTTCAAAAATCTTCTATTTAATGTAATAATTTTTTCTTTTTGTTTTACCTGTTCAAGGGGCCCCACGATCTTTATGAGAACTGGGCTCCACATTCATTCATGAAAGGCTTGGGGCAGCTGTGACTGCAATATACATTATTATTATGTATATATATACAACCTCTCTCTCTTAACATTTTACTCATGTATTATATCAGGTCGTTAAAAGAAATCCAAATGTTCAACAATTTCACTTCATATATACATATATATATAAAAGGTGAAATATTTTGACCATCGAAGGATGTGCTTTGAAGGGGTGGAGAACCTGAATCCAAGGATCCCATCCGCCTTCCATCCAAAGGCTGGTGAATCTGAACTGAGAAATCCAAGGTGCCTATACAAACACGCACTACATAGAGAATGAGACACAGAGAGGGTCCTCTGATGATGATGTAAGAGTGAAGTTAATTAAAACATTGAATAGGAGGGCCTATTTAATCCATAATATTGACTAAATTCTAGCCATACCCACGCTCTCTCTCTCTCTCGCTCTCTCTCTACACACACACACCTTTATAGTATTTTTTTTTTTTTTTACTATGGTTGCATTTGTACTTATAGTCCCCTAAATAAACATGAATATACGGTAAAAAACGAACACATATAAATCAACCCTTCACTTAGAAGTTAAATGAACAGGTAACAAAATGGGACGGATTTTTCCGGCCTTTTCCCCCTTCCTCTCGCACTTTATCTATGCTTCTTTTTGGTTTTTCATTTTTGCGACGACTGTCAACACCTAAAGATTTCTGAATTCTGGAAGAGAAAGGTTTGAAAATTTAGTCCCGTTTTCAAACTAGTTTTACTCGAAAACTATAAAGATGCGTTTTCACAGAGGCTGGAATCTTGGAAGATAGGAACGTTTGAAACTCTTTTGGAAGACTGTTGCACGAGAGAGAGAGAGAGAGAGAGAGATCCCTCTTCATCAACCTTCATACATACGAATTTTTTCGTGGTCGGCTTCCAATAAATAGACCAAAAACTTGTAATCATAAAAATTGCTGCGGCCTTTTTTATATTTATGTGAAATCAGACATCCAGTTGCCCAGTTACTCATCTTGCTTAAAATAATAAGATGAATGCATCTGTATGGTTTCATAATGAATATGAAAATATAATAATTGTGAACGGTAAGAAGGGAATACTCTTAAAGTGTCCATCGAGGAAGACGCTAAAAGGGGGTCGCAAAAAAAGTAGGCGACTATCAGATGGGCACAGTTATCACAAGTATCCTTCTCAGTAGTGTCATTTCCGGCCCCAAATAATAGGTGGGCCGATATGGTTTTGCAATCAGCTATCATTTTACAGATGCGTTCAATTGTAAAAATTCTTTCAAGGTCCTATGATGTCTATGCCTTTTCTTCACTTGCAAAACTTTCGGAAAATTTGGTTTTTGTTTTTTCGATTGTTGATTTTATTTTTGATGATATAACAGTATTTCCAAGTTTCGTTCAAGATTTGAGGCGCCAGTCGATGTTCTCCATTTGAACTTATGTTACATATATGAAGCAACTCATTATTCTCAAAAACCCCTAGAAATTTATCATAGGAGCAGCAATTCATTATTTCAGAACCCCTATAGCAGCTGCGATTCCATTTGGTCAATGAGAGGAGAAAAACAAATGTGCTTTTGCAGATGGTGGTTCGTTGTGGTTTTTATGTCTAGAATGCGTGGACAATACCAAGATGAATAAATTAAAAAACCACCATTCAAGAGGAAATGGAAACAACAAACGTTCCGAACCATATATTTAGAGAAACTTGAGATTGTAGTTTCTGAATGAACAACCATAAATTGGAGCTCCCCTGCATAATGTAAAGAAGCATAGGCAAGATAGCCGAAGACAGACAATACTACCTATGTAAAGCTTTTTATTGCCATTAGCAAATTAATGGACCATTTTTTAGTTAAGATCAACACAATCCAACATAAACACAAGCCAGAAGAGGCAAGGTATCGCCGAGACCCAATTGCTGGTATTTAACCAATCTGAGATTTCCTTCCCAACTGCCGCATAACTAATCTTTTCCTCCTCCAGCTAAAAATTTCCTACTGCCATTTCATATTTACAAGCAAACAGAACACAAAGCAATTCAGGAGGCCATGCGTATCTGCAATTGCAGCTTCGTATACAGTAGCTGGAATATGAACACAACACACAAATATTACATATACTCGAATGCCTGTCCGTAAATTAATAATGGAGTAAAGTATTTTACTGAAAAGAAATGCTAGCGCTTATTCCTAGGTCATGTAGTCTGTCATCAATATTACATATAACCACCTAATGCAGTCCAACAAGATCAGTACCAACTACCAATAAATGGGCTCCAAAGGCCAAGAAAATAACTTATGTGAAACTTCACACATCTTGATCATGCAAGGTAGATGTAAGCAATAGCAGCTGAGAAAGCGTTTGAGAAGAAGTCAATCTGGGAGAGCACAACCCAGCTCCTTTGCAGCAGCAGAAAGCAAAGCAAGGGTCAATCCAGCTGCACGCCTACTTTGTACCTCCCATGCTATGCATTTCTCTAGATCAGCGTGCCAATTGATGGTACCAATAGCTAATTTACGATATGGAGGAACAGGAATTCCCCTTACATCCTCCTGCGCTGGAAAGGACTTGAGGGAATCAATATGTAAGATGTCCCGGAGAAGTGAAGTGCTCAGTGCACGCACATGTGCACTAGGATGAGACAAGCAGCAAACAGTTGCAGGAAGGCGACACTGCAATATTGTGGTCTCGGCATATAATCCACAAATTTGATTACCACAGCATTACAAGCAGGAAATTAACTATAAATCAATTACCTTTAGCAAATTTGACAGGCCAACACCAATGGCAAATCCTGAATCTCCCAAATCGAAAGCTAGTTCAACTGTTCTAGCTGTTGCTTCCAAAAGCTGCTTTGTGTAGAAAATGGGTCTCAGAAATAAAAACCCAAAAAAAATAGTAAGATATCAAAAGTACTTAATCTATGGAACATAGATGCTTGAACAAACATCATTTCAGTATACGAAAGAAACAGAAGAAACATGTTAAATTCTGAATGACAATACTTTCTAAGAATGACCAGAATCCAGATTATGCAGTTTACTTGCAAGTCACTGTCAGATCAGATACAATTAGAGCTGTAATTGAAGCCCACCTCCAACTGTGGTAATGTACAAGCTTCACCATCAACAAACATTCCATCAGTGGCATGAAGCAGAAGATCTGAGGCACTGGCAACAATCATCAATGCTTCCGGTATATCATGGTTTCTTAAAAGTTCAGCAAGTAAACTAACAATTCTTTGGTTGATTCTCAACATTTTCTGGCTTTGTTGATCATCTTTTGCAATCCAAGGTTGTAAATCCCTGTCCGCCTACAAAAGACAAGGTAACACTAGTCATCCAACTCAATACAAGACAAACAAAACTGCATGACAAATGGAAGCAGCAGTTAGTACATAGTGAAAATAACAAAATAAAGACAAAAAAGGCTTGAAAAAGTTTAGAACCTGAAGAACAATGACTGTTGATGCTTTTACAGGAGAAGCCAACACCACATTGCACAACGCATCAACTACCTAAAGCATGATCAAGTGGTTGGTTCATCCCCCCACCC
This sequence comes from Nymphaea colorata, assembly GCF_008831285.2. Lineage (NCBI taxonomy): Eukaryota > Viridiplantae > Streptophyta > Magnoliopsida > Nymphaeales > Nymphaeaceae > Nymphaea > Nymphaea colorata. The sequence continues at coordinate 32,279,675 of NC_045138.2, forward strand.
AATACATAGAGGAAAAAGGCAAAAAAAGGGTAAAGCTGCATTAGTTTATAGCAATGCACATCACAGGAAAATGTAAGTTCATTATTTCTATCAATAACTGTCATGGAAAAAAGTTGTAGGACCGATAGTAAATCAAGTAACGATACTCACGTCCAACCATATGCTAGCCCACAAAATTTGACTTCTAGGTGATTCTTCACCATAGGAACCTTCTTACTTTTGCACCAGACATTATGATATCAATGCATAACTAATGGCCTTCTAAAATCAAAGAATATTCATCATGGATAAGTGTCTTATCAGATCAAGTACTAGCACATACATATGTTGATCAGGAAAACAAGCTGAATGAATGAGAATGTTTATTTGTATCAAATATCTTGAACTAAACTGGTGTCTGTACTGAGGCCAGGTAGACTTACTCAAGCTAGGGTTGCACAATGGGCAAGCCAACCCAGGGGTGATCCAGAACCCAGCCAATGTGATTGAGGCTTGGGTCAGCAATTAGACCTGACCGGGCCTACAACAGGTTTAAATGCATGACCAGACAAATTTTCGGGCATTGGGATGCCTAGCATATCAAATGGTCAGTAAGTGTATATAATATATATATATATAACTCAACAATATGTTGAGAAAACGTGCTGGTTTGAGATTTTCTGTATTTTGGAACTTTATTACTACGTAGTTATTTGAATTTTTAATTATTTACTAGACTCTTTATGTAAGGGGTTAGACATAACCCTAATTAGATCTTTTAATCTAGTCGAGGAGGAGGAGCCGATAGAGATGGCTCCCTTTTCTCTCTTTCTCTCCTCTCTAGCTTCTCTCGCTTATCCCTTCTTCTTTGTTCTTGCTCGTTTAACATTAAGATCAACATGGTATCAGAGCCAACAGTCTTGGATCCTACTGACGCTGTTTTAAGTTGCTGAGCCTTCTTCGTTCTCTTATCCTTCATTAACGCCTGGGTGCTGATAATCTTTCTTTTGGCTGAAAAAGGTTCTTCTCAGCCTGTCGAGGGTTAGGGTACTGATCACAAATAAGTCAACATGATCAGAAACCCTAACACATGTTAACTAAGGTCGTTAGTGGAACTTCAAACATATTTGGATAGTTACTGATCGCTTAATCTCTGCCTGAAACTGTGCCTGTCGTGGAGTTGCTGAGATAAAAAGCTGCAGGTCAGAACATTGTTTGTAATTGGTGTCGTGTTGCTGTAATACAGGCATGATTGCAGTCTGACGTGGGTTAAGTTAATTTATGAGTTGGATTCACTGGGAGTTACTGGATACCTATTGTCTTTCATTCAAGGGTATTTCATAATTACATAAGGATTTGTTCATAGACATCCAGATCTTTCTTTCTTCGAAATTTTATCATGGTTGCTGTTGAAGTATGTATTGATGGGTCTTGGAACCGGGTCAGAACCTGGACCCGGTCCAAGCTGTAGCCCTAATTGGGCTTTACTTAAGTCTTTGTTGCCCTTTTTTGGGCCAGTGAATAAAAATTAAATGAGAGAGAGAGAAACCAGCTGCGAGTGAGCGCTGGATCCTCCTCTAATCATGGTTTTTCCCTCGATTGAGGTTTTCCACATTACGATTTGTGAGTTCATCATTATTCAACATGGTATCAGAGCCAAATCTCTAAAGAAAAAAAAATCGGTCGGTGTGATGTTTCGGTGGAGCTGGTGAAGCTCCCGTGGGCACCTGTGTGAAATTCCGGCGCCTCGCCCGCCATTGCAGTTGTTCGTTTTCATATTGAGGTCGTCCACTGTCGCCTGACTCCACCACGGAGGTTTGGTGCGTTCCCTGTAAAACTCTGCCGTGTCGACCGTGAAGCAATGTTTGATAAGCGATACGTGTCCGTATCGTACGCGTATCGTCCGTATTGTCCGATACGGGGCCGTATCGCACGATACGTGCGGTACACCCCCGTATCGTACGATACGGGTTAAAACACATTTTTTTTTTATTTTTGAAAGTTTAAACACTCCTCCCTCTCTCTCTTCTTATATTGAAAGACTCCAAGAGACATAGGAAGGGGCGATTTTGCTCATTTTCATAAAAAATAACCGAGGATTCATTGATTTGAGAGATATTATCATTGAATCATGAAAGATGGTAACTATATGTTTTAAACTGTGATGTAATCTAAGTCTTAAAACCCCAAGTCTTAAGGCTCTAAGTCCTAAGATTCTATAAAATTTTCAAGTTTAAAATTGTGATTGATGCTTATTATGTTATTTTGTATATCTAATTTCTTATTTTTGAATGTGTTGTTGATATACATGAATGTTTCTTATGTATGATGATTTTTTTTTATATTTGAATACCTTTTTCTTGATTTCTATTTGTTTGTTCATTTTTTCAGATTTTTAATGATTTTTTTCTATTTTTTATTTCTAAATATTTTTTAAAATTATAAAATTAATTTTACGATACGCTACGCTATGTTTGCGATACGTTACGATATGGTGTATAGGTCGGCCCGACCGATACACGATACGCTACGCCTTTTATAACATTGCCGTGAAGCCTTGCGAAGTTCTGCTGTTTTTTTTTTCTCGTCTCTGCCAGATGCCAGACACCGTTGTTCGTTGTCTGCCGTCTCTCCCTGCTAGAGCAACTCTGTGCCACCGCTGCTCACTGGTGTGACTCTGCATATCGTCGTGGACGAGCCTGCGCCACTACACCGTTGCTGCTGCCCTCTGCATCACTGCCTGTGCTTCACAGTGTCAACTGGTTGGTTTCCTTTCTCACGTCCACTGCTCAGGTACACAGGTCCTCCAGTGTTCCTTTTCTCCTCGACGCCATCGCCTGAACTGCCGGATCTGTCTGTTACTGTTGTATGCCATTGTCTGTTTTATCCCTCTGCTGTTGTTTGGAGTTGTTGCTCGAGCCATCTCACCTGCTGTTTGAGAGATGCCTCATGAGCTCCATGGTGAGTCCAAAAACCTGTGTGAAGCTTCTGCCCTGCGTGTGAGGCTTCTGCCGTGCATGTGAAACTTCCGCCCTTGTTACCTGTTTCTACTGTTATCTGTGTACAGTCGGCATCCCCAGTAGCCTACGCAGCTGTCGTCGCTATCTCCAGCCTTGTCTCCGTTGGGCAACAACTGTTGCTGCTGCCTGTTGGCGCTCCGTGTGTCTTCTTCTAGTGGTTTCTTATTTCTCATCTCTTGGTTGTTAAAGTTGTTGTGTTGTGATGGCTGAATCAGATGCATTGGCTGTGAGTACTGACTAGGCAGATGTCGGAGTCTACAAAACTGAAAATGTTCCCGTCCAAGTTACTACTTTACGTCTCACTAAGGATAATTATCTTCGTTGGTTCACTGCTATCACTATGGGGATAGCTGGTCAGGGCCAGATTGCCTATGTCAATGGGAAGAAGGGTGAACCACCTGAGAGTAGCCCAGCATGGGATACATGGTTTCTTGAGGACAACCAAGTAAAAACTTGGATTGTCAATTTTGTATCCTTCGATATTCAGCCTCTCATCCTTCGTAAGAGGACTGCGAGAGATATGTGAGTTATTTTAGAACAAATGTATGGCCAGAAGAAGAAGACAGTTCGAGTGTATCAACTGATGAAGGATGTCTATGCTCTACGGCAAAGGGATCTCTCCGTCGCAGACTTTTATGCAGCTTTAAAATCCAAATGGGAGGAACTCGACTACTATTCTGATGATACTTGGAAGACTAGATACGCTATGTAGCCAAAGAATGAGAGAATAGAATATTCTTATTCTTAGCCGGACTGAACGATGACTTTGAAGGTATAAGGAGTCAAATTCTTAATTCAGAAGAATTGTTTAGTGTTGAAGATGTCTACTCCCGTGTTGAAGCTGAAGAACAAAGGCGTCTCGTTATAACGGGAAGAAAGGGAGATCATACCTCATATAATGAAAGGTCTGCTCTGGTTAGCCGTGCCCCTATGGGAGCCACCCGACCTCCTCGAAAATGTACGCATTGCAAGAAAAACGATCATACCATGGAGTTTTGTTGGGACCTGCCTGAAAAGAAGAATAGTAGAGGGAGGTCTTCTGGTGGGAAGAAGCCTGTTTCTGATGCTACTAACCCTAATGGTGGGAAAACTCCTATCTCAGCTGAACAAATTCATGAGCTTCATGCATACTTAAGTCAGTTGATATCAGTCAGCTCGAGGCATCAGATGATGTGAACATTAACTGTGCCCTTGCTATTTCAAATGAAAAAGGTAATTCTTGTATGAGAGAATGGATTATTGACAGCGGAGCTACCCACCACATGACTGACAATCCTAAGTTTTTTCACGAATATAAGTTTTGTTCAAGAAAGGAACGTGTTTCTCTTGCCGATGGTTCTTCTATTTCTGTAGCTGGGAAAGGGAGTCTCATTTTTAAACAAATTCCTTGTTCACAATGCTCTACATGTTCTGCATCTTCCCTTGAATCTATTATCTGTCAGCAAGATTACGAAAGAATTAAACTGCGAACTTATTTTTTGTACTGATCATTGTGTTTTGCTGCTATAGGACTTGGTGACAGGGAAGAAGATTGAGATTGGTTTGACTTCTGAAGGACTATATTGTTTACCTGTGCGTGTTGCCACAGCTCTCATGACGGCGGTTAAAAAAACTAAGAAGAATAGAGAAGATTTCCTTCAGCTGTTTTTGTTTTGGCATGGACGCCTTGGGCATCTTTCGTTTGGAATTTTGAGACAATTAATTCCTAATTTGTGTTTTAATTTAGACATTAATATGATATCTTGTGATGTATGCCAGTTTGCCAAACATGTAAGGGCTTCATACCCTATATCACTCATTCTAATAAAGTTTTTCCCTTGATTCATTCTGATGTGTGGGGGTCCTCGGGCATTCCTTCTCGTCTTGGCTTTCAACACTTCGTGACCTTTATAGATGATTGTTCTCGCAATATTTTTGTTTACTTACTGAAAGACCATAGTGAAAGTTCTCCTTTTATAGAGACCTGCATTACTCTTGTGGAGACCCAATTTGAAAGTTCTGTTAAGATTTTTTGGTCTGACAATGCCCAAGAGTATATGTGTCAGTCTGTTGCTATGTCACATGGATAGGGGTACGGGTATCTTATGGGTACGGGTACACGGATACGGCAATTTTCAAAATTTTAGGATACGCGAATACAGTGTTTTATATTCTAAAAAAATAAAAAGGATAATAAAATAAAAAATCACTCTTACAATCTCATAAGTCATAAGAAAGAAAGTCTCAGATTATCAAACAAAACATTGTTCATGACCAATCTCATAAGTCATAAGAAAGAAAGTCTCAAACAAAACAAAGAATGTCGGGTTAGTAAAGTGGTTTGGATTGGGTCTGACCCAGACCCAATCCAAAACGCATCCTGCCGTGTCCAAGTGTCTGTATCCAGGTGTCGGAGTGTCGACACCGGTACGTGGCCCATTTTGCCGTGTCCGTGTGACATAGGTCTGTTGTTAATTTCTTTCGAAAGAGGGGAATTGTTCATGAGACAACTTATAGTTATACTCCCCCCCAAAATGTGAAGAGAGTCAAGTCACTGTTACAGATGTTCCGGAACATGAGAATGATGAAGACTGTGGTCTAGGATTGTGGAGGAACGTAACCATTTATTTGGGCAGGTTTACTCTCGCCAAAGATTACCTATAGGTGGAAAGAATTCTACTCTCAGTCCCAATGTTACATCTTCCCTAGATGACCCAAGTCATTACCTAGAGGAGTCAGTTGAAAAGGAGTTTCAGATAGAAGTTGCTATTGAAGAGCTACCTATTGCCCCAAGGAAGGGTGTCAGGTCATACTCAACACCCTATTGGTAACTTCATCTCATATTCTAAACTGAGCAAGGATTACAAAGGCTTTATATCATCTCTTTCTTTGGCTGACTGAGAGTGATTCTAAGTGGACCCATGCAATGTGAGAAGAAATGGAAGCTTTGAATAGGAACGAAACATGGGAAGTGGTAAAGATCCCCAAAGCAGCTCTTCTGGTCAGATCCAAATGGGTTTACACCATTAAGTATAAGCTAGACGGGAGTGTGGATAGGTACAAAGCTCGCCTCGTTGCCAAAGGATTCAGTAAAACATATATAATCGACTATTTGGAGACTTTTGCTCCTGTTGCTAAGATGAAGACCGTCAGAGTTATTATCTCTTTAGTTGTGATAAGAGAATGGAAGATGTATCAACTTGATGTCAAGAATGCTTTTCTGAATGGCGACCTTGAAGAAGAGGTGTATATGTGTATGCCCTCAGGATATGAGGAACCAAAGAAGATGCTGCAAACTGAGGAAGGCTTTGTATGGACTTAAACAATCTCATCGAGCATTGTTTGAACGCCTTAGGCAAGTTATGAGACGACATGGGTATAATGAAGGAAATGAAGATCATATCATCATACGCTCTTTGTGAAGAGAAAAGAACATAGAGTTACTCTATAGTTAGTCAATGTTGATGATATAATTGTTACAGGTGACAATGAAGACAAAAAAGCAAGACTAAAGAAGCTATTGGCCGTTGAGTTTGATCTCAAGGACCTTGGCAAACTGAGATATTTTTTTGGTATTGAGATTGCTAGATCAGGTACGAGCCTTGTGTTAAATCAACGAAAGTACACTTTAGACTTACTGAAGGAGACTAGAAAACTGGGATGTAGACCGGCTTCTACTCCTCTAGATACTGGGCACAAGCTTAGTATTAAAGTTGGAGAACCTCTTAGTGAAGTGGCCAAGGGGAGGTATCAACGTCTGGTAGGAAAGTTGATCTATCTCACTCTTACTAGACATGATATCACCTCTGTTGTGAACGTTATAAGTTAGTTCATGGCTCCTACCGATGCTCACCTGAAGGCAGTTGACAGGATCTTATGTTACTTGAAGAGGAGCCCTGGCAAGGGACTCCTATATGTGAAACAAGGGCCTCTCGAGATTGAAGGGTACTCTGATGCTGACTGGGCAGGCTGTGTTGAGACTAGGAGATCAACCTCAGGGTGTATTTACTTGGGAGGGAATCTCATAGTATGGCGAAGTAAGAGACAAGATGTTTGTTCTCGTTCTAGTGCAGAGGCTGAATACAGAACTATGGCTATGGGAGTGTCTGAACTATTGTGGCTGAAAGTGTTGTTGACTAATATTGGTATAGAGATTGAAGGGTCAATGAAGATGTATTGTGATAACAAGTCAGCGATCAACTTGGCCAACAACCTTGTGTTACATGACCGAACAAAGCATGTTGAAATTGACCGTCATTTCATCTGAGAGAGAATTGATGTTAAAAAGTTTTGTCATACATGAAGTCTGAAGACCAAACTGTTGATGTTTTAACTAAAGCTTTACCTTCGACTCTGTTTGAGAAAAATGTATCCAAGTTGGGCATGTTTGATATGTATGCCCAACTTGAGGGGGAGTGTTGAAGTATGTATTGACGGGTCTTGGAATCGGGTATGGACTGGGACCCGGTCCAAGTTGTAGCCCTAATTGGGCTTTACTTAAGTCTTTGTTACCCTTTTTTGGGTCAGTGAATAAAAATTAAAAGAGAGAGAGAGAGAAACCAGCTGCGAGTGAGCGTTGGATCCTCCTCTAATCGTGGTTTTTCCCTCGATTGAGGGTTTCCACGTTACGATTTGTGAGTTCATCATTATTCAACAGTTGCCAATAAATCTCTACAACAAGATATGACTGAATCTGGAAATAAGCAGACTAATGCTAGTGCAGAGTACAAAGCTTTCTCAAATCCATTTTCCTTTGGATCTACTATCAAACTCGATGGATCCAAGTTTCCAACTATGATGTATAGGCTAGAACCTTCATGTTGTCAGTTGTTGGACAAATAAAGAAATATATTCTGGAAGAAGATGAGCCAATAGAGAAAATCAGCAAGTATGCATGGTGGGAGGAAGAAAACAACATAATTACTGCTTGGCTTATGAATAGCACTCAGCCTCAAATTGTTGTTGGCTCTGCTACTATAGTACAACTAAAGCTATGTAGAATGCTCTCCGGCAGCCGTACTCCCAAGACAAGAACATCAGCAAAATTCTACAAGCTCAGCAAGAATTGTTGCAAATACAGCAAGATGACATGAATTTAACTGAATATTTACGAAACTGAAGTTTGCTTATGAAGAGACGAATTTCGTAAAACAGAATTTAACTGAATATTTTACGAAATTGAAGTTTGCTTATGAAAAGATGAATTTCTTAAAACCTCCCTAAAGCATTGTCTCAAATCTCACATGGAGCAAATGATTGTTGTTAAATTTCTAGCAAGATTGTCATCAGATTACTCTGCAGCCAAGGCTCAAATGCTTATAGGATCAGAATTTCCCAATCTAGATGAGGCCTTCAAGGCTTCAACATTCTAAATAGATGGCTCTATGCAACTCTCTCACTATGCCAAGAGCTATGCTGGCAATGCTAATGCATATCTTGTCCCCATGGTATAGCAGGAGGAAGAACTATGTTGCAAGTGGCCAATAGAGATGGAGATAGATTTCAACAGGTTTGAACAGGTACATCAACCTCATATCCCAGACTGATCGAGCTTTGCTGCTGCACCCAAGGGCCGAATCTGACACAAATTCTGGCCAAGGTTTCCCTTCAACTCACCCCAGGTTCTTAACTGTTTATCACATGCATAAAAGAATTTTCTATCTTCATCTGCAGAAGTTTTTTATCGTCCTTTGTAGGCTCCTTCTCGATCTTATTCAATTTTCTTCACTTTCCAGAACAACCTTCTTAATGATTGAAAGGGAATCACCCCAGAAGATGCAGTTTTCAATTGTTTTTGTGCTCATTACTTTCGCACAAGTGTAAATAACATTTTGCAACTGAATAGAAGCATAAAAAACTGAAATTAACACTTAAATAGTCTACCATCCAACGTGAAAAAAAAAGGAACTATAAATCTTACAAATAGCATACTCGATTTTAGCCAGGCAAGATCAAGAAGACTGATGCCTGTGATAAAATGTAGCATGAACGGAGAGGGATATAAGTGAAAATAAATGAACCACGTTACAGAAAAATAATGACAAACTCAGTACTAAAGTACAATAGAATGCAGAGAAAGCAAAAACAGAGTCAGAAGGAAATAGTAGAAAGTGGACCTACATAGGGATCAAGGATATGCAATATAGATGAAAAAGCAGTCACAAGTACAAAATCCATGATGTGAAAGGCATGCAGCGCAAAAAAGGGAGCTACCTGCCTCCACCCTTGCTGGCCAGATGTACCTTCTACTTTCATTGGCATTTCAGGAGCACCAATCAACTTGTTCCAGAGTAAAGATACAACAGAAAAGCATAACTCCTGCTTCTCCGCAAGGACAGATCTTAAAAGAATTTGTGCTTTACAGCTGAATCCAGCATATCCATCCATAGTTAAAAAATTAGCAAGATCTAATGCATCAACTGGAAGATTTGTCACAGTTTTTCTAGATTCATTTAGGATGACATTAGTCAGGAGTCTCGCCTTCCCAGATTTTAAGGATCCCTCCGTTGCAGTAACTTCTTTCCTCTTGGAGGAGGAAGATGCTGCGTTTTCTTTAGAAGTATCAGCATTTGGCCATTTCAACTGTCTTTGCACTTTGTAGAAAACATTGGACACCTTCCTGTCTGGCACATGCAGCATGTGTGCCTCCAGTGATTCTGCCTTATCAACAATTGATGCAACAGTTTTCCCATGAATGTCAATAAGGTGATAAAGTGAAGACGCTTTGTTGAATATCTCTTTATCCCATTTGCATCTCATTAGAATGGATAATGAATGCATACAAGGCTTGGATCTTCTAAACAACTCGGAAACATGGGCAGCAACCATAGCAGCAGGGACTATCTCATTTGAACCATAACTCCATGAGGCGCCAATTGACGATGGCTTCAGTGAAAAGAGGTCCTCTAAAATTCCTAAAAACCTACGGGTATGACAAACTGCTGGATACACATCATTTCTTAAATCAGAATCTGTTTCATTAATGTTTGCCATATTAAGTGTGCCTCTAGAACTAGACTGTATGTTATTTTGTGAAATAAGTGGAAACAACTGAAGCTCACACGCAAGAGCACAAGCTGCTGCAAGCACATAAGAGTCGAATGCAGCTACTGGTCCTTTCTTTTTGTTAGCATGACCTGGCTGTCCTCCATTAGAAGCTGTGTCAAGTGATGGACTTTCAACACTCTGACCATTAGATGTACTTTTTGTTCCTTTTGGCAGAGCTTCATGACCAATACAACCTGCCAACACTACAAACAACAGACGGGAGGCAAGATCTGGTGAAGCATTTGACTCAACAAATAAAGAGTGGACCATCATGCGAAACTCCGCCAGAGCAAGATTTTTATGGTTTGACCCTTTTCTGTAATTAGCCTTCCTTGACTTTTCTGTGCTTTCCCATGAAGGATGCAGAGGAAATGTTCTTCTTAGAATTGCTTCAACCGTAGCAAAAAATATCCTCATTAGACATGCTTCAGCAGGACCACCTCTAGGCAGATATTCCAAGATTTTGAGAAGTGGAAGGTAAAGATTCCATGACAGAACTGGTGGCTGCAATGGGGTGGCAACCACAATTTCTGGCAAATCAATACTCGATGAACTAAGTGAAATTAAGCCATATGCAGCTTCCCAAATCGTACAAATTCTCCATTCAACCTCAGGACCATGGGCACAAAACAGTGATGCAATTCCTTGAGCTGTAGCTTCAATGGTAGCTTCCAATGCTTGAGATTCAGTCTGGTCGGATTGCTGAAGTGAAAGGGTTGGAAACAATTGATGAGTAACTCATTAACAATGCACTATCTTATATTTGTATCAACTAATATACAAAGAAATCTAGTCTGCACTTAATGAAACTAAGAAGACAAATAAGGGGAAAAAAACTGTCTGAACCTTGACTACCTGCTTTCTGTAGCATGATGACAAGCTTCCAAGAGTTCCATGCTGGATGTCAACACCTATACCATGCCGAAGAAGAGGAAAAAGTAATGAAGGCAGAGAAAGTATTCGGAAAAGCAAAGCTGCCGCTGCATCTGCAGCGATTCCTGCTCGCATGGACATTGCTGTTCCAATAGCACGAAGAAAATGCAAATACATCCAGTTTCTTGGAAGCTACACCATAGGATCAAGGGAAAATCAGGAGGAACACAGTATTACTAGCTGATTCTAAAAGTAAAATATTTCTGGAAAATAAATTGCAAATATTATGTTCCATCCATCATATAATTTCAAAAGATTCGAGAAAAAAAAAATACAAAAGAAAGGAAGGAAAAAGTTAAAAGAGAATCTAGAAGGAAGACATGGCTCAAGTTACCTAGAATGCTCAACCATATGAGCTTAATGCAGCATAGCAGTTTTATGCACAAATACTAAACTAGACACTCAAAATGCATCTAGAAGCTAAACACAGAAATTTGTTTTCACTTGTTCCAACAAAAGGCCCAGGAAATAAAATGCTTCCAGTACACAGTTCCTATTGCAACTCAAGAAGAATTATTAGTGAAATTACTGTATATATATGTGTGTGTGTGTGTGCATTTACTTTCAAGGAGAAGGTTGCCGTAGCTACACTGTTAGCCACTGCTAACATGAACACCTCCTTACAAGAGGCACCCGATAACACACACACACCTTACCCTAATCCCCGATTAGGGTCTTCGCATCCCAGAAGGTAAAACACTCAATATTCTTCATTCTCTCAACTAAGGTCCTTCGACCTTGTTTACAAGCACTATTCGATCAGCCTCCTGAGGATCTGATCCATTTTATACCTGGTGCCTAACAATACTCCCCTCTTGAAAAACACCTCGTCCTCAAGGTGTGCTTAGCTTGTTGAATTAGAAGAGTTTATGTTTCTAGGTGGTTCTTTGCAATATTTAATAGTTAGGAGGTCTCTTTAAACATTCCTCTATTTTCTGTTGATGTACTTTGTAAACCTCTCTTCAACCCTAATCTCTTTATTATGGAGATTAGGGTTAGTGAACGGATTAACGATTCTCTCTTTAAGGCTGCCGGCTGTAACATGGTATCAGAGCCGGCGATCTCCACCCTTCTCCGCCGGCGGCTGTCTTGATTTTCCGGCGACCCCTTCTCCTCTTCCTCTCCCATCTCTTCCCACTTCTTCTCTTCCTCTATCCTTCCTTTCTCTCTTCTCTTTGCTGATCAAAAGATAGTGAAGCAGCGTGGAAGGGGAACCTAATCACATGTGAGAGGTATGTGTGATTAGGTCCCTAACGTGGATGTAGTGGAGCATAAGCAACTGCGTGGAAGTTGCAGTGGAAAGTTGTAAGTCAGATCTAGCTTCGTGGATGAATAGCAGCACATGGACTCCATTATTATTCAGATCTAGGCTCGTGGAAAAGTAGCTGCATGTGGATTCTTGTTCAGATCTGGGCTCGTGTTAGATTAACTGCACGTGGACCATATTCTTATCATTTTTTTTTGCTGACTATGGAAAAGTGGCTGCAAGTGGAGTAGTTGCACGCTGGGTATATTTTTTTCAGATTGAATGTCTGTTTTATAATCTGGCAGACTGATTTGAACAACAAAGTTTTTTTACATAGAAGCCTGGTGGACTGTTTTGAACGGCAAGTTCATATATTCTTGTTCATTTATTGATTGTTGTGATTGGTGGACTGATTTACTGAGCAGCATGTTCATACAAATTTTTTTAAGGACTGCTTTTGGTGCGAAATATATATATATATATATATATATATATATATATATATATATTCTGCTGCCTAAGTTTTCTCAAGTTGATTGCTACATGCTATACTCTTGATTGTATCATAGTGCAACCAGATTAAGACAGAGATGCAATATGAGCATAAAAACACAAGCAATCTCTTTTCTTATAGCTCTACTGTAAACTTAGATGGATCTAACTATGAGATTTGGTCCCGTGTATTTATGATGTCTGTGATTGGACATCGGAAGGAACATGTTATAGAAAAAGATGAGCCTGTGATGAATAGTGGAAGATATAGTTCATGGAAGGAAGATAACAACATTGTCCTGTCATGGATCATGAATAGTGTGCAACCACAGATTACCTCTATTATTGCATATTATACCTCTGCCAAACAAATGTGGGATTTTTTGAAGCAAACGTACTCAAATGAAAAGAATGTTAGCAAAATCTTGCAGGTGGAGGAAGAATTACTTAATTTGCGACAGGGTGACCAAAGTCTTGCTCAGTACTTCGCTTCCATCAAGTCAATCTATGAAAGACTTAAAGCTTTGCGTCCTCCATGTCCTACATGCCACAAGACTCATGGTGAACAGTCTATAGTGGCAAAGTTTCTACAGGGTCTCTCTCTCGAGTATGCAGTAGCAAAGACACAGATGTTAACTGGAGCAGAAATTCCTGACCTAGCTGAGGCTTATAACAGACTCAACCGTCTTGCTGTGACTCTTTCTCTGCCTTCCACCACTGTTACTCCCTCTGCTTTGGTAGCTTCAGGAGGCCGTTGACGTAATTTCTTCAGGGGGAGGGGCATAGGTCGAGGGTCAGGAGGAGGTCATGAGAGATTTCAGTGCGCCTTTTGTGAGAAAATATGGCATTTGGAAAACAGATGTTGGGATAAACATGGTCCTCCTTCCGCTATACCCTTAGGAAGAGGTGTTGCATCTAAGCAAGGCAAAAATTCATTACAGTCTCCTATTGGGTCTATCCAGGCAGCTTCATCAGTAGTAGAGGGGTCTTTATCTTCTTCCAATCCTGAGACTGTGACTGTGAATATCAACAAGTCAGAGTATGAGGAGTTCTTAGCACACAGATCTACTCAACCGTCGGCCTCTACAGTTATGATAGACAGTGCTATGTTCGTTGATACTGCTCCACATGATACATGTACTACTTGGATTATTGGTTCAGGAGCATCGATGCACTTTTGTAGTAGACCTTCTATGTTTAGCGTGCTACACTCATTACCTCAGACACGACATGTGAGACTTGCAGATGGTAGATGGTCTCCTATTATGGGTTATGGAGATATTAAAATTTCTTAGTCTATGACAATTCCTAATGTGTTATATGCTCCTAAGTTTCCTACTAATCTTTTATCAGTTAGACAATTGATTAATGATTTACATTGTCGTGTTACATTTGACTCTGGTGTATGTTCATTTCAGGATTTGCAAACTGGGAAGACGATTGGTGAAAGCTATGAGAAAGGGGGTATCTACTTCCTGTCTGATTCTGTAGGTATTGCAGTCATCTCGACTTCTTCATTGTCTTCCTCCTTCCAGTGGCATCTTAGACTTGGTCATCCATCTGTATCCAAGCTCCATCACCTACTTCCTCATCTATCAGTACTAGAGTCGTTCCAGTGTGAGGCTTGTCAACTTGGCAAACAGACCCGTAGCAGTTATTCATCGAGTCTTAGTCCGTCCAGTTGTGGACTATTTGATCTTCTTCATTTTGATGTGTGGGGTCCTAGCAGAGTTGCTAGTAGGTCTAGATTTCGTTATTTCCTTGTCATTGTTGATGATTATTCTCGAGTCACTTGGGTTTTTCTTTTGAAAGAAAGGTCTGAAGTCATGTGTACTCTCAAGAACCTTATTATTGAAATAAAGATCCAGTTTGGTATTCTTGTTAAAAGCATTCACACTGATAATGTTCTTGAGTTCAAGACATCTACCTTAATGAAATTTTATTCTGATAATGGCATTTCTCCTTAGTTTACTCGTCCCCATACCTCCCAGCAAAATGGAGTAGCTGAGCGGAAACATCGCCAACTTTTAAATGTGGCACGCTCCCTAATGCTTTATACTAATCTACCTGCATATTTTTTGGGAGATGCCATCCTCACTGTCTGTTACTTGACCAACCATTTACCCTCATCCTCCATTGACAACAAGGTTCCCATTAAACTTGTGCACCCACAACAACCCTTGTTTCCAGTGGCTCCCAAAGTATTTGGTTGCACATGCTTCGTTCACATACTTGGACCCACACGTGATAAATTGGGTGCCCAAGCCATTAAGTGTATCTTTATTGGCTACTCCAGGAATTATAAAGGTTACAAATGCTTTGACTTCTTGACTCAAAAGGAGTATATCAATGCGGATGTGACATTCTTTGAGTCTCAGGCTTATTATAGTTCTTCACCTACCTCTACTGAGATGCCACTGTCATCTGACCCACTACCTATTCCTCCTATTCCTTTGGAGTCATTCCCTTACGAGTCTCCTTCTGGGGATTCTCCTGCTGTAGTGTCCAAGTTTCGTGATCCTCCGCTGGTCTACACACGTCGACATGACCCTTCTCATGATATTTCCCCAACCGCTTCTCAGGAGGTAAGTACATCTGAAGTGAATACCTAGTCAATCTGATCCCTGTCAGGACTTACCTATTGCTCTTCGCAAAGGTAAGCGATAATGTACTCTACATCCTATATCTCATTTTGTTTCTACTGACGGTGTTGGTAAAAGTATGCAATAGTTTATTCAAGCTCTAGCGGCTCATGCAGTTCCTACTTGTCACCAACATGCCTTATTAGATACCCAATGGAGACAGACTATGCAAGATGAGATGGATGCATTAGTTCAGCGAGACACTTGGGAACTTGTTGATCCTCCTCCTGATTGTGACATTGTTGGCTCCACGTGGGTATTTACAGTAAAATATAATTCTGATGGTTCTATGGAAAGACACAAAACTCGATTGGTTGTTAAGGGCTACACGCAAACTTACGGGATTGATTTCTTCGAGACTTTCTCTCCTGTTGCTCGGTTGGGGACCATTCGTCTTATCATCTCTGTGGCTGTAACACCATGACTGGCACATGTATCAGCTTAATGTCAAAAATGCATTTTTATGTGGTGATCTCGATGAGACTGTCTATATGCAACAACCACCAGGGTTTGAATGACAGAAGGAGTGTGGAAAAGTATGCAAACTGAAGAAAGCTATTTATGGACTCAAGCAGAGTCCTCGTGCGTGGTTTCACAAGTTCTTTAAGGTAGTCTCAAAGTGTGGCTTTGCAAGATCCCCTCTTGATCATTCTCTGTTTATCAAGAAGAATTCCAGGGGTATGACCGTTCTAGTGGTTTATGTTGATGATATTATCCTGACAGGTAACTCCGATCAAGAAATTTCTAATACAAAGTTGTTTCTTCAAAAACACTTTGTGACGAAAGATCTTGGTCAACTATGATATTTCTTGGGAATAGAGGTGGCTCGCAACAGGGAAGGTATAGTTCTCTCTCAATGAAAGTACGTTCTTGATTTATTGAAGGACACCGGGATACTAGGAGCTAAACCGGCCAATCTACCTATGAATCCACATGTACATCTTAATGATGACCAATCAGAATTAGTGGATTTTCGATCATACAAGTCTCTTATTGGAAAGCTCCTCTATGTTACTTTGACCAGACCAAACATTAGCTTTGCAGTTGAGAAACTAAGTCAATTTATGGAAAGACCCAGGAAAGTTATGGTGGTCAAATATCTGAAATCATCTCCTAGCAAAGGACTTTTGTTCACAAAAGGCAAGACCCTGGAAGTGGAAGCCTATAGTGATGCAGACTATGCTGACTCAGTCGAAGACAAAAAATCTACCACAGGATTTTGTGTATTTGTGGGAGGCAACCTTATATCCTGGAGAACAAAAAAACAAGGTGTGGTGTCAAGATCTAGTGAAGAATCTGAATATAGAGCTATGACTCAAACTGCCGCTGAAATGACTTGGGCTAAATCCATGCTATCTAGCCTAAGTGTGTGGATTCCGCTTCACATGAAGATGTATTGTGACAATCGAGCAGCCACATACATTGCAAACAATCCAATTTTCCATGAGAGAACTAAACATATTGAAGTGGATTGCCATTACATTCGGGATCTCGTTCAAGGAGGAACCATAACCACCATTCATGTATCATCAGAAGATCAAGATGCAGATGTCTTCACTAAAGCTCTTCCTATTGGTGATTTCTCTAGATGTTGTGACAAGTTGAGCATGATTAATATGTATGCTCCAGCTTGAGGGGGAGTGTTGAATTAGAAGAGTTCATGTTTCTAGGTGGTTCTTTGCAATATTTAATAGTTAGGAGGTCTCTTTAAACATTCCTCTATTTTCTGTTGATGTACTTTGTAAACCTCTCTTCAACCCTAATCTCTTTATTATGGAGATTAGGGTTAGTGAATGGATTAATGATTCTCTCTCTACGGCTGCCGGCTGTAACATAGCTGAAAAGAAATATCTGCTGGATGAGAATTCTTCTATTGATGATGGATAGCTCTTTTGATCCACGAGATTTGGACTCAACCTTTTCCATCTGATCTGGCACATGTGCCCTGTAATAAGCTTGATGCTTAATCCTTCCCTCAATAGCCTTTACACTCATACACAAGTTGGCCTCCTTGGCACATGAGGGATGAAAGGTACTATTGCAGTCACCAAAACTACACTTTATGCATACATCCTGTTTACTTCGGCAAAAACAACAGGTATGCAAATCTCTTTGATTGCTCCATCCGCTACTGCCAATCTCTCCACGACTAAGGATTTGGCTGTAGAAACCCACACCCTTAGGGCATCCCTGGACTGTAGCCAAGGGGGTTTTCCTGACTGTAATACGTGCCTTCTCCTCTTTCATCATTGCCCGAACCTTACAGAAACTTCACTGGACTCAAGCATACCTAGATTTGTAGGTGCTACTGATATGAAGATGGCGTAGTCCTTGGGTGATCGAACCAACACGCCAATGTCGCTGATCTTAACGACGATTGCTCTGCTCACCTGAGAGATGGCATTGTGGAAGGCTTTCTTGCTCACTCCCTTGACTGTAATTTCTTTTGCAAGGTGGGTTAACACTAAGAGTGGCTCGGTGGCAGAAATAGAGCCATTCTCCTCATTATTGGAGATTCCAGTAGTCTCTTGGAACATAGACATTTTGTCGCCACTAACCTGAACTGTGGTTGGTGGTGGCAGCAGGCTTGACCATACGGCAATGAATGAACCCATCTGCTGGTGGTTGCATCTCTGCCCTGTCATTGTGGTGTTTTTCTTGGCCTTGTTGCTGCCAAGTTGTGAAGACATTTTCAGGACATTAGAGTGCTCATGTGGTGAAGCCTTTCTTCAAGCAAAACACTCATCTGCCGTTGTCTTAGCAGTATCACGTTGTAAGCATTATTGGATCAGCCCCGTGAGGATCCAATCCATTTTATACCCGGTTCCTAACATACACCATCACAAAACAACAAAGAGAATAACTCTATCAACACATTTATTAACGCCAATTTGGGGAGCTGCAACTTTAAGTCTTTAACTACATCCGCACCCAATCTCCCAATGTGTACTATTGGCTGTTAATAGGTGTTTCCTCTTATGATTCCAAATGGGTCCATTTTATGTAAACATCAATGTCAATTTTAATAGTATAATACATTTCAACTGCAGATGAATATTCTTTAGAAATAAAATCCATTGACAATTTTGGGAAATACTCTGACAATGACAAAAATATATATGTCATAAATGTTAGATTTATACCAAAATTAAGTATCAACTTGCTTTATATATCTCAGATCTCAGATGATGGCTCTAATGTGATCATGTCAACAAATAAATATCAAGTTGAGGGTCTGAGAAGTGGTCTAGGAATAAACTAGAAAAGGAGATCTTTATTACATGTTAAGAATTTCCAAAAGCTTCTCTTGCCAGGATTTCCCCACAAATAGATGTCAAGGTTTGACATCAAAGAGTTGGAAGTTCCCAAGACGTTCACTTATTCTTTTTTTCATCCAAGGGAATAGAGAATTTGATCCAACACAGAAATTAGAGCTGAATAAGGGACAACAAAAACATAATGGATACTGTAGAAAAAAAAGGAATCAAAGAAGAAGGAAACAGAAAAATTCACAAAGAATTGATAGACCTCCTGGGAGGCTGGGGCACTTTCTGGGGAAGCAGCCAGTCCTGAGGTCAGATTGGCTCTCATACCATGTAAAGACACAGAAATAACAGATACTTCAGGAGCAGAATAAGGATTGAAGATAAAGGGAACAGAAAAATTCAGAAAGCAGATCACCTAGGACACACCTTTTCAAAAAGCATGTCCTAGGATCAGATGGGTTCTTAGACCATGTAAAAGATATCCAAGGTATGTTCAGTAAGGAAAAGAAAAAAGGAGAGAGAAAGGGTCAAGCATATCACACATCCTCAATGAAACAGGTGGTGATTTATTTCATTACTTGTAAAGGGCATCACGCTAATTTATAATGTACAATATTACCTTAATGAAGAAAGGGTACTTACATAATGCATACACATGCAAATATATGGATTGGATTCATATCTAGTTCCAAAATAATGAAACAAGTAATATACAAGTCTTAACAATGCCCAATGGGCTGTATCCAAGGCCAATTTCTATTTCATATTTTTATGCTACCCGAGTGCAAATGGAAACAACTAAACAGGATGCTACGACACCACAAGTAATTGTGAATGCTTTCAAGTTCATCACAAATGAATTTTCTTTTTCATCCACTTTCATGCCAGGCAGTAAAGCAGATGGTTCAAGAGCAAATAGAATTCTATATTCGCATCAATAGTAAAGAATTATCATCAAAATGTAAAATTTTTATGTAAATTCAGCACTGAATTAGCATAATAATAGACATGAAACATGCATCAACCAACCCTCATTCCAGTTGCATGATCTTCAGCTGCTCTGAGGAGCTCAACAAGCTGCACAGCAGCATCAAGTGCATCTGGTGACCAAGAAGGTGGTGCTTCCAAAAGACCAAGCAGAAGGTGCTGCGTGGCACTAGGAGTAGCTATTGCATAGTACCTAAACAAGATTATAACTTATTTAGCAGCAATTGCAGGATAAATGCCAAGTGCAAATGAAAGCAGAGCAATGTTTACCTGTGGAATAGGCGAGCATATGGCTCAAGGGCAGGCAACCCTGCAATTAGATGTTCATCTAAATCTGTTGTTGGAGGGGGGAGCAAGAGGGCTGGAACAGCTGCAGCGGTTAAATTTGGGGTTTCATACCTGGCAACCTCCTCATCGCAAACGCTTAAAATGACACCAGCCCCATTTGCAACAGCCCATCTAGGAGTTGATGGCATAAGTTGGGGATGTTTCCCAGATTGACTACTGACAGCTAAGAGGAAAAAAATGGTTTTTCAGATATTCATGTAAATCAGGACCAAAACTTGATGAAACAAATGCTTCAAGAGATATACTCTTAAAGATTCCAGCAGCTTCAATAAGTAACATAAAACAAACCCCAAACTTGAGGAGAAGGAAACATATATAAATCTCCAAATGGATACACAAGAATAGGCCTGAAAGCCCTTGACCAAACAAGAGAGTTGCTGCCCTATTTATAGAAGAGAGAACTCAAGGAAGAAGGAGTTCTAGTCGTTGGACTAGTTCCAATGGCTAGAAATCTAGCCGTTGGGACTAGTCCTCCTTTAGACAATATAGAAAAAGAAAAAGGTAAAAATGGAAACAGAAAGTACAGAAAAAGGAAAAATACATAAAGAAAGGAAAAATTACATAAGTACCTAAGTACCCATATATATATAGTAGTTGACTAATATATATAATATACATATATATAGATATATATATATAGATCAGAATACATACATTCTAACACCCCCCTTCAAACTTACGGTGTGATAGCCGAAAGTTTGCCAAGAAGAAATTGAAACTTGGCAACAACAAAAGCCTTGGTAAAGAAATCGCCTAATTGATATTTAGATGGAACATAGGAGAGATCAATGTTTTTCTGAAGAAATTCTTCACGAACATAATGACAATCCATCTTGATATGCTTTGTTCTTTCGTGAAACGTGTCATTGCTAGCAATATAAATTGCACTCTTGTTGTCACAACAAAGCTTGATGAATTCCCATATCTTTCAATAAGCTTTTGAACCACACAATTTTCATTGTTGTAGATGCCCTTTCTTGATATCAGCTTCTGTTGATGATAGAGACACCTTATTTTGTTTCTTGCATCGTCAGGAAATTAACGAATTATCTAAAAACACAAAAAAACCAGTGGTGGATTGCCTATTATTGGGATCTCCACCCTAATCAGCATCTGTATAAGCAACTAATTCTAATGTAGAAGAGGAAGACAAAAAAAAGTCCTTTGTTGATTGTGTTTTTCACATAACGCACAATTCGCATGGCCGATCCTATGTGTACTGAAGTATGTCTTTGTTGGAATTAACCTATAACATGAACAACATGAGCAATATCTGGTCTGGTGATAGAGAGATAAGAGAGAGCACCAACAACTTGTCGAAAAAGAGTACGATTCTCTAATATCTCTCCATCATCAATCTTCATTTTTACTTCTAGAGCTTCTGGAGTGTCTACAATTTTGTTGTCTGAAATACCTGTTCTGTCAATTAACTCACTAGCAAACTTCATTTGTGAGAGAACATAGTCTTTTTTGCTATAGGCAACTTCAATTCCAAGAAAATATATTAGTCTTCCCCAATCAGTCATTTGAAAGCAATTCTTAAGAAATTGTTTTATCTCTATGACTCCTTTATCATTGCTAATTACCATATCATCAACATACAACAACAAAACAGTTATGCCTACAAAAGTGTTCTTCACAAACATGACAGTATCTGAATAGCAAGATTGAAAACCTTGATCAAACATAACACTGCTAAAACATAACACTGCTAAATTTATCAAACCAAGCCTTGGAAGCTTGTTTTAAACTATAAAGAGCTTTCTTAAGTCGTAACACTTTGTCCTGAGGTAGATTAAGTCTAGAAGGGGCACTCATGAAGACTTCTTCATTTAGCTTACCATTTAGAAAAACATTTTTAACATCCATTTGAAAAATAGACCATTGTTTAGTTGAAGCGACAACAATAAGAGCTCTAATAGAGGTCATACAAGCAACTGGAGCAAAAGTTTTTTCATAATCAATCTCATATTCTTGGGCATATCCTTTAGCAACAAGTCTAGCCTTATACCTTTTTAATGTCCCATCACTTCTAGTTTTGACTTTATAAATCTATTGACATCCTATGGTATTTTTCCCTATTGGTAGATAAATAATATCCTAAGTCTCATAGCTTTCGAGGGTTTTAAGCTTATGATTCATGGCTTCAATCCAATTTGAATTTTCTTTAGCCTCAAGGTAAGATGACGACTCATAAAAGGAATGATGCGCCATAAGACAAACTTGATATTTAGGAGAGAAAGACTCATATGAAATAAATCTTTGAGGATGCCTAATTTGTCTTTGGGACCTTGATTGGATTGATTAATTTCTTGTGTTGCATGACCTCTTCTCCTATAAGCAATAATATCTTTTGGAGGATTGATATTAGTAGGACTATCTTCTTTAACTTCTTCAACTTGTTCATCATCATCAGAATCATCATTATCAGCCTATAGAAAAACATAATCTTCTGGTTGCTTGGGCTCATTTTTAAAATCATCCTCATTTTCTAAAAAGATCACATTTCTAGTAACATGTCCTTTATCTCTTTCAATATCATAACATCTATAACCCTTTTGTGTTTCCGAGTACCCAATGAACACACAAGTTAATAGCTTTGGAGGAAAGTTTATAATCTTTGTTACTTAAAACAAAACATTTGCAGCCATAGAACTTAAGTGTTGTAATTAGGTCTAATATTGTGTAATTTTTCAAATGGAGAAATATGTTTCAACAGTTTGGTAGACATTCTATTAATCAAATAGGTTGATGTCAAAACAGCCTTAACCCAAAAGTTTTTAGGAATATTTTTGGATAAAAGAAGTTCTCTTGTGGTTTCAATAATGTGCCTATGTTTTCATTTAACCAATCTATTTTGTTGTGGAGTGTTTGGGCAGGATTTTTGATGTACAATGCCTTTATCTTTTAGAAATTGTTGAAATTCATTTGAAATAAATTCTCCTCCCGAATCACTTCTAAAAATTTTAATGTTGGAACCAAATTGAGTTTTGACCATGTTATAGAAACTTTTGAAGTTTGCAGCTTTTCAGTCTGAATTTTCTGAGCATGACTTGGGTCATCTAGGGAAGGAATAACATTGGGATTGGGAGTAGAGTTCTCACCACCAGTCACCTCATCTGTACGCACCCTTCGCCTAGAGTAAACCTGCCCAAACAAGTGATTACGTTCCTCTTCAGTCCCAGTAGAACACCCTTCATCCTTTTCATGCTCAAGCATCTCTACAACTGTTTGATTTCCTTCCTGCTTGTAATAAAAAAAATCTATGAATTGAATCTCTTGATTCTGAGAGTACTTTTCCCTTGACATAGACTTCTCCCCCTGAAGAGAATTCTCACAAAAGTAAGGAACATGTTCCAAGAAGGTGACATCCTTGGTAACATAAACTCGGCCAGTGGTAGGATCAAGGCACTTATACCCCTTTTGAGTAGGAGAATACTCAACAAAAACACCCTTAATCGACCTTGGATCAAGTATTTTAACATGAGGACTGTGATCATGAATAAAACAAACACATCCAAAGACACGAGGTGGAAGAAGAAAGGGTTGACGACTCCCTGGAAGCATAGAGTGGGGAGTCCGCCCATTTAGCACATGACTAGGCATAGGATTGATCAAATATGCACTAGTGAGAACAACATCACCCCAATATTGTTTTGGAAGATTCCTTTGAAACAAGAGGGCCCTGGGGACATTGAGTAACTGACGATTTTTCCTCTCAGCGACCCCATTTTGTGGAGGGGTATAGCTACAGGACGTCTCATGAACAATCCCCCTTTTCCGAAAGAAATCTTCAACAGATTGACACACATACTCACGAGCATTATCAGACCGAAAAGTCTTAACAGATCCGCCATATTGGGTTTACACAAGAACAAAGAAGGTCTCTATGACATGAGGCACTTCACTACGGTCTTTTAACAAGTATACAAAGGTGCTCCTAGAGAAATCATCAATAAAGGTTATAAAGTATTGAAAACCTTGACGGGTATAAATTCCAGAAGGACCCCACACATCAGAATGAATCAAAGAGGAAACTTCATTGGCATGACTGGTGGAATTAGGGTATGAAGCCCTAACATGTTTAGCAAATTGGCATACATCACAAGATATCATAGACATGTCTAAATTGGAACATAAATCAGGAAATAACTGTTTCAAAATTCCAAAAGGAAACAATTCCAAAATGAAGATGCCCAAGGCATTCATGCCAATACAAAAACAACTGACGACAATCCTTTCTTCTCTCCTCTGTTCTGCTGACAGCTGTCATGAGAGTGGTGGCCACATGGATGGGTAAACGATATAAACCTTCAGACACCAAACCAATCCCAATCCTCTTCCCTGTCACCAACTCCTGCAAGACACAGCGATTTGCATAAAATATGAGTTCACAATTCAGCTCTTTTGTAATTTTGCTAACAGACAAAAGGTTCAAGGGAAGATGAGGAACATGTAAGGCACCATGCACTAAGAATTTGTTTAACAAAGAAAGATTCACTTTCTTGCCACAGAGGTAAAGGAGCCATCGACAAGAGAAACACGTTTCTTCCCTGATGAGAGCTTATATTCGTGGAAGAGCTTAGGATTGCAAGTCATATGGTGGGTGGCACCACTGTCAACAATTCATTCTCCTATACAAGAATTACCTTTTTCTCCAGAGATGGCAAGAGCATGGTTAACCTTCACATCATCTGACGCTTCGGCCTAACCAACATCAATCCGACTTAAATAAGCCCGGAGCTCACGAATCTATTCAGCAGAGATAGAAGCTTTTCCTCCACTAGAGTTGGTAGTATCAGAAACAGACTTCTTCCCACTACAAGACCTCCCTTTACTATTCTTCTTTTCAGGATGCAGGTCCCAACAAAACTCCATGGTATGACCTGTTTTCTTGCAATGCGTACAGTATCGAGGAGGTCAGGCTGCTCCCATAGGGGCATGCTAACCAGAGCAGACCTTTCATTATATGAAGTATGATCCCCCTTTCTTCCACTTATAACAAGATGCCTTTGTTCTTCAGCTTCAACACGGGAGTAAACATCTTCAATACTACACAATTCTTTTGAGTTAAGAATTTGACTCCTTATACCTTCAAAGTCATCATTAAGTCTGGCTAAGAATAGGAAGACCCTATTCTCCTATTCTTTGGCTACATGACATACCTGGTCTTGAGGGCAGTTCCAAGCATCATCAGAATAATAGTCAAGTTCCTCCCATTTGGATTTCAAAGCTGCATAAAAGTCTGCCACAGAGAGATCCCCTTGCCGTAGTGCGTAGGGATCTTTCATCAGTTGATAAATTCGAACAATCTTCTTCTTCTGGCCATACATTTGTTCTAAGATAACCCACATATCTCTTGCGGTCCTCTTACGAAGGATGAGGGGTTGAATATCAGAGGATACAGAATTGACAATCCAAGTTTTTACTTGGTTGTCCTCAAGGAACCAAGTGTCCCAAGCAACACTAGGCCGGTTCAACTTTCCTCCCATTAACATAAGTAACTCGGCCTCGACCAGCAATCCCCATAGTGATAGCAACAGACCATTGAAGGTAGTTTTCTTTGGTAAGACGAATAGTAGTAACTTGAACTGGAATATTTTCAGTTCGAGAGGCCCCAACATCAGCGTGGTCAATATTGACCGTAGTCGAGGAAGATTCTGCCATAATCAAGAATCAGCGCTACAAAAAAAAAATCCCTGGTTACGCTGAGAGAGACTGGCGACGCTGGCGGTGCTGAAGGCAGCAGGTGCTGGGCAGAGCAGACAGATACACTGGCGGTGCTGACCAGTGCGGGAATGCTGGAAAGACGGTAACAGATCGTCTGGCAGCAAGAAGCAACGGCAGCAGGGCATTTGGCAAAATCACAACAGGAAGCACGGGAGGCCCTGGGCGATGCTCAACAAGGGGTCAATAGTGACTCATGAACGCTATCCAGCAGGACGAACGAAGGCAGAGCTCGAGCAAGAGGAGCACAACCCACACAGCAACAGAGAGCTCCGTCAGGCGCTGAGCAGAGGACGAAAAGAAGCTCGTGTCTCGTGAGAAGAAAAGGCGACAGAGCAGTCGGGCGTCAAGCGATGCTCAGGGCGACGGACAAGCAGGCGTCGGGCGACATTGAGAGCGATGGACGAGCAGGCGTCGAACAAGCAGGTGTCGTCCTGGTCAGCGGCAACAACAGTACTGCAGCAGGAGGTGGTCAACGACAACAACTCACTAGAACTTCATGGTGGCAAAGAGGGGCGACGGAGGATCTTCCCCAAATAGTGACGATACAATCCTTCCTCCAACTCGAGCACGGGTAAAAAAATTAGAACCAACTTGACTCTGATACCATGTAGAAACAATAAGAGCGGGAGAGCAATGAACAAACATTCAACTAGAGGAAAAAAAACCACGGGTGAGGAGGACTGGTGCCCACTAGCAACTAAACACTCTCTCTCATAAACTTTCATTCACACCCTGAAAATTAGGGTTACACAGGTTAAGAAGGGCCATAACAGTAACACGGGTTTGGGTCCAGATCCAGACCCGAATAGGAGACCCAAATGCACCATATGTCAACAACAATGATAACAAATAATTCTCCCTCTTCCTCCTTTATTTGTTCGGTTGAAATGTGGAGGTCTACAATGTTAGAATGTATGTATTCCTATCCATACATATATCTACATGCATGTATATTACATATATTAGTGTGCTAATATATGTCTTATATATATATATATATATATATATATATATATATATTAGGGTACCTAGATTGTGTATGTAATTTTCTCTTTCTTTTTTTACTTTTTCCTTTTTGTATTTTCTCTGTTCCACTTTTAACCTTTTGTTTTTAGCTTTTTAACTAGAAGAGGACTAGTCCCAATGGCTAGAATTCTAGCCGTTGGAACCAGTCCAACGACCAGAATTCCCTTCTCTTTATGTTACCTCAGCTATAAATAGTGTTGAGTTCTCTTGTTTAAGTTATGGCTTTTTAGCCTCTTCTTGTGTAACTTGTTGAGATTAATACATGTTTTCTTCTCTTTAAGTTTGAGGTTTATTGTATGTTACTTATTGAAATTGTTGGAAGCTTCAAGAGTATCTCTTGAAGCATTTGTCTTGTCAAGTGTTGGGTCTGATTTACATGGTATCAAAGCCTTGGTTTGGCTCTTCGACTTGGTGTCTTCAAATATTAAAAAATCAGCTCGTACTGCCCCTATGGCGCTGTGTAGCACACCAAATGTTTGAAATATTGCTGGCTGTGGTTTGGCACAAGAAGGTGTTGTTATTCTTGATGGTCCTTGGCAATTATTTCTTGTGGTTTCTTAGTGATCTTCGTGACGTTTTTGAGCTTATCGTATCAAGCTTCCTTGGCTGCTGAGATTGTATTTGTTTTCCTATTTTTGTTGTGATTTTTTCTTCACGTGGCAGCAAGCTTTTCCAAAACTTGTAAGTGGACTTTCCTTGTTGATTGTGTTCAATGGATGACAAAGTCTCTTCTCTTCTATTTTCTAAATTTTCGTCAACAAACTATATCCAATGGCCTAGAACTATGGAACACTTTATTCGTAGTAAAAGCCTTTGGGGACTAGTTGATGGAACAAAAATTGAACCACAACTAGTCTTAACGAAAGTTGTTGATGGAAGGGCTGTAGAATTGGATGGAACGGAGAAAGAAAAAGTTGTGGCTGAGTATAATAAGAAATGAGAAGAATGAAGTATAGGTCATAACAAGATTATCACATGAATATTGACTTGTGTTGACAATCCTACTAGTGGGCAGATTTCTAAATTAAATTCCACCCAAGAGACTTGGGAATATCAAAAGAAAAACCATACCATGAAAGATGTTGCTTATATGCATAATATCCAACTCAAGGTTCACAACCTTCAACAAGGAGATAGATCCATTAAAGATTTATGTGGCTGAAATGGATCAATTGTATGATGAATTAAGCATCTTTGAACCGCATTGAGTTGATGCACATGATCTCATACTTAGGGAAAAGCAAATCCAACGTGACAAATTTTATAAGTTTGTCATAGGCCTAAGACCCAAATTTAATGGTGTTAAAACCTCTTTGCTCCACCATTCTAAAACACCATCCTAGGAAAAGCTCGATATTTAGGAGAAAAAGACTCATATGAAATGAATCTTTGAGGAGGCCTAATGTGTCTTTGGGACCTCCTAAGATTGGATTAATTAGTTTCTTGGGTAGCATGGCCTCTTCTCCTATAACTATAATGTCTCTTGGAGGATTTGATATTAGTAGGACTATCATCTTTAACTGCTTGAATCATCATCATTATAATCCATCCATAGAAAAACATAATCTTCTAGTTGCTTGGGCTCATTCTTAAAACCATCTTCATTTTCCAAAAAGATCACATTTCTAGTAACATATACTTTATTTCTTTCAATATCATAACATCTATAACTCTTTCGTGTTTTTGAATACCCAATGAACACACAATTAATAGCTTTAGAGGAAAGCTTATCATCTTTGTTACTTAACACAAAGTATTTGCAGCCAAAGACCTTAAGTCTATTGTAATTAGGTCTAACATTGTGTAATTTTTCAAACTGAGAAATATGTTTCAAAAGTTTGGTAGGAATGTTTTTGGATAAAAAAAGTGCTCTTGTGGTTTCAATAATGTGCCTATGTTTTCGTTCAGCCACTCCGATTTGTTGTGGAGTGTTTGGGCAAGATTTTTGAGGTACAATGCCTTTATTTTTAGAAATTGTTGAAATTCATTTGAAATAAATTCTCCTCCCGAATCACTTCTAAAGTTTTTAATGTTGGTGCCAAATTGGGTTTTGATCATGTTATAGAAATTCTTGAAGTTTGCTAATACCTCCAATGTTTGAGAAAATAAACCCAAGTATGTCTAGAGAAATCATCAATAAAGATCACATAATACAATAATCCTCCTTTAGACATAATATAAGTGGGCCCAAATACACCCAAATGCACAAATTCAAAAGGCATTTGGGCAACAAGATTTCTATTATCAAAAGGTAAGACTTTCATTTCTGTCGAGTTTCTGAAACACAGTGGTCGTGTGTGGCCGACAGACGGTGCTTTTCTTGGCTGAGCCTTCCATCGTCGCTATTTTCCATCACTCGCCCCATCTTGCCGCCGCCGGTCTGCCGCTGCTACTCTTCGAGAAAGAAAGAGGGAAAGGGAGGGAAGAGCTAGGGCATCTTGCCGCAGCCGGTCTGCCACTGTTACTCTCCAAGAAGGAAAGAGGGAAAGGAAGGGAAGAGCTAGGGCATCTTGCTTCCGCCGGTCTGCTGCTGCTACTCTTTGAAAAAGAAAGAGGGAAAGGGAGGGAAGAGTTAGGGTTTTCAAGAGAGATTGGGGTCTTTTGCCCGCCGCCCCCAAATGGGTCTTTGGATATAAGTAATTAGAACTCAAATTTTAATGGATCGAGTTCTGGATCTAATAAGAGTCGGACTCACAAACACAGAACAGATCAGAGCATGCTATCTAAATGAAGTCATGTTAAGGCAACTTCAGATTTTAGCAATAGATCCAATCTTGGCCTAAAACTCGAGCATCATTGTCTAAAAACCAGATCTCAGATATATTTTTAGATAAGAGCGCCAAACGAGTTGGATCTTATATATATATGTGTGTGAATATGTTATACCGGTCTGAATATATATTTTTTGATATATTTATAAATATATATATATATATGTGTGTGTGTGTGTGTGTGTGTGTGTGTGTGTGTGTGTGTGCACGGCCGTACCCCCGCACCCAAGTTTTTTTAAAGTGATCCGTACCCGTACCCGCACCAGTACCCATGTGACATAGGAGAGTAGCTACTCTGTTTATAGAAGAAAGAACACAAGGAATAAGGAGTTCTAGTCGTTGGACTAGTTCCAACAGCTAGAAATCTGGCCGTTGGGAGTTGGGACTAGTCCTCCTTTATACCATATAGAAAAAGAAAAGGGTAAAAATGAAAAACAGAAAATACAAAAAAAGGAAAAATACATAAAGAAAGGAAAAATTACATAAGTACCTAATATAGAGACAGTGAATAAAGTGTGTCAATACATGCATCAACCACTCAAGAAGCATTGGGAATGAGTGAAGAGAATTCTCCAGTACCTCAATGGAACGTCACACTTCACTCTAAAAATCATTAAAGGAGCTATGTCCTTAATTTACAAGCATTCACCGATGCCGATTGGGCCGGAAGCATAGAAGTCGGAAATCTAATGAGGGGTTCATCACTTGGGAGACAATGCTATTTCATGGGCATCTAAGAAGCAGCGAACTGTGGTGCACTCTAGTACTGAGGCAGAATACAAGACTCTTACTGGAGCTGCTGCTAAATTGTTGTGGTTGCAGCGCTTCTCAAGCAGTTGGATTGTCAGCCGAGAACTGCTCCAACCCTACGGTGTGATAATCTAAGCGTGCTCTGTATCTCGCCTCGAATCCTATGTTTCATGCTTGAAGCCTCGAACCAAACATGTGGAAATAGACTTCCACTTCGTCCGGGATCATGTGAAGAAAGGAGATATTTTGCTTGAGTTTATTAGAACAGCAAACCAAGTTCCCAATGGATATACAAAGCCTCTTGGAACCAGGCAGTTTGAAAAATTTAGATCCAATCTGTGTGTCAGTGAACCGATGCTCAAATTGAGGGGGAATGATAAGATGAACAGCTCAGATGAGTGGTTTAGATAACAAAAAGTGTTCGTTCAGTTCTGTAATAGTTTAACATGTGTTATTTCAGTTCTGTATTAGTTTAGATAAATACATGTGTCACTGCAGTTCTGTAACCAGTTATACACGTGATTATCTCTTGTCTATATTTTGTAACCTGTTATACACGTGGTTATCTCTTGTCTATCAGTTATTGTAACCACAATGTATACCAGTCTTTGTAACTGCAGACGCAAAGATATTAATGGAGATCAGGGGCATGGAGATCAGGGGCTCAAATGAATGATGATTTGCTTGAGCCCATAGCCATTAGTTTCTCAAAAAGTCCATAAAACTTTCAGCCCACCAGCATCATGTCAACAATATAAGTCTATGGCAGCTGCCACTATGGAATTACATGGATTAGACATTTGCTAGTGCAACTAGCAGTCCCCATTTTGAGTTCACCTTTACTTGCAACAATCAAGGTGCTATACAAATTGCCTTCAATCTAATCTAGCACTGATGGACCCAACATATTGAGATTGATCAACATTTTATCATATAAACGTTTGAAGACAATAAGATTAACCCTCATTAAGTGCATATTAATAACTAAGTAGCTGATTTGTTCGCTAAAGGCTTTTTGAAAAAATAAGTTCCCCATAGTTGAAATCCAAATAAAATTTGAGGAGGGTTGTTAATATTAAGACGTATTGACATAATAGTCCCTTGTAAAATAACTCATTTGATTTATACTGAAACAAGATGAGGTCATGACCCTTGAGTTAGGTTTTTGTGGCTGCTGCAGCCTCTATATCTTCTCTCCCAACTTTTTATCTTTGTTTTCTGTTCAAGGTGGATTCTGTATGATCTTTCAGATGTCTAACATAAATAAAGCTTTCATTTCTAATATTTTGAGTTATCCTTGGTGAGTTTGTTGAGAACCTCTGTTTTTATATAAGCATCATCCTCCTCTTGATCTGTATAATCTTTCAGATGTCATAAATAAAGCTTTCATTTCTAATATTTTGAGTTATCCTTGGTGAGTTTGTTGAGAACCTCTGTTTTTATATAAGCATCCTCCTCCTCTTGAAGAATATTTTTTGAGCATGACTCAAACTCAACTGCTTTACATGGTATCGGAGGTCTGATGCCCATTATTCCAGATTTCTCTTAAGCTCATGACACATGTCCATGTGTTCATGGAATGTGGCGTATTAGTCTTCCTCTCAAACAAGTTCAAATTACAAAAGTCTTTACTCTTAGTATTGAGAGATCATCCCACCAGAAAATAGTAGTGGTCAAAGATACTTGAACTTGTCTATCCTTCAAGTGCAATGGCATTAATTACAGAGTCAAGATCAAAGCTTGAAGACAAACTTCAAGGTCAAGGCTTTTGGCGCATTGCTCAAATTACTACACCAGTACACCCAGTCTCTAGCCTAAACTGCATAAGCTAAATTTGATTTTCCTAAAAGAACTTGAAGGAAAAGAAGAACAAGAAAAAAAGGCAACTGAAAATTACTGTAAAATATTATAAGATTGAAATACAAATGAAAAAATTAAATTTGGGTTCTTAGTAGCATAGAAATGGACAGCTATGCAAATGTTACTACATAGCAAGGCTTGTGAAGTTCGGGAATTTTTTAGAGGAATATACCATGAAAGTGATTATGTTCACATATATTTACAGCTGACAACTATCTTATCGTTGGTACTTTAAAGAGCTTCATAGCCAAAATCTAAATCCGCAGATTTCAATGGTTAAATATCTATCAGGTAGAACACATCTAAATAACACTACCTTGTTTCCAGCGAACTTAAGCATATCCAAAGCTGAATTAAACCAGAGTAGCCTTGGTTAGATAAACAAAGACCATAATTATGACAACTGCAATGGGAGTACAAGATAAGCTCAAATTGCAATTAGAAGACAAAACAAGAAGTTAAACCCATTTTCATGAGAAAATCTATAATGCATTAGCATGCAAGATAAAGGATGAAAAGTATAAGTGCACTAACCAGTTGTTGGTGGCTTGAGTTCTCCACCAGCAGCATACTTACCCATAACCCCACCACACCTAATCATTTCAGGAGGAAAAAGGGAGAAAGAAAAAGAAATTGATTGAGTTCTAGAACGTATACAAAATAAGGAACACACTCAACATCTACAAAAGTAAGAAAACTCTCACAATCTCATAATAGTTGAAAAAACTGCCAGCAAGTTAGATATCCAAAGTACATTCAACAAATACAATTTTCCAACAAAGTTTTAATGATTTCCAAATAAGTCACAAATTTGAAATTACAGATGCAGACATCCTAATTAAACCAAATGTTTCCAGATGAAGCTAATTAGGATATGCAAGCTAACCATAGAGGCCAATGTAGTGGATCTATGTGCAACTTTTCTTATGTTTCTTCACAGGAAATATTTTTCATCTTGTGCAAAGCGGCCCTTTCTATGCATAATGGCATAAAACCTGAAAGAACATATCACCTGCTATGGGCTTTGAGTTTATGGTAGAGGTACTGCTGCGGTACCTGAACTAAAGCTTATCAAGATAGTAGATGAAGCTGAAAATCCTTGACTAAGAAAAAAGGAAGAAAGCCTGAAATCAATGTTATCCATATCAGGTATCGTATAGGTTTAAAGACTCCAAGAAACGTGGGAGGGAGAGATTTTGCCCATTTTCATAAAAAATAACTGAGGATTCATCGATTTGGAAGATAGTATCGTTGAATCATGAAAGATGATAACTATATGTTTTGGACTTATGAAATTGTGATGTAATCTACATCCCAAGACTCCAAGTCCTAAGACTCTAAGTCCTAAGGTTCTATAAAAATTTCAAGTTTAAAATTGTGATGGATGTTTATTATGTTATTTGGAATATCTGATTTCTTATTTTTGAATGTGTTGTTGATACACATGAATGTTCCTTATGTATGATGGTCTTTTTTATATTCGAATACATTTTTCTTTATTTCTGATTTTTTGTTTATTTTTTCGGATCTTTTATGATTTTTCTCTATTTTTTCTGATTTTTTAATATTTTTTAGATTAAAAATTAATTTTATGATACACTACACTACATTTGCGATACGTTATGATATGGCATATAGGTCGGCCCGACCAATATGCGTTACGCTACACCTTTTACAACATTGCCTGAAATACTAAATCAAGGAGCATGGTATATCAGAGCCTAAAATTATTAGAATTCTTCCATAGATCATTGTTACTATAGAGAAAAGGGCCACTGCCCTTATCTTGAAATTTCACAAAACCAAGCATACACCTCAACAGGTATGTCTCATAAGTTCTATCTCTAAAATGAAGCCCAGTCTTTAACAAGGAGATATGTCCGAGATATGTCCATAAGGGAGGGGATTTTCAAATTACAATCCATTTGGGCTGAGTTGGCGATTCTTGGCCTAAATGCCACGGATTGAAATTGAGCAAAAGCAACAGAAAGAAAAACTCTTCAGTTTCCTCAACAGGCATAAACCCAAACTGAGAAGACAAGGTCTGCCGACCCCACCTACTTATCTTCCTTTATTGCTCCACTTGAAGACATCCTGACGAAACAAAATGAAGAATAGACGGGGTTTGGAATGAGGAAAGGAGGTTATGTGTCTTCACCATGTCAACATCTTCAGGAAAATCAAATTTGAAGAAGGAGGTCTTGCAGGATCACTACCAAGAAGCAACATCAATGCTTACGAACCTCCACATTTCAACAATACTTAAAGCTCAAAGCAAACGAGGAAAATAAAATTATTTATCATTTTTACAAAGAACTAGAACATATCAAACTCATTACCCAAATGGAAGATGTCGGAATTTCAACTACCCTTCAGCCCAACAAGAAGGAAGAATCATCTACAGGCTACAGCCTTTGGAGCTATCGTTAATTATGTTGGTGACTGACGCCATTCCTTGGAGTTGACAAAGACCGAAAAGGAAATTCATAATAGGTTGGCGACTAGTGATGGTGATTTGTATGATGATGCCACTCGATATTGCACTTTGGATGACATGTTGCAACATCTAATCCTTATTCATCTTCACATTGTTCAGCGAATCTTACACCAAACAGATTTCAGTTTCTTCTTGACAAACTTTTAGTGACAATACTGTAAGTTTGAAGATGTAAGCTTTTATGTAAATACTCATAACTGTCATATATTTCTGTTTCTATGTAGTAAGTACATATTTCTATGTGTTTAGTACTGATCAAATATATGATTTTCACATGCACACACACACACACATATATATATAAAATTTTGTACATAGGGTTTTCTTATAATTTTGTATTCATTTTCTCTTCTTTTTTACTTTTTTTTGGTAATTTTTCCTGTTTCATTTTTACACAGGATTGATCAGCTGTAAGAGCCATTGTGCTCTTCAACAGCTAGAAATCTAGCATTGGAGACCCCAACAGCTCCTTGATTGACCTTTTCAAGGGCCACTTTGACCCTCACATGTGCTTCTTTTGAAGCTTTTTCCAGGTACTTTCATGCAGTTTTAGTGCCTTAATGCACTTTCTTTGAGTGTTTCTTCTTGTGTTATCACAAGAGGGTGGCATGCTGTATTGAAGAACCAACAAAGTAACTGATAGATTGGCTGAGAAAGCAGAATGTGGAAACACGTGATCAGTAGTAGCAGATGAGAACATGTTGAAGAATTAGAAATCTGCTTACCATCGAAAATAGTCACTTTGTATACCAAGTGGTGCAGCAAGCAAGATATCAGTAATCCATGGAGTTAACGGCCTCAATGGCTTCCTCTCATGCTCAAGGGGATGAACGTCCTCTTTTTTATGCCTATTACTGGTTGATGCTTGATAACCACTGCTGCTCCGTTCACTTTCACCACTTTGTTTTTCAACCTTATAAATTGGGCGATTATAATGGCTCAATACCCTTAAGATTTCTCCACATGCCAGAGCCCATCGCTCCAAGTAATCATTCTAAAGATAGGAAAAGTAGTTAGTAATTAACATAATTATCTCCAGGGATACTACACAATCAGAGCAACATAAAGGATGTATCTGAAAAAGAGCTGAAATATCCATAATAAAGTGAGATCATTCACATTTTTGTATCAGCAAGTAGAGCTCATACCTCACATTTTGGGCTGAATAATGAAATGAAAGAACTAAAAGGTGGGTCATTCTTATCATACAGCAGCGTGCCATCAATAATACAAGAAAGTATTGGGTGAATAACAGTGTGCCCATGCTCTGGATGGTGCAGTACAAAAGTTGCTGAAAAGGAAATACAAGAATTAGTCCACAGGGCAGTTGAAATTAAATATAAGACAACCTTCCTGAAATCTACTACATATAAATTTAAAATATAGTGAAAACATCATGGTGATATTTTTTCATTGCATTACCCAACACATTATCTAAGAGGCAAACTTCTTTGCTAGGGTAGCGCTTCCGAATCATCTGGTTCATGGCCCACAAAAACAGGTCAACAGTAAACAAGCTGTCGAAAAATGTGGCAAAACATGAACACTCTAAGGAAATTATGCCACACTTTCTGATGCAAAGTAGAGAAAAAATTAATCATACCTCATCAACCTCATCAGGAAACCTCTCCGAAGTAAACTGACCAAAATACTCAACATAAGCCATAATTTGTGCCTGAAGTGTGAAACCATGTTATGTTTAAAAGAAGAACTTAAATGATAAAAGTCCAATTAAGAATATAAGTAACCTACCAAGTTATCAATGTTTGTGTAGCCTTGTCATGCTCCTAGTTATTTAAATGAGAAGTATCTAAGTACAATTTTCTAATGGATGCGCTATAACCATCTAAACAGAGCCATAACTGTAGATTGACTAATATAATATAGACCCACACACACACACACACACAGACATTAAGTCACATGGACTTGCCAAATCAGGCACTGCTGTCTGCTTGGGTGTGGATGCAACTATGGGTTGGGTGTGGGTGTGGTGATAGTGCAGCTCCCATCTCGGCCAATGAAAATCCGGTGCAGTCAACAACACCAGACCAGACAAGTTTCATTCAAGACTTTGTGCTCACCGGACTCAAGTCAACAGCAAGTTGGGTGTGGTCTGACTGTGTGGAGTCTAAGTCTGACCCCATTTCATTCTAAAAAACGAAAGACACCCTACCAGCCTAGGGTTTGAAGGCATCATCCCCAATTCTTCTCCCCCTCCTGCCATATCATTTCCTCCCTCTCTTTCTCAGCTCTTCTTCCCATCTCTGTTCAGCAACAGTGACAGATCGACAAGGTGGATACACTCAGCTTCTCTCTCTTCTGTCTCCAAACTTTCCTTTCCACTAGCAGAGACCAAAGTAAAAAACGCAAGACAATGACAAAGAACCATACACTTCCTGTGATCGGCAGCTCAGAAATCAATCTGTTTCTGCCATTTCGCAAGTCACAAATGGCATTTAGCACCCTCGGGTGCCCATCTTAGGTGCTCACTTTCTCACACGGGCATCAACCTCTCTCTCCAACTGTCAAGCAGCATCTCATGGTTTCACACTTCAGGCAAAAGTTATGGCATCTCTCACAGGCATCAACCCTCTCCCAAGTCCCACCGCAACTTCATGCCTGCAATCTTAATAGTCTTCTTAGGGTCTTGAAGGACCTATTTTTGCTTTCCAATTTCAACAACGTAGCCTGCAACCCTCCATGCATCTCTTTCCAACCAACATCTCTCTCCACCAACCTCCCTCTCCCATTGCAACCTCACTGTAGGGAAGTTGAATGCCAAATGGTTTAAGCCTTTACTTTGCTTGCCGTGGTATACATATTTAATGTGTTTTACATAATGTGAATATGAGTTAGTACATAACCGTCCTTGTAATCTGTCTTACAAATATTCTTAATATAACCTGTTTATCTAGTATGTCTTATTTTAGGTTTTTTAGCTTTAATTTGTTTGCCAGTGAACCTTCCCTACAATTTATGTACACTGTTTCACAAAGATATATTGTTCATATATAATCTGTCTTCATATCTAGTCTGTCTTTATATATTCTTCTTTATAGAATGTTTTTACCTTTTATGTACACTGTCTTATATAATGTGCTTCATTAATATAAACATCTTGTAATCTGGTATTCTAGCTTTAATTTGCTAATTGCCATGCACCTGTTTTAGCTTTTAGTATATATACCTTTATTATATAATATGTTCCACGTGTGTGCATGTGTGTGTTTTAACTGCTTTTTGGTACTGATTGATTGTTTACTATTAATCTTTTAGATAACTGATTTAATTCTTATTGTTTTTTATGTTTAATCTGTTTGTCAGTGAACCTTCTTTATAATTTACGTAAACTGTTTTACAAAGATACATTTTATATATAAGCCGTCCTCATATCTAGTCTGTCTTTATATAATATTCATTATAGAATGTTTTATCTTGTATGTACACTTTCTTATATAATGTTCTTTGTTAACATAATCTTCTTGTAATCTGGTATTCTAGCTTTTATTTGCTAATTTCCATGAACCTGTTGTAGCTTTTATTATATATGATTTTATTATATATTACTTTTTCATATGTGTGTGTGTGTGTGTGTGTTAACTGCTTTTTTTATATAATTTTTTTTAATAGTTGATTTAATTTTTATTGTTACGAGTCTATGTTTCTAATTTCCTCATTTGAATGTCTTATTTATAATATTATGAAGTATGAAGGTACAAATTGCAACATGGCAGAAAAAGGAAAAGAAAAGCAGGTTGCATCAGACTCTGTTTCAGGAACCTCTTATAGTGTCAAAACATTAGCATTTCAAAGTTTGCCTCCCAGGCTGATGCAATAGAAAGTAAAAAGTGTAGTTTCAAAGGATGCATTTAATGGTGGTGGAAATGTGCACTTTGTCTGTATTTTCTGAAATGCTTCTTATCTTGGAGCTGAATGCACATATACACATGCCAAATCTGAATTGCAGAAGAAGAACAAAAGGAAGAAGAGGATAACTATCCCATTAACATAAGGTCAGAAGAGTAAGCAAGCAAACCTGGTGTTGTTGCTCATCCGAGGGAGGAGGCCAGAAGAGGGATGAGTATTGAAGGCCATCTATCCACCTTTTATGTACACTGGACATTGCACCCTCCTAAAACCAAAATCGTCTCAAAGAGAAAATCAAACAATGAAGCAACACTGAACCGTGGCTTTGTGTTCTAGATCACCCATTGTCACAATAAATGACTCCAAATTTCAACATTTTCAATCAGGCTCTCTCACATCTTCAAGAGAACAACTCATAAAGCAAATAACTCTCTATGGCATTCCTCCACTACTTATCACTTAATAATATTTAAGCTTCGAACACCTTTTCTGCTTCACTATAGCAACCTTCAAGTCAAATTTTGGTCTTCAAGGCTTCCCAAATTTGCCTTTGACTGACTTCAGAACTATCACGATCACAAAAGAAGATACAGTGAGGAAAAAAAATAGAACGGAACGACTCAGCGTCAGCAGATATATTACAAAGAAATATCTAAATGTTATGCTCAAGACCTGCAAGGCATCCTCCATTTGACATTAAAACCCATCTATATGATCACAAGAAAACAAAAAGCCATCTTCGAGTCAACAACACTTAAGGGCTTATAATTTCCGAAAGTTGGCAAGAGAAAGGATCGTATTTAGATGAAAGTAACAAACAGAACTAATTTCTGGAAAAGGAAACCAAGTAAATCTAGGAGAACCACGAAAAGATAAGAAAATAGTGTTTGCAAAGAAACGCGGTCCTCTTTCTTCCGTGTAAACTTCAAGATTTTGATGTTTTGGATTTAAGTAAAATCGTGAAAAGGTGAATCACAACTCACCTTCAAAACTGCAACCTCATTTCAAGTCGCCCACTTTTACATTGTCTTCTTCAAGCAGAAAAAGGAGATAAAGAAACCGACGGAAAATATACAATGAAGAGTAATAAAGGGATGAAATAAGCTAAGGGAAATTTATAAAACACTTAGAGAGAGAGAGAGAGAGAGAGAGAGAGAGCTGGTCCTTAATCAACTGAGGGACTGGCAGATATTTCTGAACAACAATGACGAAAGGCATCTAAATCTCATTTTCTATCTCTTTAACAGTAACCAATAAACACGAACACATAACTCGTGATTCTCCACACTAGCACCAATTACATCAAACAAAAAAGAAACAGAATTCAATCAGAAAAAAATCGCAAAGAAAGAAGAGAAAAATTCACTCCTACCTCTGAAAAGGCTCGCTTCTTGCTCTCCTCCTTCCTTTCTCCCTCCGGAACAAATCGCACTAGGGTTTCAACTTTCAGAGCTTCCTCTCTTTCCCCATCGCTCGCTCACGGATATAGGTAACGTTACCAAATAAGAAAAAGCCATGAAGAGAAATGAGAAGGTTTTGTCAGCGTCCTAGACTCCCATTCCGTAGCTCATTCTCGTTATCGCCGGCATTTATTTACCGAGCTTTGCACTTTTCCCCTTACAGATACACATACACACACACGCCACTCTCTCT
The DNA here is from genome assembly GCF_008831285.2 of Nymphaea colorata. Taxonomy (NCBI): domain Eukaryota; kingdom Viridiplantae; phylum Streptophyta; class Magnoliopsida; order Nymphaeales; family Nymphaeaceae; genus Nymphaea; species Nymphaea colorata. Next base: position 32,319,771 of record NC_045138.2, read on the forward strand.
CTGTTTCTTTTGCTGTAACTCGCGCTCTTTTCATCGCCCCTGTTTTGATTCGGTAGGGATGGAAATCATTCGGGAGCGTGGCATTCACCCAAGCTGGCGATCTCTGCGGCTGACGTGGCGTAGATATTTCGGGGTGCCATGAGGGGGGCCACCCGCCCCCCATCATCATGCATCCCATGGCGGAATGTGCCCCATGATGCCATGCAGGAGGTGCATGCACTTGCTTGGACGCCCGCGTGGCTTCGGATAAGGGCCGTTTCCGCGCCCCCCCCCCCCCGACTCTGTCCACCCACCGTTTGCAAATCCCGGCGCTCGCGACGCAATTGGACATAAATAGTTATCCGACTCCGGCGAATGCTTGTTTCCGTTGGATCTAAAATTTTGTGACGTCTTTTTGTTTATTTATGCAAAATTTTGCCACAAAGGATGTTAACTAAAATAATCAAGCACTTAAAAGACAATTTTTCACACGAGACTGAATTTCTTCATACAAAGCGTTATAATTCGTCTTCCTTAATAAAGCAATATATCAGCATGGTAAACAGCTCACCCCACTCCCGCATGCTCGGAATCTTAGACTGGGCATTGGCCCAACACTTGCAACAACGATCTTATAATCCCCCTTGTGATCATTTAGATCACCATTTTGATATTGCTAAGTAATACCACTTTTTTCATGAAATTTGTCAAATAAGGGTTCAGCGAACCGGATTTATGCATGAAATTTGTCAAATAAGGGTTCAGCGAACCGGATTTATGTAAACATGAAGGAACAGCACAACCAACAAAATTAAGGGGTTTTGCTTTCATTTGGAAACATGTTTTCTTAGGAAAGGAAGGGATTTCGGTATCCCCTTAGCTAAAGGAATCTTATTCAGAAGGAGAACGGTTTGTTTCACTTGTAACGATGCTGTGCGTTTGACATGTTCCGTGTCTACTCATGCAAGGAACTGTGTTAGTCCATTTTCACAAACGTGATCACTTAGACTAAGTTACGTATATTAGTTCTGTATCTTGCATATTAATTTTAAAGTTTTGAATATTATTTTTGTAATGACCCGACGTCCTCTGAGCTCAGACTCTCAATCCGACAGATCCCAATCCCCATTTTCTTAACAGTTTTTGTTTCAGCTCAAAAAAATGGATACGAACTATAACAACTAACAATTTTAATAACCTATTTTATAAGCTGAACAAAACTTTTGGGTATTACAATTTACCCCCTTAATATACACGCGTTTGCGCGTTTAAGACCCTAGGTCCAAGTGTTGAACTGTATTTTGATACTACTATAATGACTTGACCCCACTCTTGAGCTCGGGCCTCTGGTATGAAAAATTTCAATTTCGATGGACAATTAACCACTTTAACAACCCTTTTTATAAACCCTTAAAAATCATTTCACAAGCTTTAATATGAAACTAAATTTTTGGAGTGTTACAATTTTTACATATAAATTCTCCAAAATATATTTTTCACCTTCTTTGCATTTTCCTCATTTTTATAGTAATTATGTATTTTTAATGAAATTATGCACACACATATATTTGAGTGTATTTATAACTTGTTGTATCTTTATATCCACAATTTTTAAAATTGTTGTGTGCCCCCATACCTATATCCACACTTGTACCACTATTAAGTGTGACTTGAGCATTCAAAAATAAAATCCTCGAAGACTATGCTAATTAATGTTACGAACTTGGTTTAGGCAACAACGGAACAAGTCATGGCAAAACATTTTTAGGCTATATATGCTAAAGTTGAAGTGGCAGATTAAATGCTCGAAGCCTATGAATGCTTTGATGGTAGAACCCTCTCAAACCACCAAACCAAAAGAATGAGTGTTCAGTTCACCAATTTATTGAAAGAATTGCTAGATTTTAGCGTGAAGCATGTGTTATGACTCGTGCACCACGTACATAATGAAGAGGTCGACAGGCATGGCATATATCTTAACAATTTTTTACCAATACAAGGAGATTCTTGTTATCATCTCAAAAGTGTCCAATGGCCTACATGAAAGTGAACTCCAGAGAAAGCATTTTATAATGAGACGGGGGAAAGGACTGCAACCGATATGTACTAAAAAAAAATGGGAGTTAGAGTATTTTGGGGATTTTTAATAATATATATATATATATATATATATATATATTTAGACTTTTAACTTTTTCACTATCTATTTTCATCCATGTAGAGGAAATCTCCTTTTTATTAATCAAGGGGATTCTAGTTATTATATACTTTGGTGCACAATTTTTTGAGCACGGAGTATTGCATGTAACTAGCTTCACGACGAAGGCGCTTATTTTTTCCTTGTATATGACCAAGCTGCCTAATTAAACAAGCCTACAAGAAACTGTCTGGCCTAATTTTGGCAAGTCCAGATAAGTTGATGTAGTGTTTCAGTGTGGTGCTCATTCTTTGAAGCCTTAATTCACTGTTGAAACTTGAGGGAACTTATGTCTAGCATATGAGGTAGTTCCATTATGTCTAGTTACATGAGGATGCTGCCTCATGGATCAATTAAAAATTTGTTAACCATATATTGAATAGTCCATGAAAAAAAAAAAGTTCTGTGATGTCAACATACAATCATCAATGGCTAATCTCTTTCTTCATGTATAGCAAAACTTGAACTCTTACAGCTCATTGACAATTGATAATTGAACACCACAAAACATCAACACCGAGAAACAATAATCATGAAACGAGTAATGATTTGAAAGCATTCATTGAATGTGCGCTTCATGAAGGCATGCCATGGAAGTTAGTTGATGTCAAATATCCCACAAAAAATGAAGGAAATACTTTAGGATATTTGCCCTGCATAAACAGAGACCAAGGAGTACCAATGCAGTTTGAACCCTTGGGGGCCGTTTGATGGCCTGAAAATCACATCTGTAGGTATTTTAGAGCAACTAAACCAAAGGGAAGGATTTGATATGAGTGTTTTAATAACTTATAAACTGCTAGGAGGTGGATTGAGATTCATCAAACTAGTAGCTCAAGTCTGGTGTGAAAGTGGGTTGAGTTGTTACAGTGGTATCAAAGCGCGATTCAACACTCAACTTGGAGCCCCACACAAGTAGACATGTGTGCGTTAAGAGAGGTTGATTGTTACATCCAAAAAGTTTAGTCTTGTATATAAGATTGTGAGGAATTTTAAGAACTTATAAAGAGGTTTGTTAAAGTGGTTAGTTGTTTCCTAACATTTTTCGAATTAGAACTAAAACTACTAAGAGGTGGGTTGGTATCCGTCGGACCAAAGGCCTGAGCACTAGAGTAGGTCGGGTGAATACATTTCATATTACCACCTATAAGAGAGGGGAAGCTTCCACCAAACTCTTTGTTTCTCAAGAATACAGGGTCTACTTTTGGTGCCTTTGGGATGTCGCTGTCGCTAAACTTCAACTTGCATGCTAGTGGTCCCTTTTTACACACAAAAGGTTGTTGTTATGCTCTAAGGATTCAAAAAGAGAACTCATCACCTACTGGCCCTGGCCCCCACCATCACGGTTGCACCAACTCCCTCAAAAACAAGCATTAGAACAACTGACCATCACTAGAACATGCATTAGAGACCATATCCATTAAAGAGCTCACCAACACATATCCGGGTCTCCCCCTCTTCAAAGGAATGTGCAGAGTTAACCTGTGGACCACTTCTTAAGAAAGTGGAGAACAAATTAAGTGGCTAGAAAAAGAGCTTATTATACTATTCAAAAAGAATTTGCTTGCCTAAAAAGTGTGCTCCTCCATATTATCAACTACTATACTAGAGCGTGTAGACTTCCACCAAGCATTGACCAAAGGTTGGATCAAGTTCTAGATAATTTCATATGGGTTGACACTGAAGATCATAGGCACCTCCACCAATTGGTTTGGAAAGGTTTATGCAATCCAATTGCTGAAGGAGGCATTGACAAGCGGTCAGGGGCGGAGGGATGGGGGCCCGGCAGCATCCTTGGCCTCTCAGATTTTAAAAAATTTAAAAATTTATATGCAAATCTAAAAAAAATAGTTTTTTATATATAAAAGATTTGAAAATTTTTATTTCAGCTCCTGTTAAAATTTTGAAACTATAGTTTAGCCCATACAACAAAAAATTCCTGGCTCCGCCCATAAATGCATTGACTATGATATCTACCTTCTCAACAAGGCTATGATGATTCATTGGAAATTCAAAGCCTATTGTGGGGGACTCTGCTGTCTGATTTGGTACTGAAAAAAAAAAAAAAACCTCAGACGGAATAGCTTATGGATACACGTTAGGTTTGCTAATAGCAACCCATTTTTGTCAACCGGTTGCTATTCTTGAAATCCTGCCCTATGGGGTCAAAACTGTGCTGGGATACATTGCCCATATAGTTCTAGTGAAGGTTGCATGCACCGTTATGCTATGCGTGCATAGGTTACATACCCAGTAAAAGAAAAGGATGTTTTTGTAATTAAAAAAAGCATGTCCTTTGTAGTTATTTCATTTTTTTATTTTCATTTTTATCTTACCAAAAAGCTTTTCTTTTTTTTATGAACAAGAGATACTTTTGTCATTAAATTTCTTGTACGCACTAATATGCCGATAAAATGGAAATATATAGCAAAATTTGGAAACAAGAAGTCCCCTAAGTACATAAGCAAACCACATAAACGAAATATAAGAAGAGAATACACAAGTTAGTATCACAATAAAACGTAATAAGAGAGGTGGAGAGAGAGTGGACAGAAGGAACAGTAGAGTCACCCAGCAGTAGACGAATATTGTACGCACTAATATGGCGCATATAACCAACTTTATATAATTCGGGATGTTTTCCCTTTACCTTTTTGTTCTTTGGACACATATTCATCAGACATTGCATTCTACGTCTCATTACCATCACAAGTGTTACGACCAAAGATAGTGACTCTAAAAGGGCCAAGCGTCTACACCCTTTTTTCTGTTTTGTTCTTAAGAGGTCAAATTTTCCACACCGAGTTCTCAAATTCTAGCGCTTGACCGGAGCCCACCGTGAAAGGAACCACCGTCGTCGTGTCTTCCTTGTTTCTATCTCAATCTCCAATGTCATGGCTCGAAGGGAATGAGCAGAGTTCTTCTTATCCTCAACAGAGAGTATAGCAGCAGCATCATCATATAAAAGACTACGGCATATAAAACGCAAACCTGTTAACGAGCAAAGCTTACGATATAATCCTAGCACATATAAAGTGTTATTACGTCTTAATTAAATTAGGCTGTTAAACTTCCATCAAATTATCGTTTAACTATGACGGGTCAGAACATCTAGATCATTTAATACTCCAGGAAAATGAAGCCAGATGATTCATCTGACCCAAAAAAAGAAGGTAATTTGCACACATAGATGCATCCTATTATTGAATAAATATATCTCTAGTGACACTCAATAGTCAATACAATAATGTAAAGTTAGTTATGATACAAGTGAGAAGGGTGCATGGGAAACCTAGAGGACATTTTACCCCTGTCCTTCGTGTGAGTGTCTGTGTGTAAGATTCCTGTATGCAATGCATCGGGCTGCATGCCACGAAAGACAGAGGCACAGTCAGGCTAGAGCTTGCAAAGTTATGACCCCACCTCAAAAAAAAAAAAAATTACATGTAAATTTTAAAAAATTTCATTGTCCTATATAAAAATTTTGAAAAAATGATATTTTGGTACATGTCAAAATTTAGAAACTTTAATTTGGTCAACCTCATGAAAAATTTCTGAATCACTACATTGAGCTCTAAGTGTGAGCTGTGAGATTTTTATGGACACACTTGGTTGTAGAACATTAACAACGGTTTATGATATAGTGACAATTTATTATGTTTTTTCACCGATTGTTTAAGAAGTATTTAGTCATTTTTCGACAACATTAGGCAACTAGTGGTTTCCAATTTTCATATATATATATATATATATATATATATATATATATATATATATATATATATAAAATAAATCTCACATAGAAATCCATCCATGGTAACGTTTGGACCCAACCCTAGATTTTGTTATGGCAAATTTTGGGTGGGCAAGTGACCATTTGCGTGTGTCTCTGCTTGGAAATAACAAGGGCAGGGCACCATGTTGCTGGGTCACCAAATCATCGAAATAGTTATAAATTGGTCAAAAATATTATCATATGTACTTTAAAAACATAATACAAACCCAAAAATAATTACTTTATAATATTGTATAAAATAATATTCAAAATAAATGACGCATAGCACATGACACCCTTGAATAATGAAATTAACGTATGTCGGCTAACGAATGGAACCAGTTTGTGATCGATTCCATTGAAAGGGACTCTCATTGGAGGCCTTTAAGTTTTACACCGCAAATCCGAAATCCCGTTGGTAACGTGATTGAGGGTGGAGGAAGTAGGGGCGGAGTCCACACAGAGCATGTGGTGGGCGGCGCACCGCCACCCCATCCGCTCTCTCCTCCTCCCAATCGGGATGCAGATATTTCACACCTCCACGCGTCCGTCGGCTCTGCCACCTTCCGTCTCCGGTGGCCGGAAAAGTGCACTCCTGGACGTCGACCTCCCGCCCAATCAGCGCCCAGCTTCAGATCTACGATCCGGAGCTCGCCTTCCCCTGCCGCGTGGACCTTTCTTCTGCGTGAAATTGACACTCTCCGGCCATGGACCCGGCTTGTGGGGGCGCCGATGTGACGATGGATGATAATGATGTGCGGACGGACGGACGATAATGGATGAACGATAAAGATGTTATGACGATGGATGATGATGTTATGATGATGGATGATAAACGATGATGATGCTGGGATGCCCGTGTGCTTTTTTTTCCCGTATATTTGGCCTTTGACCTTTGACCATCCATGTTTTATGGAGTTTTGAGGTTGGATGGGAAGTGGATAGCTGTTAATTAAAATATTGTTCATTTGTGTATAGTTTTGAGAAATAGTGCTCGAGTCACAGCCAGTTCAACCAAGTACACTAACCAACTTCACTAGAGTTTACCATCTAGTAGAATTCATAAAGTACCATTTAAAAGTTTAAGATATCTATAAAGAATTGTTAAATGTTTGGCAAATTACTAAAAGTGCTCGAGTTTGTAAAACAATTTACAAATGAAAGATTCAGTTTTAAATAGCTAACTGAAAACATTAAATGGAATCATTTACCTTTGTGAAAAAATTATGAAGAAAAATTTTTATTTAGTTTGTAGCTTAGAAACCACTGCACTTTCTTTCTTAGTCCTCCTTCTCTATTTATGTAGCTTATATCTCTCCACCACAAAAGCAAGGCCGTGGACATGTATGAATGATGAACTTGAACAACTAAGGTTGAAAAATAGAGTATTTTTTTAATTATATAGGTGTTTTAACTTTTAATTAGATGTGACTGAATGTTTTCGCAAATAACAAGTTTTCCGTGGTTGTTTGTGAACAATTGATTTCCCCATGGATGTTACTTTTCGAGACCATAAGAGGTGGGGCGCAACATGGAACCGGTAATTTGTGAACCCAATGTATATTCTATGAGGTCAAAAAATAAAAAATAAAAAATAAAAATAAAAAAGTTTTATATGCAAATTTTAAAAAATTTCACTTGTTCTATTTCAAAATATTGATAAATGATATTTTGGCCTTAATCAAAATTTAAGAACTTTAGTTTAGTCCCCCCTCATAAAACTGGCTTGAACTGATATTTCAATACTTATTCAAGTCCCTGATCCTGTTAATTCAAAACAACCCAATTTTTCTTTTTCTTTCAATTTTGATGTAGAGTTGTTTGTGCACGTCATGTTTTTCTTTGAATGGGAGCTTGTTAAGAAAAATATTATGCTTTTCAAAGATACATTGTCGAAGTAAGTACATGTTTAAATAAGAATAACTAAAAATTAAAATTGTTGAATGTTCAAGAATAATTCTCACAGGAGCAAAGATACATTCTCGAAGTACATGTGGCACTGGTACTTTTCTCTCTAATCAATGGCTTAGAGTGTGAAATACCAAATGTTATTGGATAGCCAAAAATTAAAAGTATTGAATGTTTAATGTTGTTGGATGGTTAAAAATTAGAAATATATTGTTAAAAAATAATTGTCACCAGAGCATTACTAAAGGTCTATGGTGCAACAACGGTTGATGCATATCATATTAATGATCGGGCAGGTGATATATATACCAAACTTATTGATAGACCATATATATTGTTTTCCTTTTATGCACAATAACAGTTGAAGAAGCTGACTTGATGCTGTTCTTGATGGGAGGGCTCTTTAAGCTAAATTCTTTTCCTGTCATGATTTATTTTGGCAGTTTAAGAGTAAGTTATTGTATTCCATCTACTGTTTATAGTAGTTTGCTTGCGTCTCCATAGTTTTTGTCAAAGGAAAGAGTTCGGCCTGGCTCTATTTGAGGTGTGGGATATTCTTATTAAATATTTTCATATAGTATTGTATATCCTGACTCTATAGAGGAGTAATTTTTAAGGATGTCAATGGATTGGATTCGAATAGAATAATACCCATTAAATTCCACATCCATTAATTTATTAGGTGTTCACGTATATGAATATATTATATATTTGAATCTCATTTTCAAGTTTACCATATGAATCCAAACCAAACCTGACTTTTATTTTTACATCCAAACTTGAATCCTACTTTTAAATTCACAATTTAATTTAAACTGCATTATACCATGTTAAGAACCAACTTTTAAAATGTACAAATATTAGAGATGCATAAGATGCTTATTTTAAACTACATTCAAATCTGAATTTGAATGCTAACACAATTTGGATATTTATTTAAAGACGACTTTGATCCATTCGGGTGTCCTTTTTAAAATATGTTGTTGTTTCTCAATTGGACATCATTTTTTTTTATATAACAACTTTTTTTAAGGCAGTTTGGTTGGATATCCAATTCAAATTCAATCTAATATTGACATCCCTAGGAGTTTCTTTGCCTATTTGTTGATTTAATTGGATAAAAAGGATACTGGCTGTTCCGTTGGATCTAGGTTGTTGATTCAAGAGTCTGAAATATCCTTCAAATGAGGAAATAGAGAAAAAAAGAGGGAAAGAAATGAGTTTTCTCAGTTGAAAACTCATGCCTTCGTTGAAGAACATTTTGGACTTTTGAAAAACTAACTTAGATTCTTTATTTGTAACTTAATTCTCCAACATTTGATATCTTTCAAATCTATAACTTATATTATTCCTATCAAAGTTTGGTACATCAGGGTCTAGCTAGTAGCTGTTTGTCTCTCTCTCTCTCTCTCTCTCTCTATATATATATATATACTAGTAGCTGTTTGTCTCTCTTTCTCTTTCTCTCTCTCTCTCTCTCTCTCTCTCTATATATATATATATATATATATATATATATATATATATATATATATATATATATACACACACATGCATATCTTAGGGAGAAGTGTGAGGAATGAGAGTTGTTGAAACTAGCTAGTAGCACATTTGAAGATCAATTGACCAAAATAACCACGAGCAGCTACCATATTATAGGTTTCTTCCTCTTCTTCCAATTTGTAACCTTCATTCTAGTTTCTTTTTAAACAGTTTTCCTGATCAAATTATAGGTCATCAAGGAACCATGCACAACGCCGAACAGAGAGCCACCAATTGCACCAACCACACCTAACTTGTGGAATGGATGCATATGGATGTTGTGTTTAGCCTGAAGTACTATCATGGAGTTGAAAGTACCAGATATTCTTAGAGGCATACAATCAGGAAAGCTTTCCTTGCCAATAGGATAGATCAAGAAAATAGCGGTAGTGGCTGCAGGAGCTGAATGCATAATAGCAAGGGTGCATCCCAAACGCAAGTAAGCTTCCATTCATGACTCATGTAGCAAGTTACACCAAGTGAGATAAAAGCCGGCCCTTCTTGGAAAAAATAACCCTACAAATAGGATTAACATTGAATGTGCGGAAACCTTAATAATCTCTAGTAGTTCTTCGTTCAACATTGGTTAAATTTGCTATGCGATCAGTGGGGGGGCCAGAAAAATTTTTGGAGGTGCACTCATTCGCAGATTTCATATCTGAAGGAGCGTGGCTTACATATATATATATATATAGAGAGAGAGAGAGAGAGAGAGAGATAGAGAGAGAGAGAGAGAGAGCCGATAAAATGGGAATATATAAGAAACATTAAAGAGTTCCCATATATAGCACCACTACTGCATGAGATCACTTTTCCTCTAATGAAATACTATATGTAGCCCTCATAAACGTGCCCGGCCGGTTGAGTGAAAATCAGTGAATTCAAATGACAAAAAACTAATTTTCTATAAGGCTATATATAGCAAATAAGTAAATGTTCGTTACAATAAAAAAAAGTATAGCACTTTAAAACAAAAAATCTTAGAAAAGATTGATTTGTTAAACAGTCAAAACTGTGGCAAGAATGAATGCAAGGAAAATAATTTTACTTCTTATTTTTTGATCTAGCCAATAGTCGATCAGGTCCCCGCGAGCATCTTTCGGCAGTAGAATGAAGTGAAAAAGAAAAGCTGCCGGCCATTGTTGTGAGAGTAGAGGAAATGCGCCTTTGTCCACTTGAGCCGGTTGAACCCCAGTGGTGGATTAATCGTCTGTTCAAATATCCCCCAGATCGTTTCTAGCTGTTAGGCCAGTGAGAGCCTTCTCACTTATTTGATTCCCATCTACATAGATGCTACTATTTTAGACTGCGAAAAGTAAGAGACACTACTCTCAAGTTGAACGGATGCTACTATTTTAGACTCGAAAAGCAAGAGACACTACTCTCAAGTTGAACGGATTAGTTCCAACATAGTTCTGAACCCCCATGACAGGGAGAAAGTGAAGGAGCTTCAGCCTCTTACTAGGTGGTGGGGTTCCCTCCCCTTCACTCGAAATATCCCAACATTTATGACCATTATGTCCTAATGAGTGTCCTTGCATGACAATAAAAACTGGCCTCTTGTCAATATGGCGATGATCTCAACGAATAATGCATATGTATCTCAAGGTCCCTAAAGCCAATCTCCTTGTAATTTAATGACCTGAGAGAGAGAGAGAGAGAGATTTAATTTCAATTGGGCATATAATATTTACAATCTGTAAGCATAGATCATTTTTCTTTCCAGAAGTTCCCAGTCCCATGCTTTGTGAAAACGAAATCTAATACTCCAACAAAATAAGTTCAATCGCGTACTTGTTCTTAACGAAGACACGGTCTAGTTTGTAATTTGATGGAACCCGTTCGAACATTTTAATTTATTGTTATTGGAGGAAGATGCCAATCAAATGGGAAAGTATTAAAACAAGAAAATCGGGTGACAAATTTTAATTTACGGGAAAAATTACCAAAAAAAGTGAACAAGTGAAAGAGAGAGTTAGAGAGGGGTAAGTGAACAGCCATTCATCGATAGAGAAAGCAAAGCAGGCTAGCTCTCCCATGAGATAGATTTGCACAAAAAAAGAAGCAGGGCTGAGAGTATTTTAGAACTTTTTATAATGAAGTGTATAACTTTTAGTCTTTTTATTGTTTACAATCTCTTCTTTATCCTTTTCAAAATCCTTCTTCTTCGCTTGAAGGGCATTTTGGTCATTACACACTCATGTGCATGCAAAAATGTTTGTGCATACAGCCAACTTCACTCTTTGGCAGGTAACACATGGAATCTACTAACGCAATGACGACAAGCTAATTACATTTTTTCCACCGAAGTCGGCCTCCAGCACCTTGGTTGTATTAGAAGTTGGGGTGAAGAGGAGAACCACCGGCAAGGAGAGAGGTTGGTGCATGATAAGAGGAAAGTTAGCAAGGCTGTTGCATATGAGAAGTTGTGAAATAAAGAGAAGAGACAAACAGAAGCTGGTTATATGCACTGGCCTATACGCCCTATACGTGTCTGCCTGTGCACCATACAGGCCTGCACAGGCCCTTATGCATGACATGTCCGCCTGCACAGGCCCTTATGCATGACATGTCCTCGTAAGTGGGCTAAAGGAGGATGTGTCATGCATCAGAGGTTGTGCATGGTTCACTCTAATGCACATAACCACGTATCAAAATAAACACTTTCGGACTACTAAGATGAGAGTAGTCTAACTTTCACCTCCATGCTCCCTCAGGAGAAGGAAGAACCAAAGTGCAAGGCAGATTCAATTCTAATGTCCTTGGGATCGAGATTCTAATAAAATTTTCCTTTTTAGAAGCGACCATGAGTTTCTTAACACAGACCATCTTTGAAGTGGACTGCCTTGCAGTTGCTGCATGCAGCTCTTGGGGCTCCATATGATTCAAGTTGATAAGCAGGAGAAAAAGAAGCCCCCAACGAGGACAAAAATGATAAAATAACCAATCTTTTCAAAAGACAGAAGCACCTAAATGAGGGCCGCGTGGTACCTTCCAAGACATCGATGACCACGAACACTAAAGATGGATTAGAGTTGAGCTGTTAGGGTTCAAACTCATATTAGGGTTTAAGGGGGCATTGCTCAGTAAGTGGGGAATGGGGTCCCCTTTCTGATGAAAGCCGCGTCCCCGGCTGACACCATCTGCTTCATAACGCAGATAAGATGTGGCAGGATGTACAGAAAGGGATTGGAATGCATAGTATGTGTTCGTACTCCTGCTGTCATCTGTTTCCGCAATATATCAGGTCAATTTCATAGTACAACAAATACCAAGTTTTTGAAATCTTTTCACTTGAATAATTTTTACACGACTAAGTTAACGATGTGTTTGACACTGATTTTACTAAAGTTTTCCTAGTATAGGTTACACAAAATCGTGATCCGCTCTTCATAACTTTTCGAAACGTTTAGAGGCCTTTCAAAGCGTTTTTCCTGCATGAGACAAATTTCCTCCATAAAAGAAATCAGCACATCACTATTACCCTTTAATGCTCAATGGGCAAATCAAATTCTCTTCATGATATATATATATATATTGCGACCATATTAGTAGTAATAGGCTAGCTGTATCGAATCTGACCCACTCGGCACATTTAACATAAACAACAGATTGCGACCGAATTAGTAGTAATAGGTCAAATGTAAGGGTGGAGCCAGAAAATTTTGGTTAAGGCGCACTAGTTATAAAAGTTGTTAAGTTTTATGCAGCACCAACAATTGAAAAATTACCTTGAAGTGTCAATATGAAAAGACACATTTTCAAACGCACACGGCACTTAGATGAGTTGTCTTTCTCAACCATACAGGGTTTTGAGACCGTGACCAAGGATCACCGCCAATCACAGCCCGTGCATGATTCTTGAGCTTGTAGTTTCTCAACCCCCATTTACAATAAAAGTGCAAGGTTGTCTAGAGTCCTCGCTTAAACACATTTTTAAATTTGTCAGCTACCGGATGTTGCCAAATGACTAAATATTTAAAAGCTATGACCAGATGCAACGTAAACTATCTTTAAAAGTACCATAAACTATCACTATACTGTAATTTAACCATTGCTAGTGGAGCGGTGCATTTAAAATAATTTTGTCATCCGGCGCTGGTTGATTTTAATTTCTCTAAGCAAATATACAGACATGTGTATGTAACTCTTATGAACCTAAATAATGAAATAGTCTTAGCTCTATCACTATCTTATCGGAAATTAAATCAAATCCAGATGCAGATCCAGTTATATCTCTAGCTAGAGCCTAGAGGCGGTGTTTGCATCTTAGTTACTAGTAAATGAGGAGGAAGTGCCTTGTAACAGGGAGCAGTGAAACGAACTTTAGAAATGAAGAAGAAACTGGTTTCTAAGTGAGTGGATGCCGTTTGATGTAGCCATGCAAAAGTACAGTGAGAGGCTCCCAAGCAATAACCGGTAACATCATGGAAGTGAACAGTCGTACCGGTGTCAGGCCGTGCAGGGTCGCGTCGTCTCCGGCCCTGCAACACTTTCTGCTTGTGCGGACAAATTAAAAGGCTTACATAGAATCCAAAGATTCCTCTTTTATATATATATATATATATATATACATATATATATATATATATATATGTGTGTGTGTGTGAATCTGTATTCGTGGGGATCATGCAATATGAATATCAAGGTTAATTCTATTCTTGAACATGATCGTAAGCTAGCTTAACTACATGCTTATTTTCAAGGAAAATAAATTTTACAAATGAGTTTTAAGTCATTGATGCAATTGGAAGAAATTTGTCAAGATTAGTTTGTTCATTCAGGATGTTTTATATTGCTAATAAAATCAAAATAATAAATGTTACCGTTTCAAAAAATCGAAAGAATATCTTGTTGTAAACATTTTGTTTGCTATTAACAAACATTAATGACCAAACTACATAATGACGAATGAAGGTACACATTGCCTTTTAAGATACGTACATACATGCATAGGTACGAGTGTCTTTACATAATTAGCTGATTATGATGACACAAGTTTCTTGGAAAAGATGTCCTGAATTTTCCATAAAACATTCTGGCCTTCAGGAATAGGAACGGGCAAGTGTTTTTAATGAAAAATAAAAGTGTTTGGTACCTATTATGTAATGAGCATCATAAGGGCAGAAGTACCTGAGTAAGGCTAGTGAAAACCAAAATAAGTTTCCTTGAACAAATTTCTAAACGACATGACTAAATTCTGATAGAAATTTATAATTTTCACTCGCATTGGATTAAAAGTTATCATGGTATGGACATTGAATTACTCAGAGTACAAAACAGATGCAATAGGCATATTTTATGTTAAACTTTCGCCTTTGGGCCTTCAAACATCTCTAAGATTGAGCATTGTTTAAAGGAATATATCAGGTAAAAGGAAGTCAGTAAGAAATTTGAATTTGTCCTCTAAAATAGAAGTACGCGGCAAAGGAGAAAGCAAGGGACAAACAATTACATTTCTCTAGACCAAGGTTCTGCGACAGCTGGAAAAACGAAACAGGAAACGGATGGAGATGTCTAGATCTTCCAAACAGAACAGAAGGCTATTTTTTGGATCATGTGAAACATGACCAAGTTCATGAACTTCTTATTTTATCATTTCAAAAAGAGTTCATGAGATTGGTCATGCCGCGAGTGATCCCAAACACTCGTCAGGACCTTAAGTACCCTTGATGATCTCCATTCTCAATAAAAGGATAAAACAGGAAGGAGTTTAGATTCTAAAACAAGTATGTCAATACAGATCGGCAATGGCTGCTTTATTTATTTCCACGCCATGAGGAACTAATATCAGTTCAAATCCATGTGAGGAACTGAATCATCTTGAAGCGAACGAATAAGCTTCTACCACAGGAAGTTTACTTGAGATGACGTCGGGGAGTTGTCTTCGTCATGTGATGGCGAATGACAGTGTCGACCCTCATAGGTTGTAATCACCATCCGAGGGTCCTCTGCCAGTCGCTCGACGCGCTTCTTTACATGGCAATTATCCTGCGTGCAACGATAATAGCTCCTGCAGATTAACAGTAATACAAGATCATAACTCGCATCTTCAAAGAATCTCTCTCTTTCTCTCTGAGCTCATCGATTTGATTGTTCACTAAAAACATTCCTGAAAAACACAAAGATATCCTGGTTTGTTTCCTGAGCTTCTCGAGTAACTCTACCTTGACTAATAGATTTTGAAAGTATTGCAGTTTAATTTCCAGAACATCATATTCATGACCTTGCAGAGAAACATTCCCATCAACGATACACAGTAACCAACTAGTTATAGAATATATTACGTGCTTTCATTGTTGGCAGCGCATTGGCGGACTCCGATGAAAGCACAGTACTCAGCTTTGCCTTGAATCCAAGGAATGCCTGATCACGAGAACATAGAATCGGTATCGGTCTTTCAAGTCCTGTGAACTTGGTGACTTTCACAATTAGCCATGAATTGTGCTAGACGCTCTCTCTCTCTCTCTCTCTCTCTCTTAGTTGACCATCTTTTTCCAGCTGGATGATGGAAGACACCCTCGAAAGAACTGCGCATGCATTGTTATCTGACATCTACGTAGATCCTCATTTTCCCTCTAATCTCAGGAGTTGTGTTTCTTTACTTTGTGCGTTCTGTGGGACTGGTCTAACTGCTATTTATTTACTTTCTTTCAGAACAAAAAAGTAAACTATCTACCAATGATTTGTTCATGAGGATCCGGCAAACTTGTGATTTCCGATTCACGAGGCACCTGTAGCAGATCAAAAGCGCTAACGAACTGCAGATTGTTTTCATAATTTAGGCAAACACAAATGCAAAATGGTGCATCGTACCACCCAAAGTTTTGATGTCTATTTCAAGATTAAAGTTGATAATCTTTCACCTATAAGTGCTAGAAATTCTACATGACAGTGTGTATCTAGCACGCTCCAATTTTGCTACTGCAAGATATAGTTTCCAAACTAGCACAAATTCACACAACATGAAAATGGTAAGACAAAAGAAACCCATGTTGAAGATCCCTTCCTCACTTCTTTTCCTTTGAATGAGAACTTGTACACAACTTTCAGCATATGCCCTTAAAAAACCATAGGAAGAAAAAGTATCTACTACCAATGATAACTAAAAGACATTCTAGCTAGGAAGCCCACAAGGCTCTGATCATCCGATGTAAGTGACTTGAAGATCAGCCGTTGGCCGTCTATCACAAGTTGGAGACCAATATAAGCGTCTACGTACAAATGCAAGTCAAAGCTGCGTGTAATATTTAGATAAAGGTCTTCGAATTCACCAAACTTAAGAGCACCAAGTTCCACATGCGTAAATTCATTGAGGAAGGTAAATAAGGCAATCTGAGATAAAACTGTGGCTTTATTCTTTCCTTTAATTGGTTTATGTAGGTTAGGCAGTCCGCAGAGATTAAGAAACAACTAGAACTGCAGGAATCTATGCTACGATACTCGTCACTGATAGCAGTTTAAATACTCAGTCAATAAATTGAATCTACCTAATTACAGATTAAAACATCTTCGACAGAAAAAGGAAGGAAGCGCCGACAAGAGTAACCAACCTCGAGGTGCTAAAAAACCATATCGACTTCGAGGCACTATTTGTTTCAAACACTGTAAATCTTCATTTCCTAAACTCCAGAAAATTCATATTTTCATTATAATTATAGTTAGATCTTAGATTGTCTATCTAGTTCTGCTTTATCTCACTTAGTCTAATATTATCACACGAAGGAAAGGCGCCTAAAATATATACCATTATTGGAACACCATAATGTTCCAACCTATATCACTTTTTGTAGACAAAAGAGCACCCTATCGAGCACCTCTACTCTGCTGAAAACCACAACATTGTTCTTTTTCTTCTTCTTTATCTTCATTCAAACAGTGCAGGCAGAAGAAAAAGAGAACCGAAGTGAGAAAAAGGAAAATGATGGATTTTGCACGTTGGTGCGCTTCATGGACCAAGAGAAAAAAAGTCATGGAAAGGAATATCTTGTCCATGGAAATACATATTTGGATGGAGCATGCAGAAACACTAGATAGTCCCAATCATAGAACTAGATGCAGCCACATGATCTGGCACGCGGTATCTGCAGGCACACATAAACATGCACACGGCAGACACGCCTAAAAGGATATAAGATGCCAACTTTGTGAAAACCTCAGCACAGGAATTCCAGGGAAACTCGGTCCCAGCTAGAACAAGGAGCAAGTGAAGAACGATCATGCTTTACAAGCATGGAAATGATCCTATTCTCTTTATCTGTGTAATATTATTTTATTTCTCTTCTTTTCTCAATGACTTTCCAACTTCTTTCTTACTGCTTCCTAGTGCAGTTGGTACTAAAATTAATGCCCGCCGTTAAGAGACAAATGAAGAAGATTATAAAATGCTGTAATCTGCCCATGTTATTGAATCAGTACCCTGTACATCTTGTTTTCACATTCAAGGGGAGTTGCGAAGAATCTACCGGTTCCCGACGATGATCTTCTGTTACAATAAAGCTGACAGGACAGCAGCTACATAAAAAGAAAGAAAGGAAAACATTGGCCGTCCGCCCTCATGTAGGACTCGTTTCGATCTGTGATCAGCATTTTGAACCAGCCAACTAGCCAAAATTACTGTGCATAAGTTCCCTTCCAAATGCATGATACAAGCCGGTGCCATAATTAAATCAGAAAACATTGAAAGCAATACAATAGGGTGCACCTTCGAATAGCCCTAGTCTCTGTGAAGACTTGCCTCTAGGGATTTGGAAGAATCCACAGAATAATAGTACGGTAAAGTAAGTACTTGAAAAGTTTATACAGAAGGACTAACCATGAAAGAGTGAACATGCCCTTCTTGGTAGGCAAGTCCTCTTCTTACCTAAAATAAGATTGAGTTGGTGATTCTTTGTCATGCTAATGAAAGTTTCCATTTACTAGAAAACGGGTATAAATCAAATCATGCCTTAGAAGGACTGTAGATGCCTAGAGATGGTCAAATAATTCAGTAACTCGTGAAGGCCCCTTGCTGAAACAGTTAATGCAAGAAGCAATCCGATGACAGATCACTTCTTAAAATCTTATGTAGAGAAACTGTATACATATACGCTCTGCCAATAAATTGTAGACATACCCATGACTTTTAAATGATTATATGGAGGGTGAAATAAATGTATAAAGTTGAGGTTGGACGAGAAAGAAGGTGATTGATGTATACCTGGGGTGCTGCGTGTTCTTCACAATCTTTTGCCCATACTTTCGCCACTTGTACCCGTCGTCCAAGATGTCAATGTCACTCATGGTCTTGAAGCAGAACCTTGGTTCCCTCACCTTCCTCCTTGCCTTCACCTTTTTCATCTTCAGAGGCATGGGTGCTAGACCAGAACGTTGGTCATGATCTTTATCATCAGCATCCATGGCGGTCACCCGTCTAGGACCGCCTGCTGCCGCTTGATCCCCCACTTCCCCTCCCCAAGACCTGCAAGTCAGAATAGAGCTCTTTTTTCGATGAATTGATCAAGACCTTAATTTCTTCCGTATCCACACAAATTCCACGCATGGGGTTGGTACAGGTTCCTTCTGTGAGGAGATGTATTGGTTTGTTTCTCTCACAACGAGAGAGAGAGAGTGGTGCGCACAACAATAAAATATTGCAAGTGCAGACATTCTTCTTGTATATTCTTGGTTGCAGTTATTTTAGCTCTGATGATGGTTGCTTAATTTCCATTGTCATCATTACTGCGTGCACCTGTGAAGAACTCTAGTGTTCTGTGTGTGTGTATGTATGTGTGTGAGAGAGAGATTACCATTTCTGCACATTAGAGGCAACAGAAAGAACTTTAGCTGCCATGGGAATGGTAGTAGTGCAACCAGCAGCAGAAGCACCGCCGTTTCCAACTTTATGGAGACCCAAATGGCCGATTGGACTAGACTCACGAGTTTGGTGGTGATGATTCATTGCCATACCTCCAGCTACAAAGCAAGCAGCAGCTGCAGCACAAGAAGGAGATAAAGAAGAATGGTGATCTCCTCCTCCTCCTCCTCCTCTGACGAAGATGCCGGTACCGTTACCCATCAAAGGCCCGCTAAGTGCCCTCAGAAACTGGTACCCATCGGAGGACGAAGGATCGGATCCCTCGTAGTACTCCTCTTGTCCCTCGAACATCTCTCTCTCTCTCCCCCTCTCAACGACGATCTGATGAACAAAACCAAATTAGAAACACTACCTCCTTTTTTCTCTGGCTCAATTGTATTGTGGAGGAAGACCACAACTCTCGCTCTCTCTCTCTCTTTAGCTCTCTCTTTCTCTGGTTTGCCAAAGTCTACCTAGATTTCTCCTTCTTTCTTTTTGTGAAGGGACTCATGGTTATGGCTTTCTATTGCCAGATACAGACCTCTCTCTCTCTCTCTCTCTCTCTCTCTCTCTCTCTCTCTCTAATCATTCTGAATTATGGTAAAAAGGAAGGAATATGGGGAGGGAGGGGGAAAGAGAGACGGCGATCATTGCTGGAGTTCAGATGAGTACATAATAATAGAACAAAACCGGTCGTATCCCTCCTCTTAGATTTCCCTTTTCCTGTTCTTCTTTCTGCTTCCGTAACACCGTTCTTTCATTTTTCTCATTTTCTTCTTTAAGCAAACAAAAATGTGCCCATCAATCATGATGATGAATGTGGTGCAGTCTCCCTCTTCTTTCTGGCGGTGTAAGGCCATCATTGACCAGAGCCACCCAAAAAAAAAAAAAACTGACCCTTCGCCAAAAAGATTGCTACCTTTCTCCACTTCCTTCTTCCTTTTTTTTTTTAATTTTAGTTTCTGCTGTAAATTTCTTGTAATTGGTATTTTGCCTCTCAAGCATGCTCTGCCGAACATATAATGATGTATGTATGTACGCTTTGTCCTTGAACGTCCTAAGATCCTTTTCCTTTCTTCTTTTTGTTTTTCATTCCCTGCATTTGAGTTGCCTTGGCTTTTAGTCCTTCCCAGCATCTTTTACTTTCACCGAGTCACTGGAGTGGAAGTTCCTGCGCTTCCACCGGGCGTGGGCTCTACGTTTTTCCACGTACTTTTATTTAAAGCGAAGATATAGTCTTCAATTATTTTCCGGCGAGCCGGAGCACAATTCAAAAGTTCCACATTCCTCCTGCCTCCAAGTTCTTCGCCTGCATGGAAGCTTGAGTGAGCAGCGAGCCGCTTTCAAATTGACTGAATATCTCTGCCTTCTGTAAACCAAGAGAGTAACACCCACGGCCGGGCCAACTATACTACGTCCAATTAGTTTCTAATTACTTTTAATGAAGGATTCTGGGAGATAGGTTCCCCACCATTTCTTAAGAATGAATCATACGTACATGACAAAAAGATGCACAAAACCAGGAGTGACGAGGATGCCATGCATCATTTATATATGTAAGTAGAAAGCCAAAAAACTAAAGTTGCTAATACAACAACTCCTCACAAGTAATAAAAAAAACTAGGCCAAGAAAACTAGTTTTCAATTACTTAAAACATAAAAATAACAAAAAAAATCTAATTACATCTTTAGGCTTGTCCTTCTCTCTCTGTTGCCGAGGAGAATTTGAGTAATTGTTAATTTGCGACTTTTTTTTCATCTCAATAATCTGCGTCTGCTTTCATCCTTTGATTTGTTTCAGGGAATTTTGTATCCCAGTGGATAAACAAAATTTCATTTGCGTGGTAGCTAGCAACCGTAGACCGTTAATGATAGCGGTTCTAGGAACATAGACGGATGACAGGTGCTTTTTTGACGTCTTTCGTCCATAACTATTGTTAGCATCAGATTTTATGACCTAAAAGCGCAAGATATCGACTTTTATGTTGAAATGTCATTTTTTCGTTTGTGGGTTTTGTGCTAATCTCATGTTTATGAGGATGCAGTTTTGCTTTGTACTCATTAATTCTTATGTGATAATGAAAACTGCTTTATGTGGCAGCCATGAATGTAGGAAAACATTGTTTTCAAACAACTTAAATCTTTATGTTTCTTTCTCTTTTCTCTTTTTCTTCGGTTTCCTTCTCTCTTGGTGTGTCAAGAGAGTGTGAGAGAGCTTAGTTGCTAACATTTTCAATCCTTGAATCAATTTCTGCATGGACTAAACTCTTGCAAAGGTTGGCATAAGATTACCAACAAATTTAGCCTGCCTATTAATCTGAACAAGGACTTTTGAAGTTCCATTTTGTTCACATACTAAACTCAACAAGGCTGGAGCTGAAAACAATAATGCCAAGGAAATTTTTTCGTAAGAAAGAATTACGTTTTCAACTTTTGAAGGGAAAGAAGGTCGTGACTGTTAACGGTTAGCCCAAACTCAAGCAAGTACAGCTCTAAACAACAAGGTACATTGTCAAACAGTTCTATTAGAGATCGTACTATTAAATATTTCCGAAAGTTGTGAGTAATAAGACTTATAGTTTCATTTCAAGTCAAACATCAAGGCTGGGCGCCCTGTCGCGGTGTCTCATTAGTGCAGAGACTCTGATTGCAGGTGGCAGACGAGGCCTGATATATATATATATATATATATATATAAATATATACTGTCAGGCCAAATCCGACCTGACATTTTATCACATTCTTACACTCAAACCAGAGACCAGGACCTTGGTCTTAAACCCCATAAGCATGTCGGACCATAGTGCTCCTGCCCGCATCAAGGTCAGGTATGTACGACCCTTTTGCTAACATATTTTTAGAGAGAGAGATATAGAGTGAGATTAACTTTAGAGCTCTTTCCGGTGAATGGAATGAGCGAGACGTTACCCACTCAATTGGAGTGATCCCCAAGACTCCTCCACTATTAGGCCCTGGCAGGTCGGGTTAGCCCACTTAAAATTAAAAAATATATATTTTAATATAAAAAAATATTATATACTTAATTGTAATAAAAATATTATAATTATATATAAAAATCAATAAAAATAATATTTCAAATATTTTATTGAACCAACATAACTTAATGGAGCCCACTCCATCTCGGTTCCTTTTTTGGCATCCAAATCAGGCTGAGTATCGGGCACTAGGTATCGAGTAAGGCTTATGCATTCTCCAAACTCCAGGATCCTAGGCTGTGCTGGGGCTACGGTGACCAATAGGAAAAAATAAAATAAATATGTGTTATATTTTCTATGAACATCAATTCATATGTGGTTGCACTTGTAGTCTCTTAAGACTTAAAAATTTTGTTAAGTATATATATTAGTTTCTTCATGCTGCAATCAGCTAAAATGAAAGCAGTTATGTTTTTTTGCATGAGCATGGTAGATCAAACTAGCATGAGAGTTTATATTGGTATGGACAATCAATTGCATTCTCTCAACTCCCACACACCCTTCTTATTAAATCAACTAAAACAAAGGAGATGAAAAGGAAAAGAGAGATCAAGAAAGCAAGCTTGTTAAGAATGTTTACAGTTTTGCATGAGTAAAAAGAGCATTTCATCCTATTGTTTAGTAAGTCGAAAGCATTTTTCCCTTCTCCACGCCTCAAATTACGTCGTAGTAGTAGGTCGCTTCCAACTATTAACATAATAAAGTTTAATGGGATTACTATTTAAACCAGCGACCGACTGCCTACCAGATCAGAGTCTAGGACGCCAAACACTCTCAAGAATGTTTGTAGTCAAAACTTGCGAGAGAAACAGGGACTCATTTTTTGCTTTTCGTTTTAAATCAAATGCTTCATGACATCGTCGCAAGGCGAACTGCAGGGCCCACGCGTCCGTGCGAACGCAAGGCATTGGCCTCCCGCCCGGAGACAAAGCGGGCGGGGTGGGTGCGACCGGAATCTCACCGCCGGTTATTCTCCCGGAAAACTGTGGGCCCCGCCCCTTGCGTCGGCCTTACGTCATCATGACGCGGCCGGCCCATGTTCTACGGCCATCAAGCGGCGTGGACTGGCCCCGCTTGTATCCGGGTCGAGGCGCAGTGTGACCCGAAATAGTCAGATCCGACAAGCTCAAACGGGTCCAGCCTCTGCGGATTTCAATTTTCAAATGCCCGTGACGTCCCCAGAACAGATGCTCCTGCAATGGATAGGATGATCCAGATTGAGCTGTTGGGATCAGAATCATCACGTTTCGTCCGATCTGGTATTTGGAAGTAAATGTTTTAGGTGATCGGTAGATCGAGTTGACCAGAATCGGAAAACAGATCTCTGGAAAATTAAAAACAAAAATTCAAGAAAAATTAAAATTTCCATAGATATAATTTTTTTTTTTTTTTTTTTAAAGGAAGGTGAATCTGAGATAGGGAAAACGTTAAAAATAAGAAGGTATTAACGCCGTCACAGGGTAAAGTTGCAGCCTTAAAGACAAATTGTCTTACAACTAAGGATGAAGTCTTTTACAACCATGGCATGCTTTTGTGCAATTTGTTTAATCTTATTAAGGATCCAGTATCCTGTTACGTTCCAATATGGTGTGTTAATATATGTATGAGCTCAAATCCGCCGGCCAACTTGAGCTCCATTTAATCATCGCCCCTTGATGCCTTTATATATATATATATATATAGAGAGAGAGAGAGAGAGAGAGAGAGAGAGAGATCATGAACATTCAAGGTAAGGGTCAATGCGTAATGCCATGGGTTTCCATATGTAACACTTTCATATGGGAGAACAAATACATGAGATTAAGGATAACGCTCAAATATTTGAAAGTGTAGATGTGATATTACAGTTGGTTGTTTTCATACTTGACTTTCAGGTGAGCGGAGAAAGTCCACTGTCCAGCAGAAGGCCAATGGCCCCTGTAGAACCTCTTATCCTCTCAAAGTACATGGTTGATTTTCGATGCTTGGAAATGTCACCGCCAGCACACTTCAAGTCATGCAATGGTGGCTCTCCTTTTGCAGCATATCAAGGATTCGAGCCTATCGGTCTCCATCCCATCTGTTGTGCCAACCCCATTAAGGACCACTTAATTGTTGACGATATTGAAAGTAAGTCGAGAGGTTTTGGTAACTTAGTTCAATATTGAGATAGATCATAAAAATTGATATACCAAAGTCAAATTCAGCCTTGACCTGGAACCTGAGATGTACGCATGTTGTGCCTCTAAAGGAATGTACTGAAACACCTTATGTAAAAGGATTAGAATTGTAGTCATATAGTCACAATATTGAAAACCTTTGGAGGATTCTAAGTATTGATTAACATCACAAATCGTCTTACTTCTGTCTCAATCTTATTGGCATACGACAATTCCTAGTCTTCATACATGACTGCAGTGGCAGAGCCACATATAGGCTGGTGTGGGCAGTTGCTCACACCAGTTTCTCAATTTTCTTTCATTTTTTCATTTTTACATTAAGATCGTTTAATATTTGTTTTATTATATATGTAAATGTCCACTTCAGGTATGAAAACCTGTGAATCAGTGCCCCTCCATAAAATTGTTTTCACTCCGACCACTTTATTTGGAGGTGTTACTCCTTCCAAGGCAAAGGCTCCTGCATATGTGGGAACTAACATCTGAATATTGAACTTCATTTTGATACTAACTCGAGTCAAACCAACTTGAGTGTTTGACGGCTAGCAACCTCCCTTCTAGCCAGATTCCTCATAACATATAAACATTATGAACCAACAAAATTAGTAGTGTTGCGTTGATATTTATAAACAAGTCAAGAGTTATCAGTACTAGAAGTGAACACGAGCTGAGTTGGGCCTCAGGTTGGCCAGCTCCAGCCGGACTCAACTCATATTGAGCTTGTCTCAAGCTCGGTCAAGCCTAATAAGGTCGGCTCGAGCTTGACCAGTCTAAGCTCGTTTACATGTTGACGAAATTTCATAGCATGTGTCGGCGAGCAGAAACTCGTTTAACTAAGCTTGGCTTCTCAACGGTTTTGATTCTTCCAGCTCGTTTCTTCACGACAGGGCTCCGTGGCTGCCACTCCCACAGCTGGATGACCGAGAGAGAGAGAGAGCGAGAGAGAGAGAGAGAGAGAGAGAGAGAGAGAGAGAGAGCCTGACCATTGGGCCGGCCCGATTAAATTTAAAAAACTCAAGTTTAAAGTTGAGTTTGAACTCGACTCATTAATAAGTGAGTCAATCTTGACTCAAGTATTTTTCAAACGAGTCCGAGTTGACATGACTCATTGTTCATTCCTAATCAGCATTTATATAAGGCTACTATTATTTTCCTTGCTTATAGTGTTCGTTATTGTCTTCCTTTCAAACATGTATTCAACAATCAGATCAAGTTAATTTTCAGCATTTTAAATTATCTATATACTTATTATATATTTGCCCTCCTACCGTTACATGCATGAGTTCATCTAGATATTAAAATTTAGAAACTTTAATTTGGCATCCTTCATGAAACTTTAATTTTTGGTTTCGCCCCTGTCTCAGCTTCAGACCAACGTCAAACATGCTTACCCAACTCAAACCATCTTTAAATGAACAAGAAATTTAAAGATGGGGGTTTGACTCTTGGACCGCAGAAATTGTCATTTTCTTTAGAGGATTGTCTAGGCTCGACCCAAACATTCATTCAGCTTTTAGCTTCTAAGATTGACTTGAGAGACACACTTTCCGCCCCAAAGTTTAGGACTTGTTTATAAAACAATGTTTTAATCTCCAATAAACCTGCCTCAATCTTTAAGGCAGATTCACAGGATACTCATAAAATGTCTTTGCTGTCAAGATTGGCTCGAACTCGGACTCATTAGCTTTAAAAAAGAGAGCTAGCTTGCCCTGACAATATCCATGGGCTCTCATGAGATCCTACTTGGCTTTCAAATTTGAATGGAATAAGTTTGCATATGATAATGTGACTTGGAAGAAAAGAGAAAGGGATGATAAAAGGGAAGGGATATGATGAAGAGTGGCCAAGTGCATCATTTCTTTTTGTCTGCAACTAGGAGTGGTGGCACTGTCTGTCCTCAACAGTAGAGTTAGTGAAACTGGCCTGCAGTCATTCCCTTTTCCATTTGTTCCTCTAAAAATTTACCAACTTCACCTTCTTAATTCATGTAAAAACTGTGTTATATATATATATATATATATATATATATATATATATATATATATATATATATATATATATATATATATATATATATATATATACCACTTAGTTAAAAGATAAAAGCTAGACTCACAAAAAATAATTAGTAAAGTCATGTTACGCAACATAACTTTATGGATATGATCTTAGATGAGCAGTGTGTTAAGTTAGTCATTTCAAAATTTTAATAATGTTTTTTAATAGTAAAAAGTGCATCACTCTTGTACCATAGAAATTTTTTATAGTAAACAAATAAATATTTTACAAAAAATAACTTGAATAAATCAAACATGATTTATATTGAATTGATGTTTATCAACACGTCAGGTCAGGATGCTCAAATTTTGTTAATAATAATTGTTAAGTGTTAACATTAAATTAAAAGGACCTTTTATATATATGTATGGCAAGTATTATTTATGACAAGTACCAAGTGTAGACCTAATGATAAAATCTGTGCCGTCTTGAAAAGAGCATTTTTTCCCTTTATTTTTCTCGAAACGTGGTGACTGTTATTGAAATTTTGATTTAATTAGTAATTAACATAATTGTAACATTCACTGCAATTTAACTGAAAGCTTATCAGGAGGGAAATAAGCATAAACCAACTTACTCCTGGTTTGCAGTTTGTAAGAAAAGCTTTGGCACATACTTCGAAGCATTAGGCTGTTGATAAATGGTAAACCAAGTAGCTTATATTATATACTTTCCAAATTCTTATTAAAAAAGAAAAGGAAAAAAAAGAAAGGATTTGTGGTGTCACGGGATTGTGGTGACCATGAATTCCGTTCAACCATTCCAATGATTACTAGTCGTCTCACCTTTTCGTTTGTGTGGTAGGGTTTGTGTGGTTGAATTGTCGATACATTGCCTTGGATGTCAATGTCACTCTCTTTTCCTCTCATACACATGATACACACCTTTCATGTAAAAAAAAAAAAAACTAGCAGTAACTTTTTTAATTCCTCAAAAAAAAAACTAGCAGTAACTTTTTTAATTCCTCTCATACACACCTAGTAACTTTTTTAATTACCAAGGTTCAACAGTTTTATTTTTGGTTTCTTGTTTGGCACTGCTTCTCGCCAACAGATTGTGAGAACTTGGCTCATTCTTCGAGGTTTTGAGCTCATCTCGGGACTTTCTGTTAATTCTTTTAAGTGTCACATTTCCCTTATCCACGTGAATCCGACCACAGTACTTCTTGCGCAAGCTTGCTTTGGGTGTAAGGCTGTTGGCCTGCCTATAGAATATTTAAGTATTCAGATTACATTGTCCCCTCCTGCACCCTCCTTTTGGGATGGAGTGGAGCAGAAACTTGCTAATCGCCTTCAGTGTTGGCAAGAAAAACTGCTTTCTCTCTCATGTCGTATTACTCTTGCTAAACGCTGTCTCGCGTCTGTCCTCCTCCATGCTCTAGCGGTCTTTCGACCTCCTGTGGCTGTTCTGAATAGGTTTAATAGAATCATTCGTAATTTCATCTGGGATGGTGATCAGCCTTCAGATCGTCTTACACGCTGGGATATGATTGTCTTTCTGCTTCTTCTTGGGGGTGCTAGGGTTACCAACCTTAGTCGGGCTTGTGAGTCTTCTCTGTGTTCTTGGTGGTGGCGTCTGGCAACTGAGCACTCTCCCATCACCCTATTCATTTGCTCTAAATTTGACATGCATTCTCCCAATGTTTGGAGTGGTTCCATCTCCCACATCTCTCCATCTCACTTTTGATGTGACCTGTTTTCCGTCATTCCTCTTTTCCTCCGCTTTGCTGACCTCCCATCGTTTGCACCCCTTTCCTGGCTTCTTCTTCTTGCTACCTGGCTTCCTTTGGTTCTTCTATGGCATCGCTCTCATCTCGATCTCTTTGGTCTCCTGACCCCTCTCCTCGTGCCATTGCTTTTGTTTGACTTCTTCTTGCTGGCCACATCAACACTTTTGACCACTTACAGCGTCTTAGCATCAGTTTAGCTAACTAGTGTCCCCCATGTCTCGCTGCGGCTGAGTCTCGGGTCCACCTTTTTACAACTTGTCTTTTCTTCTTTAGTGTCTTTGCCTCTGTCTGGCCTTCCCTTGTTACTAGCCTTACAGACTCACCTTCCATTCATCTTCTTTTCCTCCTTTGTCATTCCTCCAACTTGGCTGTTTCCTGGGGTCGTGTTTGGAGGTTGTGGCTCATTTTAGCTTGGTGACGCATTTGGGAGGAGCGCAACAACAGGGTCTTCAGGGACATCTTCTCTTCATCTGAGTCTGTAGCTCGTCTTGTGCAGGAAGATGTTCATTTTGCCATTCAGCTGCGGCGTCGTCCTCTTTCTGCGGCTGGCTGATGTTGCCATTCTATCTTTCCACTCTCTTTCCACCCACTCTTATTTTGTTTTTCTGTACGTTGTTTTATATATTTCCTCTTTTGCTTCTGTCTTGCGGTTTCTTACTGTAACTAGGGGACTTCTTGTCCCAAATTTTTCTATCTAGGGCACTTCTTGTCCCCAAATTTTGATATACATTCTCATTTTATCGGCTTTTTATCTCTCTCTCTGTCTGTCTCTCTCTCTCTCTCTAGATATATATATATATATATACATATATATATATATATATATATATATAATGGTAAAGTATAAAAGTTTACAAAAAACTGTATTCTTCCTTTATATATATAAAAGTGAATAGTAACTCTGGCCATCTAGTGTCGTCCGTTTAATGCAATGGATGATTAAAAGAGAAACATAAATAAAAAGATGGTAATTAATATTAGATAACTAAAATGCTTATTACTTTTTTCTTAACAGTCTATGTTAGATCAGATAGTTTTGGTTTATATATATATATATAGTTAAATGAATAAAATTACTCTTGACGCTAGTGATTTTAGGTGGAGCGTGGAACAAGTTTGAAGGTGAATCTTTCTATAAGGATACAAATGAAAAAGAAAAAAGTCAATTTAAAAAAAACTAAAATATTTCTTTTCAATGGGTGAATAAAAAAGTTTCAACCGTGGGACACTAATTCAAAAGCTCTTATACTCTAATATAAGGGCATCAATGTATACAAATAAGTAAATAGTTGAAAATACCTATATAAAAATTAAAAAAAATTGTGCTATTGGTCTGCAGAACAGTCCACATTACAGAAAACATTTCGCCCAACTTCAAGATCAGGAAAAGAGAGGACCGCTTGTCACACTCGAGGGACTGTTAATAAGACAAAACCACCTAATCAATTTCTTATATATATATATATATATATATATATATATATATATAAAAGAGAGAGATAGAGGAAAAAAAAAAGAGATTCTATCAAAATCACGATGCAAATTGAATCAATTTTTACCAAAGACAGAAATCTGCCTAAACATACTAAAATTGAATTCATTTTTAAATAGCTAAAAGTTGGTTTTTTACATTATTAATTTGAGGCAAAACTAGTTGCAACGGAAAAAAAAATGAAAATATAAAAAATAATTAAAAGTAGTGAAACATTCATGAACTGTGGCATGTGGCGCTCTTCAGTTTGGAGCGGGAGATCAAATATATAGTGTACATTAACGATTGAGAGTGGTTCAAGCCTAATTTTGATAAAATGATTAGTATTACCCCTTGAATTGATCAGTATCACCTTTTGTTGTCTCCATAGCGTTGTCGTTGTAAGGCATGTGGCATGTGTTTGTGAGGCAATGAGGTTTTAGAATTCTTCATTATCGTAAACAATAACAGAAAAAATCTTCGATTTATTGGATATAGACCGTCCAACTTAGCATTAGAAATATTAATAGTATTTTGTGCGTTTATCTTGATCGAACGGGCTGGAATCAGTATTTTCTTTCCACACAAATTGTCATTTAAGAACGTAAATATGCGGATTCATATGTAACTGGTAATTTGTTCAATGCTTCTTACAGTTTGACAATAGGACGTGGAATCGTAAGAAAATAATCAAGATATGTTTGATGCATTGATTAATCTGTACTAAGGATGTCTACAATAGTTAAAACTATGTGTAAACCCATCCTTTTTGTTGGGTAAGCAAGATGAATATTTTCTCTTATTGCTCGACTAAGAGCCAAAACCCTACCCTTAACTTATTCTTCTAAAGTACCAGACCTACTTTTGATGCCTTAAGATAATACATCCGCTCAGGGCCAGAATTTTTTTTGCCATGGGGCGCTCTTATAGAAGTTTTCATTTTTGAAGAGACACAATATATATAAATAAGTAAATAATTGTAAGAAATCCATGTAAAATAAATAAAAATTTTGTTGCTGGCATGGGCAACTGCCCACACCAGCCTATATGTAGTTCCGCTACTACCTCCGCTATGCTTCAATTTGTACATTGGTGCTCTGCAGATTTGTAAATTGGTGCTTTCCTTTAGTGTAGATATATCCTTTAAGCTGAAAATTACAAGAGAAATTATTTATTGAAGCAGCTGATATTTGATGAAGTAATACCATCTCAAGGGGTGGTACTAGCCAGCTAAAGGAACTTTATGACGGCAAAATATAGATAATCGATCAAAGAAAACTGATCAATATATTTTCAGAAAGTCTGGTCTACACATTGGATTTTCATTATTTTCTTTGAATCATATAATTTTGGACACTCCCCATTTGTGTATGTGGTTGGATTCATCTACAAATTGGTATCTTCTTTAAAAATACACTTCACAACTAATTCCATTTTGTTTTTCACGATGTAATCAAGACAATTCATAGGCAAATGAATGGGCCATGTCCCTGTTAGTTAATATAAAAGAAGAAAGCTAGCATTATTGAACTTTGTCCCCGATTTAGTTATGTCACAGTCGATTCCTAATAATAGCTACATCAGGATGCAGTACTCATATAATAATGTTGAAAGCTGGCGAAAAGATTTATGCATATACAAGCAACAGCGGGTTCTCCAAAGTTGGAGGATGTCATTGACTCTGGCCAACTATTCTTCATGAACAAGCTTCTGCTCTTTGGTGGTCTTCGGTGTAAACACATGAAATGTTTAACGCCGTCATATAAGCACATCATGGGCCTACCATCTAATGTCGTCAAAATCAGACCCAGGTTAGGATGATTTTTTTTATATTTAATTTTTGTTGTTTTTCATATTTTTTATTTTTGTGTGAAAACCATAAAATTTAGTTTAATATTATTTAGTTTAAAATTTAGTTGCAAAGTACTCTGATGGGCGCTTCAACTTGATTTTTCTTTTACAGTACAAAGAGTTATGCCCTGATGATTCGAAACAGAAACTGATCGCCTACCAACCTTCCTTTGCTTGTTGTGTTAACCCATATTTGTTGTATTCTTTGGCTCGCTTTCTTTTTTTTTTAATAACTAGATGCGAAAATCAATTTTAACAACAATATTTATTTCCACCCATTGAACAATTGATTTGCCAAATTGCAAACCAATTGTGGTAGTTAAATCAATTCTCCTATTCATTAGCATTATGTCATTCTCAAAATTTTCCATTTAGAAAAGGAAAAGCCACTGTGTGGCTATCCAACACTTCATTAAAATAAGAAAGAAAGATAAAAATGGAAAACCAAAAAAATTAGAATAAAGAGTAAATGATCTAGAATATACCCCATCCTTGAGGAACCGTATGAATACGGAAGGAACTTTGAAAATTAACTTGCATCTTTCTTAACATCGCTTCTAATCATGCCAAATTTTTCCTGCTTGACAGTTCGCCACAGAAGTGATTTCATTTTGCCCGGTGAGTCAAAACGAGGGAATCTGAAGATAAGCGGCACATCTGATCACCTATGTCTACGGAATATCTCCCATCAAGGAGCCAATTTGTCCTTGCCACAGTGTTCCACGTAACGCTTAGCAGCGTGATTTGAAGTGCCCATCAAGTCCTAGGCCCCACTTGACCTGATCTGATTTTAAATAATAAGAAAGTAGATGAAATATTTACACTTAATATATATAAATATAATATATATTATATTATAATGCTATATATAAATATAATATATATTATATTATAATGCTACTAGGCCCGACTCATCCCGGCTTGGGCCTTACAAGGATACCCTAAAACACGTCGCGCAGTGGCAAAACCGATTTTTTTTTTGGACGAGTATTCTTTACAGATTTCATATTCGAACGGGTACTTGCATACATAATAGACCAAATATTTAAAAATATTAACCGAAAATAAAGGAAAGCAAGTTACACGTATACATTATATTGCGTAAGAAAGAGTATTCTTCGTTTTTAACACATATGTAAACAACAACAACAATGATATATAGAAACATGCATATGATATAAACCTCTCTCCTTATTTCCACTGACAATCTTAAAAAAAAAATGTAAAACAGGTTGAATACTTTTTCTCTGCCGCCGTTTAGTTTCTCCAACAAATTGGAGAATTGGGAAGCTGATGAAGCATTTCAATGGCTGTCTCCATATGCTTCTAGCCATTTTACCCTGAGAAAGAGACGGTGGATGCCTTGCTTTACCATATAAAAAATATATATATAACAAAATGATATCAGGACTAGTAGCCTATTCTGTGGAAGTTTATTTCATCATCATCAAAAAGGAGTACTAGACTTCACATTAGGGCTTAACTCAGCTTTAACATAGGAAATTGTGCTCCTTCATCTCTTGTTACCTTTAGGAATTGTCTTCGATGTTGGAGAAAGGAGTAGGAGAAAGACCATGAACACCCTATTAAAACACTGTGACCACCAAAACACAATCAAAATATACAGGTTTCTACTGTTTGTCCCACTTCAGAGCGGGATGGAAAAGCAAGAACGGACAGTTAAGAAACGTGCTAGTGAAGGATTGTCTTCTCTGCAGTGTGGCTTTTAGGCACAAATGTTCAGACCGAGAATAGCAAGAAAACATACTCGGAAAGTGGAAAACCCGATATGGCTAAAGCTGTTCTTGGCCTGTTTGATAAAGGTGTTGTGGGGGACCCTGTCTCGGACAACGTTCGGGGCCGTTTGAGAACACTAACATTATGTTATTGTCTCAAACACATAACTAAAAAATTGGTTTACATTCATTGAACACTTTAAAAAGTGTTTTGTGAATCTATTCAGTAACAATGTGTTACTAATGACAAACAGATCCTTCAGTAACACAGAATATGTGGCACCAGCCATCCAAAGAACATTCAGTAACGCGTAATATGTGTCACAGGATACGTTATGCTGGTGCATCCTCTAGTTGCCGCAGTCCTGCTACTCGATGTTCCGCGGATTATTTGTAATTGCAGCACTAATAATTATTAGCGGCCCATTGTTGTTTCACTATTAAGTTAGTCATGTAGTTCAAAACTGAAAATAATTGACTGTGCCACTAAAATGTGCTCCCATCCCTCCTCCCAAAAAGCAAGAGAGGTAGCTCAAAGAGTACTGCCATTTGCATGTTTCATCCACAATATTGACCTTTTTACTGCAACTGTTTATGAAAAACAGTAATACATTGACTGATAGAATCAATGTAACAATAAATGCCAAAGTATCTAAAGCATGAATTATCTTTAGAAACAAATAAAAGAATGCAGTAGTGGCCCTTATAAGCAACTAATGCAACAAAGCACTACGTTATGTGCTAGAACAATTTTGTATTATAAATCATATTATTCCACACTCTCATCCCATGACATTCTTTTGTTAGACAATACTGCTCTATATGTGTGTGTGTGTATGTGCGTGTGTTGTGAACTGCAAAATTTCTGCAGATTACAAGTCAAAAGTCACAAGAGAAAGGCCTATCGAACATTTTGAGTTGTGAAAATGAGCCTAGTACCTAGAAATCCTTAATAGTGTTTATTCATTTGATATTGCTGGAAAGCAATGATGCTAAAAAGTATCTCTTCAGAGACTAGTTGATAGTATAAATATTTCATGAACAATTAGATGGGGATTAAATTTGATAAATGGAGAGAAAACTATTGAACAAAAATTAAGAATTCAACACATTTACATTGCGAGTCAGTTTAAACTATAACATGAAAACAGAAAAATCTTAGATCTTTATACAAGCACAAAATAGAAGTGGTTGTTAATGAATAGTGAGATTCAAATGGTTTAGATACCAAAGTATCTAAAGCAACAAACACTGACTTCATAAAAAGTTCAAGTCTAAAATTCTTGAAGCTTTGTAAGTTACAAATTCAGTTATGCACCAAAATAAATAAAGGAGGAATGATCCAAGCGTGATTCATACTGTGTAATTTCCTCTTGCACCCAAAAGAAAAGAATGTCCTTGTTGTATCCTTAATATGAGAGCAATAAGTACAAATTTTTCTACTCTAGAAGGCTGCAATTTTATGCTATCATGAACTTGTTCCTGTGTAAGAGCTCCACAAAATTAAACATGAATAATGGTCCAGGAAAACATAACACTAAATGTCCCATTTAAGTTCATTGTTTTCATATCAAATTTATTGAACAAAAATTATCTCTCACTTGTGAAATTATTAGTATTTGAATGTTGAATGATGATTTTGTGATGAAACTTAAAAGAATATGACTACCATAACTATAAAACGCACTAGCTGCTCCACTATATATGCCAATTCATGTGGACCTAAGAAGCCCAAATGTTTCACATATAATTATTTTACACCAGTTAATTTGTTTCCTATCACATGCAAATTAAAGAACCAGTATGACCACCTCTGAACTTTAGTTGGCCGATGGTGATAGTTGCTACTACTAAGTGCAATTACAACAGCATAATCTAGCTTTTGTACTTAGAGAAATTAAGCTAACATATCTCTAACAAAAACTAACTACCTTCATCATAAAATATAGATCTGTTGAGCTCCATGGTCCAGATGGGTTTCAAAGGAAATGTAGTATTAAAAAAAAATGATTTCCATACATGTTTGTTAACCCTATAATATATTACTAATAAAAGAAACTTCTAGATCTAGTATCAAAGCTGTAAGGCATAAATTTCCACACTTGCTGGCTACTTTAAATCAATTCAGTTTTGGGAAAAACAGAGATGACACAAAGCTTAACAACAATGAGCAACAAGAAAATCCGCTACTATGGCAAAGATCCCTCCCCTCTAAAATGCCTTGGAAAGCAAATGATAAAGAGAGGTAATCTTTATATATATATATATATATATATATATATATATATATATATATCCACCATATTAGAAGGAGAAAGAGGGAGGAAAAAGTTGTTAGGTTGCGGATGGTGATTAGCCCTCTCTCTCTCTCTCTATATATATATATATATATAGAGAGAGAGAGAGAGAGAGAATGCGTGTGTGTACCTCTATCATCAATGGAAGAGAGCTTGTGATTTAATGCCAATGAAGAGGGAAGAAGGAAAAAAGATCAAAACAACAAAAGAGGGAAACTTAGTGAAGAAGAGGTAAATGGAGGAAAAAACCAGCCACAAAAGAAGCATTTTTACTGAAAATTGCGTTTCAAAGACGAAAAGTAAGCCAGCCAAATAAAACGGTAAAAAAATAATAAAATGGTAAAAAAATGCCAAAACCCCCTTTCCCCCCTTTTTTGGGTTTAGGTGATTTTTCATGTTTTTTTAATGCCAACATGCTTGCTTTCATTTTCTAATTTTTATTTGTTGCTTGTCCCCTTATTTTTTGGTGTTGTCTTATTAGTTTCTCATTTGTTTTATTTTCTCTAACTTTGAAGATTTTTTAATTTTTTAAAAATTTTACCACATTTTTCATTTTTTCAAATTTGTATTATACCCCAGAAAATCCTTGCCATCTAAAACACAAAAATGATATTTGTGACTATCGAAAAAACAAGAGTAAAATAAATTCCATGCTAGAGTTTGTAGTGAAGTAGTTGTGATGCAACTTGTCATTGCAACAGGGAAGAATCCATGCACATGTTTTGTGCAACTGAAGAGAAGGGCTTTAAGTTGGCATTTGGCGTTGCATAAGAGAATTAGGTTGTGATAGCTTTGATGCACCTCGATACTGCACCAAGGAATGGAAGTCATATACGCCTATGATGCAACTTAATCATGCACTAAAGAACAAGATGCATTGTGATGCCACACACCTCTCAGTGCAAAGTGGGTTATATACGCCATGCTGTGTATGAAATTTTTGTGTGCCAATTTAATCATGACAAAAAATACCCTTGATTTATATAAAAAGTAAACTTTTGTAGGGACAAAAAAAAAAGAAAAATTTTGGAATTCCATAAAGCTCAAACATATTAATCTGCACATATCATTATGACCAATATATCACTTTGAATGCTAAAAAAGTGTCATCATTTTTTTTGTCCCTCTCATGTCGTTATTTCATACAATTGTCATTATCTCATACTCCTACTGTTATTTTTTACAAATTATCTTATACATCAGTCATTATTTCATACTCGCAATCACATACCCTTGTCATCATCTCATACCCCTGTCATTATCTTTTATCGTACCATGGGTAGGAGATAATAACATGTGTATGAGATAACAACATGAGTATGATAATAGCAAAGGTATGAGATAATGAATATGAGATATTATGTGTATGAGAATAGGTATGAGATAACGATATGGGTACAATAATGATAGTGGTATGAGATAATGAGCATGAGATAGTGACAGAGGTATGATAATGACAGGGCATGAGATAGTGACAGAAATATGATAATGATAGAAATATGAAATAATGACACATATATAATAATAGGGGTATGAGACAATGAGTATGAGGTAATGACAAATATATGAGATAATGACAAAGGTATGAGATAATTACATGGTTAAGAATATTTGTTGTATACATGTAATCTTGAAGTAATGAAGTAAATGTGTATATTGGCAGTAAGGTCCACTTGTTATGTACATGGAGTGGCATGCAGAACTCGTTTTCCTCTTAGTAAGTGTGCATATGCTGTCTATGGCACACCTCAGTTGAGGATTGGAGAACAAGCCCACCTCCTGTGATAGTTTGTGCTAGGGAATTAATCACGGCTTCAATTCTTCTCTTAAGAGGAAATTTCCAACAAGAATACTACACTTTGGAACATGTTGTCTCATGAATGTGTTCTAAAGCTTTTGAATGTGTCCATTGTTTGGAACATATTCATGAAATTTTTGTTCCAAAGTATATAGGGCTCTTGTCTACATTAGCCATTCATGTGTCACAAGGGAGAACTCTTGTAGTGACATGCAATTATGAGAGGTTGTATCTCAAACATTCTTTCTCCAATTACAACCTTAAAAGTAAGGCTATTTTTCGTTCGTCTTTTGGCAAATAACCATTGACAGTACTTTTCGTGTATGTTTGATTTGTGAGGTTGGAAACATGAAATGGAATGTTCAATGCAGTTTTAAACGTTTTTTCGTGTATGTTTGATTTGTGAGGTTGAAAACATGAAATGGAATGTTCAATGCAGTTTTAGACGCTTGTATCCATTCATTTCACATACCACAAGGGTGCATTCAATGACTAGTGTTTGTCTGATAGGGTAACTAGCATCTTGAGACTAAGCTTGGGCATCAGGCTGGCCCGGCCCAACCCGATAATGAGTCGGGCTTGGGCTAGTCCAACACCTGAAACCCGGGCCCGGCCCCTGGCGGACAATGGCCCCAGCCCCAGCCTAGCCCTTGCGAAGCTTGATTAAATTGTAAAAAAATATATTTACAGTATAAAATAATATATAAATAGAATTAATAGTAACAAAATATTATAGTTATATATAAACTTTAATAAAATAAATATTAAAAAATTTATCATGCACACCCGGGCCAGCCCAGTGCCCTTTTTTCTGGTCTCAAAGCCAGGCCAGGTACCTAGCATCTACCGGTAGCCTGGCCCAGTGCCCAGGCTTACATGTGACACCCTAATCTAGCAACAAGGTGCATCATGTCCTAGACACTCTTTGCAGACTTGCAGTGTTGCATGCTATGATAGTTTCATTACATAATGAAGATTGTCCTCGATATTCTTTCTGATTGTGGTTATTTCCAATAAAATTGGATTTGATAATGTTTCAATGCATTTTTGAGACATTTCATCTTATTGACATTTTTATAGAAACTTGTATCATCTTACTCGAACTTGCATAAAATACAATTAGGTCTATCTTAAAATTTACAAAAACTTTTTTTTTTTAAATGTTGTTGCCATGGAAGTGTTAAAATGCTCAATCCACCTTTGACCCGCTTTGAAACTCATTGACATCCGCTTTCACAATGTTGATCTTTTGAAGGAAACCCATTGACATACATGTAAAGTTAAATTCCATTCTGCACCGTTCTTAAAACAGATTTATTTTCTTTGTAAGTGCTTATAAATATCTCTCAATAATGATCAAGGCAACGGGTAATCTATTACCAGAATTTTGCTTGTCTTCCTCTTTACGTCTGCCATTTTCCTTGCTTTGTTTTTCGGCATGCTCTTATCTCTGTTTTAACATTGTTCTTTCCATCAAATGCGCTTTAAGAGTTCTTTGTTTACTGTCCTTGAAGATTGTAAATATCCTTTTTTGCTGACTAAAAAGTTCTTCCCTTGATGGCTTGGTTGGAGGGAAAAAGAGAGATTAAACAATCATTCCTTTGTTTGGTTGGTTAATTAGAAATAAATGAAAAGAGACAAAGTGTGTGGCTAAGAAAATGGAGGAAAAAAATATGATAGATTATTGTAAATTCAATGAGATTGGGAGGGAAAGAAAAAAAATGAAGAAATAGATATGAGAACTCAAAGAAACGGAAGAAGAAGCAAGAGCAAAGGAGAAAAAAACTGTCGTCTCCTTTCCCTCCACGAGAAACTGTTGCCTCCTTTCCCTCCACGAGAAACAGTCCACACCTCTCCTTTCCCTCCACGAGAAACAGTCCACACCTGCTGCTTCTCCTTCCCCTCCATGAAAAACAGGACACACCTGCTGCGACAACCCTGTTCCAACGCCGTCTGAGGAGTGCTGTGACACTAGTTGCTGCGTTTTTCTGATTTTTTGGTTGCTGGGTTTTTCTGATTTTGTTGCTGCCCACCGTCGTTTACTTGTGGTTTCGGTTGGTATCATGTGCTTCCTTCTCGTTTTCGATCCTAAAATCGGCTTACCTTTCTTCCATTTCTGCATATTTTTGTCTGAAATGTTCCAATTGAACAGTCTATGTTTCTGCCGATCCCTCTGTTTGCTTATCTCTTCAGTGTCTCCAAGATGTTCATTTCTCCACTTTGTTTTGGAGTCAACTAGGTCGTTGTTTTCGCATATATTTCTGTCAGAAAGTTGCGATCTTACAGTTGGTGTCTGCTGTAATTCTTCAGAGGTACCGTTGGGTAGGATTGCTATTTTTTTCCGGTAAGCTCTTGAGTTTGGCAAGAATCTCTAACTTGTTGGCAAATATTAATAGTTTAACTCGAAATGTACAGCAACAGAAGATAGGTCAGGCAATAGCAGACCCAACTTACATGAAACTTTTGTCTTGTCTCTTGATTCTTGAGTGAAATTAGTTCAATTTAAACGGGAATAATTTCTCTGGTTTCATGTAATTGGGCTAGTTCATTATTGAAAATCAGCGATCATTGAAAACAAATCCCTCGGTTGACCATACATTGCTGCCCGATTGGCCCTCGGCTGATGACCATACATTGTTGCTCGATCGCCCCTCGGCTGATGAATACATCGGCTTCCAGTTGCCCCTCCACTGGCTGACCCACCGCCAACTGCCACACCACTGCATTCCCTGTTTTGTCCACTTCGCTTCAACTCTTTTGCACAATGGCAACTTCTATTTTGTTTTTCCCTTTTTCTATCTTTTGATTTTTCATTTCTCTAGGTGCACCACCAGAGGAAACACTCTCTTTCATGATCAAATTTCTGATGAATCAAATATAACTGGGAACATCAGCTTTGAACGAGTTATGTGATATTCTTCAAAATATAACACGAATGGGCACATCAGCTTTTTACTAGTTATGTGATATTCTTCTAAACGAGTTACGTGATGTTCTCGCATAGGTCCTGTTCAAATTTGAAGTGAAACAGAGTTCGCTTGGGGCAGGAAAAGATCAAAACTCAACAATTTCAGCTTGCAATTTAGAGTTTCTGTGAGACCAGAATCTGCACCAGATTCCAGCAGCAGGCGTCGTCAGCTCTGGTGCCGGAAAAGGTAGAGCATAGGTTCATTGGAAGCGCATGTATGTCAAGAATCTCTTTCAGAAATTTTTGAGTTTTGGTTGAAATTTTTCAATGGACCTCTATCGCTGGAGAGTTCCTGCACGGCTGATGAATAGGCGACGTTGAATTGCTTGACGTGTCTATTATTTTTCTACCAAGTTTTATTATTTTTAAAGTTTTGATAGAAAAAATATTGAATTTACAAGCAGTGCTTTTTCTGAAACCTCTCATTTTTTAAATATTTTTACTGGAGGTATTATTGCAAAGTATTATAAATTTTATCATTTCTTTTCCTTTCTTTTATTTAGTCCAAACAAACATGAATTTTTAGTCTTTTCTTTTTTTTCCTTTCATTTCTTTTTCTATCCAAACAAACTTTTTAATCAATCTCTTTTCTTTCCATTCCATTCATTTTCCCATTTCTCTTCCCTTCCTTTCCTTTCCCTCCCTTTCCCTCCAACCAAGCATTAGTCTCATGACCCTAGTTACCCTATCAGAGAACTCTTTAATATTCATAAGCGTGCATCTCATAAAAGTAAATGCTTTCTCAAGGGATTGAAGAGATTGCTCTTTAAACATTTTACATATTCAAAAAGTCTAGCATAAACAAATCCCTCCAAGTTAACACGATTTATAAGCTGTAAAGAATTTAAAGATGAAGGACCATCAGCTTTGCCTTGTTCAACATGTGTACATAGATTGACATGTTAACCATAGTGGCAGAGCTGAGGATTTTTTGGTTGAGGAGCATTCAAGCAACCGCTCATGTCTGGTGTGGGTACTAGGCACTCCATGTAATTTTTGAATCTTCACAGTATGATTTCACGTCCTTTTAGAGAAATTTTTATGGCTGATGACTGCCACTACCCACCACCAGCCTTCATGTATCTCTTCCAATAGTTCACTGTTCACTAACATTCAAGCACGAAAGTCCCAAGATTATTTTGAAACGTCTAATGGCAAATTAACATATCATTGCTACAAGAAAATATATATATATAATGCCGCCGTATTCTAAACCCACCATCATCGTTTGGATGAATTTTTTTCCTCATTGGATTAAAGTGATATTTTTGCATCATTTCTTCACAAATTAGAAATAAGTAGAGATATAGGAGTGTTTGGTATTGCTCCTATTTCAACCTAAAAGGACAACACACAAGTTGGAGCAATCTGAAATGCAATTAGTTTTCTATGTCAATTAACCATAGGTCATTAGGTAGGGGAGAGGAAAAGAAGGCAACAAAATAGATAGTTTATGAAAGGAAAGGATATTGAAAAGGATCTGAGAATTTTTTTTTCGTTGAGGACATCTCAACCACACATTGTTTTTTCTAATATAATGGTTAATGACATTTTTAGTTGTAAAACGATAATTTTGTTTTCTGGGTTTTTAGTCCTGATAACATTTGGGAAAAAAATCTTGAAAAACTAAAATAAAGTATTCAAATTTTGAATTTTCTCACTTGTCGATGTCTTTTTTATTAAATTAGTTTGTTTGTTTAAGGGTACTTGGAGAAATTCTAGTCCGTTTCTTTTCAAAAATTACGTTCATGACTAGGCGGCACAAGGTATCGCATTTTCAGTTTTTCACATACTTATTCATTGATGTATTATAATAGTCATTTGAGATGCATCATGCCTTAATAAAAATAGCATTTAAGAATCTTGAACTCAAAATTAAAGAACATAGCCCATTTGGGCGTCGGTCTGCCGGATCCTACGAAAGGTTAGAGGCATTAGTGTTGACAGTTGGGAAACTCAAGAGGCGGGGAGGAGACAGACAGGTTGAGGAATTCATCAAGTTCACCGCCATTCGACAGCTCTTGTAAGTTCGAACCATGAGTGGTGAAGTTCTACAGGAGAATGTTGGTACCACCAGATCAACTTGGTGGACAAGTCCTGAATGTAATCTGTTCGACGAATTGCCTGAAAAAGAACCAACCTTTCAGTTACACGTCTTAAAAGTCCGTCTCGCTGTGGAACAAGAGGCTACGCGATTGTTTCGATGGCGGCCGGCTGAAAGAAGCGTGCCAGCTGTTCGACGACATGCCGGAAAGGGATAAGGCATCCTGGGGAACGGTGATCTTCGGATACGGTAGAAACTGGCGTCCATCGATTTATTCGAAGAAATGCCTCACAGGAAGCATGTCGCTTGGAATTCGATGCTCTTGGCATATGTGAGTTCGAACCAACTTCAGCCTGCCCGTCACTTGTTCGGGGGAATGCCTCAAAGAAACTCGACCTTGTACTTGATCATGATCAATCGCTTGTCTCGAGGTTGGTCTGCGTCAGATGCACTCAACATGTTCAATTCAATGCCTTGCACTGTTCGGAACGTGGTCTTAATGATCGATGGACTGGCACATAATGGTGATAATCTCATTGCATTAAAGCTTTTCTCGTTCTTACACTCCAGCATGTGAGATGACAGGGTGACGCCTAGTGGCTTCACTGTAATGAAGTCATGTGTGGAGTTGAAATCCATTGCGTATAGTGCAGATTCACGCATTGAAAGTAAAGCCCAACTGTGGCGAGGGTGAGGAATCTGATTATATTTATAACTCGCTTATGAATATGTATGGTAAATGTAGAGATCTTGGTCAGACGGAGAATATATTTCACAGGTGACCACCTGTATCTCGTCCTTGTTTATAAGCTATGCAGTGGCAGATATCGATATTTTGCAATTACTGTATTTTAACGTCGTGTCTTAGATGGTAAAGTTTCTTAATTTGAAAAGATAACACATGTCATTTTTGTACATCAGCTTAACCTGATTGTGTCGTGGTTAATATCATAATTACAAGTATTTAACAAAATGGAGATTCTTTAAAAATATTTTTCTTTATGTTTTGATCTCCTTATAGCTGTAGTTTTGTATTTTTACTGTCTCCATGCTCACCTGTAAAACGGAGGACAAAACTTTTTTTATTTCTCTCAATAATTTATCTGCCCTTCTCTTTGTTATTTTAAATTTAAACATCTCTTCGGTTTGCCGCAATTATACAATTCTGTCTAAATAGTGGCAGACGTGCCTAATTGGGACCCAGATGGCCTGGATCATCATCAAATTAGAGCCAACATAACATTTTCAAGGTATGTGAATTTAAAATTTTCTTTTCAAAATACTGATACTAATGTAGCACTACATCTAG
Source organism: Nymphaea colorata (assembly GCF_008831285.2). Classification (NCBI taxonomy): domain Eukaryota; kingdom Viridiplantae; phylum Streptophyta; class Magnoliopsida; order Nymphaeales; family Nymphaeaceae; genus Nymphaea; species Nymphaea colorata. The sequence continues at coordinate 32,363,423 of NC_045138.2, forward strand.
CTTGAAAGTGCAAAGTCATGTTTCTGTTTCTTGACAGGTTTCTGCTTGGACAGGTTGAAGAAGAAGGATTTGGTGTCATTCAATCAAATCATGGATGGTCGGATCTAGCATCATTCAATTGATAAAGGCCAAATTATTTGTTGACATAATGAAAGAGAAGAATGTTATTTCTTGCAATATGATCTCAGGATTGTTAGAAAATGGTCATGGTGAAGAAGCTCTATGGCTTTTTGTACACCTGCTGCAATCATGGTCAGATTCAAAGTCAAACCTTTCAACTTGTTCTATTGTTATAACTATTTGTTTTACTTTAGCAGCACTGGAACAGAGGAGAAAAATTCATGCAAAGATTATTAAGGTTGCTTATATGGTAGTAATGTTTTTGTTGGCAACATTAATCAGCAATTCAAACATGTATTCAAACTGTGGATGCATATTAGAATCAGAAAAAGTGTTCAGGGAGATCATGGTTCACAAGGACATTATGTCATGTAAATTTGGAATGCTTTCATCTTAGGCCTTGGACAAAATGGATGTTCAAGAAAGGCTTTGGAAACTGCAGACACAGTTTTGGACATAGCAAACCACAACACATTCATTGCAATATGATGAGGGGCTTGTAGCCATGGTGGCCTTGTTGATGAGGGGCTCAAATACTTTGGTTTAATGAATTCTAGGACCTCCTTAAAACCAAGCTTGGATCATTACATTTGTGTTATAGACATGCTGGGAAGAGCAGGCAGAGTAAGTGAAGCATGAATGATAAGGGAGATGCCATTTGTTGCAAATGTTGTAGTGTGGAGGAGCCTCCTTTCTTTATGTGTGGCTCATGGAGATCTGCATGTTGTAAATATTGCAGCTCAACAACTTCTGTCAGTTGAGCGTGACAGTGCTGAGATCTATATAATGTTAGCAAATATTTATGAAAAAAATGGGAGATTTGAGGAATCAAGGGACATCCCAGGGAGTTGGTGGGCAAAAGAGGATTGAAGGAGGAACCTGGTTGTGTCTGGATTAGAATGAGAAATCATATTCAAGCAGTGGCAGAGCTATGTTGTATATTATTTATATATAGAAACTTCAATAATTTTCAGTTTCTTTTTTCTTTCTTTTTTCTTTTTTTCTTTTTTTTTTACATATGAATGCCCTTTGAAATTTAAACTTTTCCCTTTAGCCAGAAGTTTTCTGGCTCTGCCACTGATTCAAGGTTTTGTAGTTTGAACAGGAGGGCAGGATCTGTTGCCAATGGCATGTAGAGAGAAGGAGAAAAAGGGCATAATGCGGCCGACTTGGGCCAGACATGGGTTGCGCATGCACATGTACACACACACACACACACAGAAGAACATCTGTTCCGGCACAAGATGAGCACCAAGGATGTGGTGCTGGATGGAGGGTGAAGCAGTGGTGCTGGAGCGAGTGAGCAGGTGTCCTAACTTGTGAAGGAGAGGAGGAAACTGCTTTAGGAATGAGGGGTCTCAGCGAAGCAAGGGAAGGTGGTAAAGATGGATGGGAAATGAAGAGTGCAACGTTAAGCGCGTAGTCCGTAACCATCTGATTTGTTTAAATCAGTGACCATCTTTAGTGTTGATGCTTTCTATACTTGTTTTCCACGTAGAGTGCACCCAGTTTTACCAATAGTTTTTCATTTCTTCAAAATCTTATTGGGGAAGTGATTAATGGAATTCTGAGAAACCAAGCCTTGGATCATTAACTATGGTGTAAGAGCAAACTTCTTTAAATCTTAACGGATCGCACCTTTCAATGCGCATTTAAATATCATATATATATATATATATATATATATATATATATATATATATATATACGACCCATGCAAAGGTTCAAACATTATAAAAAACGTCACATAAAAAACAATTAATTTTGTTAAGATAAAAAGTAGTACCTCCACATGTTGAAGATTGACATTTTTTCCCTTTACCCTTATCCTGCCCTGGAAGTTGCGTAAGAATGCTGAAAACACATTTAAAGATCACGTTGTGCTTTTCAGTATTATTATTATTATCCTACTATTATAATAATTCATATATTTCCAACGAGCTTAGGTAATCCAAACTCAACCATGTGAAAAGGATTCGTGAAGAGGACTACCGACGACGTGAAATAGTCTTTTATTAAACGTATCCCGTGAGGACTATCGATTAGAAAAAATAAAAAAGTTTATCCTATCAATTTTTTCTTCATGAAAATCATTTGAAATCACTATAAGTAAATTCACATGGTAGCATTAAAATATTGCGTGTACATGTTGGCCAGTTCCAAGCAGTGGCGGAACTAGGCCTAGCCATGTATTGGCAGTTGCCCACACTGACCCACTTAATTTATTTTATTTGCACATTAGTTCCCACATATAATTTAATTTATTTAATTTATTACATATTGGTGCTGCCCTTTATATTTTGGATATGCAAATCCTTTTCTATCATCAAAGATACATACAATCATGGAAGAATGGGAACTCGAATTATAGTACTCGAGCTTAAGGAGCTCAACTCAATCCGCCATAAATGTCCACATCCGCTAATATCTCCAGATTTACCCCAATCTGGAAACTTCGTTAGGCAAAAACTAATCAGATTTATTTGGCAAGATGAATATTCCAACTAAAATCGCGATTTCTTTGAGCTTGAAAGTTCTTATGAACGAAATATATGCTTTCTTAAAAATGCACTAAACCTTTTGAATGGTTAAGAGAAACATACCCGTGTTTGAAGCTTTCAAATTTGGGAATTAGAAATTGAAGTGTATATACGTCACAATAAAGTAAGGGAAGCAGGTAATATGTTGGACCATATTGAAGATTTTGAAATTTGAGCACGTTTTAAGTGGTGTGAGAAAAGATACATTTTTTAATCAACTTGCTAACCGTTGTTCCTTTTGCCTTTGTGTTGTGGAGACTAATGCTCATGGCTTAATCAATTGTAAAATAGCTAAGGAAGTTTGGAGGTATGTTGCTGCAAAGTTTGGTAGAGGAAGTATCCCCAAAGAGAGATTGCAGCTGAGTTCAAGAGATGACTACAAGCTAAGATTTCGGGGAAGTGGAGGCGTCGGTGTTGAAAGATGGCCTTCTTAATTGTTTTTTGGAATATGTGGTGCCTCAGAAACGGGTGCTTCCATGACAAACTTCAACCCCATATTAGTAGGTTTAAAAGAGAAGCTTGGAGGAACTGCATGGATGGCTTTACCTCTGTCAAATGACCTCTTGAAATAGAAATCAAACTGAGAATTTGGATGGAAACTGAACTGTATAATGTTGATATCATGGGCTCGAATAGAAATGAAATGTTAATTAACATTGTTAGAACTCAAACCAGATATGGACCGAAAATAGCTTGTTTAAGCTATGTGGATAATGGGCAAATGGGATGTGTGGTAATTATCAAGGGTTGTGGAAGGATTCACGAAGGAGAAATGGAAGCATTGGAGCGCATTCTCAGATTCCTTATGAAATATAGTAGTGACTATGTAATCATTTAATAATGCTAGCAATTATGTACACATTTGAAACGTACATATATATTCTTTTCTTGTTGAACAATGAAATCAACATGGATACGTTTCAACCTCCTTACAAAGAGGCAAATCAGGATGTTCTTAGTCCCATACAGGCTACATGATTGGCAAATAAATCATTTGAAATTTCATTTGTTAAAAAGGCTAACAATCATATGAATATATTTTTTGTCTCATTCATATATCTGAAAACATTTAACTACCTTAAAACAAGGCTAACCTGGACTTTTTTAAAATATATACTGACAAGCTAAATTAGAAGTTTGTATTAAGTTCAGCATACAAACTAATATACATTGAAAAACGCATGGTATGTTTTTCTTTTATTGTTTCCCATAATTACTTAACTCCTTTAACAACAAGAATTTCAAAGCATTTATTTTAAAATTCATGCAATACATAATCATATGACAAAACACGTATTTTGTTGATTAGCAAGGCCTAATCATTATTATGACTATTTAAAAGAATGAATAAGTAACCCATAGTCTATCATACAAGTATTTTTCATCTTGTACAATTTTCATCAATATACCATGTCATAGAAAGAATTTCATTTAACTTATCATTCATATAATCATTTTCATGGTCAAATATTTAAATCATAACAAGCAAATAAATTGCTTACTGTCATGTTAGATTTGTCAAGCATTTCATGAAGCTCAACACATAGTTCTACTACTAAATGCATAGATCGCTACAAGATGATCATTGAGATCACTAATAAGCTTCAGTAGATTCATTACCAAACTGATTCTTAGTTGGTTCATTATCTGACTGCTTATTACCATATTCAATCGATCAAAGTGATCATCAAAGGAGTCATTATATTTGTACTATTGGAATAATTTCATCTCATGTAACAAGAAAAAAAAATCATATACCTTACTTTTATTTGGGTATACAATACATACGTATTTGTAAGCATATCATTTCATTTTTAGATATGCATTTAACATGCATTATAGATCTCCAAAGATCTCAATATGGATATAGTTAGTGTGGATCTCATTATATTCATGAGTATTATTTTACTGACAAATATTAAAATCAAATTCATTCCCAAATAGGAACTTGCTTAATAACATGCTAGCATAGTTTAATCCATAAATGAACAAATAACATAATGTGTTTGGATCTAATATAAACAGAATATAGATGTTTAACCATATATCCAAATATTTATATATTCAAATCTAAATCAAAGTTGTATGTAAGGTGGATCTTAAGCAATAGATAGATCCAATTCCAAAAGTTACATGAATATAAAGATTCAAATTATATTAGCATAGATCCAAACTGATAATATCTACAATACAACTAATATGAATTTAAAACACATGATCCTCATTGAAATATTATACAATATGATTTAACAATCATATTTGCATTAATGTTAACCCATATCTCTTTTGAGAAAATCAAGTTATCATGTACTAGCACTTTAGTGTTACAATGCTTCAAATAAAATTTATTCTTGCCAATATGATTTTAGTTCAAGAGTGTTATATCATAACTCTTGAACATGCATTAAAACAAATTCATTTTTCTAAGAAAGAGAAACAAATAAAGTTTTATTCAATAGTTCTCTAGAATGATCTTTGGATCTAGCATGACAACAAATATTACAATATGATCAGATCCAAAAGTAAACATGATAACATTTACAAAGCAAATAGGATATGAACTTTTTTTTTCTTTTCACATATTCAAACAAATCAGTTTAGATCTAAAGCTAAGCTTTATGTAATGTGGATTTTATCAGTTCAAATATAGAAATTCAGATCACATCAACATATATCCAACCATAACAATAGGAAAAGATAACAAATATCTCGTCTCAAAAGACAATATAGTTCTCTTAAGTCAACACCAAAGATTTTTTCTTTACTTACTTTTAATGTGACGGAAATCTAAATTCATACTCATAGTCATCTCTAATGAGAGCAAATAAAGTTTCATGTACCAGAACTTTTAGTACAACACATCTTCAAATAAAATATTTCATTAATATGACTTTCATCATATTTAAGAGTGTTACTTTACAACTGCAAGCAAAATGCAAATATGATGATATGTTGGATTCAATGTTAGTATAAATATCTGGAGCCAATGATCCAAACAAATTAATATGATTCAAAATCTATCATGAATCAAGCACAATGGTATATGGATCTCACCATGTCTAAGAGTGTTGATTTACACTTCTTAGCATACCAACATATAGTAACATAATCATCCCTTTTAACTGGGATAAAAATATTGAAATATAAGCTTTGTTCAGAGAATATCTTTCTTAAAAGATAGAAGAAATTCATCTGTTAGCACTCTAGTGCTACTCACATTGAAAAATGTACAACTCTTAAAACCATTAGATCTAAAAATGAGTGCACATTATAATATGTTTAGATTTAATATAAATAAGATATAGATATTGAACAAGTAAAATCAGATCATGCTCTAAAAGAGTGCAGCTTTTAGTGTGAGATCCAAATTCAACAACTAAATGGATATATAAAATAAAGTTTTGATCATATCTAATTTCAGCATGGACCAAAAATAGCCATAAATATCCATAAAGTAAGTATAATAACATATATTTGAACCAACATAAACATGATATTGATTTTTAACCAATACCCTAACCAATTGAGATCTGAATAGGTCATGATCTCAACTAAATATAAATATGGATCTAAGTAATGATTCGATCCAAAGCAAAAATTCGGATGATTATTTAGATTCAGATCATGCCAATGTGGATCCATCAAATCCAATATGAATGTGTTTCAACATAATATCCATATCCAAATAAAATTTAGTTAGTGTCAGAAACACATGATTTATATCATCATTGGGTCATGCACACACTAAATAATAACATTGCATAAACATACTTAGTTAACCATTTAGTCTTTTCGTCTTGCCCAGTTCCCTCCCACTCTTGAAATCACTCTAAATTAATTCATGACAAGTAGGGAACAATAAAGGAAGAGCAACATAAAATATATCGTATCAAGAGATCTTCAATAATATTCTAAAGCATGCACAAAATCTCAAATTTAAACTTAAACTTAGAACCTAAATTTCCCTTTGCTTTTCAAATATACTTTTAGAACCCTTTTTCAGAAATTTAATAAGCCTAAGGGTACCTGTACTTAATTGTACATAAAACCTTGGTTTACCGTAGAAATTGCAAAAGTTTTCCTGGAAGCTTTTTTCAGAAATTTATAATAAATTTGAGGGCATTACCACGCAATTTCGTATAAAGTTCTCGGTTTTAGCTGAAATTAACTTTCGCAAGCCTTTTTTTGAAAACGTTTTCAGCAAAAGTGTTGCGTCTTTAATTTGAAATAAATTAGACAGCCTTTTTGAAATCAGATGAAAAGTATGGACTGTTCTCATAATTTCTGGTTTTTGGGTATAAATTCAGTCCGACCCGTTTCTCTTTCTCATGCTATCCTCACGATTTCTCTCTCTTCTCTAGAACTTTGTCCCCTAGGGTTTCAACCGTCGTTTTAAACCTGAACAACTGGCCGGGCCACCGTCGGGTACCCGGTACCCGGCCCGTTACGGACCTGGGCTCGGGCCTTGAAATAATGGTTTTCGAGCTGAGGTTAACGGGCTCAGTCCAGCCCAGTAATTAACGGGTCGGGTTCGGGCCTGCCGTTGTGGCCCGAGAAGCCCGACATCATTTTTTTTTTGAAGGTAGCCGAGCGATGCGCATTGCTCGAGGTCTGCCAGAACATGACCATTCCCTTATATCTCTTCACTCCTGTCATCTGAGGGACCGAGCCTTAAGTTGAAACCCAAGACCCAATATTAGGTGGGCACGGCTAGACCCGTTTCTAAACGAGCCGGGCCTCGAGCTGATAATGTCGGGCCTCTTTTTTACATTTTTAACGCTGCCCGATGCCCAGCCTTCCCTCGTTCTTCCTCTTCGCTCAAACGGCGTCCGACCCTCGTTCTTCCTCTTCGCTCGTGCCTTTGCTGCCAGCGTGTGGAAGATGACGTGCGGTTACAAGATGATCCCACCTCTCTCTCCCGCGCGCGCTCTTTCTCCCCCATATCATTCTTTCTGGTTTTGCAAGAAAGCATCCATCCGATCGCATGATGACGAGAAGTAACCCGTAGAAGGAAAGGCCAAGGAAACCCCGACGGCGAATACCATTGGGAGAGTACACCCACAGTAATGATCGAGAGTCGAATCAGCCGAAGGGCTTGGCAGAGAAGGCTTAGATGAAGCATTTGAGGCTGCGGGTGGTACGCATGAAGCGTCAATCGCCCCTCCAGATGATTCCCTCCATATATTTATCAACTAACGTTTCTCTTTATCTGTTGTAAGCTTGTAGCCAATTGAAGTAATTTGACACAATCTGTTATCGATTAATTTCAGAATAACTTGTTTAGTGTTGGAATGGTCTGCTGCGATGGTGATGTTCGTCTAAATGAGAAATCAACCATATGACAGTGGAGGTATGTAACTGTTTTCTGCGCTTTTTCTCACCTTGGGTTGCAGACCAGAAAGTTTTCATCTTCAATAATCAAGTACCAAAGATTGGGCACTTGAGATTTTAATTTTATTTTGCTTCTTTAATGGTGTCGAACATTCTGGAGGGTGCCGTGTTCGTCTTGACCTCCAGAAATTAGTTCAGTATTCACTATTTCCTGGTCAGTATTCACTATTTCCTGGTCAGTATTCACTATTTCTTGGCCATCGTGAATGAGAAGATGAAGGGCCGAAAAATTGAAGAATGTGAAATTTATGCTCCCAAAACGTTCAAGTATAAGGGAAAGGTGGTGAACTTTAGATTGAGAAGGATTCCACCTAACCTGAAGAAAGCTGCCATTATCGTCAACAAAGAGATGGGGTCAACAATGCCTTCAGAAGGCTGATAAACCATACATTAACATACTTACATTATTTGGGAACTTATAAAACTGAATTACAAGAACTCACCTCAAGCTTATTTAGTGAGCTATCACTCAAGTACCCAACGTCCTTACACTTAAACTCTCACACTCCATCTCAGGAAGTGCGCACACTAACTCACTAAACTCTGCTCAGAACACTCACCATGTGCAAGACACAAAGGCCAGCACAGTCGATATACATACATTTATTATTTTTTTACCCTTAATCCTTACATTTAAGCACCGTCTTTCTCACAGCTTCTTGAGTGTTGTCGACTCTTTCAAGAGAGTCAGCGAGGTGATGACTATTTACAGTGTTTGCGATCTCCTAGTTTTCCAACAGTGCCATGCGCCCCTCTGCTCTCAGCTGCTCGTAGAACCTGGCGATAAACTCCTCCGCCTTCTCGTCCACCTGCACCCCGTCGTTCTCGTCATCCTCCGACGGGTAGTTGCTCGACATTACGACCGTCTCGCCGTTGTCGATGAGATCGATTGCATCCAGGGAATTGGAGCACTCGGGCGAGGGGTGGACTGATGGCCTGATGGTGGCGATGGGCTCCGCAGGGTCCCGTGGGTTGATACAGGGGAGGTGCCTGAGTTTCTTCTTCACGGCTTTTAAAATAGGTTTGGTGGGACTTCTTCTTACGCCCTTCCTCATTCTTCCGAAGGCAAGAACCACGAGACTGTAGAGGCGCTTCGTCCCCTTCATCCTTTGATTTCCCAGTCTGTTTCTGCAGGATGGTGGCGTGAGGAATGCGAAGCAGAAGACGTATTTGTAGGAGAGATTTGGGCCGGGATGATTTAAACGGAGAACTAAGCATTTTAAGGTACGATTACAATTCTTGTTTTGGTTTTTTGCTGAACAAAAGTTGACTAATTCATCCTGCCTTTTTCCTTTTTTAACGACCATTATTTTTCATCTGTGTGACAGGCTGACAGCACAAATGAAGTCCTGCATCCATTTTGAACCAACAGACCTTCGAGTCAGGATTTGAAGAAGAAACGAAGATTTCAGTGGTCGAGGTCCATCTGTTTCCACAATCCGGTAATAAAAGATCCGGTTGAAACTGCCACCATAGCCATGAAGTCATTGAACAGACTGAAGAAAGAAACTTCAGACTCCAAACAGCGAAAGAGATTTGCAAAAGGAAGATCATGGCATACCCTTGCATGAATGAACTCCTCAACCCGGCCGTTCGGGAAATGGCCGAGCAGCCTTGGCCCCTGCCCATGCCGAAGTATGGGCTCGAAGGTTCCGATCTCGTCCACACGATCGAAGAAGACATCGACCCGGTGGTCGTAAATTCGAACCAGTACCTCTCTGTGCACCACCTCTAAAGACACTGGAACACCTCGTTGGTCATGGAACCCTTGAGCTGAACCACCTGCAGCGTCTTATCCCCCAAGCACATGTTCCCACTGAGATGCCAACGTGTGCAGTATCTGGTGCACTTCCTTGGGAAGGCGGACCACTGAGATGTCTCTCTTTCTTTCTCAATGGCACCATACTCACGACAAAAATTTACTCAAGAGAACTTTCCAACAAACTTGTAAAAAGGACAAGATTTTTCGACAAATCTGAAAAGATTTTGAGTGCTTGTTTATAAGCTTTGAAGATCGATATTCTGCAGCTAGTAGGAAGGCGACTTGATCTTTTAGAGACAGCCTGTTTATAGCAACTCTCTAGCCAAAATCGGCATCAATTCCACCTCTAATTTTGTTAACGGAGAAAATATCTCCACCTTCCTTCAATAAACGGATCTCGTCGCGAGGGAACGACAGAAATCGTGGTTTTTCTGAAACAGGAAGAATTTTCCCGATTTCTTATACAACGAAGAAGAAGATGGCAGATCCAAAGGGGCAGTGGGACTCCGAAGTAAAGCGAAGGTCGAGATCGTTTTCATTCTTTTTATTTGGGCGAACCATTACCGCTAATGGTTGTTTCTACGTCAGCCAACTTCCACTTGGCAACTTTCTATTGGCTGTTCAGAAGTTTTCCGACGTATTGGACAACGCTTTTTCTTCGTTCCTGCAGGGAGGAAGCTTCTCGTTGGAATACTCTTTTGCTTTCTCAACCAGTTTAGAACTGTTATCTGACCAGCATATTCAACACATATAGGGATCAGGCTATTTACTTTTAGCATAACTAGAAACCAGATTACCGCTGTATGAGAAACCAGAAATGGCTGGACGACGAACGACAACAGTCCGGAAAACCAGATTACCGCTGCTGCTGCAGTAGTAGCGGCAGAGGTAGCAGGACGAAAGGGGTGTGGCTGCCAAGTCTTGAAAAGGCCCTAGTACTTTTTATAAGTCAAGAGGTATTGTTCATATTTTACTCATTTTAAATTACGTTATTCGAAAATTGCATGTAAATTCTAAATTTTCCAAAAATCGGCACCTTTCCTCCTTTTGAATTGGCTGTGCCCAATCATGTCTGATTGGCATGTAGAAGGTAATTAGGATCACCTCATATTGCAAAAGGTTGATCAGATGAATACCCATTAATTCAAGGTAAATACTTCATAAGACACTATAATAAAGTTATATATATATATATATATATATATATATATATATATATATATATATATATATATATATATATATATATATATATATATATATATAACATTAGTACCTGATTTTAGTGACACACACACACACGTCCCTCTTAAGCGCTTCCTGATAAGGAAGCAGCGCTTTTCAGTCGTCACCTAGCCATGTAATCAATATAATGGTCCACCGAGTCCTGCATCATTCAGTTCATCTCCTTGCCTTCACACAAATTTCCTCTCAGCCCATAATTGGCATAAGGGTACTCCTGGAGCAAGCCATGACCGGCTTCTGCTTATTGCTTGCTGCAACGAAGAAGCCAGAGATCCGAATTCATGGCGGACGGCGGCAGGTGACCGCGAAGGAGAAGATCACAGGGCAATGGAGACGGCTCTCAAGCTGTATAATGCCATGAAAGATCGAAATCTGCGAGAATTAGCAGACGTCCTGGCCGACGAGTGCAGATGTATCTGCCTAAACCGCCCCGTCATTCAGATGGACGGTGACGTAGACATGTCACTTGCATTTGTATGTATTACATTAACAGAAATAACACTTTCATAAAATTGATCATAGTTATGCCAAAAGTAAATAGCCTGATCCCTATATGTGTTGAATATGCTGGTCAGATAACAGTTCTAAACTGGTTGAGAAAGCAAAAGAGTATTCCAACGAGAAGCTTCCTCCCTGCAGGAACGAAGAAAAAGCGTTGTCCAATACGTCGGAAAACTTCTCAACAGCCAATAGAAAGTTGCCAAGTGGAAGTTGGCTGACGTAGAAACAACCATTAGCGGTAATGGTTCGCCCAAATGAAAAGAATGAAAACGATCTCGACCTTCGCTTTACTTCGGAATCCCACTCCCCCTTTGGATCTGCCATCTTCTTCTTCGTTGTATAAGAAATCGGGAAAATTCTTCCTGTTTCAGAAATTCTTCCTGGAGATATTTTCTCCGTTAACAAAATTAGAGGTGGAATTGATGGCGATTTTGGCTAGAGAGTTGCTATAAACAGGGAGTTCGTGAAGTTCGTCGGGAGGGGTTCCAGCAGTGGTCATCTTTTTCCTTTTTTCCCTCTTTGAACTTGGGTTGTGCTTTCTTTGTTTCCAGGCCTTCTCTTTTTCCTCCATTTCTGTGGGGTTTTATTTCTCGAGAGATCTAGTTACAATTTTTAGAGATTACCGGTGCTTCAATTCAATTGGCGTTTACTGTTTTTCTGTTTTCCGTTTTTAATTTATCTAGAGACATCACTTAAAAGTGAGAGTTTGTGTTCGTTTGGATTTTCTGTTTTCCTGAATGTTGGGGTTTTTCTAGTTCGTTACGTTTGGCTTTCGTTTTCTTCTGATTTTGTGGGAGTTCGTGGGTTTCACCTCGAATTGGTGGGAACGCAATTTGTTCTAAATTTTAAGCCTTTTTTAACTACGACCATTTCTCGTCCCTCGGCAACAATTGTTATCCAAGAATTCTCAGCACTGGATTTTTTTTTCTGCCTTTGTTATTGTCTTTCTCGAGTGGACACTGTACATTTCTTGTGATATTAGCATTCTTGCCAACTGGGAATTCTCATCTACCTTTATCTTTCTCTTGTCCAAGTAACCAACCAAAAGATGCTGTCTCTCTAAAAGATCAAGTCGCCTTCCTACTAGCTACAGAATTTGATCTTCAAAGCTTATAAACAAGCACTCAAAATCTTTTCAGATTTGTCGAAAAATCTTGTCCTTTTTATAAGTTTGTTGGAAAGTTCTCTTGAGTAAATTTTTGTCGTCAGTATGGAGGCCATTGGGAAAGAAACAGACATCTCAGTGGTCCGCCTTCCTAAGGAAGTGCTCCAGATACTAGACACATTGGCATCTCTGTGGGAACATGTGCTTGGGGATAAGAAGTTGCAGGTGGTTCAGCTCAAGGGTGCCATGACCAACGAGGTGTCCAGTGTCTTTGGAGGTGGTACACAGAGAGGTACTGGTTCGAATTTACGACCAAGGCGTCGATGTCTTCTTCGATCGTGAGGACGAGATCGGAACCTTCGAGTGCATGTCGAAGCATGGGCAGGGGCCAAGGCTGCTCGGCCATTTCCCGAACGGCCGGGTTGAGGAGTTCATTCATGCAAGGGTATGCCATGATCTTCCTTCTGCAAATCTCTTTCCCTGTTTGGAATCTGAAGTTTCTTTCTTTACTCTGTTCATTAACTTCATGGCTATGGTGGCAGTTTCAACTGTATCTTTCATTACCGGATTGTGGAAACAGATGGACCTCGACCACTGAAATCTTCGTTTCTTCTTCAAATCATGACTCGAAGGTCTGTAGGTTCAAAATGGATGCAGGACTTCATTTGTGCTGCATCTGTGCTTGAGCATCTTGCCCAAAAGATTAGGTGATCAGTAGAAAATCTATAGTTTTCCAGTCCTTTTCATACTATAAGAATAGCTTTCATAGAAAAAATTATAGTAAAAAAAAATACGAACCTTTCATATGCTTTCATTGTTTGAGATGACAAACCTTTTTTCATCGACAGGTCTCTCTCACTCTTTCTAAGAATCTCCTGTCACATAAAAAAGGAAGTTTTTTTGGGTTCTCCAAATTCACACCTAAGTTATTTACTGATGAATTAACCTCTGTTTGCCTTATTAGGATTAACAAATCCTCTATGACATTACTGCTATGCATCTTAATTATCTTCTGTTTTTCTTCTCTTTTCAAGGGTGTCACTGTCACAGATGAAAACTAATGGCGGTTTGAAAAGGATTAAGCCTGGATGAATGTGTGAGCAGTCCATATTTTGTGCTGTTTCTTTTGGAAAATGGAACTAACATTACCTAATCTTTTAACCTGAACATATATTAGTCAACTTTTGTATTAAACTAAAAGCTCCAAAGCTCTAATTTTTTTTTAATGATCAGGAATAAAACCAAAAGAGGAGATGTAATCAGCTGTCAAATCATATCTTAAAATGCTTAGTCCTCCTCTTGAACTGAAGCATTTGGACCCAACAAAAAAGTAAACGACGCCGGCTCATCAGGATGGATATTGATAGTATCCTTTTACATGCATGTATATGTATTGCTAATGCTTCCATCTTTCCATCTGAATCCGATTCAATTTCTTAATGGCATATTAATTTTTTTTTTATATCCAATTTTTTCAAGACAGTATGGTTGAATATCCGATCGAAATTAGATTTATTTACATCCCTACCAAAGATGAGATGAATAGTTATGCTTGAAACTGTTTATTCTTGTGGGCTACAAACGGCTATAAAAGGCATCAAGTTTTTGCTGCAAATCTGGATGCTGCTAAAAATTGAACTGTCATCCCAACGCAATAACATTTCCAACCTAACACACATGGACTAAATAAACTTTTAGCAACAAATACATGACAATACCAATTTAATAAGATCGTAGCTGTTTACTAAAAGTCATACATAAAGAAATGTAATAACTAAGAAAGAGGTGCATAACGATTCACAAGGATAAAAATACATAGAAAATGAAATCCATGAACCATATGGCGTACAACAAAAAGCAAAATTTAAACTCAAATCTAATAGCAAGAAAGTACACAACTAGAATCACAAAAGAATAAACACATATCGGTTACAACTAGAATCACAAAACAAGAAACGCACATTAAGAAGAAGCCATGAACCGCATATCATGTGACATAAGAGTTTTAAGAAAAACATGTGAAAGAAATGCTTTCATCAACTTCCATATACTCGCAAGCCCGTGGTTGACAGGCCTTGAGATCACTGTTAGCATGCTCGGTAGCAATTCGTCCTTCAACAATCAAATTTAAAGAAGAATTATACATACGTGAGCAGCAAAGATACAAGAAAATAACATTTCACGCAACATTATACATATAAGTAAAAAGGCTCATGTTTCAACGCATCGGTAACAAGAATGATAATTTTAGGTTTCAATATTATTATGAAAAGGGTTGGTTTGCCGAATATGCCACACTTGCCCTCGTTGGTTATATATGGCTATCAAGACATAATGCCAACATAATTTGTGGAGATTTTTACTACTATTGTTGACATTGGATGCCGCATAACATTTAGCGTGCGAACTGGAGATTTTAAAGTTTGAGAATTCGTATATAAGTTTTATAAACTTAAGCATGTGCTTTGTTTGAGAGGATAGAGTTGGCTGAATGCTGTGAGAGATATTGTGCGTCGACGAGCCTGCCCGATAAGTTATCGGAGGTAGTCCAATTAGGCCCAATAACTTATATTTAATATTGTTTTATAATATATATATATATATATTATTTTATATTTAAAATATTATTTTTAATGTTAATTGAGCGGAATGGGGCTGGGCCCAGGCTCAAGTTCCAGACAGTCAGGCCGGGTCAAGGCTGCTCTTATGCGCTGCGGCCTTGCCAGGTGCCCTGTTGTTTGAAAACTTAGATATCATAGACAAAAAATGAGAGATATAGTGCTCTGCACTATGGCAGAAAATGACTCAAATTCGGAAGCTATATATAAAAGTAAAAAAGCATGTGTCTTGATATATTCGATCACAAAGGACAGAAGCTTTAGGTTTTAAAATCGGTGAAACAAAAAATTTAATTATTGCTTGTTCTAAGAGCAAGAATTTGAATTTTTCATATATTGTGCAACCATTAAACTGAGAAAAAAAACAAAATGGCCTTGAGTTTCATATTTATGCTGCAAAACATAAACATATTTTCTTCTTGAATATTAATTATCCAGTACAAAAAGTCGAAGAATAATGTATACTAGTAAAAAATCTTGGGGAATGTGGCCCTTACATTTTCATGAACAAATTCAAGTGACCTTCTAAAGATATATGCCTGAAGAAAAGACACTCGAATTCATTTGAATCACGACTTCAGCCTTTTTTGCAACGGCTAGAATCTTGGATTCCACGACGAGGGGATAGAACATGAGAGCGGAAGTGAAAAGTTGCAGGTGGACTTGGTGGAGGATGTTGCCTAGTGGATACAATTGCAGTCAGAAGCTCAAGGACATTCTTCACAATCTGAGTCGTTCTTGTCAGGGTCGGACTTTGGCGTTCTTCCTTTATGCAGGTCCTTGAAAGTTGAAACCTCTCTCTCTCTCTCTCATTTGCTCCATGATTGTTTCAGCATGGGCTTTGCTCCACATCACCATGAAGAACGCCTCAAGGCATCTGATCTGGGTGACGCGTCATTGCTTAGTGAGGCGTATGCCTTAGGTCGCATATTGAAAACCGCTCTCTCTTTCAGTAATCTCTTGGACTGCCGATGAACACCCAGTCCTTGTCTCTTTTTCCAACGCCCTCTCTCTCTCTTAAGTGATCGCTGGCTTTCTCGCCCTTGCGCTCTAGCTCTTTCTCCCTCGCTTTTCACCATTGAAACTTATGAACTTTGCACGAGAACAGTCGTTCCTGACATAGCTAGTTGTAATTTTCAATGTGAAATTTGAGTCGTGGATGGGTTGCTTGGGATACATAGAAAGATTCTAGGCTTCCTGTAGAAGATGTTGATATCACAATTTTGATCACATGCAAGGAAGGTTTAATTTTAAGCTGTTTAATTACTTATTTAGGCTGTTTGCAAAAATGTTTATGTTACTGTTTATATCATAAAGTTATACAAAGGTGTCCATTTAAATGCAGGTACTACATGAACTTCCAAAGCACATAGTCTGCAACACTGTTATTAAAATCAATTCTATAATCAAATAAATCAACTGCCCAATTCAGGTAAATTGAATTGGAATGACTCAATGAGAATAGGTGTGAATTGGCAAAAATTTATATATATATATATATATATATATATATATATATATATATATATATATATATATATATATATATATATATATATCATCAAAATGCAAAATTAAAAAAAAACTCTAGAAACATAAATAATCATAATAATTATAAGTAGTAATAAACGGATAAATGATAAACATCTGACACCTTGCCCCCATTAAATATGCCATGGAATCAAAGTAATTTGCCATAAGCTATTAACAACATGTTTTTTACATGTATTTTTATTTTATATACTTGTTATTTTTGCAATTGTTTTTAATGTTGAAAATATTTTTATGCATATTATATACTTTGCAGTTTTGGTCATGATGCTTACACTTGTCTATGCTTCTTCAGTCTTTGCCTCGCTTTAGGGACTTAATGTTTTGCTTCACATCATCAAATTTGATAACATCAGAAAGAACATTAACCTTTGCTTAAAACATGAATACTTTTCAGGTGTCGTCCTTTGTGAAGCTAAACAAATATTTAGACCAATAGAGCATTAGTTGATTTCCTCTTTTCAGTGTCAATTGTATTTCTTCTACATTTGGCTTGAAATTCAAAATTTGATTTACGTTGCATGGTGGGCAAGGAGGTTGGATCGGCAACCTTATCTTTAACAAAGCCTTTCCTTTCATGAGAACTGATGGCAAAAGTGAGGAGCAAAAGAGAGTCTCATTAGGGAGGGTATGGTAAGCCCAAGAGAGAGAGAGAGAGCTCAAAAGCTATCCTTCTTCTTGTCCATATTATTTGAATATTTTTTTGGAATATTGTGCTTCGAAACTTGTTATTTTGAATGTTATTTTTTATTTTTTACATTATCTTAAAACTATTCTGTATTTCAAATTTTTAGTCATGATACTTGTGCATCGCTTGGCATTATTACACATCGTTTCACTTCACATACTCAATGCATCACTTTGCATCAATACACTTAACAACGTTGGTATTTTAGATCTGGATATGTGAATGTAGAGCTGAACAATTGATTTTTAAGTACTTGCGGTCATCGGAACCTATTTTTATATCTAAGAAACATATATTTTCTGTTGATTCTAAGTTAATTAATATTTGATCAAATTTGAACTGATTTTGGCCAGTTTCAATACACATGTTCTTCATGAATTGTAGCAGTTTTTCATGTTTTTGGATGAGAAAATATGAGTTCCAGGGCTTCAAAATTTGAGGTTTTTCTGTCAATCACTCAAGAGTAGAGTTAGAACCAAGAATCAAAGAAAATAATTAAAGTTTATCAATATTTGAGCAGAGAACACAACACTCTTGATGCATATCATTTTTTTTAAATCGGCAGATTTTTCTTCAATTTATTCACATATGTTGTGTTGTTTTTGTTGATGCTGTCTCATCGTAGTTTGACCACTAGTTCTCCAAGTGTGTAATAATGTTGAATGCTTGGCTGGAGAAGAGAATGGAAGCAATTTTAAGTTGTTTAATTGTTTATTCTAATAGTTTACAAAAATGTTTATGCTATTGTTTATATCAAAAAGTTGTACAAATGTGTCTATTTGAATGTAACTTCCACATGAACTTCCAAAGCACATGGCTTACAACAATGTAATTAAAATTAATTTCATAATCAAATCACTTAGTGTCCTAATTCAAGTAAATTGAATTGGAAAGTCTATATATATATATATATATATATATATATATATATATATATATATATATATATATATATATATATATATATATATATATATATATATATATATATATATATATATATATATATATATTATCATCAAAATGCAAAATTGAAAAAGAAAACTCTAGAAACATAAGTAATCATATAATTACAAATAGTAACAAACAAATGAATAAATAAGATACAACACATGGCAGCATTAAATAAGTCATGAAACCAGTGATTTGCCACAGGCTGTGAACAACGACTAACATGAGCTAAAATTGTTATATCTTATATCATTGTTGCTTGAAGAGTAGTTTCCAAGTTTGATATCATTTTTATCAATATTATATTCTTTACAGTTTTCATCCTGATGCTTTGGTTCACTATGCATCAATGTGCTTCTCCTCTCTTCACGGGTTTAAAGCTTTGCTTCCCCTCATCACATTTAACAATATTGGACATAAAATTTACCTTTGCTTAAAACATGAATACTTTTCAGGTGTCATCCTTTGTGAAGCTAAACAAATATTTGGACTGCTAGAGAATCATCTTTTTAGATGTGTATATATGAATGTAGAGCTAGGCAGTTGATTTTTAAGTACTCATGATTAGTAGAACCTATTTATATATTAAAGAAGCAGATATTTTCTGTTGATTCTAAGTTAGTTATTTGATCAAATTTGAACTGATTTTCGCCTGGTTTCCACTTTCCATAGGCATGAGTTCTTCACGAATTCTTGTAATGTTTCATGATTTTGAATGAGAAAATATGAGTTTTAAGGCTTCAAAAATTGAGGGTTTTGCAGTCAATTGATTGAAAGTTGAGTTAAAACTAAGAATCAAAGAAAATAATTGAGAAAATTGATCAACATTTGAGCAAAGAACACAATACTCTCACTGCATATTATTTGTCTTAATATTAGAATATTTTCATCAATTTATTCACATATGTTTTCTTGTTATTTTTGTTGTTGTTGTCTCATTGTAGTTAGACCACTTGTTCGCCAGGCGTGTTTTGATGTTGAAAGCTTGGTTTATGAAGAGATTAGAAGTATGTCTTCACTGCTACGAAAGAGCAATTTCAAGTTGTTTAATTGCTTATTTTAGCTGCTTGAGAAATGTTTATGCTAGAAAATTGTATAAAGGTGTCCATTTAAATGCAGCTTTCACATAAACCTCCAAATCACGTAGCATAAAGCAATGTTATTAAAATCAATCTCATAATCAAATGAATCAGCTACCCAATTCAGGTATATTGAATTGGGTAGCTGATTGAAATAACTTATTAAGAATCATGTGTGAATTGGTAAAAAATAATCATATAAATTATAAATTGTAAATAAACAATAAATGAATCAAATATGACACGTTGCACCATTAAGTAAGCCATGAACTCAAAGTGATTTGCCATAAGCAATGAACAATGATTGGCACGAGATGAATATGTGTTTTTTACATGTATTTTTATTTTACATAATTGTTATTTTAGCATTTGTTTTTAATTTTGAAATTTTGACTTTATTTTTATGAATATTATATACTTGACAATTTTGGTCCTAATGCTTACGCTTCAATACACTTCCTTTTGCTTCACAAGCTTAATGCTTTGCTTCGCCTCACCATATTTACCAACATTGAAACTAACTTTAACCGTTTCTTAAAACATGAATACTTGTCAGTGTCGCCTTTTGTGAAGTTAAACACATGCTTGTACCAACTGAGAATAGTTGGACAGTTGATTTTTACGTATTAATCAAGTTCATTTAACCTATTTATACATTAAGAAAACATATATTTTTTGTAGATTTTAAGTTAATTATTTGAACAAATTTGAACTGATTTTCACTGGCTTCCACAAAGATGTGTTTTTCACTAATTCTAGCAGTGTTTCATTATTTTGGATGATAAAATATAATAATTAAGCATTCAAAAACTGGGGGTTATGTTGTCAATCATTTGAGAGTCGAGTTAGAACCAAGAATCAAATAAAATAAATGACAATTTGATCAACATTTGAGCGAAGACACAACACTCTTTGTAGGTCTTTTTTTTTTTTAAACAACATATTTTTCTTCAATTTATTCACATTTGTTTTCTTGTTATTTTCGCTATTGTTGTCCCATTTTAGTTAGACTACTTGTTCGCCAGACACAAACTAATGTTGAATGGCTGGTGGGAGAAAAGATTGGAAGTGTGCCTTCGCAGCTAAAAAGAGTAACTTTAAGCTATTTAATTGCTTGTTCTAGCTGTTTGCATAAATGTTTATTTTATTGTTTATATTTGAATGTAGTACAAAGGTGTGTATTTAAATGCACCTTCCACATAAACTTCCAAAGCACATAGTCTGCAACAATGTTATTATAATCAATTTCATAATCAAATCTATCAGGTACCAAATTGGGGTAAACTGAAATGGAATAATTTAATAAGAATTTGGTACAAATTGATAAAAAATCATAACATACATATATTTGTCATGAATATGAAAATTAACAAAAGAAAACTTGAGAAGCAAAGAGGTGTAACGATTGGAGACAGTTCTGCAGCCAATATTTGAAATGGGCCCGTGATGTTATGGGCAAAAAAGGCGCTTGGCTAAGGTCAACCACAAATAGGTGTAACGATTAATGTTTGCACAGAGAGAGAGGTTATTGTTTTATTATCGTTTCATTGATAATTTTATATACATACATATATGCATATAAGTATACCACTTATATAAAAGATAAAAACTAGACTCACAAAAATAATTAGTAAAGTGTTTTTATGCAACATAACTTTATGGATATGGTTTTAAGAGTGATTTGATGAGCAACACTTATCAAGTTAATCATTTTCAAAATTTTAATAATGTTTTTTAATAGTAAAAAGTGCACGACTCTTGTAACATAGGAATTTTTATAGTAAAAAAATAAATATTTTACAAAAAATAACTTATATTGAATTGATGTTCATTAACACGTCAGGATGTTCAAATTTTGTTTATAATAACTTTTAACATTAAATTAGAAGGACGTTATATATATATATATATATATATAAACTGATTTGTGGTGACCATGAATTCCGTTCAACCATTCCAATGATTACCAGTCGTCTCACCTTTCGTTTGTGTGGTAGGATTGTCGATAGATTGCCCTGATGTCAAATGTCATTCTCTTGCCCTCTCATACACACCTTAACAGTAACCTTTTTATTTAGGAAGGTCCAACAGTTTTATGTTTGGGTAATCCATTCTCTTTACCGTTTTCTCTCTCCCTCTCTCTCTCCCTTTATATATATATATATATATATATATATATATATATATATATATATATATATATATATAAAAGTTTACAAAACAATCATATTCTGGTAAAATATAAAAATTTACAAAAAAACTGCATTTCTGTAGTGAACGGTGGCTCTAGCTATTTAGGACCGTTCATTATTTGATACCATAGATGGTTGAAAGAAAAACATAAAGAAAAAAATGAAACTTAATAGAACCGTTCATTTGATACCATAGATGATTGAAAGAAAAACATAAACAAAAAAGTGAAACTTAAGCTAGATGACGAAAATGCTTATTACTTTTTTTTTTTTTATGTTGTATAACAGCCCACATGACAGAAAACATTTCGCCCAATTTCAAGATCAGGAAAAGAACATTTTTGTGCAATGTGCAATTGTTTGTGAATTATTTTGCTAAACAAGCAACTAAATGTAAATTCTTAAAGACTGAGCGCCCTTTGGGAGGTTACCCATTAGTTGAGTTGATATTTGTAATTTGTCCTTACACATTTGCTCTCCTTGGGAACGAAGGTAAAACGACGCAATTTCTTGAGAGAGAGAGAGAGAGAGAGAGGACCGCTTGTCACACTCGAGGGACTGTTAATAAGACAAAACCACCTAATCATTCTCTTTTATATATATATATAAGAGGGAGAGGAAAAAAAAAAGAGATTCTATCAAAATGACGATGCAAATTGAATCAACTTTTACCAAAGACAGAACTCACTATGCAAGTTGCCTGCGTCTTATTGAAAATACTTCTTGCTAACATTATCTTATATAACAAAATTTAAATACCTGGAGGAATCATCAAATTTTGTCTTTGTCCTAAACCTCAATGGTTCACATACCAAAACAGAGACAATCCTTCATCAAATCCTCCTGCCTTTCCCGGCGACTTCTGCCGGCGACGGCAACTCCCGTTGGGTGGCCGTCGGACAACCTTGGACTCCCACTTGGCTTCTCTGTTCTGCTTGGGGTTCCAATGCCATCTCGCGCCTGCAGTTATGCTGCACTATTCATATGTGGCTTTTAACGTTGGGTGGCTGTTTCCATTACTCACGCCATTTGTCTAAGAGTTGCAGTTATGGTCCCTCGGTTACTAAGCTCAGCCTTCTTCATAGTAAGCTTGTCCCATTGAGCAACTTGATGATGAAATTGGTTTTTTTAGCTTCTACTTGCCCTTGTTTTTGGTCCATTTATATTGAATTGAACTCTAGTTTTTTATTCCAACTACCCGTTGGAACTTTTCGATGTTATTTAATCTCTCTCTCTCTCTCTCTTTATTAACATATTTTTATTAGTAAAGCCGAATGCATTGGCTATCTTTTCATGTGAAACATAAGTCTCGGAATTTCAGGTGGACCAAATCTGGTTTGTAGTGGAGGAGATGGGAGCCAAAAAAAAAAAACTAAAATATTTCTTTTCAATGGGTGAATAAAAAAGTTTCAACCGTGGGACACTGATTCAAAAGCTCTTATACTCTAATATAAGGGCATCAATGTATACAAATAAGAAAATAGTTGAAAATACCTATATAAAAATTTAAAAAAATTGTGGGATTGGTCTGCAGAGCAGTCCACATGACAGAAAACATTTCGCCCAACTTCAAGATCAGGAAAAGGACATTTTTGTAGATTGTGTAATTGTTTGTCAATTATTTTGCTAACCAAGCAACTAAATGTAAATTCTTAAAGACTGAGCGCCCTTTGGGAGGTTACCCATTAGTTGAGTTGATATTTGTAATTTGTCCTCACACATTTGCTCTCCTTGGGAACGAAGGAGGTAAAAGGACGGAATTTCTCTTATATATATATAAGAGAAAGAGAGAGGAAAAAAAAGAGATTATAGCAAAATCACTATGCAAATTGAATCAATTTTTACCAAAGACAGGAATCTGACTAATCATTATAAAATCGAAGTCATTTTTAAATAGCTAAAAATTGGTTTTCACATTATTAATTTGAGGCAAAACTAGTTGCAACGGAAAAAAAAAAGAAAATATAAAAAATAATTAAAAGTAGTGAAACATTCATGAACTGTGGCTTGTGGCGCCCTTAAGTGGGGAGCGGGAGATCAAATTAATGATTGAGACTAGTTGAAGCCTAATTTTGATAACGTGATCAGTATCACCTTTTGTTGTCTCCATAGCGTTGTCTTTGTAAGGCATGGTGGCATGTGTTTGTGAGGCAATGAGGTTTTAGAATTCTTCATTATCAGAAAAAAATCTTCGATTTATTAGATATAGGCTGTCCAATTTAGCATTAAAAATATTAATAGTATTTTGTGCGTTTATCTTAATCGAACGGGCTGGAATCAGTATTTTCTTTCCAAACAAAATGTCATTTAAGAACGTAAATATGGAATGCTTCTTACAATTTGGCAATTGGATGTTGAATCCTAAGAAAATACTCAGACATGTTTGATGCATTGATTAACTTGTATTGAGGATGTCTATATATAGTTAAAGACTATATTTAAATTTATCTCTTATGAGTATTTCATCCTATTGTTCTATAAGAGACAGAACTCTACTCTTACCCCATTCCCCTAAGGTACCAGGCCTCAGTAGCGGAGCTAGGTGTGGGCTACTGCCCACGCCAGCCAACACCAATCCCTAAAAACCTTAATTATGAGTTAGCTGGATTTGGGTCTAGCCAAATGTTAAGCCCACACCGAACTCATTTCAATGCTCCATAGGCACCAAACCCAACTAAGAGTTATGCCCTTTTGATAAAATTTTCTGGCTTTGCTACTGTCAAACCTACTTTCAATGCCTCAAGGTAATACCTCTATGCTTCAACTTGTACATTGGTGCTGTCCTTTTATCGCTACTAGCCAGTTACATTGAAACTATGACACTTTATGACAGCAAAATATAGATAATCGATCAAAGAAAACTGATCAATATATTTTTAGAAAATCTGGTCTACAAATTGGATTTTCTTTATTTTCTTTGAATCATATAGTTTTGGACACTCCCCATTTTTGTATGTGGCTGGATTCATCTACAAATTGGTAACTTCTTTAGAAATAAACTTCACAACTAATTCCATTTTGTTTTTTATGATGTAATCAAGACAATTCATAGGCAAATAAATGGAGCATGTCCCTGTTAATATAAGCGAAGAAAGCTAGCATTATGAACTTTGTCCCTGATTTAGCTATGTCACAGTCGATTCCTAATAATAGGTACGTCAGGATGCAGTGCTCTTATAATAATGTCGAAAGCTGGTGAAAAGATTTATGCATATACAAGCAACAGCGGGTTCTCCAAAGTTGGAGGATGTCATTGACTCTGGCCAACTATTCTTCATGAACAAGCTTCTGCTCTTTCGTGGTCTTCCGTGTAAACGCGTGAAATGTTTAACGCGGTAGTATAAGCACATCATCGAAGAAGATCGCTTCTGACATGAGGGCCTACCATCTAGTGTTGTTGTCAAAATCAGACCCAGGTTACGATGAATTTTTTATTTAATTTTTGGTATTTGTTGTTTTTCATATTTTTTATTTTTGTGTGAAAACCATAAAACTTAGTTTAATATTATTGTGATTGGTGAAGTATTTTGATGTCAAAACGTGTTTTTTTTTTAATGAGTGGGAAGATTCTTTGACAATGCCTCGGGGTAAGGTTTTCACCGTGCTTCAACTTGTATCTTTTCTTTGATGATTTGAAACGAAAACTGCTATCAATCCTCGCTTTGCTTGTTGCACCAGCTCAGGGGCGGAGTCAGGACGGGTCAAACAGTTCACAGGTTAGGCAGTTCACAGGTTAGGCCAGGAGGAGCGACATATCGAGCCAAACTAAAAAAATTTGATTTTTTCAATATAAAAAAAATTTCCTGCACTCACTCGAACCATGGCCCAGGCAGGCCCCCCCTTCCCTCCGCCCTTGCACCAACTCCTATTCAGTGTGTTCTTTGAATCCCTTTTTTCTGGCTGAGTGGATGTGAAAATCAATTTTAATAACAATATTTATTTCCACCCATTGAACAATTGATTTTGCGAAAGAAATTGCAAATCAATTGTGGTAGTTTAATCAATTATCCTATTCATTAGCATTATGTCATTCTCAAAAATTTTCATTTAGAGAAGGAAAAGTCAGTCTGTGGCTATCCAGCACTTCATTAAATTAAGAAAGAAAGATAAAAATGAGAAACCAAAAAAATCGGAATAAGAGTAAATGATCTAGAATATGCCCTTCCTTCAGGAAGGGTATGCACATAGTAGATTAGTACTCCACCCAGTGGGCACGTTCACACACATACCAAAGTATCTAAAAGCATGGATTATCTTTAGAAACAAATAAAAGAATGCAGTAGTGGCCCTTATAAGCAACTAATGCAACAAAGCACTACGTTGTGTGCTAGAACAATTTTTTATTATCAATCATATTTTTCCACACTCTCATCCCATGACATTCTTTTGTTAGACAATACTGCTCTATGTGTGTGTGTGTGTATGTGCGTGTGTTGTGAACTGCAAAATTTCTGCATATTACAAGTCAAAAGTTACAAGAGAAAGGCCTATCGAACATTTTGAGGTGTGAAAATGAGCCTAGTACCTAGAAATCCTTAATAGTGTTCATTCATTTGATATTGCTGGAAAGCAATGATGCTAAAAAGTATCTCTTCAGAGACTCGTTGATAGTATAAATATTTCATGAACAATTAGATGGGGATTAAATTTGATCAATGGAGAGAAAACTATTGAACAAAAATTAAGAATTCAACACATTTACATTGCGAGTCAGTTTAAACTATAACATGAAAACAGAAAAATCTTAGATCTTTATACAAGCACAAAATAGAAGTGGTTGTTAATGAATAGTGAGATTCAAATGGTTTAGATACCAAAGTATCTAAAGCAACAAACACGGACTTCATAAAAAGTTGAAGTCTAAAATTCTTGAAGCTTTGTAAGTTACAAATTCAGTTATGCACCAAAATAAATAAAGGAGGAATGATCCAAGCGTGATTCATACTGTGCAATTTCCTCTTGCACCCTAAACAAAAGAATGTCCTTGTTGTATCCTTAATATGAGAGCAATAAGTGCAATTTTTTTTACTCTAGAAGGCTGCAATTTTATGCTAAAACTTGTTCCAATGTAAGAGCTCCACAAAATTAAACACGAATACTGGTCCAACAAAACATAACACTAAATGTCCCATTTAGATCGATGAAGTTTTTAAAGTCTGTACAACCAAAGCACTTGATAGTTTTCTTTTTTGAGTTCAACTTTGTTTTAAGTTCATTGTTTTCATATCAAAATTATTGAACAAAAATTCTCTCCCACTTATGAAATTATTAGTATTTGAATGTTGAAGGATGATTTTATGATGAAACTTGAAGATATGACCACCATAACAAAACAACACACTAGCTGCTCCACTATATATGCCAATTCATGTGGATCTAAGAAGCCCAATTGTTTCTCATATAATTTTTTTTACACCAGTTAATTTATTCCTAGCACATGCAAATCAAAGAACCAGTATGATTATCTCTGAACTTTAGTTGGACGATGGTGATAGATGCAACTAAGAAATGCAGTTACAACAGCATAATCTCACTTTGTACTTAGAGAAAATCAAGCTAACATATCTCTAACAAAAACTAACTACCTTAATCATAAATATAGGGCAGTTGAGAACCATGGTCCAGATGGGTTTCAAAGGAAATTAAGTAGTACTAAAATATATAAAAAAAAAAATCATTTCCATACATGTTTGTTAAGCGGATATAAAACTAATAAAAGAAACTTTTAGATCTAGTATCAAAGCTGTAAGGCATAAATTCCACACTTGATGTCTACTTCAAATCAATTTAATTTTGGGAAAAGCAGAGATGACACAAACCTTAACAACAATGAGCAACAAGAAACTCTACTACTATGGCAAAGATGCCTACCCTCTACAATGCCTTGGAAAGAAAATGAGAAAGATAGGTAATCTTTTTCATTTGCAACCATTTGCAACCTAACAACTTTTTCCTCCCTCTTTCTCCTTCTAGTGGAAAGAGAGAGGAAGAGAGTGTGTGTGCCTCTATCGTCAATGGAAGAGAGTGTGTGACTTAATGCTAATGAAGAGGGCAGAAGGAAACAAGAACAGAACAAGAGAAAGAGGGAAACCTAGTGAAGAAGAGGTAAATAAAGGGAAATGGAGGAAAAACCAGCAACAAAAGAAGCATTTTTTTGCAAAAATGCATTTCAAACACGAAACGTAAGTCAGCCAAATAAAACAGTAAAAAAAATAAAACGGTAAAAAAATGCCAAAACACCCTTTTTCCCTTTTTTTTGGTTTAGGAGATTTTCATGTTTTTTTAATGCCAACTTGGTTGCTTCCATTTTCTAATTTTTATTTGTTGCTTATCCCCTTATTTTTTGGTATTGTCTTATTAGTTTCTCATTTGCTTTATTTTTCCTAACTTTTAAGATTTTTTAAATTTTTAAAAAATTGACCATGTTTTTCATTTTTTCAAACTTGTATTATACCCGAGGAAAACCATGCCATATAAAACACTAAAATGATATTTGTGACTATGGAAAAAACATGAGGAAATAAATTCCATGCTAGGGTTTGTAGTGAAGTAGTTGTGATGCAACTTGACATTGCAATAGGGAAGAATCCATGCACATGTTTTGTGCAATTGAAGAGAAGAGCACTTTAAGATGGCATTTGGCATTGCATCAGAGAATTAGGTTGTTGTAGCTTTGATGCACCTGGATATTGCACCAAGTAACGGAAGTCATATACGCCTATGATGCAACTTGATCATGTTCTAGAGAATAAGATGCATTGTGATGCCACACACCTCTTAGTGCGAAGTGGGTTATATAAGTTGTGCTGAATATGAAATTTTAGTATGCCAATTTAATCATGATGAAAAATATCCCTAATTAATATAAAAAGAAAACTTTTGTAGGAACAAAAAAGAAAACAAAAAGAAATATTTTGGTATTTCATAAAGTGTTTTGTATACGCATATCGTTATGACCAATATACTTCTTTGAGCGGTAAAAAAACGTCATCATTTTTTTGTCTCGCTCATGTTGTTATTTCATATCATTGTCATTATCTCATACCCTTATTGTTATCATACATCGTTATTATTTCATACTCATTATCTATATAAATTGTCATCATCTCATACCTATCATTATCTCCTACCGTACTTTGGGTAGAAGATATTAACATGGCTATGAGATAACAAATCATAATAGCAAGGGCATGAGATAATGAAGAGATAATGAGTATGAGACACTATGTGTATAAGATATGGGGGTATGAGATAACAACATGGGTACGATAATGACAGTGGTATGAGATAATAAATATGAGTTAATGACAAGGGTATGATAATGACATGGGTATGATATAATGACAGAGGTATGATAATGACAGGAGTATGAGATAATGACAGAAATATGAGATAATGGGTATGAGATAATGATAAATGTATGAGATAATAACAGATGTATGAGATAATGACATGATTAAGAATATTCGTTGTGTACATGCAATGTTGAGGTAATAAAGTAAATGTGCATATTGGTAGTAGG
Source organism: Nymphaea colorata (assembly GCF_008831285.2). Taxonomy (NCBI): domain Eukaryota; kingdom Viridiplantae; phylum Streptophyta; class Magnoliopsida; order Nymphaeales; family Nymphaeaceae; genus Nymphaea; species Nymphaea colorata. Next base: position 32,392,688 of record NC_045138.2, read on the forward strand.
GTTCACCTTCAACGTACGCTTGTTATGTACATGGAGTGGCATATAGAACTCGTTCCCCTCTGGGTGGGGTCTATGACACACCTCAGTTGTGCATTGGAGAACAAGCCCACCTCTTGTGATAGTTTCTGCTAGGGAATTAATCACAACCCGTTCTTCTCTTAAAGAGGAAATTCCAAACAAGAATACTACATTTTGGAACATAGTGTCTCATGAATGTGTTCTAAAGCTTTTGAATGTGTCCATTTTTTGGAACATATTTGTGAAATTTTTGTTCCAAAGTGTATAGGGTTCTTGTCTACTTTAACCGTTCATGTGCCACAACAAGGAAGAACTCTTGTAGTGACACGCAATCATGAGAGAGTGTGTCTCCATCATTCTTTCTCCAATTACAACCTTAAAAGTAAGGCTGTTTTTGGTTGTCTTTTGGCAAATAGCTATTGACAGTACTTTTTCATGTATCGTTGATTCGTGAGGTTGGAAACATGAAATGGAATGTTCAAATGCAGTTTTAGACGCATTGTATCGATTCATTTCACAGACCACAAGGGTGCATTCAATGAGTAGTGCCCGTCTGATAGGATACTAGCGTCATGAGACACCCTAATCTTGCAACAGGGTGCAATATGTTCTAGACACTCTTTGCTCTTTGCTCTGTTGCATGCTATGATAGTTTTTTAGTTTAATATTTAGATAATGAAGATTGTCCTCAGATATTCTTTCTGATTGTGGTTATTTCCAACCCTTAAAATTGGATTTGATAATGTTTCAGTGCATTTTTGAGACATTTCATCTTATTGACATTTTTGTAGAAACTTGTATCATCTTATTGGAACTTGTATAAAATGCAATTAGGTCTATCCTAAAATTTATGAAACCTTTTTTTTTTTTTTTTTTTTTTTTGCAACGTTGTTGCCATGGAAGTGTTAAAATGCTCAATCCACCTCCCGTTTGGAAACTCATTGACATCCGTTTGTACATTGTTGATCTTTTTGAAGGAATAAAGTTAAATTCCATTCTGCACAGTTCGTAAAACAGATTCATTTTCCTTGTAAGTGTATATAAATATCTATCAATACTAATCAAGGCGCCGGGTAATCCATTAGCAGAATTTTCCTTGTCTTCCTCTTTACGTCTGCCATTTTTCTTGCTTTGTTTTTCGACATGCTCTTATCTCTGTTTTAACAGTGCTCTTTCCATCAAATGCCCTTTAAGAGTTCTTCGTTTACTGTCCTTGAAGATTGTAGACATCTTTTTTGCTGATAGATGTGATTTTGTTACTTTATAATGATGAAAAAAAAAAATTCTTGTTGAAAGAACTCTTTAATATTTAGAAGCCCGCATCTAATCAAAGTAACCATGGTGCTCCCCATTATGCTTTCTGAAGGGATTGAAGAGATTGCTGTTTAAACATTTTACATATTCAAAAGTCTAGCATACCCTTGGTTAAGACGATTTATAAGCTGTAAAGAATTTAAGATGAAGAAACATCAACTTTGCCTTGTTCATGGTGTGTACATAGATAGACATGTTCACCGTAGTGGCCGAGCTAGGATTTTTTGGTTGAGGGGAATTCAAGCCATCACTTAAGTCTGCTATGGGCACCTCATATAAATTTTGAATGTTCATAGTATAATTTCACGTCCTTTTAAAGATTTTTTTTTTATGGCCGATGTCTGCCACTACCCACCACCAACCCCCATGTATATGTGCCAATGGTTCACTGTTCACTAACATTCAAACATGAAATTCCCAAGATTATTTTGAAATGTCTAATGACAAACTAACATATCATTTCTACAAGGAAATATATATATATATATATATATATATATATAATGCCACCATATTCTAAACCCACCATCATCGTTTGGACGAAATTTTTACTCACAAATGAGAAATAAGTAGAGATATAGGAGTATTCTTTGGTATTGCCACTACTTCAGCCTAAAAGGACAACACACAAGTTGGAGCAATCTGAAATGAAATTAGTTTTCTATGTCAATTAAGCATAGATCATTAGGTAGGGGAGAGGAAAAGAAGGGAACAAGATAGATATTCTATGAAAGGTTGTTGAAAGGAAAATTCCATTTTCGTTGAGGACATCTCAACCACTCATTATTTTTTCTAATTTAATGGTTAATGACATGTTTAGGTTTCAAAACGGTAATTTTGTTTTCTGGTGTTTTAGTCTTGGCAATTTGGAAAAACATATCGAAAAACTAAAATAAAGTATTCAGATTTTGAATTTTCTCACGTTTGGATATCTTTTTTATTAAATTAGTTAGTTTGTTTAATGGTACTTGGATAAATTCTTGTAGGTTTCTTTTCAAAAATTACGCTAATGATTTGGCGGCGCAAGGTATCGCATGCTCACATACTTATTCATTGACGTATTATAACAGGCAGTTGACATGCATCATGCCTTAATAAAAATAGCAATTAAGAGTCTTGAACTCCAAAGGTTAGAGGTATGAGTTTTCGACAGTTGGGAAACTCAAGAGGCGGGGAAGAGACAGAAGTTGTCCGGCGACATTGCGCCAGGTGATCGCGATTATCTCGTTTCTGCATTTTGTAGCAAGGCTTCATTTGTGGCAATATCCAGGTTGAGGAATTCGTAAAGTTCGCCGCCATTCGACAGCTCTTGTAAGTTCGAACCATGAGTGGTGAAGTTCTACAGGAGAATGTTGGTACCTCCAGATCAACTTGGTGGACTCGACGAATTGCCTGGATAAGAACCAACCTTTCAGTTACACGTCTTAAAAGTCCGTCTCACTGTGGAACAAGAGGCTGCGCGATTGTTTCGATGGCGGCCGGCTGAAAGAAGCGTGCCAGCTGTTCGACGACATGCCGGAAAGGAATAAGGCATCCTGGACAACGGTGATCTTCGGATACGGTAGAAATGGGCGTCTTTAGAATTCCATCGATTTATTCGAAGAAATGCTTCACAGGAAGCAGGTTGCGTGGAATTCGATGCTCTTGCCATATGTGAGCTCGGACCAACTTCAGCCTGCCGGTCACTTGTTCGAGAAAATGCCTCAAAGAAACTCGACCTTGTACTTGATCATGATCAATCGCTTGTCTCGAGGTGGGTCTGCGTCAGATGCACTCACATGTTCAATTCAATGCCCGCACTGTTCGGAATGTGGTCTTGTAGACTGCAATGATCGATGGACTGGCACATGATGGTGATCATCTCATTGCATTAAACCTTTTCTCGTTCTTACACTGCAGCATGTGGGACGACGGTGACGCCTAATGGCTTCACTTTCGTCGTTGTAATGAAGTCATGTGTGGAGTTGAAATCCATTTAGTATAGCATGCAGATTCATGCATTGGAAGTAAATCCCAACTGTGGCGAGGGTGACAAGGAGTCTGATTATGTTTATAACTCGCTTATGAATATGTATGCTAAATGTGGAGATCTTGGTGAGACGGAGAAAATATTTCACAGGTGACCACCTGTATCTCGTCCTTGTTTATAAGCTATGCAGTGGCAGATATCGATATTTTTCAATTACTCTATTTTAACGTCGTGTCTTAGATGGTAAAATGTCTTAATTTGAAAAGGTAACACATGTTATTTTTGTAGATCAGCTTAATCTGATTGTGTCGTGGTTAATATCATAATTACAACTATTTAACAAAATGGAGATTCTTTAAAAATATTTTTCTTTATGTTTTGATCTCCTTATAGCTGTAGTTTTGTATTTTTTACCGTCTCCATGCTCACCCGTAAAACGGGAGGACAAAACTTTTTTTATTTCTCTCGATAATTTGTCTGCCCTTCTCTTTGCTGTTTAAAATTTAAACATCTCTTGGGTCTGCCGCAATTATACAATTATGTTTAAATGGTGGCAGACGTGCCTAATTGGGACCCAAATGGCTTGGATCATCATCAAATTAGAGCCAACATAACATTTTCAAGGTATGTGATTTTAACATTTTGTTTTCAAAATACTGGTACTAATGTAGCGCTACATATAGCTTGAAAGTGCAAAATCATGTTTCTGTTTCTTGACAGTTTTCTGCTTAGACAGGTTGAAGAAGAAGGATTGGTGTCATTCAATTATATCATGGATGGTCGGATCTAGCATCATTCAATTGATAAAGGCCAAATTATTTGTTGACATAATGAAAGAGAAGAATGTTATTTCTTGCAATATGATCTCAGGATTGTTAGAAAATGGTCATGGTGAAGAAGCTCTATGGTTTTTTGTACATCTGCTGCAATCATGGTCAGATTTGAAGTCAAACCTATCAACATGTTCTATTGTTATAACTATTTGTTTTACTTTAGCAGCACTGGAACAGGGAAGACAAATTCATGCAAAGATTTAAGGTTGGTTATATGGTAGTAATGTTTTTGTAGGCAATTCATTAATCGGCATGTAGTCAAACTGTCGATTCATATTAGAATCAGAACAAGTTTTTAGGGAGTTCATGGTTCACAGGGACATTGTGTCATGGAATGCTGTGATCTTAGGCCTTGGACAAAATGGATGTCCAAGAAAGGCATTGGAAACTGCACACAGTTTTGGACATAGCAAACCTGAAAACACAACACATGCATTGCAATATTAACATCTTGTAGCCATGGTGGCCTTGTTGATGATGGGCTCAAGTACTTTGGTGTAATGAATTCTAGGACCACCTTAAAACCAAGCTTGGATCATTACATTTGTGTTATAGACATGCTGCGAAGAGAAGGTAGAGCAAGTGAAGCATGAATGATAAGGGAGATGCCATTTGTTGCAAATGTTGCAGTGTGGAGGAGCCTCCTTTCTTCATGTGTGGCACATGGAGATCTGCATGTCGGGAATATTGCAGCTCAACAACTTCTGTTTGAGCGTGATAGCGCTGAAATCTTTATAATGTTAACAAATATTTACGAAATGGGAGATTTGAGGAATCAAGGGACATCAGGAAGTTGGTGGGCAAAAGAGGATTGAAGAAGGAACCTGGTTGTAGCTGGATTAGAATGAGAAATCATATTCAAGCAGTGGCAGAGCTATGTTGCATATTATTTATATATAGAAACTTCATTAATTTTCAGTTTTTGTTTGGTTTTGTTTTGTTTTTTTACATATGAGTGCCCTTTGAAATTTAAACTTAGAATGCCCTTTAACCAGAAGTTTTCTGGCTCCGCCACTGACTCAAGGTTTTATAGTTTGAACAGGATGGCAGGATCTGTTGCCAATGGCATGTAGAGAGAAGGAGAAAGGGCATAACGCTGTCGGCTTTGGCCAGACATGGGTTGCGCATGCACATCTACACACACACACACACACAGAAGAACAGCAGTTCCAGCACAAGATGAGCACCAAGGATGTGGTGCTGGATGGAGGGTGAAGCGGTGGTACTGGAGGGAGTGAGCAGGTGTTCTGACTTGTGAAGGAGAGGAGGAAACTGCTTTAGGATGTAGGAATGAGGGCTCTAAGTGAAGCAAGTGAAGGTGGTAAAGATGGATGGAAAATGAAGTGTGTAACGTTAAGCGCACAGTCCATAACCATCTGATCTGTTTAAATCAGTGACCAACTTTAGTGTTAATGCTTTCTATACTTGTTTTCCCGTAGAGTGCACCCAGTTTTTCCAAAAGTTTTTCATTTCCTCAGAATCTTACTGGGGAAGTGATTAATAGACATTTGAGGAACCAAGGCTCGGATCACTAACTATGCTGTAAGCGCAAACTTCATTAAAGCTTCAAAATTGAACGGATCGCACTTTTCAATGAGCATTTAAATCTCACCTACTCATGCAAAGGTTCAAACATTATATAAAAAATGATTCAACATTATATAAAAAACAATTAATTTTGTTAAGATAAAAAGTAGTTCCTTCACATGTTGAAGATTTGACATTTTTTCCCTTTACCCGTTTCTTTTCCTGTCCTGGAAGTTATGTAAGAATGCTGAAAAAAGATACACATTTAAAGATCATGTTGTGCTTTTCAGTATTATTCATATTATCCTACTATTAGAATAATTCATATATTCCCAACGAGCATAGGTAATCCAAACTCAACCATCTCAAAAGGATACGTGAAGAGGACTACCCACGACGTGAAATAATCTTTATTAAACGTATCAATCCCACGAGGACTATCGATTAAAAAAAAGTAAAATTTGCAATTGTTTATCCTACCAATTCTATCTTCATGAAAACAATTTGAAATCACTATAAGTAAATTCACATAGTAACATTCAAATATTGTGTACATGTTGATCTCCATGTTGGCCAGTTCCAACCACTCAACCAGTGGAGGACTAGGCCTAGCCATGTGTTGGCAGTTGCCCACTCTGACCCACTTAATTTATTTTATTTGCACATTAGTTCCTACATATAATTTAATTTATTACATATTGGTGCTGCCCTTTATATTTTGGATATGCAAATCCTTTTCTATCATCAAAGACACATGCAATCATGGAAGAATGGGAACTTGAATTATAGTACTCGAGCTTAAGGAGCTCAACTCAATCCGCCATAAACGTCCACATCCACTAATATCTCCAGACTTACGCCAATTTGGAAACTTTGTTTAGGCAAAAACTAACCAGATTTATTTGATAAGATTAATATTCCAACTAAAATCGCGATTTCTTTGAGCTTGAAAGTTCTTATGAACGAAATATATGCTTTCTCAAAAATGCACTAAACCTTTTGAAAGGTTACGAGAAACATACCTGTGTTTGAAGCTTTCAAATTTGGGAATTAGGAATAATTGAAGTGTATATACGTCACAATAAAGTAAGGGAAGCAGGTAACATGTTGGACCATATTGAAGATTTTGAGATTTGAGCACGTTTTAAGTGGTGTGAGAAAAGATATATTTTTTAGTTTTAAAGCACAAGTCACCAATTTGGGTGTTTCATAATCATTCCTTTTAAATAGAGTCTCATTTACATATAAATTCTAAAAATTTAAATATTTTTTTCTCATCAAACATTCCTTACAGATTAAGGTTATGTCCATAAAAGTTTAAGATTTGGTCCAAAACACGTGAAAAATGAATTGAGCTTGTTTGGTTGGAAGGAAAGGGAGGGATTGAGCAATCCCTCTTGTGTTTGGTTGGCTAATTAGAAAGGAGGGAAATGAAGGGAAAGAGAGAAAGTCTGTTTGGATGGGAGGGGAGGGAAAGGAAAGGAAAGGATTGTATAGTGTAAATTCAATCCCTCCCAAATCGGACGGATTGGGAGGGAAAGGAAAAAGAGTAAGTACAAAAGTGTTGACTGCCCACAATACCCCTCCACGTTTTTCCTTCCAACCTTTCGACTATTGAGGGTATTATTATAAATTGTATCGTTTCCTTTCCATTCCATTCACTTTTATCCAAACAAGCTTTTATAATCACCTCTTTCCATTCCATTCCATTCCCTTCCCTTCCCTTCCCTTTCCATTCCTTTCCCTCCCTTTCCCTCGACCCCTTTCCCTCCAACCAAAGGTAGAAGGTAGAAGGAATAGCCTTTAGAAGAGATGGATCCGATAATTTGGATGCGAACAGGTCCAAGATCCACTGTAGCAGGTCTGACTTCACGGCAGGCTGGAGCACGGCGCATCCAACTCCAGCAAAAGCCGTGGGAACTCTAACAGCCAAACTTGATCCTTCTCTTTCTCTCTCTTGATCTTTCCCCTCCTCCTAGTGTCTGCGTCGGTGCTGATCTCCAACTCCGGCGAGAGGTCTCAGGTTCTCGTCCTTCGAATTTTACGGGTGAAATAACGTCATGGCTTCTTCTTTTTCTTCTTCCTCTTCTTCCACAGTTACCATTTTCTTCTTCGTAGCCTTCCTCGTTGCTAGCTTTCCCTCTTGCGTGGATTCCAGGGGAGGAGAACGGAGTTTTGGTTTCGCAGGTGAGCGTTTGCATATCTCGATATTGGTTGTAAAAATTTTCATTTTCTGCGCGCGTTTTTCTTATTTCGCGGTTTAGCTACAAAAATACGTTGGACATCGGAATGGTGGTTGATGGAAGTTTCAATGCGGACATTTTCAAGTAAACAACGGGAACACGGGTGTCTTGAAGCACAGTACAGTGTTTCACCTGGAGGACTGAGTCGTTTTGATTTTTGGTTATGGTTATGTTCATTATCTAGATAAACTGGCATTGTTTTTTTCTTCTATCTTGCAGCCGTTATCTAATTATAAAGTGCAGTCTCGATCTCAATTCTCCCGATAATAGATTGCCACAATTGGTGTTTTCTTCTTCTTTCTTGCTGTTTTATCTGGTTATAATTGCACTATCGATCTCAATTATCCGGATGACGGGTTTTAGCAGCTTGTGTTGTGCTTCATATGATAATGTCGAGATTATTGGATAAGTGGTTAACTTCAATTTCTTTCCTGGACGATTGAATTTTGTTTTGTTTTTACTGTTGGCCACGGCCAGAAAGTTACCATGTGCGGACTTATCTTTTCTGTGACGGTAGGATACTTATGTATCGTGTTCTGCTTCATATTGGAATTCCCGAGTTGTCCTGGTTTTCCTGGATAACTCGGTAGCTTCTATTAATTTTGTCTCCATTATGCAATTAACATGCAAGTCTTTTAGAGTGGTCTGCCAAGATGATATCTTCTATTTTTCTGGAAAACCGACACTAGTATGGCTTGCAGATGCGCCCCTTTAACCATATTAAAATTAGATATAGTGGTTATATCTCTAGATTTCTACCATTTACCTGGAAAAGTGGAATTTTAGAGACCATCGGATTGATGGCCAAATTTTGTTCTTATGGCGGATATAACCATTGAAACGTTGTGATGCTTATGTCGGGAAAATTAAGAAAAAGAAAAAAAATTCGTAAGTATTCACAAGTCTTCCAAGATGGATCTTGATTCTTTATGATTTTTACCAGCATAATTTGGGATGTCTTGGTATTGCAGGTCGATGGTTGGCAACCTAACCAATTAGTTCTTATTATCCTTAATTTTCTTTAGATGCATAAAAAATTTGGGTGCAGTTCTGATTATCTATACATTTCTCTCCCTCTCTCTCTCACACACACGCTACATGGCTGAGTAGATTGTTGTGTCTGCAGCATCAAAACTGTCGTCCATATCAAAGAAATTCTTCCATATCAAAGAAATTCTACTATGTCCTAAAGTAATGTGCAAATGAATGAGATGATAAGCGTATGCATCTCTGTTCACGTGTAAATAGATACATGTATCCAAACCATGCACGTGACTTTATCCTTTTACTTTTAGAGAGCATTCATGCTCCCAGTGTCACTTGATTAACTTTCAATAAATTCTTTTTGTGCAGGACTTGCCAATCATAGCTATGAGGCTTCAGGCAGACACTTGCTTGTTCAGGAGATGAATCAGTCCGAGGAAGTGTATCTAGTTGCAGTATCATTATACTTGTTTGTTTATGTAAAAGCAGAAATATATAGGTCTACATTGCTAAGGGACAAAAAAGGATGTATGTAGCCTATCTAATCTGAAAGTTCATAAAATATTGTTCCAAAATGTTTTTTGAATTATTTTTTTCATTTTTTTTCCTCTTTGGCATTTAAGACTGCCAGAATCAATTTGGGATCTGCACAACCTGTTCATAAGCATGCTTGCTGTCAACTACTACCGAATTCTTATTACTTTTAAAGAACTCAGAACTCTAATGAACACCAACAGTCAAGTTTCGTAGGGTCTCATTGAGTTTGTTTAAAATGCAGAAACCACCCATGAAAATGGTGGATATTCCTGGTAATTGGTAAGAGAAAACTAATGATTCAGTCGGCAGAGGGAGACTCCATGGCTTCAGTTCTGTACCTGGTTATCTGGACTTCAAAGTTCAACTGCCTAGTTCTTAATCAAGTTGTCATGCTATGCTACTTGCATGTTTTCAGTAGCTATAAACCGATTATATATGTGTTTGAACTTTGAATTCTTTAACGATATTACAGACAGGATGTAACCCATGGATATATGACTAACCATGAGCTGGAGAAAGCCATGAAGAAAATTACTTACAGGTGTGCCAACATTTCAAGGATGTACAGGTAAATTCTCCCTTTTAACTGACATTCTATAACCATATTATTGTACTTGAAACATGGAAGGTTTTTGAAGCAAGCATGTTTCTGCTTGATATGTGGTGAGAAGCTGTATGCCAGACGTTACTTTGTTCGCTGAGCTCCTAAGCACAAGTTTGTGCTAAGTTTTCTAGGCAGCCATCTAATTCAGCTATTTTCCTTTTTTCCCATTGTTTTTCATTTTTAAAGTTTTTTTATAGTTTTAAATTAATCTTCTTAAAATCTTTTTCACTCTTAAGTCTTAACTACGCCCCAGCCTGTCTTGGCTGGGGCCTGTGCTAAAATGGGTGAAGTTGGTTGATTGGTTGACTAGCCAGTCTAGTTTTTAGTCAGCAGACAAGTCCTAGGCTGCTAGTCACTGGTGAGTGGTTGGCCCTTTGCAATATCTGGCTAGTCTAACCTGTCAGTTTAGTAGACTAATTGGTTTCTGGAATATTAATTAATCACCATACTTTACTTTTTAAAGATGTTGCCTATGGGAGTTTTGGTAAAAGTAAAACAACACCTTAACTCCTCTCTCTCTCTCTCTTGCTGCAATGTTGACTAACTAGTTCTAACTTCTATATGTGTCCATATATCTCAAATATATTTCTCTTCATTTAAGAAATTGTGTTGATGCACTTGTTGTATGAAATTGTATTATTTGTAGTTATACTGAACAAATTTTGATTTTACACAGATTGCTTTTGATTATATGCATATTTGCTTCAAACAGAGAATAAGATCTTTCACTACTGACAATTTAGCTGATCATTTTCTGCCTTCTTTTGGGACCAATTTGGGCCACCTAATTGCACCTACGCTTTTTTGAGGACTACATCAACTAGTCACTTCCTAACAATTGTGGCCGTGAGGCCTATGGCTCAATTAGGTTTTCCACGGGCCAGATTGTCTAGTTGTTTGGTGGTGCTTTTGATTGCTTAGATAGCGGAACTTTTTGGTCTGATCACTTGGCAACTTCTATGCATTTAATTTTGTAGTTTGTGAGATTTTGGGTGTTTGTTCATTCTTAGCCTCTATTATTGCTAATTTGTGATTTGTGTCTTTTTCGAGGGATGGTTGCAACTGTTTAGTATTGGGAACAGTCTTATGGGAATTCCATTGGTAATCTCTTTTTCACCTATTTACTGCTATTTGCCTTTTATGTTTGTTTCTGTTTTTTTATTCTAAAGAAAAAATTGTTAGTTTTGCATATCAAATTTGAAAAAAGAAGAGTTATTGCAATTTTTTATGAGTTCAAATCTTTATTTTGTTTCTTGGCAATGCTAAAATGCAAGGATAACAGCTGGTATATCTATTTCAATTATGAAACCAAACTGAATGTTTTACAACTCTATGGGCCCTATTTTATGTATCTACATTGTGTTGGTTGTGGCTGGGAAGAGAAGGCAGATGAAAGAATAAAATAAAAAAAAAAAGTGTGTGGAAAGGTAATAGTGGAGCTTCTTTGTCAACTTTCATTGTCTTGATTTTATCTCTTCTGGTACATGAGCTCGTAGATGAAAGCCAAACCCATCTTCAAATTCAAAACAGACTCCCTTAAGTTCGGAAAAGATGCCTAATATTCTTAATTTGCTAGAAGTTCGGAAAAGATGCTTAATATTCTTAATTTTCTAGCAGTATTGTCATGTTTTAGATTGTCTAAGGTGTAAATTCTTTGTAAAGTACACCTGCTAGTTGGTCTGAAGTATGAGACCTTGAAATTATTCTTCGCATCTTCTTTCATATCAATCAGAAACCAAACTCAACATGCTTGGTTTATTTATGGTGCCTCGTCATAATCCGTAAAAATCCTAGGCTTATTATTACGAAATGGAGTTATTGGCAAGATTACTCAAATCATGAATGCAGGAGAAATGTCTGTAAGCCACAGTCTTTGAAAGTTTGAAGTGCTATAGCTGCTGACCTGGATTCAGTATTCTGTTTGAATACTGTAGTTTGCTTTTTGCTTCTTCAAAAAAGATGAATTTGCAAGTACAAACTTACAAAAGCATAAACTTGATACCCTTTCATCTATGTCACACGGGTACTCCTCTTAAGGAGGAGTACCCACACGGTACGGGTACGGTGCAGGTATGGGTACGGGTATGGCCCTGGGTGCGGTCAACGCAATACCGGGTACGGTCAAAGTATCCAGGATCATTTTTGTCCATTTTTGGACTCGGTCAACTTTGACAAAATCTTCCATACAATGTTTCAAAAATCGATCCCTTCTCTATAACTTGACTCTTCGATAATATTGTGAGCCATAACCATAGCGATGTCAATATATCTTAAAAGTGTGACCTGTTGCTCCTTCTAATCTTGATGATGCAACGGAGAATCAAGAAAGCTGATATATTTGTATGTTAATTACTTCCATACTGTGTTTTGGATCATGATTTATGAATATGTTATTCATTTTGAAATTTTTAGACATATATATATATATATATATATATATATATATATATATATATATATATATGTTATTCATTTTGAAATTTTTAGACATATATATATATATATATATGTCCGTGTGTGTGTACGGCCGTACCCCCGCACCCAAATTTTTGAAAATGGTCCGTACCCGTACCCGCACCCGTACCCGTACCTATGTGACATAGCCCTTCATTTGAAGTACTTACCTCACATTGTTTTTTACCATTATGTGCATTTGAAAAACAATAAGTTCGAAATTAAGTCATTTAGGCATTTATTTCCAGTGTTTCTTAGCACCCTAGGAACTGTCACATGGAATAAGAAAATTTATATGTTTCAGACAATCACTTGCATTGAACTTTGTTAACATATCATGTGTAGGGAACCGGGTCTGGATCCAGACCCGGTCCCATGGGCACGGGTACCGAGAGTGGCTCGGTACCCTAGGCGTTTTTCCCTCTTATTTAATCCCACTTATGGTGTAATTGTTGATTAAGTGGAATAACATTTTCTCTCTCCTAGGGTTGCGGTTGTGCACCTAGGTTAGAGTTTCTCCGTGGTTTTTCACCTCTCTTTGAGGTTTTCCACGTATATTGTGTGTTCCTTCTCTTTCTCTCCATCTTGGTGTGTGTTTCTACATGGTATCAGAGCCAACGCGTGAGAGATCGTTGGTGTGATAGTCGTGTTTCCGCCGGTTTTTTGCCGCTGTTGTTTCCGCCGTTTTTTTTTCTGCCGCTGCTGCGCCGTCGCTCTCTGCTGCGCCGCCGCCGTCCAGCGCTACCAGCTGCGCCGCCACCGTCCAGCGCTGCCAGCTGCGCCGCCATCATCCAGCGCGGTTGTTCTCTGCTGCGTTGCCGCTGTCCAGCGCCGCCGTCGCCCACTTCAGCGCCGCCGCCGTCCCGCGCCACCGCTGCCCACCGCCGTCCAGCGCCGGCCGCTGCTTCTTGTTTGTCGTCTCTGGTGCTGGGTATTCTTTCCCTTTGGTGATTGTGATGGCCGAGGAGATGTCCCTCAAGATCGATGATGCCCTAGACTCGGACAGCTATACCAAGAGCGAGATCTTGCCTGTTCAAGTCACCTCCATCCGGCTGAACAAGGATAACTATCTCTCTTGGTCGGTTGCCCTAGAAATTGGGATAACCAGTCGTGGTCGCCTGCCCTACATTACTGGGGAGAAGCCTGCACCTTCAAAAACCGATCCGCGATGGGCTACTTGGACGTTGGAAGATAGTCAGGTTAAAGTATGGATTATTAGTTCTGTTTCTGCAGATATTCAGCCTTTGATCTTGCGTAAATCGACTGCCTACGACATGTGGACTGTGCTTGCACGGATGTATGGCCGTAAGAAGAGAGTATTGCGTACGTACCAAATCAAACGTAGCATATACTCTCTTAAACAGGGTGACTTGTCTGTAGCCGCTTTCTTTGCAGCCCTAAAGACTAAGTGGGAGGAACTTGACTACCATGTGAATGATGACTGGCACTGTGGGTCTGATCATGCCTTGTACTGGGACAAAGAATGGATGGATCGGACGTTTCTTTTCCTCGGAGGCTTACGCGATGAATTTGAATCCATTAGGAGCCAAATTCTCAATTGTGACGAGGTCCCCGGAATTGAAGAGGTGTATGCCCGTGTGGAATCTGAGGAACAGCGTCGACAGGTGATGCATATTGACACCAGTCAGGGGAGTTCTCCGTCAGCCTTTGTTAGTCGTGCTTCTGGGATTGGACAGCGTCCTGTTCGGCGGTGTAGCCATTGCAACAAATCTGGACATTCTGTTGATTTTTGTTGGGATCTTCATCCTGAGAGGCGGCTTGTCCGGGGTCGTCCTCCTTCTAGCCACCGGAGTCCTTCTGTGCCTGAGCCTAGTCAGAGTAGTCCTTCACATGTTGCCAAATCTAAGCTTTCCTCCGATCAAATCAAAGAACTGCAAGCGTATATCAGCCGGCTGTCTACTACTCAGGAGGATACTTCCACATCTGAGGGGGCTAAGTTAGCCCAAGCTCTCGTGGCCACTAGTGACCAAGGTAATTCCTCACATGGTGATTGGATTGTTGACAGTGGTGCTACGCATCATATGACAGGGGACCCTAAGATGTTCCAAGAATACAAATTGTCTTCGGGGCATCAACGTGTATCTATGGCTGATGGTTCTTCTATCTCTGTGGCTGGAAAAAGGAGTTTGTCCTTGTTAAATAAATACTGTCTTCATAATGCTCTTCATGTTCCCAATATTCCTGTGAATTTGTTATCTGTCAGCAGTATTACTAAAGAGCTCAACTGTAATCTGATCTTTTCTGCTGATCGGTGTTTTCTGCAGGACTTGGTGACGGGGCAGAAGATTGGGATTGGTTCGGCTATTGATGAACTCTACAGACTGCCTGTGCAGGTTGCGTCCGCTCTTATTTCAGCCACTAGTGGACAGTTGTCAGGCATGGAAGACATATCTACTATTATGCGATGGCACGAGCGGCTTGGTCATCTTCCGTTTCCATTGATTAAGAAGTTGTTTCCTAGTTTGTTTCATTCTGTTTCTATGGACTCCTTCACCTGTGAAGTGTGTCAGTTGGCTAAACATGTTAGGGCCTCGTACCCTATTTCATTCAATAAAACCACTCGTCCATTTGCTTTGGTTCATTCTGATGTTTGGGGTCCTTCGGGAGTACCCACTTGTCGTGGTTTTCATTACTTTATGACCCTTATTGATGATTACTCCCGTTGTACGTTCGTGTATCTGTTGAAAGAACGTAGTGAAGTTCCCGTTCTTGTCAAAAATTTTGTGGCCTTTGTTGAGACTCAGTTTCAGACGTCTGTCCAAGCTTTTCGTACCGATAATGCTAGAGAGTATGTCTCTCAATCCCTAGATGATTTCTTGAAGAGCAAGGGTATTGTCCATGAAACGTCATGTAGTTACACACCTCCCCAAAATGGCGTGGCTGAATGGAAGAATCGCCATTTGCTTGATGTTACCCGGGCTCTTCTGTTCCATTGACAGGTTCCCAAGCGCTACTGGGGTGATGCGCTTCTCACTAGTGCCCACCTTATCAACCGTATGCCTACCCGTGTGTTGCAGGGCCATTCCCCGTACTCTATGCTTTGGCCTACTCAGAATCCCTGGCCTCTTACTCCTCGGGTGTTCGGGTGTGTCTGTTTTGTTCATGACCATAGTCCCACCCTCAAAAAACTTGATCCTCGGTCTGTCAAGGCTGTCTTCCTGGGGTATTCTTCCACTCAGAAGGGATACAAATGTGTTGATCCTACCACCTCTAAAGTCTATGTTTCCCGGGATGTCACCTTCCATGAACATGAGGCATACTTTCATGTGAATCCTCTTCAGGGGGAGTATCTAGGACACAGTAGTGAAGAGTATTCCTCAAATCAGTTGATTCAGTTTACAGATTTCTTGGATTACAAGGCCAGTGACAGTGTGGCAGACACAGACAGAGATGATAGAGACCATCACATGGACGAGGGTCCTGTTGATAATCAGCCTACAGCCCGTAATCATTTGTTTGGCCAGGTGTACAGAAGGAAGAAGACAGATGTGATTGAAAATGTTGATGTAACCAATCCCAATCCTGTGAGCTCCCCGGATGACCCAAGTCTAATCAATGAAGAGCTTCCTATAGCCCTGCGCAAGGGCACCAGGTCTTGCACTTCTCATCCTATTCAGAGATTTGTCTCTTATGCGAAATTGAGTAAGAATTACAAATGCTTTATAACATCCTTGTCTAAGTCTGTTATTCCCAGGTGTGTGGAAGATGCTAGAGAGGATCCTAAATGGCTACAGGCCATGACAGAGGAGATGAATGCCTTGGCAAAGAATGACACTTGGGAAGTTGTGGATATTCTCAAAGGGACTCATTTAGTTGGTTCAAAGTGGGTGTTCAATGTGAAGTACAAACCAGATGGTACTGTGGGAAGGTATAAGGCTCGGCTTGTTGCAAAGGGGTTCAGCCAAAAATATGGTATTGATTATCTTGAAACCTTTGCCCCTGTTGCCAAACTGAAAACTGTGAGGGTCATATTAGCACTTGCCGTGAAAAAGGGGTGGAGCATGGATCAACTTGATGTTAAGAACGCATTCTTGAAAGGCAATCTAGAAGAAGAGGTCTATATGAGTATGCCTCCTGGATATGTTCAAAGCGGAAAATGCTGTCATCTTAAGAAAGCCTTGTATGGATTAAAGCAGTCTCCTAGAGCATGGTTTGAAAGACTGAGGATAGTGATGAAGACAAATGGATACAAACAGGGAAATGGTGATCACACCCTATTCATTAAGCAGAGAGATGGCCTGGTGAGTCTTCTTCTTGTGTATGTTGATGATATGATAGTCATAGGTGACGATGAAGAAGAGAAAAAGAAGATGAAGGAGAGGTTAGCTGCTGAATTTGATCTTAAAGATTTGGGTAAACTAAGGTACTTTCTGGGGATAGAGATTGCTCGGTCAGAGACAGGGCTGGTTATGAGCCAAAGGAAATACACTCTGGATCTTCTAAAGGAGACAGGCAAACTTGGATGCAGACCCTTTCAAACTCCAATGGAGTCTGGTACAAAGATAAGCATCAAAACTGGCAACATCGTAGATGAGGAAGGAAAAGGGCGGTATCAGAGGCTGGTTGGTAAGCTTATCTATCTTACTCTTACTCGCCCTGATATTACTTATGCTGTGAATGTGTTGAGTCAGTTTATGCATGCTCCTACTGATTGTCACTGGAAGAGTGCAAAAAGAGTGTTGGGGTACCTAAAGAATGACCCAGGAAAAGGATTACTCTATACTCAGCAAGACCAACTTAATATTGAAGGATACTCTGACGCAGATTGGGCCGGATGTACTGATACTAGGAGGTCTACCACAGGGTACTGCATCTTTCTGGGAGGTAACCTGGTTGTATGGAGAAGTAAGAGGCAGGAAGTTTGCTCTAGATCCAGTGCTGAGGCTGAATACAGGGCTGTGGCTATGGGAGTTACAGAAATGTTATGGTTAAAGATTCTCCTAGCAGATATTGGTGTTGAAACAGAAGAGAAGATGAGGATGTACTGCGACAACAAGTCTGCAATTAATCTTGCGAATAATCCCGTTTTGCATGACAGAACTAAACATGTGGAGATTGATCGCCACTTCATACGGGAACACATAGATTCAAAGGAGTTGATCATACCTTATATGAAGTCTGAAGATCAAATTGCAGATGTTCTAACCAAAGCCTTATGTACATCTCAATTCGAGAAAAATGTAAGCAAGCTTGGCATGTTTGACATGTATGCCAAGCTTGAGGGGGAGTGTTAACATATCATGTGTAGGGAACCGGGTCTGGATCCAGACCCGGTCCCATGGGCACGGGTACCGAGAGTGGCTCGGTATCCTAGGCGTTTTTCCCTCTTATTTAATCCCACTTATGGTGTAATTGTTGATTAAGTGGAATAACATTTTCTCTTTCCTAGGGTTGCGGTTGTGCACCTAGGTTAGAGCTCCTCCGTGGTTTTTCACCTCTCTTTGAGGTTTTCCACGTATATTGTGTGTCCCTTCTCTTTCTCTCCATCTTGGTGTGTGTTTCTACAAACTTAATAACTTTTCATGAAGTCAAAGTTGTGTGAGTACAGATGTCCGTCTTCGTAAATTTCAAACATGATGGTTGGATACATCACTACCTTATTCTCCAGGTTTAGGGAGTTAGTTTCTCCGTAGGTCTCAATATTGGCCTTAAGTGTATTCTTTCAACAGGAGCTTTTCTATCTCTATGATTGAAAAAGTTGAAGGATATACATTTTCAATAATATTCTTCTAAATCAGAGTTGATGTTTTTGCACCAAGATATTAAGATGGAGAAATTCTTCCTTATTCTATCTGTTGAAAAGCATAACCGGTGACAAGAAAGGTGATTTAGTTCCAGCCCATGGCTGCATGGCAGTTGACTTGATATGCTCAAACATGTTATCATGTTCCTGATGTAAATATGTTACCATCTTTTCTTCTAATTCTTTTAACAGTTCCTTGACATGGTAAAAACACTTACAGCCTTACTCTATCAGAGAGGCATCTTTATTATTATTATTATTGTGATTATTATGTTTGTTCTAGTTATTATTATTACTGTTTTTATATTATTATTATTATCATTGTTGTTAATATTAGTGTTTATTTATCTTACTCAATCTCTTTTGCTTATTATAAGATTCATTTAATGGTTCGTGTAATCTCTGGATCATTCCACCACATAACAGTTCCAGTCACATTTTTCTCCGAAAGTGTTCAACTGTAAATGCATCCTGTATCTTCTTAGTAGTGTTGTGTTGATAGCGTCTGAAAAGTAGATCATGACCAGGGAGAGAGAAAGATCATTTTGCTTATTTATTGTTTATATGCATGGGACAACTATACTTAAGAAGAAGAAGAAGAAGCAGAAGAAGAAGAAGAAGAAGAAGAAGAAGAACATGATGATGATGATGACCAGGGAGAGGAGAGAAAAAAATGGTGACCAGAGACTTGTTTACATGCATCAACTTGTGAACTAAGAAATGTGTGTGATGATGATGACCAGGGAGAGGAGAGAAAAAAGTGATCTTATTTTCCATTTTATAAGAAACATTTGTAATGCACTTTTAGTTTTTGTTTGTTTTCATTTTTTTAAATATTAATAACTATGTTGAATTTTTGTCAATATATTTGCAAGAAAATTAGTAGAAGGCTCTTCATTTCATATCTTTTCTGTTTTTATCTATCTTAATTTTTTGAGTTCCAAGATTTTGCTCAAGAAAAATAACTTTTCAGAAAAATTCTCAATGTTGTTACTGTTCTTGGCAACTTAGAGCATCTTTTAGGACTTAAGACTAATGCTTGCTTTTCCTGCTTGTAGTGGGTGTTGGAAATTTCTGACAAACCTGGGCAAGAAGAGCCAGAGCCTGCATTTAAGGTGAGTTTACATTCATGCAGTTATTTGAATTAATTTGCAGTTGAAATTGTGGCATTGATGGAGAATTGTAGTTTCTTCCTCTTTGATTTTGAGAGCAAATGCATAATTTCTTAATGCTATGTGCGCTTGTGCTTATACCTTAAAAATGTTTTCATGGTGCTTCTAAGTAAAATATAGTTGACCAAAGGTACCACTAAATTTGTGTGCAGTTTATTGGGAATGTCCATGGCGATGAGCCGGTTGGTCGTGAATTGCTTCTATTTCTGGCGAATTGGTTATGTGATAATTACGGGAAGGATCCTTTGGTACTTTTCTCTCAGAACTATTATTTAACTTGCAAGGGTATTTTTCCTTTAGGAGCCAACATATGTTGCTGCCATTTGTTACTTGAGATGTACATCTTTTTCTGCTTTTCATTAATCAATGTGTGCCACCATTGTGATATGCTCCTTTTATTCCTGCCAGTCAGATAGACTCTGCTAAGTCACTCTAGTGAAATAAGATTGTTGCGTTATTGCTTTTCATCTGTTCCGAGACATAGAATATCTAGTTAGCTTGTTATTTAGCAGTCATATCTGTGTAACTTGAGAATTTAGAATTTTCCAGATTCTAGGTTCACTGGAATGGGTGAAAAAATGCATGTTTTGGGTGATTGATATTTCACAGAGAGTTATTGCACACCTATTCTATTAAATTAAGTTGTATTTGTTCTTTCTTTTGCAGCATGTTTTCAAACTGCATTTGCCTTGGGTCTGTCCATTTCTTGGTGTCCATTTTTCTCAGCAGCATGTGAGCACATAACCTGCCGTCAAGTTCAAGGAGATACCTTTTTATTGAATTCATCCCTGTTTATGCATCAAGAATTTTGAGTCTAACTGACCCTTATTCTTGGTAATCCACAGATCACAAACGGTTACCTTGGTGCATGATCAGCTTGCTATGGAGGCCTTCTATTTGTTTAAAAGAAAATTGAACTCTTGATATCTGAGTTTAGATTCTTTAGACACACATATACTTATGCATATGAAATATTTCACCTTTCATGTGACTTTCTTTGATGGTGGGTTCAGCTATCATCTGTGCTTTAACAGTCTTCATCAGTTCAAAATGCTAAATTCAATATTTGATGCATTTATTGGAAAGAGGGGCCTATCTTTTTCCTTCCTTTTTAGTATTTATAGTGCGTCATTGTTTTAATGAATAATATTTGCCTGTCATGATCTGCATGGGGAACAGCATGCCATACCTTGTGCTATTTGAAATTTTGAAGTAATTCTCTAGTTCATGGAACTGATTCCTTTTAAGTTTCTTTTCCATTTTCTCCTAGGCATCTATAATCATAAAAAATGTCCACCTCCATTTGCTGCCAACAATGAATCCAGATGGATTTTCTTTGAAGAAACGTGGTAATGCAAACAATGTTGATCTAAATCGAGATTTTCCTGATCAAGTATGTTATTTCTTTCTTTTCATTTGATAAGTATCTCTTTTTCGTTTTTATGTTGCGTATTTTTCTTAATGGATGTTATTTTCCTTGTTTTTTGGTTGTAAGACATGAACTGTTTTCTTCCTTCCTGATTTACTTAATTTGGTCTTACAGTGCATTTTTTTTTGCTTGACCTTAAATTTTCTTAACCTTTGAAACATGTCCAGTTCTTCCCTCAGAATAATGATGAGCAGCCAAGGCAGCCAGAAACAAGGGCAATAATGAATTGGCTGAGGGAAAACCATTTTACTGCATCTGCCAGTTTGCACGGGGTAATATTTTTTGCTTCCTTGTTTTATTATGACAAATGTCTGTTTCACAAAGTGTGTTACTATGAGAAATATAAGTTTGTCATGTCAATAAAAGCTTATTTTCTGTATCGTTATGTTTCTTATTTCATTTCAAAACTTTACTAAGAAAACTCTTCCATGGCATTGAGAAACCTAGTTTACTGAGACCTGGTGCTGCAAGAAGTCTGGTGTAAGAATCTGGTTTCTGAGCTCTAAAAATTTTGTTCAACTGTTTGCAGGATAAAATGTTGAGAAAAACTGACATTGGGGTTCACAGAATGAGCATTCAGTAGCTGGTTTTCAGATTAAATTTTCCCAAAACAGATGTTTGCAAAATCAATAGTCACAAATGCTGCAATTTCCAAAAATATGTCGGGATTTGAGATGCTAGTCAAATTAAAGTGTTCGATAGCAGAAATAACAACTATTTGTGCCTATGTGGTGATATTTCAAGTAAAACAGGTTCTTCAATCTCAGCCTCCTTCTCAAGATTCATGAGAAAAAAAATTATTTTAGTTATAGAAGACAGGCCAACTTTATCATCCAGTTGAAGTTCTGGAAATGAAATCTTGATTTCCTTCATCTGCAGGAATCCATGTTGAATCTCAAAGAACCTGCTATTCCGTCATAGCAGAAGGTTATAGCACAATAAAAAATCTTCTTTAATGAGAAACGAAACAAAATAATGAGGCCACAAACTCAACCAAGACCAACACGGAAATTGTAATGAAAAAGTGAACATGCAAGTGTATCACTTAAAAGATTGAAATATAAAGTAATGGAAGTTCCAACTGTGGAGTTTGGATCTAAGGACATCCAAAAACTGTTTTCTCATTTGAACAAGGGCGATAGAATATTTTCTTTAGCTAGTTGGTCTTGTGAAAGATGTACTTAGTTTTTGCATACTATTTCCTTGCAGTTTCTCAACTTGATTGCTTTCTGCTATAAAGTCATCAGTTGATGGCAATTAACTGAGTGATAAAAATTTTTCTCTCTTCTTTCCTGTTACATTAAGAGAGGTCTTAATTTGACCTTTTTCTCCTTTGTTATAGTTCTCCTCAATCTAACAGAGTGTATTATTCGAATAGGGTGCCTTGGTTGCGAACTATCCATGGGATGGCTCGAAAGACTTGAGGTAATGGCAGTTTCTTTTCATTTGAACAAAAATTAAATGTCCTTTTCACTAGGGTGTTGCACTTGCTGTTTGCCATGTAAGCTCTGCAACTGTGGATTATTTCTGTAAATTGGCATAAGTAATTGTGGCGTTAAGATATTAAATCATGGGCAACAACTAGGGGTATTTAGTGATGGAAGTTGGAACTAATGTTTAGATAAATATAAGAATTATAGAAATAGATTTCCACTTCCATTTATTTATGCATTCATTTCTCTGCATTGTGTTTCCAATACACTGGAGAGATCATAATTTTCTTTTTGCTTCTAAAATTCACAGGCTTTGCTAGTTCTTCATTACGATCGAAATTCAGGTTGTGACACATGAGGGGGCGAGTTCCTTAGAGAGTCCATGTTACATATATCTAGATTTTATAAAAAGCAAATAAATAAAAAACATACCTTGTAGGCCTTAACTTTGGCCATCCCGATGGCCTGCTTCACACATTTAAAGTTTGGTTTTCACAAGTCCAATGATACATATGGATGCAGAATGTCCAAAATTATATGTTTGAAAAAAATTCACGAGGATGTGATGTATCGAATCTATAGACCAATATCTATAAGGGTTTCATCTTTATTGTATCATAAAATCTGATACATGTATCATATTTTGACATTTTTCTGCTAATTTAAGCATTTCAATCCATCCATGCCGTCAGTTTTTTGAAAAAACGACTAAAAGTTAAAACCACATAAAAAGCCAAATCTCTCTCTCTCCTGCTCTTTCTTGCTTCCCCCTTCTCCCTTTCTTACCATCTCCAAATATGACGTCTACAAACAATTTTACAATTTTTTTAATCTTACAGTTTAGGCCACAAATTTCTGTATTATTTTCAAAATATGGCAATAATGTCGACAAACAAGGATAATACTGCTAGATAAGAATAAAACTGAAAAATGAACATCAATTTTTCATGATAAAATATTGCCAAGTTGAAACTTTATAAAATATAGTTGTATTGTTTGGAGTAAAAAAAATATTTTGTTGATGTATTGTGAACATTTTGTCAGTTTCTTTTTAACATTTTAATAGGCATTTTGATTTTTTATAAATGTTTATGTAAGAATTTAGTAGAAAGCCCATAATTTCATTATATTATCAGTTATATCTTTTATGTCTTCTGAATTTTTGAATTCCGAAGATTCTCCAGAGAAAAACAATTTTTCCAATTAATACCAAGAAAAACTTCACCAACATAAACCCGACAGCCATGTCTGTGACAATGAAGTATGTGTGTGTAGTTACTGTCGGCCACTGGGAACAGAATCCTGGACTAATAGTAGTATCTAATCAACTGGTCGGTAGTTGGGAGCAGTTGCACATGTAGTAATGCTGCGAGAACTTTGAAGACTCTGATGTGCTTTGTCCAGTGAAAGTTTTAAGTGTTGCTGATTTCGTAGAAATAATGTAAAAGGTGTGCCAAACATCTGGTGTTCTGCATGCAAGCTCCATCTAGAGGAGCCCAGTTAGAAGTTATTCTTAACCAGTGCATGATCTGTGACCTGGCATTGTTGTATAATATTGATTTTCAGGAAGCAGTATTATGCCTGCCCTGATGATAAAGCATTCCGATATATGGCAAACTTGTACAGTCATTTTCACTACAACATGTCTCAGAGTCGTGAATTTGAAGAAGGCATCACAAATGGAGCTGCATGGTATGTACAATATAATGTTACCTTCTTTTTCAAGAAAAAGAATGGCTAGCTGACATGTTCTGGTCTTTGTTTCATTACGGAAAGTTCTTTCTCTTTGTTTGCTTGTTTTCAGAAAAAGATTTGAAGTCCAAAAGTTTTGAACTTTAGGTTTGAATTTATGAATTAAGAAATGAAATGAATTTGAATTTCAGGTACTTGTTACAAGTCCCTCCTGTTGTGTTTGGCATTGTCACAACCTGTAATTTTTTTCTTGAAAGAGATATTTGCAGGTATCCCATATATGGGGGTATGCAAGACTGGAACTATATCCATGGTGGCTGCTTTGAGTTGACTTTGGAAATTAGTGATGTCAAATGGCCTAGGGCTGAAGAGGTTAGACACTTATCCTTGTTTCTTCTTCCGAGGAGAGAGTGAATGTTTAAAGAAAATTACCATAAAGTGGATGGAATAAACCATCAGCGACTATGGCCTTCTTGATGGTATATGTATGGCTTTTTGTATTCTTTGGAACCCGAAATGTCATGAATTGTGGTTGTGTGCTGCTAAAATCTAGTTGGTGTCATTCTAGTTTGACCAAGTATTTGCTTGTTATCTTTAAATTTTCCATCTGTACTAACAAGCTGGTTCTCTGTATTTGACTTGTCTAACTGTGATTTTTTGGGGTTAAGTTTCAATGCAGCTTCACTTCCTATAATGATTCTGTTTTGCGTCTTCATTTAGTTTAATTTAATAACGTTCTGTAATTGGGCACTATATCTGTTGTACTAACAGACTTAACATATTTTAAGCCTTTCTGAGCATCACACTCATGCTACCTGTTCAGTCTTTTTCACTTTTGCTTAAAACATTGGCTGTAGCCATGCACTTATCCTGCTTTTTCTGTTTGTCGTGCAGCTTCCTGTTCTTTGGAATTTTAATAAGGCAAGCATGTTGAATCTTGTAGCGAGCGTTTTCAAGGTACTGTCGATGAGCCTGGACTTGTTAGCATTTCTTTGCTCATTTGATAACTTCGTTGTCCTTAAGACTATTTTCTACTTGAGTTGGTACGCGATTGTGTATTGGAAAACTGTTATTTTATTATGCCAACTTATCTATTGATCACATTTATCATAGTATTGGCAGTACAACTGCAGAATTTAGCAATGCAATGGACTCAATGCTTGGAGTATTATCTTTTCTGTTAAAAGCGCTGGTGCAGTGTGCCAGGCAATTGGTTGCGCCTAGAGCCTATGCGGAAGTAGGCACATTAATGGCACAAAAAAGTTCAGGAAGAAAGGAAACTTTGAAGTTTAAAGTGCAATGGCAAATGTTAATTTTAACTAGAAGATTGAAGCATTTCTCGATGGAAGTATGTGGTTATCAATTTATAAGAAAAAGCATATTCACAATGCATGATAAACAATGTTAACATGAATGCACATCATTGTTTATTTACAGAGCAAACAAAATATATTAATTTTCAGAAAGTCAATTGATAAATCATACCTAAAAACCTAAGATTTAATGTCAAATTCAGATTACTTATTTATTAAAAAAAGGAAGCAAACTTTCTAATACGTAAAACTTAAAAGTATAATTCAAATTACTTGGAGGCCATGGTCGTTCGGTTACATGTTAGCTGGTCTTACTGCCATGTCCAACATGTAAGACCAGCTAAATAGTCAAAACATGAAGAACAGTAGTTGATTGGAAGATAGGTGACCTAGGCATATTACATGACTATGCATAAAAAGAGTAAGTGGTTGCTGGATTCATTGTTGATATGATTTTGCAGCGCCATCTTGACCTGTTGTAGTCTGTTTTAGAGTGGAGTTCATGGGAGGATTTTCTCAGCACTCTCAGGGCAACCTTTACCCGCTGCAGTGGATATCAAGGGTATTAATTACACGGTATGTCTCTCTCTCTCTCTCTCTCTCGCTCTTTCGCTCTTTCTTTCTAACAATATATCCTAATTATTTTGATGTTAAAATTGAAAGTTTTGATTGCTACTTAATATCTGCTGAAATATATGGTAGCTGATATCTAACCGATCCATGTTACATATGCAAAATTGCAAATATTATTTTATTTCTTGAAATGAGTTAGTAGCTGTTAATTACGTCAATATCCATAAAATGCATGTAATGCGTGTGTTATTTCTTATTGCTGGCTTGGCGGCTTCCATCATTGAGTTGAACTTAAGGGATGATGTAAGTAAATTTGACTCATGATTTTCCTTGCCAATTCTCCACATGAAGTTTCAATAACAATTTAATCTGCATTCTCTTATCTAGACTGGTAGTGACCAGTAAAGTGATATGGTGGTCCTCATAATTTACTGTACAGAGAGGCTGTCACGATAATTCTAGCTCGTATCTTTCTGTTACTTTGACAATGTTTGAAGTACTTGCGTCTGGTATCATTCAAACTCATCCAATTTTATGGCCAAAATTTCTATTATTTGATAATTTCTAACTGGAGGTTTGGGCTTTCAAATCATAATCGTCATGATATCGTCTGATTTTCCATCCTTTATTTATCTTCCTTAGCTTTTAATGCTTCAAATCGGCAACTTAACTGAGAAATAACCTAAAAAATAATGTTCTTATGTTACAATATTTAAGTAGTCAAAAGCAGTAGTTGGGACTAACAGACCCCAAGAAAAACCTAGGCATTGAAGTCACTTCTATTTGTGAAAAAGATGAGGGTAAAAAGAAAATAGGATAAGAAAAATAAGAAAAATGCAAAATGGCTGTGGGGTTTTTGAAATTTCTCGAGCTCAAACAATATACTACAAGAAATAATAAACAAAAATAGTTAAGGTTTTTAGGGTTAAATATTGCAAAAGTAATATTCTTTTGTTTGAGGGACATGGTTGGCTCAACCTGGGCGTCTAAGCTGCCACCCAGGGGCTACGTGTGCTTTTGATTACATGGTACAATGTTGCACCATGTATAAATTTATTAGGAATGCTTGGTGCAGTCGATTACAGATTTCACCTGGTCTAGAATATGTTGTGTAGTGGACAATTTGTTCTTTTCATATAAACTAGTTTCAAGAATTGGATTTTATAGAATTCATTGTCCTGCTTGTAATTAATATGTCAATTTTTAAAAGATTGACTGTAGTTAAATGAGTTTGCCAGTTACAAATTTGGGCAAATTTGACATCATAGTCACAAATAACGTTTCATAGTTTTAAACGGTGAGGTTTTTCTTGGGTATAATACGGTGAACTTTTCAAGGGGAAACATATGGTGAATTTTAAAAAATTAAAAAAATTAAAAATGAGAGGAAAATAAAATAAGTGAAAAACTAACAACACAAACTTCAAAAATAAGTATATTTCAACAAATAAAAAATAAAAAATAAAAAAAATTGTTTG
Organism: Nymphaea colorata; assembly: GCF_008831285.2. Classification (NCBI taxonomy): domain Eukaryota; kingdom Viridiplantae; phylum Streptophyta; class Magnoliopsida; order Nymphaeales; family Nymphaeaceae; genus Nymphaea; species Nymphaea colorata. The sequence goes on from NC_045138.2 coordinate 32,420,024, forward strand.
GCATTAAAAAACATGAAAAAAATGAAATAAATGAAAAAAAAGGAAAAAACACAAAAAAACACGTTAAAAACCTGTTTTATTTCGCATTTATTTCTTTTTTTGAAAATGTAACTTTTTTAAGTTTTAAACTGCATTTTTTTTTTTTGCTTTTTTTTCGAAAGGAACATGTTTTTTGTGACACTGGTTGACATAAACTTTCATGCATGAAATGAGTGCATGTTACAAACTTACAATATTAACATGACGAGGTCCTTGCATCTGTCTGCATATTTTGCTACCGATTTCAACATCAAATGTACCTGACAAATTGAACAATGTAGTTAATTTCATATCAGGGTCATAACTTTATGATATAAGTCAGTCTTGCTGTTCTTTACATCATAGGCCTGAAAAATGTGAGATTGAATTGATTTTGCAATAAGATTTCATGGTTTCATATGTCACATGGGTGCGGGTACGATATGGGTGTGGGTACGCGGACACAGCAATTTTCAAAATTTTTGGATACGTGGACACGGTGAATTTTATATTCTAAAAAAATTAAAAATGATAAAATAAAAAATATTAAATTAATAATTCACTCTTACAATCTCATAAAACAGTCCTCATGATCATACAATGAGAAGAGCAACGAAGAACAGAACTATTACAAGCACACTCAGTCACTCACTATTGTTGAAGAACAGAACTGCTATTCCACGAGTAAGGCAAAACATCAAAATCCCCAAATCGGCAAATAAAAAGAAAACATATCGGACATAGCATTGAAGAAGGGGATCAAGATCGATGGATTAACCATCTAATCTTCAAACAAAAACATCTCCAAATCGGCAAATCCAAAAAAAAAAAAAAAACCCAAATGAAGAACATGAAACCCTAACTTCTAATATCGAAAAGAAAAAAAAAACCACTTACATGTCTGTCGCCGGACACCACCGGACGTCGCCGTGGATCGCCGGACTTCATCGCCATCCCTGCCATTGTTGCCAAACTCTGCTGTCACCAGTTACAAGCACACTCAATAGTCGCCGGTGTAAAGGTCGAGCGTGAAAAAGCCATCGTAAAGAAAGTCGAGTGTTAAAGAATGTCGGGTTAGAAAAGTAGTTTGGTTTGGGTCTGACCCAGACCCGATCCAAAACGTATCCTGCCATGTCCACGTGTCGGGATCCGCATGTCGGAGTGTCGAAAGGGGTACGCGGCCCATTTTGCTGTGTCTGTGTGTCGGAGATGGTTTCTCACATGATGGCACCAGCTCCATGTTGGACTGACCATTCTGCTAAAGCTATTTGTTGCCTAGGGCAGTGACTAGATGTGCCTGCCTGGTCTGTTTCTGGTGGATTAGTTTGATCAAAATTCTGTGTAGTAATAATTCTTGCAGTGCATGTATCAGATACATTGCATAAAAAGCATTTGGAAATGTTCTTTCTAACTGGATTTATTGTTGACACTTGACAGGTTAAAGCTGGACAACTTTTTGGTGATTACCATCGCATGCTTGCTCCTGGTCAGAATTATGAAGGTACATCTGTCGAGGATTCATATTCATTCCATGTATATGTTCATCTGCATTTGGAAAAATTCCTTAAATGATTCATTTACAATCTAGTTGCCCCTGTCGATCATTTAGTTGGTTAAACCGACATTCATTAACATAACAAAACATGTCTTTCTGAGCTTACTGGGGTTGGCTGAAATTTGTCTTTCCCAGAAGCAATTGTTCCTTGTTTTTAGTACCACCAGAAAAGAGTGACCTGTTTAACCGAATTTTTACATACATGGTAAGAAATTTAGGAACGATGAGAGTCGTGCAGTTTATTTAAAATTTTTAGCAGGATCTTCTGCTCATGTATTTTTTTTCCTTGTTTTGCAAATAAATTTCTTTTCTGTTTGTTGGTGCCTGCAGTTACTGCCTCCATGCCTGGATACTTTCCAAAAACTGCATGGTTTTCTATTGAAGATGAAGCAGTGAATGTTGACTTCATTCTGAATCCAGTGGATGGAGAATCAAGAAAACTCAAACCATTAGAGAATAACTGTAAATGTGGTTATGGCGGCATGCAGAAGTCTGAAATGATGCTGATACTAACAAGGAATCATCTCCAGGTATCAATTGCTGCATTTGCTATTTTGGGCTTTCTTTTATTCTTGTTTAGAAGGAGAATAAATTTCAGGATTCCAAACAGCAGACAGTTGGTGACTCATAAGAGGGCCCTTGTCCCTTGAGTGGATTAGTAAAATAATTTTTGTGGAATATGTATACCATAATTTATTGTAGCGTCGATTGACCAGACAAAAGCAGCAAGCATTTTTTTCTATCTAAAATGGTTCTGTTGGAAGTTTTTTCTCCTGTCGGTGACAGCTTCCTCTAGCTTGTAGCACTGGTCTTTTCTTCTAGCCGTCAAGGGGCATGCCCATCTCCTCTCCTACTCTCTTTACTTACAGAAGGGATGCGTAGTTCAGTCTATCTCCGTCCGTTCTTTTGCTTGAATTTGTTGCTTTCGGATTATGGTCCAGAAAAAAAACTTACTTCCGGGAAGATGAGTCTTTCTTCATTGTTTCTGGATGACGGGTTGGTTTATTAAACGACAGACATGAATTAATCTAATTTGAAAAGGAAAGAAAGTGGAATTGGTGGGGTGGGCAGTTACCAAGATGAAACTGAGAAGCGAGGGGAATAAAACATTTACTACCTGGAGGTGGTTGACAACCCATTGCTCGAGGCAGTATTGCCAGGTTCCATCATTTAAGACTCAGATGTATAGTACTTATGGGCATTGAACTAGAGACCTGCTTCTTCTCATGCACTTAGTTTTTTTAGCTACACTAAGCCTCTTAAAACAAAACATTTACAATTGGATAACATTTACAATTGGATTAGAGCGATAACTTTTCATGTTTAAATGGCAAGAATGGACGGATTCCTTGTAAATGGGGCCGGAGACAGATGAGCAGCATATGACTTGTGTGGTCTTAAATGATACCATATGTATGTCACCATAAGTGAACATTATTCAATTTGTCCATTGCAATTAAATCCGGGATAAATTTGGAAAAAGTGCAAACATCCAAGTTTTATACTTAAAGATGGACATATACTTGTAATCGTACGTAATGGTTTCTTCCCTTCTCTTCCTTCCTTCTCCTTCTTCTCTTGCCGTGAGCAGCCACCCAAGAAGAAGCCCTCTTCTTTTTCCCCAAAAGAGAGAGAGAGACTTGAGAGAGGACTCGTGAGGAAGGGGCACCATCGGGTGCCCTTCATTTCTCCCTCCCGTCACTTAAGTGACGGGCCAGGTCGAGTCTTGAGGCTGGACTCGACCCAACAAACTCCCCCTCCAGCTTCAAGAGAGGGAACATACCTGTAAAAAGAACAAAATTAATACACTGTCTTAAAGGCAGTCATCCCAACTAGGTCTCTACACATGTCATGTTTCTCCTTAGGTAGAGACTTCGTCATCATATCTGCAGGATTCTTTTCTGTCTGTATCTTTTCTAACTGAATCAATTTCTGCTCAAGCACATCACGAATCTAATGATATCTGATATCAATGTGATTAGTTCTTGAGTAGAACGCTGAATTCTTCGCCAAGTGTATAGCGTTTTGGCTATCACAATGCAACACATAGGTCTTCTGACTAAGGCCTATATAATGAAGAAAACTCTTCATCCACAATAACTCTTTACAAGCTTCAGTTGCTGCAATATATTCTGCCTCTGTAGTGGAAAGAGCAACACACTTCTGCAACCTGGACTGCCATGATACAGCTCCCCCTACAAAAGTAAAAACATAACCAGAAAGAGACTTCATAGAGTTCAAATCACCTGCCATGTTTGCATCAACAAATCCTTGTATCTCTGGATTAGATTCACCAAAACATAAACAATAAGTGGAAGTACTTTTCAGATACCTTAGGATCCACTTCACTGCTACCCAATGCTTATTGCCTTGATTTGACAAGAACCTGCTAACTACACCACCTGCATAAGCCAAGTCTGGGCGTGTGCAAACCATAGCATACATGAGACTCCCTACTACGAAGGCATATGGAACATTCTCCATTCTTTCTTTCTCATCTGCTGAAGAAGGACATTGCTCATTTTCCAATTTAAAATGTGCTGCTAAAGGTGTACTTACAGTTTTGGCATCTTTCATGTTGAACTTGCTAAACACTTTATCAATGTATTTTTCTTGTGATAACCACAACTTCTTGGCCTTCCTATCACGAACAATCCTCATGCCTAATAATGGTTGTGCTGGCCCCAAGTCTTTCATATCAAAGAACTTGCCCATATCGATCTTCAATTGGCTAATCAATTGACAATCCTGTCCAACAATGAGCATGTCATTTACATATAACAAGAAGCTACCTGATGAGAACTCTATTATGTAGACACAATGATCTACGGCTGACCTGCGATACTTTTGATTTATCATAAATGCATCAAATTTCTTGTACCACTGTCTAAGTGCTTGTTTAAGTCTATACAAGCTCTTCTTCAACTTACAAACCATGTGTTTCTTCCTAGCAACCACAAAACCTTCTGGTTGTGTCATGTAGATTTCTTCCTCTAGATCTCCATGAAGAAAAGCAGTTTTTACATCTAACTGTTCCAACTCCAAGTCTAGACAAGCCACCAAACCAAGTATTACCCTGATAGATGACATTTTAACAACAGGAGAAAAAATTTCATCAAAATCAATACCTCTTTCCTGCTTGAAACCTTTCACCACTAACCGAGCTTTGTATCTCAACTTGCCTTAACCTTCATTTTTAAGCTTGTAGACCCACTTGTTCTGCAACACTTTCTTACCTTTTGATAGCTCTACCAAATCAAAAGTGTGATTCTTGTATAAAGAACTTTAATCTATTCATCTTTATGCACATCATCTAGCACCTCTGCATAGCATTCTGGCTCTCCACTATTTGTAAACATAATATATTCATCAGTAGAATATCTAGTAGATGGTATACGTGTTCTTTTACCTCTTCCCAATTGCTCCTCAATTGGCTCTGAATGCGAAGGAAGCTCCCCCTCCAACTCATGCTCATAATCAGTTTGAGTATCCATAGGACTGTCATCTATATACTGCTCATCTGCCTCTCTTTCCTCTTCCTCTACATTTTCATCAGTCTCACCATGCTCAGATGAAAGTTCTTCAGGTTCTGCATAGGTTGGCTCATAAACACCACTAGCATTCACACCTGACTTCGTGTCTCCCATGACATCTTCAATAGTCTGATCCTCTCTGAAGACAACATCACGACTCCTGTAGATTTTGTCATTTTTTGGATCCCATAACCTGTAACCAAATTCATCATCTGCATAACCCAAAAATATTAGAGGAATAGCTTTACCATCTAGTTTGGTCATATGTTCCTTAGGTACATGCATAAACGCTTTGCAACCAAAAACTCTGAGGTGATCATACTTAACCTCTTCATCTGACCAAACTCTATGTGGAATATCTCCATCTAGAGGCACTGAAGGAAACTTGTTTATTAAATAAACTACAGTACGCATTGCCTCTGCCCAAAAATACTTAGGCAACTTAGAGCTAGATAACAAACTTCTAACCCTCTCAATTATTGTTCTATTCATCTTTTCTGCAACTCCATTATACTGTGGAGTATAAGGAACTGTCTTTTCATGTCTAATACCATGCTTTAGACAATAATCTCGTAAAGAAGATGCTATGTACGCACCACCATTATCTGTACGCAGTCTCTTCATCTTCTTACCAGTCTCGCGCTCAACCGCTGCATGAAAAGTCATGAAGATACTACTTACTTCACTTTTGCTTTTCATTGTAAAGGCACACACCTTCCTAGATGCATCATCAATAAATGTAACAAAATAAGATGCTCCACCTTTAGATGTCACATTTATAGGTCCACGTACATCTGAATAAACTAAATCTAAAACATGTTTAGTTTTTGAAGAACGCTTTTTCTGAAAGGAAACTCGATGCAACTTACCAACCAAACAATGATCACATGGAGATATCTATGCACTATCTGCCTTTGGTAACAAATTTTTCTTGGTGAGCAAGTCGATTCCTCTTTGACTCACGTGACCTAACCTCTTAGGCCACAAATCTGACGAAGTACGACCAGTAACTGCATTAACATCCACACTACTGATTTGAGGCTTCATCCCATACAAAGAGCCAAATCTGTCACCTCTAGCCAACACTAGTGCCCCATTGATAAGTTTCCAACCTGTCTGACTAAACGAAGTACAATATCCATCTTCACTTAGTCTTTCTGCAGAAATCAAATTCATTCTCAGGTCTAGAATATGTCTCACATCTCTTAAAGTCAACTTGCATCCTGTGATCGTCTGAATGCAAACATCTCCTATCCCAACAATCTTCGAAGTGTCACTGTTGCCCATGTGAACTACTCCAAAATTACTTGCTCTGGAGGATAAGAATAACTCTCTACATGGTGTGGCATGATATGATGCCCCTGTATCTAAAATTCATGTAGAATCACCATTCTGAACTGTAAGACAATAATTTTCTTCAGATAAGAATAACACTACCTCATCATCTGAAGCAACTGCAGTGTACTCTTTTGGCTTCACATTCTCTTGAGTCTTCTTTTTCTGCTCTTTTTCTTCTTTCAATTTCCTGCAATCAATCTTCTTGTGCTCTGGAATACCACAGTGAAAGCATTTACCTGTCATCTTGGGTCTTTATTTGGACCTAGAGTTTGACCTGTCATGCCATTTGTTACGGTTCTTCTGTCTGCCCCTGTCTCCCATCACTAGCACTTGCGAGCTACCAGTACCAAGAGACTTTCTCCTTGTTTCTTCATTTAGAATGTTGCTGATTACATGCTTCATCGTAAGCACACCATCTGGAGCGAAGTTGCTCAAAGAAACAACTAAAGTCTCCCAACTGTCGGGAAGAGAACTAAGCAACAAGAGTGCCTGTAACTCATTATCTAATATCCTTTTCATGGCTGACAACTGATTGATTATGCTCTGTACTTCATTCAAATGCTCTGACACTGGTTTTCCCTCTCTAAGTTTCAGATTTACTAATTGCCTAATCAAGAAAGCCTTATTCCAAGCTGTTTTTCTCTCGTAAAGATCATGCAACTTCTGCCATAACGACTTCGCACTGGTCTCTGCGGATACCAAATGAAAAACACAGTCATCTAACCATTGTCTGATGGTGCCAATGGTTTTCCTATCCAATAACTTCCATTTTTCATCTGTCATATTCGCTGGCTTCTGGTTCTCAATGGGTGCATATAAGTCTTTACAATACAGCAAATCTTCCATTTTTGCTTTCCATATAGTCCAATTGTTCCCATTTAATGAGACCATCCTAGAGGGGGTGAACTCCATCCTTTAATAAAAATGCACACAATCAACTGGCGCTAACCTGCCTCTGATACCACTTTGTTATAGTCGTGTCCCCCAAAAGAATGCTCAACAACAATAAAAAAGGGCAAACCACCACAAAACTACTAAAAACGGAATCATAGGGCAGCGAGCATAAGATTGAATTTCCAACACCAATATTGCAGCAATATATATCAAAATATATGCTAGAGATGCAGAAAAATAGGAGACACCAATTTATGTGGAAAAACCCCTAATAATGGGCTAAAAAACAACGGGCAAGAGAGAGATATATTTATATTTCAAAGAGACAATACAACTACGTTGTTTTTCTTGCAGAGAATAGCATAAATCATTCTCAAGAATGAATAGACAAGAAAACAACAAGAAAAGAGATCACCGTATTTTCTTCTTTTCTTTTCTTTGTTTTCTTTACTTTCTCTCTTTACGCTTGAACCCACACGACTGCTCAAACCCACAACCGTGCTCTTCTTCCTCTTTCCTTCTTGCCTTCCTTCTCCCATTCTCTTCCTTCCTTCTCCTTTTCCTTATTTTCTTGCCGTGAGCAGCCACCCAAAAAAAAGCCCTATTCTTTTTCCCCAAAAAAGAGAGAGAGACGTGAGAGAGGACGCGTGAGGAAGGGGCACCATCGGGTGCCCTTCCTTTCTCCCGCCCGTCATTAAGTGACGGGCCGGGTCGGGTCTTGAGGCTGGACCCGACAAAATAGAGCCATCAATAGACAGACGATAAGGGAGGGCACTAAAGCCGCATGGCTGCAGAGAGATGGAGGGACTACATCTGAGCAAAGAAGTGTTTCCCGAGAGCCCAGTGGCTGGTATACATTCTCAGTGCAGGAAGAATCATGACAGATGCTAGGCTAAAAAGGTTTGACATTCAAGTAGCGTCCAGATGCCAGTTTTACATCCAACAGGAAGAGAATGAGGTTTCGCCTATTCCTCAGATGTCATAGAGTTAAAAGGATCTGGGAATTCGTAGCTAGTAAGTTCAACTTGCCTCCCCTTAAAACACATACTATAGATAAAGAATGGTTTAATATGGTGGTGAAGGAGGAAATTCAGGAGGAAAATCTGGGGTGTCATATGGAGAATCACGTTTCATATTGTAATCTGGCACTTATTGAAAACTGAAATGAATTAAGACATGAAGCAGACCAGGCCAGGGGCAGCGACTGTTACAAAGTTGTGGAGCTTCTGAAAGGAGCAATATGTGAATATGGACTAGAAAGCTGCAGAAAAATACAGAGTGGAAATCTGGCTGAGAATAGGAATCAAAGCAGATGACGGGGGTTGGGGGAAAGGCAATTCCATCTCAACACATATAGCAGTGTGGAATGGTGAAAGGCTCCATTGCATTGCAGGTTTGGTGAAGATATCGGTTGGGAACTGCATTTCTGGCATCTGCTGCTGGTCTTGAATAGATATCTCAGTAAAATCACCGCACCTAGTGGTCCTATTGTTATTCAAACAAACAGTAAGAAATGGAAAAGTGAGATTAGGAGATGAATTTTGGTAGAGAACCAAAAGGACACAACCTCTGAGTTCATGAATAATGTACAAAACCAGGGGAGCAGCTTGATGGTACACATAAGGGAGCCGTCAGTGGAGGTCTGCAGCATGCTTCTTTTAACTTCCGGTGAAATGGGTTTCAAGGAAAGAGAACTGGGTCACCCACGGTGAGATCCCGGTCAGTTTGCGTCCTGGTAATGGGTTCAACCTGTAAAGGTCTTAAATTTATGATGTAATCATTCCTTTCTTTTGTCAATAAAAGGACGATGACCTACCTCTCAGCAGGTTTCCGCCGGACCGAGAAAGCTGATGACCCACCCACGATGTAAAAGTTGCACCTTCCTTGGAGGGACCAGACTGCCGGAGTTATCATCGGAATTGGACTCCATTCCACGGCCAATTCAAGGTGCCATGTCTCACTCAAGTTTTAATTGATTTTTTAATAATATCTTAAAATATTTTACCTTTAAAGTACTCATATAACATTTTTTCATTTATATTAAAAAAAATCTTTATTTTTTCTTACATCGATTCAGAAACCGATTCACTAAATCTTCAAGCGCTGGAGGACTGGCTCAAAAACAGATCTTTATGCTGGTTGGTACCTATGATTAGCATGATATAATTGTCAAAATATCATCGTGGTGTTCTTTCCAAAGTCCGTGTTTAAAATATATATTGAAGATTTATTTTGTTAACATCACCATCTAAACCAGTGGCACAGCCGCATGGTGCACCTTATAAAGTTAGTTTAATACTATGGTAATATTTTGGTATAAATTAAAAATATTAAATGAATGTCCTCACCAGAATGTTTTTTTTTTTTTGGCTCCCCTAACAAAACAACAAAAACAACAGAATCATCGCTCACCCTTTTTTTTACAAAGACTACTTTGGCAAAGTTAATTAAATATTGTCCAATATCGCTTGATGCTAAAGTAAGATGGTTGGTGACGGACCGAATCCAATTTTTCAGACCGCATTGTGCAAATATGTGATATCGAAACTCTCCTCTATTCGCGGGGGTGGAGCAGACATTTTCTTTTGGGGGAGCTGAACTTCATTTTCTAAATTTTTTACCGAAGCCATTCATAATTTAAGAAGAACGTAAAAGTTTTATCAATTATAACACGTATTTTTTCTTTCTCAAAATCACATGGGGCCATGGCCCTGCCAGCCACCCTGCTTATTCAGGTCTACCGTATCTCTCGCATATGCATATGCTTACTGTCATTCTCAAAATTTATGACCTCTTATATAATTAATTGATTTGTACCTGTGCTTTCAAAGATGTTTTAATATATATATATATATATATATATATATATAAGTTCAAATCTTATCTCAAAAAGTAAAAATATGTTACTAAAAAGCAGCCACTATACGAACAATAGCAATTGTTTACAATGCAACAATAGTTCATTTGTGCTTTGAACCAGAGTCTGCAGTGCTTTCAATAACAATATATATATATATATATATATCTATACAATATATATAACAGCACTGATAATAAAATTTTTAATTCAAATCTCTCTAAAGTGTCAATATAAAAATAAATATTTCTTATGAATCCATGTGGGCCATTACCTACACTGTGCTCATAGCTGCTTCCAATCCTGGAGCAGAGCAACTGCCCACACAGTTGAGCAAAATTCTCTTATTTATATATTGGTTACATATTTATATATCAAATGACCCACAAATGTATGTTAAATGCCCCTCAACCTAATATACCTGCCTGCACCACTGCTCTGCCTTTTAGGTGGGCCTCGAAAGAATCTTCCAATGTTTTCTCAACTAAAATTGTTTTTGTTCTCTCTTGCCTGCTGAAAGCATCTTTACACGCAAGGGCGAACCGAGGGGATCAGTGACGTGAGCAAGGCGACATCGGACTCCGGCGGCTTTTTGAGGTCTGGATGTAGCCGATGTATTTACAAGCCATTTTATGAATTAAAACAGCCAACCAAAAAGATTCAAAGCATTGGTCCTTTATTGGAACCATATTAGCTTAAATTTATATTTTTATCTAAAATTAAAAAGTAAAAAGCTTAAAAGTAATAAAAAATATTATAAAAATTGAACAAACTTGAAAAATGGACATGCAATCACCTTTAAACCGAATGGCGCCTTGAATAATAAAAAAAAAAAAGCTTTAACTTGAGGCTGATTCACTTTCATTTCGGACTGTCATTTCGGAGTGTTAAAATCCGTGAGGAGAGAGAGAGAGAGAGAGAGAGAGAGAGAGAGAGAGAGAGAGAGAGATTCAGCAAAGAATCTATCTTGTGTGTTATTGATTATACAATGTATTTATAGAGTACAAGAGAGATGACGTTACAACAAATAAGGCAAGAAATAAAATCGTGTAATCAGATCCTAAATTGATAGTGATTGATACGATTTTATTTCCTGTTGAAATCATTCCCCAATTCAAGCTCCTTCCTGATTCCATGATCTTTCCTTGACAGAAGCTCTTTCCTGTTTCAAGATCTTTCCTTAACAGCCTCCCGCAAACTGAACGGCAGCTCTATGACGTTGAGGTTGTTTCTAAAATCTGTGAACACTGTTCCTCCTAAAGCTTTCGTCATTCCATCCGCTAATTGTTCTTTAGTACGAATGAAATTCACTTGGATCTCTCCTTTATTGACATGATCTCTAACGAAATGAAAATCAATTTCAACATGCTTAGTGCGAGCATGAAACATAGGGTTTGAGGCTAAATATAGAGCTCCTATATTATCACACCATAAAGTTGGTGCACCTGATAATGGAAACTGTAGCTCTTTCAGGAGAGATTTTAACCATAGTATTTCTGCAGCAGCACAGGCTAGGAACTTGTACTCAGCTTCAGTGCTGGACCGAGCAACTGTTCTTTGTTTTCTAGAGGCCCATGAGACAACATTATTGCCTAGGAAAGCAACAAAACCTCCGGTCGACTTTCGATCTTCTGGACTACCAGCCCAGTCTGCATCAGCAAAAATACTCAATTGCAAAGATGATGATCGAGTCAAGCGAAGGGCATAATGACTGGTTCCTTTTAAATACCGAAGTATTCTTTTGACCATCGTCCAATGAACAGTCTTTGGCGAGTGCATGAATTGACAAGCGCGATTTACAGCAAATGCAATATCTGGACGTGTGAGAGTAACATATTGTAGTGCGCCTATTATACTTCGATACATCGTGGGATCCCAAAATAACTGCTCGACGGTTGTAACAGATTTAGTGACCACCATGGGGGATGTTGTAGGTTTGGCATTGTCCATTTGAGCTTTGTGAAGAATGTCAGTAATGTACCGATGCTGACTCAGATATATCTCCCCAGGCCTTCGCTTGACTTCAATACCTAGGAAATAGGTAAGGGGACCAAGATCCTTTACCGAGAATGCAGAGCCAAGCTGATTAATAATATGAGAAACGAGAGATGGCGCGGATCCGGTGATGATCAAATCATCTACGTACACAACAAGAAAAATGTGATTGCCATCGCGAGAGTAAATAAACAGAGATGCATCAGACTGAGAGGCAACAAAGCCAATGTCGCGAAGGAAACAACTCAAGCGATGATACCAGGCACGTGGAGCCTGCTTGAGCCCATACAAAGCTTTGTCTAGCTTGCATACGTGATGAGGATAGGTGGCATCTTGAAACCCCTCTGGTTGAGCCATATAGACATCTTCAGAAAGAAACCCATTAAGGAAAGCATTATCAAAATCAAGTTGTCGTAATGACCAGTCAAACTGAACGGCTAAAGAGAGTAGGACTCGGATAGTAGTTGGTTTGACGGTGGGACTGAAAGTTTCTTGATAGTCAATACCAGCCGTTTGAAGAAAACCTCGGGCGACAAGGCGCGCCTTGTGCCGTGCGATAGAGCCGTCAGGATGACGCTTGATTTTGTACACCCATTTGGAACTGATAATGTTGAAGTCAGGTTGAGGCGGAACGAGATGCCATGTTTTGTTTTTCTGCAATGCTGAAAATTCTAATTGCATAGCTTGGCGCCAACACGTGGAACGAATAGCCTCTTTAAACGTTCCTGGTTCTTCTTGTTCATGGATGGCAGAAAAAACTTTGGGTTTTAACGAGCCAGTCATGGAACGAGTGATCATCGAGTGAGAAGGATGCGGAGCATCTTGAGTGGCTGCGACATCAGTAACTATGTCCAACGAATGAGCCGCCAGTGAGGACGACGCCAAAGTCATGGTGGGTGTAAGATCCTCGATAGGCTCCCCTGATGTGGGCTGAGCAGGCTCATGGACGGGCAGGCTGATATGCTCAGAGGAAGAACCAAATATTGGTGGTGGCAGAACAGTATACGATGACGACGATGCTGGCTGTAATGGAGCAACAGGACTACTTGAAGGAGAGCTGGTTGTGTGTGGTAGCCAATGAGATACAATATCTTCTGAAATAGTCATATGTTGATCGGACTTGCTCAGATGAGTTTCATCAAAAATAACATGCCGAGATATAAAAATACGGCGATGGCTTTTGTCGTAGCATAAATACCCCTTATGATGACTAGCATAACCCAGAAAGATGCATGGAGTGGTCTTGGGCAGAAACTTGGAATCATTCATGGGTGTTAATAATGGATAACATATGGTTCCAAAAACCCGAAGATGTGTATACTCTGGATCTTGTTGAAAGAGCATATAAAAGGGTGACTTTCGCTGCAATTTTAGTGTTGGTAATCTATTGATAAGATAAATAGCAGTTCGAAAAGAATCAACCCAAAAATTATATGATAAACCAGCATCATAGAGCATACTTAATCCTGTTTCAACAACATGACGATTTTTGCGTTCAACGATGCCATTTTGTTCGGGAGTGTAAGGACAAGAAAACTGATGAAATATTCCATGTGCTTCACAAAACAAGGCTAAGTCAGAGTTGACAAATTCTTTTCCATTATCGGATTGAACGGAACATATGTGAGCATTTAATTGCTTTTCAACCAAGGTTTTGAAATTCTTGAAACATGCAACAACTTCAGACTTAGCTTTAAGAGGAAACAACCATGAAAATCTGGAATAGTTGTCAACAATAAGAAGAAAGAACTTAAAGCCTTCCCGAGAAAGAATAGGGGCAGGTCCCCAAACATCCATATGAAGCATTTCAAGAGGACGTGATGCTTGAAAATCAGAAATTGGAAAGGGTTGTTTATGTGCCTTTCCCATAAGACAAGACTGACAAACTCCTTTCTGAATAGGAGAATTTATTGAAATGAACTGACTAGAGTTTAGAAAGCTAACAATCTTCTTGTTTGCATGACCAAGCCGCCGATGCCATAGATCAAATGACGCTGAAGGTTTATTGACGCCTATTGGAAACCAGCAACTAAACGCTGCCCCCTTGGTTGAAGATGACTCAATGTTCGATCGGACAGCCTTGATGGGGTAGAGCCCGTTACGCATCTTTGGTCCTTGAAGAAGAACCTTGCCCGTCTGTCGATCCTTAATAATAAAATCATGTGGTGAGAATTGAAAAATACAATCATTTTCAGACGTAAATTTTCCCACTGATAAGAGATTATGAGCTATTTTAGGAACATGCAGGGCATTAGTAAGATTGAATGAAGTCCCTTCAGAATTAACTAATAAATTGCTTGTATGCTTAATAGAAAGGCTTGAACCATTACCAATCATGATATTGTCCCTTCCATCATATGGTGTTTTGTTTTGCATCATCTCATCACTGTTGACAATATGATTAGTCGCTCCTGAGTCGGGATACCAATATTCACTTGTAGACTCCTGTAGGTTCATGGCTGAAAATGCCCGCGGGATATCATAACATGTCCTTGCCGAATGACCCTTCCGTCCGCAATATTGACACGTTACGATAGGTCGAGAATGACTTCCATGCCCTGCATTGTTGTTTGGATGTTCATGCTGTGGTTGAGGCTGGAGAGGAGGTTGTATTCCTCGTCCTTGGAATCGTCCTCCTTGCCGACCCCTAAAGTTGCCTCGACCTCTAGCGCGTCCTCGAAAAGTATTAAAGGCAACTTGATTTTCAGCCTGTGGTAATGCCTCAATGGATCTGTTAGAGTTGGACATTGACGATTTGAACATCTCAAGTCTCTTCTCTTGAGTGAGTAAGAGATCGAATAATTCAGAAAATGTAATTGAGACATTTGAAGAGTTAGCACTAATGAGAGTAATAAAACTTTCATATTCAATAGGCAAACCGTTCATCGTGATCTGAACAAGATCACTGTCGTCCGTGTCTATTCCCGCCGCAGCTAACGTATCTGCAAGGAACTTGATCCGTTCCAGATATGTGTGCATATCCATATTTCCTTTTTGAATAAAGTGTAGTTCCTTCCTCAACAACATTATTCTCAATGGTGATTGAGAACCGAAGGACTTTTTCAGCGTTTTTCATGCTTCATGTGCTGATTTGCTAGACACGATTTGCCTCAGGACTGGTTCTGAAACAGTGGCTTTGATCCAACTTAAAGCCAGACGACCGGACTTCTTCCAGATAGCAAAATCTGGATTAACTTCATTTTTACCGTCCTTCATAATAATCTCTGGAGGAGGAAGAAGCGTCCCATCAATGAACTGTACAAGTTCTTGGGACTCCATGACTGATTCCAGTTGACTGCTCCATAGAAGATAATTGTCTCTTGTGAGTTTGACGGAGACAAGAGCAGAAATCGCGTTCCATTGTGTTGACGAAGAAGATGAGTTTGCCATCATGATTAGAAGATACCAAGGCCTTCTCTCGTTGCCTTTAGACCTCGTCAGGCAAGGAACGATCCTTGACGAAGCAGTGACTAATTCTCCTTGCTCGACTTAGGCGTAGCAGCGGAATACCGACCTTCTCTGGTGAACGAGGATCGGGCGAAGCACGTGGTCTCCTCTGCTCGACTTAGGTGTAGCAGCGAAATACCGACCCTCACTGCGAACGAGAGTCGGGCGAATGAGGAGCGGGCGAACGGTTTGCTCGAGGATGCTCGAGGAGTCTGGCGGGCAGAGCGGGCGAGAGAGAGTGGGCATCGCTCGAGCGGAAGGGGCAGAGCAGGCGACAAAAAAAATCAGCAAGCAGGCGAAAATGGGGCAATGACGTCGTTCGAGCATAAGCGGAACCGGCGTCGGCAAGGGACCTGGCGTCGCTTGAGCAGAAGGAACGGAGCGGGAGTAGATGGCGTCGCTTGAGCGGAAGGAACGGAGCGGGACGCTCCGAGCAGGACGCTCCGAGCGAACGCAGGCAAGGGCTTGCGCAGGTAAAGACACCTCAAGGGAGAGAAAGCTCTGATACCATGTTAAAATCCGTGAGGATTGAGAGAGAGAGAGAGAGAGAGAGAGAGAGAGAGAGATTCAGCAAAGAATCTATCTTGTGTGTTATTGATTATACAATGTATTTATAGAGTAACAAGAGAGATGACGTTACAACAAATAAGGCAAGAAATAAAATCGTGTAATCAGATCCTAAATTGATAGTGATTGATACGATTTTATTTCCTGCTGAAATCATTCCCCAATTCAAGCTCCTTCCTGATTCCATGATCTTTCCTTGACAGAAGCTCTTTCCTGTTTCAAGATCTTTCCTTAACACGGAGGAACCAGAAACTTTGCATGAACTGTTGTTAGTTTTCCAATATCAAAAGATAAGCTAGTTATGTACAGCAAGCAGAGCTTGATCTCGGCTCAAGCTTGCTCGAATTTGACTAGTTTAAAATTGTGTTACTTGTTCGTCTATATTTTTTCTTTCGATCGAATCCTAAAAAGGGTGGTAAAATTCATAAAATCTTATCGACATGCCACTATAAGTTAACAAACAAAGAAGACAAGAGTCTGGACAAATTTAAAGGATTCGAACTCTTACAACTCAAACTTGACTCGTTTACAGGTCAAGTTTTAACTCAAGCTTGAGCTGAGTAGGGCTTCCACGGGCAAGTGCCAATCAAGCCCGATGGCTCGACTAGTCCTACGTCCATCCCTGGGGCTGGGAGAGCCCATCCAAGACCATTGTTTGGATGCTGTTCTTGTAAATTTCTTTTACGGTTTGCAAACAAAGAGGGGCACCGTGGGGTTGTTTGGATGGCGGTAAAAGATTTCACGATTTCTATGATTTTCAGTGATTTGGGGAACTTTCAGCCACTCTATTCGATGTCCAATCCTCACAAGACGGAAGAGATAAAAAGTACCTTGTTTCATTAAATATGTTTTTCCATTTGGACGTAGCTTCATCTTCCCCGTCCAAAATTCTGTCCGACTTATTTTTGGAATCATCGGAGCAGCAGGAGAAGAAATTACAGGAAAATAAGAGAAGAAAGGACAGAGAAAACGGTTACCCGTTGGCGTCTGCGGGGCAATCGGGCAAGAATACCGAGCAATCGGCGCCAGCATAGCATGAATTGCAGTCACAGACGAGCGAGCCGTCCTCCGAGATATCACTGTCCAGGAAGGCGTGGCCATGGCCAGAGCAAGAAACTGTAGCGGCGGCTTCCGCCTCCGCCGCAGCCTCTCGGCTCCACGTTAGCTCCGCATCAGGGGGGAGAAAGAGAGAGGCATGAAGAAAGAGAGGCGAGAATGAGGTTGAGAGAGAGTGAGCAGAGAAGTAGAGAGGGATGCACTCTCCCTGGATCAGCAGACATCTCTCTCTCTCTCTCTCTTGTTGATTAGTCTTGTCCAAATAAATACTAATGGCTTCATAGAGTAGAACAAGGATGTCCCGGGATGTTTAATTTATTTTGTATTATTGAATAAACAAATCACATTTTCAATTTACAACTCAATCTCTAGCATTTGAGCTTCTTATAATCCATGGCCTAGTTTACCACAATTTACTTTGTACATGTGCTTCATATCAAGTACTAATTAAATTATGAAAAAGCAATCAAACATCTAATCAAACCTCCACTGGTATGAGAGGATGTGGCTATAACACACCACTCACCAAGAAATGCACTAAGGACCTAACTATAACACACCACCCATCGCACTACCTATTAATTAATGAAAGAAATAGAGAGTGTTTGTTTGGGATATGCTTTGTACGTGGAAAATGGAAGCACCCATTTCTCTTCAATGACGGTTGTAGAGGAAACGCAACTAAATGGTGTTGACGTATTCTTCTTGCGCGACGAGGGCTTGCAGCTTGTGTTCCAACAAGTCGAAGTTATCTTGAGCCCTGAGAAGGCTGAGCCTCACGTAGCGAGGATCGGCACCAAAGACGATCCCTGCCCTTCCAATTATGCCCGCCTCTGCCATCACCTTCGCACAGTCTCTGTCCTCCTCCCTCTCGCATCTCACCCATGCATAAGCTGCCATTTTCATTCATCCCTCTTTTCAATGGGTCCTATGTTCTTTGCCATAAATTCACATTAAAAATAGAGATGAAAGACATTACAAATGTTCTTAGCTGAGACATGGATTAATTGCTTACCAAAACAGGTAATATGCACAAAAAATTGTGTATAGTAGTGTGTAATAACCAAAATATCTTTATTTAAGTGAACACAAAAGCTTTGTAGGAAGAAAAAAGGATTATGAAAAAATCTAAAATATGCATTTATTTCTTTATAGAAAATTTGGAAAATACCCCAACTCCCTTCTTTTCCCTCTAGTGTATATTTGTGTATGCACGCCCCTGCGCACATAAGTAGACCTCGTTTCTTACTCGGTTGAACTGTCTGTGCAATAAATCTTATTTTCTGAAATTGGGAAATTCAGTTTCAGGAGAATAGTGCATTTTTAAAAAGTTTAATGTCAAAATGTTCCTAAAGACGATGATGTTCTATCGGCAACCTAATCCACAAAATATGGTTAAACAATGCTTGTGGAGAATGAGAAAATATGAGTTGTCGCTATTACTCAGTATAGCCACAGAAAAAAAACGCGTTCAAACATGTTGAAAACTAAGCGAAAACACATTTTTGTTCAAAAAACAAAACAAAAAGACACATTTTATTCGTGTTTTTATCCCATTTTTCCCTTTTTGTCATTTTCCTTTTTTATAACTTTTCGTGTCTTTTGTAGTTTTTAACTACCAGATTTTTAATTTTCCATTTTTAAATTTTAGTTTTAAGATTTTGTGATATTTGTGGCTCTGTTTTTCAGTCAAGATTTCCGTGTCATCCTATGAACCTACTTCTGGGGCCGTGTTTGATCAGTCACTTAATTTTCTCTAACAATTGTGGCTGGGCTCTCCCTTGCAACAAATTTGAACTGGGCGATAAAAAAAAAAAGTACCTGGAGAAGGCCCCGACACTCTTTGGAAGTAGTTGCAGTAGAGCGGAGATAGTCTTTGCAGCGAGAACCGCTCTGAGTGCGAGACGATACGTTCAAGTCTGAGCCACCTGGACCTCATGTTTTCATATCCGAACCGAAATATTTCTGATCCATTCTTCTCCAGGGCTACGTTCAGAAGCTTGAGTGCTCTGAGCTGGGAGTCATGAGAAACAGACAGGGTGTTCAAGTCGACATAGTCCATCATTCTCTGAAACACACCTTTGTCCTTTACTATTGCCCACCTAGAGAGAGAGAGAGAGAGAGAGGGTTTGGTGCCATGATACAATAATGATGTTGTTCAGAAGAAAAGAAGAAGCAGAGCCATTGCAGGAGAAAAATCAGATTGCAGTTCTAACGATATAGGTTATCCAATCGAAACCTGCATTAAAATTAAAGGACTTAAGTCGATAGATTGGAATTGATTGTTCATATTGGATCATGTCTTCCTCCTAATCTGCACTACAAAAGCATGCAATGGGATTGGCCTAAGTATGATCTTTCATGAACTTTCTCATAGAACATAATGTTAAATGGCTACAAGTGGATCTAGATCCAGCACGGAAGCCATAAAACTGCTTGCAGTCTTGACCAAGAAATTAAAATCTAGGAGATTGCCTTGAAAACTACACCTATGATGGACCGCAAGATTGCTGAGGAGTGAGGATCCAGACCTACATGGAGTCTGGAGAGGAGGTGCTATGCCCGGAGTTGATCTGGTAGGTGTCCAGCATGGGGTGTTGTGTATTAAAAATGCATAATGTGGCTCTTAAATGCTTACCCAAGTCTGCTACCAGCATGGCCTGTGAGCTTGGACATGGTGAAAAGCATCACATCATCATCTGCAGGCTCACTGATAGCCGTGAAATGTGGCCAATAGTAAGCATGGTCATGGATCGTGGTGGTGTTGGGGCCCTTCAGAACTGCTCGGTTAAGTTGGCCATCTGGATTGTTTGGCGAGGTCACAAACTCCACAAACCTTGTGTTTGGCACACTAGACCGGTTGATCTTCCATGAATATGCATCTCCTTGCCACTCAAATTCACCAGACTTGAAAAGATCTGTTTGCAGTTGATAAGCCTGTAGAACAAGAAAATTCTTGATCATTCATATTGTCCTCATATTCATAAGGAAATAAGGGCATTTAGAGCTCTATTGGCCCCAGGCTGATGTTCGTTTTGATCGTTCACAGGCTCGACCGAAGATTATAGGCTTGAAATCAGAAGCATATCACATTATATTAGTCATTTTTGGTTTCTCAATTTAGCAGAAGAGTTTAAAGCCTTAACCATTTCATACTCTAGCAGGCCGCCATTACTTGTTGAAAAACAGAAGTTGCCTTTTAGTGTTGGAGTTTGCTTTTAAAGAGAAAAGTGTTCTGAAGCATACCCCATAGTAGGGAACGGCAGACACCACTTTGGCAGGAGAAGCATGAGAAGGAGGAGGGCATGAGAGGGCATGAACTGCTGCAGTAAAGAGTTGGGTGGAACCATGTCCAAACACTATGAACCTACCATCAGTGACTGCATTTCCTACCACCTTGTGGAGTTCCCTGATAGCTCTTTCTAGTCTGGCAGATTTCCGAGACCCATGGCCGAAGCTGTAGCTCATCCGGTGCCAACCTGTTAACATTATGGCACTACTGCCTCGCTTTTTCATCCAAAATGGCTCCAAGAATAGTGGATCGCCACTGAAAATACAATAAGCCCTCCTAATTAATAATTA
Organism: Nymphaea colorata; assembly: GCF_008831285.2. Taxonomy (NCBI): domain Eukaryota; kingdom Viridiplantae; phylum Streptophyta; class Magnoliopsida; order Nymphaeales; family Nymphaeaceae; genus Nymphaea; species Nymphaea colorata. Next base: position 32,440,866 of record NC_045138.2, read on the forward strand.
GGATGATTAAATTAAAAGATCCAGCACAAACTCCCTCCTCTTCCTCTCGTTCATATGCTGCTATGCATATATATGTTCCATAAGTGCACACATGCCCACACACAGAGCAGCAATAATTGGTCATGATTCAATGGTTTTCCTTTCTAATGATCAAGTATTTTGCAGATCAGATCGTTTAAATTTAGTTTTTACAGTTTTGTTAGTGAAGATATCTTAGCCTCAATCTGCCTGCTTGGCTACTGTTGAAGGAGACGTTGGAAGCTGTTCGAGATGATCAACGGCAGGCCCATCAAGCAAAACTGCCATGGGATGCATTAGTTAACATTTAACACCTAGAGAAGGGATTGATCATCAATTTCCCCATGGAGCACCCTAACAAATTCGAGTTGCGGATATAGAACTAAGTTTGCAAATGCATGTTCCAAGACATTTTTAGAGCAATGTTGGACACAGTACAGGCTATCTAATTAGTCGTCATTTAATGAAAATTTCCATTTGAAATAGGTAAGGTTAGAAAATTAAATGCGTCATATCTTTGCATTTTTTTTATACATTGCGTATGTACAGATTTTTTGGTTAATAAACTTTCTTTAAGCTATTCAATGCTTATTTCTCGAATAATTCGACCTCATTAAAGGGTTAAAAGTGCCATGCATATATCGGAAAGGGAATTCGATTGATTCGTTAATATATTTTACTTTGAAAGTATTCGTATAACATGTTCTTTTCTTCATTTAGAACCGATTCAATTAATCAGCAGCCTCTTGGACTCGGTTCACAAATAGATGTTTATGCTGGTTGGTACCTCTACATGATTAGCATGATATATTTATTAAAATATCGACGTCGTGGTATTCTTTTCCAAACTCCCTATTTAAAATATACATTGGAGAATTATTTCTATATTGTTGTTAAATGGTTATGATCATGACGATTGTTTATGATGAAGCGTACCGATAGAAAACAGTTACCACGATTGTTTATGATGGAGCATTAATTCATTATACTTTCAACTACAGTCTGCAGTGCTTTCAATGAATATTCAACATTTGATGATTTTGACAGATTTGAACAAACAAACAACATATATATATATATATATATATATAAGAAATTTGAATGGTGACTCTACCTTTTAAAAGTCACCACCATCTAATGCAATATGATGGACAATTAAAAAAATAAGAAAGAAAAAGTAATAGACATTTTTATCGTTTAATATTAGTTTACATTTTTTTCTTTTTGTTTTTTTGCTCAACTATACATATGTTTTAGATGTAATGCTTTAGTTAGATGGTTGGATAACTTTAATTACATATATATAATTATTTTATAAGTCTGGAGGGGAACCACATGTGGGCAGTCCAACAAAATTCTCATATTAGTTAATCTAAATTTTTTATATATTTACATATCAAATAGACCAAAGATATACCGTGGGTGCCCCTGCTCAGTGCTCTGCATAGAGGTGGATAGGGGAGGGAGCAGGGAAAAAAAATTCAAATTTACACATATTGCTTTAAATTTCATTTATCATACATAAAAGTTTTGAAAATTTTATTTTAGCCTCTCTACTAAATTTTGAAACTATAATTCATCTTCCTTGAAAAAAAAAAAAATTATGCCCACGCCCGTGGAGGTGGGCCTTAGAATGAATCTCAACTAAAATATCCTTTTTTTTTCTCTCCCTCTGCCGGACGAAATCATCTTTACACGCAAGAGTAAAGAGTAAAGTAGCGACGGGGGCCGGTGAGGAAGGCGACAAAGGTGATTCATTCAGGTAGCTTTCCAACTAAAGTCTACAAATATTAACATAATCTGGACGACATTGGACTCCGGCGGCCTTTTGAGGGCCGGCTATCATCGATGTTCTTAGAATCCAATTATGAAATAAAAAGGCCAGCAAAGATTCCCTTTATTTGGAACCATATTAACTTAATTTTATATTTTTTAACTAAAACTAAAGAGCAAAGAGCTTAAAAGTAATATAACAAAATGGACATGCATCGCCATTAAATCAAATGGAGGATGGAATAAGAAAAAGCTTGAACTTGAGGCTGATTCACATCGATTTCAGACTGAACTATTGTTAATTATTCAAATATCAAAGGAGGAGACCATGGAAGATCTTCGTTCCTTTGTTACAAATATGGTTTTTGGGTTTTTAAGGGCGAGATTTTTCTCAAGTTTTTAAGCGCAAAGTTTGTTTTTTTAGAAAAATCTTGGAAAATTTTAAAAATAAAAAAAATTAGGTATAAATGAAATAAATGGGAAACTAATAGGAAAGCATAAATAAAACTATAATATTACAGTGATAAAAGGAATGTTTGAATGATAATAAAAATAATGAAAATAATTTAGTTTAAGTTTATATTCGAATCTTGTAAATTTCTTGTACAATCTGCAAACAAAAGAGGAGTATTAATCACTGAAGCCCCGGCGCCAAGTGGGCGGTCGTGGGGTTGTTTGAAAGGCGGGAAAAGAACTCGCGACTTTTTATTAGTTTCAATTTTTTTTGGGACCTCGCCACTCCATTCGATTTCCAATTTTCACAAAACAGAGACAGAAGGTGTCGTGTCTTGTTAAATCTGTTTTCCATATGGAGGCAGTTTAATCTTCCCCGTCTAGAATTCTATCCGACTTACTTTTGGAATCATCCCCGTGACGAGACGGAATGATCGGGAACAACAATAGGAGAAGAAATAACAGGAGAAAGGAACAGAAAAAGGCAATGAAAAGGGTTACCTGTTGACCTCTGCGGCGCAATCAGGCAAGAATTCCGAGCAATCGGCTCCAGCGTAGCATGAATTGCAGTCACAGACGAGGGAGCCGTCCTCCGAGAGATCTCCGTCCAGGAAGGCACGGCCATGACCGGAGCAAGAGACCATAGCGGCGGCTTCAGCCTCCGCCGCAGCCTCTCGGCTCCACGTAAGCTCGTCATCACGGCGGAAGAATGGAGAGGCACGAAGAAAGAGAGAGGCGAGAATGAGGTTGAGAGAGAGGGAGCAGAGGAGTAGCGAGGGATGCTCTCTTCCTCCTTCGGCAGCCATATCTCCCAGCCCTTTGTTCATTAATGTCTTGTCAACCATACTAATAGCTCCTTAGTGCTGAAAACAGAGGTCCCAATAATTTAGCGGGGGGAAGAAATTTCAGGGAAGCGCACATATTTTTCAAAAATCTAAAATGGGCCTAATTGAATTTTCAGAAAAGTTAAATCAATATTTTCTTTGTAATTTTCATGAGTAAAATCATGCATCTGTTAAAAAAATTTTAATAATTTCATAGCCACAAGCCCCATTGTGTTCCGCCACTTGTAGAAACAGTACATTCATTTTTTTTACAATATTTATTTAGAAGAAGCTACCTTTAATATAAAACCCTCAAAGTCATGCTAAGAAGGTCATACCCACACGCTTCCAAGTTTGTGACTTGTTTTGAGGCGGACATAACTAAGAGTTACGCATAAAAGTATCACAAAATTCATCAATTTTTTTTTTGTAACTTTAATGAGAAAAATCATGTATCTCCTATAAAAATTTTAATAATTCCCTAAAGCCACAAGCCCCATTGTGTTCTGCCACTTGTGGAAACAGTACATTTTTTTTTATATAATATTTATTTAATATAAAACCCTCAAAGTCATACCATATGCTGGAAAGAAGGTCATACATACCCACACGCTTCCAAGTTTGTGATTTGTTTTGGGGTGAACATGACTAAAAGTTCACGCCAACATTTGCAGCCCATAGAAGTAGCACAAAATAACATGATAGCAAAACTTTGCCTTATCACCACCTCATTGCCTTCCGCCCTTTGAACAAAACTGCACCCTCCATTTAAATACAGCCAAATGTATCAGCATGGAATCCTTTAAGAGATAAGATAGTTTTTTTGGAGGCTTAGGAAAGCCACTTCTCAACCAACCACAAACCAAAAGTGCTCCCCACCAAAACCAAGCTACCAAAAAATTACCTTCAAAAGACTAATACACACTATTGGATGCCAGCCCAAACAAATATCCAGATTGTGTTGTTCCTCTCGTGGATAAGGCTGTTCACGAGTCGAGTTCGAGCTAAGTTGAGCTGCTATGAACTTCATTTGGATGTCTTAAACAAAACTCAAGTTAGGCTTGAGCTTGAGCCCAGTTAAGGTTTTAGAAACTTGAACTCGGGTCGACTCGAATTCTAGAAACTTAAACTCGGGTCGGCTCGAGCAAGGGATTGGCTTGAGCTGAGCCGAGCATTTCATTAAAAATTTTAAGTTTTTAAAGAATTAGTCAGTGTGAAGATTTGAAACCATAAAAAAGAGTCAACATGAAGTTTTGAAACTATAAAGGGTGCAGCATGAGGTTTTGAACTGACTAACTTTAAACATATTATAATATAGCTTTTTCGGTTTAACGGAGTCAAGCCGAGCCTGCTTGACTCTTTTATACAATCAAGTTTATTTTTTAAGTCGAACGTCTCATTTAATAAACTAGTCAAGAGTTAGCTGCTTCTCGTGGAACAAGCGAGAGGGCTTGCAGCTTTAATGCCAGCAAGTCTCCCTTCTGCACCAAATTTTTGGTCCTTGAATCTGCATGTGATATAACAAGTGATATTGTTGCTTTTTGTGTCCAAGGGAACGCATGCTACTGATATCCAACTCTCGTTGTCTTCATGTAACTTTGAAATCTTTAATCGAATAGAGTAAACCAGATGGGTAGGACAGTTAACACCACATATTGGAAATCTTTATATTGCTTATTTGCTTTGACTAAATTAAACTGAAAATATAAAATGTCCAATTGAGTGAAGAGCTACGTGGTGCGGGTGCGATACATCTCAAAAAATTACGGTGCGGCGAAGATATTTATTATTATTATTAATTTATTAATATAATATATTAATAATATCAAATTTGATAAAAAAACTAAAAAAAAACTAAAATCAAGGTGCAGGTGCGAATCTGGGTCGCAGCCGCACCCGCACCAACACCCGCATTACATCGACGTGGGTGCATCACCAGGGTTGCCGCACCCTGGTGACATAGCTGAGCATGGGGTCATTCAGACGCTCGAAACCGAAGCCCAACTAGGCAGACCCACTATCGGGAATACTCGGTACCTATTGGGTACACGGGCCAGATGCCCTGGTTAGTACACTCTTAAAGGTGTTACACCAATCCCCTCTTATCCTTTATACCCATATGTCTGTTCGAACTTGTATCATTAAGCACATTTAACCTTCAAATCTGACCTGTTGACACAAAAGAAAGAAGGATGACAAAAACTTTACTACGATTGTAGAAAATTTCATATATATATATATATATATATATATTGGGGAATATGAAGGACTGACGTCCCAATTCCTTTTTCAAAAGATGGAGTTACGTGCACGGTTGTGCACGATGCATAGCTTTTAGGGTACGACATCTATACTCGTGGCTCACTTTCGTTGGGCCATGGCTCACTTTTGTGAGTACCTGTCATGTACAGGTCCAATGCAAATGTGCACGCATATAACCAGTTTCACCTTTCAAAACATACCTTAAGCAATATTTCAGATTACTTTATGGTTGTCTGGTGAAACAGAAATGCAGATGTGTCCATGATTGTCTTTATTAGGTTTAACTGGTCGGCGAGCACAGAACAAGATATTCAATGTAATCGGATTTGGAATTCCAGAGATCTGGAGTTGGTTCAGATTTGAAATTAGAATTGGAGGCCAAGCTATCCCATTACTAACCAGATCCAATTTTCCTTATCAAACCCCATGATCGATTCAAGATATGACTTGGTAACTGGACAACTCCATCCTATAAAAAGAGCCCGCTTCCTTTCCCTTTTATTTTTTTTGCCTTTAGGATCTTAGGCTGCATCGATATTAATGATGGGAATGGTGTTGTTTTCTTGTGTCTGTTTGAGAGTCTGTACAGTCCTTTGTCGCACGAACTGAAAGAGTCACTCTTCAACTTAGATACTGCGTCCCACCACTTCAACAAAACCCGAAGTGGTCAAACTGGATGGGGTAAAAGTTTGGTTGATGGAAATGGCAGCCGACGTAAGGTAGCACGCATAGACCTCACAGATCCATATCAAAAGGTAGTGGCTTGGATCCATTTTTCTCCAAGTAGACGTTTAGAAGCTTAAGCGGCCAGAAATGATTGTCACGTGAAAGCTTTCATAGACCTTGGCGTTGTAGTTGAGGACACTCTTTTCCCTTTTTGCTACGAGCTGTTTTCTGACAAAACGAAAATCATCCAAAAATTTATTTATTTCATTTGTGAGTGCGTCAAAGTTTGGTTTCAAATAAAGGAAAAGCAAATTCTTTTAATGAAATTTTTGTCTTTTTTTTTTCCATTCCAAGATAAATGATCTAGTGGATGAGATCGTGGTGGCCTCCCAACATCTAGTAAGAATGTGTTTCGATCCGGATGTGAATTAAAAATTTGATGTGGGTTGGATTGGATTCAGATTTGAATTCGGATTCAAGGTCAGAAATGGTATAGACTTTCTTTTATCCGAAATTTGAATTCAAATGTGTAGACATAAAAAAAAAACTATATGGTTAAGAATATAGGTAATTTGAATCCAATTCATTGACATTGCTATTCAATTAAGAACGGTAATAGATAGAATATTATACTGATCGACTGAGTTCCAGCCCAGCCCGAACATATAATTTTTTTGTGTCGAGTAAATGCTGGCTCTCAATGGTGCAATTCAAATCCAAAAAAAAACCTCTTTGGCCTTCCCTCAAAAAAAAAAAAAAAAACAATATTGGTGCCTTCCCAACTTAAAAAATACAATCATATGCTTGGCGGCGGACTCTGATCATGCAGGTGGAGAAGAAGAAGAAAAATTCACCTTTAGGTAAGCGTAGTCATGAACTGTCTTCACGTTCGGATCCACCATAACCGGTTCGCAACCTGATAATCCGGAATGCCTGGCAAAGCCACAAGCTCAGTCAAGCATCGCAATTGGATTAGATCCACTGGCCCGCAATCAGTGGTGGAGCCACATATAAGCTAGTATGGGCAGTTGGGCAGAGTCGCGCCTCTCAACCCAGAATTCCTAGCTCCACTACTGCCCGCAATGTGTACGCACCTTCTTACCACTCAAAGTCTCCTGGTCTCAAAATGTTGCTCTGGAATGGGTAGCCCTGTTGAAGAAGATGATTAATGGAATTGGTTTGCATTGTTGCCTTGATCCAAGTGGGTATCCCTGTTCAAGAAGATGATGCATAGAATTGTTTGGATCCTTGCGCCAATCCAAGCGGGACTGCAGTCAGAGATCTAAACTTGGGGTTCAGATCCAAATTGGACTATGGCAACCCACTTAAAACATGGAACCGAATCGGTTCGAGTTCCAGTAGTTTCATATTCCTAGTCATTCTTTTATTTATTGGTCAGAAAATATGCAAATTCAATGGTTTTATTTCTGATTAAACCAATGTTGCAGATATTGGTATCAATGTCGAGTGGACTTTAACAATGGTTGGGAGCCGAAGGGAGATCGGAGTTTTTAGTGTCAAAATCTTTTACGTGGGCCAAATCATAACTTTTGAAAATTTTTATATAGGTGAAACTAAAATTTTCGCTGTATTTTTATTATTTTTTTTAAGTGCATCACATTATATGTAAGGAAAACCAAAACCTTACCGTTTAAAACTCGAAACAATATTTGTGACTATGCTTGAAAATGCAACAGTAACAAACATAGACATGGAAAAAAAATCCATGACATATTGGAAAAATGAAAAGGCAAGTATCTAAAATGACATAATAAAATTCTTTGAATCTATTTTCGTGCAAAAGTGCCGCTTCGAATGCATGTTCTCCATACTATGGCTCTCAGAATAACATGTGCAATTTCCTTTTGAGCTCCCAGCAATTTCTGCTTTACAATCTTCAAGGGTGAACTACATCAACAATAACAATGTATTAACTTGATGCTTAAAATATTTATATATTATACACACACATATATATATAAACATATCTAAAATTTGATAAGATAATTTTATCGGGCCTGGCATGATGTCAACTCAAGCCTAGGCCTCAACCCAACCCGATTTCTTGTCAAGCCTGGACCGGCTAGACCCACTTTATGGCCTGGGTCTGGCTTGGTTTGGGCCGAGGGTCTGAAAGACCGACAGCCCCTCGGCCGGGTTCCCAGTCTTACTTACATGTTGATGTACAGTTGTACTTGCTGCTAAATTTAGAAGAAATTCACTGAAAACATTAACGTTAAACCTTAAAATTTCCAGCCTTGTAAGAACACATAAAGACACAAGAATTTTTTTACTTACGCATAGCGCTTCCAAATTTAAATCATTTTGCTGTACTAGTGCTAAGCACTATGTGTCGCATTTTAGGTCTATGACATCTAAGTTTTCAAACAGTAGTGGATAAGAGGGGTCTTTCCACCAACTCTATGTCTCAAATGAACCACAAGCTTAAGTTATGAAAACTTAGATGCGAATTGGAACCTACGGTTTGTAATGATAAATGTTACGTGGCATCTAATATCAACAATAATATTAAAACCTAAACTTGCCATCCTTGTTACTCATGCATCGAAATACGAGCTCTTTTACTTATATGTATAGCATTGCCTAAGACATTATTTTCTGGTATTATTCTTTTACACATATAGTTTTCCTTTAAGTATGACCGTTGAAGGACGGATCCTTGTGTCCTTCAGAGCTTCTTAAGGGTGCTCTCAAGGTTTGACAATAGCAAGCTTGCGAATCTATGGTAGATGATGAAATTATTTCTTTCGCTTGTTTTCATAAAGAATTATATGTATATGATATACGGTTCGTGGCTTCTGCTTCATATGTGTTTTATTTATGTGCTTTCTTACTATTAGATTTGAATGTAGCTTTTACTTTTCTTTTTGAGGCTTTATAGACAATATGGTTCATGGGTTTCCTTTGCTATGTGTTTTTTTTCACAAAATATGTTCATTTTTATGAAATATTTGATTATATATATATATATATATATATATATATATATATATATATATATATAGAGAGAGAGAGAGAGAGAGAGAGAGAGAGAGAGAGAGAGAGAGCTTCTTTTTGTGCTTTGTGTGGTGAATCATCAGCGAGAGGAGAAGGGGCATGATTTATGGTGTGAGGGAAGGAAGAGAGAGAGAGGGACTTGGTGGAATGCAGAAGAGAAAAGGCGATTTGTTGGCATGAAGAAGAGAAAAGATTCACGTCAGCTAAGTTGAATAGTTAATTATATATTAGTATTATTGAGTATAGTGAAAGTGGCTAATGCAAACTAATAAAGTGGAGAGCTCTCTATTTACTATAGGCCATCTTAATCCTTCTAGCTATCACACCATTCTCACCAGATGGAACTTTTTTCCAACGTGGTTTTGGCTTCTCCAACGGAGAAGGGATTGACATTTCGTTTTTTGTTAATTGGTTTTTTATATATTTATTAACATACCCCCTTTAGAGCAATGTTTGGGGTACGTGAAAGGGCATCATAATTCATGAAAGAAACATAAACACCCTTTACATTTTTGCTAGTTTTTGCTAACCATACCAAAGTTAAAGAAAAGAGAATTAAGTTTTATGTTACTAATAAAAATAACCTTCTTCCAATTAGTCTTAAAGTTATTAGTGGTGGGATTGATTGATAGAAAAAAAATTAAAATGGCCTTAGAAAATAGACCAATCCACTTTATTAGTTTGCATTAGCCTCAATTAACTACACTCAATAATAATTAAAATATAATGAACTATACCTAAGTTGGTTACTTGAATATATTTCTCTTTTGCATGCCGGCAAATCATCTTTTCTAGCTATTATGCAGCAAATAATCTTTTCGCTTTTGCATTCCACCAAGTCTCTCTCTGTCTCTCTCTTTCTTTTTCTTCCCTCACACTATAAATCATTCTCCTAATCCTCTTGTTGTCGATCCACCATACAAAGCAAAACACAAAGAAAATCGCTCTCCCTTTCCTGCTTTTCTTTGTCTGTTCTTTGTGGCTGGTGTATGGAAGCCAGAGAGGAAGCCATAGATGTTGGTCATGGAGATCTCGCCTGCATGCATGGCAAGGGAAGCTCCTCGAGCGACGAGTGGGACATGGAGAACTGTTTGATACTGTTGGCACAAAGTGGCAGGAGGGACGGTTTGTGCCGAACTGCAGGTAGGGAGAGGTGTAAGAGTGTGTTACAAGTCGAGCACCAAGGAGGAACGAGAGTATGATTAATTTTCTATATTGTTGACTGTTTTGAAATGCTTACAAAATAATATATACAATTGATTTTAACGGCTACAAATAATTGAGAATGGTAACTATACAACAGACAAAATATTTATTTCCATTGTCAAGGATTTCCATGTGGAAGGAGATCACCCTTGCTTATGTGTTGATAGAGTAGATCATGCGTGTTCATTGTCATGTAGTGTTCGATTATACAGCAACGTCTCTCATGCAAAAGTCATCATGACATGATCAGGTCATGTGTAATGCTCTTATCTTGACACTCCCCCTCAAGCCGGAGCGTGGAGATTTTAAAATCCCAGTTTGCTTAGTAGATGATGAAATGCTTCTGTTCTTAGGGCTTTAGTAAACAAATCTGCCAATTGATCTTTGTTTCTAAAATAACATGTCCACATAGCATGCTCGAAGTGTGCCTTATAGAAGTTTTTGTCGAACAACATGACAATCAAATTCAATGTCCCAGCTTAATATATGCTAGCGTAATATCTATTAGTTAATTGACTAAATATTGCAATTTTTTGTTTACTTTTTCTCCAAAAAAGTGATTTGTCAAGTCCTTACAATGAGGAGGGAAATTGGTAGGAGGCGTGAACTCAATGAGCCATACGTGATGGACTAGCTAGACTCACGCCTCCTCACTTACTCCAAGAATTAACGGTTGTTCATAATATCAAAAATGTCATTCTCATTTAAGGCATAATTCATATGTACTTTTGAACTTTTGTTTTCTAGTGTTCATCTTGATCATTTTGCTTGTGATGCATGTGGATTTGCCAAGTCTACCTTTCATCATTTTGTTGAATGGTTTGTAGAAAGATTTGATTTTGTACATATTGATGTTTGGAGACCGTAGACTCTTATTTGGGTTATAAATATTATGTGACTTTCACTCATGAGAAATCTTACATTACATGGTTAATCCTTTCAAAATGCAAAAGTGAAGTTCCAAAGATTTTTGAAGAATTTTATAACTTGATTTTTACTCAATATGGAATTAAAAGAAAAAAACTTCAGCCTGACAATGGTGGAAAATATATGAACAAAACATTAAAATAGTTCATGGAGAAGCGGGGAATTGAACCACAAAACTCTTGTCTCGGAGCTCCGCAACAAAACAGAGTAGCAGAACACAAAAATCAGCAATTACTTAATATTGTCTATTCTCTTATGATACACATGAGCGTTCCCCAACAATTTTGGACTGAAGTTATTGGGACTCTCTCTACCTTGCCAAAGGAATTTCAAGTTCTAGTATTGGCTACAAATTCCATCTTGAAAGTTTGTTAAACAGAAAAATATCCATCAAACACCTAAAGGTGTTTGAATGCATGTGTTTTATTCACATACAAGCTGGTTTTCGAAACAAACTAGACAAAAGAGCTCTTAAGTGCATGTTCTTCAGTTCTTCTAGTAGAAAAAACAGATATAAATGTTATGAACCTTGTTTGAAAAATATCTTGTGACGCAAGACATCAATTTTTTTGAACAAGAACCATATTATAATTTTTCTGGACAAAAAGACAAATTCTACAAATGTCGACAGCGCTAATAGTCTCTAGAATCATATTTGGGTTGCACAACAATTAATGTACATGAACTTACAAATTGCTTCCTGTTAAGGAAAGGAGAGGGAGTTGGCATAAAGGACGGGGCATGGGCAGTGAGTTTTCGTTACAAATTTTTAGTACGTCAACTCTTTGTGCAGCAACCGGAGGCCACTGACATGTCAAAGCACAAATGGTTGGATGGATTAAATTTCGGCTTGACCTGGGCAATGATTTCTCTCTTGTGCAGGAAAAAGGAATCCCCTCTTTGGATTGCCATCAAGGAACCTAAACCAAGAAAGGCGATTTGGTGCAGGACATGTAGCCTTTTGGAGTCACTATTTGAAGGGATACTATCAAATCATGCTTTCCGAAAAACTCGTTCAACAATCAATGCATACCTTAATCAAATTCCCATGATTTGATTCTTGAGACCTCGAGGGATCATTTTTGTTCTTTTTTTTTTTTATGAAAAATCAATGTAAGCATGGTTTTAGGACGATTCCAAACCAAAGCCGTAGTTCTTCGAGTCTTGAAACTAAGATCTAGCATTAAAAATCTTTGTTCACTGCCGAACACAAAAGGAAAAGACAGCGGTGGAAACAGTAGCAAAATTGATTAATCTTTCAGCAACGTTTGCTCAAAATTTTCATTCCCAAAATCCTTAGTATGAAAATCACATCGAATCCCGGCAAAAAAACCAAGATTTTCTATCTGAAATCACTTGAAAATCGTCCATAGCAGGAACAGCAATATTCAAGCTGGAATCAGAACATTTGACACTTAAAGCTTGTTCTTCTTCGAAACGTTTCATCGGGAAACCCTCATAAATTGAAGAACATACTCTAACTGCGTAATTAACAAATCAATCCCGAAAATCGAACAAAAAATCTTCTCCTTCTAACCTTGTTTTACGCATGCACCCGTGAAGCGCATGCTTGTGAGAAAGTGTGCCTCAGCTGTACCGACGGCCGGCGTGAAGCGTAGGCGCTGTACCTACATTTCAGATGTGCCAGTAAAGGCATTAGGTTTTAAACCACGTAGTTACAGCACAGGTAGGTGAACAATTTATGCTTGATAACCAAAATGCCTTCGGTTAATTAAAAAACTGAAAAAAAATTAAAAGACTGGAAAAGTCATTTCTTTTTATTTGCTTTTCTTGGCATCTATGTCTTGCGTGCACCGTAGTGCATGCAACCCACTTTGCATGTGCGCACATTATTGTATTGAGTGTCCGCACATGCATCATGCAAGCACTCGGGATCGAAGACCAGATAGATTCATTCAATGGAAAAAGACCTGATCATCTATTTGTGCCACTGACACTTTTTCTTAATGATCAGGCATGATAGTTCAGGCTAACTGAATGATCAGAGGACGTTAATGGCTTGTCACAGTTAAATAAAAATGTGGTGCTTTATGGAAGTTTAATTTACATACAAAATAATGTAGCATTTTATGTGTCACAGGCTTATCGCAAGCTTTGCTTGTTAACAGTTGCCTTTTACTGGACAATTCGTGCATATATATATATATATATATATATATATATATATATATATATATATTCAACATATATTTTGTCATATACTTTCTATAGCCACTGCCCAAATCAGTAGCAAGGAGGAAGAGCTAAGCTTGCTACGAGGTTTCAATCAAGCAATGAAGAATTTAGGAAGAAGTTTTAGGACGTCCGGTGATCCTACATGCATTTTATATAAACGAAGGTTGCTTACATACCATGTACTCATAGTCTTTATATGCGGCCGTAGTCTTTGTTGAGGATAAGAATTGAGAATTTGTATTAAGTTCAATCCTTTCACCACCATCTTATATGCAACGAAATGGCTACGGTAGTTTCTTTCAAGGTGGACACTAGCCAGGTTGTTGAAGAAAAACAGGTTTGCAATTGGTCCGCAATCAAAGAGCCTCTCAAGGTTTTAAAAAATAAAATTTTAATTATAATTTTTGTTTAGAAATTTTAATTTGGATCCTAAAGCAATTTTGGAAAATACAATTGGCTCCTAAAAATTATTCTTAAAAACTCATTTAGCTGGATGCTGGTCGTTTCATCCTCACCCCAACCATCACCACACCGCCTACCAAAAAATAAGAACAGAATAATTTTAAAACATCGACAAACCTGAACCATCCGATAAAAAAAAGATGACCTTGCCTTGGTGTCCCCTCATATCATCCGTACATATAGTCATGATATATATATATATATATATATATATATATATATATATATATATCCTCTTACGCCAAAACTGGTGTAAGGGTACGCTCCTCTTGATTTTTCAAAAAAAAAAAAAAAACCATAAAAAAAATAGCCATTGCAGCTTGCGGGGACATCGCCTCCCCCGGCGGCACCGGCTATGCTTGGCTAGGCATCGCCAGTGGCTTAGAAACGTTATAGTCGTCTGGCAAAACTTTTTTTTGCAATAGGCATCTTTCTCTCTCTCTCTCTCTCTATATATATATATATATATATATATATATATATATATATATATATATATATATATATATATATATATATATATTCAAGAAACTGTTGCTAAAATTTCAAAACTGTGCCTAAAAGTTTCTAAGGCAGGAATATTGGCAACCGAAACAACTGCTAAATGTAAGCACTCTTAGCAATTATTTTGGTACAGCTTTTGAAATTGAGTGATGGTATTAGCCAATGCACTATTAAAAGGCATTCTCTTGTTGTAAAGTTGTGACTCAAATAAATCGGAGTTCCTTTTTCTTTAAGTATCTTTGTGAGGCCACTTGAATTTGTTTACGGAAACAGAATGACCAAATTCTCAAAGAACATTAACTAGCGTACATTATTCTTTGACCTTTTGTATTGAATAATTCATATTCAAGGAGAAAATAGATTTATTTTGTGCAGCATTGATTTATTTTTTTCTGAGTCTTATAAGCACGTATGACATATGAAAAACACAAGTTAAAGCTCTTAGAAGAAGCAGTAAGATAATTTTTTACTTCAATGATGTAAGATGCAACAGCTTTGGGCTCATCATGGTGTTGTCCATCAGTATACTTCTGATATGTGCAAGCAAAATGTGCTTGTCTAGGAGACAATTTGAGGATAGAGCACGGAAATAAGTGTTCTCCAATGCTGTGCATATGAAAGGTCATAAAGTATATAATTTAGGAAAACATGAAATTTCTACAAAGTTGAATGGTTTTTGTCAATAAAAGTGTATTTCCATTTCATAATGGGGGAGGGCGTTGGGTTTTTCTCACGAACTCTATTCTGTCAAATGAAGCACAGACATAAATTAGGGAAATTTAAATACAACTACTCGCACTTTAGAATGTATAGTTGTTAACATTATATGTGGGCAGCATTGGATGTCAACACTTATATGAAAACTTTAAATTTCCATCTTTGTTATCAGATATATGCATCAAAAGACAGGCTTCTTTATTTATCCTGCAACTCTGAAAATTAAACCAATTCCTTCTGGTTTTAGTGCTATATTTCTCATTTTTCATCCAAGTTTTCAAACAATGGTAGATAAGGGGGTCTTTCTAGCAACTATACTCTTAGATAAAACACAAGCTACAATTAGGAAAACTTTAATTCATACATCGAGACTGAAATTTTCTCTTCTTCATTTCCCCATGGTCATAAGAGATATCTCTCAACTCTATTTTAGAGCTAAGAGGCTATGCTCAAGTGTATCGGGAACATGAGATGATGAAATAATATCTCATTTCATAGTTGAATCATGTTTTATTTCTTTCATTGAATATTGCTTATATATTATCCATGCGTAGTTGCTTGATTTTCATTTATATTTTGCTTCTCTCATTTTCTTTCTACCTCATTTGCCCATGGCCATATGAGATAACCTTCAACTCTATTTTAGAGTCAAGAGACTATGCTCAAGTATACCGAAAACATGAGAAGATGAGATAATATTTTATTTTGTAGTTGAATCATTTTCTATCTCTTTTTTTGAATATTGCTTTGTTTCAAGATATTAACCATACATAGTTATTTCATTTTCTTATATATATGTGAATGCACGGTTAGAATGAGAGTGTGGCTTGAGATTTTCTCCTTATTATTGTGTTGATTAATTTTGAGATTGGGGCTTGTCCAACCCGGGAAGAGCCTTCACAAATTTGTATATGTTAAAGTGTATTTTCATATCATTTCACGTTAGTTTCTTTTTAATCATTCCATTAGGATCCCTAATGAGCACTTTATCGTATGGTTTGAGTTTCTTCCATACCCAATGGCAGAAGAAACATATTCCCTTGCAACCAATGGAATAACTGTGTTTTATGTTTATGTTTTCTAAAATATTTTTAAAAGAATCATTTCTAACATGGCTTTGGAAACTTAGCGTAGACTCTTGCATGAGTCTAAGCTCCCCTCCGGCCTACATAAAACTTAAAGTCGGATGTTTTAATTTATCTTTAGTCTCATGAAGACATACATGTATATATATAATATACATATGTGTGCACATGATGATTTTTTATCATTCTCTCTCTATGTTTACATATTTTATTTTACAAATTTTCGTATCAATATAAGTACATATATATATATATATATATATTATGAATCTCCTACTTTCTCTCTCTAGAAACTTTTTCTCTCTTCAAGTCCAAGGCCTCCATCTACAAGTTATATATATATATATATATATATATATATATATATATATATATATATATATATATATATATATATATATTTCTTCATTTCTTTTCCTTTAAAATCTCTCTTTCTATATATATATATATATATATATATTTCTCCATTTTTTTCCTTTAAAATCTCTTTTTCTATTCAAGTCAATGTTATTTTTACAAGCTTTCATATATGTGTATATGTGATGGTATATACACATATATGTGCATCTTCTCTATCTCCTTCTTTTTCTCACTTTCTTTTGAAAGTTTCATTTCATTTCTCTACTTAAATTCAAACCTCATTTTCATAAAGTTACATATATGTATCTATACGTATTAGATATACATATATATACATATGTATATGTATATGAATGCATATCTCTCTTTCGTTTAAATATTTGATTTTGTGATTTTCGAGATCTCTTTCTCTCTCTCCTTTCCCATATTTCTTATGATCAAGTATCTCATTTTATGCATCCTTTTTGGACATTTTTCTTTTCCAAGATCATTTTCATTTACCGACTTTACTAAGACCATAAATTAAGTAATGACTCAATATTGGATTCATGCTTGATGGTCTACAACCCCAATCCATTTTCAAAAACTTTTACTTCTTATATATAATATTTATCAAAGCAAAATTTTTTTATGTATGTTATGGTAGGAATGTTCTTATATGAATGTTGTGGTCGGAATGTTTCATTATCTTTTAATCATATATGCTTCATTCTCTTTTAATAATATATGATCAATGTATTCATACATTCACAATCACTTAATATCATTTATGAGCAAATTCACATCTCTAAAATAATTTAAACAAGATACGATGAAGCTCTAATTAGGTGGTAACCGAATTAGAGTAAAATCTCAAACCAACTTAAAGTCTTAAGAAAACGCTAAAGTGATTTCAAAATAATTTCCAAATGATATTTATGAAGATTTTTCAATTCTAGTTTTTCCCAAAATGTCTCACATTTTCAAGTGATTCTTGAAGAATCTTTTCAAAAGTTTGAAACATCAAACTTTCAATATTTTTCTACACTGCATATAGAATAAAAAAATATCTAAGTTAAAACGAAATGCATCAATGATAAACATAGTCCTTGGGTTGATTACTCCCGGTAAAGGCACCGGGAATGGTCAATCCTCGTACCAACGGGTGAATCCATTTCTTTCCTATTTCAAAAAAAAAACCTCATTTTTTTGGAACACTTTAAAACCAGATACCAAAAATTTTGGGGATGCGAACAAAGACACACACTTTTTTTACTTATGTAACTTTCAAATTTGAATTATTACTATATCTCCAATTTTATGTCTAGGACATCCAAGTTTTCAAACAATAGTGCTTATATGGGGTCTTTCCACCTATTATATCCTCTCAAATAAGGCACAAGCTTTAAGTTATGAAAACTTAGTTATTCATATCCGAGATTTGGATCCTACAGCTGGTAGAGCTAAATGTCAGGTTGGCATCCAATGTCGACAATAATATTAGAAGCTAGAATTGCTATCCAAGTTATTGATACATTGAGAAATGGGCTCTTTTACTTATCTGTCTAGTGTTGCGAAAAATGTTGTCTTCTGGTATTATTCATGTACACACATAGTTTTGACACTCAACAACATCACCATGGTGCTCCATGACTAAGTTCCTCTCCACCGTCCACTCTTCTGCCTGCTCAACGTCGTCTTCCATTTCATTGCCACCAAAGATGATAGCGAGAATGACAAACTTTGTTGCACACTTTTTCCCACTGAGGCAATGGAGCTCGGCCTTCTCGCTATAATCATAGGTGACAATGAAATGGAAGACGACGTTCTCCGGGCAGGGGAATCCTGGTGATATCTATGATGATGGGTTGATGCACATCAAAATGACACTCAATGATATCACCATTACTATTCCATGGTCGAGAACATCTCTATTGTCAAGCACTCCCTTGCCCGGACAACGTCATCTTCCATTTTATTGTGTCCAATAATGATAGCGAGAAGCATGAACTTTGCCGCACAACTATCTCCATGTTTCCCCACCTAGGTGGTGGAGCTTGGCCTTCTCGCTATTGTCATCAGTGGCAATGAAATGGAAGATGATGTTCTCCAGGCAAGGGAGTGCTTGCAAAAATATCTATGATTATTGGTTGATTCACATTAAAATGACACTCAACAACATCACCATCGTAGATCCATGATTGAGATCCTCTCTATATCCACTCCTTTGCCCAGACAACGTCGTCTTCCATTTCATTGCCACAGAAGATGATAGCGAAAATGACGAACTTTGCTGCACACATTTTCCCACTTAGGCAATGAAGCTCGGCCTTCTCGCTATAATCATTGGTGGCGATGAAATGGAAGAAGACGTTCTCCGGGCAGGGAATTCCTGGTGATATCTATGATGATGGGTTGATGCACATCGCAATGACACTCGATTATATCACCATTACTATTCCATGGTCGAGATAATTGTCAAGCACTCCATTGCCTGGACAATGTCGTCTTCCATTTTATTGTCACTGATGCTGATAATGAGAAGCAGGAACTTTGCCACACAATTATCATGTTTCCCAACTTAGGTGGGTGAAATCAGCCTTCTCACTATAGTCATCAGTGGCAATGAAATGGAAGACGACTTTCTCCAAGCAAGGGAGTGCTCACGAAAATATATATGATGACGGGTTGATTCACATTGCAAGGACACTCAACAACATTACCATCGCGGCTCCACGACTGAGATCCTCTCCATTGTTGACTTCTTCGCCCGAACAATGTCGTCTTCCATTTCATTGCCACCGAAGGTTAAAGCGAAAATGATGAACTCTGTTGCACACATTTTCCCACCTAAGGAAACTTGAGGCTGAGCATATGGAATTGGGCAGGTACATATCATTATTGTTTCTAAGTGTTTTTTTTTTTTTCATGTTCTATTGGAAATGAGGCTACGTCCTTCCCCAAACTGTTTTTGTTCTAAAAAAGGTTCGTCATTTCTCAGGCCTTGGGTTATCATTAGACTGTGTTTATCTTGCTTTGGGTTATCTTGGTTTTCAAATTCATCAACATTTTGGCATAATAAGGGCAGGTGATTTCTTGATTGTTCAAAGGACATTATTTGATATACAAAATTAGAGCATGTTAAAATTATATTCTCAAACCTGTAAAATTGAATGTCTTAAAAGAAACTCTTTAGTGTGCAGCTCTATGAAATTTTGTATACTATTTTCTAGTTTCCTTATTAATTAATTAGTTGTGCATTGTATCTTCAATTATAAAGTTTGTCTTGAATGACAGAACTTTTGTTCACAATATAAATCAGAGCTAGTCATTTTGTTCTGAAAGAACAACTAATTTGTGTTGAATGGCAAAACTTTTGTTTCAAGATGTTGCTACTTTTGTTACCGACTTGATGTTTGAATTACATTTTAAACAATTTTGCATATTTGGTCTATTGAAATAGAGAAAACATGAAGTTTGATGGGGAACGAAGCTTGACATGTCTTCATGCACTTCTAGTTTTTAATATTTAAAAATGTTTTATAAGATTTGCTTATTATTGTAGGTTTCTCGAAATGATGAGACTGTGGAAAGTCAAGGATTTGGTTATGTTACAATGGGTTCAAGGGGTAAAGTTGCACTTTCTGCATGAGTCACATAATTGTAACCTTGAGATGAATTTTAGATGTATTTTCTACTTATTAACATGAAATGTAATTGGACAATGTTTGTGGGATTTTGTTTGCTTTTAATTGTTTCATGTGTACGGTAATGTAGTTGGACACGAGTTTGTCTGCTGGATTGTTATGAAATGACACATTATGCTTCTTATACAAGTAGGAAAACTAAATATTGCCTTTGTCTATCTGAATTTTCACACTTCTCTTTTTTGCCCCTAGTTAATTTCAATTACCTGAATAATTTATACGTTAATTACTGTTGTTTTGTATATTTTAATGTATTATGAATAATTGGTATTGATATTGGGTTCTTTAAATAATAAATTTTGTGACACAGTGACCGTGTTAGTAAAGACCACCACCTGCGCTTCTGTGACGTGGATTCATGTAATCTCTAACGTTGGATTGCATGTAACGAAATGTATCATCACTAAAAAAGATCAGCCACATAATGTTTGGTAACACACATGACAACGTTCAGGCCACGTTAGAGGATATTGTTCTCCAATGTTGCTAAATGTGAATTTTCTTTTTGTGTTAGGACAAGGTGATATGCTTACCAGGACTTTGCGTTTGGATCACTCGACCGATAGATCTTCCATGAATTTGCATCTCCTTGCCACTCAAAATCACCAGACTTGCAAAGATCCGTTTGCTATTGAAAGGCCTGTCGAACAAGAAAAGCGATCACTCCTGCAGATAGAGTTGTGTGCACGCACTGAGATAACAAATATGCACTACATGAGGTGGGGCATTCTTTGAATTTTTTTATAAAGGAAGTGGACATTTTAGGCTTTTTCAACTTTTTACAATCCTTTTTTATCCTTTAAAAAAATTATTTTAATAAAGAGTATTTTTGGTCATTTCAGCGGTATACACCAATTTTTCGTGCACGGAGGTGTGCATGTAAACCATGCTTAGTGATTCCTATGGTCCTCATGGAGCTAATGATGTTTGGAGCTTTATTGGCCCCAGCTTGATTTTCATCTTCAACTTGATCACAACCTCCACCAAGCATGGAAGTACCTCGTGTTGGGATTTCTCCCCATTACGCATATACAAAACCAAACGTATATACCCTAAAACAGGATCATGCTCATGCTAAATCATTGAATCAAACATAACCTTAAACTTAAAGCGGAAGCGTACCTGAATCCATCTGATCTGGTGCACGGGAAGATCGCAGCAGGGTCTTCCAGGGTATGTGCAACCTCCACCAAGCATGGAAGTACCTCGTGTTGGGATTTCTCCCCATTACGCATATACAAAACCAAACGTATATACCCTAAAACAGGATCATGCTCATGCTAAATCATTGAATCAAACATAACCTTAAACTTAAAGCGGAAGTGTACCTGAATCCATCTGATCTGGTGCACGGGAAGATCGCAGCAGGGTCTTCTAGGGTATGTGCGGCGCGCTTGAGGTCTCTCTCAGATGGGGAAGAGGAAAACCCTAGAAACCAATGTTTCAGGCAACCATTGCACGACCCCAGGGACCACTACCATTTTATAATAAGAACAATTACAGATTCCACCCATCTAAGAGTCCGTAATTCCGTACTGGTATCTATACATTTCAAAATTACCCCATACCATCTAAAATGACGTAATATCCCAAAATGCAATCACTTAAGCGGATATTTATGTTAAGACAGCCATAATGTCTGAAATTCCTCATAGACATATGTCGGCCCACCAAATGATCTTACAATCTCCCACTTGGGCCAAATATGTCTTAATACATTTAGACATTACACAAAACCTTAAGAGCTCATAACTGCTATCTTATTAAAATGTCAATTCACCAATCTCGTCCATGATCATATCAACACAGAACCAAAGCGGCTTTCGCTATATCAAAAGTTAGCTAAACCTTCAATGATCACAAATGTTAACATAACCAATGACATAGATCTGATATGGATGTATAGCATGAGAATTACATGCAATGTGATTACAACATGTCTATTCTCAACTGGTCCAACTTTAAAAACTTTATGGAGATCAAAACATAAACACAGAATGGAACCAAAGAACTTTAAACTTTATTCTGCAGAAAACTGAATATGTGTCCATACATTAGAGCAAACAAAATACAAAGTCCCACTAAACCAGCACATCATCTAAGGATAACACCCCCATATGAACAACATGTTAATAAAAGACCTTAGGTGTTAAACCCTTAGTAAGCGGATCCGCAATCATAGAGTTTGTCCCAATGTGCTCTAAAGACACCTGACCATTCTGTATCCTCTTTTTAACAGTCAAAAACTTTATGTCGATGTGCTTCGACTTTGACAAACTACGACTGTTATTAGAGTACATAACTGCTGAATTATTGTCACACAATAACCTTAGTGGTCTTTCTACACCATTCATAATGCGCAGCCCCGTGACAAAATTCCGCAACCACAAAGCATGATTGGATGCCTCGTAACATGCTATGAATTTTGCTGTCATAGTTAAAGTAGCTACAAGTGTCTGTTTGATACTTTTCCATGATATAGCTCCTCCGACTTGCGACTGTTTTGGCACCCTGCAAAGTCAGAATCTGAATACCCAATGATCTCCAACTGGTCTGACTTCTTGTATGTGAGCATAAGATCTTTTGTTCTTTGTAAGTACCTCAATACTCTTTTGGCTGCTTTTCAATGATCCATACTTGGATTACTTAAGTATCTGCCTAACATTCCCACGATAAATGCAATATTCGGACGAGTACAAACCTGAGCATACATAAGGCTTCCCACAACAGACGAATAGGGAATCCTTTCCATTTCCTTAGATTCGATTTCATTTTTAGGGCACTGTTTGAGACTAAACTTGTCTCCTTTAGCAACTGGAGTATCTCCTGGTTTATAATCCTTCATGCCATATCGCTGAAGCACCTTATCAATGTAGGTCTTTTGTGATAATCCAAGAATACCCCGAGAACGATCTTGAAATATTTAGATTATCAAAACAAAAGATGCACAACCAAGATCCTGTAGACTTTTATTATGAATGTCGTTTTCATGTAAAGATTATGTGATTTGTGAAAACAATGTTTTGTTGCTCTAATCTCTCTGTTCAGTTTCCCAGTGGACTACTTGAGGTACAAAAAAGTGATGGTGGTTCCCAGAACAGAAGATGTTTAGCTGATGGATACTAGGCACTGCGCATATCAACCTGTGCAATGCTGTAGCGAACACGTTAAGTATCCCGCCTAGGGAGTACGTTTCCAAAAATGAAACTCAAGGGAATTAATGGGGGCATGTGGTTTCATCAATGCAAAGCGAAGAACCTTGCCAAGGTTCGACATGCCATGAATCCTCTTGAAAGAGAGGGGTGCCTTTGGGAATGCAGATACAGGTGGTGCATGGTTGTCGTCAGCTTATGCCGTACGGTGTTGGGTTAAGTCCCGCAACGAGTGCAACCCTCGTGTTTAGTTGTTACCATTAAGTTTGGAACCTTGAACAGAATGCTAGTGAAAAGCCGGAGGAAGGTGAGGATGACGTCAAGTCATCATGCTTCTGGCCGGGACAAAGGGTTGCGATCCCATGAGGGTGATCTAACTCCAAGAACTCATCCTCAGTTTGGATTGCAGGCTTTTTCTAGCAATTCCAGCAAGGGAGGAGACTGTGGAACATGGACTCCTCAGTCCTTGGAAATTTGACCACAGGATTTTGTGTTTCATGGAGAATTTTGGGCAGTAATTCCTTGGACACTTTATTTTTCATGAATATTGGTTGTTAGGATCTGCCTACAAATGTTAAAGAACATTTTTTACACTAAGGCTGTATATCATTGTTTATCTGTGCTCCCTTAGCATTACTGTGATTATTTAGTTTATCCTGGTCTTGTATGCTTGAACCAGTTTCACTTAATCTCAATGGACTGAAAAATAATATTTGATCTGCAACACTCAGGCTGATCGAAGTTTACGACAAGAACAAGATGTGATTCTAGAACGCTTAAGGATTGACAGTAAGATCATGTTATTCTACTATGCAAATAATTTTTTGAAGGGCAACTATTTATGTTTGTAAGTTGGTTGTGGCCAATAAATTATTTGGCTTTTGATATGCTTGATAGAAATAGACATGCAGCAGTAGGTTCACTTTGTTGACTACAAATATTAGTTTCATGCAATATGCCAACATCATTACTTGCCAGCATTATATCATCGACATATAAAACCAGAAAGATAAATTTGTCTCACTGAAGTTTTGGTATACACATTCATCAAACATATTAGTCTCGAAACCAAATGAAACTATAATTTAATGAAATTTGTAATACCATTGACTGGAAAGTTTGCTTTAGTCCATATATGGATTTTCTTAGTGACATCTCTACTTAATTTCTTGAGGTTGTTGAGTTTGTTCTTCAATAGAGAGATCGACATCATTGCCTTCTTCTGAATATGTTGATGGAACAATGTCAGGAATGAATACTTGACTATTGCTTACAACATCTGTATGAGTGGACTCAGGTCCCTCTTCAAAGGCAATGTGTCTAACCTAATCACCTCCCCCAAACTCAATATCTTCAAAGAAATGAGCATTATCCTTTTCAAAGAAAGACTTACTGAATGAATTATAAAACTTATAACCCTTTAATGTTTATTCATTTCCCTTTATACATACAATGCAAACATTAAAGTCTACAAAATCAAAAGGACTCAAGAATTCTATTCGACATAAGCCTTTTATTCTCTTTTCAGAGATTTGTCCTAAGCGCCAATGCCATAACATAGCAGAATTCTTTTGGCTAATTTCTTTTAGTACCACTAAACGTAACATGCAAGGTTTCATGATATGAAGCAACTGTATCAAGCAAATAAAGGTTATAGCAACTAGACAAAGAACCAGTAGCAATCAAATTTGAATGCAGAAACAACTTAAATTTATTTCCTTTAAATGAACAATAATAACCAAATTTGTCCAGTAAAGAAATAAAAAACAAATTCTGTCTAAAAGACGGTACTACATAAGTTTGAAATTAAAAAAACAACCAGTCTTTAACAATAACCCAAAAAATCTGCTATGGCTTCAATCTTTGCCTTCATGTCATCGCCCTCATAGATAAATCTTTCAGTATCAATTGGCGTCTGACAATTTAGGCAGCCCTGCACAAAAGACACTTATGTGAGTAGTAGCAATCGAATCTACCCACAAGTGCCTTGGTACTGAAATTAAATTAACCTCAGAACAAACCCAAAGTAAGAATCGTACCTTTCTTTTCACGTCATGCGTGATACTTAGTACAATCCTTCTTCATATGACCTTCATCCTTGCAAAAGAAGCAGCTTGATTTGCCTTCCTTATGCTTCTTTTGTTTCTTGATGGATGCGTGATCAACTGTAATTTCTTTAGCCGTCTTTCTTTTCTTACTTTTAGGCGTAGTAGCCAAGTGAGCACTTTCTATCCTATTATGCTTCAATCTTTCATCTTCTTCCACACAGTGCGAAATGAGCTCATTAAGAGTCCATTTCTCATTCTGACAGTTATAACTAACTTTAAATTGTCCAAACTGTGGTGGAAGAGAAAGAAGAACCATATGCACTATAAAGTCTTCAGGTAACCTCAGACCTAGTGCCTGTAATTTTGAAGCAAGATGAGACATTTCCATAATGTGCTCCCGTATGTTCCCCTTGCCTTTAAACCTCAGCGTCACAAGTTTACTCAAAAGAGTGCTTGTTCAGCCTTTTCATTTTTAGCAAAATGTTTTTCAATCTCTTCAAGGAACGCCTTGGCACTAGCCTTTTCAGTAATAGAGCCCCTAAAATTTCTGGGATTGATCTCTTCATGATCATTAGACACATGCGTTTGAGCGTTCCACCGTTCAAAGTACCGCTTATCCTCATGGGAACTTTGATCTGTTGGATGAGGTGGGCATGACTCCCTAAATGCAAGGTCAAGATCCATACAACCCAGAACAATCATGACAGTTTCTTTCTAGTCCTTAAAATTCGAACCATTTAACTCAGGAACAGTACTCACTGTACAAAGAACAACAAAAATACCAAACATGCTCACAATCAATACATGTATAAAGATGAAACAACAAATATAAATGAATTTAAATACAATGGCCTAAATCCCATCACAAGGTACTGGTGCAACGTTAATATCTAATCTTGAATTGAAATACTAACTGCAAGTGGTATTCTTGGTCAACAATGAATATAAATAATTAACCCTGTCAAACAACGAGCCTATCTTTGGATTGACTCGCTATTCACATGGAAACCTGAAAAATTATCACATATTCATTGCCCTGTATACTTAAACCTGACCAAACAACAATCCTCCTTTGGGCTGATCATTGTCCGCATAGATCAAGTATACTATCATCTAAGGTTTAAAACAAACAAATTCGTATAACAGAGGTCACTTTGGCGACATAAAATACAAACTTACTCATTTCAACAACAGATATGGCCAAAGATCAAATTCATAATCCAAACATTCATCTAAAGCACATACACAATTTTAATAACATGCAAAACATGATACATGAATTAAAATTTACATACAAATTTACCCTATATTGATTCCAAAACCAAAATGATCCAATAAAAGGGGCCCAAAAGTGTCTAAAATTTTATAAACCGATACCATAATTGTGCTTAAGTATGTCAAAACCACTGAATCGGCCTTAAAGTGGCCCGTATTGTTCTTAAACTACAACAAAAACACCCACATGCCCCTAAATAGGGCTGAACCGGTCTAAAAATTGGACGTACCGGTTAAAAATAGACCGTATCGGATCCAAAACCCAATGAACTGGTTAAAAAAATGGCAAAAATAGGTTCAAAAACTGAATGAACCGGTCCTGAAAGCCCTGAATCGGTTCAAAAACTGAATGAACCGGTCCCAAAATGGTCCGAATCGGATCTGAAAGGTCCGAACCGGTCTGAAACCGAATGAACCGGTTCGAGTCTTTTCCAAAACCGGTTTAAAAAAAACGAACCGATTTACTTTAACCAAATGGATACGAGTCGGACCCGACCCGGTCCGAAAAATAACACAAACGCGATCGAGCGGGCGCGGCAAAAATTTGTTTTTTTTTTTAAATCACGATGGATCCGGATCGGGTCTTTCGAGAACCGACCCGGTCCAACCCAGCTCGACTGCCCGAGCGTCGTCTCCACTCGACTGAAAATGCCGTTCGCCTGCCAGACACCGAACGACAGCGAACGACATATTCACCACCTCCGCAGGCCTCCGGGGGCCTTGGTGGGCGCCGGCGGGTGGCATGGCGCCGTCCAGCGACGAAGAACCTCCCGGCGGTGGAGTTGGGGAGGTGGGTGCTGGAATCGGGCAAGCCCTAATTTCTCAGATTTTGCCCCTTTTGCTTGAATGGGTGGCTGAAGCGGCGGCCAGAAGCTACCGGCAGGCAGAGGGTGGGCATCAGTTCGTCGTACGGCGCCGTCCGGCGACGGTGGACTTCCCGGCGAGGCTGGATGTGGCCAGACGGAGGTGGGCAAAGCCCTTTTCTCCCGCCATCATCCCTCACTGCCCTTCCTTCAGAAATCGAAGGCAGGGCGCACAGCAAGCAAGCGGCCGGTTCATACGAAACCGGCGGTCGCTGCCCACCCACCCGACCGACGCGCCCCTCCCCTTCTCCTTTTCTCCGGTTGCTACGGAAGCCGACGGCTTCCATCGCCCACGCGATGGAGGCCGTCGCCCCCTTTCCAAACTTTTTTTTTTTTTTTTTTTGAAAACAATACTTGCAGCCGAAGAACAGGGATGAACCCAAAGGGAAGACGCACAAAATCATCCAAAAATCAACGATTTAACGAAGAACATAGGCTCTGATACCAAATGTTGTGATTTTTCCCCATTACGCATATACAAAACCAAACGCATATACCCTAAAGCAGGATCATGCTCATGCTAAATCATTGAATCAAACATAACCTTAAACTTAAAGCGGAAGCGTACCTGAATCCATCTGATCTAGTGCACGGGAAGATCGCAGAGGGTCTTCCAGGGTACGTGCGGTGCGCTTGAGGTCTCTCTCAGATGGGGAAGAGGAAAACCCTAGAAACCAATGTTTCAGGCAACCATTGCACGACCCCAGGGACCACTACCATTTTATAATAAGAACAATTACAGATTCTACCTATCAAAGAGTCCGTAATTCCGTACTGGTATCTATACATTTCAAAATTACCCCATACCATCTAAAATGACGTAATATCCCAAAATGCAATCACTTAAGCGGATATTTACGTTAAGACAGCCATAATGTCTGAAATTCCTCATAGACATATGTCGGCCCACCAAATCATCTTACACCTCGAAGCACTTGAAGCCTCTTTCTCTGCTCCTTTGATCAAAGCTGTTCTGGGACTTGAGTAAGAGGTGAAGACCTGTTAAAAATGAATTACATCTACCGTTTGCAATCTAAAAAAGTAACAGCCACAAAATCAAACTAATGGTGTACTTTCAATGGTCCTACAGCATATCACATTATATTAACTACTTTTAAGTTGGGTCATTGTGACACTTCAGCCTGGCCTTCATCCAAAATGGTGGGTCATTGTGACACTTGAGCCTGGCCCTCATCCAAAATGGCTCCATGAATACTGGATCACCACTGAGAATATATACATTAAGTTCTCCTACATTGGGATGATGAAATTAAAAGAACACAAACTCTCTCCACTTCCTTTCATTCAGATCAGTATGCGCTAAAAGTGTGAACACGTACACACAACCAACAACTATGCACCGATCCTTCAAATGGTATAGAGCAGTTTGTTATCTCATACCCCTATTATTATCTCAAATGCTATGGGATGCATTATTTAGCTTCGCTCATTTCATTATCTCATACCCCTTTTATTAACTCAAATGCTATGGGATGCATTATTTAGTTTCGCTCCTTTCATTATCTCATACCTCTTTCGTAATCTCAAATGTTATAGAGTGTTCTATTAGTTTTTTAAGATGTTATAAGACGTTATGGGACATGTTATCATAGACACTATATGATGCATGTTAAGAATGTCTTTTGCCGCTGTGTAATAGTAGGAAAGTCAATATTGAAAGTTCATACATATTGGTGATAGGGTCTGCCGGTTGGTGTACACTCGTTGTGTACACAAGATGACACATAGAACACACTCCCTAAAATTCAAATGGTCTAAACAATTTAGCTTATTAGTTTGTAAGCACACATATGTTGCTGTCTGAAGCTGATCATGGGCACACCTTCGTCTAAAAAAATTATGCACCAAATGTACAATGACTAAAATATCTTTATAAAATAAAAAGTACTTTTAAATGGTAAGAAAAATTGTAAAAAAAAAAGTTTAAAATGCCCAGTACTTTATAGAAAAAACTTCATAAATGCCTCCACCCTTTTTGTGCCTACACAATCAATTGAATCTGTTTTGGGAAGCTATCTGTTATATATATATATATATATATATATATATAGAGAGAGAGAGAGAGAGAGAGAGAGAGAGAGAGAGACCTACAACTTTTTTTTTATTTAATGCAACTCAAGAAATGAATGTGGTTTTGCGAGGCGTTCAGCCAATGACGACTGCAGTATCGTAGGTTAGCTAGGTTACACAGCAGTCTCACGAAATTGGAGAACGTGAAAAGTATAATCAGACCTTTACATAATACCTTGTGGAACTTAAAAAGTGTTTGATAAGAAAAACGTGTTCACATGATTCGGGGATACCATATTGTGTTCCTAGATAATATTTTTAGATCCAATGATTGAACGGTACTACACATAATTGTTTCCAAAAGCAAAAGTAGGTGCTCTAGAAATACATCTTCCAAAACGGAGACCCAAATATTGCATTTAGAAAAGAACACTATCTTAAGGTTAAAGAAGAAAACAAATAAAAAAAAGGAAAAGAATACATGGTGAAAAAAA